>NC_083717.1:79228997-80568166 GCF_028564815.1 Eubalaena glacialis
AACTCTTGCTTATTTTTCTTGTACAGAGGCTTTTTAAAAAGTAATTTACTATCTCTTTAGGAACTCATTGCACTGGACCAGTGTTTAGGTGTGTTTATTTCTGCCACCCCTAACCGCAACACCAACTTTTCTCCAGGACACAGGGCTTCTCTTTTCTTTCTCTTTAATAAAATACTGAATATTCTGAACCATAATATTTGCCCCTACTTCCTTCCTTGACCACAGATGGGTAGATGGAAGATTGTTGTTTCAAGTAAAACAGACAACCACAGAAAAGAAAATTATTCTTAACATTTTTATTTTTTAAAACCAGCTACCATGAAATTCATTTTCTAAAATGAGCAGAGGTGGTCATGTGGCTCATTTGTTTACTAGCTATGTGACAATTACACTTAACCTCTCTGAGCCTTAGTTTTCTAAACTGAAAAATGAGGATAACAATACTTCCTATTTCATAAGGTTACTGTAAAATGTGACAGCAATAATATGAAGTGTTAGAAGAGTTCCTTGCATATTATTAGCTATTATTTTTATGGGGTCACAAGAGTAGTGACCACCAATAATAGCACCAAGAAAAGGGGAAGGAGTGGTATTTTAGTACTGAGTTGAAAGTTCATGTTTAAACTTTTAAAATTCTAGACTCTGGGCTTCATCACAGGGGTCGACATGAAATTAAATCTATGTCAGTGTAATAGAAAACCTCACTTGTCAAAAAAAAACATAGTTGATAAAAAAAGTTGGGTATCGGCATATATGACAAATTGGGAAGGTCAATAAGAACTCATAACTTTTTTTAAAAAGAACTATCTTTTCCACCTCTGCCTCTAAAATTATCAGCATTTTTGCCTATCAGTAACTCTCCTGTGTACCTAGAATTAACATTAAAGATTTCCTATTAAAGTGAACATTTTTGTAATTATGATTATCTTTTTATATACTTTATATTAATTTTTCTTTTGCATAGTCTCACTTCCTTTCACAGACTCACATTTTACATCAATTCTTAAAATAATAATAATTATTATTGTTATTTTGCTGCTCAAATATCATAGCTTGAGCAATGGGAACATTTAAGGGACTACAGACTTTTGGTTTTTGTATTACTCCCCAATAAAATTAACCAGGAAATCTTGGAAGAAAGTAAACAGCATGAGGCCACTTTTTAAAAAATTTTTCCAAATTTCTACTTATTGCTCAAGGTACAAAAGAAGCATTCCTGGTGCATAGGTTAGTGGCTGGGGTGTTAGTAAATGACTGACCTAAAAGTCTAAAGGCCTGGCCCTCTTGCCTCAAGTTGGGAAAACTATCAGTGTGATTTATATTCCAGAGGACCCAGCCCCATTCTTAAGTCAGACTTAACCTGCGACCGCATCATTGCATGCTCTTTCCCCTTCCCTATCCTGCTTCCTTCTATCTCTCTTTTTTTTTTAACTCGTATTTATTATAGAAAAATCCAACAGATTTTATTACATTTGAAAACTTTGCCATGGACTTCTATGTTATTGTATCCATAGAAATCTAATCTATTTAATGTCCTAAAGGCTAAATTTGTAAAACTGAGCTATATTTCTTCTATTTTTTTATTCCATTAAAGAGTCAAAATTAAATAGTTTACTCTTTTTTGATGTTAGAAGAAACTGTTCTTTGTTAACATATGATTTAAAATACACATTTATAAACAGTGATTGTGTTGAAATTCAAATCTTTAGATTGTTTTGTACTCATGATAGTTGTTCAAAACGTTTCCACAGGACTTATATGCTATTTTAGTACTGATCGCTGGTTGGTTTTCAGAATGGGTTCAGGTTTCCTCCAAGCTAACCTAAAAGACACAGAATTCTGGTAGCCCCTTGCTTAAACATGCATCATTTATAATGATTTTCCACATGATTATCCCAAATAGCCACAGAAGAGCACAATTTTAGGTGTAAGTTTTCTTTAGAAAATGCTGAAATCTCTGCCCCGACTCAGTAAGAATGCTTCATCATTTGTATTGTTAAGCACATAGCAGAGCAGAGACTCACAATTGGAAATGCCACAGGAACCAGTGCCTGGGTAGGAAAAACAGAACAGTAATTGACAAATTGCTGGAGGCTCAGTACAGACAACTCTGAGAGTTAAAAAACTCCAAAGAAATTCAGTCATGGAGGGTACCCACATACTGTGAGATTTACCTCTAGGAGTCTGACCAGATTCCCACAGTATATACTGGAGAGAAATCCCCTTGGTCTTCCTTCACGGGGAGAGGAAAAGGAACCATTTTAAATACACCAGAGCACCGCCCTTCTATCTCTTTTAACTTTCTTCCGGAAGTACACTCCCTCAATAAATCACCTGCATCTGAATCCTTGTCTCAGCTTCTGCTCCTAGAGAACCTCAGAATGTGTTAGGAATGGGCTAGGAAGCGGACTCGAAGGATGGTATTCACGAGCTGAATCACCTGCTGGCCAGCTGCCAATGAGGACCTCACCGCTGTGGGTAGGTAGAGTATTGGTAGTCCTGGTATCCTGAAGCAGTAAAATCATTAAGGCTTCCCAATTGTGGCTAATTGGGATATGATCTGGAAGGAGATGCACTGGCTTGTTCAATATCTCTGGCATTTGAGAGGTACGGGAGAAGTAGTAATTACAAGGATTGTGGAATTGCCTAGTTGTTGCTGAACACCATCAATGTTTTGAAGTGAAAAAAGAAAATGATAGGCTAAAGATGAGCACTCATCAATTCAAAGCAAAGTGTGAATACTAAAGATCCTATTAGGTAGCACTTAAAGAAGTCATCATTGGTTGAGGACCTCATCTTAAGAGCAGCAGAATTTTAGAAAATATTGCATTTTCAAACCTAGAAAGTTTCCTATGCCAAAATCAGGGCCCTGATATGGAAAGAATGAGACCCTGAGACTTGAGTTAAGGATTCTGGGTAGATCCAGCTCAGAACTTTGAACCCCTGGTATATCTGAACCCTCTGAGCCTACAGATATGCCCCATTCATTCTTGTTAGAAGATGAGCACTGCTCTGCTTGAAGAATATGCAGATGTTTCAAATAGACAGGCGACTTACAAAACAATGCTTACCCTTCTTGGGATCTGCCACCAACTTATGTCCAGATCAACAACTAGAGTAAAATCTCAACATAATTAGGGAGTGTCGGGTTTGCTAAGGCAGAAGAGAAATGAGCAACAAATGAGCTGTAGCATCTCAACAACATAGAGTGACCAAAAACCGGGACCATATCCATGGAAGTAGACCCTGAGGATGCTGAATCACAGGGAACAGAATACAAAGCAGACTGAAGAAGAGTCTGTTGATATAGAGGCACTCTCCTATAACATTGGAATTAACACCCTGGCAAGGATCTTGACATCCAGTTCTAGTAAGTTTCTGGGATGGTTCTTAGAAGCTTTGAAAAAGCAATGGCCTATGTTAAATGAAGTGGAAAATTCAACAGCTAATTATATTGCCTGGTATGGCCCTGAAGACATGCTATCTACCAAAGCAATACAAAATGCAATGGTGAAGATGGGCTGCAGCAGCAGGGAGATGCTCAGTAGTGCCTGTTCTCTGTAAGAAGAGGCTGACAGTAAGAAATTTCGTAACACAACTAGGCTCCCTAATAGTGATGGTATAATCCTGGAATAGTAGAGGCCAGGTGGCAGCACCTAACTGTCAGAAGCAAGGTGGGTGTAATCATTCTCTTGGGTAGCAAGGCAACTAGGGAAGCCCAACCCACAGTAATTTATAGAACATGATGTATCCAGGAGCTAGATAGGGATCCAACAAAGTATTACTCACTATAAACAATCAATCAGGGACATATATTACTGGATCAGCAAAAGATTGGGGTCAGCTGCCCCAGTAGGAAGAAATAATCCCTTGCCTAGTTTCCAGATCTAAGACAGTTCTCAGACTCAGAACCCATCAATTAGGGAGGCCAGATTCCTTGAAGAAGGACACTGCAATACAACAGCAAATGTGTACCACAGTGATTCCCCAGTCCTCCCCCACAAAGACTTTTCTCAGGTAATTATAAACTGAGGAAAGGGAATACATACAAGTTTTTGAGGGATGTTGGATGTAAGGTCTGAATGAACAGAGTTGAATACCCCATGGCCCAAAATGTTATCACAACACCTCTGTTAGAATAAGGAATAGAATTCTGTTAGAGTAAGGAAGTCAGATAAAAAATGGAATCTTGGCCCAAGTCCATCTCATAGTGCCTCCATTGGTTCCAAGAATAAAAATAAATATAAAATGATCTAAGGGTCATTTCCCTGGTATCTAAATACATAATTGGAGTGGACATTCTCAGCAACTGGCAGAACCCTCATATTGGTTTCCTGACCTATGAAAGAAAAACAATTATAATAGAAAAGGCCAAGTGGAAACCCCTGATATTGCCCTCCCCATCCTTGGAAGACTGTAAAATCAAAAACAATACTGCTCTAGTGGGAACAGCAGAGATTAGTACCATCCTCAAAGACTTAAATGATGAAGGCTTGAAGGTACCCATTTTTTTTGTTTGTTTTTGTTTTTTGTTTTAAACATCTTTATTAGAGTATAATTGCTTTACAATGGTGTGTCAGTTTCTGCTTTATAACAAAGTGAATCAGTTATACATATACATATGTCCCCATATCTCTTCCCTCTTGCATCTCCCTCCCTCCCACCCTCCCTATCCCACCCCTCTAGGTGATCACAAAGCACCGAGCTGATCTCCCTGTGCTATGCGGCTGCTTCCCAGTAGCTATCTATTTTACGTTTGGTAGTGTATATATGTCCATGCCACTCTCTCACTTTGTCCCAGATTACCCTTCCCTCTCCCCATATCCTCAAGTCCATTCTCTAGTAGGTCTGCATCTTTATTCCCGTCTTGCCCCTAGGTTCTTCTGACCATTTTCTTTTTTTTTCTTAGATTCCATATTTATGTGTTAGCATACAGTATTTCTTTTTCTCTTTCTGACTTACTTCACTCTGTATGACAATCTCTAGGTCCATCCACCTCACTACAAATAACTCAGTTTCGTTCCTTTTTATGGCTGAGTAATATTCCATTGTATATATATGCCACTTCTTTATCCATTCATCTGTTGATGGACACTTAGTTTGCTTCCATGCTCTGGCTATTGTAAATAGAGCTGCAATGAACATTTTGGTACATGACTCTTTTTGAATTATGGTTTTCTCAGGGTATATGCCCAGTACTGGGATTGCTGGGTCGTATGGTAGTTCTATTTTTAGTTTTTTAAGGAACCTCCATACTGTTCTCCATAGTGGCTGTATCAATTTACATTCCCACCAACAGTGCAAGAGGGTTCCCTTTTCTCCACACCCTCTCCAGCATTTATTGTTTGTAGATTTTTTGATGATGACCATTCTGACCGGTGTGAGATGATACTCATTGTAGTTTTGATTTGCATTTCTCTAATGATTAATGATGTTGAGCATTCTTTCATGTGTCTGTTGGCAATCTGTATATCTTCTTTGGAGAAATGTCTATTTAGGTCTTCTGCCGAGTTTTGGATTGGATTGTTTGTTTTTTTGATATTGAGCTGAATGAGTTGCTTGTATGTTTTGGAGATTAATCCTTTGTCAGTTGCTTCATTTGCAAATATTTTCTCCCATTCTGAGGGTTGTCTTTTGGTCTTGTTTATGGTTTCTTTTGCTGTGCAAAAGCTTTTAGGTTTCATTAGGTCCCATTTGTTTATTTTTGTTTTTATTTCCATTTCTCTAGGAGCTGGGTCAAAAAGGATCTTGCTGTGATTTATGTCATAGAGTGTTCTGTCTATATTTTCCTCTAAGAGTTTGATGGTGTCTGGCCTTACATTTAGGTCTTTAATCCATTTTGAGTTTATTTTTGTGTATGGTGTTAGGGAGTGTTCTAATTTCATTCTTTTACATGTAGCTGTCCAGTTTTCCCAGCACCACTTATTGAAGAGGCTGTCTTTTCTCCACTGTATATTCTTGCCTCCTTTATCAAAGATAAGGTGACCATATGTGAGTGGGTTTATCTCTGGGCTTTCTATCCTGTTCCATTGATCTATATTTCTGTTCTTGTGCCAGTACCATACTGTCTTGATTACTGTAGCTTTGTAGTATAGTCTGAAGTCTGGGAGCCTGATTCCTCCAGCTCCGTTTTTCTTTCTCAAGATTGCTTTGGCTATTCGGGGTCTTGTGTGTTTCCATACAAATTGTGAAATTTTTTGTTCTAGTTCTGTGAAAAATGCCAGTGGGTAGTGTTGTATGAAAGGAGAGAAGGTTAGCACTCTCCTTGAAGGTACCCATTATATTCATCTGTAACTGCCCTGTCTGGCCTCTAAAATACAAGGAGGATAATATCTCGAATTTAACTAAGTAGTAATCCTAATTGTAGCTACTGTAGTGGATGTGATATCATTGTTATAGCAGATTAGCACAGCCCTTAATAAGTGGTATGTGGCTATTAATCTGACAAATGTGTTGTTTTCAATACCTAGAAGCAGGAGGAGATTAAGCACTTTGCTTTTACATGGAATGGACAATAGTATACATTAATGGTCTTGCTCCAGGGTTAACTCTCCTATACTCCATTAAAACATAGTGGAAAATACCTGGACCATCTGGACTTCCCATGGAACACCACACTGTTCTATGACATTAGAGATTTCATGTTAGTTGAACTTCCTGCATAAGAAACTGGCAAGTACTCTGTATACCTTGGTAAGACACATGCACTCCAGAGTATAGGAGACAAACCCTATGAAAATTCAGGCCTACCCATGTGAGTGAAGTTTTTAGGGTCTGGGGCTTGCTGAGACATCCCCTCCAAATTAATATTGAGATCTATTTCAGGTATGGGTTTAATTTTCCTGCCCAAAGTGCCTCAGACAACACCACTATACAAAGGATCACTGTCTCAGATGAAGTGAGCATTTTTATAAAAGAGATGTGGTGGTGGACCCAGAACCAGGAGAGTCACTGGTCCTATCACATACTGTATCCCTCCAAACCTGCAGGCCTGATACAGAAGTAGAACAGACTTATGAAAGCACAGCATCATGTATGCATGGGCATGATTCTTCAGGATAGGGTTCACACAAATCAGTAGCCATTGTATGGGGATATTTTCCATAAAGGGGAACCCAGGTTGTGGAAGTAGGAGTAGCTTTCTCTACTAGCGCCCCAAGTGATTTCTGTCACTGCAACTTCATGCTCTGCAGGCCTAGAGGTTCTAGTTTGCATAGGGGAAATGCTTCCAAATAGGAACACAGTAATAAGAGTCATTAAATTTTACTGTGAGGCTACTGCCTGCTCATTTTGGATTCCTTGTGCCAAGAGGCTGGCTGTCAAGGAAAAGAGTCCCTGTACTGGCGGGGTAGCTGACTTGGATGAGGTAGCATTGCGTTACACGATGCGGGGGAAGGAAGACTTCTGCACTTAGCTGGTCCACTGGAATGCCCCTTGATAACTTCCCTAGGCAATTTTGATAGCAAATGGACAAAGCCTAAGCATCCACAGCCTATGACAAACATGGTAACTCAGGACTTAGATCCCTCAAGGAAGGGAGTCTGGATAGCCCCACCAGACAAGCCACCTAGCCCAGCAGAAGGGCTAGTTAAATGTTAAGGAGATATAGGATCTGTGGAAAAGGAGAGACATGATGAGTTTCAAGATCAAATGCAATGTCAGGATTTGGAATTTTTCCTCCTAACACTGTCGTAAATTTCTCCAGGAAAAAAAAAGAGTAAACAGAATCCAGGATAAGCTGTCTCCAGATGAAGTGAAGTTATGTTTCTCAGAATGTTTCTGAGACTACACTCCTTTAAACCTCCCACATGCACATCTCCATCTCAGTCTGTTTCTCAGAAAACCTAACTTAAGACAATATCATACCCACTGAACAAGTTGAGATCATGAGGATATGATGCATAATTTAGCACTGCTATAAACTAACAGACAACAAGGGTTCTGAGGAGAAAAGAAAGTACTCCAACTATACAACCACACACGGGAAGCCGTGATGGCTCTGAACTGGTGGTACTCAGCTCAAATCCAAATTAATCTTCATAAATATAAAGAAATGGATCCTAAGTTGTGGTAGTGGTGTTAAGTGAAACACATGAAGTTGAATCTCTGTAACCTAAATGGCTGTATCTTGTGATATAATCACAAGACATAATACAGTATTTTGAATTCAAACTTATCTGAATTAAGTAATATTCCTAAACTGCAAAGCAAGTATGAATCACTGGCATTTGAATACACAGCGTTCTTTCCCACACTGTTTATACCTTTTAAGCACATTATCATAATAAACATATAGTTGAGTGGCAGCTGAACCAAGTATAAATTCAATGTTCAAATGAGACTGAAATAAAGCATCTCCCTGAAGAACAGCAAAAACCTGGAGCCAAACTAAGTGTCCAACTAGAGAATTAGTTTAATAAGTCATGGTATAGTATATCATAATCAGTGATGATATGAGTAGATTTATATTTATTGACATAGAAAGATGTGATGTATGGTATTACTAAGTGTCAAAGCAGGCTGCAAGTTAATATTGTAGGATACCTTATTATTATTTTTTTTGTCGGCGTTGGGTCTTCGTTGCTGTTTGTGGGCTTTCTCTAGTTGAGGCGAGTGGGGACTACTATTCATTGCGGCGCACGGGCTTCTCGTTGCGGTGGCTTCTCTTGTTGCAGAGCACAGGCTCTAGGTGCACAGGCTTCAGTAGTTGCAGCACACGGGCTCAGTAGTTGCAGCACGTGGGCCCTAGAGCGTGCAGGCTTCAGTAGTTGTGGTGCATGGGCTCAGTAGTTGGGGTGCGTAGGCTCTAGGGCACGTGGGCTTCAGTAGTTGTGGCTCGAGGCTCTAGAGTGCAGGCTCAGTAGTTGTGGCACACGGGTTTAAGTTGCTCTGTGGCATGTGGGATCTTCCCAGACCAGGTATCTTTCCCGTGTCCCCTGCACTGGCAGGTGTATTCTTAACCACTGTGCCACCATGGAAGTCCAGATGACCTTATTTATGATAACTTATAGTCATATACGTATATATATAGAAAAATTCTGAATAGAATTACATCAAAATTTTATTCATTAATAATTATAGTTATAATTATTTTGATTATTATCCCAGATGCTGCCAGTGTCCCATGTAGTACTGCAGCCAACTTCTAATGGCTTCCTCTGTGTCTGACAGCTTTTTATTCCAGAACTGTGGAAGACAGCTTGTCTGGCAGCAGGCTGAAAATGCTGAGGTAGTAGCTCACCCTTGAGGTGACCTCATTCTGAGGCATTTTTTTTTACAGCATTTCTCAGTATTTCTCCATGAGATTTCTCTTTAGTAGCCCACTGTGATATCTGGCTTAATAACACACCCTCACTGGTTGGATTCTCTTCGTTATATTACTCCTCCATTCCCATAAGTATTCTGCATTTCTGAAATAATCTGCTTACACTCAAATCCTTGTTTCATCTGTTTCTGGGCATACTCATAGTAAGATATCTACCTGTAATTTTCAAATACTTCTACTAAAGCTCAGATGATTTATGTAATAAGTTAATAAAAGTTTAAAAAACATTTTATATATGATGTTTTATAAGTCAGATGTAAAAAAACATAAACAGAAGGAAAGTTAAAGAAAAGTTAAAGAACACAGAGTTCTTTCTGTGTTCTTCAATAAAGATATTTGTCTATAAGTGTTTGTTTTAAAGCTGTGATGGGGGCATGAAAACTACTTTCAAATATTTAAAGGGCTATTAAGTAAAAGAAAAATTGATGTATTCATCATGATACTAAAGAAACCATAGAAAAAGAGGCTAGTGGAAGTCACAAGGAGAAGAATTTCTATTTAAATAAGAACTGTCTGGCAGTTAAAGCTGCTTCAAACTGGAATAAACTGTCTCTGGGAAAAGAGCATTTTTGTCAGTGACAAGTGCCAGACTGTGAAGAGAACCTGGCTGACTCTTGACAGGGACAGTTGGCTGGAAGGATCTTTAACATCCCTCTCAACTTGGAGAGTCGCTAATTCTGAGCCTAATTAATCAAACTATGTGGATATCTGGGAATCATTTATGCTTTCTTACTAATGATACTAGGAGTACTGGATTATTTGGGACCATATGTTCATTCCTAGACCTTCAAATGTGAGATAAGGGATCACTGTAGCACCTTGTACAAATGGTAAATACACATTCACAAAACATAGAAGTGGAAAAAGATTTAGGAGTCTGGATAAATCACAAAATGTGGATCCAAAAATGTTAATTTAAAAATTGACATTATTGACACTGACTTTAGTCAGACCATGAAATAGGTCTTTTTTCATACAATTTTCCAGCATTTGAAATATGTAAGCCAGAGACCATCAAGAAGTGGTCAGTTTGAATAAACAGGAAAATTAATTGTGCATCCTTAAAACAAAAGGAAACACACTTCTCCCATGGCCTGCATTATGAGAGAGTGAAGAAATGGAAATAAAGATTCAATGTGTAGAGACTGGTTCAACATGGTGGAGTACAAGGGCATGCGCTCACTCCCTCTTGCAAGGGCACCAGAATCACAACTAACTGTTGAACAATCATTGGCAGGAAGACACTGGAACTCACCAAAAAAGATACCCCACACCAAAAGGCAAAGGAGAAGCCACAATGAGACAGTAGGAAGGGCACAATCACAATAAAATCAAACCCCATAACCGCTGGGTAGGTGATTCACAAACTGGAGAACAATTATACCACAGAAGTCCAGCCACCGTAGTGAAGGTTCTGAGCCCCATGTTGTCAGGCTTCCCAACCTGGGGGTCTGGCAATGGGAGGAGGAATCCCCAGAGAATCAGACTTTGAAGCCTAGCGGAATTTAATTGCAGAACTTTGACAGAACTGGAGGAAACAAAGACTCCACTCTTGGAGGGCACACACAATTTGTGTGTGCACCAGGACCCAGGGGAAAGGAGCAGTGACCCCATAGGAGACTGAACCAGACCTACCTGCTAGTGTTGAAGGGTCTCCTGCAGAGGCGGGGGGTGGCTTTGGCTCACCGCGGGGACAAGGACACTGTCAGCAGAAGTTCTGGGAAGAACTCCTTGGCTTGAGCCCTCCCAGAGTCTGCCATTAGCCCCATGAAAGAGCCTGTACCCTTCAGTGTTGGGTCACCTCAGGCCAAGCAACCAACAGGGAGGGAACTCAGCCCTACCCATCAGCAGAGAAGCAGATTAAAGTTTTACTGAGCTCTGCCCACTAGGGCAACACCCAGCTCTACCCACCACCAGTCCCTCCCAAGAGGAAGCTTGCACAAGCCTCTTAGAAAGCCTCATCCATCAGAAGGCAGACAGCAGAAGCAAGAAGAACTACAACCCTGCAGCCTGTGGAACGAAAACCACATTCACAGAAAGATAGACAAAGTGAAAAGGCAGAGGACTATGTACCAGATGAAGGAACAAGATGAAACCCCAGAAAAACAACTAAATGAAGTGGAGATAGGCAACGTTCCAGAAAAAGAATTCAGAATAATGATAGTGAAGATGATCCAGGACCTTGGAAAAAGAATTGAGGCAAAGATCGAGAAGATGCAAGAAATGTTTAACAAAGACCTAGAAGAACTAAAGAACAAACAAACAGAGATGAACAATACAATAACTGAAATGAAAAATACATGAGAAGGAATCAATAGCAGAATAACTGAGGCAGAAAAACGGATAAGTGACCTGGAAGACAGAATGGTGGAAATCACTGCCACGGAACAGAAAAAAGAAAAAAGAATGAAAAGAAATGAAGACAGCCTAAGAGACCTCTGGGACAACATTAAAGGCACAGACATTCGCATTATAGGGGTCCCAGAAGAAGAAGACAGAATGAAAGGACCCGAGAAAATATCTGAAGAGACAATAGCTGAAAATTTCCCTAATGTGGGAAATGAAACAGTCAGCCAAGTCCAGGAAGCACAGATAGTCCCAGGCAGGAAAAACCCAAGGACGAACAAGCCGAGACACATAGTAATCAAACTGACAAAAATTAAAGACAAAAAATATTAAAAGCAACAAGGGAAAAACGACAAATAACATACAAGGGAACTCCGATAAGGTTATCAGCTGATTTCTCAGCAGAAACTCTACAAGCTAGAAGGGAGTGGCACAATATATTTAAAGTGATGAAAGGGAAAAACCTACAACCAAGATTACTCTACCTGGCAAGGGTCTTATTCAGATTCAACAGAGAAATCAAAAGCTTTACAGACAAGAAAAGCTAACAGAATTGAGCACCACCAAACAAGCTCTACAACAAATGTTAAAGGAACTGCTCTAAGTGGGAAACACAAGAGAAGAATAGGACCTACAAAAACAAACCCAAAACAATTAAGAAAATGGTAATAGAAACATACATATGGTTAATTACCTTAAATGTGAATGGATTAAATGGTCCAACCAAAAGACACAGGCTCGCTGAATGGATACAAAAACAAGACCCATATATATGCTGTCTACAACAGACCCACTTCAGACCTAGGGACACACACAGACTGAAAGTGAGGGGATGGAAAAAGATATTCCATGCAAATGGAAATCAAAAGAAAGCTGGAGTAGCAATACTCATATCAGATAAAATAGACTTTAAAATAAAGAATGTTACAAGAGACAAGGAAGGACAGTACATAATGATCAAGGGATCAATCCAAGAAGAAGATATAACAATTATAAATATATATGACACCCAACATAGGAGCACCTCAATACATAAGGCAAATGCTAACAGCTATAAAAGACGAAATCGACAGTAACATAATAATAGTGGGGGACTTTTAACACCTCACTTACACCAATGGACAGATTATCCAGACAGAAAATTAATAAGGAAACAAAAGCTTTAAATGACACAATAAACCAGATAGATTTAATTGATATTTATAGGACATTCCATCCAAAAACAGCAGATTACACTTTCTTCTCACATGCACATGGAACATTCTCCAGGATAGATCATAACTTGGGTCACAAATCAAGCCTTGGTAAATTTAAGAAAATTGAAATCATATCAAGCATCTTTTCTGATCACAGCACTATGAGATTAGAAATAAACTACAAGAAAAAACTATAAAAAACACAAACACATGGAAGCTAAACAATATGCTACTAAACAACCAATGGATCACTGAAGAAATTAAAGAGGAAATCAAAAAATACCTAGAGATGAATGAAAATGATCCAAAACCTGTGGGATGCAGCAAAAGCAATTCTAAGAGGGAAGTTTATAGCACTACAATCTTACCTCAGGAAACAAGAAAAATCTCACATAAACAACCTAACCTTACACCTAAAGTAACTAGAGAAAGAAGAACAAACAAAACCTAAAGTTAGCAGAAGGAAAGAAATCATAAAGATCAGCACAAAAATAAGTGAAATAGAGAGAAAGAAAACAATAGCAAAGATCAAGGAAACTAAAAGTTGGTTCTTTGAGAAGATGAACAAAATTGATAAACCATTAGCCAGACTCATAAAGAAAAAATGGGAGAGGACTCAAATCAATAAAGTTAGAAATGAAAAAGAAGTTACAACTGACACCACAGAAATACAAAGGATCAAAAGAGAATACTACAAGCAACTACATGTTAATAAAATGGACAACCTGGAAGAAATGGACAAATTCTTAGAAAGGTACAGTCTCCAAAGACTGAACCAGGAAGAAATAGAAAATATAAACAGACCAATCACAAGCACTGAAATTGAAACTGTGATTAAAAAATTCCCAACAAACAAAGGTCCAGGACCTGATGGCTTCACAGGAGAATTCTATCAAACATTAGGGAAGAGCTAACACCTATCCTTCTGAAACTATTCCCAAAAATTGCAGAGGAAGGAAAACTCCCAAATTCATTCTATGAGGCCACCATCACACTGATACCAAAACTAGACAAAGATACCACAAAAGAAGAAAATTACACACCAATATCATTGATGAATATAGATGCAAAAATCTTCAACAAAATACTAGCAATCCAAATCCAACAATGCATTAAAAGGATCATACACCATGATCAAGAGGAATTTCTCCCAGGGATGCAAGGATTGTTCAATATCTGCAACTCAATCAGTGTGATACACCACATTAACAAATTGAAGAATAAAAACCATATGATCATCTGGTGGTGGGATGAATTGGGAGATTGGGATTGACTTATATACACTAATATGTATAAAATAGACAACTAATAAGAACCTGCTGTATAAAAAACAAAATAAAATTCAAAAATTTGAAAGAAAACACCACCTTATGATCACCTCAATAGATGCAAAAACAGCTTTTGACAAAATTCAATGCCCATTTATGATAAAAACTCTCCAGAAAGTGGGCATAGAGGAAACATACCTCAACATAATAAAGGCCATATACGACAAACCTACAGCTAACATCCTACTCAATGGTGAAAAGCTGAGTGCATTTCCTCTAAGATCAGGAACAAGACAGGGATGTCCACTTTTGCCACTTTTATTCAACATAGTTTTGGAAGTCCTAGCTATAGCAATCATAGAAGAAAAAGAAATAAAAGGAATCCACATTGGAAAAGAGGAAGTTAAACTGTCACTGTTTGCAGATGACATGATCCTATACATGGAAAATCCTAAAGATGCCTTCAGAAAACTATTAGAGCTCATCAATGAATTTGGTAAAGTTGCAGGTTACAAAATTAATACACAGAAATCTGTTGTATTTCTATACACTATCAACAAAAGATCAGAAAGAAATTCAAGAAGCAATCCCATTTACCACTGCATCAGAAAGAATAAAATACCTAGGAATAAACCTATCTAAAGAGACAAAAGACCTGCACTCCAAAAAGTATAAGGTGCTGGTGAAAGAAATCAAAGAAGACACTAACAGATGGAAAGATATACCATGTTAGTGGATTGGAAGAATCAATATTGTCAAAATTACTACACTACCCAAGGCAATCTACAGATTCAATGCAATCCCTATCAAAATACCAATGGCATTTTTCACAGAAGTAGAACAAAAAAAATCTTAAAATTTGTATGGAGACACAAAAGACCCCGAATACCCAAAGCAATCTTGAGAAAGAAAAACAGAGCTGGAGGAGTCAGGCGCCCTGACTTCAGACTACACTACAAAGCTGTAGTCATCAAAATGGTATGGTAATGGCACAAAAACAGAAATATGGAACAGGATAGAAAGCTGAGAAATAAACCCACGCACCTATGGCCAATTAATCTATGACAAAGGAGGCAAGACTACACAATGGTGGAAAGACAGTCTCTTCAACAGATGTTGCTGGGAAAACTGGACAGCTACATGTAAAAAAATGAAATTAGATCATTCTTTACCACCATACATAAAAATAAGCTCCAAATGGATTCAAGACCTAAATGTGAGACTGGACACTATAAAACTCCTAGAGTAAAACATAGGCAGAACATAAATCTGCTGACATAAATCACAGCAATATCTTTTTCGATCTGTCTCCCAGAATAATGGAAATAAAAACAAAAATAAACAAATGGGACCTAATTAAACTCAAAAGCTTTTGCACAGCAAAGGAAACCATAAGCAAAACTAAAAGACAACCCACAGACTGGGAGAAACTATTTGCAAATGATGTGACCAACAAGGGACATGTACACTGCTATATTTAAAATGGATAACCAACAAGGACCTACTGTACAGCACAGGGAACTCTGCTCAAAGTTATGTGGCAGCTTAGATGGGAGGGGAGTTTGGGGGGAGGATGGATACGTGCATATGTACAGCTGAGCCCCTTTGCTGTGCACCTGAAACTATCACAACATTGTTAATCGGCTATACTCCAATGTAAATAAAAAGTTTAAAAAAAAGCATGAGTAAATGGTGAAAAGCTGCTGATATTGTGAAAAGACTTAGCAATTCAAAGAGAGGGACTGAAGGACCAATCTGAACATTCAGCACAAATAACACCCAGCAAAAGAAATATTTTCAGGAAGTAGGGAGGGACTTTTAAAAATCCTTTTACTTGTATCTTTAGTGAGAGTTGAGATGCTGTTACGTTGATTTAAAAAGATCAATCTGAAAATAATAAAGAGTTCTTAAAAAGAAAAAAATAAAGTAAATTACAGATATGTAACAACATGATGTGAGGAATTCCAGGAAGGATTACTCTCCTAAAAAAACCTGAAGTTGTACCATTCATAATTTATTTTGTTAGGCAGTACCTTTTGACATTCTTTCTTTTCCCCCTCCTTCTCCCATCCTCTCTTTACCATTCCTCTTACTGTCCTCTTACCTACCTTGATACCCTCCTCTCTTTACCATGTAATATTCTCTTGTAATATGATTATGTAGTGATTAAGATATTAACATTTAGTGAGAATTGTGGTAATATTATTTTGGCCCCTTTGTTCATCCTCCAGACATGTCTAGCAAAACCTTGACTCTAGATTAATTAAACCAGCTGCCTTCTTCATTATACACCTGGGCTTCTGAACACTGCTAGAGAAAATTATACAGTCAGGTGCCTTGGATCCACAAAAAAACCTTAGTCAACAATCCCATTTATCATCTCATCAAAAAGAATAAAATATATAGTTATAAACCTACCTAAGGAGCCAAAAGACCTGTACTCAACTATAAGATGCTGATGAAAGAAATTAAAGATGACACAAACAGATGGAAAAATATACCATGTTGTTGGATTGGAAGAATCAATATTGTTAAAATGACCATACTACCCAATGCAATCTACAATTTCTATGCAATCCCTATCAAATTACCAATGGCATTTTTCACAGAACTGGAACAAAAAATTTAAAAATTTGTATGGAAACACAAAAGACCCCAAATAGCCAGAACAATCTTGAGAAAGAAGAACAGAGCTGGAGGAATCATGCTCTCTGACTTCAGACTAAACTACAAAGCTACAGTCATCAAAACAGTGTTGTACTGGCACAAAAACAGACATATTGATCAATGGAACAGGGTAGAAAGCCCAGAAATTAACCCTCGCACTTATGGTCAATTAATCTATGACAAAGGAGGCAAGAATATACAATGGAAAAAAGACAGTCTCTTCAATAAGTGGTGCTGGGGAAACTGGACAGCTACATGTAAAAGAATGAAATTAGAATATTCTCTAACCCCATATACAAAAATAAACTCAAAATCAATTAAAGACCTAAGTGTAAGACTGGATACTACAAAACTCTTAGAGAAAAACATAGGCAGAACACTCTTTGGCATAAATCGCAGCAATACTTTTTTGGGATCTGTCTCCTAGGGTAATGAAAACAAAAGCAAAAATAAACAAATGGGACCTAATTAAACTTATAAGTTTTTGCACAGCAAAGGAAACCATAGACAAAATGAAAAGACTACCTATGGACTGTGAGAAAATATTTGCAAAAGATGCATCCGACAAGGGATTAATTTCCAAAATATACAAACAGCTTATACAGCTTAATATCAAAAAAACAAGCAACCCAATCAAAAAATGATCAGAAGACCTAATGGACATTTCTCTGAAGAAGACATATAGACGGCCAGCAGGCACATGAAAAGATGCTCAAAATCACTAATTATTAGAGAAATGCAAATCAGAACTACAATGAGGTATCACCTCACACCAGTCAGAATGGCCATCATCAAAAAGTCTACAAATAATAAATGCTGGAGAGGGTGTGGAGAGAAGGGAACCCTCCTACACTGTTGGTGGGAATGTAAACTGGTGAAGCCACTATGGAGAACAGTATGGAGGTTCCTTAAAAAACTAAAAATAAAGTTACCATATGATCCAGCAATCCCACTCCCGGGCATATATCCGGAAAATACGAAAACTCTAATTCAAAAAGATACATGCACCTCAATGTTCATAGCAGCACTATTTACAATAGCCAAGACATAGAAGCACCTAAATGTCCATCAACAGCTGAATGGATAAAGAAGATGTGGTGTATATATCCATACAATGGAATATTACTCAGCCATAAAAAAGAATGAAATAATGCCATCTGCAGCAACATGGATGGACCTAGAGATGATCATATTAAGTGAAGTAAGTCAGACAGAGAAAGACAAATATCATATGATATCACTTATATGTGCAATCTAAAAAAATGATACAAAGAAATTTATTTACAAAGCAGAAATAGACTCACAGACATAGAAAACAAATTTATGGTTACCCAAGGGAAAAGGGAGGTGGGGGGAATAAATAAGGGATTTGGGATTAACAGTTAAACACTACTATATGTATAACAGATAAACAACAAGGACCTACTGTATAGCACAGGGAACTATATTCATTATCTTGTAATAATCTATAATGGAAAAGAAGGTGAAAAAGAATATACATATAAAAATGTATATATATATATATATAACTGAATAACTTTGCTATACACCTGAAACCTTGTAAATCAACTATACTTCAATAAAACATAAAAAAAATTCTTAGTCTCCAACTGTAACTAGCATTCAAGTTACCTAGAAGCATTTCTACATGTACTACAATGTCTATTTAAGGCCCAAGAGAATAAGGAATCCTAAAATAATATTAAGAATATTATTGCAGGGGCTTCCCTGGTGGCGCAGTGGTTGAGAATCTGCCTGCTAATGCAGGGGACACGGGTTCGAGCCCTGGTCTGGGAAGATCCCACATGCCGTGAAGCAACTGGGCTCGTGAGTCACAACTACTGAGCCTGCGCGTATGGAGCCTGTGCTCCACAACAAGAGAGGCCACGATAGTGAGAGGCCCGCGCACTGCGATGAAGAGTGGCCCCCGCTTGCCGCAACTAGAGAAAGCCCTAGCACAGAAACGAAGACCCAACATAGCAATCAATCAATCAATCAATCTTTAAAAAAAAAAGAATATTATTGCAGTGATGAACCAGAGATGGGGTTCTGGCCAGGAAACAGAACAAAGTTTTCCCTCTCATTCACTCCTTCCATACTAAACTCCTTCCACCCTGCCACCACTTCTATACAGTTGCAATGTCTTTCTTGATTCCATACTTGCCCCCAAATATTCATTCTCCATATAGCAATCATGGTGAGCTTTTAAAAATGCAAATCAGATCAGATAATTCCCTTGCTTACTCTCAGTGGCTTCCTACCATACTTAAACTGAAACTCTTCTTATGAAGGCCTATCAGACTTCACATGATCTGCCTGCTCCCCTAACTTTTGCCTACTCCTCTCTCTCCACACTGGTATTCTTGCTGATCCTCAAAACTAAAGCATGTGTCCACCTCTTTTGCACTTGTTGTTCCCTCTGACTAGAACACTCTTCCTTAGAGTTTGACATGGTTCACTCTCTCATTTCATTCAGGACTCTGTTCATATATTACCTTCCTCTACCTCCACACCTATCCTCTTTCTTATACCATTAGCACAAGTGTTGAGATATATCAGTACTCAAGGTTCTACTTACTACTGTATAAGGGAATTTTGATGGAGCAAGTAACATACTCCCATACACTATTTCTACTGTGTCAATGGCTTATAATATGCCTACACATGGAAAGGCAGATGTATCTTTGTATCCTTCAGAAAGATATAAACTTGTTAAAGCAACAGTCTAGAGAAGGCTTGGTGGCCATGATGGTGGAGTAGGAAGACCCTGAGCTCACCCACTCCCATGGACATACCCAAATTACAACTATTTACAGAGAAACTATCTATGAGACAGTCTATGGAGCCCAGCAGCATACTCGCCTCTGGTCACCAGAGCTATATGCTCTAGGGATGCCCTCTACCTAGGCTGTGGCAGGGCTGAGTACTGTGGGTGCACTGGAAGGAGGGACTGGTCCCCAGCCTGATTGGCTGTCATGTCCTGCCTCATGTGGTGGCTGCCAGCCCATGTGTGGGAAGGGCTAGGTCCCTGCACAGATGGCCGTGTGGCCTGGGAGTTCTTGGAACTGGTGCTGGTCCACTGGTGGGTGGGTCAGTTCCTGGTGCTAATGCACTAGAAGAAAGATTCCAGTACGGCGCTTGTCAGCACCAGTGACCTCAAGATAGAAGGAGCTCCCCAAAATGGCTGCTGCTAGTGTCTATATTCCCAGTGGGAGTCCTAGTTGCCTCCTGCCTCACCAGGAGGCCCTTCAAGATCAGCAGGTGGGTCTGACTAGGCTCCTTTCAAATTACTGCCTCTATGAACACAGTGAGAATCTTAACAAAAAATTAGAAAACATAAAGAAGAACCAAACAGAGCTTAAGAATATAATAACTAAAACTTAAAAATACACTAGATGGAATTCCCTGGCAGTCCTGTGGTTAGGACTCTGTGCTTCCACTGCAGGGGGCACAGGTTTGATCCCTGGTTGGGGAACTAAGATCCATGATGTGGCAAAAACAAACAAACAAACAAACAACAACAAAAAAACCCACCAGATGGAATCAACAGTAGAATACATGATACAGAGGAACAGATCAGCAAACTGGAAGACAGAGTAGTGGAAATCACCCAAATTGAATAGAAAAAAATTAAAAAGAATTTAAAAAATGAGGGTCATTTAAGAAACCTCTGGGACAACATCAAGCATACTAACATTTGAATTATAGGGGTCTCCAAAGGAGAAGAGAGAAAAAAGAGGCAAGAACTTATTTGAAGAATAATGGCTGAAAAATTCCCTAACCTGAGACAGGAAACAGACATCCAGACCCAAGAATCACAAAGAGTTCCAAACAAGATGAACCTAAAGAGGACTACAACAAGATACATTATAATTAAAATATCAAAAAAATAAAGAGGGACTTCCCTGGTGGAGCAGTGGTTAAGAATCCACCTGCCAATGCAGGGGACGCGGGTTCAAGCCCTGGTCCGGGAAGATCCCACATGCCGCGGTGCAACTAAGCCCGTGTGCCACAACTACTGAGTCTGTGTGCCACAACTACTGAAGCCTGCGCACCCGTGCTTCTCAATAAGAGAAGCCACTGCAATGAGAAGCCCACACACCGCATCGAAGAGTAGCCCCTACTCACCGCAACTAGAAGAGCCCACACGCAGCAACAAAGACCCAATGCAGCCAAAAATTAAAAATAAATAAATAAATTTATATTAAAAAAAAGATAAAGAGAAACTATTAAAAGCAGCAAGAGAAAAGCAACAAGTTACATAACTATAAGCTGACTTTTCAAAAGAAACTTTGCAGGCTAAAAGGGAGTGGTACAATATATTCAAAGTGATGAAAGGAAAAAATCTATAACCAAGAATACTCTACGTGGCATGGCTATCATTCAGATTTGAAAGAGAGATAAAGAGTTTTACAGACAAGCAAAACTTAAAAGAGTTCAGCACCACTAAACTGGCTTTCCAAGAAAAGTTAAAGGGACTTCTCTAAGTGGAAAAGAAAAGATCACAACTAGAAATATGAAAATTACAAAAGGAAAAATCTCATTGGTAAAGGCCAACATACAGTAAAGGTAGTAGAGCAACCACTTAGAAAGGTAGTAGGAAGGTTAAAAGACAAAATTAATAAAATCATTATTGTTAAAATGACCATACTACCCAATGCAATCTACAAATTCAATGCAATCCCTATCAAAGTAACAAAGGCATTTTACACAGAACTAGAACAAATAATTTTAAAATTTGTATGGAAACACAAAAGACCCCAAATAGTCAGAACAATTTTGAGAAAGAAGAACAGAGCTGGAGGAATCATGCGCCTTGATTTCAGACTATGCTACAAAGCTACAGTAATAAAAACAGTATGGTGGTGGCACAAAAACAGACACATAGATCAATGGAACAGTATAGAGAGCCCAGAAATAAACCCTCGCACTTATGGTCAATTAATCTGTGACAAAGGAGGCAAGAATATACAATGGAGAAAAGACAGTCTCTTCAGTAAGTGGTGCTGGGAAAACTGGATTACATGTAAAACAATGAAATTAGAACATTCTCTAACCCCATATACAAAAATAAACTCAAAATGGATTAAAGACCTAAATGTAAGACTGGATACTATAAAACTCCTAGAGGAAAACATAGGCAGAACACTCTTTGACATAAATCACAGCAATATTTTTTTGAGTCCATCTCCTAAAGTAAAGTAAATAAAAGCAAAAATAAATAAATGGGACCTCATTAAACTTAAAAGCTTTTGCACAGCAAAGGAAACCATCAACAAAACAAAAACACAACCTACTGAATGGGAGAAGATATTTACAAATGATATGACTCATAAGGGGTTAATATCCAACATATATAAACAGCTCATACAACTCAACATCAAAAAAAAAACTCGATTAAAAAATAGCAAGGGATTAATTTCTAAAATATACAAACAGCTCATACAGCTCAATATTAAAAAAACAAAAAACCCAATCAAAAAATGGGGAGAACTAAATAGACATTTCTCCAAAGAAGACATACAGATAGACTACAGACACATGAAAAGATGTTTAACATTGCTAATTATCAGAGAAATGCAAATCAAAACTACGAGGTATCATCTCACACCAGTCAGAATGGCCATGATCAAAAAGTCCACAAATAGTAAATGCTAGGGAGGGTGTGGAGAAACAGGTACCCTCCTACACTGTTGGTGGGAACGTAAATTGATGCAGCTGCTATGGAAAACAGTATGGAGGTTCCTCAAAACACTAAAAATAGAGTTGCCATATGATCCAGCAATCCCACTCCTGGGCATATATCCAGATAAAACTGTAATTCAAAAAGATACATGTACCCCTGTGTTCATAGCAGCATTATTCACAATAGCCAAGACACGGAAACAACCTAAATGTCCACCGACAGATGAATGCATAAAGCAGTTGCTTCTTTACTTGAGCATTCTGTGCTCTGCCCTTGACTCTCTGGTTTGTCACCTTTGTGTTTTGAGTGTGCCCTGGGACAGGAGGGTTTAAGTGCTAATGTCCAACTTCCAGCCTGGCTACTGCAGCCCTGGTGTATTCTTATTTGACCGTTTCACACCCACTAATCATTCACACCCACTGGGAACTCTGACCCATGAATTATATAGTGGGATTGGGTTTCCAAGAAGTAGGAAAAATAAGAAAGCACACAGGTTAGTTCCTGAGCCTGGTGCAGCTGCAGCATTAACACCAGGGGTTACCATATCTGGCAGGCTATATTGCAAAGTAGTTTCAACAACCACTGATGAGTCACAAACCTGCTTAGGCTTTGTCCCATGCATATTAGAGGGGCTACACTGGGTTCTAGCTCTAAATTCACCTTGGAGGCCTCTTCATTTCCAAGTTCTAACCACTACTTTTCACAAGACCCCTGAGAGAGGTATATGCCCAAGCAACAAGGGCAAAGGGAAAGCAAGCAGTACTTTAGTTTTAGGTTAGTGGGACCATATGGCCTAGTTTGTCAGGACAGTGCTGGATGTGTGGGTATAATTATTGATAACACCTTTTTTACTCCCAAAGTGTACCAGTTTTTATTATAAATTATACGGCTACCCTAATTATACACAGCATACATACACAACATAAAACTTTCCCCTTCCCCCTATCCTCTAAGCTCTGGAGGGAATATGGAACCATCAGAAATTAGACAGACAAGGAGAGGCGTACAGAGTCAAAGAAAGGAACCAAAGTCATTCCTAGCATTAAAGTAAAATTGGCAGCCAGAATTTTGTTACACCTCTTAGAGTGAAACAATTCACGCATAAAGGGAGTTCTCAGGGTGGAATTTTAAGGCCCCTGAACCTAGAGAATGACATCCCAAAAAAGAAGTGTGGTGAAGCAGGAAGGAGGTGCAGGAAAGTCATGCAGATTGGACCAGAACAGAGACTAATCCCTTAGCCAAAAAGGCTGAAAGAGGAACTAAAAGATGATACCAGACCTCATGATACAGCAGAGGGCCTTATCTTGGGCTCCTTGGATGGACCTTGGGGTCTATGGAACTTCTGTGAATTATAACTAAAACTTCCTGTGTATAAAAATTTTTCTAGAAGATATATCCATAAATTTCATCAGAATCTCAAAAAGTTCCCTCAAAGTTAAGAACAATTGCTTTATGATGTCTTCAGTTCTGATATATATTAAAAGATATATCAATATTAAAAGACAGTTTTTTCATTCAGGTGTGTGAGTTTAGTCATTCTCAACACATCTACTACTAGTCTTACAAAATCCTGAGTTAAATAAGTCTTAACTGGGCTAGGTGGGCCCTATCTGAGTTTTACAATAACAATTCCAATACCCAGCATGGAGAAAACCAGATAAACAGCATTGTTAACAAAATACTCTGTTAACACAGCTTATTTCTGTCTAGGCGAGTTGCACATTACAGAAGCCCTTGGTAATTCTGTAATTCCCAAGAGAGAGACAGTTTTTCAGCTTCACCACCAGGTTAAGTATTAATAAAATATCATTTGAGATAAAAATGAGAGGTACCTTATCTGTAAGAAACTAGACTGGTTCTGCAATGCCGTTTGAGGATACTTTGTTTCCTTTTGATGTGTGGTTTAGTTTATTCCTTCTGAGTATGTGAGCTAGGGTGTGATTGGCTTACATGGCTCTTACTTGTAATAAAATACTGAGTTGTAGTCAACGCTACCTCTGCTACAGTAAACCCCATACTTGTTCCTACCATTAAGTATCTGGATGCCCTTGTGGAACTCACTTAACTTCTCTGGGCCTGAGGTTCCTTATCTCCAGACATGAATGAGGGCACTGGATTTCATTAGATGTTATCAAAGTTTCCTTCCAACTGTCTGGTTTTATGGCACTGTATTTCTAGGAAGGCATCTGTGTTTATCATTCTTAAGTTTGTGCAACAAACTCCTAAGGAGGAGAGGCACGTTCTGCTCATTCAGGATAATATCTAAGACAAAAAGTGAATAAAAGATAAAACATCAATTGAGCACTTTAGATAGCTTGTGAGGGAGCCTCTCAGGGAAGCTTTCTTTCTTCCAATTCTTCTTCTTCCTTCTGGAGAAGACTGATCAGCTACATTCCAGGAGTCTGTCTGGACCACCTGCCATAGTGGATGGGACCCTCATGCAGCAAAAGTCACACACACACACACGTGCAGCATGAATTCTCTCTTCCTTCTCATACCCACAAGGCTTGTTCTAGCTGGCTCTTTTGTATCATCTTTCCCATCACATAAAACAAATGCAAAACTAAGCCAAGTTCCACTTCTCAGTGGGAAGGGTCCTGGCCTTCTTGCCCTCTTCCCTCTCTTGGGCACAGAAGTTCTTACAGGACTCCTGTCCTTCTGGCCTCCTTTACAGAATATAAGAAGTTCCTGGTATTCAGAGGTAGGACACATGCCTCTATGAAAGTACCAGAACATGGCACGTGGTGGAGAGAGGAGTGTATGAGGCTGGAGGCCCAATTAGGCCCATATAATATTTGGTAACCCTACCATAATTATACACACCATATTATATATAACGTTCCCCTGAGGTGAAAGAATTTCTTCCTGATTACAGCCTGACTGAAAATGGGTCCCTCTACTGGGCAAAATTATGAGGCTTTTAGATTATCCCCAGCTCTAGCACAGCAATAGTCATTTATAAGCATTCCTATTTAATAACATATGAGCGGTTTTCATTTTGACAATTGTGATGGCCCTGAAGAATGACTACCCCCTCTTTACTTCATGGCTCTTGTAGTATCTTAGACGATACTGCTGGAAATTCAAAATCCAATATATTTTACTCCAGAAATACAAAATCTCCTGCATTTTACTCCAGAGAAAGTAACTTTTAGTATGTGTCATGCCATGCAACATCCAGATCCAAATAAAATCATTTTTCTTCCTTCACAGCTATGACCTTTGTCTTCTTGAGTTAGTATGTAGTTGAATTCTTCTTTATAATGACTTAGGCTGGACTGCAGCAGTCTTCTGTTCTTATGCAACACAGTGATTACTTAAATACTTGGATATGTTTCTTGCTATCTGAATTCTTATTGCTAAGAACCCAGAGCATTAAATCTGCTTTTCTCTTGCTTCTATAAAAGCTGTTAGAGGCCCATACCAATCAAGGCTCAAACTATATTAAAAACCGCTACAGCTTTATGCATGTTGGCTTGGGAATCTCCCCATCTACTCTGAAGGTCTTTTTTTTTTTTTTTAAAGATATTTTTTTGATGTGGACCATTTTTAAAGTCTTTATTGAATTTGTTACAATATTGCTTCTGTTTTGGTTTTTTGGCCACGAGCCACGAGGCGTGTGGGATCTCAGCTCCCCAACCAGGGATGGAAGCTGCACCCCCTGCATTGGAAGGCGAAGTCTTAACCACTGGACCGCCAAGGAAGTCCCTACCCTGAAGGTCTTTGCCCAACATCAGCTTCCTTTGGCCTTCACCTCATTCAATTTCAGGCCTTACTGGTTTTCGTTATCTAGCTCCATTTTGACATGTGACCAGTTTCCAGCCATTTAACTTATCTCTTTTAAAACTTGGATTGGATAATTGTCTTCAGGTAAAAGCTAAAGGGCGAGGAAGCCCGTTGATGTGCTCCATATAGGTCAGCTTTTTGGAGGAAAAAACAGGGTAGAGAAGGGTAGAGAGGAGGGAGAAATGGAAGAAAGCCAACACAATGGCAAACTGAGTGTCAGGCATTTTGCTCTTCTCTGAGTTTTTCCTTCACTCTGACCCTGAAGCATCGTTCTTTCACCAAGCAAATAGATCTTCAGCAACCTCATCCTATGAGTCCTCCAGCCACATTCAGAAAGGCTGAAGTCTTAGGGTGAACACAGCTCAGGATGACAAGATGGGACCTCACCTCACAAAACAGTGGTACCCAAAGGTATCTTTCTCTGAGCATGAGAATTCTTACGTCTCCTTTAAATGAATTCTCTCTTCCTTTTACTCTTTCAATGTGAATAAAATAATCAATATATATCCATGTGCCAACAAACTGCCATGGTAGTTCCCAGACTTCAGTCTTACGGCTTTTTTTGAATGGCACGTATTTTTAATGTGGTCCTTCTTTAGTCTGTTTTAGGACTATTTATAGCCATTGTGTTAAGTGTTAAGGGTTGTTATGGACTGAATATTTGCATGCTCCCCAAATTCCTATATTGAAGCCCTACCCCAAGTGTAACTGTATTTGGAGATAGGGCCTATATAGAGATAATTAAGGTTAAATGATGTCATAAGAGTGGGGCCCTGAGCTGATAGGATTAGTGTCCTTATACGAAGAAACACCAGAGAGCTCACTTCTTCTCTCTCTGTACACAGAAGAAAGGCCATGTGAGGATATAGTGAGAACGTCATCCTAGTGAGAAGACAAGCTAGGAAGACAGCTCCTACCAGAAAATGAATCAGCTAGAACCTTGACCTTGGAAGCCCAGGTTCATTGCAGCATTATTCAAATTATTCAAGACATGGAAAAAAACGTAGGTGTCTGTCAAAGGATGAATGGGTAAAGAAAATGTGAAATATAAATACATACATACATGCACAAACACACACATACACACCCCCACACACATATACATATACAATGGAATACTTTCTTTCATAAAAAAGAAGTCCTGCCATTTACAACAACATGTATGAACCTAGAGGACATTATGCTAAATGAAATAAGCCAGGCAGAAAAATACAAATACTGTATGATCTCAATTATCTGTGGACTCTAAAAATATTGAACTCATACAACCAGAGAGTCAAACAGTGGTTGCTAAAAGCTGGAGGGTGGAAGAAATGGGGAGATGTCAGTCACATGGTATAACTTTCAGTTATAAGATGAATAAGTTCTAGGGATCCAATGTACACGACGGTCACTGTAGTTAATGATACTGTATTGTATAATTGAAATCTGCTAAGAGAGTAGATCTTAAGTGTTCTCATCACACACACACACACATACAGTAACTATGAGGAAAAAAACAGCAGAATATACATTCTTCTCAAGAGCACATGGAACATTGTCAAGGAAAGATCACATGTTAGGCCATAAAACAAACCTCAATAAATTTAAAAGAACTGAAATCATACAACATATGTTCTCCAACAACAATGGAATAAAATTAGAAATCAATAACAAGGAAATTTGGAAAATTCTCAGATATGAGGAAATTGAACAACACACTCATAAATAATCAGTTGGTCAAAGAATAAATCACAAGGGAAATTAGGAAATACGTTGAAATGAACGAAAATGAAAACACGCACACAAAAAACTTATGGAACAGCTAAGTATATGCTTAGAGTGAAATTTATAGCTATAAGCACCAGTATTAAAAAAGAAGATCTCAAATCGGTCGCCTAAAGTTTTGCCTTAATAAACTAGAAAAAGCATAAACTAAATCCAAAGGAAGCAGAAAGAAGAAAATAATAAAGACTAGAGTGCAATAAATGAAATGGAAAATAAAAAAATAGAGAAAATCAACAAAATTAGAAGTTAGTTCTTTGAAAAGATCAACAAAATTGACAATCCTTTAGCTAGACTGATAAAGAAAAAGAGAGAAAACTAAAAGTATTAATTATACAAATGAAAAGGAGCTATTTACTACGTTACAAAAGTTAAAAGGAGGGAGGGAATCCAGATGGCGTAACAGGAGGATGTAGAATTTGTCGCTACTCATGGGTACATTGCAAATTCATCTACAGATGGAACAATTCCCACAGATCACCTGCTGAACATTAGCGGAAAACTTTGGACACCTAAAAAAAAGAAAGAAAAGAAAAGAAAAAAAAGAAAAGAGGAATCAAAAAAGGGACCAGCAACCATGGTGGGAAGCTGAAGGTGGGCGGAGGTCCCCACACTCAGAAAAACTCCCTCACGGTGGGAGAATCAGCTGTGACAGAAAAGCACGTTTGGGGGATCTAAGGAGAATGCAGCAGACGGTCTGTGGAAAGCAGGACAAAGTAAGAACTGCATGCAGGGTCTACACCACTGCTCTGCACATTCCTGAATCACGAGTCGCCTGTTGCAAAAGGGGGCTGGGTGCTGGAAAGTGGGGTTTGCAGTGTGGACCCAGGAAAGGGACAGCTGTTGGCTGTGAAAAGACAGCCTGAAGGGACAGGAGTAAGAAACTCCACAACTGGATAAGTCTGCAGAAAAAGCCTGAGATACCATAAAAGCAAAGGGTCATTGTCAAGTGGTGTGCAAGGGGCGGAGCCACCATTATAAGCCCTTTTCCCAACCCCCAACTGCCAGCTTCTTCAGCCTCTGCAGACACTGGGAGGAGCTCCCATCTGAGCGGGCCCACTCCACCTCCCGGGCCAGGGTCTCCTCTGCCTGCGTGGGCTCTGGGGGCCTGAGCACTGCCCATTCCAAAGCCTCCTTGGGAATCAGGCCTGGGCGCCCCTGCCTGGGACAAGAGTCTGCAGATGCTGGAGGGGGATGAGTGCTAAAGCGTGGGGCTGGGAGAACGAATCCAGGGAGAGGAATGCTGTGGGCTGCACGGATACAGCAGAGGGGATGGGAGTGAGGGGAGGCGTGGCCAGGAATGCCCCTAGAGGAAGAGTAGGCTGCCTGGAAAGCGAGGCACCATTGTTGAGAGGCACGGGGTGGGGGGGCTGCCCCTGCTCCCATTTGCCAGCGCCACAGTCTATTCCAACTGTTTGCTGGACCCGTTGCTGCGGGCAACTTGCAGACACCTCAGTTGTGGCCCCAGTACCCAGGCCCCAACATGAGTGAGAAAGGGTGCCCCAAGCAGCCACTGCTTTTGCTCTCTCCTGCCTGGGCAAGGAACAGACTCCTGAGGGTGGCGCACACAGAGAGGTGGGGTCAAAACCAAAACTGAGCTTCAGGGGCGGTGCGACTAAGGAAGAGAAATGGAAATCTTTCCAAGCACCTGCACAAGCTGTGGATTAAACCCCCGATGTCGGCTGGGAAAATCCTGCATCTGTGGAATACCTGAACAGACAACGAGTGTTTCAACATTTGAGACCAGTCTAGCCTTCGAAGCACTGGACTCTGGGGACAAGTACACTCAGGAATCGGGCCAGGTCAGAGTCTGTGCTGGCTCCACAGTTCCCATAGCAGGTCCAGAGACCTACCTAGAAATATTGGAGGGGCTCCTGAGGAGGCGGGGATTGGCTCTGGGTCACTGTGGGAGCAAGGACACTGACAGAGGAGGCCCCAGGAAAATATTCTTAGTACTAATATTATTTTTTTGTTTTGTTTTGCTCAGCTGTTGGTGTTGTTGCTTTTATTATATTTTATGTTTTATTTTTGAGTTTTATTCTTATATTCTTAATCTTTTTTCAAAACATATCATTTTAAATTTTTCTATTTTTACTTTACTTTTCTTGCTTTGTGGGTTTTTCCTTGCTTTGTTCTTTGTTATCTGTTTTTTATTTTATTTCTCTTTTTTTTCATTTTTTTCTTTTTAGCTATTTCTGAGATATACATTTTAAAGTAATAACTAGAATTATGACTTATAACATTATACCAGAACATATAAGATTTTTAGAAATTTCATGCAATGTCTGAAACATTTATATTAACATATTTCCACACAAATAACCCAAAGAAAGTTAAGTATTAGTTGTTTTTTTGTTTGTTTGTTTGTTTATACTGCAGGTTCTTATTAGTCATCAATTTTATACACATCAGTGTATACATGTCAATCCCAATCGCCCAATTCAGCACACCACCACCTCCACCCCACCGCGGTTTTCCCCCCTTGGCGTCCATACGTTTGTTCTCTACATCTGTGTCTCAACTTCTGCCCTGCAAACCGGTTCATATGTACCATTTTTCTACGTTCCACATACATGTGTTTATATATGATATTAGTTTTCCGCTTTCTGACTTACTTCACCCTGTATGACAGTCTCTAGATCCACCCACGTCTCTACAAATGACCCAATTTTGTTCCCTTTTATGGCTGAGTAATATTCTGTTGTATATATGTATCACATCTTCTTTATCCATTCATCTGTTGATGGGCATTTAGCTTGCTTCCATGACTTGACTATTGTAAATAGGGCTGCAATGAACATTGGGGTGCATGTGTCTTTTTGAATTACGGTTTTCTCTGGGTATACGCCCGGTAGTGGGATTGCTCGGTCATATGGTAATTCTATTTTTAGTTTTTTAAGGAACCTCCATACTGTTCTCCATAGCGGCTGTATCAATTTACATTCCCACCAACAGTGCAAGAGGGTTCCGTTTTCTCCACACCCTCCCCAGCATTTGTTGTTTGTAGATTTTCTGATGATGCCCATTCTAACTGGTGTGAGGTGATACCTCATTGTAGTTTTGATTTGCATTTCTCTAATAATTAGTGATGTTGAGCAGCTGTTCATGTGCTTCTTGGCCAGCTGTATGTCTTCTGTGGAGAAATGTCTATTTAGGTCTTCTGCCCATATTTTGATTGGATTGTTTGTTTTTTTAATATTGAGCTGCATGAGCTGTTTATATACTTTGGAGATTAATCCTTTGTCTGTTGATTCGTTTGCAAATATTTTCTCCCATCCTGAGGGTTGTGTTTTCATCTTGTTCGTAGCTTCCTTTCCTTTGCAAAACCTTTAAGTTTCATTAGGACCCATTTGTTTATTTTTGTTTTTATTTCCATTACTCTAGGAGGTGGATCAAAAAAGATCTTGCTGTGATTTATGTCAAAGAGTGTTCTTCCTATGTTTTCCTCTAAGACTTTTATAGTGTCCAGTCTTACATTAAGGTCTCTAATCCATTTCAAGTTTATTTTTGTGTATGGTGTTAGGGAGTGTTCTAATTTCATTCTTTTACATGTAGCTGTCCAGTTTTCCCAGCACCACTTACTGAAGAGACTGACTTTTTTCCATTGTATATCCTTGCCTCCTTTGTCATAGATTAGTTGACCATAGGTGCGTGGGTTTATCTCTGGGCTTTCTATCTTGTTCCATCGATCTATATTTCTGTTTTTGTGCCAGTACCATAATGTCTTGATGACTGTAGCTTTGTAGTATAGTCTGAAGTCAGGGAGTCTGATTCCTCCTGCTCCATTTTTTTCCCTCAAGACTGCTTTGGCTATTCGGGGTCTTTTGTGTCCCCATACAAATTTTAAGATTTTTTTGTTCTAGTTCTGTAAAAAATGTCATTGGTAATTTGATAGGGATTGCACTGAATCTGTAGATAGCTTTAGATAACATAGTCATTTTCACAATATTGATTCTTCCAATCCAAAAACATGGTATATCTCTCCATCTGTTTGAATTATCTTTAATTTTTTTCAGCAGTGTCGTATAGTTTTCTGCATACAGGTATTTTGTCTCCCTAGGTAGGTTTATTCCTAGGTATTTTATTCTTTTTGTTGCAGTGATAAATGGGAGTGTTTCCTTAATTTCTCTTTCAGATTTTTCATCATTAATGTATAGGAATGCCACAGATTTCTGTGCATTAATTTTGTATCCTGAAAATTTACCAAATTCATTGATTAGCCCTAGTAGTTTTCTGGTGGCATCTTTAGGATTCTCTATGTATAGTATCATGTCACCTGCAAACAGTGACAGTTTTATTTCTTCTTTTCCAATTTAGATTCCTTTTATTTCTTTTTCTTTTCTGATTGCCGTGGCTAGGACTTCCAAAACTATGTTGAATAATAGTGGCGAGAGTGGACATCCTTGTCTTGTTCCTGATCTTAGAGGAAATGCTTTCAGGTTTTCACCATTGAGAATGAGGTTTGCTGTGGGTTTGTTGTATATGGCCTTTATTATGTTGAAGTAGGTTCTCTCTATGCCCACTTTCTGGAGATTTTTTATCATAAATGGGTGTTCAATTTTGTCAGAAGCTTTTTCTGCATCTATTGAGATGATCATATGGTTTTTATTCATCTATTTGTTAATATGGTTTATCACACTGATTGATTTGCGTATATTGAAGAATCCTTGCATTCCTGGGTTAAATCCCACTTGATCATGGTGTATGATCCTTTTAATGTGCTGTTGGATTCTGTTTGCTAGTATTTTCTTGAGGATTTTTGTATCTATATTCATCAGTGATATTGGTCTGTAATTTTCTTTTCTTGTAGTATCTTTGCCTGGTTTTGGTATCAGGGTGATGGTGGCCTCATAGAATGAGTTTGGGAGTGTTCCTTCTTCTGCAATATTTTGGAAGAGTTTGAGAAGGATGGGTGTTAGCTCTTCTCTAAATGTTTGATAGAATTCACCTGTGAAGCCATCTGGTCCTGGACTTTTGTTTGTTGGAAGATTTTTAAATTACAGTTTCAATTTCATTACTTGTGATTGGTCTCTTCATATTTTCTATTTCTTCCTGGTTCAATCGTGGAAGGTTGTACCTTCCTAAGAATTTGTCCATTTCTTCCAGGTTGTCCATTTTATTGGCATAGAGTTGCTTGTAGTAATCTATTAGGATGCTTTGTATTTCTGCGGTGTCTGTTGTAACTTCTCCTTTTTCATTTCTAAATTTATTGATTTGAGTCCACTCCCTCTTTTTCTTGATGAGTCTGGCCAATGGTTAATCAAATTTGTTTATCTTCTCAAAGAAGCAGCTTTTAGTTTTATTGATCTTTGCTATTGTTTTCTTTGTTTCTATTTCATTTATTTCTGCTCTGATCTTTATGATTTCTTTCCTTCTACTAAATTTGGGTCTTGTTTGTTCTTCTTTCTCTAGTTCCTTTAGGTGTAAGGTTTGATTGTTTATTTGAGATTTTTCTTATTTCTTGAGGTGGGCTTGTATTCCTATAAACTTCCCTCTTACAACTGCTTTTGCTACATCCCATAGGTTTTGGATCTTCGTGTTTTCATTGTCAGTTCTCTCTGGGTATTTTTTGATCTCCTCTTTGATTTCTTCAGTGATCTCTTGGTTACTTAGTAATGTATTGTTTAGCCTCATTGTGTTTGTGTTTTTTATGTTTTTTTCCTGTAATTGATTTCTAATCTCATAGCATTGTGGTCAGAAAAGATGCTTGATATGATTTCAATTTTCTTAAATTTACTGAGGCTTGATTTCTTACCCAAGATGTGATCTATCCTGGAGAATGTTCCATGCACACTTGAGAAGAAAGCATAATCTGCTGTTTTTGGTAGGAATGTCCTGTAAATATCAATTAAATCTATCTGGTCTATTGTGTCATTTAAAGCTTGTGTTTCCTTATTAATTTTCTGTTTGGATGATCTGTCCATTGGTGTAAGTAAGGTGTTAAAGTCTCCCACTATTATTGTGTTACTGTCGATTTCCTCTTTTTTAGCTGTTAGCAGTTGCCTTATGTATTGAGGTGCTCCTATGATGGGTGTCATATATATTTATAATTGTTATATCTTTTTCTTGGATTGATCTCTTGATCATTATGTAGTGTCCTTCCTTGTTTCTTGTAACATTCTTTATTTTAAAGTCTATTTTGTGTGATATGAGTATTGCTACTACAGATGTCTTTTGATTTCCATTTGCATGGAATATCTTTTTCCATCCCCTCACTTTCAGTTTGTATGTGTCCCTAGGTCTGAAGTGGGTCTCTTGTAGACAGCATATATATGGGTCTTGTTTTTGTATCTATTCAGCAAGTCTGTGTCTTTTGTTTGGAGCATTTAATCCTTTCACGTTTAAGGTAATTATTGATATGTATGTTCCTATTACCATTTTCTTAATTGTTTTGGGGTTGTTTTTGTAGGTTCTTTTCTCCTCTTGTGTTTCCCACTTAGAGAAGTTCCTTTAGCACTTGTTGTAGAGCTGGTTTGGTGGTGCTGAATTCTCTTAGCTTTTGCTTGTCTGTAAAGCTTTTGATTTCTCCATTGAATCTGAATGAGATCCTTGCTGGGTAGAGTAATCTTGGTTGTAGGTTCTTCCCTTTCATCACTTTAAATATGTCATGCCACTCCCTTCTGGCTTGTAGAGTTTCTGCTGAGAAATCAGCTGTTAACCTTATGGGAGTTCCCTTGTATGTTATTTGTCATTTTTCCCTTGCTGCTTTCAATAATTTTTCTTTGTCTTTAATTTTTGCCAATTTGATTACTATGTGTCTCAGTGTGTTTCTCCTTGGGTTTATCCTGTATGGGACTCTCTGCACTTCTTGGACTTGGGTGGCTATTTCATTTCCCATGTTAGGGAAGTTTTCGACTATAATCTCTTCAAATGTTTTCTCGGGTCCTTTCTCTCTCTCTTCTCCTTCTGGGACCCCTATAATGAGAATGTTGTTGCATTTAATGTTGTCCCAGAGGTCTCTTAGGCTGTCTTCATTTCTTTTCATTCTTTTTTCTTTAGTTTGTTCCACAGCAGTGAATTCCACCATTCTGTCTTTCAGGTCACTTATCCGTTCTTCTGCCTCAGTTATTCTGCTATTGATTCCTTCTAGTGTATTTTTCATCTCAGTTATTGTATTGTTCATCTCTGTTTTTTTGTTCTTTAATTCTTCTAGGTCTTTGTTAAACATTTCTTGCATCTTCTCGATTTTGCCTCCATTCTTGTTCCAAAGTCCTGGATCATCTTCACTATCATTATTCTGAATTCTTTTTCTGGAAGGTTGCCTATCTCCTCTTCATTTAGTTGTTTTTCTCAGGTTTTATCTTGTTATTTCAGCTGATACATAGCCCTCTGCCTTTTGATCTTGTCTATCTTTCTGTGAATGTGGTTTTTGTTCCACAGGCTGCAGGATTGTAGTCCTTCTTGCTTCTGCTGTCTGCCCTCTGGTGGTTGAGGCTATCTAAGAGGTCTGTGCAAGTTTCCTGATGGGAGGGACTGGTGGTGGGTAGACCTGGCTGTTCTTCTGGTGGGCAGAGCTCAGTAAAACTTTAATCCACTTTTCTGCTGATGGGTGGGGTTGGGTTACCTCCCTGTTGGTTGTTTGGCCTGAGGTGACCCAGCACTGGAGCATACCTGGGCTCTTTGGTGGGGCTAATGGTGGACTCTGGGAGAGCTCACGCCAAGGAGTACTTCCCAGAACTTCTGCTGCCAGTGTCCTTGTCCTCACTGTGAGACACAGCCACGCCCCGCCTCTGCAGGAGACCCTCCAACAGTAGCAGGTAGGTCTGGTTCCGTCTCCTATGGGGTCACTGCTCCTTCCCCTGGGTCCCGATGTGCACACTACTTTGTTTTTGCCCTCCAAGAGTGGAGTCTCTGTTTCCCCAGTCCTCTCAAGGTCTTGCAATGAAATCCTGGTAGCCTTTAAAGTCTGATTCTCTGGGGATTCTTCGTCCCATTGCCGGACCCCCAGGTTGGGAAGCCTGACGTGGGGCTCAGAACCTTCACTGCAGTGGGTGGACTTCTGTGGTATAAGTGTTCTCCAGTTTGTGAGTCACCCACCCAGCAGTTATGGGATTTGATTTTATTGTGAATGCGCCCCTCCTACTGTCTCATTGTGGCTTCTCCTTTGTCTTTGGATGTGGGGTATCTTTTTTGGTGAGTTCCAGTGTCTTCCTGTCCATGATTGTTCAGCAGTTAGTTGTGATTCCGGTGCTCTCGCAAGAGAGAGTCTTTTTCATGTTTTTTGGTGTATATTTTGTTTTCTTCGTTTTTTTTGTTGTCTGTTTGCTTTCTGTTTTTATTTTTCAGTCTTTGTTTTTGTTAGTTTAGTTCTTCTTGACTGTTCTAATTTTAGAATTCTTTCATTTTTCTGTTCCCTCGTTTTTTTAAAATTCTTTTTTCTCTTTTTTCTGAGAGTGTGTGTGTGTGCGTCTGTGTGTGTGTTGTGCTGTTGTTGCTGCTGTTTGTTTGATGTTGTTTTGCTATTTGTCTTGGGTTTTGTTCATCTGTTTGCTTTCTTTAATTTTTACTTTTTTTCTTTCCATTTTTTTCCCTCTCTTTTCTCTCATGTTGCACTGTGCAGCTTGTGGACTCTTGGTTCCCCGGCCAAGGGTCGGGCCTGGGCCTCTGGGGTGGGAGCACAGAGTCCAGGACACTGGACGGCCAGAGAATTCCTCAATCCAGGGAATATTAATCAGTGTGTGTGCTCCGAGATGTATCCACATCAACACCAAGACCAAGTCCCACACAACAGCCTGCAGGCTCCAGTACTAGACACCTCACTTCAAACAACCAGCAAGACAGGAGCACAGCCACACCCATCAGTAGACAGGCTGCCTAAAGTCGTACTAAGCTCACAGACACCCAAAAACACACCACCTGAAGAGGCCCTGGTCTTCAGAGGGAAAAGACTCAACTCCACCCACCAGACTGCAGGCACCAGGCCCTCCCACCAAGATGCCTACACAAGCCCCTGGACCAACCTCACTCACCAGGGGGCAGACAAGAGAAGCAATAGGAACTACGACCCTGCAGCCTGCGGAAAGAAGACCATAAACACAGTAGGTTAGACAAAATGAGATGACAGAGAAATACGTTACATAGGAAGGAGCAAGGTAAAATCCCACAAGACCAAATAAATGAAGAGGAAATAGGCAATCTACATGAAAAAGAATTCAGAGTAATGATAGTAAAGATGATCCAAGATCGCAAAAATAGAATGGAGACATGGGTCGAGAAGATTTACAAGGACCTAGAAGAACTAAAGAACCAACATTCAGTGATGAACAATAACTGAAATGAAAAATACACTAGAAGGAATCAACAGCAGAATAACTAAGGCAGAAGAACGAATAAGTGAGCTGGAAGATAGAATGGTGGAAATAACTGCCAAAGAACAGAAGAAAGAAAAAAGAATGAAAAGAATTGAGGACAGTCTCAGAGACCTCTGGGACAATATTAAATGCACCAACATTCAAATTATACTGGTCCCAGAAGAAGAAGAGAAAGGGAAAGGGCCTAAGAAAATATTTGAAGAGATTATAGTGGAAAACTTCCCTAACATGGGAAATGAAATAGCCACCCAAGTCCAGGAATTGCACAGATCCCCAGGTAGGATAAACCCAAGGAGAAACATGCCAAGACACACATGAATCAAACTAACAAAAATTAAATAAAAGAAAAAATATTAAAAGCAGCAAGGGAAAAGCAACAAATAACCTACAATGGAATTCCCATTAGGTTATCAGCTGATTTTTCAGCAGAAACTCTGCAGGCCAGAATGGAGTGGCAGGACATATTTAAAGTGATGAAACGCAAAAACCTACAACCAAGACTACTCTACCCAGCGAGGATTTCATTCAGATTTGATGGAGAAATCAAAAGCTTTACAGACAAGCAAAAGCTAAGAGAATTCAGCACCACCAAACCAGCTTTACAACAAATGCTAAAGGAACTTCTCTAGGCAGGAAACACAAGAAAAGAAAGAAGACCTACAAGAACAAACCCAAAATGATTAAGAAAATGGTAATAGGGACATACATATCGATAATTACCTTAAATGTGAATGGATTAAATGCTCCAACCAAAAGACACAGACTAGCTGAATGGATACAAAAACAAGACCAGTATATATGCTGTCTACAACAGACCCACTTCAGACCTAGGGACACATACAGTCTGACAGTGAGGGGATGGAAAAAGATATTCCATGCAAGTGGGAATCAAAAGTAAGCTGGAGTAGCAATACTCACAACAGACAAAATAGACTTTAAAATAAAGATTATTACAAGAAAAAAGGAAGGACACTACATAATGATCAAGGGATCAATCCAAGAAGAAGATATAACAATTGTAAATATCTATGCAGCCAACACAGGAGCACCTCAATACATAAGGGAAATGCTAACAGCTATAAAAGGGGAAATCGACAGTAACACAATAATAGTGGGAGATTTTAACACCCACTTACACCAATGGACACATCATCCAGATAAAATAAATAAGGAAACACAAACTTTAAATGACACAATAGACCATATAGACTTAATTGATATTTATAAGATATTCCACCTGAAAGTGGCAAAATACAATTTCTTTTCAAGTGCACATGGAACATTTTCCAGGATAGATCACATCTTGTGTCACAAATTAAGCCTTGGTAAATTTAAGAAAACTGAAATCGTATCAAGTATCTTTTCCAACCACAACGCCATGAGACTAGATATCAATTACTGGAAAAAATACCAATACATGGAGGCTAAACAATACACTACTAAATAACCAAGAGATCACTGAAGAAATCAAAGAGGAAATCAAAAAATACCTAGAAACAAATGACAATGAAAACACGACAACCCAAAAACTATGGGATGCAACAAAAGCAGTTCTAAGAGGGAAGTTTATAGCAACACAATCCTACCACAAGAAGCAAGAAACATCTCAAATAAACAACCTAACATTACACCTAAAGCAATTAGAGAAAGAAGAACAAAAAACCCCCAAAGATAGCAGAAGGAAAGAAATCATAAAGATCAGATCAGAAATAAATGAAAAAGAAATGAAAGAAACAATTACAAAGATCAATAAAACTAAAAGCTGGTTCTTTGAGAAGATAAAAAAAATTGATAATCCATTAGCCAGACTCATCAAGAAAAAAAGGGAGAAGACTCAAATCAACAAAATTATAAATGAAAAAGGAGAAATAACAACTGACACTGCAGAAATACAAAGGATCATGAGAGATTACTACAAGCAACTCTATGCCAATAAAATGGACAACCTGGAAGAAATGGACAAATTCTTAGAAAAGCACACCCTTCCGAGACTGACCCAGGAAGAAATAGAAAATATGAACAGACCAATCACAAGCACTGAAATTGAAACTGTGATTAAAAATCTTCCAACAAACAAAAGCCCAGGACCAGCTGGCTTCACAGGGGAATTCTGTCAAACATTTAGAGAAGAGCTAACACCTATCCTTCTCAAACTCTTCCAAAATATAGCAGAGGGAGGTACACTTCCCAACTCATTCTACGAGGCCACCATCACCCTGATACCAGAACCAGACAAAGATGTCACAAAGAAAGAAAACTACAGGCCAATAGCACTGATGAACATAGATGCGAAAATCCTGAACAAAATACTAGCAAACAGAATCCAACAGCATACTAAAAGGATCATACACCATGAACAAGGGGGGTTTATGCAGGAATGCAAGGATTCTTCAATATACACAAATCAATCAATGTGATACACCATATTAACAAATTGAAGGAGAAAAACCATATGATCATCTCAATAGATGCAGAAAAAGCTTTCAACAAAATTCAACACCCATTTATGATAAAAACTCTCCAGAAAGTAGGCATAGAGGGAACTTACCTCAACATAATAAAGGCCATATATGATAAACCCACCACCAACATTGTTCTCAATGGTGAAAAACTGAAACCATTTCCTCTAAGATCAGTAACACGACAAGGTTGTCCACTCTCACCACTATTATTCAACATAGTTTTGGAAGTTTTAGCCACAGCAATCAGAGAAGAAAAAGAAATAAAAGGATTCCAAATCGGAAAAGAAGAAGTAAAGCTGTCACTGTTTGCAGATGACATGATACTATACATAGAGAATCCTAAGGATGCTACCAGAAAACTACTAGAGCTAATCAATGAATCTGGTAAAGTACCAGAATACAAAATTAATGCACAGAAATCTCTTGCATCCCTATACACTAATGATGAAAAATCTGAAAGAGAAATTAAGGAAACACTCCCATTTACCATTGGAACAAAAAGAATAAAATACCTAGGAATAAACCTATCTAAGGAGGAAAAGAAGTAAAACTCTCACTGTTTGCAGATGACATGCTCCTATACATGGGAAATCCTAAAGATGCCCCCAGAAAACTACTAGAGCTAATCAATGAATTTAGTAAAGTTGAAGGATAGACAATTAATACACAGAAATCTCTTGCATTCCTAAGCACTAACAACTAAAGATCAGACAGAGAAATTAAGGAAACAATCCCATTTACCATTGCAACAAAAAGAATAAAATACATAGGAATAAACATACCTGAGGAGGCAAAAGACCTGGACACAGAAAACTATAAGATACTGATGAAAGAAATCAAAGATGATACAAACACATGGAGAAAATACCATGTTCTTGGATTGGAAGAATCAACATTGTGAAAATGACTATACTACCCAAGCAATCTACAAATTCAATGCAATCCCTATCAAATTATCAATGGCATTCTTCCCGTAATTAGAACAAATAATTTTACACTTTGTATGGAGACACAAAAGACCCCAAATAGCCAAAGCAATCTTGAGAAAGAAAAACAGAACTGGAGGAATCAGGCTCCCTGACTTCAGACTATACTGCAAAGTTACAGTAATCAAGACAGTATGGTATTGGCATAAAAACAGAAATATAGATCAATGGAACAGGATAGAAAGCCCAGAGATAAATCCACCCACCTATGGTCACCTAATCTATGATAAAGGAGGCAAAAATATACAATACAGAAAAGATAGCCTCTTCAATAAATGGTGCTGGGAAAACTGGATACCTACATGTAGAAGAATGAAATTAGAACACTCCCTACCACCATACACAAAAATACACTCAAAATGGATTAAAGACCTAAATGTAAGGTCAGACACTATAAAACTCTTAGAGGAAAACATAGGGAGAACACTCTTTGACATAAATTGCAGCAAGATCTTTTTTGACCCACCTCCTACAGTAATGGAAATAAAAACAAAAATAAACAAATGGGACCTAATGAAACTTAAAAGCTTTTGCACAGCAAAGGAAACCATAAACTAGACGAAAAAACAACCCTCAGAATGGGAGAAAATATTTGCAAACAAAGCAACTGATAAAGGATTAATCACCAAAATATACAAGCAGCTCATGCAGCTCAATATCAAAAAAACAAACAACACAATCCAAAAATGGGCAGAAGACCTAAATAGACATTTCTCAAAAGAACACATACAGATGGCCAACAAACACATGAAAAGATGCTCAACATCACTAATTATTAGAGAAATGCAAATCAAAACTACAATGAGGTATCACCTCACACCAGTCAGAATGGCCATCATCAAAAAATCTACCATCAATAAATGCTGGAGAGGGTGTGGAGAAAAGGGAACCCTCTTACACTGTTGGTGGGAATGTATATTGATACAGCATAGAGAACAGTATGAGGTTCCTTAAAAAACTAAAAATAGAACTACCATATGAGCCAGCAATCCAACTACTGGGCATATACCCAGAGATAACCATAATTCAAAAAGACACATGCACCCCAATGTTCATAGCAGCACTATTTACAATAGCCAGGACATGGAAGCAACCTAAATGTCCATCAACAGAGGAATGGATAAAGAAAATGTGGTACATATATACAATGGAATATTACTCAGCCATAAAAAGGAATGAAATTGGGTTATTTGTAGAGACGTGGATGGACCTAGAGAGTGTCATACAGAGTGAAGTAAGTCAGAAAGAGAAAAACAAATATCGTATATTAACGCATATATGTGGAATCTAGAAAAATGGTACAGATGACCTTATTTGCCAAGAAGAAATAGAGACACAGACGTAGAGAGCTAACCTATGGATACCAAGGGGGAAAGTAGTGGGTTGGGAGGAATTGGGAGATTGGGATTGACACATATACACTACTCATAGTGCGTATAAAATAGACAACCGACAGGAACATAATATATAGCACAGGGAACTCTACTTAATGCACTGTGGTGTCCTAAATAGGAGGGTAATCCAAAAGGGAGGGAATATATGTATATGTATGGCTGATTCATTTTGCTGTGCAGTAGAAGCTAACAGAACATTGTAAAGCAACTATACTCCTATAAAAAAAAATTAAAAGGAGTATAAGGGAATGAAAAATTGTTTGCCAACAAATTCAATAGCCTAGATTGAATATATTCTTGGAAAGACAAACTACCAAAACTGAGTCAAGAAGAAATAGAAAATCTGAACAAAATCATGATATGTAAAGATATTAAATTCGTAATTAAAAAACCCACCCAGGGTTCTACTCAGCTTTTAAATAAGACTTAACATCAATCATTTAAAAACTTTTCTGTAAAATAGAAAAGGAGGAAACTTTTCCCAATTTATTATATGAGGCCAGTATTACCCTTATATAAAAATCAGATACCACAAAAGAAGCAAACTACAGACCAATATTTCTTATAAATATAGAGGTTAAAATTCTCAATACCAGCAAATACTAGCAAGTCAAATCCAGCAATATATTAAAAGGTTTATACACCAAGTAGGATTTATCCTAGGAATGAAAAGTTTGATTAAATTGGAAAATTAATTAATGTAATATTAATAGAAAAAAAACCAAAAACCACATGGTCATCTCAATAGACATAGAAAAAATGTGACAAATTCCAACACCCTTTCTTAATAAAAACACCCAATAAATAAGAAATAGAAGGGAATTTCTTCAACTTGACAAAGGTCATCCATTAAAAACCCACAGCTGTCATCATACTTAACAGTGAAATAATGAATGCTTTCCTCCTAAAATCAAAAACAGGAATATGATGTCTGCTCTGGCCACTTTACTTCAACATTGTATTGGAGATTCTAGCCAGAGGAAAATTAAGAAAAAGAAGTAAAAGGCATTCAGATTGGAAAAGAAGAAACAAAAACTATCTCTATTTTCAGATGACATGATCTTGTACATAGAAAATCCTAAGGAACCCACACAATATACCATTAGGACTAAGAGAAGAATTCAGCAAAGTTGTAGAACACAAGATCAGTATAAAAAAATCAATTATATTTCTATACACTATCAAGGAACAATCTGAAACTGAAATTAAGAAAAGCATTCCATTTACAAGAGCACCAAAAAGAATAAAACACTTTGGAATAAATTCAACAAAAGAGCAATATTTACACAACGAAAACTATAAAACATTTTAAAAGAAATTAAAGACCTAAATAAATGGAGAGACATTCCACGTATATGACTGAGAAGACTTAATATTGTTAAGATGGCAGTACTCCCCAAAGTGATCTACAAATTCAATGCAATCAGTATCAAAATCCTGGGTAGTTTTTTTGCAGAAATTAATAAGCTGATCCTAAAATTCATATGAAAATACAAGGAATCCTGAAAAGCCAAATCAATCTTGAGAAAGAACAAAGTTGAAGGACTCACATTTTTCAATTTCAAAACTTACTACAAAGCTATGCTAATGAAGGCAATGTAGGAGTGGCAAAAGGATACAGATCAACGGAATAGAATCAAGAATCCAGAAACAAAAGAAACTTCTATTTATGGTCAATTGATTTTTGAAAAGGGCATAATATAATTCAATGTGAAAAGGATAATCTTTTCAACAATTGATGATGGGACCACTGGGTATCCATGAGCAAAAGAATAAAGTTGAACCCCTCCCTCACCCAATATACAAAAATTAATTTAAAAACGGATCATAGATCTAAATGTAGGAACTAAAACTATAAAACTATTAGAAGAAAGCAAAGAGGTAAATCTTCATGACCTTGGATTAGGCAACGGTTTCTTAGATATGATACCAAAAGCACAAGCAACAAAAGAAAAAATAGATAAATTGGACATCATTAAAATTAAAAACTTTTGTCCCTCAATGGACACAATTAAGAAAATGAAAAGACAACCCACAAATTGGGAGAAAACATTTGCAAATTATGTAGTATTTGATGAAGGCCTAGTATCCAGAATATATAAAGAATTCTTACAACTCAACAATAAAAAGACAACTAATTAAAGAACGCGCAAAGGATTTGAATTGATATTTCTCCAAAAAAGACAAACAAATGGTCAATAAGCACATGAAAAGATGTTCAACATCATTAGTCATCAGCAAATGCAAATCAAAACCACAATAAGATATCATTTCAGTCCCACTAGGATGGCTATAATCAAAAAGCCAGTACAGTAACAAGTATTGGCAAGGATATGAAGAAACTGGAACACTCATATACTGCTGATAAGATATAAAGTGATAACAGCCAGTTTGGAAATGAGTTTGGTGATTCCTCAAAAGTTAAATATAGAGTACCATATGACCCAGTGTTTTCCTTCCTAGATTTATCCTGAAGAGAATTGAAAACTTATGTCCACAAAAAAACTTGTACACAAATGTTCACAGTAGCATTATTCATAATAGCTAAAAAGTGGAAACAACCCAACTGCCCATCAACTAATGAATCTACAAACAACATGTGACATACCCGTACGATGGAATATTATAGGCTATAAAAATAAATGAAGTGCTGATACACACTACAACATGCATGAACATTGGAAATATCAGGCTAACTTAAGGAAGCCAGAAATAAAAGGCTATACATTATTCCATTTATGTGAAGTGTCCAGAATAGGCAAAGCCATAAAGATATAAAGTAGTCAAGTAGTTTTCTGGGGTTGGGGAAATGAAGACTGGGGAGTGTATGCTAATGAGTACAAGGTTTCCTTTTGGAGTGATGAAAATGTTCTAAAATTAGATAATGGTGATAACTGCACAACTCTACAAATATACTAAAAAACCACTGAATTATACACTTTAAAAGGGTGAATTTATATCTCAATAAAACTGTTATTTTTTAAATGTCTGGCATACAGTAGGCATTTAATAAATGTTGGTTGGTTTCATTCCCATCAGCCTAAATTTAGATAACAGAGCTGAGGCTATTTCCTGCCCAGGGTTTAACAACTTTTATCCCCCTTCAGCCTTGGCAGTGATCAGGTGGGATGGCCTGAGGGTTGCCAGGGAGGGAAATTGGAAACAGCTGTCCATATCTTTGGGCTGGGAAGAGGAGCTGTGATAAAGAATGGGGAATCCAAAGTTAGGGAACAGAGGCAGATTCTCTCATCAGAGGCCATTCTAGACAATAAACTTGGGAGGAGGGTGGAAAATAAAAGTTGAGACAAGAGACCACTGGCTTGTGATCTGGAGGCACCTTAATTCAACTAGCAGCTTCCTATATCCCCTTCTCTGACTTTCATTTGGCTGCTAGCTTGATTTCTTTTTTTTTTTAATTTTTTTATCGGAATATAGTTGATTTACAATGTTGTGTTAGTTTCTGCCGTATAGCAAAGGGAGTCAGTTATACATGTACATACATCTGCTCTTTGTTAGATTCTTTTCCCATATAGGTCATTACAGAATATTGAGTAGAGTTCCCTGTGCTATACAGTAGGTTCTTATTAGTTATGTATTTTATATATAGTAGTGTGTATATGTCAATCCCAATCTCCCAATTCATCCCCCCCATATATACAATGGAATATTACTTAGCCATAAAAAAGAACAAAATAGTGCCATTTGCAGCAACATGGATGGACCTAGAGATTGTCATACTGAATGAAGTAGAAAGACAAATATCATATGATATCACTTACGTGTGGAATCTAAAAAAGTGGTACAAATGAACTTATTTACAAAACAGAAATAGAGTCACAGATATAGAAAACAAACTTATGCTTGATTTCTTATAGAGAAGGCAGGCATCCCACTGCTTATAGGCAGGTATCCCACTGCTTATCCCACTGCTTATAGTCATTTTCCTGCCAGGAAACTATATCATTTTTCCTATTTTATTGAGGTATACTTGACATATAACATTGTATTTGTTTTAGGTGTACAACCTAGTAATTTGATATATGTACTATTGCAAAATGATCACCCCAATAAGTTTAGTTAACATCCATCAACTCACATACTTACACTTTTTTCTTGTGATGAGAACTTTTAATATCTAATCTCTTAGCAACTTTCAAATATACAATACAGTTTTATTAACTATAGTCATCATACTGTACATTACAACCCCAGAACTTATTTATTTTATATTTTAGGTAAATAATTATATTACTAAGCATGGCAATGAAGTACAACAAATCAGAGCTGAATTTCTAAAATATCGGGCCCCACACCCTAGATATGAGTGAAAAAGTGTTGAAATGTATTGTGCTGAATTAGCAACAGGTAAACCAGGACTGCCTAAATTTTCATTTGACTCAATCTTTTATGCAGATAAAGAATACTATGTATTTATTCATTTAATCAGTAATATTAAACAAATTCTTGTGGGCATAGAACTAAAATGTATTAAGAATTGACTGGTTACTGGGCACTGCATTAAGCGCTGTCACAAACGTGATCCAGAAAAACACAGCCTAAGAGAGAGCCTTTGAATCTTAGGATGGACAAGAGTGGCCTCTGAAAAGCAGTTTCACTGGAGACGTGAACCAGAGTTGGGAGGATTAGAGTGAGTGGCAGTGAAAAAGTGAAAGGAGTAATGTGTGTGAGCTCCTTTTCCAAGTTCACCACTAAAGAAAAGGATAGATGAGACAGCTTGAAGAAGAGGCAGGGTAAAAAAAATTATAGTAACTTATTTTTCTGATTATATAATGAGGGCCCAATGTAGATAGTTTGGAAGAAGAGAGAAGTATAACAAAAAAATAAAATGGTTTATGATCTTTAAACAAATCTACATTTTCTGCATAAATTCATATCAAAGAAACCTGGACACTAAATTTAAAAGCTAGTATACAATTTAGATTTCTAACTAATCAAAGTATATTTCTATCAAGGATAAATAAAGAAGGAAAGGTCAAAAAGTGGCTTTTCTTTTAAGGCAGACGTTTAATTTGAAGGAAAGGTATGAAAGTGACTGAAGCCACTTGGTACTGCTTTGAGATTATTTTCCTTATTGATAACGAGAAACTTGTTGACAGAAGGAGATCTAGAAACTTAGAATAAAAACAGAGTGGCACTCCTGGGGATGCAATGGTGACTACAGTTAATAATACTGTAGTATGGTGACTATAGTTAATAATACTGTCTTGTATGTTTCAAAGTTGTAAGACAGTAGATCTTTAAAGTTCTTATCACAAGAAAAAAAAATCTGTTAACTATGTGTGGTGATGGGTGTTAACTAGACTTATTATGGTGATCATCTGTGCAATAAATACATCTATCGAATCATTATGTTGTACACCTGAAACTAATATAATGTCATATGTCAATTATATCTCAATTTAAGAAACAATAAAATAAACATATAGGAGCAAACAAAAAATTCTATTCCCATTTAATAATCGAAATTAGAAACTTCATTTATATTTTAGGCTTCTCCTCTCTATATCTGGCTCAGATTTGCTGCACCCAAAGCAGCCTGCAGTCAGAGAAGCCAGAAGTCAGGAAAGGGAATATGATCCATTTATTTTCCTTTTCATCGCATTTCTACTGCTCCTCCCATAGTTTTATTACTCTCCAAAGCTGGAGTGCAGAGGGAGAGGAGAGGAAAGCAGGGCAGGAAAATTCTTACTTAACCGATGCTGATGCTGGCTGCTATTGGCTCCTTTTAGACTTCGCAGATGTTTAAATCTGGCTCTTTCTCTCTTAGATGATGTTTGGGTTATTTTGCAAACCCTATCACCATCACCACCACTCTGCATATGTCCAATCCATCTCTATTCCAGCTAGTCATTTGTGATTTCTTCCATACCCTGAGGGTTCTGCGGGTCCACTTTTGGCCTCCTTCTACTGAGGCTTCCTCCTGGGCAGGAACTAAGACAACCCCAGCCTGACTCTCTGTCACATTATCCACCCAGATCTGGTCCATGGGAAACCTCACAACTCTTGTTGTGACAGACTCTAAAGGGCACTGACTTCCCAACTGCAGCCATTGACGACTTCCTCTTAAGCCCTCATTTTTTAGATTTTTCAAGCATAATTCTGACACCGGTCTTCTGAATCCCCCAAACGCCAGGGAGCACATATTAAGCTCTTTCAGTGGTTTCCCTAAGTTCCTTTTTCTTGCCGTGACATGAAGGGGAAGCACCCAGACCCTCAGGCTCTTCCCACCATGCATGGTATAATCATACTTATAAATTTATATAAAATTACATGTGCATATATTAGAAGTTTTAAATAAAAAAGAAATAGGCATTTAAAGAGCCAAGCACAGTGCTAGGAAGATGGTAAGTACTGAATGAATGTTAGCTATTATGGCTAAATATTAGTTTTCCTGAAAGGTCATCTATATGATTGTTAATAAACAGAAAAAAAAGCGTCATTTTTTAATTGCCTAGCTACACACCAGTAAATCGATTCCCATTATTAAAACAAATATAGTTAGAAATGTGAAGGACTATCTCGTGTCATATATATATACTATATGTTTACAACAAAGATGGAATGACATAGTTAAATGAGATTAGTACATCTGCCAAGGCAAAGGAAGTGTTATCAAAACATGGGACTTTCCTGATGGCGCAGTGGATAAGACTCCACGCTCCCAATGCAGGGGGCCCGGGTTCGATCTCTGGTCAGGGAACTAGATCCCACACGCGTGCTGCAACTAAGAGTTCATATACCACAACTAAGGACCCTGCGTGCCACAACTAAGGAGCCTGCCTGCTGCAACTAAGATAAATAAATAAATATTAAAAAAAAAATGAACCACTATGAAAGAAAAACTAAACATACATGGCACAGCATGCTGAACATTGTTAGGATCTTAAAAAAAAAAACTAAACAGGGTGGCATGATCAACAGAGCAATTTTGGTGCCATCTAAATATTTTTTTTGTAAATGAGGTGGAATATAAATGAAATAAATTATAGTAGCTATAATTGTTCCTTGCAGATCACACAATCAACATGGCAGAGGAAATTTGGTGGGTCATTAAAATGGCTAAAATGATCAAATTGCCTCTGCTGTGTTCTTGTTATTTGGGGCAGCCAGACTTAACCAGAGACACTCATGCATTCCATATTCATGCCTTCATTCATTCAAAAAATATGCACCTACTATGTGCAAAGTGTTTTCCTAGAGCCTGCATTGGATATAAAGAACTATAATACAGTAATTTGCCTTAAGGCATGTACTGTCTAGTTGAAGAAGGTAAACAAAGCATGCTGTCTTTCAATTTAGAAATTTTGTGGCAAACTAAGCTAGCTAGGTAGAGTGTTAGGTACTTGTCATTAGGAGAAACATTTGCTGTTACTGTCAAATTCCATATATATTTTCAAATTCAAGGTGTCAATTTTCAAGTTTGTTGTTGGGTAGTAAAAGATACATATGGTAAAAAATTATTCAAAAGAGTATTTGTTTTTAAATATTGTGTATATGTGCATTTCTTACATACCAGGACACAAGAAATGCCCTAATCTTCAAAGACACTAGTTTTTACTTCATTAACTTATTATTTCACTTCCTTCTCCAATTTACCTCTACATCCATGGCATGCAGTATATCGAATTTGGTAGGGATATTCTAAGCCAGCATAATACTTGGCCAGATATCATTCCCTGTTCTCTTTACAGAATTTCTGCAGTATTTTCTCTAAATGTTTTTTTTTTCCTATGACATAATCTATCTTCCTTTTTTTGTTGTTGTTTCCCAATAGGAATCTAAATTTGTAACCTAATAGGGATCTAAAAATCCTTACTTCAGCAGCTTCTAATCTGCTACTGAATTCTTCCCAGACCCATGATTTAACATCTGTGTTCAATATTCTAATCTTCCAATGAGGACTAGAGCTCAGCTTTACTTGCTTCTTTCAACCTGGGAAAGCAACTCAAAAAAAAAAAAAAAAAATTGAACTCATCAGCTTCCTGATTTAAGATCTTTGTAATATAGCTTCATTATTTTGACATGAATTCCCTAGACATCAGACTCACCCATATTCAAATTTAAGGGCAAAAACATCCCAAAGACAAACATAAATTCCTTTTGGATTGCTCAACCTCTACTTCTCCCGATGCAGATAATTGAGTTGACAGTATATTTTACACAATGAAAAGTGTAAAAGGACCTTTGGCTAGCAATTAGCTTTTTATATAACTCTGAGATATTGTAGACCAAAGAGATAGCATACAGACTTGTTAATAATTCTTTTTAATGTTACATTTAAAATAACTTTAAAATTGGGTCATAATGAGTGATTCTTGAAAAATCCCCAGTTATCTCAATTGCCTAGCTTTAAATAATGCTGAAACACAATGGCTTCATCTTGAAAATTTGACAACCAAATTGATGCTAATTAAAGCCATGTGTGCAATTTTCCTAGGACTTTAAAACAAAATGGAATTTGAAACTCAGTGACAAACTAGAATGACTGTCACAAAATTAGATAATTAGAAGATTTTAAAAGAACACATGTAATGCAGTAGACAGCAGGTAGCTCTACAAAGTACTATACGGAATGTAATTTATGTGAATTTTTAAAAGGTATAATACCGGAGTGCATTTAGCAGTACTTACACTTGTATGAGCTTGACCCTGAGGTATACTGGGGCTGAATCCAGGATGGGACAGGAGGAGGAACAGATCCACCTATAAGTTGGGTCATGGGGCTGCAAGCTAGTGTTCAAATGGCAAATTCCTCACTGATTCAGACTGGCATTGAAAGTTGGTCCATTCCAGTGGGCAAGGGTACAGAGATTAGAAAATAATGAAGTCAGAAGAGGTAGTGGTTTGGGGTTTCGGGAGCAGAAGTCTAACAAAGCCTTAGTTTATGAAGCACAGGATTCAGCACCTCAAGAGTGGGCTGTTAGGGTCCCATTCACGTGGATTTGGTTCAGTGCTCCTGTTCCAAAGGGGAACTTGAGTTCTGAACAGTTAACTGAGACAGAAATCCAGTCAAATGGCCTGGAAGAGCATAGAAGGATGAGCAGAGCCTGGGCTTTGGGCCATATGAGGAGCCAGGGCTCTTCCCAGGCACACAAAACCCAGGCTTAAAGCAGTAAGATGAATCCCATATTCCAATGACTCTGGTTTGAATCTGATTTTAAACACTGCCTGTTAGGAACAAAGATAAAAGCAATGGCTGCAAGACAGTCAGGAACCTGGTTTAGCTGAATGTCAGGCTGAGGGTATTGGTGCCTTCAAAAGAGCAGGGCTAGTGAAGGCAGAGCCTATAAAAGCTCAGTCCTCAAGAAGTGATTCATGATGTAGAAAGGATGGAAACCCAAAAGGAATGGTTTGTACTTGTATACATTCAAAAAAGGATGCTGATTAACTTGGACATCCAGTTAGGACACCAGAGTGGTGTCTCCTTAAGAATACTTGGTGAGAAGTTTTTTAAACCCGGAATGTTATGAGAACTAATAGTAATGGCTACATTTACTGAGCACCTCTATTGGGCCAAGTACTTTTCGTAAATTATCTATAATGCTCTCAACAACTGACAAGGTACTTAAACTTACTGGTATTTTACAGATACGAAACTAAGACTCAGAGAGGTAGAGTAAAGGGTCCCCAGCCACTCTGCTAATAAGGTGCTGCACTGGGTCTGGTTCCAGTAAAGCAGTTGAGAAAAAATAGGCTTATCTTACGGAATAAAATATGTACAGTTTATTACCAGTTAACTTAAGCAAAAAAAAAAAAAAAATTTCATTTATGTGTATAGTTCAGCTTACTTTAATATATGTATAGCAAAATGAAAATAAAACACAGGCTTTGCTACTGTGATGATCTAATGCTAACTGGTCCTTTCTCATTCAGATATTAGTGAAATCTTTAGATAATGTCTACGCTTCTCAATCTGTGTCTTGGTTTCTTAGTGTCCGCCTTTTTACTCTCCCAATTGGTCTACAGATGTATTGCCCCAGTTACTAAACTAATCCTAAGTGAAACAGAACTTGTGTTTAAAATCTGCTAGTATTCAAATTCCAACTTAAATTTCCTTCATATCTTTGGCTCACAGTCATGGAGCCTCCTCCCAGCTTCCAATATCAACTAACACCTGACGACAGGAAAAACTAAGGTATGAGGTGATATTATTATCGAGGATAATAAAACTTTAGAAGAAAATTACCACAGATCTTTAAAAATCATAAAGACAATGCTATGGATGCCCTACTACATCTATTCACAAAGAAGTTTCGATGTAAAGAAACATTTTAACATTAGAAACTTAATTTCAGAGATAAAAATATACAGAACACGGGGCTTCCCTGGTGGCGCAGTGGTTGAGAGTCTGCCTGCCAATGCAGGGGACACGGTTTCGAGCCCTGGTCTGGGAGGATCCCACATGCCGCGGAGCAACTGGGCCCGTGAGCCACAACTACTGAGCCTGCGCGTCGGGAGCCTGTGCTCCGCAGCAGGAGGGGCCGCGATGGTGAGAGGCCCGCGCACCGCGATGAAGGGTGGCCCCCGCTCGCCGCAACTAGAGAAAGCCCTCGCACAGAAACGAAGACCCACACAGCCAAAAATAAAAATAAATAATAAATAAATAAATTTAAATTAAAAAAAAATATATATATACAGTACAGGGGTTCTATCTGTGCATCAGATAAAGAAGGATTCAATACTGATTTCCAAGCAAAATAATAATCAGATGTGTCAACAAAAGCATACATTGGGCATCTGAAGGGAGGAGGAGGGTGAAGGTTAGGGGTGAGAGGGGAATATCTGTCCCTGATGCAAGAAAGAGAAGAAAGGAAAGGAAGCAGCATCAGCAATAGTCTGAATGGAAAAGCAGACTTTGGTCACGGCAGGGCAGATGCCAGGTCCCAGAAAATGCTGCTGAAACTAAACATCTCTTCGTCAGTCCACCCGACCAGCTCCCCTGCCTCCCAACTCCAATCACATGTATTGATGGGCAGCACTCACTTGGCCCTAGTGATGGTTCCAGAGCTGGAGATGAGACGCCAAGCCAAGTATGAGAGTTTAGCCAACTGAACACTTAGGAGGAAGTGTCCACACAAGACTGCCATCACTTAGGACACCAGTTGCAAATGTGGGGCATTCCCCAAACCACCCTCAGTTTTGATAATTTGCTAGAAGGACTCAGTATGCACTGAAAGCTGCTACACCCACAGTTATGGGTTATTACAGGGATTAAAATCAGTCCAGGGAAGAGATGCATGCATGGGGCAGAGTCCAGGACGGGTCCAAATACAGAGCTCCTGGTTGTCCTCTTCATATGGATCCATGGACAGTGTTAACTCCTTATGGCCATGTTATGTGACAATACGCATGGCCAGCCAAGGAAGCAAACCCCAACTTCAGTGTTTAGAGTTTTTACTGGGGCTCCATCACACACTGTCTACATGGCTGACCTTCACTCTCCAGCCCTTCTGGGAGGTTGGGCTGATATCTTTAGTCTCCAGTCCCTTCTGGAGACAAAACTGATACCTCACGGCCCAAAGCCCCCATCATAAATCACATTTTTAGACGGATAACTAGTGGGCCAAAACCCTCAGGCAACGATACTCCAATCAGGCAGGACATTCCAACGGCCTAGAGATCACCTCCCTGTAGTTGAGGGAGAGGCCAGACCACTCTTTGCGTAAGGTTAATTTTCTACTACATACCAGGCCAACCAGAATTCTTCCCCAGGAATTTTCTTTTTGGAGATAGAGAAGAGGGGACTTTGTTAGTCGGGATCCCTAGAAGCATCGCAAGGACTCTTGTTTAAGTGATTTACTGAAGGAGTGTTCTCAGCAGAAAGTATCAGGATGTACGGGAAGCACGATAGTACAGGGGAAGATGCTAAGCAAAGAAATGGTTTCAGCTGAAGTCTAGCCATAGACCAGGGGCATGACATTGATTGCACCTCAGACCTGACCCACCTTGAGAAGAGGCTTTGTATCTCCAAAGCAGTCAGCCATTGGCTTTGGGCCACCACGGGGGAGAGAAGGCATTATTTCCCAAGCATTACTGGTTGAAGCAGCAACTAGTGTCCCAAGGCAATTCTCCAGAGTTGGGTGCAGCTGTGAGCCAGTATCAATAGCCACAATGGCAGCAGCTCAAGGACAGATGCACTGACCTGGAAAAGCAGGTATGGGTGGGCCACCAATAGCAATGACTGTAATCCACATGTTGTACTGCTCACATCAGTGTGCTGTCACAGTGAGTTCACTCCACCCAGTCACGGCTTCTCCAGCATTCTGGAGCATTCATTTCCCCCAAAAGGAAGGTCAATGGGACAGACTTTAGCCCTCTGCTGCTACATTTGATCACAAGGCCAGATACTCATCATCTCGCTCCTCTGCCACTCATTCTAGATTCTCCTCTCCACTGGCAAGGGTTTCCACTGAATTAGGTTTGCCTGGTGTAGGATCTCAGACCCTCTTTGTGAGCAGGGCTAAGGCCCTTCTCAGGCTATGATTGCTATTTTCATCTATTTACAGTTAAAATCAGGCAGGAGAATAATAAGAGATGCCACAGCAGATCACCTGAATAGCAAACCCATTTCCCTCTGCTCCTTTAGATATCAACAGTTCTACCTCTTCATAATGATGAAGGTTATTACCCTTGCCAGTGTAGTAGTTACTTTCTTTGCCTACCAACTGCTGTAGAGGGACAAGGATTGCAAAGTGACCAGGAAGTAGCTATAGCTTTAGGTTTAGAGGTACTCTATGTTCCTCGGTGGAAGGACCCACCCCCCTGAAAATTCACAACTCGCAACCCTCAGATTCTAAACCTGAAAGGATAGGAAGACAAATTCTCCAAGTGGATCATTGGGAGTGATGCTGAGTAGGGATACTACTATTTCTACCCCTTAGATCCTTAAGCTATGCATTCTAACTACCTGAGACATAGCTCCATATAATAATCATCACTTTAGTATGTACACAACATTCTAAAGAACAGTGCTCCTTTCTCACTCGGGAGTCATCTCCCAGCTAGCACCTCAGCAAAAGCTTCAAAAAGCCATTCCACCACATTATCAGGCTGACAGCTCCCAGGTCATGCTATATGTGGTAGGACCAGTAGATTCTATATTCAAATGCAAGTTGTCTCTTCTCCTTTGCCATAAGATGGGTCCTTTGTTCTAAGGAGATATTATACGGGATCTTATGTCAGTTAATCAAAATCTATAAGCCATCAAAGAATACAGTTAGATTAGGTTCTGTAAACGAGAAAGACACACCCATACCCAGAACGATCATAGTTAGAATGAATCTTTGCTCTTTCAAAGGTGGACATTATCTCATGCAATCAACTTGCCACCAAATGATTGCAAGGGAGACCAAATGGTCTCCTTAAGGGAATGTAAAGGCTCATCTCATCCCAAGCAAAAATAAGCATCGTTGGTTCTTCAGCAACATACCACACTCTATGGTCATGGCCAAGGCCAATAGTATCCTTCTCCTGTTCAGACTTGCAACAGCTCTGACCCAGAAGACCTTTCGCATATATATTTAGAAAAGTGTCTCAGTCTACATTACAATTTGTATAAATAAAGAATTCTAAACTTATCTAAAGCTTCTAGGTGCATTAAAACCATTTCCTTACTTATAAACGGCTTCTATTCTCGTTCCACTTTGTTAGTTCTACTTTTGAATGCTCTTTGCTAGACAAAATGGAAGGAAAATAGGAGTTACCAAGTCCTGTCTTCCTTAGTAAACATTGCTTAACCTGCTAAAACAGCTAAAGTGTGTCTTTTCAATCATTTTAATCCAATCATCTAAACATCTTTTTTTAAAATGGGAGATGGGGCACTTTTCATGTCTTCAGCATATCTATTGAACTTCAGCCTTCCAGTCTTAAACATTCACAGCACATTTTGTTGTCTTTGAATTATGTGACACTCCCTCTATTTTTTTTTTTAGATCATTTTAAAGCCTGCGATTATCACAAAGCTCCCTATATAGCTAATTTTATTTCTTTGTATGCTGGTTATCTCACTTTCCCAATGATATAATTAATGATTGCATAGTGATAATTTTATAAAAATCTCTTATATATTTTGAACCATATTCTTTTATAGATATTCTAGCCCTAGTATCAACCCTAGTATAACATACTAGATTATCCATAACATATGGATAATCTTGGCATGTGGCCAAAAACTCATGGATGCTGAAATCACTTGGGAGGTCAGAGTCTGTACTTAAAGTGAAATAAATGTTTGCCTTTGACAATCCCATTTTCAGTTCCAAAGCCAGAGGAACCATAGAGGACATGGTCTCTCTCTTCAGAGATTCCAATCTCACATTATCCTCGGGTCTTTGTTAGTCAGATTTAAGTCCATAGTGGTATTTCCCATTATTGTATGAGAATGTTTCCTCAGGTCTGGCATGCATCTTCACAAATCTCTTTCTTTTCATGAGATTCCACAGAAGTCCAAACTTAAGTTACTTTAAACACTGTCATGAATTCTATTTGGTGGTTTTCTTTATACTTTTCACATAAAATCATCCACCACCCCCCCCAGAAATCTTGTCCTCTTTAAAACTATAATATTTTCTGAAGAATAAATTCTTTGTTCCAGGCTGTAAAATTCCAACGTGATCAAAATGCTCTGGAAATTCAGAGGTGGGGGAAACTGGAAAGAGTAATGGCTTTCTAAATCAAGAATGGGTTATAACCCATCTTTGCTTGAGATGGAATGAGGACATAGTTCAAGAAAACAGGAAGAACTGGAAACATTCAAGATGTGTTTAGAAGACAAATGAACTAGTTTATCTGGAAGGTTTTGAGAATCAGATGTGAGTTAAATCTGGAATGGAAAAGTAGAGAATTTACATGCCAAGCTAAGAATTAGGATAATATCCTGGAGTGAGAAGGAAGTCTTCAATGGTGTTTAGGAAGTGAATTGATGGCATTAAAACTTTATTTTGGGAAGATGTGTGATGCATTAAGCAGAACTATCAGAAGGAGAATTAATGACAGTAAAGAACTTTTGAAGTTATTCAAGCATGAGGGAATAAGGCCTCATACTGATGGTAACAAAAATGGAAATAATGAATAGATGGAAGACCTATTTCAAAACACAGGGCTTGTTTGGCTGTTCCTAAAAAGGTTAACCATAGCATTACCATATGACCCAGCAACTCCACACCTAGGTATATATTCAAAAAAACTGAAAACAGGTGTTCAAACAAAAACTTGAACACATATGTTCATAGTAGCATTATTCATAGTAATCAAAACGTGGAACCAACTCAAATGTTCAAATAATGAATGGATAAACAAAATGTGGTATACCTATAAATGGAATATTATTTGGCAAATAAAAGGGATGAAGTACTGATACATGCTATAACATGGATAAACCATGAAGATATTATGCTAAGTAAAATAAGCCATATACAAAAGGACCAGTATTGTATGATCTCATTTATTTGAAATATTTGGAATAGACAAATCTGTAGAGACAGAAAGCAAATTAGTGGTTACCAGGGACTGGGGTAAGGGGATGATGGAGAGTGACTATGTAATGAATACAGGGTTTCTTTTCAGGATGATGAAAATGTTCTGGAACTAGATGGTGATAACGGTTGCACACCACTGCGATTCTTAATTCCACTAAATTGTACATTTTTAAATGGTTAAAATGGTCAATTTTACGTTATGTGTATTTTACCACCAAAAAAATCCCAGAAAACAAAAAACACAGGGCTTGCTAAATGATTGGAAATGTTAAGGAAAAGGAATGAGCCATGATATTATCATTTGAAGTATGGTTGACTGGGATACAGATGGCACCATTATCTGAAAGAAGGAAATTAACTAGGGGACTTATTTAGGGGAAAACTATGTGGCAGGCCCCTCCCTAAATGGCAAGAGGGGAGGTCATGGGGGTCAACATTAGGTTTTCTTTAGCTGGCTTGTTTACTGTGAGTGGTTAAGCCTTATACCCAATAATACACAATGAAGGTGGAGCTGATGCCTGCTGATTTATGAAGGAGGAGACTTCCACCTAAATGCTTCAGATACTGCCTCACCGACTGTGAAGGACAGGACATACCCCCTAGATTCCCCTTCATGGAAAGAGTTTGTAACTCCAGCTGCTGGAAGTGCTGTCAGCAGGCAGCCTTTAGCTGTCAGCGCTTATGGGGTCTGCCTCAGGCACAGATAGTGCCTAGCCCAAGGTCATGCTCTTTCCAGAGCAGCTCATAGCCATGACTTATTAACAGGGGAGTATAAAGGCCCTGCCAAATGGGCCCAATACAGGAAAACTCTGATGGGCTATTTTAGCTCCAGAGCTCCTCCCTCCCTTCCACAGCTATTGATCACAATGGCACTCCCTAATAAACAACCTGTACCCTAAACTCCAATTCAGTATGCTTCCCAGAAAGTCCAACCTGCAATAATTAGTGCCAGGAGTGGTCTAAAACACAGATAAGATAGGGATTTAGAGTTAGTTCATTCACTACCTGCTCGGTAAAGAGGATGCCATCACTGACAGCAAATGAAGCATGGACAGCCTCTGAAGGCAGGGAGCTCTGCAATGGTCCAAATTTCCACTCGTGGTGAACTGGGAAGGCATACCAGTGGAAAGAAATAACCTAGCTGGTCTGATGTATTAGACACTTGAGAAATATGGATGCATTAGTAACTACAAGGACAATGGAATTCCATAGCTAATGCTAAAGTGGATTGATGCTCTAGAAAAAGACAACAAAAGGCTGAGAGCAATTAACACACAACTGAGAGTCAAATGGAAAACCAGGCAGCCCCTTAGCAGCATACAAAGTGGCTCTCCTTTCCTGAAGCAGGAGGGCATAGAAAACTTAGGACCAGGCCCAGAATTTAATTGTTAGAGTAGGTACTTTCCAAAAAATTTCAACTTTCAAACAAGACAGGTCAAGACACTATTTGAGAAAGAATTGGGCCTTAACACTTAGAGTGGGGAAGTTTGGGTTGATACCCTTGAAAATATCAAATTCTCAGATTTCCTGAAAGCTATCAGGCTACAGAAAGAGCCCAATCCTCCCTATTCAGAGCTACCATGCATCTCTTGCTTTAAGAAAATGCAGATTTCTCTCTCCTGCCAGACAATATGTGCTCCTCTAAGAGTCTGTAAGGTAGGCAGTTGTGGGATGACTCTGATGGGGGGTCACAGCAAAACCCAGCTGGGGACATGTTGGGCCTAATAAGGACAGAAAGGAAATGCAGGAGCCAGCCAGCATGGGCTGGAAGGAGCTTGGGAAGTATGCCTGGGACTGTATTCTGGAGTGCTTGATCAAGAGGATTAGAACAAAAGATTGTAAAAGGGGTTATTTATTAAATCTTGAGATACAGGATTTAACAACTATAGCAAAGATCCCAAGAGGGAGTGTGAACTCACTAACTGGATAGCACATAGAAGCATGCAAAAAATGATGGTGCATAATAAAGGAAGTCAAAATGCCAGAATCCCTGTGGCAGATGGAAAAGGGGATTGAAAGGCACAAGGAAATAAGCATCCTAGAGTAGATATACCATATCAAACAAAGAACAAACCAAAAAAAACCCTCTAGTTATGTTCAACGGGAAGACCTGAAGGATACACAACTTACCAAGACCATATGGATGTGCTGGTGAGAGGAAGACAAGCATCACCTGAAAACTTCAGTGTTGGTTCTCTTTTGTATGCCTGCACTCTTGATAGGAGAGACAATTAGATAACCAGGTTTACTCATGGCAATAGGGATGATAAGGTCCCAAAAAGATAGAGGACAGGTGGTAGTACTTAATGATCAGAAGCCAGGTTGATGCAATTATTGTAATGAATGGCAAGTTCAGGCTGGGAACTGAGAGGAACTGACCCATGGAGAATTATGGAGATGGTTAATATAATACAGTATCCCTAGCAACAAAACAGATGGACAAAACCAAATGCACTATTCAACTTGTACCATCAGAAGAAAGCAAGGATAACTAATTAGGAGGCTGAGGACAGTTGTCCCAACAAAACTTCATGATCGGGACTTCCCTGGTCCAGTGGTAGAGAATCCACCTTACAACGCAGGGGACGCAGGTTCAATCCCTGGTCAAGGAACTGAGATCCCACATGCCGTGGGGCAACTAAGCCCGTGCTCCACAACTACTGAGCTCGGGCGCCTCAATGAGAGAGCCCACGTGCCACAAAACTACAGAGCCCATGCGCTCTGGAGCCTGCATGCCGCAACAACAGAGACCATGTGCCCTGGAGCCCACGAGCCACAGTTAGAGAGAGAACCCGCAAGCCACAACTAGAGAGAAGCCCGCGTGCCACAACGAAAGATCCCGCGCACCACAACAAATGATCCCGCGTGAGGCAACTAAGACCCGACGCGGCCAAAAATAATAAATAAATAAAAAAACAACTTCATGATCTTTTGCCCAGTTTTCAAAATTAAACCAGTTTTTTTGGACCCAGAGGATGCCAGCTCCTCAGAAGGAATAGCCCTACAACAGCAGGGCAAATGTACATGGTAAAAATCTTTTCCCACTGGGACCTATGGACATTTACTCAGGTACACATGTACTGGGAAAAGGGAACTGTCCAAATGTTTCAGAGACTGCTGAATATTGCTTTTAGATTTGGTAGTCATGTTTAAAAACAGCAGAGGTGCCAGCTGAGGATGACAAACATCTGGACTGAGACAAGCTGCAATTACAGGGCTGTAGTTCACCTCACTAACATTCCTCTTCTAAGTTTTCTCCAGTAGGAGAGGCCCATCAGAATCCTAGAGGAGATTCCTTCCGGTCCTAATTTAAGAAGTAGATTTGAGCTGTGCAGAGGGTATATAGTGATAGACACAAAATTGTGATGTCCAGACCCCTGTTTAGAGAAGGACTTTGCTGTCCAGTCACTGGCTTTTTAGGACCCAGCTCTTAGCTCTTTCCAGGACTGCCTCAGCTGCAGAAACATCCCTCACCCAAGGTCACAACCCTTCTCAATGGCACACATCCAATGACTGACTGACACTAAGAATAAAGGCCCCATCATTTCCACCCAAAATACAGCAACTCTGACAATTAGCTCCAGAGCTCTCCCTGGCATTGGCAAAAATGTCATCAAGCCTGCATTACAGTTTGGCTTTTCTCTCTGCGCCTACCCGCTTCTTTTTTTCCCGCTACAGGTATTAATCCTGAGGGTATTCTGTAATAAACACCTTGCACTCTAAACTCTAACTCAGAGTCTGCGTCCTGGAGGACCCAACCTACAGTACCTACCTTCTCCAAATCAAATGGAAGAGTATAGATAGATATTTTACTGAGACAAGGGTTGAGTGGTTGGTGGTAGTAGAAAATGGGGTATTGGGTCCCTGGGTTTTAAAATTTGCTCCCTTTTCCATATAAAGCTTCACTCTCTAGACCTTCAGGTAGTAGTTAGAAGATCTACCCCACTCACTTTGAAAATGTCCCTATCTTCAACCTGCTCTATTTCCATCTGCACATTCTGCAGTGTTTGCCTCTCCATTTCCTTGGAATCTGCCACCTGTCCCTACACAACTCATCAACTCCTAAACCCTTCTTGGGATCTGTTGCATATCTACTGCATGTACAAAATCTATTTTGCATCACCCTCATGGGACTTAGGGGGGGAAAGGCAACCAAAGGAAACAGAAAGCTCATGTTGTCCGTTGTGCCATGAGTAAAAAGAGTCTTTTGTCTCTGACCCAACAGTCTTGTGTCTTCTGCCAGCATCCCTGAAAGTTTCAGGCTGACTTTCGGCATGCAAGTAAGGTTCGGTTTCAGATCCTTCACTGCTCTTCACACATTTTTTTTAAAAATAAATTTATTTATTTATTTTTGGCTGCATTGGGTCTTCATTGCTGGGCGCGGGCTTTCTCTAGTTGCGGTGAGCAGGGGCTACTCTCCATTGCGGTGCGCGGTCTTCTCATTATGGTAGCTTCTCTTTGTTGCGGAGCATGGGCTCTAGGCGCGGGCTTCAGTAGTTGTGGCATGCAGGCTCAGTAGTTGTGGCATGCAGGCTCAGTAGTTGTGGTGTGCAGGCTTCAGTAGCTATGGCTCACGGGCTCTAGAGCGCAGGCTCGGTAGTTGTGGCACACGGGCTTAGTTGCTCCGCAGCATGTGGGATCTTCCCAGACCAGGGCTCGAACCCGTGTCCCCTGCATTGGCAGGTGGCTTCTTAACCACTGCACCACCAGGGAAGTCCCACTGCTCTTCACACTTTTGTTCCATGAAAAGTTGGGAAAAGAATGGGAGCAGGAAGTTTCCACTCTACCTGTGGCTGGGATTCTTCTCAATAATCATAATCAAACACCCATCAACCTTGAAGTTTAATTTTTTTAACACATCTCTCTACACAAAAGATTTCTCCTTCTCCTACTGGCATAACTTTGATTTTATTTATTACGAACGTAGGCCTTATGTTAAAAGAACATAACATCCTCCTTGACCTGGGCTAAACTACAAAACATTCTGACATTAAGTAACAAGGGACACTCTGCTCATGTTGCTTTTCCCTGTTTCTCCCCTGATGATAGGAAAAAGAGTACAGAGGTAATTGTCCCAGCTGGCTCTCTCTGTCTCAGTGGGAATATAAGTGGTATGGTAATAAATAGGCCAAATTTGAGGTAATAGTGGAATACCCAACTAGAAATTTCCAGTAAGCACTTGGATGGAACTTGAGGAAAATATCAGATTTAGAGATAAAGACGTAGTAATTTGAAAGTTAGTCACAAGCTTGTATAAGATATGCAACTTATTTTCTTTTTTTACATTTCAACTTACTTTTTGATCCTGACTTACTTTCTGACTCCATTCCACTGGGATGACAGGAAAGTTGATCTCAGCCATTCTTAAGGATGTCCTTCTCCCTGGGTTGTACCATAATTTCAAGGTCTTATACAGTGCCAGGGCATGGAGGGGAACTTACACAGTTCCCACTGGGAGTCCATTGTCCTGTTTCCATGGACCCTCCAATTCTAGAAGATCTCTGCTGCTTTTGTGCCAATTTAGTGCCTGGGAATCTTTTTCAGACTGCCTATGTTCCATCTGTCTAGATGCTCCAAGAGCCATTTCTCTCTAGCTGCTTTCTTTCTCTGTGCTGTCTCCCTGGTGGTATAGCTGAAAGCAGTACCCCAATGTCTAAGCTCAGTACCTGACAGACTTTTCATTCCTGCCTCTGAGAGAATATCTGTATAGTCTAGGATAGATCTTTGTTCTTTCATGTCTTTCTGAGACATGCCATTTATGCCTAGGAATTTTATCCCCACTTCCTTTTAACTTCCCTTTAAGTTTTTTTAAGGGCTCACACTTTTGGGATGCAAAGTCCAAGGAGACTTGGTCGATTTCTGCTTTCCCTTCTGCTGCATGCCTTCTTCTAGGCAATGATCCCAGGGCTACGTGCTTGAATGAGAAGTAAGGAGAAGGGAAATACAGAGATAAAAACCCCATAGATTCATATCTCACAGCCACACAGTTTTGATCATGAGCTAAAGGTGAAGCCATTAAAATTAATTAAATATTTTTTATCCTATTACATCAAAATCCTTTGGTCTGTCTTGCACTTTAAATCACACTTCTGCCATTAAACTAGTCAAAGTGTTTCAAACTCCAGTGATTCCATTTTCTTCTGAACTCAAGAGAAATAATTATCACTAGATTCATTCTTTTGGTAATGACCATGTACTATCTTGTGACTTATCTTGCTCTTTGGATATCCTGAGGTTTTGCCCATAATTGTTTTAAATTGCAAAACTATTATGTTTTCATTATAAAGAATTCATTTGGGGGTTTAATTTTGTGTGATGGCAGGTAAGTATTTGAACTAATGCTTTTACTGAAAACACCAAAAAATGCTGAATATAATATATATGTTTTAATTAAGAGCACTAAAAAACTGACAAGATCATAAGGAACTACCAGGCCAAAATCCAAGGGAAAGCCGAAATCCAGAGAGAGAAGTCACAACACCAAAGCTACTTTTGGCCTGAGGGTTTTGTTATTCCTGGAAAACTTGAATTTGGTTTGGAAAACTTGCAGGGTAGTGGGGACAGATGTCAAATCCTAAGTGGGAGGTGGGGAGTCTAGTAGAAGATTTAGTCAAATTAAACCGAGGCCATAAAACGCTATACTCTCAAGATAGAGATGAAACAAGTAAATCTGCTCTAATTCCCACTTCTGGGGGACTGCAAAGAATCTTGCTTTGGTTCTGGAAGAAGAAGAAGGAGAAGGAGGAGAAGAAGAAGGAGAAGAGGAAGGAGGAGAAGGGGGAGGGGGAGCGGAGGGGGGAAGGAAGAAGAGAAAAAAGAAGGGATTAAAACCTTCTCTAAGAATTTGTGACTACACAGTGTATCCTCCTATGGATGTGCAGCCTGGATTAATATCACCTGATGATCAATAAAACCTCAAGCCATGAACTTGTTTTGAGAGATGGTTCTGGACTGGAGCCTGGCAGAAGCAAACACAAATACTCTCTGGAGAAGGTACTGTGGTAGGCAGAATAATGCCTCCTTCCCCAGAACAAAAGGTGTCCATGTTCTAATCTGTGGCGCCTGTGAATATGTCACCTTCCTTGGTAAAAGGGACAATGCAGATGTGATTAAGTTAAGAATCTTGAGCTAGGAGCTTATCCTGGATTATCCAGGTAGGCCCCATTTAATCATAAGGCTCCTTATAAGAAAGGGGCAGGAGGATCAGAGTCAGGAGTAGGAAATGTGGTGATGGAAGGAGAGTTTGAAGTGACGCAAAGAAAGAGCCAGAAGCCAAAGACTGCAGGCAGCCTCAGAAACTAAAAAAAGGCAAAGAAACAGATTCTTCCCTAGAGTCTCCAGGAAGAATGCAGTCCTGCTGACACCTTGATTTTAGACTTCAGAACTGTAAAAGAATAAAATGTGTTATTTTAAGGTATTAAATTTATGGTTGTTATAGTAGCAATAGGAAATTTTTACAGGTGCCTTAATCATAGGTCCCAAAGAATCCCCATCAATGATTTTCAAGAACAATGAGCCATACACAATAAAAATACCAAGCATAGAAAAATGCATTTCCAAGCTATAGATGATGTTGCAACAATTAACTTTAAACACATAGTTTGGGAACAAATCTAAGACACAAACTTGTCTATAAAATAAATTTTCACTGCTAACTGAAATATCAACATAGAAAGTTTCTATCTCCATTTCAGAAATAGCCAAAATTAGAGACCAGAATATTAGGTATCAACTTTTCTACAATTCCAAAGTGATGCACTACACTTCTAAGCAAGACCTGCAAAAAAATTTGTCAAATCTGTCATTGTTTTTGGTGGTGGTAGTGTCTCTAACTTCTAATATATTCTCTGCACCACCATGTGGGTGGTGTCTATATTCCAGAAGTATTGTCTTGGTTGTGTCATCCTATTCATAAACATTTTAATTTCTATAGCATTTTATTGAACACTATGTGAAAGGCTTTGGGCAGATGGATGGCAGTGCAGATTAGAGAAGAAGGAGAAAAGTGTTCTATCAAATAAATTTGGAGATTTTGCCAATTATGATGCTTTCTTGGAAATTTCCCAACTATATAAGCATATAGAAGACTTTTACAAATTCTAAATCAGGAAACTGATTTTAGTATTAATTATTGTCATTGTTTGCAAATGCATTTGATGAAGAAAAATTTTTAATGAAATCTATTTATATACAAGCTTGTAACATAAATAAAAACTCTTCTCAATAAAAAAAAAGAAAAATGCAAAGTACAATTAATGAAAACCAGCAGAAACAGCATAATAAATAGAGGTACAAAGTATTCGGATATAAGAACTATCAGACATAAATCTTAAAATCCTCTATTCTTTCTGTGTTTGAAGAAAGGAAAGTTTGGAATTTTCTCTAGAGAATAGGTATAAAATAGACCGCAAATGACCAATTAGAAATTGCAAGAAAGAAAAAATACATACTAACCACAATAAAAAATGTAATGGATGTGCTTATCAGCCAATTCTAGCTAGTGGAAGAAAAAAACAAATGAATCAAAAAATAAGTTAGAATAAATTATCCAGGGACTCCCCTGGTGGCGCAGTGGTTAAGAATCCACCTGCCAATGCAGGGGACACAGGTTTGAGCCCTGGTCCGGGAAGATCCCACATGCCGCAGAGCAACTTAGCCCGTGTGCCACAACTACTGAGCCTACGCTCTAGAGCCCACGAGCCACAACTACTGAGCCTATGTGCCACAACTACAGAAGTCCCCCTGCCTAGAGCCCATGCTCTGCAACAAGAGAAGCCACCACAATAAGAAGCACACACACCGCAACGAAGAGTAGCCCCCGCTCGCTGCAACTAGAGAAAGCCCGCGCGCATTAAGGAAGACCCGACAGCCAAAAATAAATAAATAAAATAAAATAAATTAAAAAAAAATTATCCAGAATGCAGCATATAAGATAAAAACACATAAAATTTTGAACGAAACATTAAAAAACATGGGGATAGAGTGACAAGGTCTAATAAACATTTATCAGAATTCCAGGAGAAAGGAAAGAGAGGGTGGACAGAGGCAATATTTTAAAAAATCATGACCATGGCTAAGAATTTTCCAGAACTGATGAATGACAGCAATCTACAAATTCAAATAGAATAAGATAAATAAAAAGAAATCACAATCTAGGTATATCATAGTGAAAATGCAGAACACCAAAGATAGAGTCTTAAAGGAAGCTAGATGTGAAAGATCACCTTAAAGATCAGCTGTTATACTTATGACTTATTTTTCAACAGTAACAATGGAAGCCAGAAGACAGTAGAATATCTTTAAATGTTGTTAAAGGAAGTAATTGCCAACCTAGGATTCCATGTACCAAGAGAAAACAGTTTCGAGACTAAAGGCAAGTTCTAAAGGCTGTACTTCAGGTGAAAGGAAAGTAATCTCAAATAGAAGATCTGAGATACAATAAGGAATAAAGAACAAAAATGGTGGACATAATAGGTAAATCTAAATGAGAAACAATAACATCTTGTGAAATTTAAAAAATTACAACATAGAATTTTAAAATTCAACAACATGTAAGTGGAGATGGGAAAATAAAGTTAATGTGTTCTAAGAAATTTGTATTGTGCTGGAGGAGAGCAAAGGTATTGATTACACTTTGATAAGTTAGGTATAAATTTTTAAATTTCTAGTGTCACTATTAAGAGAAGAGAAACTTGATGTATAAATTCCAAACTAGAAAAAAGTTTAAATAATATTAAATTTTTTAAGAAGGCAAGAAGGGAGAGAGAAAGAAACAGAAAAGTGAGACAAGTAGAAATCACAGATAAAATGACAGATTTAAACCCAAATATGTCAGGAATTGCCTGACATAGACTTAATGCTCTAGAAAAAGAAAGATTCAGGCTGGATAAAATAACACAATATAACTGTATGACATTTACAAGAAACATGTCTAAAACAATAAGATTTAAATAAAAAAATGGAAAAAGATATACCATGCAAATACTAAACTCCTTCCTAAAAACCTAGTGTAGCTGTTGCTATGTTAATATCAAACAAATAAAATGCCGAGACAGAAAACATTACTGGAGATAAAAAAGATCATTTCATAATGAAAAAGGTACAACTGGCCAGGACGATATAAACATTTTTAATTTGTATAATCCTAATCATATAGTCTCAAAATTTCTAAAGCAAAAATTTGCCAAACAACAGGCACACAAAAATAAGTATATAGAAGACTTGAATAAAATAAAGAAAATTGACCTAAACAAAGGATTAATGTAAAACACACACATTTTCTTCCAAGCGCACATGAAACATTAAGTCTCAACAAATCTAATATGGTTAAAATTATATAGAGAATTGTTTTAATTAATAGACTTTATTTTTTTGAGTCATTTTAGGTTTACAGAAAAACTGAGTGGAAAGTAGAGACTTCCTATAAACTCCCTCAGCCTACTCCCTCACCACCCAGTTTCTGCTATTACTAACTTTTTTTTTTTAATCAACACATCCATCACCTCACAGTTGCCATTTTTTTGTGTGTCTGGAGAGAATGTGTAATATCTACCTTCTTAACAACTTTGAAGAATACAATACAGCATTTTGAACTATAGTCACCATGCTGTATATTAGATCTCCAGAACATATTCATCTTATAACTAAAAGTTTTTACCCTTTGACTAATATCTCCCCATTTCTCCCACCTCTCAGTCCCTGGTAGCCAACAATCTAACTTTCTATTTCTAGGAGTTCAATTTTTTTTAGACTGCTCATATAAGTGAGGTCATACAGTATTTGTCTTTCTCTGACATATTTCACTTAGCATAATACCCTCAAGTTTCATCCATGTTGTTGCAAATGGCACAACTTCCTACTGTTTTATTGCTGAATTTTATATATATATACGCCACATTTTGTTTATCCATTCATCCATCAGTGGATACTTAGGTCGTTTCCATGTCTTGGCTATTGTAAATAATGCTGCAATGAACATGGGAGTGAAGATATTTCTGAAATAGTGATTTCATTTCCTTTGGATATACACCTAGAAGTCAGATTGCTAAAACATGTAGTAATGCTATTTTTAATTTTTTTATGACGCTCCATACTGTTTTTCATAGTGGTTGCACCAATTTACATCCCCACCAACAGAGCACAAGAGTTCCCTTTTCTCCACATCCTTGCCACCACTTATTATCTCTTGTCTTTTTGATAATAGCCATCCTAACAGGGGTGAAGTGATATCTCATTACGGTTTTGATTTGCATTTCCCTGATGATTACTAATGTTGAACACCTTTTCATGTACCTACTGGCTGTTTGTATGTCTATTGAGGTCCTATGCCCATTTAAAAATCAGATTATTTGACTTCTTCTATTTATATGGGTTCCTTATATATTTTGAATATATGGTTTGAAAATATTTTCTCCCATTCTGTAGGTTGCCTTTTCATTTTGTTGATTGTTTCTTTTGCTGTGTTGAAGCTTTTTAGTTTGATGTAGTCCCACTCATTTATTTTTTATCTTGTTGCCTATGCTTTTAGTGTCATATCTAAAAAAACACAAAAAAAACCCACAAAAAAATTGCCAAGATCAATATCAAGGAGCTTATGTTTTCTTCTAGGAGTTTTATGGTTTCAGGTCTTACATTTAAGTCTTTAATCCATTTTGAGTTAATTTTTGTGAATGGTGTTAAGACTGGGGTCTACTCTTTCATTCTTTTGAATGTGAATATCCCATTTTTTAACACTATTTATTGAAAAGACCATCTATTCACCACTGAATATTCTTGGCTCTCTTTTCAAACATTTAGTTGACCATATATGCATGGATTTATTTCTGGGCTCTTCATTCTGTTCCATTGGTCTATATGTCTATTTTTATGGCAGAACTATACTGTTTTGATTCCTATAGCTTTGTAATATAGTTTGAAATCATGAAGTGTGATGCCTCCAACTTCGTTCTTCTTTCTCAAGAATTGATTTGGTTATTCAGGGTCTTTCATGATTCCATATGAATTTTAGGATTGTTTTTCTACTTTGGTGAAAAAAAATGTCATTGGAATTTTGATAAATTGCATTGAATCTGTAGATTGCTGGGGGTAATATGGACATTTTAACAGTATTAATTCTTCCAATCCCATGAACACTAGATATCTTTCCATTTATATATGTCTTCTTCAATTTCTTTCATCAATGTCTTACAGTTTTCAGTGTACAGATTTTTTACTTCTTTGGTTAAATTTATTCCTAAGTATTTTATTGTTTTTGATGCTATTGTAAATGGGATTGTAGTCTTTATTTCTTTTTCAGATAGTTCACTGTGTATAGAAACACAACGGATTTTTGTATGTTGATTTTCTATCCTGCAAATTTACTGATTTGTTGATTAGATATAACAGTTTTTTGGTGAAGTCTTTAAGGTTTTCTATATATAAGATCACATCATGTGTGAACAGAGACAATTTTATTTCTTCCTTTTCTGATTTGGATGCCTCTTATTTCTTTTTCTTGCCTAACTGCTGTGACTTGGCCTTCCAGTACTATGTTGATCTTAGAAGAAAAGCTTTCAAATGTTCACTGCTGAGTATGATGTTAACTGTGGGCTTGTCATATATGGCCTTGCTTATAGTGGGGTATGTTCTTTCAATACCCAATTTGTTGAAAGTTCTACCATGAAAGAATGTTGAATTCTGTCAAATGCTTTTTCTGCATCAATTGAGATGATCATATGATTTTTATCCTTCTATTAATGTGATGTATAGCATTTATTGATTTACACATGTTGAAACATCCTTGCATCCCAGGGATAAATCCCATTTGATCATATTATGTGATTCTTTTAATATGCTGCTAAATTCAATTTGCTAGTATTTTGTTGAGAATCTATGCATCTAAATTCATCATGGATATTGGCCTGTAATTTTCTTTTCTTGCAGTGTCCTTATTTGGCTTTGGTATCAGGGTAATGTTGGCCCTGTAAAATGAGTTTGCGAGTATTCCCTCAAATTCAATTTTTTTGGAAGAGTTTGAGAAGAATTGGCATTAATTCTTTTTAAGTGTTTGGTAAAACTTACCAATGATGCCATCTGGTCCTGGGCATTTCATTTTGGAGAGGCTTTTGATTACAGATTCAGTCTTTTTACTCATTATTGGACTGTTCAGATTTTCTCTTTCTTCATGATTCAGTCTTTGTATATTTCTAGGAATGTATACATTTCTTCTAGGTTGCCCAATTTGTTGGTGTATAATTTTCAAAGTAGTCTCTTATTATCCTGTGTATTTCTGTGGTATCAGTTATAATATCTCCTCTTCCATTTCCGATTTTATTTACTTGAGTCCTCTCTCTTTTTTCCTTGGTCAGTCTAGCTAAAGTTTTGTCAATTCTGTTTATGATTCAAAACCAACTCTTAGTTTTGTTGATCTTTTTTTTCCTGTTCTCTATTTCATTTATTTCTACTCTAATCTTTATTATTTCCTTCCTTCTGCTACCTTTGTGCTTAGTTTGGTCTTCTTTTTCTAGTTCCTTGAGGTATAATGTTAGGTTGTTTATATGAGAGCTTTCTTTTTTTCTTAATGTAGGCATTAATAGCTATAAACTTCCTTCTTAGAACTGCTTTTACTGGATCCCATAAGTTTTGGTATGTTGTGTTTCCATTTTCATTTCTCTCAGATATTATTTGATTTCCCTTTTGATTTCTTAGAGAATGTTCTTGTCACAAAAAAATAAGCTAGAAATTAATACCAAAAATCAGAACAGGAAGACCAAATGGGAGTGTGGTTTAAGTCCTGTGAGAAGATCAGAACTTGAAAAAAAATCAAGCCAGTGTCAGTGAGGATGGAGGAAAAAAGGAAACATATATTTAGAAATATATGAGTAGAGAGGTGCATCTGGGGAGAAAATGGGTTTGATTTATCTGCAGGACAACAGTTATCCAGAAGTCAGTTGGAAATATGTGTCTCGAACTCGGGGGAGATGTCAGGCCTAGAGTTGCCAGAGTCATTAATGTATGAGGTCATGATGTGAATCACCTTGGGAAAGTAAAATGTAAGAAAGATGCCAAGGACTTAACTCTGAGACCCCAAAATTTTTTCCATGTTTTTATCATTCTTTTCTATTTTATATATTTTAATATAAAATGAATATAATAATTAAATACAATTTTATTTTTAATTATTCTGAATTAAAATAAAATTTGGAAAAAGGATTATTAGAACTATGTGGGGAGTATGAACAATTTTTATTTCGTTATACTTTTCCACTTAAAAAGGAAAGCATTATCTTTAGAGAAAATTAGAATAAAAAAATCACTCATAGTCTCCTCACTCATTTGAGTGAGTCATTATATTCAATTTGTTTCTTACCCATCTTTTTTCTATATACTTTTAGTTTAACAAAATAATAATCATTCAACAAATATAATAAATTATTCAATAAATATATTCCTTCTTGGGGCTTCCCTGGTGGCGCAGTGGTTGAGAATCTGTCTGCCAATGCAGGGGACACGGGTTTGAGCCCTGGTCTGGGAAGATCCCACATGCCGCGGAGCAACTGGGCCCATGAGCCACAACTACTGAGCCTGTGCGTCTGGAGCCTGTGCTCCACAACAAGAGAGGCCACGACAGTGAGAGGCCTGCGCACCGCGATGAAGAGTGGCCCCCGCTCACCACAACTAGAGAAGGCCCTCGCACAGAAACGAAGACCCAACACACCCAAAAATCAATCAATAAATAAAAAAATTAAAAAAATATATATATTCCTTCTTTCTAGTTGATACTGTATAACAGGCATTTTACATTCTATCCACACATACTTGGTAAAATGGAAATATAATATTCTATATAGAGGATGTCATAACAGCTATTCTTTTATTTCTGGACACCACTTTAAATACTATTTAGATGACATTTTTATGCATAAAGGTTTTTTTCATATTTAGGATTATTTCCTTAGGTTAGATTCAAGAAGCGTAATTTCTAGGACAAAAGAAATAAACACTTTTAGGGACTTCCATACATATTGCCAAAATGCTTCCTAAAAATATTTGTACTAACTCACATTGCCATCAGCAATTGATGTAGGCAGATCACTGATATTAGGAATTCCACTATCAATCTTAAAAAATCTGTAAAATTTATAGATGAAAAATGGAAAGTCATTTTAATTTGCATGTTTCTGATAACCAGTGAGGTTGGACACTCCCATGTTTATTGAAGATTTGTATTTTCTCCTCTGTGAATTCATTTCCTTTGTGTATCAACTGAAGTCTTAGTATTTTATCAAATTTGTATCAGTGCTATCAAATTAAGTGTGATTTTTCCTCCAGGTTTATGTTTGTCTCAATTTTAGTTGTGGCTTACCTTGGGGATAAATAGAAATTTTAAATGTTCACATAGTTAAATATTTCCCTAATTTTTTCTATTGCTTTTCAGCTATCTCCTTCCAAAAGTTTGATAAATATTCACTTCTATTTTTCTTGTTTTAAATTGTTTGATTACAGATGGTTTGGTTTACCTCAAACCATCTGGAATTTATTTTGATGTTTGTTGTGAGGTGAAAATCTACATGATTTTTTTTCCAAACTGCTAAACAATGGCTCTAGCATAATTCGCTGAATAACTCCTTCTTTTTCCATTGATTAATGATATATCCTTTATCTATATTGCTTTCACATTATATTCAAGTCTATTTCTGGGCTATCTTGTGCCACTGATTATCTCTTCTTGCCCCAGTATTTAATGGTGTTTATAATTGTGTGTTACAATATTCTTTAATTCTAGTAGGACCAAAACTTAACAGATGGTTTTCAAACATATTTTTGTTGTTCTTCTTCTAGAAATATTTTCAGTGGGGATTATTTGCTGATTGTCTGTGTTTCAAAACAGGGATATAAGAAACTTACAACACAGTCATAGAAAAAGATGCAAATAATATTGAAGAGTAGAAAGCAAACAGAAAAGCCCGCTCCCTCCATGCTCCTTTCAAACTCTCAGTGCTGCTCCTTGGGGGCCACTGTTAACAGTTTTTTGGTTGTATTCTTCCAGAAATTGTCCAAGTATTTATTTATAAGAACATATCTAATGTCCAGTCCCCCTTCCCCAATTTTGACACAAATTGGTTCATACTACACATTCAGTTCTTAAACTTGTTTTTTTCCCTTCACCTGTCATAATTGTGGTACATTCCTTATCCAGAAAGAACTCTAAAATAACTTGTGATGTTCCAAAATATCCCACTGAAGTTTTGTCTGGAATCGCATCAACTCCTATACACACTAACAGGCATATTGAACTTCCTTCACTCCCTCAGCGATAAACGGCCTCCTCTTGCCCCTGGGTCTTGCTTAGAAATTCCCTTAGATAGGAACAGTACTCTCATCTGCCTCAGTTCCTTTCTGCACCCCTTCATCTTGGTAACTCTTAACCACCCTTCAGGTATTAGCTTGTGATATTTCTCCCCTTTCTGATATCCAGTGCTTATCCAGTGCTTTAATAAAATCATATTAATTCTAAGGGTTTTGGAAATTCAAATGAAATTTCTTGATGTCAAATAATATAATTTGCAAATAATGAGAGTTTACCTATTTCTGGTTTATCTTTATTGCACTAACCAGAACTTCCAATGTAATATTAAGTGGCAACAGTGATGGTAGACACCCCTAATATTGTGTCTACTTTTAATAAATACGTCTTTTCTGTTTTAATTTAAAATATGATGCCTACTGGTGGTTTGAAATATGTACTCTCTACCATGTTAAGGAAGTGACTACCTAGTCCTATTATTTTAGAGGATATGAATGGTTTTGGTTTTATTAAATGCCCTTTTGGCATCTGTTAAGATGATTGTGATTTTCATATGACTTATTTATACAATGTATCACAGGAATAGTTTCCTAATGTTGAATCTTGATTTCTTTCCTGGGATAAATCTCTTTGGTCTGGGAGATTAAAAATATATATTGTTGCTTTCTCTTTCTCACATTCTGTTTAGCATTTTTTGCACCTATATGAATGAGAAGGATTAGTAACAATGATTTGAGAACAGTAACTTAGAATGAGAGAACATCAACATTTAAAGGAGCAGGTAGTCTCTCAACTTAAGCCAGAAATGCCTTTTATTATAAATGAAAAACAACTGATAATCTGAAAAAAAAGTACCCTGTGAATTTGATTAGCATGAACCCATATCATCTCATCATCTGTGGATGAATCAAATTACTCAATCTGTAGTTCTTAGGGGGGGAAACACTGTATTGGGGCAGAGGTATAAAGTATCATAGCCATGAAAACTGCCTGCATGCAGGCAGCCACACCAATTCTCACAAGTTCCTAGGTCAAAGACCTTATTTTCAAAGGGCAAAAATATTACAAAATTACTTCATTATATAGATACCACAGTTTTCTTTTGCTTTTCAGTTATTTTGACTACCTGAGGATTTAAACCCATATACTAACCTCTGTTAACTAATATCTTTTGGGGAATTTTCTTTTCATTTGCCTTAAAAGGGTTCTATTTTTCCCTTTCCCAGTCTGTGACACAAATATCTTTAAAGGCCTATTAAGCATTTAGGAACCCTTATATTCAGAAACACCAGCACTTTTGTAATGCTGAAGGTAATATGCAAGTAACTCAGATGTCATTTAACCTGTTCAGTGCAAGTTTTCTATCACACACACAATAACTTTCTTACCAATCATTAAAAAAAAAAATCCCTGGAGTACCTCTGAACTCAAAAGAATCAAACTTAAATCAAATTAAGTCTTTCTGAAGCTATAAAGGACAACTTTGCTTTGGTTCCTGGTTTAATTCACTGACTGATACCCCAACACAAACCTTTGGTTGAAATTACTTCAGCAGATCTATGACAGGCATTAATTATTCATGTGGCTTTGCAATAATGTTGGTTTTTCTAATTAATGTTCACTCTTAGGCATAAAATCTGCGTTGAGAATTTAAATGATTCAGCCAGGGACTGACAAATGTGGAAATCATTCCCAGCTCCAATGATTCTGTTACATCTCTCTTCAGATAACTTTATTCAGACAACAGTTCTCTGAAATTAAAAATATCCTGATGGAGTTATGTTCTTTTGTATCTTTCTTGTGGACAATGTTTTTTTTTCTTATAAATCTACTAGAAAATGGTTAAAGTAGGCATAACCTTGCTTTTATCTGTAGCAGCCACAATCATACATTATTTAACTTGGCTCATGTAATTTATTCCTTATGCACAGAAATTACATCTATCATTACCACCCCCCCATCTTTGCCTTTGGGTAGAATATTCAGAAGATAAAAGGGGGTTATTTATCCCTTCTGGTAAAATTATTCCTGCATAAGAACATGTGTATTTTCAAGACTTACACAATGTGAGGGTTTAACAATAAAATAAATAACATCCTTCATCTCCCTAACACCAAAGGTAATTCCCACAAAGTCAGCTAAAGTTGTTAGAAAGGATCATAGGGAGGAAATGTCTCCAAATTATCTCTCAATTCTTATAGCACATTTCTGCTTTTCTGTACACAAATTTAATATTTCTGAGACATTTGCTTCATGTTAATATAATTACGTTAAGAAAAATGTTCTGATATTTGTAAATAAAGCAAAAGGATAAGTACACACCTTTTTCATGTGTTGACTGAAAAAAAAATGCACCACCTAAAAGTTGAGAATTATGTTTTATTCAGCAGACTTACTGCGAACTTCAGCCCAGGATACAGCCTCTCAGATAGTTCTGACGGACTGTTCTGAAGAGGAAAGGGAGGAGCCAGGATATACAGGAATTTTTGCAAAAAAAAAAAACCCCAAAAACCCAGGTAGTCTAACATCAAAAGACTGCTGCTAATCGAAGAAAAACCAGACATCTCAAGTTAATGAGTTTAGCACTTTTCTAAGTATGGGAATATGCAAGAGTTTGGACTTAATGAAATTATTTCTTTGATATGAACCTTAACTATCTAGGGCCAGTATCCTGTTTTTCTCCATCCTGAATCCCCTCAGGGTGTACCACTGGGTAGGGGGTGGGGGTGACTGCAGTAGCTGATGGCTTGATAGCTGCAACATCCTTTGTTTACTGATATGGCAGGAGATATTCTTTGTCCACACATGTTACTCTAAAGCACTAATGGCTCTGTCCAAAGATTATTTAATTCCTGAGTAGGGAATTCTACCTTTGCTTGACTTACTATTTACTCTTGATTAGGGGCTAGATTCTATGAAATTAGATATTAATTATAGATTTTTCTCTGGAAATAAAGGTAACCCCAGTGGTTATGGTTCTCTTGCCCTGTAGGACATTAACTAGTTTGTAGCTGTTAGCAAATGCATTTCAGCTTTCCTTTCACTGGATAACTACCTATCTTGGGTTCCTCAGATTTTTTTCTTGAATCAGCTTTGCCATCTTTATGATTTCCTCAATAATGGATTAAGAAATCCCTGACCCATGCTCACTATAATATTTGCATAATAAACCAGTCTTAATTTTTTAAAGAAACTACACTTTGACAATTCTCATGTTTAAAACATAGTTCACTTTTGAGGTCAAAGCTTCCTATGTTATTCTCTTCCCAAGCTCTTCTCAACACAATATGAAAGCATGTAGTTTCAAATACCATAAAACATGAGAAACTATAATCGCCTGAGGCGTATTTCTAAATGCAAGCATCAAGTAAACCCCTTAAAAAAAAAAAGCCCTGTCACTGGTAAGTACATGAACAGGGTTTTTTTTCCCTTAAATTAACAAGAAATGTAAAATTCTGAATTCAACTTAATAGATTGCATCAGGCCAATGTTCCAGATGCAACAATTAGAAAAAAATAAATAAATGACAAAAATCACATTTTTAAAGACATCAGAGTGATGTGGAAGGAAAAACGACTGGATAATATTCCAAAGAAGGAAGAACCCTTTCTAATAAGCTATGCTGGCAAGCAGTTTTCTTCCCTGGTGGAATTGGCTAATTCTGGGCTCAGATTACAGATTAGACTTGGTGCAGGTAGAAGAACTAGAATGAGTGAAAGAAAAACCAGTGGATCTTTGGGTCGTTACAGAAGGTGACATGACAGATTGGAACTTGAGGAGCCTATACAAATACTAATCAAAAGAAAGCCGGGAAGGCAATACTAATATCAGAAAATTGGACTTCAGAACAGGAATATTTCTGGGGATAAAGAGAAAAGTTACATAATGACCAAGGTATCAGTTCACTAAGAATACACCAAAAAATGCTAAGGGCACATGCACCTAACAGAAGATCTTCAGAATACAAGAAGCAAAATTGGGTAGAATGAAAAAATAAAGACAAATCCAAAATTATGATTGGTGATTTCAACATTTTTCTCTCTATGATCAACAAAATAATTAGACCAAAAATCAATAAGGAATTAGAAGACCTGAACAACATGTCAACCAACTTGACCTAATTAGTATTCGTAAAACACTCTACCCACCACAGCATATGTCATCCTTTTCATGAAAATATGAAACATTCACCAAGATAGATGATATTCTGGGCCATAAAACAAACAACACATTTAAAAGAATTAAAGCCATACAAAGTATGTTTTCATAACAGAATTAAAGTAAAAAGAAAGATTTCTGAAAAAAATCTTCTATTTGGAAAATTTTAAAACTCTTCTAAATAACAAATGGGTTGAAGAAAATCTTGGAAAGGAAATTAGAAAATATTTGGGATTGAATGAAAATGAAAATGCAACATATCAAAACTATTGGGATGCAGATAAAGCTGCCCTTACAGAGACATTTTTAATATTAATGCTCATACTCACAAACAGATGGAGAGATATACCATGTTCTTGGATTGGAAGAATCAATATTATCAAAATGACTGTACTACCCAAAGCATCTATAGATTCAATGCAATCCCTATCAAATTATTATCATTTTTCCCAGAATTAGAACAAATAATCTTCAAATTTGTATGGAAACACAAAAGACCCCAAATAGCCAAAGCAATCTTGAGAAAGAAAAACGGAGCTGAAGGAGACAGGCTCCCTGACTTCAGACTATACTACAAAGCTACAGTCATCAAAACAGCATGGTACTGGCACAAAAACAGAAAATATAGATCAATGGAGCAGGATAGAAAGTTCAGAGATAAACCCACGCACCTATGGTCACCTAATTGATGACAAAGGAGGCAAGAATATACAATGAAGAAAAGATAGTCTCTTCAATAAGTGGTGCTGGGACAACTAGACAGCTACATGTAAAGAATGAAATTAGAACACTCCCTAACACCATACACAAAAGTAAACTCAAAATGGATTAAAGACCTAAATGTAAGGTCGGATACTATAAAACTCTCAGGGAAAACATAGGCAGAACAGTCTCTGACATAAATCGAAGCAAGATCTTTTTTGATCCACCTCCTCGAGTAGTGAAAATAAAAACAAAAATAAACAAATGGGACCTAATGAAACTTAAAAGCTTTTGCACAGCAAAGGAAACCATAAACAAAATGAAAAGACAACCCACAGAATGGGAGAAAATATTTGCAACCAAAGTGACCGACAAGGGATTAGTCTCCAAAATATACAAGCAGCTCATGCAGCTCAATAACAAAAACAAAAAAAAAACCCAATCAAAAAATGGGCAGAAGATCTAAATAGACATTTCTCCAAAGAAGACATACAGATGGACAAAAAGCACAAGAAAAGATGCTCAACATCACTAATCATTAGAGAAATGCAAATCAAAACTACAATGAGGTATCACCTCACACCGGTCAGAATGGCCATCATCAAAAAATCTAGAAACAATAAATGCTGGAGAGGGTGTGGAGAGAAGGCATCCATCCTACACTGTTGGTGGGAATGTAAATTGGTACAGCCACTATGGATAACAGTATGGAGGTTCCTTAAAAAACTAAAACTAGAACTACCATACGACCCAGCAATCCCACTACTGGGCATATACCCTGAGAAAACCATAATTCGAAAAGATATATGCACCCCAGTGTTCACTGCAGCACTATTTACAATAGCCAGGACATGAAAGCAACCTAAATGTCCATTGACAGAGGAATGGATAAAGAAGCCGTGGTACATACATACAATGGACTATTACTCAGCCATAAGAAAGAATGAAATAATGCCATTTGCAGCAACATGGATGGACCTAGAGACTGTCATACTGAGTGAAGTAAGCCAGACAGAGAAGGACAAATATTGTATGATATTGCTTACACGTGGAATCTAAAAAAATGGTACAAATGAACTTATTTACAAAACAGAACTAGAGTCACAGATGTAAAAAACAATCTTATGGTTACTGGTAAGGGGGGAAGGGGGAGAGGGATAAATTGCGAGATTGGGATTGACATATACACACTACTATATATAAAATAGATAACTAATAAGGCCCTACTGTATAGCACAGGGAACTCTACTTAATACTCTGTAATGACCTATATGGGAACAGAATTTTTAAAAAGAGTGGATATACATATATGTATAACTGATTCACTTTGCTGTATAGCAGAAGGTAACACAACATTGTAAATCAATTATACTCCAATAAAAATTTTTTTAAAAAGAGAGACATGACTATATGTAATGTGGTATCCTGGAAGGGATCTTGAAACAAACAAACAAACAAACAAACAGATATTAGTGGAAAAACTGGTGAAATCCAAATAGTCTGTAGTTTAGCTAATAGTACTGTACCAATGTACCAGTGTTGGTTTCTTAGCTGTGAGAAATGTGCCACTCTGAGGTAAGGTGTTACAATAGGGAGACAGAGTGAGAGTTATATGGGAACTCTCTGTATTATATCTGCAAATTTTCTGTAAATCTAAAATGATTCCGAAGTTGAAGTTTATTAAAATAAAAAACTAAAAAAATGCTAATACTACTAGAAAATTAGAAAGGTCTCACATCAGTGATCTAAGCTTTTGTCTTAAGAAAGTAGAAAACTTATAAGAACAGCCAAAGGAGCTAGTATAACAAAAACAAAACAGAAAAAAACAAAGGTGGAGGATATTTCCTATATGGTTTCGAGATGTATTACAAATAATCAAATAATCAAGATTGTGATACTGGTGAAAGAACAGACACATAGATCAATGGAACCAAGTAATCCAAAAATAGAACCATAGCTAACTGGTTTTCAACAAAATTGCAAAGGCAATTCAATAAAGAAAGGATGTCATACTTTCAACAAACAGCATGGAAAAGTTGGACATCCATTTCAAAAACAAAACTAAATCTGAGCAGATACTTTATCAAAAAAGACATATGGAATATCGAATCATTATGTTATACACCTGAAACTAATATAATTTTATATGTCAATTATAGCTCAATAAAAATAAGTATTAAATAATAAAAACAAAACAAAGCAACTTATGGATGACAAATAAGCACATAAAAAGATAATTTACATCAGTAATTTTTAGAAAAATGCAAATTAAAATCACAGTGAGGTACCACTACACACCTATTAAAATGACCAAAAAACCCAACAACACCCAGGGCTGATGAAGATGTGAAATTTTTATACATTATTGGCAGGAATTTAAAAACTGTATGACTACTTTGGAAATGAGTTTTCAGTTTCTTAGTTATCAATTAACTGTTTACTGATCATATGACACAGCAATCCAACTCCTAGGTACTTACCAAGTAAAAAGGAAAACATACATTCACACAAAAACTTGTATAAGAATATTCCTAGCAAATCTATTCAAAATTGCCAAAAATTGGTAGCAAGTTAAATGCATTATTACTAATAGTCAAAAAGTGGGAATAACTCAAATGTTTTTCAATTGGTGAATGGGGAAAGACTGGCTGAAAAGGGACACAGGCACAATTCTGGGAATGACGGAAGTGCAATATACAGGCATACCTCATTTTACTGTGCTTCACTTTATTGTACTTCACAGATACTGCATTTTTTTTACAAATTGCAGGTTGTGGCAACCCGGTACTGAGCAAGTCTCTTAGTGCTGTTTCTCCAATAGCATTTGCTCACTTCATTTCTCTCTGTCACACTTTGGAAATTCTTCAGATATTTCAAACTTTTCCATTATTTGTATATCTGTTACGGTGTTTTGTAATCAGTGATCTGTAATCAGTGATCTTTGATTTACTATTGTAATTTTTGGGGGCACCATGAACTGCACCCATGTAAGAGAGCAAAATTAATCAATAAATGTGTATGTTCTGCCTGCTCCACTGACCTGTGTTTCCCCCATCTTTCTCCCTCTCCTCAGGCCTCCCTGTTCCCAAAGACACAACAATCTTAACCTTAGGCCAGTTAATAACCCTACAATGTCCTATAAGTGTTCAAGTGAAAGGAAGTGTCATATGTCTCTCACTTAAAATCAAAAGCTGGAAATTATTAAGCTAAGTGAGGAAGGCAGATAGAGAGCTGAGATAGGCCCAAAGCTAGGCCTCTTACATCAAACAGTTAACCAAGTTGCAAATGCAAAGGAAAGTTCTGGAAGGAAATTAAGAGTGCTACTCCAGTGAACACATGAATGATACGACAGCAAAACAGCCTTATTGCTGATATGGCGAAAGCTTGAGTGGTCTGCATAGAAGATTAAACCAGCTACAACATTCTCTTCAGTTGAAGCCTAATCCAGAGCAAGAACCCAACTCTCTTCAATTTTATGAAGGCTGGGAGAGGTGAGGAAGCTGCAGAAGAAAAGTTTGAAGCTAGCAGAGGTTGGTTCATGAGGTTTCAAGAAAGAAGCCATCTCCATAACATATCGGTGCAAGGTGAAGCAGCAAGTGCTGATGTAGAAACTGCAGTAAGTTATCCAGAAGATCTAGCTAAGATCAATATTGAACATGGCTACACTAAATAACAGATTTTCAATGTAGACAAAGTAGCCTTATATTGGAAGAAGATGCCATCTAGGACCTTCACAGCTAGAGAGGAAAAGTCAATGCCTGGCTTCAAAGCTTCAAAGGACAGGCTGACTCTCTCATTACACGCTAATGCAGCTGGTGACTTTAAGCTGAAGCCAATGCTCATCTATCATTCTGAAAATCCTAGGGTCCTTAAGAATTATGTTAGATCTTCTCTGCCTGTGCTCTATAAATGGAACAACAAAGCCTGGACAGCAGTACATCTGTTGACAACATGATTTACTGAATATTTTAAGCCCACTGTTAAGACCTATTGCTCAGAAAAAAAGGTTCCTTTCAAAATATTACTGCTTATTGTTTTCATGCCTGCTAACGCAACATCCATACTTCAGCCCATTGATCAAGGAGTCATTTCAACTTTCAAGTCTTATTCTTAAAGAAATACATTTTGTAAGGCTATAGATGCCATAGATAGTGATTCTTCTGATGGATCTGGACAAAGTAAATTGAAAACTTTCTGGAAAGGATTCACCATTCTAGATGCCATTAAGAACATTAAGCTTTCATGGTAAGAGGTCAAAATATCAACATTAACAGGAGTTGAAAGAAGTTGATTCCAGTCCTCATGGATGACTTGGAGGGTTCAAGACTTCAGTAGAGGAAGTAACTGCAAATGTGGTGGAAATAGCAAGAGAACTAGCATTAGACATGCAGAATGAAGATGTGAGTGAATTGATGCAATCTCATGATAAAACTTTAACGGATGAGGAGTGGCTTCTTATGGATGGGCAAAGTGGTTTCTTGAGATGGAATCTACTCCTGGTGAAGATGCTATGAAGATGCAGTGGCAGAGTTTGAGAGGACTGACTCTAATTTTGAAAGAAGTCCTACTGTGGGTACAATGCTATCAAACAGCATTGCATGCTACAGAGAAATGTTTGTGAAAGCAAGAGCCTACTGATGCAGTAAACTTTGTTTCTTAGTTTAAGAAATTGCCATAGCCACCCCAACCTTCAGCAACCACCACCCTGATCAGTCAGCAGCATCAACACTGAGGCAAGACCCTCTACCAGCAAAAAGATTATGACTTTCTGAAAGCTCAGGTGATGGTTAATATTTTTTAGCAGTAAAGTATTATTTAATTAAAGTATGTACATTTTTTTAAAAAGGCATAATGCTATTTCACATTTAATGGACTACAGTATAGTATAAACAACTTTTATATGCACTGGGAAAGCAAATCTCTAAGCTATGCCTGCATCTTGACTGTGATGGTAGGTACAAAACTTTATGCATTTGTCAAAACTCATAGAACTATATAGTAAAAATGGTGAATATCTCACCATTTTTATTCAGATATACCTCAGTAAAGAGGTCTTCAAGAAAAACTAGTAAAGAAGTAATACAGAATAATAAAATAATTAATCCTAAAAAAATAGGAAAGAAGGAAAAAAGAAAGAACAGATGAGAGAAATTAAAAACATAAGCAAGTCAGTTATATGAGTAATTATATGAAGTGCAAATGGACTAAACCCTTCAATTAAAAGGCAAAGATTTCCAGACTGGATTTAAAAAAACAACTCAAGTGTGTGCTGTTACACTTTAAATATAAGTACACAGATTGAAACCAAAATAATGGAAATAAATATCATACAAACTATAAAGTAAAGGAAGCTTGTGTGGTTATATTAGTAACAGATAAGGTAAACTTTAAGGCAAGAAGTGTACTAGAGATAAAGGGTGGCATTTCCTAAGATAAAAGGGTCAATCCAACATGAATACACAGCAATCCTGAGTTTTTATATCCAGAATAACATAGTTTCAAACAAGGAAATCTAACAAAAACGGAGAAATAGACATAACCCCAATCTTAGTTTAATACACCTATCTCTGGTGTGTTAGACTAAAAAAAGAAAACTAAGTTATATAGACTCTTTGAACAAAATTATTAAAAAATTTAACCTACTTGATATATATATATATGTAGGACACTACACTAAGCAACTGGAGAATACACATTCTTTTCACGTGATCACGAAATATTTACCAAAATGCACTATATGGTATGCATAAAACAAGTCTGAAAAACCTTCAAAAAATTAAAATCACATAGGGTATGTTCTCAGGCTATGGTGGAATAAAACTAGAAATCAATTAATAGATAACTAGAAAATTTGATAATGTTTAGAAGTTAACCAACATTCTTCTAAATAACCCAGCAGTCAGGAAAGCACAATGAAAATTAGATATTGAAAATAAAACACACTAAAATTTATGGGATATGGCTAAAATGGTGTGTGCTGGTTATTATTTACTGCCTTTCAGTTCTAAGTTCCACCTATTAGGCTGCTTTGTGAAAATGGGTTTGGGTCCTTTAAATAGCTCCCCTTGCCAACTGGCACTTTGCCATTAGAGGGCACTGTAAATACATTGCAGGAGGAAAAAGTTTTTGCTTCCTGGTTCTGGGGTGCCTGCTGGGCAAGCTTCTCCAGGATGCATTATTTTCCCCTACACAAGACTTCTGCAGTGCACAGTGGCCAGCAGCACCTAGCAGCCAGCGGCTTCCCCTGGCATATCCCTCAGGCAGTTTTGTAGCAAAGGGCCTCCAGTGAGATATCTCCCTGTGAAGAGTCTTCCCTGGCACCCCACAGGGTGGATTTCCAGCAAGTTTCAGAGGGTGGATTTCCAGCATATTTAAGCAGGATGGCACCACAGTAACTTTTCTGCCATCTAGTGAGCCACACTGTGCCTTCTAAAGAAAGGTCTGGATCTCAGACCTCAGTGGGCCTCTTCCTTGGTGTGCTATCTCAGCTCTGGGGGGGTACTAGCTTTTCCCTATATCTACTATTCCTATATTCTTTTGAATCCTCTTTAATTCTTGCTAACCAATCCCTCATTACTGCCATCCCCTGGTATTGTTAATAATTCCTTATATTAAAATCTTTCTGTTGAAATTACTGTGTGATTTCTCTCTCCTGATTGGACCTGTTGATTCACAGTGCTTAGGAGAAAAATGACTTTCAATACATATATTGTAAAAAAATTAAAAATCAACTTCTAAGTTACCATCTCAAGAAGTTAGAAAAAGAATAAAAAATAGAAGGAAATTAATAAAAGTGAAAACATAAATTGAAAAAACAGTAAGCTCACATACATAGAAAAAAATCAATAGAGTCAAAAATTTGTTCTGTCATAATATCTATAAACTTGATAAACTCTTAGAAAGACCAATCAAGAAAAAGAAAGTATAAACTACTAATATCAAAATGAAAGGGAGATATCACTGCAGATCCTACAGACATAAAAAGGTAATACAGGGTTGTGATACATAGTTTTATATAAATAAATTTAACAAACTGAATAAAACTGATGATTTTCTTTAAAATCACAAGTTATCTAAATTGACACAAGAAAACAAGTTTTTAATCTGAATAGTTGTTAAATATATTAAATCCAGAGGGGTCCAGATCAAGATGGCAGAGTAGGAAGATTCTGAGCTCACCTCCTCCCATGGACACACCAAAACAACAACTACATATAGAACAGCTATCTCTGAGAATAACCTGATGACCTGCAGAATGGATTTTCTACAACTAAGGATAGAAAGAAAAGGCCACATCAAGACAGGTAGAAGGGGCAGAGACATGGTCTAGTCAGAACCCACAGCCCAAGTGCTGTGACCCACAAGTGGGAAAGATATTACAACCACAGAGGTTCCCCCGAGAAGTATTGGGTCTGAGCACCATGTGGGTCTCCACGACCCAGAAAATCTGCACCAGGAAGATGAGCCCCCATAACATCCAGCTATGAAAACCAGCAAGGCTCACCAGGAGAGCTGGCGGGCTTTGGGAAACCAAGACTCTGCTCCTGAAGAGCTCATGCACAGACTCACTCACTCTGATACCCAGCACAGAGGCAGCAGCTTGAAAAGCACCTGGGTCACACAAGGAGATTCATTGACTAATTTTAGGGCATATGCTGGAGAGGCAGGTATCTGGTGGAACTTTCTCTGGGGATGGAAGTGCTGATGGGCACCATCTTTTTTTTTTAGCTCTCTTTCTACCTAGCTGGCCCAGGGCTGGCAGGCACCATTTCTGTCACTCTCCATCAACCTAGCTAACGCCATGTGTCCTGCCCTGGCATTCCCCTGAGGACCCATCTACCAAGCCCGCCAGCCACTGGCCAGCCCCTCCAAAGTGGTTCCCACCTCGTCCCACTTAGTGGGTACCCTGGTTGGCACTGGCACCCCTCCAAAGCAGATCCCACTCTGGGGGGCAGCCCTGCACACCAGCATGACTACAGAAGTCACAGCCAGGCCACACAGCCAGTTTACCAGGGGACAGCCCCACTCACCAGTGTGTCTGCAACAATCAGGGCCCAACCACAATAGGAGAGTGCACACAGCCCACAGAGGGAATACTCCTGGAGGCTCTGGTGACCAGGGGGACTGCACTATTGGGCCCCACAAAACATTTCTACATAGGCTGCTCTTTCAAGACCGGGAGATGTAACTGATATATATATACCTAATATAGAAACAAACACAGAAAGTCAGGCAAAATAGGAGACAAAGTAATACCTCCAAATGAAAGAATAAGACAAAGCCTCAGAAATAGAACTAAACAAAATGGAAATAAGGCATTTACCAGAGACTATAAAGTAAAAGTCATAAAAATGTTCACCAAGCTTGAGAGAAGAATGGATGAACTCAATGAGACCTTCAACAAAGATAGAAAATATAAAAAAGAACCAGCAGAACTGAATAATACAAAAATGTAAATGAAAAATACACTAAAGGGAATTAATAGCATATTAGAGGATACATATGAACAGATCAGCAATCTGGAAGACAAGGTAGTAGAAATCGCCCAATTAGACCAGCAAAAAGAAAAAAGCACTAAAACAAACAAACAAAAATAACATAGTTTAAGGGACCTCTGAGACAATGTTAGGTGTATAAATGTACAAACAAGACTACTGTACCCAAAAAGATTATTATTCAGCAGAAAAGGAGAGATAAAGAGTTTCCCAGACAAGTAAAAGCTGAAGGAGTTCATCGCCATTAAACCAGCCTTAAAAGAAATGTTAAAGGGACTTCTTTAAATGGAAAAGAAAAGGCCAAAACTAGAAACAAGAAAATTATGAAAGAAAAAGTATTATTAGTAAAAGCAAACACATAGTAACGATAGTGGATCAACCACCGATAAAGCTAGTATGAAGGTTAAAAGACAAAAGTAGTAAAATCATCTATCTAAAATAATCAGGGACTTTCCTGGTGGTCCAGTGGTAAGGAACCCGCCTTCCAATGCAGGGGATGCAAGTTCCATCCCTGGTCGGGGAACTAAGATCCCACATGCCACGGGGCAACTAAGCCCACGTGCCACAACTACTGAGCTCGTGCGCCTCAACAAGAGAGCCCATGTGCCACAAACTACAGAGCCCATGCGCCCTGGAGCCTGCACGCCACAACTAGAGAGAGAAAATCCACATGCCACAACTAGAGAGAAGCCCGTGCGCCACAACTAGAGGGAAGCCTGTGCACTGAAACAAAGAGCCCGAGCGCCGTGGCGGAAGATCCCACATGCCCCAACGACGATCCCACGTGCCGCAACTGCGACTCAAAGCTGCCAAAGAAATAAAGAAAAATAAATAAATTAAAAAATAAAATAATTAGTTAAGCAATACAAAAAATAAAAAGGTGTAAAATATGACATCCAAAACATAAAACATTGGAAGGGGGGAGTAAAAACTGTAGCATTTTTAGAAGCATTCAAACTTAAGTGACCATCAAATTAAAATAGACTGAAATATACATTGGTTGTTATGTATGAACCTCATGGTAACCACAAACCAAAAACCTATAACAGTTACACAAAAAATAAAGAAAGGAATCCAGACATAACACTAAAGACAGTCATCAAACCACGAGGGAAGAGAGCAAAAAAAGAAGGAAGGAACAGAGAAAAACTACAAAAACAACCAGAATACAAGTAACAAAATGGTAATAAGTACATATCTAACAATATTTACTTAAAATGTAAATAAATTCTCCAATCAAAAGACATGGGTGACTGAATGGATTAAAGAAAAAAAAAGAAGACGCATATATATGCTGCCTACAAGAGACTTACTTTAGATGTAAAGACACAGACTGAAAGTGAAGGGATGAAAACAGATATTCCATGCAAATGGAAATGAGAAGAAAGTTGGGGTAGCAATACTTATATCAGACAAAATAAACTTTAAAACCCAGATGGTAACAAGAGACAAAGAAGGGTATTACATAATGACAAAGGGATCAATCCAACAAGGTGACATAACACTTGTAAATATCTATGCACCCAACATAGGAGCCCCTAAACACATAAAGCAAATATTAATATACATAAAAGGAAAAGTTGACTGTAATGCAGTAATAGTAGGGGACCTAAACACCACAGTTACATCAGTGGACAGATCATCCAGACAGAAAATCAATAAGGAAACATTGACCTTAAATGACATATTAGACCAGATGTACTTAACATATATATGTAGAACTTTCCACCCCCAAACAGCAGACTACACATTCTTCTCAAGAGCACCTTGAACATTCTCCAGGATAGATCACATGTTAGACCACAAAACAAGTCTCAATAAATTTGGGATGACTGAAATTATATCAAGCATCTTTTCTGACCATAACACTATGAGACTAGAAATCAATTACAAGAAGAAAACTAGGAAAAACCCACAAATACATGGACGCTAACCAATATGCTTCTAAGCAACCAATGAGTCAATGAAGAAATCAAAGAGGAAATCAAAAAATTCCTTAAGACAAATGAAAATGGAAACACAATGTTCCAAAATCAATGGGACACAGCAAAAGTAGTTCTAAGAGGGAAATTCATAGCAATACAGGCCTACCTCAGGAAACAAGAAAAATCTCAAATAAACAACCTAAATTTACACCCAAAGGAACTAGCAAAGAAGAACAAACAAACCCCAAAGTTAGTATTGTAGAAGGAAGACAATAATAAGCAGAGTTGAAATAAATAAATTAGAGATTGAATACAATAGAAAAAAATCAATGAAACTAAAAGCCAATTCTTTGAAAATATAAACAAAAGTGATAAACCTTTAGCCACACTCATTCAAGGAGAGAGAGAGAGAGAGAGACAGAATTCAAATAAATAAAATCAGAAAAAAGAGAGAAGTACAACTTAGACCTCAGAAATAAAAAAGATTGTAAGACATTACTATGAACAATTATACACCAACAAATTGGACAACATAGGAGAAATGGATAAATGCCTAGAAGTATACACTCTTCTAAGAATGAGTCAGGAAGAAATATAAAATTTGAGTAGACTGTTCACTAGTAATGAATCAGTAATCAAACAACTACCAACGAAAAAAAGTCCAGGACCAGACAACTTCACAGGTGAATTCCACCAAAGATTTAAAGAAGAGTAAATACCCATCCTTCTCAAACTACTAAAAAAATGAAGAGAAATGAATGCTTCCAAATTCATTCCACAAGCCTAGCATTACCTTGATACCCAAACCAGATAAAGATACTACAAAAAAATTACAGACCAATATCCCTGATGGACATAGATGCAAAAATCCTCAACAAAATATTAACAAACGAAATTCAACAATACACTAAAAGGATCATACACCATGATCAAATGATATTTATTCCAGAGATGCAAGGTTGAATCATTATTTGCAAATCAATCAACATGATACATCACATTAAGAAAACAAAGGATAAAAATAATATGATCATCTGAATAGATGCAGAAAAAACATTTGACGAAATTCAACATTTATTTATGACAAAAACTCTCCAGAAAGTGGGTACAGAGGGAATTTACCACAACATAATAAAGGCCATATATGACAAACCCACAGCTAACATAATATTCAAGGGTGAAAAGCTGAAAGCTCTTTCTCTAAGATCAGCAACGAGATAAGGGTGCCCATATCATCACTTTTATTCAACATAGTATTGGAAGTCCTAGCCACAGCAATCTGATAAGAAAAAGAAATAAAAGGAGTCCAAATTGGAAAGCAAGAAATAAAACTGTCACTATTTGTAGATGACATGAAACTATACAGAAAAAAAACCCCTAAAACTACCAAAAACTATTCGAACTAATGAATAAATTCAGTAAGATTGCCGGATACAGGATTTCAATATATAGAAATCTGTTGCACAGTTATACACTAATAATAAACTACCAGAAAGAGAAATTAAGAAAACAATCCCATCTACAACTGCAATTGCATCAAAAAGAATAAAATACCTAGGAATACATTTAACCAAGGAGGTGAAAGACCTGTATTCTGAAAACAATAAGACTGTGGATGAAAGAAATTGAAGACAATACAAATAAATGGAAAGATATACTGTCCTCATGGATTGGAAGAATTAATATTATTAAAATGACCATACTACCTAAAGCAACCTACAGATTTAATGCAATCCCTATCAGAATACCAGTGGCATTTTTCATAGAACGGGAACAAATAATTCTAAATTTTGTATAAAACCACAAAAGACTTTGAATAGCAAAAGCAATTTTAAGAAAGAAGAACAGGGGCTTCCCTGGTGGCGCAGTGGTTGAGAATCTGCCTGCCAATGCAGGGGACACGGGTTCGAGCCCTGGTCTGGGAGGATCCCACATGCCGCGGAGCGACTAGGCCTGTGAGCCACAATTGCTGAGCCTGTGAGTCTGGAGCCTGTGCTCTGCAACAAGAGAGGCCGCGATAGTGAGAGGCCCGCACACCGCGATGAAGAGTGGCCCCCCCACTTGCCGCAACTAGAGAAAGCCCTCGCACAGAAATGAAGACCCAACACAGCCATAAATAAATAAATAAATAAAAATTAAAAAAAAACCCAAAACATCACAAGTTCACATAAATGGCAATATTTTAAAAAAAAAAAAAAAGAAAGAAGAACAAAGCTGGAGGCATCATGCTCCCTGATTTCAAGCTATACTGCAAAGCAACTGTAATCAAAACAGTATGGTACTAGCACAAAAACAGACATAGATGAATGGAACAGAATAGAGAGCCCAGAAATAAACCCACATTTAAATGGCAAATTAATTTACAACAAAGGAGCCAAGAACATAGAGTGGGGAAAGACTGATTTTAATAAATGGTGTTGGGAAAACTGGTCAGCTACACGGGAAAGAATGACACTGGATCACTTTCTTACACCATTTACAAAAATAAATTTTAAATGGATTAAAGACCTAAATGTTCGTTCTGAATCCATAAAATTCTTAGAAGAAAATATAGGCAGTATGCTCCTTGATATTGGTCTTAGCAATATTTTTTTTGGATCTGTCTTCTCAGGTAAGAGCTGCAAAAGCAAAAATAATCAAATGGAACTACAACAAACTAAAAAGGTTTTGCACAGAAAGGGAAACCATCAACAAAATGAGAAGGCAACCTACTAAATGGGAGATGATAGTTGCAAAAGGGGTTAATATCCAAAATGTATAAAGAACTCACACAACTCAACATCAAACAAAAACAAGTAAAAATTGGGCAGAGGACATGAATAGACATTTTTCCAGGGAAGACATGCAGATGGCCAACAGACATATGAAAACATGCTCAACATCAATAATCATCAGGGAATAGCAAATCAAAACCACAAGGAGATATTACCTCACACCTGTCAGAATGGCTATTATCAAAAAGGCAACAAATAATGAGTGCTGGGAAAGATGTGGAGAAAAGGCAACCCTCATGCCCCGTTGGTAGGGATGTAAATTAGTGCAGCCACTATGGAAAACAGTATGGAGGTTCCTCAAAAAACTAAAAATAGAACTATCATATGATCTAGCAATTTCACCTCTGTGTATTTATCTGAAGAAAATGAAAATATAATTCAAAAATATATATGTACCCCTAAGTTCATTGCAGCATTATTTACAATAGCCAATGTGGAAATATGGAAGCAACCTAAATGTCCATCTATAGACAAAGGAATAAAGAAGATGTGAGATACATATATATTATATAGATATATGTATTATATATATATAAGAGAATATTACTCAGCCATAGATATATACTCTATGTTATCACTTGCATGTGGAATCTAAAATACAAAACAACCCCTCAGGGGCAAAACTGCCCCCGGTTGAGAACCACTGCTTTTGACAAATTATTAAGGAGACAGTATCCCATACTCCACTCTGAATCTGAATAACCACTGGCAAGAGATGATGATTCACAGAGACCATTTTAATCTTCTCATTAGTCATTATGATGTTTTTCCTATGCAAAACTAAAACTGACAACATTGCAAAAAATAAAAAAATAAAATAAAATACAAAACAAGTGAACAAACAAAATGAAACAGAAACAGACTCATAGACTCAGAGAACAAACTGGTGGTTATCAGAGGGAAGGGGAGTAGGGGGTTAAGCAAAACAAGTAAAGGGGAAAAAGAGGTACAAACTCCTAGATATAAAATAAGTAAATCATAGGGATGTAATGTACAGCATAGGGAATATAGTCAACACTATTGTAATAACTTTGTATGGTGACAGATGGACTTAGACTTATTGTGGTGATCAGTCTGTAATGTATATAAATGCTGAATCAGTATGTTGTACAACTGAAACTAATATAATATTGTATGTCAACTATACTTCAATTAAAAAATAAAAAGGAAAAAATGGATAAGGTAAAATAACTAAATAATAAAAGAAAGAAAATTCGAGTCTAGATGACTTTACTGGTGATTTCTGCCAAGCATTTAAAGAAAGAAATAATACCAATCTTGTACAACCTCTTTTGAGGAATAGAGAGAGAGCACTTCTTCCTAATTCATTTTATGAGACCAGCATAACCCTGATACAAAAATATACAAGGAAATTACAAGAAAAGAAAACTGCATAAGAGTACTTCTTATTAATTGATACACACATTAGTATAAAATATTAGAAAATCAAATCCAGAGAATATATGCACTACGTCATGACCAAATTCGCTTATTCTAGGAATAAAAAATGGTTTAGGGACTTCCCCAGTGGTCCAGTGGTTAAGACTCCACCTTCCAATGGAGGGCGTGGGTTTGAGACCTAGCCGGGGAACTAAGATCCCACATGCCACGGGGTGTGGCCCCAAATTTTTTTTTAATGGTTTAAATTTTGAAAGTTAATCAATATAATTCACTTCTTTAACAAAAAGTGAATGTTAAGGCCATATGATTACCTCAACAGATACAAAAAGGAATCCAATTAAATTAACCACTAGTTCATGATAAAAACTCTCAGCAAACTAGGAATAGAAGAGAACCTCTTTAATATGATTAAGTTTATATATAAAAAGTCTATTGCTCACATATTTAATGGTGAAATGTTGAGTGCTTTCTCCCTGAGTTCAGAACAATTCAAATGTATTCGTTTTCATCATTTCTGTTAATTATTGTTCCGTAGGTCCCAATTAGTGCAAAAGGGCACAAAACAAGAATTATGAGGTATAAATATTGGAAAGGAGCAAGTAAAAATGTAATTCCAGGTGACGTGGTTGTCAATATAGAAAACCTCAAAAAAATATGTGCACTATTAGAATTAATAAATGAATTTAGGTAGGTCACTAGATACAAAGTCAATATATAAAAATCTATTGCATTTCTATATATTATACTTGCAAAAACAATTAGTCAATAAAATTTTAGATACAACACTATTAACAATAGCTTTGGAAACGGTCTAATATCTAGGAATGAATCTGATGAAACACATGCAACATTGTTAAACTGAAAAATACAAAACATTATAGGGAAAACCATAGAACACTTAAACAAATAGATAAATATACCATGTTCATGGATTTGAAGATTCTGTTTTATAAAGATGTCGATTCTCCCAAAATTAATTTATTGACTCAATGCAGTCACAGACAAATTCCCAGCAAGGTTTTCTGTGGAAATTTATCAGGGAATTCTAAACTTTATATGGAAATGCAAGAGCCAAAAAATCAGGAAGAAGAAATTGTTGGAAGATTTACAATATCAGATACCAAGACTTAGCATAAACCTACAATATTTAAGATAGTGTGGTACTGGTGCAGTGATAGATAAACAAACAGTGAAATAGAAGAGAGAGTCTAGAAACAGGCCCATGCCTATACAGTAAACTGATATACAACAAAGGTGCTACTGCAATTTTGTGGTAATGAAATTTTTTTTTTCCAAAAATTGATGCTGGAGCAATTAGATAATTCATATGCAACAGACTTTAACCTTATTTTATACCATTTACAAAACTTAATTCCAATTGGATTATAGGCCTAATATGAAAGGAAATCAATAATTTTCTAGAACAGGGGTTAGTAAATTTTTTCTGTAAAGTACAAGATACTCAATATTTTCAATTTTGTGGTCCACATGGTCTCTGTTCCAACTACTCAGCTCTGCTGTTACAGCACAAAAGCAACCATAGACAATACATTTATGAATTGGAATCGCTGTGTTCCAATAACAATTTATTTACAAAAACAGGTGGCAGGCCACATGGGCCATAGTCTGCTGACCCCTGTTCTAGAAGATAACATAGACGAATAATTCCATGACCTTGGGGTAGGCAGTGATTTCTTAAATAAGACCCAAAAAACCATGAACCATAAAAGATTTATAAATTCTGAAATTCTATTTATCGAAGTACACCATCAAGAGAGTGAACCAGAAATTCACAGACTAAGAGAAATTTGTGATATATATGCATATATATATATGCATGTTTATATACACATATCATAGATATAGCATATATATCCAAAAAATATCTCATAGCCACAATATCTAAAGAATGGCAACAAATCAGTAAGAAAAAGATAAACAACACAATGAAGATAAACAGCTCAAACAAAATGAGGAAAAACTTGAGCGGGAGTTTTATAAAAGAGAATATCAGCATGGACATAAGTACATGAAAAGATGTTCCATGTGATTAGTTATCAAGGAAATGCAAATAAAAATAAAACCAAAATGTAATATCAGTACGGACTTATCAGAATGGCTAAAATGAAAAGAATTGACAATATGCAGTGGTAGCCAGAATATGGAGCAACTGGAACTGGAACTTCCATATACACTAATGAAAGTGTAAATTGTTACAACCACCTTGAATCACTCTACTAAAACCTCCTCTATGACCCAGCAGTTCCAGTACTAGGTATATAAGAGAAATGCATGAATATCGCAGAAGGCATGTACAAGGCAAGTCATAGCAGTTTTCTTCCTAATAGCCCCAAACAGGAAACAACTCAAATGTCTATCAACAGAGGAATGGATAACTAAATTGTGGTGTATTCATACAGTGGGATACTATAAGCAATAGAAAAGAACTGACAACATGGATTAGTATAGTAGACATGGTATGAAACAAAAAGAGCCAGACACAAAATTAGAACAAGCTGTATGATTTTATTTCTATGAATTTCAGGGACAGATAAAATAATCTGCGGTGGTGGGTACAATGGAGGACCACGATAGAGCATTCTAGGGAGCAGAAATATTCTACATCTTGATCTGGGTAGTGGTTACATGAGTAATACACATGTAAAAATTCATTGGGCTATATACTTATAATTTGTGCACTTTAGTCTCAGTATGTTAAAACTCAAAAAAAAAACTTTAAAAAATCATAGAAATTTACAGGATATATTTTCACTGAAAGATTCAAACAACACTGAAATATAGAGACTAAAACATTAGTCTTACCTCTGTTTCCTGTCCCTCATTCTTGCTGTCCTCCCTAAAAAAAACCATTAGGTGATTCTACTTCCAAATTATTTTTTATACATTTACCTGCACATATATATGTACACATATATATATGTATATGCACATGTATGTGTAACATTAAAAAATTCACATTCACACTTCACAATAATTCTGTAATTTTATTTTTAGCCTAAAAATACATCTCTCAGCTCTTTCTGTCGAATACAGATCAGTCTCATTTTAACAGCTGCACAGTATTCTATTGTATCAATGTAACATAATTAATTAATTTTCCTACTAACAGATATATAAATTACTCCTAATTTTTCACTATTTGAAACAATGCTGCAACAAACTTTCTTAAAATTTCCTAGTGCACACAAACAAGTATTTTCTTTTTTGTGCACTATGAACAATTCTTTTGGCTAAAACAGTAGAAACAAAATTTCCGAGTAAAAGAAATTGTAGAGTAAAAATTTTGGTAAATTCTGCTAAATTGCTTTCGAAGAAAGTCTTACAAATTACATTCTGACCAACAGTATATGAAAATACCTGTTTCCCAACATCTTTATAAACACTAGATATTATCAATCTCTTACAAATTTGCCAGTTCTAAGGGCAAAAAAAAAAAATGCAATTCACTGTTATTTTAAATTATTTTTTATTCATTATTTACATTTCTCCTTATTGAAGTGGTTATTTAGATCCTTTGCACATGTTTTTATTAGGTTGTTTAAATTTTGCTTATCAATTTTGGGGTGTTCTTTATTAAATGTAATAATATATATTTTGCAAATATTTTCTCCTGGTTTGCCACTTTTAACTTTCTTTTTCTTATCACATAGCATTAGCCAGGACTCTCAAAGCAATACTGAAAAAACTTTAATGGGAAAGCTTCTAATACTTCATTAGGTATGATGCTTGTGTATGCAGATATCTTTCATTAAAACAGAGAAGTTTCTTTCTATTTCTGGTTTGCAAAAGTGGTTTTCTTTCTAATCAACCTAGGGGCAGTACAGGATAAAGACGCAGACATAGAGAATGGACTTGAGGACACGGGGTGGGGGAAGGGTAAGCTGGGACGAAGTGAAAGAGTGGCATGGACGTATATACACTACCAAATGTAAAATAGCTAGTGGGAAGTAGCTGCATAGCACAGGCTTCTGTGCTTTGTGACCACCTAAAGGGGTGGGATAGGGAGAGTGGGAGGGAGACGCAAGAGGAAGGGGATATGGGGATACATGTATACATATAGCTGATTCACTTTGTTAAACAGCAGAAACTAACACAACATTGCAAAGCAATTATACTCCAATAAAGATGCTAAAAAAAAATAGATGTCAAATTGTATCAAACGCCTTTTGCATCTCTTAATATTTTTTTTATTTTATTTTGAATGTAATGATTTGCATTAATATATTTTGAATTTTGAATCAGCCTTGAATAGCTTAGATAAATCCTTCTTAGTTATGACATTTAAAAAATACATTTCTGGGCTTCCCTGGTGGTGCAGTGGTTGAGAGTCTGCCTGCTAATGCAGGGCACACGGGTTCGAGCCCTGGTCTGGGAAGATCCCACATGCCGCGGAGCAACTAGGCCCGTGAGCCACAACTACTGAGCCTGCGCGTCTGGAGCCTATGCTCCGCAGCAAGAGAGGCCACGATAGTGAGAGGCCCACGCACCGCGATGAAGAGTGGCCCCCGCTTGCCACAACTAGAGAAAGCCCTCGCACAGAAACGAAGACCCAACACAACCAAAAAAATTAATTAATTAATTAAAAAAAAAAAAAAAGAATAGCTCTTTAAAAAAAAAAAAAGGGCTTCCCTGGTGGCGCAGTGGTTGAGAATCTGCCTGCCAATGCAGGGGACATGGGTTCGAGCCCTGGTCTGGGAAGATCCCACATGCCACGGAGCAACTGGGCCCGTGAGCCACAGTTACTGAGCCTGCGCGTCTGGAGCCTGTGCTCCACAACAAGAGAGGCCGCGATGGTGAGAGGCCCGCGCACCGTGATGAAGAGTGGTCCCCACTTGCCACAACTAGAGAAAGCCCTCGCACAGAAACGAAGACCCAACACAGTCATAAATAAATAAATAAATAAAAGAACGTGAATTTCAAAAAAAAAAAAAAAAAAATTATTTAAGTCCAACTTACCTTTAAAAATAAAATACATTGCCGGATTCACTTTACTAATACTAATACCTAAGATATCTGTATATGTGTTCATAAGTGAGTGTACGCTTTTCTTGCCAGTTTTAAAATTCAGGCCATGTCAGCTCCAATGTAAATGAGTTAGAAAACTTTCTATTTTTTCCATGCTTTGGATTAACTAATTAATATACCATAGGGATTATTTGTTCCTTACTTATAGAACCATCTTTGTTTGGTGACCTTTTATGAGAGAGCTTTGACTACCTTTTCAATGCTCTCATTGTTTTTATTGTTGTTGTTTGTTGTTTTAAGGTGACTATTTCTTCATGGGTCAATTTTGGTGATTTCTATTTTCCGGAAATTATTTTAATCTAGAATTTTCTAATTTATTATCTTAAAGTTAGTATTCATCTCAGATTTTTTAGAATCTACTCTATATTTATAGTGTCCCTTTCTTATTTCAAAGGTTGATAATTCTGTCTCTCTTTTTTTTTTTTAACCTTGATTAAACATTCTAGACTTTTGATATTTTTGGCTCTTTTCAGATGATCAGTTTTAATTTTATTCAGATTAACTCTACTCCTTATTTCATGCATTTCTGGTTTTTTCTTTAGTAATACTTTCCTTATATATTTTAATTTTTCTTCCTTTAGCTTCTTGAACTGTATGCACGATTTGCTTCCATTCAGTCTTTTCCTATTTTCTAATGTATGCATCCAGGGCTATAAGTTTTCTCTGAGTATGTATAGATTTTGAATTGTATTGATCTCATTGTTCTTCTTGTTGTAGCAGTTAAATATACTGGCTCTGGACTATACTATCTAGGTTCAAATCCCAACTCTGTCATCTATGGACTATGTGCCCTTGGGCAGGTTATTTAACAGAGCTTTGTGTTTCAGTTCTTCATCTGTGAAATGCGATGATAATGGAATCAACTTCTCAGGATTATTGTGATAATAAAATGAGACAATCCAGGTGGATCACTTAGCACAAAGCTGGTTGTATAGTAATGTTTAATAAATTTTTGGTATTGTTACTTTTAAATAATTGATAGCTTCATTTTACATTTCTTTTCATTAAAGTTATTCTAAGTTAAAGTTATTTAAAGGTGTGGGTTTTTTATTTCCAAGTTATAAAAATTGTATTCTTTTGTACTAACTCCAAATTTTATTGCAGTGTGATCAAAGAATGTGACCTGAATGATTTCTTATCTGGGAATTTATTAACATTTTCTTTTCTTTCTTTGTTTTAGAAAGTAGTTAATGTTGCATGTGTGTTTGAAGAGATTATGCATTCACCATTTATTGTGTACAGTCCTTTACACCTATTCAGTCAAGTTTCTTTATTGTGTTATTCAAATCCTCACTACGCTTGCTTCCTTTTTTCCTACTTGATCTGTCAATTTGAGTTGAAGTCTTCCAAAATAGCTGTGTATTTTTCATCACTACCTGTATTTCTATCAGTTTTTACTTTATACGTTATATTATAAACATGACTTTTGATGTTATATTGTTAGGTTTGTAAAGGTTCATTATTAATTGACTTTCTTATGGAATTGTATCTTTCATCAACATAAATGTTCTTTATCTTGTCAAATCCTCTTTACATCAAATTCTTTTTTTTTGGTCTAACATTAATATTACCACACTTGTTATCTATTTTTAGTTATTTGGCTTATTTATCTTTGTATGTTCTTTTATTTTCAACCTTCTTTTTAGATGTATTTCTTCTAAATACCTTCTGACTAGACATGTTGTTATTTTACAAATTTTGAGATTTTTCTGTCTTTATTTAGGAAATTGTATCCATTTGCCACATATTGTGATTACTGATGATTTGACTTTTTTCCTGCCATCTGGTTGTGTGTGTGTGTGTGTTTTACACACGTTTAGAACTTCCCTCTTATCTCTTCATCACACCTTGTCTCTGCCATCTTTATGTTGCATTCATCCAAAACAGGGGTGGCAGGCAGGCTAAATCTGTCCTGCTGCCTGTTTTGTAAATAAAGTTTTATTGGAACACAAACAGGCCCATTCAATTACATATTATCTATGGCTGCTTTCACACTATAGCAGCAGAGCTGAGTAGTTAAGACAGAGTCTGTATGGACCACAAAGCTGAAAATATTTACTCTCTGGTCTTTTACAGAAAAAGTCTGCCAGCATCTAATCTAGATTTTAATTTTATGTTACTAATTTTTAAACACAGGCCATAATTAGACAAGTTAACTAGTTTCTTTCCTTTCCACTGTTTCTTGAATATCTTCAACTTTCTTGGATTCATTATTTATTTTATTAAAATTCATCCAAAAGTCAGTTATCCTTTCAAGGAATTTCATGTGGTGATACACATCTGCTGAGTTTTCTTATTTTGAAAATCATGTTTTTAACCCCTAAGATCACTGTTTGCTTCCTTTCCACTAATGTAATAATGTCCTAATCTCTTTGAAGATAATTGTTAATTTGTAGCATTTATAAGTATATATTTTACTTATAGTTATATTTTTCTTAAAATAAGATGAAATTTATACTTATTGTTTCATCTATCTTTCCACAGGTATTATTTCAGTATTTACTGAGGTTGGTGCCTCTACGAACTTGTGTTATTCTGATGTTGATTAATCTTTTACTTTGTAAATGAAAATTCCTTTTAGTGCTCTACTTCTGCTTAATGTGGGTTGACTTTGGTGATTAGAGGAGAAGGGAAGGACATACTGCTGGGCAGAGTGATTTCAGAGCGAGGGGTCTCCCTGTCCCTCCTGGAGTCCATTGCTATTATTCTATCTTTGGCTCCCAGGACCCACAGGCTCACTGCTTTAATCTGTGGACCATTCTAGGCAGGAAAAGGGAAGGAGATCAGCAGTACAGCTGCTCCAACTGCTATGTCTTCATTCATTGCTCTGGTCATTATGCTAGCACCCTCTACGCACTGAATCTGCTCTTTCTGAGATGGGAGCGGCCCTGAAATTGCTTCTACTCCTTTAGCAGTCTTAAGCTTAGGAGTATTTGAGGTTCAGGTGCTCTAATGTGTTTTTCCAAGAAAATTTTCCAAATTTTCTGATACACTGATGACACTTTTTTGTCCCCAGTCCTGTTACCAATTATTCCTCTCCCCTTTCCCCTTTCCCCCATCTCTCAACCTTTTCTGTCATTTCATAAGATTTGGTAGAGGTAAGCTTCCTTCAGTCTGACGTCTTGATTTAATCTTCATACACAGGATTTTAAAACTAACTCTTTCAAAACACCATTAAATATAATTTATTTGTGGGTGGTAACTTACTATCTTACCATTTTTAAAATTACAAAACATTTAAAAATATACTCAGAAAGAGCATCTATGACACAGAAAGAACATTGAAGCCCTACTTCCTTCATGGGGTTCCTTCATGGGTTCATGGGTTCATGGGTTCATGGGGTTCCTTCATGGGGGTGGGAGACACCGGTTGCTGCAGAGCTGTAATCATTTAGCCACATTTTCTGCCTGATAACAAATGACACATTAGGCAGCAATCGGTGACATCTGTGACGTTTTCAGTCAGAAAAATCTGACTCACAAGCTCATCCTGTTTTGGAATGCTACCCCCATCCTGCCATACCTCAATCCCTGCCTGCCAAGCAGCCTGTTCAGTTAGTCTGTTTATGAGCTAACTTTAACAGTTTTTAATCCTGATTTAAGGGAACTCTATCTAGAGCAGCTGGAAAACATAAACCCTGACGCCCCCCCTCCCTCAATCACACACACACACATTATCTGGGCTCTTAAGTCCCTGGGAAGAGTAGCTGGTCTCATTGGGCTTTCTTTCGGGACCTCAGAAGGGATACATATGGATGTGAAATTCCTATGAATACTCTGAGATTTCTCAATTGATTATTAACACCTTCCCTTCTTTCTCCATTTCCAGTGTTGGGTTTATTTGCAGGGGTTGCCTCTGTACATTCTCAGAGCTCTCTGAGACAGCATTAGATGAATCTCAAAATTTTCTCTGCTTGGTGTAGGCAAAAACTTTTTCCATTGCCATTAATGATGCCTATCTCACTATCAACTGTGCCCCAATTTCAACCTGGCAGGGTTTGAATGTCCTTCCACACTCTGATCAAAAAATCTCCTGTGGCAGTTGCCTCAGGTGCAGTGTGGCTTTGGATGACTAAGACCTGTGCTTTATCAGATTTTCAAGTGGTGGCACACGGTCCCTCGGCTGCTGGCCCTTTTGATTTTCAGGGCCCCAATCACTGTCAAGGTCCTTGTCCTCCACCATCATCCTATGTCTTCCCTTCCCTTCTCCACCTCCTCAGGAATAACATATACAGGAAATTCACATTTATTTGGCTCTTACTAAGTATAAAACATTGTGCTAGGTATTTTCACAAATATTTTTCATCAAACATTCAGCATAACTATGTAAGGGAGTCCTATTTCCCCAATTCTACCACTTCGAAACCGAGGCTCAGAGAGTTGTGAGGGACTTGTCTGGGCCTACAAAAGTGGCAAGGGGTATGGCTGGGATTTGGGTCCTGGACTCTCAGCTCCGAAGCCCAGGGGATGTCCCTGAGAGTGAGCCTCAAGCCTGGCCTGTCCAAGAGTGTGGATCTGAATTCAGATGAGAAACTGGAGGCTGAAGGGAGAACGTAGCTGACTCTTCTCCTTAAAAGGAAGAGGGCTGGCCAAAGTACCTTTAAAACTGTAGAATCATAGCACCAGATGTCTAGCTGAACAGACAAAATTTGGCTGCTTGGGAAATTTTTGTATAGTCACAGAGACACGAATTTTAAGTATGAATTAACAAAGTTCTTAGTACCTGCACTATTATTACGGACAAGCTATTGAGTTTTCTTATTAGCCCATTCTGCTTTTTCCTGCGTTCTGCCTTTTTTTTTTTCTTGGCCTAAACAAAAGGAGCTCTCTCTAATTCAATAATTCAATTCAACAAACATTTATTATTTGGCTACTTTATGGTAGGGACTGTACTATACGTAGGAGATACAGAAAAGAATAAAAACATACATCCTAACCACATACAGTTCACAGTACTTGGAGCCAACTGTGGGGAGGGTAGGTACAAGAAATTAGCAAGTAAACCTACAATTACCATACAATGAGATAGTGTCTGTGACATAAGGCTGTGTGAGGTCCTAAAGGACCACAGAAAAGGGACAGCTAACTCAACCTGGGTGTGGGTGAGATGAGGAATGGATAAGGTAAGACTTTCAAGAGGACACAATTCTTGACATTTAATTGAGCCCTTCAGATGGTCAGGACCATAACCGCATGTGTAAGAATCTTTTGGAGGAGAGAGATCCACCCTAAAGTAAGGTAGCAATGGAAACCTTCTCCTGGAGATCTGAGGAAATAAACCACTTGCTAGAACTGCATTGGAACCTAAATGGACTTTTAGTTCCCTAGCTCTCATCAAGTCTGTATGAAGTCACTTATAAGTCTGCTCCTGGGTTTCTGGTCAGTTATTCTGGATTTCCCCAAGGCCTGGCCAATAATCTGCTCTTCCTCATTTGTGCCCTCTTACTCTGGAGCTCCATCAAAAAACCTCCTCAGTTTCTATCCACCTCTGGGCCTATTGCTCCTACCATTACTAAGCAACTATCTTATCTTCTGAAAGCCTTTTCTGCTTGTCTTCTCACAGTTGCCTCTTACTTATTCCCTCAACTGGTTGCTGCTGCCTAATGGTTTCTGAGGTCTGCCTCTCTTGTGTCTCTTAGCTATTTTATTTTTTTTTTACCGCCAACTGCCTAACTGTCTCTCTTTATCATATTCATATTCTCCAAGAAAGGAATCAATTTGTTAATTAATTACTAACCTCTTCCTTGAGTAAAGACCTTATATTTAGCCAGCTCACAGGTCACTGTCCAGCCAGGGGATTGGTTGCCCTTATGTTGGATGCTGAGCCCTGTTTCAACCACAGATCCAGGGTTACAAGTGACAAGGATGGAGGCTTACATCAGCTGAGCCCTTTAGAAGGTAGCTACAGAAGGCAGAAACCTGAGGGCTTGGCCAACTCTGGAGAATGATGCTAATAGGTACATTAGAGGCACTATAAATAGGAAAAACAAAAAACAAAAGATTAAAAAAAAAACCCATACTAACATCAAACCACAATTCTTGGTACAACTTCAGGTAATGCGGGTGGGAGGGAAGGATGAAGAAAAACAGGAAGTTCCTGGGAGTATGTATATTTATATACAAAAAAGAGCAAAGAAAATAAATATACCCAAGGAAAGGACACAAGTTGGCCTACTTCATAGGAAAGGATCTTTCCTGAGGTTCCTAAGAAGAAAGTCCGAAGACTTCCTCCTCTTCTCAAATACATGAGGGATGACATAGAGTGTACTGAATGTGATTGTTAGTTTTATGTGTCAACTTGACTAGGCTAATGTACCAGTTATTCAATTAAATGCTAACCTAGGTGTTGCTGTGAAGGAATTCTGTTAGATGTGGTTAACATCTACAATCATTTGACTTTAAGTAAAGGAGATTATCCTTGATATTCTGGGTGGGCTCCATCTAATCAAGTGAAAGGCCTTAAGAGCAAAACTAAGATTTTTCCTAAGGAAGAAGAAATGCCACCTGTAAACTGCAGTGCCTGTTCCTGCCCAAGAGTTTCTGGCCTGTCAGCCTGCTGGCCTGCCTTACAGAGTTTGGACCTATTAACCGGCACAATCAGGCAAGCCAGTTCCTTTAAATTATATAGTAGAATAATTACAATAAATATTGTGATAAATATGTAATCATAATGAATATTATAAGAAACTTATAATATATTCTACTGGTTGTTCTCTGATACAACCCTGCCTTATACAGCGAGGACAGAAGCAGAGATTTGGAATTTGGTACCCAGCGCAACCTTTATCATCAGCTATTCACTCCGGTTAGGCTAGTCTCCTGTTTGTCTCTTTAGTCATGCTGATTTTCCTGCTTCTGTTCACACTGCTTTTCCCTTCTGGCTTGCTGCCCTTCTTTCTCCCACTTCCATAAACTTCTTCCCTTTCCTTACACTCCAACTCTGTCCGAAGCCCTCCATGAAGTCACCTCCTTTTTACTTTTTTTTGGCCCTCCGTGAAGCCACCTCCATTTGCTCTTTGCTTTCTCTTAACTCCCTCAGCAGTTATTAGCTGTGCCATTCACTGTGAGGCTTAATCTTACACATCTCGCTTAACACTGCTTCGTATATAGTATCCACCACTAGCTAGGTTTAAAGCTGTAAGTACAAATTTGGGCGTGCAAGAAATGTCACGTTTCTTTATTGTGTTTAAATCAAATTAAATTCACCTCAGACTCAAATGATCCCAGCCTTAATTCCACTGGAGTAGAAGGAAATCCAATCCCAGTTATTACTGGGCTTCCCTCCGTTCCTCCCTAGAAATGCACTAGAGTCTGGAAGATTTATGTTGAGCCCAGAAAATGGGGGAAGATGGACTTTGACAACTTCATTGTTCAGGGATACATGGTCCCTAGAAGCCAAGCAACAGCTCTGCTCATAGACCAAGAGTGGCAGGGCGATCCAGCCTCCATAGGGTACCATGCATCTATCTGAGGTCTGGGGTGATCGAGGAAAGAGGGCTGGTGTCTCCACTACTGCAACCCTGAACTTTGACTCTTTTCCAGTTTGGGAAATTTTTTCTTTTGCAACAGTTCCACCTACGCACAACCCCTCCTTCCTTCTCTCTCTTTCCTCCTTTCCCTCACCAGATGCCCCTACCTCTTGAACCCCCTAGCAAAATCCCTCTAGGAGCAAGGAACCTGAAAGGCAAATTGCTGGGCACAACTCCAGGGGTAACATTGACAGTACACGCTAAGGAGTTGTGGTCCAGGAGGCTTCAATTACAATGTGAGTGGTGCCCCCTGGAATGGTCTAATATGGAGCTCCTGTCAACTTCTTTCTGCCTAGAAACACAAAACTCCCTTGAAGCATGTTTGGAATGGAGAGGAGGGAAAATATAAGGAGAATATAAACCAAATTAATAGCTCAATAAATTATCCTGTCACACACTTATTTTTTTGTTTGTCCCCTGCATTTTCACTTCATGTTTAAAAATATGTGTGGGCTGATATGTCTATGTTCCAATTAGATTATGAACTTCTTGAAGATTAAACAATACTGTATTTACCACGTGTTTTTTTTTAATAATTATTTTTTAAAATTTATTTATTTATTTTGGCTGTGCCGGGTCTTAGCTGTGGCACGCAGGATCTTTGTTCAGGCATGTGGGCTCTTTAGTTGCAGCATGCGAACTTCTTAGTTGTGGCATGCGGATTCTTAGTTGCGGCATGCATGTGGGATCTAGTTCCCTGACCAGGGATCGAACCCGGGGCCCCTGCATTGGGAGCGCAGAGTCTTACACACTGGACCACCAGGGAAGTCCCTTACCACTTACTTATTTTTAAATCTTTCTGTGGTTTCAGCATAATAATTAGTACATAAGAGGGACTTAAATGTGTCTTGAACTGAGGAATGATGAGTTTGTGGATTACTGATTAGGCTCTACCAGTTCAGACTGCACCAGTGCTGACCTCCTCATTGTAGGACTGGCTCTAGTGTCTTTTTACTGTCACTTTTAGGGTTAGGTAAATATGCTTTTCCTTTACCGGCTTCTGTTCATAGCTGCTGCTGGCCTGAATTTCCAAGATATCAAATTTCTACTTGGGACCTTTCTGGCCCCGAGTAAAAGTAAACATTTCTTTTAAAATTCAGACAGATGATATTAACTTGAACCTTCTTTCATATAAAGAGAATGCAGGTCACAACATAAACATGTGTATTGTAACAACAGTGGAAAATTTCTAAATGAAATCAAAGCAGTACCTGGCATTCATTTTCATAATACCTTTCACTTGAAGAGCCAAGTACATTACGAGAACTTTATCCCAATAATCCTCAGAAGTAAGTAAAGGGACCTGACAGAATGACTGGTACAGATAGGGTCACATAGCCAGGTAGTGACAGGGTTGTTAACACCTTGCTGCCTTACCCAGTATTTGAATAGTTAGGCTACTTCCCCTTAACAAACCATTGTTTTGATGACATAATAGAATATTTGTGCTCTCTCTAACAGGAGAAATCATATTTTCACATCATACTAACATTAGTAAGTATGGCATGGAGAAAATTTAACCAAATTTGCCAATATGCACTTGGTTTTGAACCTTCCAACCTCCCTCTTCTGTAATCTTGCTTCCTCTTTGTTGTCTTCCTCCTGACTGCCCTCACCTCCCTCCCTCTAATGCTAGTAAAAGACTGAAAACTCAATTATATTACAGCACTGGAACTTAACATATCAGCTCCCCTAGTGCTACATGCATTTTGAAAGACAAGAGCTTAGTCCAAAGAAATTAATCATCATTTTCTGATACAGAGAAAGATTTTTTAGGAGATGGAAAGCCTTCCTTCCCTGTTCCCTTAAATAATAACATGTAGGTAATTACATATTCTACTTTCAGCTCCTAGAGGGAAAAGTTTGCAATGGAAGAAGGCAGAGAAAGTAATGATAGGATGAGGGAATCCTTTGTTCTTAAGAGGGGAAGGAAAAGAGGGTAGAACCTGATCTTTTTCACATCTGTAAACCACCATAATTTGTGGAAATTAAATGTACACTTTAAGCACTTAACCAATATTAACCAACGATGAGCCTATTTGAGGCCTCATTTTGTCAGAACAATCGTAACTAATAACACAGAGTAATGTTTAGTAAAATGGGCTGTGTCTCCCTCCCCTCCTTTCCCTCCCCTATACACTCCATTAAGGATCTGAGCACAGAGCTAACACTGGGTTCTGCATTATGCACTCCTCTCATGTGCCCTTTCATGGCTTCACACCAGCGTTCATGCTGCTCCTTGACCTGAAACCATCTTCCCTCAGTGTACTGCCTGTTGAACTTCTATTCACCCGATGAGACCCCATTCAAATGATAGCCAAGAGGCCTTCTCCAAAATCTCTTTTACCTTGAGCAGGACCAATCCCTCCCCCCACTATACTCATCATCTTGTGTAACTAATATATATTAATAGGTCTCTCTGCTCCCCAGAATGTAAACTACTTCAAGTTAGGACCAGGTCTTACCTATCTATCTATTTATATTTTCAATGCCTGACACTCTTATGTATGGGGTATAATAAATGTATGATAAACATATGTACTACAGTCTGGTCAGTATACAAAGTTTAGTTTCATAAAGGAGACAAAGTTTAGACATAAGAGAGCAAGATGGTATAATGTACTGGGCTAAGAAAATTAAGGTCAGGTAACTACTCAATTCAACAAATATGAACACCCAGGAGTAAGGAATTGTGTCCCGGGATTACTAAGATAAAATAAGGCTTCGAGGTGCTCACGACCCACCTTATAGATTGTCTTTCTCTGTGTATAGCACTTCCCTTTTTAGGTTTAGGTATCACCTTATGTATTTCTCACAATAACCCCGTGAGGTAGGTCATGATTTTCATTTTTATAGAGGTGAAAACAGAGGGTTTGAATTCCTAGGTTTTCTGATTCCCAGACTGGAGTCTTTCTTCCCCACTACATCAGTGTTTCTCAAAATTTTCCAAGGGAGTACACTTTCCCAGGGAGGACAGACTTATACTCCTCAGGGTTGAGAAACAGAAGCCCAAAATTTAGTGTATTCTCTTGAAAGTTCATGTTCACTATAATGTTTTCCGCTACTTCTCCCCGAGTCAAACTGAAGGTCTGAGGAAATCAGCCACATTGATTCTGGGTCCCTGAGGGACCTTAGTACAGAGTTTCATAACCAGAGGGGGGCAAACACAATTTCAGAAGCACCATGGCTACACTGCCACCTTTACTCAAGGTATCTGGGTTTGGCTTGAGTCCCCACCCAAGATTTTGAATAACTTCAACAGATTTCTTTTAGGTTTCTACTGGTATAACTGTATTCACCGCCCTCTCGGATGACGGTAACAAAACACACACTCTACTCCCAGATTTTAAGTGAGCAGTGGGGGCTGACTCTTTAAAGCCTCCCTGCAAGGATGTCCATTCCGGCAATAAGATCTCTTAAGTCTGACATTATCTGCGACCCCTCTCATTGCTGGTTGAACCTAAGAATCCCAGATGTCCATCCCCCGTGGGCCCTTGAGGGCCCACAGGCTCAACAATGCCCTCTCGTCAGCACCGCCGCTAGAGGGCAGTTCAGGGTTGCGGCTCTGCTGTGCCCTCTAGTGGCTGCTGGGATGACATGCTCTTTTATGGAACCTATAAAGCACTGAAAAATTGCACTCGGGAAGTCAGCCTGTGTGACACCCGGTAGTAAATTTTAAAAGAAACGTCTTGGTTCTCAGCTTCCTTTTCTTAAGGCGTTTGGCAGTCTCAGATACATTACCCTTCTTGGATGAACCTCCTACTTCCTAGGGTCTCCCCCTCCCAGGGTGTGGCAACGTGGAGCCATCATTCTCTCTTGGCAAGGTAAAAAAATTAGAACCTGGGGGACTTTGCAACTTTCCCCAATGCCTTTTTACTCCCTCCATCTTCCCCATGGATATACAGCTTAGATATGCATTCAAGATTTTTCAGTATAACTTCATTTTCACCAAGGCTTGTAAAGCTCTGGCATTAGACTTCAGGATTCAAATCCTGGCTCCCTCATTTACTATTTGGGTCACTTTAAGAATGTTAACCTCGCTAAGCTTCTGGTTCATCTGTAAAATAGGGAGACTAGTACTACATTATACAATTTGGGAATGGCAATGTATGGAAAGTGTTAGGTCTTGCACAGTGTAAGTGCTCAGCCAACATCAGCCATTTTCATTCTTCAAGGCTCCTGTCTAGTGCACACCACGTCTATCAATTTGGTACAGAAAAAAAGCCTGTCTTTACATAGAACACTAGGGTCCATATGCAAAATGAATTCATAAACAACTAATATTTTCTAAAAATGGCTAACAGTGACCCTAGGTTATGGAAAAGGGGGCTCATTTGTGTGGCAGAGTCAGTGCAGTGGGTTTCAGGGTGCAAAGGAATCCAAAGGGTTTAGAATCCTCATGGAGGAGCTGTCTTGCACACAGGTATCCCTCCTCCCTCCTAGTCCTCCTGCTCCCACCACGTGCAAGAAGTCAGGGTGAATCTGGGAGTGGATTCTGTGAGTCAGGCCTGAGGGCATAGTGGTGCAAAAGCAAAAAGGTTCCAGGCCAAGGCAGGGAACCTAGAACTCCAAAGGCCAAGAAACCCAAGCCAATCAGATTCCCCACCCAGGAGGAGTCTAAAAGGTGGCAGGGACTCACTGCCCAAAGTCCAAGCACTGCAGGAAAGTGGCCAGAGAATCTGACAGGTAGAAACCTGATAGAAACTGTCAGAAAAGTTAAAGCAGAAGAGCTCATAACACCCACAGGCCCATAGAAAGGTCAGTGTGAGCTGAGCAGCTGTTCCATCTGGTGCCAGAGGCCTTGGCTGTAGTCTTCTACACCCAGGCAGTTTAGGCCTCCCTGATCAGCCCCACCTAGAAAAGCCAATTCTTCTGCTCTTAAAGGGGACTTGCATGTTTCTGGCAGGGAGTCTTACTCTTGGTGGGCAAAGCTAGCTCTTAAGGATGAGTAGCGTGGGAGGGGGCAGAGAGTACGTCCAGGGGTTCAACTGGCTCCGAAGGAAGGAGCTTGTGGCTGGAGCCTGAGCCTCCATGTTGTGAGAACTACACGCGTTTCTTTCCGAGGCAAGCAGGGGCCTTGGCTGCCAGGGACCCTGACAAGCCGCGACTTGAGCTGTGCCCGAGAGCCTGGGTTGGCTGGAGAGCGGTATTGAGGAGGAGGGAGGGCAATCCAGGAAAGGGGGTGGGGTGGGGAGGGAGGTGAGAGGAAGAGCACGAGCAAAGGCACGAAGGAAGAATGAGTCTGCGGCGCATTGAGAATGGCATGGAGACTTCACTGATTGGAGCCGGGAGTTCTTGCACGGGGATGGAGGCAGCTATGATTGGATAGCTAAAGTGGGGCCAGATTTGGAGGGCTTTGAATGCCCGACCGAGGAGCACTCAACCCAGCTCCTGCCTTGCGATTTCCGTTCAAGACTGAATGACCTAAAGGGTGGTTAATTCCAACGGGTGTTCTTCTTTGGGGGCTTCTGAAAAGTCAGCTTATGCTCTTACCTGCTTCAGTTCTCTTCCTTTACCCAAGGAGAAAGTAATCCTCACTTGCCGAAGGGAGGGAGGATAATGTTGATTGATTTCACTTTACTTGCTTGGAGGATGCAAAAAAAAAAAAAAAAAAAATCCCATTTCCACGCCAAATGTTAAATTTGGTTTCTCCTCCTCCTCCTCACGCAAGTTCTCTTTCTCTCGCCAGCACCTCCCCCACGTTTTCCTGCTCTCCTCCACCAGCTCGGCCAGTCCCCTCCTCGGCCCCGGCGGCGCACGTTCCGGGCCCAGCTGGCCCGCGCCCGCCCTCCGCGCCCGTGCGGCCCCCTCCCGGCCCCCCCGCGCCCGCGCGCGTATCCCGCACACCCTGGTCCACGCCCCCCCCCCGCGGCCGAGCGGTAGGTGTTTTGCCGTCTGCGCCGGGCTGCAGTGCGGCTGCGCGCACTGGGCTGCCTCCGGGGCTGGCAGGGCAGCGGTGGCCGCGGCGGCGGCGGCGGTGGCGGCGTGGGGAGTGGCGTGGAGCCGAGCCTGGGGCTGCAGCAGCGCGGGGCCCCCGGAGTAGAAAGCCCCGGGGGCAAGAAAGGAAGGCCAGGCCGCCAGGTCCCTGAGCAACCGTTCTCCTTGGATTTGGGGGAGCCCTGCCCCCCCACCTCGTGTTCAGACGCCCCCTCCTCACCCCCCCCAAGCCCCGGCCGCTGACGGGAGGAGGCGGCGGCGGCGGCGGCGGCGGGGGGCTGAGGGGCGCCGCCATGCCTCTCCCGCGGTGAAGCGCCCCGGCCGTAAGGAGCCGCTCGGTCTCCCCGGTGATGTCCCCCAGGCGGCAGGCGAAAGCGACTCACTCGAGCCCTGGGGTAAAGGCCTAGCTTATCCAGCTTCCTTCCTCCTCCTCGTCCTCGTCCTCCTCCTCCTCTTCCCCTCCCCCCTCCTCCTCTCCCCCTTCGTCCTCCCCTCCCCGTCTCTTCCCTCACCCTTCCCCGCGCCCCCATCTTCCCTCCCTCCCCCCCCCTCCAGCAGCGATGGCAGAGGAACAACAACAGCCGCCACCACAGCAGCCTGATGCCCATCAGCAGCCTCCCCCCAGCGCCCCCAACTCGGGGGTGGCTCTGCCAGCCCTTGTGCCCGGGCTGCCAGGGACAGAGGCCAGCGCGCTGCAACACAGGATCAAGAACTCCATCTGGTAAGAGGATCCTCCATCGCTGGGGTAAAAAAGCCCAGGCACATTTCTGCTGCAAAGCGGGTGGGGGGCGGCGGGCAGGGGAGCCGAGGAGGACGCTGATGCATTCATTGAATGGGGGTCTCCACAAAGTCGGGTGCATATTCATAGGACCTCTGAAGGTGTGGGGACTTTGCATCAGCCCCTGGGCTCCGGAGCCAAAAAATGCTTTTACCCCTTCCTCAATTTCGAGTGCAGATAAACAAGTCATTTATGTTTTTCACTTATGTGTTAGAGGAATACGGGTCGAAATTGAGTCATGGTGCTTGATGGTAGCATGAATTTGGGACTGAGGAATGTAAAATGTGTTTACTCCTTTTTGCAGTCATACTGGGAGGAAGAAGTGTATTGTGAATTTTCACCAAACAGACATTGTGCATAAGAATATTAATATGCAGCACAAAACCTAATGTGTCTCTTCCTTTCAGTTGGTTTAGCTGCTGTTTCTGGATGTTTTTGCCTTCTTTATTCTGAGCTTAAAATTCTCTTCCAGGGATCTTAATCTTTGCATTGATTGTGAAGAAAGGGTTTCTTCAGTATGAGATATTTTAAGGTGGTAGTTTACACTGCAAAGTGATTTTCTAATTTAAAAGGATGTGTTTAATTTAAAATAAATGTGTTGCCATTTCATGTGTCTTTTTTTAGAAACCATGGATGAAATATCCTTTGCTTTTCCTATACTTTCTTGTATGAGAATTTCCAATATTTCAACATTAGATTAAACTCTGAAAGACTGGTAGCAGTCTTTTAATAATTAAATACACTGACTTAAGTCTGTCCTCTGTTAGAGCCATTGCAAATATTCTTTGAACATGAACTTGCATTATTTTTGTAGGGCTCTTCATTAACTGACATGTTTTAAAAAGTGTAGTGCTATTTTAAAAATGGAAAGCATTATTTGGAGTTTAGTCTAAGAGACTGCTTTTAATAGAAGTTTAAAAATAGAATTAAATGTGGTGTTTAAAACTCTGATTTTAAAAGAGACCTTGCATGTTCATCATTGAATATGATTACTGAAATATCAAAACTCCTTACTTTTTTTATATTGCAACTTCAAAAGTATCATAAAACAACTGGCATTGCAGTACAATATTTACACATTTTAAAATAGTGACAATTTTTGAATACAAAATTAAAGTTGGTTATATAGTAATTTCATTATTTTCTTGGCATACATCCATATTGTCATGATGATAATATGAAGTAGGTCAGTGCAGGCTTTAATAGTTTTATACTACACAGTAGTTGGCAGCTGAGTATCTTGCTTTCAGTTTTAATTTTAAAATGAAGTTTAAATATTTTAAAGGAGAATTTTTTAGGGTTAACAATAGTCCTGCTGTGGCAATTTGAATAGGTCAGATAAATAGGATTGCCTTGTGTGTGTGCGTGTGAGAGAGAGAGAGAGAGAGAGAGAGAGAAGGCTTTATTCTTCGATGAATGCCCTCACCCCCTTTTAAAGCTGTAATTTAAAGGAAGAGATGCTTAATCTCCTTACCATCAAGGTTTCCAGAAACCAGGTTTTTTTTCCCCCCTATTAACTTGATGTAACTAGTGTCTCTGAAATGTGAATTGAGCACTTTGGTTTTTACATTCAGGTAAGGGACATCCAAGTTAAAGGACTAAAATCTTTTAAGAAAGGCAAATTTTGAAAGTTGAATTAGTAAGTATATGTTTTAATTTATTATGAGAACAATAGGGGAAAGGAACCTTCACCTTATATTTTTAAAATATGATTAAGTTGTATAGGCAGTGGACTGAAGTGTTTGAATGATAATGATAGTGGAGTGGTGCTCTTTTTGGTAAATCATGTGATTTAATTATTCTTTAATTGATAATTTATATTTACACATCCATTACAACTTAACTGCGCCGATTTTAATGTAAGAAAAACTTCTGAAGTACAGTGTGTTTCAGTTTTTGGTACTTGCTCTGAAAAGAAAAACTGACAACAAACACCTTAATCCCCAAATGTACAATTTTATAGCTTCATTTTAAAACTGTACTGGCACACTTAGTAGCATTTAATTTTCAGCTTTAGAAATCCTATTTGCAAAACTTACTTATTTATATTTAAAACTTTAGAATAAACAACGTCTGTGGATCATAAACAACATTAGTGGCTCTATGTAATATATAGACTCATAGCCACTGCTCCACAAGACTGGATTTATGTTATTCATCAAGTGACTATATAAAATACATTAGAAAGTGAAAGCTCCTTCACCACAATCTCTTCCTAAGAAGTAGTGTGTGTATGCGTATAAAATTAAAATGACTTTTAATAGGTAAGATTGCAGTTCTTTAGGTATCTCATTTCACAATTTTTTGAAGCAACAATATCTTTTTACCAATTATTTTATCACTTGATAATGTTCTGAAAGATTATCAGTTTTGTAGTACATCCTATATCAACCTTTGGTATCATTACTAATGAGAATTTAAAATTGCATTAAACAGAAATGTGGCATTTAATAATTATCAAAAGGGTTTTGCATTTAGGTTGATCATAGTTTCTAAATTATTGGACTTGCAGGTCACAAACAAGTCTGAACTTGTCCTCCTATTTTACAAATACACAGTATGTGATGTAGGCCTTTAGCTGGATAATGAATTATTTATTATCTCAGTTCATAATTAATCTATTCTGTTTATTAAACTAAAATACTGTTAGATAAAAGTATGTCCATGGTTATTTCAAGCATTAAAAATGAGTCTTTGGAAAAAATATTAAGTATTCAGAGTTGAAATCATGTTACTTAATGATTAACATCAGAAACCAGATTTCTTAAGAATTGGAAATATATGTATTTTTAAGATAGTTCTACAAAATAAAGTTACTAACTTGATAACTTGATAGTCTTGTAGTATTTGTGTAATATATTTACGGGTATCTTCAGCTTAAGTCCAGTGTAACGAGCCTGTACCTTTCTTGATCTTCCTTATTCCCACTCCATAGACAGAGGTCCAGATCACTTACACAACTCACTTGAAAGGAGATTTATTTGCAGAGGTGTGTTTTAATACTGAATATGCTATAACATAGTATTTATATTTTGTAAGTAATAGAAAATAATAGAATTCTAATATAAACTTTTCATTAAAAAAGGAAAGCTAGTAACTCATGCATTTTTTCTAAATAAAAACTCATACTGGCAACCTAAAACAAAGCCACAATCTAACCTCACTGCAAACTTCTTTAACTTACATTGCACCCCTCTTTGGTTACCTAAAAAAAGAATACTGAAGCACGTTTTTCCTTCCTCTTATCTCCCAGTGTCTTCACAGTTTAAAAAAAAAGAATGTTTGTATTTAATTTAGACCAAAAGAATTTAAGTGCTTTTCTTTTCCTTTTTAAAGCAGTTTTTCCTGAAACCCTGATAGAATAAAATTACTGTGGAAAAATTGCATTTGAAATCGCTCTGCCTGTTTGTGATTAGTTATGTTTAAGAATAATCATACCTGCATGGTTGGGAGTGATTAGCATATTTGGAATTAGACTGTCACATAGACGACAAACATTTACCTATAAATTCAAAAGAAATCATGATGTTTCATTGTAGAAAATGTTCTAATACTGTATTTACTCAACAAACAAATTCAGGGATTCTTAAAAGAATTCATTATTTTCAGTTATTATTTTTATTTATATAACTATTTGCAAGTAAGACCTTAAAAACCATTTTTTTAAAACAGTTCTATATGATGTGTCATTATTCTACACACTTTTTGGAAAGAGATAAATTGAGTGACAGGGAAGCTATAGGATTCCTCAGATTCATTGTCAGATCCTGGGAGCAGTGCTGTGGCTATAGTTCCTTGTCTTTATTTAATCCTGTAAGTCACACAGAGGTCTGAATCTGGTACATTTTAGATTTAGAATTTAAACCCAAATTGAGCAATTTTGTTTTACTCTCTTATTTCTTAGTTGCAGCGAGCAAAATATGGCAATCCATAGGTTTTTCTTATTAGCGCCATATTTGTTCTGATTTCTGTCCCCTGTCATAGAACTCAGTAGTTCAGTTTTGTCCTTGGTTCTGGGACAGGCAATTTTTAGCTCTAAGAAATAGTTACTGTTTCTTCAACTTCAGTGGGAAACATTTGGTATAAGGCTCATGACTTTAGAGTTTACTTTCACCGTAAGCCCAGGATTTTCATTTTGCTTTAAAATTAGGGACTGACTAGTACATCAGCTGGCTTTTAAATATTTTGATTAGTTGTTTGACATGTCACCTACCCTGAGTTCAGCCTATCTTCCATACCAAGCACACCAAAGACTTAGGGTCCTTTTAGCTTGTCTATATTGAGGCCAGCTGTGATGGTGCATCCTAGCACTAAGTGTTTCTGATTCCAGAAAGAAGGCAATTCCTTGTTCTCCTCTATGATCAGAAACTGATGAAATTGTCTTCCCTATTGCTCAGAAAGGCAAGTTAAGCAGTTTCAAACCCCTCAACTTTATGGCCTCGTTTAACTTAGGTACTGATTATGTGTGTGTATAAATAATTGACCAGTTTGCTCTCCCCATTGGGAGGTGTCTTGAATGATGTAATGTGCAGAACTGATTTGGTTTCTGTGTCACTATTAGTTTTTGGTATTATTGGGGGAAATGAACTTCACAGTGGTAGGAAAGGCAGAAGTGTCTTGTTTGTTATGAAAGATGCTTTGAATAAAAACTTACGTCAAATCACTTTTTATATTAGAAAAATGTTACACACTAAAACTGTACAAATGAAAATGAGCATTGTCGTTCACTCAAATTTGAACACTTTAAGCAAGAACAGTGTTTAAGTACTCACCTGAGCACCTGCTGTATACAAAGTACTGTTCTAGAGACTGGCATTTGAGGAATGCCCATTCACATGTAATATTAACCTAACCAAAAATGTGCAATAAAACCTCTCTTTCATTCAGTTAGAGGACCAGGGAATGCGGTGACAAGTGCCAAAGCATGGGAAAAGTAGACCCCTTCGTTTCCTTGTCTACAAAATGAAAGGTTTATACTAGATGACCCTGCAAGTTCCTTTAGCTTAAATTTCTATGGCTCTGTTACTAAATTAATGTTGACAGCAATAATAAAGCAGACCATAAGTACAGTGAAAGACTAACATTTAATTAATCAGCAATCAGCAGAACATTTTCAATGGACGGATTGTTAGGTTTTGTCGGTGTTTCCTTGGGTGCTAGCCCAGGAGAACTACCTGAAGGTGTAATTCACTTATTGTTACCTTGTGCAAGAGTTCTGTTACGTGAGATTCAGTATGCAAATATTTATTGAGCATGTATTACATTTAATGTATTCTAAGAGCTGTTGTTGATTATGCAAAAATATGTGAGACTATGTAGTACTCCCTGTTGTTGGGGAGTTTACTAGTTGCTAGTTGAGAGATTGCACTAGGGGGGTTATTTGTGTGATTGTTTTGTTTATGAAGAGGTGCTCAATACTTAAGAGCATGTTACATAGGAACTTTTCTCCCGTAGTAATAATATAATATTTTAAAGCAGTAGAGAGTGTTATATTGTAAATTTGGTTATGTAAACAAGAAAGGTGTGTATTCTTTTCAGAAAATTGAGTGTTGAGTTGAGCTTCACAACTTTATTCATCAAGGGTAGACATTTTAATTTGTAGTTGTGACAGAGTGTTCTTTATAAGTATTATAAAGAATGAGACAGTAAGATACTCTATCTCTGACCAAACTAGACCACTTTGTCAAGTGCCTCCTTTTCCACTGTCTCTCTGCATTTGGTCTTTTTAGTTGCTTTCTCTTCTGCTTCCTTGAGGTTCTAAAAGTTCAGGTTAAAGAAGAGTAACATGGACCAATAAGAGGAAGACTCTTTCTGCCCTGGGCGGGATAATAAACAAGGAACAATAAGCTCTGAAGCCTTAATGCACTTGATTGCTGACTATGAGATTAAGGTAGTTAACGCTTAACCTTAACCCACATGAATAAAAACTTTAAAACATGATTTAATTTTTCTTTCTTGAGACGTTTACTTTTTTCTGTGTCATGGACTGTATACTTCCTATTCATAAGAGGAAATAGAAAACAATGAGGTTTGGTTAATTATGCACAATACCTCTATCAGGCATCTATTACAGGAGCTCCTATATATATTACAAGAATGTGTGAGAGGTGAGGTTTTGTATCTCAGAACAAACTGAAAACATACAGGTGTATTCCTTGCTATTTGTACCCTATTTGGTTTCTTAATTTGAAGAGTGAGAGGTCGGAGTGACAGGTTCCAAATCTGTTATGTTTTGGAATTTGGGGAAGCAAGAGTACATATGGTGGGAAATACCATCTCCTCCAAATAGCTTTATCTTAAAAAAAAAAAAAAAAAAAATCCTGAACCTGTTTGTGGTGGTCTGGGTTTGGATAGGAAGGGTTCAGATAGCAAAGGATACCTTTACACTCATTCCGACACAGGATTCAAATGGACTTGAACTTGCATGCCACAAGTCTGATTAATGAGTGATGCCTACCAAGGGCATGGGAATAGGAAGTGATGGTACATATGCCCTATATTTACCTCCCCTTTTCTTTCTGAAATCCGTGATTTTTAGAATTTGAACTGTGTTATAGGTAAAGCATCAGAACTATTGGTTATCTTGGAGGATGATTGCCTAGAGCTTTGGGGTTGCCATCTGTGATTCCTAATTTTAAGATACAAACCAAGCATGTAGAGCACTTGGGTTTGTGTTTTTCATTCTTTTCTTGTGTTTTTATTTTTCTGTGGCTTTCCTGTTTTGATGATCTTTTGCTGCTAAGTAGCTTCAAGATGGGAACAGGGGATTACTGTATTAAGTGGCTACTTCAGTTTGTATTATCCATAACCCTTTTTCTTTGCTTTCATTATCTTGTTTCTCTGCTTATGCCTGTGCTGGTCTTTTTACCTGCTACCTTAAAACCCTTCTCTTTTTTCTGTTGATGTAAGTGTCTAACTCTAAGATCCAACTCATGTGCTACTGCTTCCATGAAACTTCTCCCAACTCCTAAGGAACAATGATCTAAGGTGTATAAATTAGTTTTTTTCAGTAATTTAGACTGGCCTTACCTGAGATGAATCCATTTTAGTGAATTTTTACTGAATTTAAATGAAACATTCTCATTTTCCAATATGTAAGGTTTATAGGAATTCAGAGACCGAATATACCTGAAACAAAGCAATCACTGCATAATAAGTAGTTTACAGTATGACAGTAAAATATTATTTGTGTATGGGAGAGCCAAGAACTTGCCATTGTGTTTGCAGTATACATGAAATTTTTAAAATGTAATTGGATAAGAGTGTCACTTCAGTGATATCTTGCTTGGAGCAAAGTTGGTGCTTCTGGGAGGTTGGGAAATGTATTTGAACAAGATGCTTCAGTTAATGTAAGTGAATCATTTCCCTAATTTGATTGCATTCATTAGATTTATTAATTGCATTTGTATATAAGCAATCTATGATCAAAAAATTAACTGTCAAATTACTAAATGCATGAGCCCTTTTTCTTCAGTAGAAGATATTAGCAAGCTTTGTTTGGGCAAATTCTGTACATACAAGTTGCAAAGAAGTGAGAAGGTCAACAACTAATCCTGCATTTATGGAATCAAGTGGTCAAAGAAAACTGAATTCAGTGCACATTTATTTTAATGTCTACTACATACAGGCATAGCAAGATTAAAAAGCAATATGACACTAGCTCTACCTTACATTCACCCTCTGTGTGTAGTTGTATGCAACATAATTGAATTTAACAAAAGTAAGATTTTGTTACATGCAGTGATGGTGTAATCAATGGTATAAACAAATACAGAATTAGGTGAGAGAAAGATTCAGTGAGGACATAATAGTTTTATTGGCAAAATTCAGGATCATGGCCTTAGCAGAAAATCAAGGGATGGGCTATTGATCCAGATACATTTAACAGTTTGCTTACTGGGAGATCTTTATTCCCACTATCAGGAATTAGACTTAGAGTTGTTGATGGCAGTAAGCCTTGCCAGTAATGAGACTAATTAGAGGAAAATAGCTTAGGACAAAGTTTGCTTGACTGAGGAGTGGGGTTTTCACCAATCACAATCCTCTCATCTAAATTTTAATGCACAGAGGTGGAAGGAATAATATAAAGTAATAATAGAGAAGAAAAGGATGAGGTTGGGTGGAGCTGGGGCAGGGGACCAGAACTGCTCCAATAGCAGTCTTGGCAGGGGACTGGGTACCCTGAATTGACTCAGTGAATGATGCCACTTCATGAAGAGGATTAGAATATTTAATGTGGGGGTCCCTCATGTATCTCATTCAGCCCATATCTTGGCTCCTATATCTTGGCATCTGTATCTATGTACTTTTCTATTATTGGAGGCAGTTTGCTTTCCCCGTTGGATTCATCTGTGTCCATATATTTAGGGAATTTAACACATACCCCTTTTCTGTCAGCATCATCAAACTGTTCTTTTCCATAGGCTGCTTTTCCTGTGGCTTTATACATGCTTAGGACTTCCTTAAATCAGCAGCAAACAACCTTGGAGGTTTTGCAGTAAAACAAACAGTTGATCCCTCAAAGACCTAAAGAGCTCATTCATAGTCATAAGAAAAATGTCATTAGGTAAGTGAATGAAGAATGTGGATACTCATTTTATAGGAAGCATAAACTATTAACAAATATGCAAAAATCTTTACTCTCGATGATAATAATAACAGAAAAGTACTGTTTTTCTGACCACTAAGAAAAGGTTTAAGAAACATAGTAATTATTGCTAGCTAATCTTACCTCTGGTGGTTTTACTATTTTCCTTATCTCTTTCCCTCCCTCCAGTCCCTCACATCTTATCCTGTTGTATGGTATGTAAGCCCACTCATATTTTTGGTAGAATAAGTTTGAACATATATTTTAAAAGTGTTAACTGTGTCTGCACTTAGGTGGTGGAACAATGTATGGTTTTTCCCTCTGCTTTGTTATATTCTCCAATTTTTTTTAAATGAGCAAGTATTATTTTTAGTTTGGAAAAATATCCAAACAAGTAAAATAACGCTCATTGTCTATCCTGCTGCTCTTCCTTTAGGCTGCCGTCCGTCCTTCAGATCTTTTCTCTCTCTTACCATTTCAACTCTTGCAGTCTGGCTTCCTGCTCTTCTTGCCAACTCAGTGGCCTTTTCTGAGACTCTGTTTTTCATTTTGTAACTTTTCTTCTGATTATTAAGATTCCTTCGCACTTTGGAAATTCTCATTCATTCCTTTTTGAGAGTCACCTTTGTATCAGCTGCTCTGCCAGGCATTGGGGATCCCATGGGCAAGGATGTAGGATCTCTGTTTTCGGGACCTTACCTCTGATTAATGTTTTATCTGTTCTGCTGCTTTCCTCTAGATGCTCTTTAATTGTGTATATCCAAACACTTACTTCTCAGCCATCCATTCTTTTTCTCTTTTTATATCTTTGCTAAAGTCACGAAATAGATAGGCTCACCAGACAGCTCTAACCACATCTACTCATTCATTCGCCAGAGTACAGGTTGCCACCATTGTCACGTTAAACTTGGCATTTTCACACTAACCCTTCTTCTGTGCCATGATGCCTTGCCACCTCAATTTGCTTTCCTTTCCAATTATTCTAGTTCTTTTGGTAGTAGATACCAGTGTTTCTTCATTCTATAAGGCTAGCAGTATTGGCTTCATATTTGATTTTTCTCTCTCATCCCTTGCCCAATATTTTAACATGTTGCCAAGTTCACCTTGTCACTTAAGTTTCTCCCTATCTTCCTATTTCTACTGCCAGGACCATAGCTAAGTGCTTTACTATCTCATTCCTGGATTATTACAGCAGCAAAATAGCTGTTCTCTGCCCCTGGCCTTTCCCCCTGTTGTATACTGCTGCCAAAATCAGTCTCTAAAACATCCTTTTTTATGTATCTAAAGCCTACAGTAATTTCCTCTTGCCCCCCATACCGTGATTGAATATTTGTCAGGTTTCAAAGGCCTTTGTGACCTAGTCCTGTACAGTACATCCAGCCCTACTTCTTGCTGTTCACAAGCATTCAACTCCACTTCAGTGCAGCAGGCACTTCACTGTCTGCCTTATATTTTGTGATCCTGCTTTCACTCCTGCTTTGTATCTTTTCTAGAATCTCCACTCTCCTGTCTCCAAATCCTGCTTAATCATGTTTTAACTATTTTGAAGTCATAGCACAAGTTATTGTACTGTAAAACATTCTTTAGCTACCCTAGTCCATATTTGTTTTTTCTTGACCTCATGTTGTATATTGAGGTCTGTACAATTAAGCACTTAATCACTCTTAATTTTTTTCCTGTGCTGTTTCAATAAACAACAAGTTCTTTGAAGCTAGGGGCAACATCTTTTGCATCTTTTTATTTCTCATGTAGCAGTAGGTACTACTGAATACCATTTTTGTTTACTATATTCTTAGAGGTAATTTATTTTTTTCTACATATTAATGTTTCTGTATTTTGTATATTTAATGAGGTAATTTCCTCCCCAAACAAGTTATTAAACTCATGCTGCATTTTACATAATAGAGGACTCATAGCAGTTGTTTTTTTTTTTAAATTATATTGGCGAAACAAGTAATCATGTGTTTCGAGTTTCAGTTTTACTAGTCAAATGTCTTTCACTGTATTTAGATTAAAAAATGATGTATATCCCAAGTGAGAGCCGTTGTGTCCCTCATTTAAAAAATACTGAGCAGATGACTACTACATAGTTCTGTAACCTTTCATGAATGAATATACAGTAGTAGAGTTGACCCTTGAACAACGTGGGTTTGAACTGGGAGGGTCCACATTTATGTGGAATTTTTTCAGTAGATATGTGCTATGGTACTACACCATCCGCGGTTGGTTGAAGCCGCAGATGTGGAACCACAGATACTTAGGGTGACTGTAAAATTATACTCAGAATTTTGACTGCACAGGGGTGGGCAGCCCGTCCTCCGCATTGTTCAAAGGTCAATTGTATTTAGTTAGGGTTTTCTGGACTCATCAGTTGTGTCCCAGCTTAGTTCCCAAGTGATAAACTTGGAATTTTAAAGACTCCCTTAACATTGAGCTGGAGATAGCTTCTTTTAAGTTTGGTCCTGGTGGAAGGTTTGACCTACTTATTTTGGGAGCCAAGATCCAAGGCTAAGGTAACTTGTTGAGTCATGACTGAAGCCTGAAGACAGCGAAGGAAACCTGTGAGTGAGGGCAAGTAACTGAGGGAGGTGGATTTATCTGGGAAGTAAGGAGGGAATGACTAAAATAGGAAAATAATTCTGAGGGCCTGAAGTATTTCAGATTCATAAAACAGACTAGTCTGCTGGGCCTGTTTATCTGACATAGAGCCTTTTTAATTTGTTTATTTGGCCTGCTAGATATTCGTTCAGAGAGATACAGCAACTAGTTTATCTTTAAAAGACTTTTTAAGCTTTAAAATTGTATTTATACGATGCTACTTGGTTTGTTAGAGCAGTGGTTGTCAAATGGTGGTCATACTAGCATCACCTGGGAACTTGTTAGAGCTGTAAATTTGGGGACTCTACCTCAGATTTACTGTAACAGAAACTGGGGGTGTGACCAGCAGTCTTTGTTTTAGTAGCCTTTCAAGTGGTTCTGATAGATACTGAGGTTAGAGAACCACTGGCTTAAAGGAGATATCTTCTAATAAAATATTAAGCCCAAGTCTTCTCTGTGGCAGAGCTTTAGTATTCTCAATTCTTGAGTACCCCAGGTAGAGTTAGTAACTCCTTTATTTTAATTTTCATAGTATTTGAATATAATTCTGCTATAGCATCATTTACACTGTGCTGTAAAAGATTTCCACTAAGTTGAAATCTTTAGTTTCAGTAATTGTACGTTAAGTGAATTGATGAATAAAAATCAAACAGATAGTGCATAGTCATCATTGCACTCATCCCTGGTCAACAGTTTAAAGACAGGCAGACAGGCACATAATACCAGTGACCACATGTGCAAGAACATATGGGATGTATAACCCAGGAGTCAGCAAGGTTTTTCTTCAAAGGGCCAGATTGTAAATATTTTTGGCTTTGTAGGACATAGAGTCTCTGTTGCAACTACTTTACTCTGCCATTGTATTAGGAAATTAGCCATCAATAACATATTAGTGAATGGGGATGGCCAAATTTGTTCCACTGCTGGCAGGATTTGGCCCTTGGGCAGTATTTTGTGGACCCCTGTATACCATTGCTACCTGAGAGAAGTATGCAAAGAATATAGATAACTGTTCTCAATCTTCACTATCTTACATTGACAAAGAATGGATGCTAGTCACCTGCTTGATATTAATTGTCTTGTAATTCTCCCTTGGGTAAAACCAGGATTATATGCAAAGCATTTTAGAATACAAATGAGAGTTATATTTCAGCAGTAGTCGTTAACTCAGCTCCCAGTGATGATAATAAAGTATACTGACTTTTGGTTTCTGGTCCAACACATAAAGAGCTTGAAAGTCTTTACTCTTGTTGTCACAACAAGAATAAAAGGAGGAGAAAAGTAACCATTTTGAAATACAGCCAGAGCTCTCTGTTCTCTTTAAGAAGGCCTGCCTCAAGGGAAACTGTTTTACCAGAGCCTAACCAACTGGGGCTTTACCAAAGCCTAATTGACCTGAGGGAAAGAAAATACCCAACTCCAGTCCCCTCTAGTCTTCTATATGGGGGAAGGGAAATACCCAACTCAGGCTCACTAAAAGACCTGAGACCTAATCATAGGACAGTAGAATGCTCCCCACCCCCCACCCACAATTTTACCACATCAGTAGGTCTTCTGTATAATAATGGGATTACAGCTAAAACAACTATAAGCCTGAGACCTTGCTTAATAAGTACCTTATTATAGATACTCTCAAAGACAACACGGGAGACAAAAACAAGGAAGTTAGAGAAAATTTTAGTTTCAGACACCACAGCAATGGCAAACAATTAATGCAGCCCAGCTCCTAGACAGATGAACATAACACCTCGCAGTAAGGAGCTATCTATCTATCTCAGTTCCTTTTACCCAACATCATGTCTGTCTTTCAGCAAAAAATTAACAAGGCTTGCTAAAAGGAAAAAAGCACAATCTGAAGAGGTAAACCAAGCATCAGAACCAGACTCAGATATGACACAGATTTTGGAATTATCAGACTGAATTTAAAATCACTAGATTAATATGTTAAGGGCTCTAATGGAAAAAGTGGACAACATGCAAGAACAGATGGGTAATGTAAGCAGAGAGATGGAAACTCTAAGAAAGAACCAAAAGGAAATGTTAATAATCAAAAATACTATAACAGAAATGGAGAATGTCTTTGATGGGTCCATCAGTAGACTGGACATGACTCAGGAAAGAATCAGTATGAAGTATGAAGATATGTCAATAGAAACTTCCAAAACTAAAATACAGGGAGGAAGAAAGAATGAAAAAGATAGAACAGAATATCCAAGACTGTGAGACGATTACAGAAAATGTAACATGCATAATTGGAATACCAGAAGAAGAAAGAAAGAGAGGAACAGAAAAAATATTTGAAGTTTAATGGCAATATTTTCCCCAATTAATGACAGACAGCATACCACAGATCTAGGAAGCTCAGAGAATACCAAACAGGATAAATAAAAAATATCTACACCTAGGCATATTATGTTCAAACTGCAGAAGATTAAAGGCAAAGAGGAAATCTTGAAAGAACTCAGAGGGAAATAACCACCTTACCTACAGAGGAACAAGGTAAGAATTACAGTAAGACTTCAGAAACCAAGTGAGCAAGCAAGCAACCAAGAGAGTAGAGTAAAATATTTAGCATTGAAAGAAGGAAACCACCAACCAGTGAAATTATCCTTCAAAAGTGAAGGAGAGTGCTTCCCTGGTGGCAGAGTGGTTAAGAATCTGCCAGCCAATGCAGGGGACACAGGTTCGAGCCCTGGTATGGGAAGATCCCACATGCCGCGGAGCAACTAAGCTCATGCACCACAACTACTGAGCCTGTGCCCTAGAGCCTGTGTGTCACAACTACTGAGCCCATGTGCCACAACTACTGAAGCCCACCGCCTAGAGCCTGTGCTCCGTAACAAGAGAAGCCACCGCAATGAGAAGCCCACACACCACAGCAAAGGGTAGCCCCTGCTCGCCGCCATTAGACAAAGCCTGCACACAGCAACGAAGACCCAACGCAGCCAAAAATAAATAAATTAAAAAATAATAATAATAAAAAACATATATAAAAAAAGTGAAGGAGAAATAAAGGCTTTCTCAGACCAACAAAAATTGAGAGAATTCGTTATCAGTAGACCTGCTTTGAAAGAAATGTTAAAAGAAGTTCTTCAAAGAGAAGGAAACTGATATAGACCAGACACTCAGGTCTGCATAAAGATAGAAAGAGTGAGAAGGAATAAATGAAGATCAAATAAAATCTTTTATTTTTCTTTAATTGATTTAATGGCTAACAGTTTGTTCAAAATAATGCGTTTGGTAATTATAGCTATGGATAAGTGAAATGAATGACAGTAATGTTATAAGGGACTGAAAGAAGGAATTGGGAATACTCTTAAAACGTACTTGCACTAACTGTTAAGTGGTATAGTGTTACTTGAAAGTGAACTTCCCTGGTGGCGCAGTGGTTAAGAATCCCCCTGCCAATGCAGGGGACACGGGTTTGAGCCCTGGTCCGGGAAGGTCCCACACACCTCGAAGCAACTAAGCCCGTGTGCCACAACTACTGAAGCCTGCGCGCCTGGAGCCCGTGCTCCGCAACAAAAGAAGCCACCACAGTGAGAAGCCTGCACGCTGCAATGAAGAGTAGCCCCCACTCGCAGCCACTAGAGAAAGACCGGGCGCATCAACGAAATCCCAACGCAGCCATAAATAGATAGGTAGATAGATAGATAGATAGATAGATAGATAGATAGATAGATAGATGGATGGGTAGAAAGAAAGTGAACTTAGAGCAGTCATAAAAGTATCCTAGGGTAACCAGTAAAAAGATTTAAAAAGGAAGTATAATTGACATGCTAAGAGAGTAGAGAAAATAGAATCATATAAAATGCTCAAAACGAAAGAAGGCAGAAGGTGGAGAAGACCAAAAAAAAAAAAAAAGGCAATGAATAGTAAATAGTTACAAATATGGTACATATTAATCCAGCTGTATCAATAATCACTTTAAATGTGAATGTTCTAAATACACCAATTAAAAGACAGAGGCTGTCAGAGTAGATTAAAAAACAAGCCCCAACTATATGTTGTCTACAAGTATTACCGTTCTTACACTTTGGTACATTTAGTAACCAATTACTTGTAACATAGCTCAGGAATATGTTGTAACTGAATTTGAGAACCTTTGCTATAAAAGTTGCAAGCAAATGGTGAGCAGTTTAAATGGTAAAGAGCTCAAGGGAGAGTGGCCATGTTTTGTGCCCAGTTTTGTCTATAAACTATTTAATATCCATTTAAAATTAATTTTACAAGTAATTATTGAGCATTTCTTATGTAGATTCTGATTTTTTAAACAGCTTTAATGAGATAATTTGCATACCATTAAATTCACCTGTTCTAAGTGTACAATTCAGGGGTTTTAGTATATTTACAGAGTTGTGCAGTCATCACCATGATCTAATTTTAGAATGCTTTAATTTTTTTTAAGCAATTGAGAAATTAATTATATTGACCAGAAGTGGAAAGGTTATTTGTCTAATTGTAATTCTGCAGGGTCAAAGGTAGTAGGAGCATTTGAGGTAGTGTTTTTGCTTTACCTGTTGATGAGACTTAACAATAGTACATGGGTTTCTAGAAACTCAAGAGATGAAGTTGCATTTGGCTCTGCTCTTTTTCCCTGCAGTCTTTGCTTGTCTTTATCTTCTGTGGACCAGTCTTTCATTACTTTAGATATGCTAAAAAGCTTTCTTCTATTTAGGTGCTTTCTGCTAAAAAAAAATTTTCTAAGTATTGCCTTGAGCTTCATCATAACTGGTTAAATACTTGTGTGAGTCTTACTATGGCACACATTATTTTAAGACATTTCTACTTTATGTATTTGTAATTATAAAACACAATACGTCAGCTGTTACTTTTTTCTTTAACATGTTTTTGAACCAGTGAGGTAACTGTACTGTCCTAAATTAATTTTCTCTTTAAGATGGTTAGAAATTTTCTCTGCCAAGCATAAAAATTTACAAAATAGAGTAACTTTTATTTTTAAAATCTTACATATTTAACAGTTTTAAAGTGAAAGTAATCAGAATCACAAGGAGGCAGTCCAGTGCAGTGGTATAAGTCATTATAAGATATTCTGAAATTAGTTGCCTTGGTTTGCCACTCAAGTCACATAACCTTTTGAAGTTGTTTCCTTTATCAGTAAAATGGAAACAGTAATAGTGTTTACCTGGTAAGATTGTAGTGAAGATTAAATGAGATAATTCATGTAAAACACTGAGTACAGAATCTGACCCATGATAAGTACTCAGTAAATGTTGGCTACTATTTTTTAACCACGGTAAAATTCAGAGAACTTTTTCACTTTAACACACAATCTGTTTACACAGAGAATTCAGATTACTTCCTGATTCTAATTACTGAATTACTGTACTGTGATAGAAGGAACCATATTTGAAGGAAGTTTTCCAGGCTGAGGGAACAGCAAATGCAAAAGTCATGAGAAGGCCTCCCCAAGGAGGCCAAGCGATGAGAGTGCATCAGAGTGTACAAGTGAAGTCAGAGATAGAGGGGCAGATTTGTTTAGGGCCTTGCAGGTCTAGTAAGCACTAAGACTTAGGCTTTCCTTCTGAGTGAGATGGGAGCCACTGGAAGGCTCTGGCCAGAAGAGTGACATGATCCTACTGATGTTTTAAAACGCTCACTGGTCCACACTTTCCCAACCCTAATACCCCCTTGGTAAATTTCTGCTTATCATTCAGAGCTCAACTCATATAACTCCAAAAGGAAAGAATCTTTCCTGAATGTTTAAGGTAAGTCAGGTCCATCACTGTCCTCCTAGGTTCTAGTTCTTATTACCATGCATTACAATTGTAGTAAAATAGTTGAATAACTTCATAGTCTCCTCCGTCAGAATATTAGCACCATAAAGACAGGGATTGTATCTCTCAAAAATATTTCCCCAGTGCAGTGAATGCATGCATGTATACAGGAGCTAACTTAATAACTATGTACCAGACTTCTTTTAGACTTCAGTTGGAGGTCTGGTGCAGTTTTCCTGCTATTCCTTCTCCCACCTTCCACTGTCTACCCCTCATGTCATGTTTTAAGTTATAAGTTACTAAGTGTAGGAGTTATAAATAAAAATAGCAAACTTTAGTATTTTTACCATTAAAAACCTTTTAAATGATAAACCATTTTCAACAGTACAAAAGTATAGCTTATTTTAAATTTCTGTTTGGAGATGATCTTTTTGAATGTCTAAATTGGTGTTAATATAGGCAGCATTACCAAAAGTAAATCATTTTATCAGAATTCAAATTGGTATGTATTATTTCAAGTTGGTGTTTTTTAGCTTGAAGTATGAAACATTTTTCTGAAACTCTCCAACATATTCCTTTTTCCCTCAGTGTGGTAGATTTTACCGGTGTAATATATATGTGTATTATAGTATGTTTTATTGTGAAGAAGTATTAAGTGCTCTTAATAGAAATTTGTTAAATTTCTTTATAATTTCTCATTGGGGAGGTAGGGGAGGAGGAAAAAAATGACTTTGTGGTGTCACTGCCCCACTTCTTTATTTTTAATATCTGGAAATGATGACATGTCTGATTAGTACAGCCTGAGTGTACTAAGCAGTATGAGGGAAACAGTATGAGGGAAAGTCTGGCATATAGACAGCCTATGCACTTAGCTGTGATCCTTAAGGCTTAATTCTGGGGGGATGTGATTTCTTTCTTGAAGGGCATTTCCAGGGAGTTCAAGATTAACTAAACACATGTTTTTATGTCTATCTCAATTCTTTAAAAAATCTTTCTGATCACTTTTTTCCCCTTGGAGAGTAATAAAGTTTTTATTCACAATTTCTTGCTTGGGGATTTTTGGAGTTTTTTTTTTTTTTTTTTTTTTTAAACGCAGAGAATTCCAAAAAAGTTTCTCCTATGTAAAATGGATCTGAAGAACCTCCAAACATAAAGAAAGCTCTCTTTTGTTCTTTGGCTTGTGGTTCACCACACTTACTCCCATCCCAGTGTTGGGTGCCACTTTTCTTGGGGCTGCAATCTTGGTTTTTTTGGTTTTTTATTTATTTATTTATTTATTTATTTATTTATTTATTTATTTTTGGCTATGTTGGGTCTTCGTTTCTGTGCGAGGGCCTTCTCTAGTTGTGGCAAGCGGGGGCCACTCTTCATCGCGGTGCGTGGGCCTCTCACTGTCGCGGCCTCTCGTTGCGGAGCACAGGCTCCAGACGCGCAGGCTCAGTAGTTGTGGCTCACAGGCCTAGTTGCTCCGCGGCATGTGGGATCTTCCCAGACCAGGGCTCGAACCCGTGTCCCCTGCATTAGCAGGCAGATTCTCAACCACTGCGCCACCAGGGAAGCCTCTGCAGTCTTGTTTTTATGGTCTTCCTCTCTGGAGGGTTTCACACATTATGTGCTCAACTATTTATAGCTTTTCATTCTATATATCATATATACCATAATGATAAGGAAATCTTTGGTTATGGACTTAAATACTGGTGGGTAGTTACATCAGGGTCACACTTTTGTCGTGTGAAAGAGCAGGTCTTAACACAGTGTGTAAGTATTTACAGTTTTCTCTGTATGTTACCTTCTTGTTCCATCTTTGCTTCTAGCACATTTAAGTCTGGGTTTTCTTTCTCAGTTTCTTTCATCACTGTCTGTCTTTTTTCCTCCAGTTCTGCCTCTGCAGTTGGCATGTAGCATCTGTTTGTCACTCTTCCCAGAGCTGTTCCTTGTTCTCTATCCTTCTCTAGGTGACTTCCCTCAGGATAAGTAACAGTGGATATCTACCCTGTACTTCCTCTTAATCTTTATAGTTAATCATCAGTTTCTCATTTCTTCTAGTCATTTCTTCAGGCAGACTCTCTGTGGCCCCAAAATATTTACATTGGTCTAGTACATTTACTTCTTTAAACTTCTGTTTCATAAATGTGGATCATCTCATCTAAAACAAGACAAGAGATAATTTCCAGTAAATTGTGAAGTGTTTCCTCACAGTGCTCATATTAGTACAAGGTGTTTATGACAGCTAATTCAGAACCTCCTAGTTTGTCTCCCTCAATTTTTCTCCATCCCCCTTTTTTTCTATTATTTTGTTCTCTCTTATTCTTTTCCTTCCCCCCTCTTCTTTTCTCTTACCTTTCTTTTCCCATCATAAAAGAAAAAACTTTATGTAACTTATTAAAATTGTATGTCATTTCTTAAATTTAGAATCTGAGAAGTTGATAGCTTTATATTTTTTTAATCAGGGTATTTCAAAGCCTAATCAGGTTTTTATCCTTTTTTTCTTTTTTTGGCCACGTCTCTCTGCATGAGGGATATTAGTTCCCCCACCAGGGATGGAACCCATGCCCCCTGCAGTGGAAGCGCGGAGTCTTAACCACTGGACCACCAGGGAAGTCCGTAATCAGGTTTTTAAAGAAAAGATGTGATGAGCCTTTGTTATGGAAAATATTATGCAAAATCATTTTATAATGTACTGTAGAGAAGGTGTTTGTCAGCAGGCAAGTTTAACAGAAGGAAGGGCTGTGCTCGGCTGATTGCTTTCTTGCTTTAGTCTCCAGATATAAGGCTACCGAATTCCCACCAGTTGAAGACAGATAGGAATTAAGCTAAAAGGACATTTTGGGATACCTGACTCCTGAAGTGAGATGTGAAGTGTTGTGAATTCTCTAAAATTTCAGCTTATTTGGGTAGACATGCAGCTTAGTCTTGCTTTATTTAAATAACAGAATAAGTTCTCTGTAGTTGTTTAAAATCTTTTTTTTAAGTAAGTTGGAAGTTGTATTCCAGCATTGGCAATGCAGTATGAAGAATTTAGAGGTTGCTCAGACAATTGCTTTGCTGGATGAAGACAAAGAACTGTGAGGGACTATAAACGAAACCCAGCTAGAGAAATTCAGTTTTATAGGAAATTGTTCTGGGATGTCAGTGCTGTAGTGTGTTTGCTATTTGAGTATATAGCTGAGGTTATATGTGTTTAATCTTTCTGATAATTTAAAGAGATGAATGGGCTTTGGAGTGATCATGGCAGATTAAAGAACAAAACAAAACTGTATGTTTTAGACCTGTATAATTTGGCTCTTTTGGATTGCAATTATTCATCCCTTGAGTTCCAAATATAAAACTGTTACATTGGGCTTCCCTGGTGGTGCAGTGGTTGAGAATCTGCCTGCCAATGCAGGAGACACGGGTTCGAGCCCTGGTCTGGGAAGATCCCACATACCGCGGAGCAACTGGGCCCGTGAGCCACAATTGCTGAGCCTGCGCGTCTGGAGCCTGTGCTCCCAACAAGAGAGGCCGCGATAGAGGCCCGCGCACCGCAATGAAGAGTGGCCCCTGCTTGCCACAACTAGAGAAAGCCCTCGCATAGAAACAAAGACCCAACACAGCCATAAAAAAAAATAATAATAAATTAATTAATTTAAAAAAAAAAACTGTTACATTAAGTAATATTTAATAATATAATTTTGTTTGTTACTGTCATTTATATTTTTTTAAAATTTAGAATCATAATCAAGTTGTTATTTCAAGTATAATACAAATACTTGATAAAAAGGGCACCACAAATGAGCAGGAGGATTATTTAAGAAATGGTGTTAGTACAATTGCTTAAATTTAAAGCTGCAACTCATAGCAGTCATCAATACATTACAGATGAATAAATGGTTAAATGAAAAGAAAAAAAAATGGGTCGATTAAAATAAAAGACTAGAACAAAATAGAAATCAGTTTTGGTGTAGTGAAAGATTTTTTTCTGTTAGTAGTAGAAGACATCTCAGAACAAACCAAAAAAAAGAAGAAAAAAAAGATTTTACTACTTAAAATGAAAAACAAAAAACTTAGTAATTTTTTTTGCCTCCTAGTCCAAATTAGAAGACAAATTGAACAGAATAAAATTTAAATGTTTATGCTCCCATTAAAAATGATTGAGGAGAATAAATGAATAAAATATTTTGATAGACTCTTAGTGGGATAAAAAAAAAAGCAATATAGTTGCACAATTTCACACACATAACCAAACATACACACACATGTGCACATACACACACACCCACACACAACCCTAATCTTAGAAGAGAGAGTGAGAGAAGAACACACCAAAATACTACCTTTCAATAATGTTGGGAGTGGTGGTGTGGGTGATTTTCAAAATAATTTATTTTATTTTATTTTTAGTATTTTTGAGCCTCTCTGAAATGCTTACTTACTTTACTTTAAAAAGTATTTCTTTTAAAATTGCTTACAGGATCAAGTCTAAACACTTCCTAATTTGTTTCCAGCTTTTCTTCTCTGTCTTACTTTCTCTTACACAGTGTGTCTACCAGGGACTAGCACAATGCTTTTTATAAAATTTTACAGAAATTTTAATGTGAATACCTTCAATTTGTTTGATTTCACAGCATGGCCCACCACATCTTATTTGTATTAGATACTGGTGTATCACACATTTAGGTTATATGTCTAGCCCTGGAGGATATCCTTACCTTGCACCCCTTGCCTGATAGGTGTTTTGGAGTTTGTGCTGTTCTCTTACAGATCTGTCACATAGTCTTCCATCTCTTTTCCTTGGCTTTGGCTTCCCTTTTCCCTCTGCATATTCAAAGTCAGTTTTCAAGACCATAATTAGGCCACCCCGTTTACTGTATTCTTTCCAGTGTTTCTTTTCCCCCATTTTACCTTATACTTCCAGTATAGCACTTATCACAGTTTGCATGTACTGTATTTTGTGCTGTGTATGTCTTTCTTTCCCAGTAGATGTTGAGTCCCTGATGGGCAACAACCATATCTTATTCATCTTTGTATCTCCCACAGTGCTACGTTAGCAAATATTTATGGTCTTAAGTTGATATAAATAATAATTTGTCACAGTTTAAATCACTAGTCAGAAAGATGTTTTAGTTCTTTTTTTACTTATATGCATTTATTCTTGTTTGATATGTAATCCAAATGCACTGTCTTTTTCAAAAAGATCATTTATTTTTTACATCTTCAAAGCAAAGAATATTAATTACAGAAAACTTATAAACATGTTTCTTTTGTTTTTTTTCCTATAAATAATTTTAGTTTTGGTCTAGTTTAAATCATATTGTATAGTTTATCCTTTAATATTCATATTCATTCAACAATAATAAGTATCTGCTGTTAGGCAGGGATTCTTTTAGAACTCTGGGGTTATAGCAGCAAACAAAATAGTAGAAAATGTCTGCTTTCATAAAGCTTACATTGTAGTTGAGGGAGACATAATAAACAATAAATAAATATACACACACACACACACACACACACACTAAGTAATATGATGGTAAATTATATATACACGTATACCACCATTTCTTTATTCATTTATCAGTGAACACTTAGCTTTCTTCCATAACTTGGATATTGAAATAATGCTGCAGTGAACATAAGGGTGAATATATATTTTTGAGTTAGTGTTTTTGTTTTCTTTGGATAAAGACTCTGCAGTAGAATTGGTGGATCATATGGTAGTTCTCGTTTTAATTTTTTGACGGACCTTCATACTGTTTTCCATGGTGGCTGCGCCTATTTACCTTTCACCAACAGTGCACAAGGGTTCCCTTCTCTCCACATCTTTGACAACACTTGTTATTTCTTGTCTTTTTGATAATAGCCATTCTAACAGGTGTGAGGTGATAACTTATTGTGGTTTTGATTTGCATTTCCCTGATGATAAGTGGTGTTGTGCATCTTTTCATGTGTCTGTTGGCCATCTGTATGTCTTCTTTGGGAAAATGTTTATTCAGGTCTTCTGCCCATTTTTTAATTAGGTTGTTTTTTGGTAAGGGCTGTAATCCCTAAGAAAAGGAAAACTCAAGAGGTGAGCTCACTCTGGCTTTCCAGACTGCAGCTCAGGGAAGTAGAGCTCACCCAGAGACCAGAGATTTAATGAGATGGTGGAAACAGTGATTGGAGTGCATGGCTGCTGAAACAGCTGGAATTGGAGGTACTAGAAAGGAAGGAGATACTTATAGAAGGAGCTTTAAAAATTTCAACAGTGGTTGTCAGATTCTTTGGCTGAATAGTGACCTCCATATGTGCAGGACAGGTCTTTTTTCAGAGAACAACTGCTGGGACCTTTAAGTCAGCAGGAGATTCTGAAGGTCACATGGTGCTGAGAGACAGAAGTTCAACCAAGCAGATTGGAAAGACCTTGCTGAGCACCTTGGGTATTAGTTGAGACCCCAGAAAGTCTTATATTTTAGGGCTAAGGCTATTTTACCCATACAGTAAGGGCTGTTCTAGACCTACTCCAACAAAGCTTAAAACTAAGCTTCAACAGAATCAGGTTGAATTGCCATACATTAACTTCCTGCCAGAATAAAACACACTTTGAAGGAACTTCAGACACTCAACAACATAGTACCCACAGTGTCCAGTTGTATAAAAAATTATTAGACATATGAAGAAGGAAAATGCAACTCATCTGTAGAGGGAAAAAACAATAGGAACAGACCCAGAGATGACAGAGATGTGGAATTAGCAGGCAGATATTAAAAATTATCTGTGGTAAATGGGACTTCCCTGGTGGTCCAGTGGTAAAGAATCCGCCTTCCAATGCAGGGGACGTGGGTTCGATCCCTAGTCAGGAAACTAAGATCCCACATGCCACGGGGCAACTAAGCCCGTGCGCCACAACTACTGAGCTCACGTGCCTCAACTAGAGAGCCTACATGCCACAACTACAGAGCCCACGCACCCTGCAGCCTGTGTGCCACAACTAGGGAAGAGAAAACCTGCATGCCACAACTAGAGAGAAGCGTGTGTGCCGCAACAAAAGATCCTGCATGCCTCAGCAAAGATCTTGCATGCTGCAGCTAAGACCTGACACAGCCAAAAAATAAATAAATAAATAAATAAATTTAAATTGATTAATTAATTAATTTAAATAAATAAATAAAAATTATCTCTGGTAAATATTTTCAAGGGTGTAAAGGAAAAGATGGGCATGATCCATGTGCACAGGTAGGGAATCTCAACAGAAGTGGAAATCTAAATAATTATCAAATGAGAAATCTAGAACAGAAAAATTCAGTATCTGAAATAAAAATTCACTGAATATGTTTAATAGCAAATTTTAAACTGCAGAAGAAAACTTGAGTGAACTGAAGCACAGAGAGGAAAAAAAATGAACAAGCCTCAGTGATCCATGGGCCAGTATTGAGTGGTAGAACATTTGTGTAGATCGGGCCCAGAAAGAGAAGAGAGATTGGAGCAGGAAAATATTTGAAGATAGTAGTTGAAAGATTTCCAAATTTGATGAAAATTCACAGACCTGTGGTGGTCAAGAAACTCCAAGTACAGTAAACACAAGGGAAGCCATACTAACGTATCAAGTCAAACTGCTGAAAACCAAACATAAAGAGAACACCTTAAAAGTAGCTAAAGGGAGGGAAAGACATTGCATTATACATAGGGGAACAATAATAGGAATGAACACTGATTTCTCATCAGAAATAATGGAGACTAAAAGACAATGGAATATATTCTTTATAAAGTGCTGAAAGAAAAAAAAAATTCAACCTGGAATTATAAATCCAGCAAAAATATCTTTTAGCATTGTAGGCAAAATAAAGACGTTTTCAGATGAGCAAAAGCTAGGAGAATTCATCACCATCAGAATTCACTACTTGTAATACTAAAGTAAGTCCTTCAGGCTAAAGGAAACATACCAGTCAGAAACTCAGCTCTAAATGAGGGAATGAAGAGGGCCAGAATTGGTCTTTATTTAGGTAAATATAAATAACATTTTTCTTATTTCTTATTATCTATAAAAATTCTATTTAAAATTGCCTCTTTAAAACAAAAAAGTTAATATATTGTGAGATAGAGTAAAAAACATGGGACAGTAGCACAGGATAGTAGGAAGGTAGATTGAATCACATAGTTGTGAGATGATGCAATGGTGTAATATTAACCGAAGGCAGACTGTGATAGATTAAGGATATAATATAACAGATCCCTAAAGCAATCACTCAACAAAGTGGTATGGCTAAAAAGCCAATAGAGATGATAAAATGGAATACTAAGAGATACCAGATGAAGCAAAGCCAACCATATTAATATTTACCTTAAATGTAAATGGACTAAACACTACAGTTACAAAGCAGAGATTTTCAGACTGAATAGAAATGCAAGACCCAACTATATACTGTCTCCACGAGATGCACTGTAAATATAAAGATACAGACTAAGTGTAAAAGGAAGGAGAAAAGACATACTGGTAAACACTAATGAGAAAGTTGGAGCAGCTCTATTAGTATTAGACAAAGTAGTCTTCAAGACAAAGAGCATCACCAGTGATGAGGGACATTTCATGATGATAAAAGAGCCAATTAATCAAAAAGACCTAAAAATCTAAAATACGTATTTGTGTTGTCATATAATGGAGCTTCAATATACATGACACAAGAACTGATTAAAGAAGAAATAAAAGTAAATATTGTAGTTTTGCTAGTTAATAACCAAGGAATTAATATATTTTAGGTTTTTATAGTAAACTTCAGAAGGGTATTATGTTACCAACCTCTTTTTTTCCCAGTGTCGTCTTGCTCACTCAATTTTTATCTGAACTTGAGTTCCTTCACTTATTTACATTAGTTTATTCACTGTTCTAATGGACATTAACTCTCTAATTTTGCAGTTAGGTGTTTCTGTTACCTGGTATTGGTAAATAGTGAGTGTATACGTTTGTAATAAGACAGACCTACATTTGAACTCTGGTTCTTTTTCTAGATTTGTATTTCTTTGTACCTCATTTTATAAGCAATGTATATAAAATACTATGTATTGACACTTAGTATGTGATAGCATTATTACCTGGGAGAGTTTTTGTTTTGTTTTAGTATTTTTTTGCTTTGTTTTGGACAGAGGTGATTAGATCTTTCTTGTTGCTCACAGCACATGCTGTTAAAGTTCAGTCTCTACTTTCTTCCCAAATAGAGAATAACTATACTTTACTTTGTCATCCCTTCTTGCCTCTAGAGGCCCAGATACTGTAGTTCCATAAACCAGGCTCACTGTGTTTTCTCCAGTTTCCCAGGTAATCAGCCTGACAGTGCATTGCCCCTGCTGTGGTTTCAGGGACACTATGTTTCTTCTGTTTGGGATTTAAGACCTAAGGGACTAATGATGTACAATAGTCAGTAGTCAGTGAATTGTTGAAGGACTCCTTAGAGCCTACTCTTTAGGGAAGATGTAGAGAAAGATTGTCTCAGTCATAACTGTACCAGGGAAGAAGGCAGGATCAAGGAATATTGGTTCTCTTTTTAATATGTGAATTATTGAATATGAGGATTAAACTCTATGCTGTTATTACATGCAGTAGACCTTGGTGCTAGTTCATTACTGGAGAAATAATAAAAATGAAAGAAAAACTGACAAATTGGTTTGGTTGAGTAAAAGAATATTGATAACTATCATTTACCTGAGCTATTTAGCATTTGTGTCTGAATACTTTGCCAGAAAAAAAAATGCATATCATTAAATTTGGGTCAAATTAAAGCTATAATCAAATAAACCTTACATACTGTGCAGTTCAGTTAGTGTGTTCTCAGACATCCTAACTGATGCTCAGATTATATGGACATTGACTCATAACTTAAAATGTTTAGTGGAAAAGATAAAGTATTTGCTTTAGAATAGTCCTTGCATTCACTTGTGCCATCAAGAGGAAGCAATCGCAAAAATCCAGAGTATGTGACATTGTCAAGTCCACTGTCCTGGACCTGGACTCTTCAAAAAGTGAATGTCATAGGGGAAAAACGGAAGATAGACTGTTCTAGATAAAAGATACAAGAGCCACTTACAGTGTATGAATCTGGATTTGATCTGGTTCTGGGATAAAAGCTGTACTAAGACATTCTTGAGATAATTAGGGAAAATGTGAATGTGGGCTACATGCTATCTTGTGGAATTATTATTGATTTTCTTAGGTGACATAATGGAATTGTGGTTATTTAGGAGATTGTGCTTATTCTTAGGAGATGCATGCCAGACTCTTTAGGGATCAAGTGTCTTAGTGTCTACAACTTTTAAATGGTATAGCAAAATGCATGTGTTATATATACTATATATGTGTGTATGTATTAAGAGAAAATAAATTTGGCAAATAATTGTTATTGAATCTAGGTGAAGCATATATACAGTTGTTGGTTGTACTTTTTAAAAAAATTTTCTTTGCTTTAACTGTTTTTATAATGAAAAGTTTGAGAACACCTCCACATATTTAGCAATTTAAAAAATATCTTCAAAGAAGAAATCATGATGAATATTAGAAAATATTAAGAACTGGCTGATAATGAAAAGATTCCCTATTAGAACTTATAGATGTAGCTAACTGGTACTTAATAGAGAAATTTGTAGCTTTCCTCGCTTGTATTAGGAAAAAAGAAGGATTGAAAATCAATGAGCTAAGCTTTCAGTTTAAGATGAAAAATGAACCACAGAATTAACCCAAAGAAAATAGAAGGAAGGAAGTAATAAAGGTAAGAATAAAAATCAATTGAATAGAAAACCAAGATATAATAGGATCCAACATCAGAGTTCGTTTCTTTGCAAAATCCTGTTAAATGGTCAAGACTCAGGAATGATGAATCAAGAAAAAAGTAGATAGAAATAATATTAGGGATGAAAAATGAGATGTAACTATGGATGCAGCAGAGATCAAAATAAGGGAATTTGTAAGCAACCTTGATGTCAGTAAATTTGAAACATTAAATGCAGTGGATAAATTTTTTTAAAACTTTAAATTACTTCAATAACAGAAAAGCTGATTGCCCTTTAACCATTAAGGAAGTTGAATCTGTTCTTCAAAAATTGCCTACAAAGCAAATACCAGCTCACAATAGTTTTAGAAGTGAAATCAACCAAATATTTAAGGAACAGATCATTCCAATTTTACACAAATTTGGAAATTAGAAAAAGAGAGAATACTCTGTGGTCATTGTAAAATATGTTAAACTCTTTGGGTACTGTCTGGACCTATTGATGCAACCTTTTTTTTTTTAAATTTATTTATTTTGGCTGCGCCAGGTCTTAGTTGCGGCATGCGGGATCTTTCGTTGCGGTGTGCGGGCTCTTTGTTGCGGCGGGCGGGCTTTCTCTCTCTAGTTGTGGCGCGTGAGCTCCAGAGCGTGTGGGCTCTGTAGTTTGCGGCACGCGGGGTCTCTAGTTGAGGCACACAGGCTCAGTAGTTGTGGCACGTGGGCTTAGTTGCCCCACAGTATGTGGGATCTTAGTTAGTTCCCCCACCAGGGATCGAACCCATGTCCCCTGCATTGGAAGGCAGATTCTTTACCACTGGACCACCAGGGAAGTCCCCTATTGATGCAGCCTTAACAGAAAAAAAGCAGAAGCGACGGTATGAGACTTTAGAGAATAGTTCTTAAAAGGCGCTGCAGCTTCTTCCTCACTCTGTCTGTTGGATTAGTCATTCTTGGAATAGCCAGCTAATTATCATGAGGACACTCAAGGCTATGGAGGAACCTCTGTTTGAGGAGGTGAGGCCTCCCACCAACAGCATGTGATTGGGCCATCTTGACAATGGATACTGCAGCCCCTGCTGATATCCTGACTGCAGCTAAGCCACTCCCAAGTTCCTGACATACAGAAACTGTTAGAAATGTTTGTTGCTTTAAACCACTAAGTTTTTAGATAATGTATTACACAGCAAATAACTAATATATACTGTTACTCATTTTGTGAAGCTAGGATAATCTTGGCACCCAAATCAGATAGAATATTTAAAAATGGTCTTTAATTTTACTATACCACTCAAACATAGGAACAGAATGTCCAAAACAAAAATAAGAAAATTGAAGCCAAAAATGTTTAAAAAGGTAATATATCTCAGCCAGGTTGAGTTTTACAGAGTACAAAGTTAGTGCATTAGCAAATCTATTCATATAAATGACCACTTTAACATGCAGGAAGACAAATTATTTATCTGTGATGCAGGAAAAGAATTTAATAACATTCAGTATCTGTTTATGATAAAACTCTTAACAATCTAGGAATAGAACTTTCTTGACTTGTTAAAGGGTATCTACAAAGAAACTACAAAAAACATACCTATTAGTGAAAAAGATTTAAAATACACTTTAAAATCAGAAACAAGATGGGGATGTTTCTTATCACTCTTATACACATTGTACCTTCAGAAATAAAGAAAAAAATAAAATGAGTTAAAGTTAGGAATAATTACAAGGACAAAGCAAATTTATGGGTTAATTTGTATAGAAAAGTCAATCTACATAAAAATTACTGAAATTATTAAAATAATCTGGCAAGAGTCATTTGCATTTGTATATACAACAGTAATTTTATCTAAAAATTTATATACAAGTATAAAATTTAATTTACAAACATATTCAGTAACAAAACAAATAGGTTCTTGTAAATAAATCTAACAAGAAATGTGCAAACCTTTTAATAGATTTTAAAACCTTACTGAAAGATTTAAAATAATTTAGACCCAAATAAACGGAGAAACTTACCATGTTTATTTAAAGACTACTATGAAGATTTTTTTTCATTTCTTACCAAATAGTTCTACAGAGTCAATGCAATTTTAATCAAAATAGTGTTTTTCAAAAAAACACACTATCTAATTTTAAGCTTTTTGTGGAAGAGTAGTCAAGATGCTCCTAAAGAAGGACAAAGTTAAGAACTTGCGATACCAAATGCCAAGGCTAATTATAATTATGACTACAGTTATTTATGGCACAAGGGTTCCAATTTCTCCATGTCCTTACCAAGACTTGTTGTTTTGTTTTGTTTTGTTGTCTTGTTGATAGTAGTTATCCCAATGGCTGTGAGATGGTATCTCATTTTTCAACCTATGGAATTGCTCCAGCACTGTTTGTTGAAAATCTGTCTTTCCTCCATTATTGCTTTTGCACTGTTGTCAAAAGTCAATTGAGCATGTTTGAATGGGTGTATTTTTAAGGTGCTCTGTTCTATTTCATCGATCTATGTGTGTTATCACTCTGCCAATATAGTGGTAATCCCAGCTTCATAAAATGAATTGAGAAGTTTTCCCTCCTCTTCTATTTTCTGGAAAAGACTGTAGAGTTGGTGCTAGTTCTTAAATGTTTGGTAGAAATCTCTAGCACTTCTGAGCATTTAAATAAAAGTTTATTTAATTCTAAAATTTTATTAATTTTGTGTCAGCATAATGAAAGTGAAAGGATAAGTCACGAACAGAGAGAACATGGTTGCCACATAACTGAAAGATTAGTATTTGAAATATATAAAGAAGTCCTCCAGATTACTAAGAAAGAGAAACAAGTACATAGAAATTTGGGCAAAAAATGTAATCAGGCATTCCATAAAAAGGAAACATGTTTGTTTGTTTATTTATTTATTTATTTTTGGCTGTGTTGAGTCTTCGTTGTGGTGCGCGGGCTTCTCATTGCAGTGGCTTCTCTTGTTGTGGAGCGCAGGCTCTAGGCGCGCAGGCTTCAGTAGTTGTGGCACACAGGCTTAGTAGTTGTGGCTCACGGACTCTATAGCACAGGCTCAGTAGTTGTGGCGCACGGGCTTAGTTGCTCCGCGGCATGTGGAATCTTCCCGGACCAGGGCTCAAACCCATGTCCCCTGCGTTGGCAGGTGGATTCGTAACCACCGTGCCACCAGGGAAGCCCTTGCTTTTATTATCTTAATTGGCACCCTTATAGGTATTTTAGATTTCATTCTAGACAGTGTAGCTGTTTCATGTGTTTCTATTTACATTAATTATTCTGGTTGCTTGTTTACTTTAACTTTGTGCTGTGACGTTCACAAAGTCCTTAAACATGCCTAATTTCAACTGCAGCAGCTTTAGAATCAGATGGGTTTTTGACCCTCACTCCTATTTGATTTCATAAAGTTTCTCTTTTGGTTTGCAGGAGCATAAAGACCAAAATAAGATTTGGGGAGGGTAGGATTTTAATTAAATTAATCTTGTATTTCATAGACATTATGACTTGAATATAGGAAGAGGGTAGGTATTACAGCTCTCCAGACAGATCATTGCCTTTTATACTGGACTAAATCAAAAAGGTGTTCCTAATAGGTTAGTCCTTAGAGTTTATGTTAGAATATTGTTAGGAACTACACCTTCAAAGCCTACCCTAACAATACAGTATATTCTGTTCTTAAAGCCCTTACCAACACTCTAGCGTTGATTCTCCCTGGGGTTGTGGAAGTAGTCTTTCTTACCTGTGCTTCTAGATCATTATTTTACAGCTTGAGATACTAGTTTCTCAAGCTGATCCATGAGAATAAAGTATCTTTGTTAAATTAGTTGGGAAATGCTGCATACTGTAGCCCTCTTTCTAACCCACTCTAAGATGGAGACAGTGCATGGTAGCATGTTAAGGTGCATGAACAGTCCTGTATTATAAGGATGGGGGAATCTAGAATATGTTTAATTTTATTTAACTCAACAGTTCCTAAATTTACTTGAATATTGGCCACTTTTCACATGGGATACCTATTTATATTAGGAGGAACAGTCCTCATAAAATGCAACTCTAGAATAACTACCAGCAATATGTCACTAATGTATACTAACCTTACAGTTCTCAGTTCCAGATGGCTGGCTGCTAACATTTTCATACTCTTTTTTACTTGACAACTACCTTCTCCCTGTATTATGTTATAATCCCTTATTGACTACAGCACATAAATGGTTTATCATCTGTGCCTGTGATTCTTGGTTTTAAGTGAAGGACAGCAGGATATTAGCTTAGTGACTTCTTTTGGAGGGACAGATATTGGGATACTGATCCCTTTATTGTCCTAGTAAGATCTAGAAAAGGAATTATTCCACATGAATCATGAAGGCAGTCTACCCAAGAGATTGATAGTTTCATATACTTTTTAAGGAGTAAATATAATTAAAGAGTAACAGATGACCTGTTTGGTCTCTGCTTGCTTACCTCTGAAGCCATCATCAAACGTACTTATATTCTTTTAAGTGTAGCCCGGGAGACATACTATGCCATACGCCTATGCTATCCAGTACACTAGCCACTAGCTACATGTGGCTATTGAGCACTTGAAATATGGCTAAATCATATTGAGATGTGTTAAGTAGAAAATACATACTGGATGTCAAAGATTTAGAAGTATGAAATAGGATCTAAAATATTTTAATGATTTTTATATTTAAATACTGAGGTGGTAATGTTTTTTCTCCCTTAATGTCTTTTTATTTTTTTATTAAAAAAAATTTTTATTGGAGTATAATTGCTTTACAATGCTATATGTATACTATATCCCCTCCCTCTCAGACCTCCCCCCCCCCCATCCCACCCATCTAGGTTGTCACAGAACACCGAGCTGAGCTTCCTGTGCTTTATAGCATGCTCCCACTAGCCATCTATTGTACACATGGTAGCGTATATATGTCAGTCCTAATCTCCTAATTTGTCCTACCCTCCCCTTCCCTGTCCTGTGTCCACGTGTCCGTTCTCTACGTCTGTGTCTCTATTTCTGCCCTGCAAATAGGTTCATCTGTACCATTTTTCTAGATTCCACATGTGTGCGTTAATATATGATATTTGTTTTTCTCTTTCTGGCTTACTTCAGTTTGTATGACAGACTCTGGGTCCATCCACATCTCTACAAATGGCCCAATTTCGTTCCTTTTTATGGTTGAGTAATATTCCATTGTATATATGTACCACATCTTTATCTAAAATATTTTAATGATTTTTATATTGAAATACTGAAGTGGTAATTTTTTGATGTATTACTTATAAAATATTTAATTAAAATTAATTTCATCTGTTTTTTACTACTTACTGTGACTACTGGATAATTTAAGATTACTTATGTGGCTTGTATTATATTGCTATTAGTCAGTGAGACTATAGATAATTTTCCCATGAACTGACAGATCTTGAACAACTGAACCTCGTTATTTAGGTTTTTATAAAGCTTTCTGGCCCAGGGAAGAAGTCTGGTTTTGTTTTGAAAACTTTTGACCTAAGATCAAATGATCCTTCGTTCTGTAAGTCTCTGAAGTATCCCAAGAAGAGATTATTACCAGACCTTCCTTTATGAAATCATGCTTTAGGCATAGAAAGATGAAAAATCTAGATGTTTCTAACTGTATCATTAATAAATTATTTTACCTATTTCCATTGATAACTATTCTGTCTTTAAAATATATCAGTCTTAGTATCTTCCTTTCTAAAACATTTTCTGAGCATTGAATATTTTTGATCTCCTTGGATGATCTTCTACTTTATAGATTGGAACACTGTTTTTAGGTTAAGCTCTCTGCTTTTGGTTCTTTTAGTGCTTTGGGGGAAAGAATTTTAGTATTAACTATCAAATTGGTTTTTATGGTTTTTACCTTTCTGACAAAAGTCCTTGATTCTTGAGCTTAAATGGCAGACAGTAGGACATTGAACTTGGTGGCTTCGTTTTTTTGAACAGATATTGAAATACTGAACCCTCTACAGTCCTAATAAAATCTAGAAAAGAGTAGTAGTAAGTCATGTCTCAAGAAGGCAGTATACACAAGGATCATTTCAAGTACAATTTTAAGAAATATTCTTGTAGCCGTTTATATGAAACATTAGCATAGTTTCTGATCTGCACATCAAGCATCATTGCCTGCATCTGCCACCTTAGAGAAAGTCTCATTTTAAGTTCAGTCCTCTATAGCCATCCTCACTTTGGTTTCCTTCTTTTAGAATCTCAGTTAAGCATCTAGTAATGACTACCACAGGTTGGTATAATGCTTTTTAGTTTAAAAAGACTTACACAGGGGTAAGATGTGACAGGGTGAGAGAGTGGCATGGACATATATACACTACCAAATGTAAAATAGATAGCTAGTGGGAAGCAGCCGCATAGCACAGGGAGATCAGCTTGGTGCTTTGTGACCACCTAGAGGGGTGGGATAGGGAGGGTGGGAGGGAGGGAGACGTAAGAGTGAAGAGATATGGGAACATATGTATATGTATAACTGATTCACTTTGTTATAAAGCTGAAACTAACACACCATTGTAAAGCAATTATACTCCAATAAAGATGTTAAAAAAAAAAAAGACTTACACATATGTCACCTATTGCTCACACATAGAAAGAAAATGAAGTCACTTACCTTTATCTCTGTTTTTCTCAATTTAAAGATCTGCCTTATCTCTGATCCTGCTTTTTCATAAGGTAACATAAGAAGATATGAAGCTGCATGGCTATGTAACTCTTTTTCTGAAACTGTGCAGTAGGGGGAGAAGAATAGTTTACCCCACTGGGCTACCCACATGATTCTGTCCTCTGCATATTTTAGTTTGTTTTTGAAAGTTTAATGTTTATTATAAAAATTCAAACAAAAACAGAAAGTGTAAAAAGTTTTTTTTTTAAGTTTGAAAAGAAAACAAAGCCTCTTAAAATCTCATCTCCCAAAGAAAACTGAGTCACCTTTATAGATGGGTCTCTGTGTGCATGCACTTGTCTCATGTTTCACTTCATTATTTTTATGGGCACTGTTACCTGTTCTGTTTGGAACCTGAGGCTGCCTCTGCAGATCAGCACTAGAGGGCATTGAAGCCCAGCAAAGAGTATATGGCTTGGGAGCTAGTCAAAGCCTTCATCCAGCTCACTTACCGGCAATACCTAATGTTTTTTGGAGAAGTAAGTTCCCAAGTGATGAGACTAAGGCACAGTTTTTCTTCTTAATTAAAATATCAGTGTAAAATAGAGACATTATTATCAGATAGTATTTTTTACTGGATAATGGGGCAAATAAAAATCAATGTGTGACTACCAAATGTAAAATAGATAGCTGGTGAGAAGCAGCCGCATAGCACAGGGAGATTGGCTCGGTGCTTTGTGACCACCTAGAGGGGTGGGATAGAGAGGGTGGGAGGGAGGGAGACGCAAGAGGGAAGAGATGTGGGGATATATGTATATGTATAGCTGATTCACTTTGTTATAAAGCAGAAACTAACACACCTTCTAAAGCAATTATACTCCAATAAAGATGTTAAAAAAATTTAAAAATTAAAAAAATATCAATGTGTGACCTTGCACAAGCCATTTAATCTTTTTGATCCTTAGTTTCCTTGCTATAAATGAAAAAGGATTTGACTATTTAGTTTCACTTAACATTTATTAGCAATCTATTACTTGCTTGTTGTTGCAGTATGGCTTTTATATAAATCATCTTGTTTAATCTTCACAAAAAACTTTGGAGGTATCATTCCTCGAGAAAAAAACAGTTCATCTAAATAAGAAGCATATCGCTGGTGGTGGCAGAATTGGAGTTCCTTCTTTCAAAAACCACAGTATTGGGACTTCCCTGGTGGTCCAATGGTAAAGAATCTGCCTTACAATGCAGAGGACGTGGGTTCGATCCCTGGTCAGGGAACTAAGATCCCACATGCCGCGGGGCAACTAAGGCAGCACGCGCCACAACTACTGAGCTCAGGCGCCTCAACTAGAGAGCCTGCAAACTGCAAACTACAGAGCCCATGCACTCTGGAACCTGCGCACTGCAACTGCAGAGCCCACGTGCCGTGGAGCCTGCATGCCACAACTAGAGAGAAGCCCGTGCACCTCAAAGAAGAGCCCGTGCGCCACAACGAAAGATCCCGCATGCCACAACTGAGACCCGACGCAGCCAAAAATAAATAAAATAAATTAAAAAATAATAAATAAATCTTTAAAAAAATGATATTTTTTTCCTGCTGCATATATCATGGTGTTTCTTACTACATAAATTTCTTTGAAGGAGTCTTTTTAACTTTAAAAAGTATATTGTATGAGCAAATGCTTTCTTGTTATTTGACTGCACATTTGAATCCTGTTGACTATTTGAACTTTTATTATCAACCTGAAAATCTGCATTGAAAAAAATTGGGCAAATGCATAGATTGAGACTAAAGAGAACAGCCAGTATTGTTCAGTACCCTGCCTCCCCAAAGTACAGATTTTTACGATCCTTTTAGAGCAAATTTTAATGGTAAAAGTCAGCATTTGGAACAACCAGCTCATATAATGAAAGATGCCTGTATGTGGAAGAACAGCAAAAAAAGGAAAAATAACTCATTAGAAACTTTTTATGAAAATGAGTCATTATAGTCTAAACTTTCTAATACAGTCATCCCTCATTATCTTTGGAGGATTGGCTCTAGGACTCCCCTCGGATACCAAAATCTGCGCCACTGAGATCCCTAATATAAAATGGCGTAGTACAGTCAGCCCGCAGATACTGAGGGCTGACTGTACTACCAACATAATTTTTCAGTGTCACTCAGTAGACATTGGTTATAGTGGATGAATCTGTGATTCTTAAGTATTCTATATAGTCCTCTCATACAATTTAAGTCCTTCAGAGTTTTAATCAACATCAGAAGGTTTCTAGGTCTGAAACTATTCTCTTAGCTTTAGGACCTACATGGTTGGTTTGCTTTTCTTTCGAAAAGGAGCTACTAAGTACTCCCACTTTCTAAACGTTATTTTGAAAAATTTCAGTTGTATACAAAAGGAGAGAAAATGCAGTGAACTCTCCTGTCCTTATTCAGCCTCAACAACTAGTCTCATAGCTAATCTTATTTTTATATAACCCCATCTATAACCCTCCATTGATTATTTTGAAGGAAATCTCAAACATCATATGATTTCATCTGTTAATAAATATAGCTCTATGATTAACACACAAAAAAAATAGTGATTCCTTAATATTCGCAAGCATACAGTCAGTGCTCAAATTTCCACATCTCATTTTGTTTTATTTTTTCCTTTACAGTTTGTTTGAATCAGCATCCATACACTGCTATTGGTTGATAATCTCTTAATCTGTAGATGTTCTTTTAAATTTTTTCTTGTAGTTTTTTTATTTGTTGAAGAAGCTGGATCATTTGTCCTCTGGATTTTCCCACAGTCTGGGTTTTGCTGGTTTCATTCCCATGGTGCTATTTAGCATATTTTTCTTCCCCTCTTTTTCCTGTATAGTGGTGGTTAGATGTATATATGGTTCAATATGTAGACATGGTTCAGTATTTCAGCAAGAATACTCCCTTTCACTCTTATGGGAACATACTTCTTATACTATACTGAACTAGATACCATAATGTTACTCTAGGGAGCTGTTTTTCTGCTGAGGGCCACTGAGACAAAAGTCATTCTAGGTCTCATTCTTTTCTTTGTTTTCTATTGTCCCCCGCCCCCATTTGACTTTCAGGTTAAGAATGGTTGGGAGGAGACTATTCACCCACCTGTTGATTGTTCCTGTATTATTTAGTTAAGGATATAGAAGCCACATGACTCTTCTGAATAGTAGTAAATACAGCTTACCTTTTAACAGCTTTTCCAATCTCTCTAGGCTTCCTGTGGTACATATAGCCACCTTTCCTGCAGGAAGAATTCAGCTAGAGTTATTATATCGAATTCTTGGTATGTCTTTGCCCTTTATACTTAGGCTTTGATAAACATTCTGCAAAGACTTGATGTAACAATCAAGTGATGCTTACAACATCACAGTTTTCTGGATTTTTGAACCAATTCAGCACCAGCAAGGCCATATTCTCATCCTGGGAGAGAAAAAGCAGAGTCAGTATCAGTTACACATGAGTAATATCTTTGCCTCTAACTTTCAAGAGTTCTGGAAAGTCATCTTCCTGCAGACCACCCCTGAATCTGTTTTAATACCTTTTGACTTGTATGGGTCTGATATTTAGTTTGCACCAAGGACTATGATCTAAATACTTTTCCCCACACTCCCATCCCTACCTTGCCTTCCTTTCTTTCCCTTTTCTTCCCTCTATTCCTCCTTTTATTGATCACACATTTATAACTGCCTAATACGCGCCAGGAAAAGTGCTTTTAAGAAACAGATTAATAAGATATAGGCCTTGTCTTCAAGGGAAAGGGTGGACTGCTGGGACCTTTAGTTATCTATATGAAAAAAAAAAAAGCTTATATCACATGCAGAATCCAGGGAAATTTAACCCCCTAATATGAAAAGCAAACATTAAAAAAAAAAAAAAAACTCTGTGGCCTCATGATAAGACTTTTTTTTTTAAAGGACGACTTAAGACACCAAAAGCACTTCTCATGAAGAAAAATATTAATAAATTTGACTATATTAAAATAAAAGCCTTCTGTAAAACAATGAATGCCATAAAAAGAAAAACAAGCTGCAGATGGGGAGAAGATATATGTAATTCAAATAATTGGTAAAGGATTAGTATCCGAAGTATAAGTGGGCTCCTCTAAGTAAATAAATATATAATGTATATAATATTGGTAAACAACCAAACAGAAAAATGTGTAAAGGATATGAGTAGGTAGTTCACAGTCAAAAGATTAGTGGTCATTAAACACGTAAAGATGTTCAACCTCACTAATAGGGGAATGCATATTAAAACAACAAAATATTTCACACGCATGAGATTGGCAAAAGTCTGTCATTACCACATTTTGGAGAGGATAGAGAGAAATCATTCTCATACACAGCTGATGGAGTGTACTTTGAAGGGCAATTTAGCAATAATTAGAAAGTTGAAGATCAACATTCCAGAATTCCCCTGCAAGGTTTGTCTATGTATATACGTTTCTGTATGTGTCTGTCTGAGGAAAAGTCTTGGCAGTGTGTATAGTAAGATCTGTGTGCCACATGTTTGTTGCAATATTGTGTGTTACAAAAATAGAGCTGGAAATACCATAAAAGTCCTTCAGTGAAAGAAGGTATAAATAAAAAGTGGTATGTTCAAATAATGGGATACTATATGTATCACTTTGCTAGGGCTGCCGCAACCAAGTACCACAGAGGAGGTGGCTTAAACAACAGAAAATAATTTTCTCATAGCTCTGGAGGCTAGAAGTCCAAGATCAAGGTTTCAGCAGGGTTGATTCCTTCTGAGGGGTATGAGGGAAGGATCTTTTACAGGGCATTCTCCTAGGCTTGTAGATGGCCCTGCCTTTATGTCTCTTCACGTTATCTTCCCTCTATGTATTTCTCTGTGTTCACCTTTCCCTTTTTTATAAACACACCAGTCATATTGGATTAACGTCCCTCAAATACTGATTTATTCATTTTGACTTGATTGCCCCTATAAAGACCCTATCCCCAAATAAGGTCACATTCTGAGATACTGAGGGTTAGGACTTCAACATATGAATTTTGGGGTGGGAGAGATACAATGCAACCCATCACACTATATAACAGTTAAAAATGGATAAACTAGAATGGATCAAAATAGATAAACTTCTAAAGCCTATTAGGTAAAAGGAAAAAAAAGATAGAGTGATATATGCATCATAACTCCATGTCTATAAAGTAAACAAAACTGCTTTATATAGTTTATGAGTATACTCAACATCTATAGTAAAAATCTCAACATTTATGGGAATGGTAAACAGCAACTTCTGGATAGTTCTCACCACTGAGAAAGGAATGGTGAAATGCAATTGCAAAAGGATCATAGCAGCTTCAGTTTTATCTGTAAAGTTTTCTTCCTTAAGGGAACAAAGGCAAAATGTTCAGATTTGTTCAAACTGGCTGGCAGGTACATGAGTGTTATTAATATTCTTTGTAACTTTCCTATATTCCTGCAACTTGATAATTTAAAAAATAATAAGAGAAAAGAAAATACTAACTCAGTGAATGGAATAATGTCACTACGTTGAAAAGTTAATTTTAATAATATAACCAGTAATTAAATCATAGGCAAAAGTTATAGAGTAGTGACAGAGTTAATTCTGGTTGAAATTAGTTTTAATGTTCAGAGCAACAAAATGAATTTTATGATAAAATTAACAAACATTTATAATACAGGCGTACCTTGGAGATATTACAGATTCGATTCCAGACCACTGCAATAAAGTGAATATCAGAATAAAGTGAGTGGCATGGATTTTTTGGTTTCCTAGTGCATATAAGGGTTATGTTTACAATATACTGTAGTTCATTAAGTGTGCAATAGCATTATGTCTAAAAAAAAAAGCAATGTACATACCTTAATTTAAAAACACTATTGCTAAAAAATTCGAACCATCACCTAAGCCTTCAGTGCGTCATAATCATTTTGCTGGTGAGGGTCTTGCCTTGATGTCGATGCTGCTCACTGATCAGGGTGGTGGTTGCTGAAGATTGGGGTGGCTATGGCAATTCTTAAAATTGCAGTAAAGTTAGCCACATCGATTGACTCTTCCTTTCAAGACTGATTTCTCTGTAGCATGCAGTGCTGTCTGATAGCATATTACCTATAGTAGAACTTCTTTAAAAATTGAAGTCAGTCCTCCCAAACCCTGCCACTGCTTTATCAACTAAGTTTATGTAATATTCTAAATCCTTTGTTGTTATTTCAACAATCTTCACAGCATCTTTACCAGAAATAGATTCCATCTCACGAAGCCACTTTCCTTGCTCATCCAGAAGAAGCCACTCCTCATCCATTCAAGTTTTCTCATGAGATTCCAGCAATTCGGTCACATCTTCAGGCTCCACTTCTAATGCTGGTTCTCTTGCTATTTCTACCACCTCTGCATTTACTTCCTCCACTGATGTTTTGAACCCCTCAGAGTCATCCGTGAAGGTTGGAATCAACTTCTTCCAACTCGAATCATGAATGGAATCTAGAGTGGTAAATCCTTTCCAGAAGGTTTTCAATTTACTTTGCCCAGGTCCATCAGAGGAATCACTGTCTGTGGCAGCTATAGCTTACAAAATGTATCTCTTAAAGAATAAGACATGAAAGTCAAAATAAGTCCTGATTCATGGGCTGCAAAATGGTTGTGTTAGCAAGTGTGAAAGCAACATGAATTTTGTTGTACATTTCCATCAGAGCTCTTGGATGACCAGGTACATTATCGATAAGCAGTAGTATTTCGAAAGGTATCTTTTTTTTTTGAGCATAAGATGTTCAATAAACTATGTTATAAACAGACGTGATTCCATCTAGGCTGAGTAGATTTAGCATAATTCTTAAGGGCCCTAGGATTTTCATAGTGGTAAAATGAGCATTGGCTTCAACTTAAAGTCACCAGCTGCATTAGCCCCTAACAAGAGAGTCAGCCTGTCCTTTGAAGCTTTGAAGCCAGGCATTGACTTTTCCTCTCTAGCTATGAAAGTCCTAGATGGCATCTTCTTCCAGTATAAGGCTTTTTTGTCTGTGCTGAAAATCTGTTGTTTAGTGTAGCCACCTTCATTATTGATCTTAGCTAGATCTTCTGGATAACTTGCTGCAGCTTCTGCATCAGCATTTGCTGCTTCACCTTGCACTTACATGTTATGAAGGTGGCTTCTTTCCTGGAACCTCATGAACCAACTTCTGCTAGCTTCAAACTTTTCTTCTCCTTCATCGAATTGCAGAGAGTTAGGGCCTTGCTCTGGATTAGGCTTTGGCCAAAGGGAATGTTGTGACTAGTTTGGTCTTCTTTCCAGACCATTCAAACTGTCTCCATATCAGCAATAAGGCTGTTTTGCTGTCCTATCATTCATGTGTTCACCAGAGTAGCACTTTTAATTTCCTTCCAGAACTTTCCTTTGCATTTGCAAGTTGGCTGACTGGTGCAAGAGGCCTAGCTTTGGGCCTGTCTCAGCTCTCTACATGCCTTCCTCACTTAGCTTAATCATGTTTAGCTTTTGATATTAAGTGAGGACATATGACTCTTCCTTTCACTTGAACATGTAGAGGCCATTGTAGGGTTATTTATTGGCCTAATTTCAATATTGCTGTGTCTTAGGGAATAGGGAGGCCTGAGGAGAGGGCGAGAGATGGGGGATTGGCTGGTCAGTGGAGCAATCAGAACTCACATAACATTTATTGATTAATTTTGCCATCTTATATGGGCTCAGTTCATGGTGCCTCCAAACAGTTATAATAGTGACATCAAAGATCACAGATCACCGTAACAGGTATAATAATAATGAAAAAGTTTGAAATATTGCAAGAATTACCAAAATATGACAGAGAGACATGAAGTGAGCCAATGCTGCTGGAAAAATGGCACCTGTAGATTTGTTTGATGCAGGGTTACTCATCAACTTTCAATTTGTAAAAAATGCATTGTTTTTGGAGAGCAAAAAAGCAAAATGCAATAAAACAAGATATTCCCGTGTCCTTTGTAAAAAGCAAGAAGTTCACTTTTCATACCTGAAGAAGTTTGAACTTTTGAAGTGACTCATTTGTGGAGCATTGTGTTGGGCATGTTAGGAAACATCTTATATGTGACTCAACACATAGCATGTAAATGACTTTATTCTCTACAGTCTAGAGCAGTGGCTCTTAACTACGTATGTATGGTAGTAGGTGGGGCGTTTCTGGTTGTTATAATGTCTCTTGACACTTAGTGGGCAACATCTAGTAATGCAAAACATCCTGTAATGTATAGGACAAACTTGTACAGTAAAGAAGGATGACAATAAATGTCAATAGCCCATTGAGAAATGTTGGTCTACAGGCTAATTTCCTTTCAAAGCAGATCACCTGAAGGTTCATAAAAGCAGATAAGAACTGTGAGACAGTAACTATTTTTAAAGCATTTTGGGTTATAAAAATAAACAGTACTTTCTTGATTAGTCACTGGTAGCATCAAAATGATTTTTTCTTAGTTTTATGATAACAATTATTTGTTTTTCATTGAGGTAAAATTTACATAACATAAAATTAACCATTTGAAGTGTGCAGTTCAGGGACTTCTCTGGTGGTGCAGTGGTTAAGAATCCACCTGCCAATGCAGGGGACATGGGTTCGATCCCTAGTCTGGGAAGATCCCACATGCCGCAGAGCAACTAAGCCTGTGTGGTGCAACTACTGAGCCCGCATGCTGCAACTACTGAAGCCCGCGCCTAGAGCCTGTGCTCCACAACAAGAGAAGCCACCGCAGTGAGAAGCCCATGCACCACAATGAAGAGTAGCCCCCACTCAATGCAACTAGAGAAAGCCTGCATGCAGCAACAAAGACCCAACGCAGCCAAAAATAAATTTAAAATAAATAAATAAAGTGTACAATTCACTGGTATTTAGTACATTCACAGTGTTGTGTAACCAACACCTCTGTCTAGTTCCAGAATTTTTGTCATTACCCCGAAATGAAACCCCATATGCATTAAGCAGTCACTTCCCATTCTCCTGTCCTCTCAGCCCCTGGCAACCACCAATCTGTCTTCTTAGATATTGTGGGTATTTCATATATATGAAATCATATAATATGTGACCTTTTGTGTCTGCCTTCTCTTAGCATAAAATTTTTAAGATTCGTCCATGTTTGGCACATGTCAGTACTTAATTCCTTTTTGTGGCTAAATAATCCCATTGTGTGGCTGTATTGCATTTTGTTTATTCATTCATCCATTGATGGACATTTGGGTTGTTTTCACCTTTTGGCTCTTGTGAATAGTGCATCTGTGAATATTTATATACAGGTTTTTGTTGGCATAGCTGTTTTCATTTCTTTGAGTATATACCTAGGAGTAGAATTGCTGGATTGTATGGTAATTCTGTGTTTAAGTTTTTGAGGAAACGCCAAACTGTTTTCCACAGCAAGTCTACCATCTTGAATTCTCACCAGTCATGTATAATCGTTCCAATTTCTCCACATCCTCACCAACAGATCCCAGTTATATTTAAGATGACATACTAAGTAATTGAATCAAAATGTCTGGATAGTGGGATTCAGGATAGTTTCTGTTTTCTTCTTTATATTTTTCTGGCTATCCCTTTTAACCTTTAGAGAATTAGCCACTATTACTATGGTTATTTTTTTAATGTAAAATTTTATTTGTTCTCATTTGAGCAAACTAAAAGTAAATGCTTCACATTCATTATCGACAAGTGTAAGGTTAAAATTCGTTTTATATGATGGACTGTGAGCTGAGTTGTAATCCACAAAAAAGATCTGAAGTCTTAATATATTTTAACAGAAGTATTTTACAAGAGAAGAATGTAAGAGTTTGATTTGTCCTGGCAAGACTAGAATGCAAAAGGTTCTTACGGTTGATGTATTACACGGTACCTCTGCTACCTCAGATTTTCTGTGGCTGAAGTCTCGTATCTAGTGTTCACAGATCTCTATTTCTGCAACACAAGAATTTTGAATCAAGAATATAGGAATTGTGAGTCTGAATTCAAACTTGGGGACTCTAAATAAATTTAGAAGTAGTACTGAACTTTTGGATGGAGGCCAAACTGGTGTTGGAAGAGATGAGTGGGAGTCTCTTAGAATGATATTATTTGCATTAAACAAATAGTTTAGAAACAATTTGTTTAAAGTGGGGAAACAGAGGTTCTGAAATGTTTTTAGCAAGAGAAGTCTCTAAGTGTTCTTTCACGCATCCTTTTACTTACAGTGTATTTATTATATACCATGTGTGTTTGGCCCATGACTGTTAATTTAGTTATTGTATCATATTTTAAGTCTGAAGAAAGGGAAATATTACAGGGTATTTTTGTGAAGCGTTTCTTTGAGGTAAAGTAGGCTTAGATTAAGTTGATTTGTTTTTGTTTTTGTTTTTGTTTTTAACACGTGCTTCTTAAGTTTACTCTCTTTTGTGTAGTCCTACTGGGTAAGAAAGTTTTTCCCAGCTTCACTCTGTAATTTGATTTAGGGAAAACAAAATATGCTTTCTCAAACTGTACCCCTCTTCCTTAAGTTTTTATATGCTCTCCTTGCTGGTGTGTTTTCCCCTTTTTCTTACTCCATTGGTCTAGGATTAAGCTTTACTTTATAACATTGTGGTGATCTGACTTGATATGCGAAGGTTGAACTAAAAGATTTAGAAGATGAATGATTGGCATGTTTCATAAACTTTGTAATTACAATAGCACAGCAAAATTATGATCCTGATATTTTGTTTTTATCTAATACCAAAATACCAGGTTGATACTATTTAATTAAAATGTTTACAAAATAACGATTTTTTAAAAAACTCAGTGAGACCAAAAGTTTAATGCATATCAAATATTATCAATTATCAACAATTCAGAAAATGTCAAAAACCTTATAAAAATATGAATGTTAAATATATATTATTTGAACATAAGCTATTTGTGGATAAAATTAACAAAATAGTTTTATTCAAAAATAAAAATGAAGAACACTTAAGTGCAGGTTCAAATGTGCATCAGTGGTTCATTATCGAGCGATGATCGTATCTTTGTGCATATTTTTCCTGCTGCTGAAGAAGTTTTCTTAAACTTAACGAGTTGAAATAATGGTGAAAAAATAATTATAATCCCCAATATATTCATAGATAATCTCATTTCTTGTTTGATAGCTTTGAAATTTTTTAATTTAAATTTTATATATTTAATTTTCGTTTTTGATTGAAGTTTTAATGCTCATAGTTTAATGAGTCAAAAAGGTCTTACAAGACTAGCTAAGAAGAACCACAGTCCCCCAACCACTAACTCATTGCCTTGTCAGAGGGAAAAGCCATGTGCAATAAATACCTCCTCTCTCTTTTGCTCTCTCGCCTCCTTCTCGTGACTAATATCAGCCCACTGGAAACCAAAAGGGAAGGAAGCCATATAGATACAATGCATAAAGGCCAACCTCCTTTTGCAGAGGGTGGGAATTGGATCTGAAAGGGCAAACAGGAAAAATTTAGCCCAATAGTTTTAATTTCTAAGACACCACTTTTTAGTGACTTTATTTTTTTTTATAGTTATATAGTACTCAATTTTTGGTTTTTACCTTTGTGAGGATTAAAATTTTTTTCCTTCTTTCATGGTCTTCTTCCTTCCAAGTGAAGGTTTCATGCCCCCTTTATAAGGGGAATGTTCTCTCTTTCATATTAGAGATTTTCCCCAATTGTATACGCATCTGAGTGAATCTAAGAGTGAGGCACAAAAAGCTGACAGGAAGGTCTTTGCAGGTGGTTGGGGCTTCTGCTTTCTCATTCAGTAGGCCTGAAGTGGGACTTAACAAATTTGCATTTCTAACTAATCCCAGGTGTTGCTAGTCCAAGAATCACATTTTAAGAACCATTTTATTAAGGAGACTCACATCTATGAAAGGAATGGATCAGAAGGAAGCAGAGAGCAAGTTAAGCTGCAGTGCGGAGAGTTCTGAAGCTAGAATGGCCCATCATAGATGTCCAAGTTAAGACAAAGAGCTGGGCCTTTATTACCCCCGTGTTGATCAACCTCTGGATGTGGGCTGTCCCTGGAAGGAGATATGACCTTAGGGAGTGAAGTTTTCTTCAGCATAGGTATCCCCATAGGGGGCTGACAACTGAGGGCTTTCTGCTGGAAGCACTCCCAGCAGGTGTGGGGGACAGAGTCCTTCTTTCCTGAAAAGGGGAAATGGGGCAGTATATTACAGAGTCCATATATGTTCTTTCCCAGTCATTTGCCGAGCTTCTTTGGATATGTAAGTTTGTGTTTTTCGCAAAATTTGGGGAAATTCTGGCCATTATCAGATATTTTTCTGTCTCATTATCTTCTCCAGTGGTACATAATTAGACCACTTGATATTGTACTATGAATCTCTGAAGCTCTGTTTCTTATTGTGAAGATCTTTTTCTTTCTCCTTTAGAATCAGTAAAATGTATTGATTTATTTACTGGTTTAGTGTCCCCTTTTCTGCTGTAGCTGATCTTCTTTAAGGTAATCCAATGAATTTTTCATTTCAGATATTGTCCTTTTTACTTCTAGAATTTCCATTTGGTTCTTTCGTTTTGGTTCCATCTCTCAGCTGAGATTCCTCTCAGGTGTACATTTATTATGACCATATTTTCCTTTAAATACTTGAATGTGTTTGTAGTACTTGCTTTGAAGTCTTCGTCTGCTAATTCTGATGTCTAGGTCATTCAGGATATGGTTTCTTTGAGCTGCTTTTTTTTCTTGACTCTGGGTCTCTTTTTCCTTTGTTCTGGTAAATTTTGCTTGTGTAATGGGTATTGTGAGTGATATGTTGTAGACTTTGGATTCTGTTATTTTTCTCTGATGAGTGTTGATTTTTTTTATCCTGGTTGCCAGTTAACAGGGCTGGATTCAAACTCCAACATTATCTCTTCTGTGTTAAGTAACAACAAAAATCTCAACTCACATCTTTACACCTTCCAGCTATTGCTTTTTGCTGGTAACCTTGGAGTCTTCCCCAAATGAAGGTCATCCAAATATTTGGGCATAGTTTATACAGAAATTTTGTGGCATTTTCCTTTCTGGGATTCATTTTTATTTTACAGTGGCTCTGGCAGCCCTAGACTTTGTCCTGTGGCTCCTCAGCTAGCAAGAAGGCAGATTTCTGCTTCCGTCCTGAGTGATTGTTGCTGTGTGGGCAGATAAGTGCTGTCAGGCAACAGCCCTATAAATACAGCTCGTACCTGGTGCAGTTCCTTCTTCTAAGGATGACTTCCCTCCATTTGCTACCTGTTTTTGGTCTTGTTTGTTTTTATATTTTAATGTTTGTTTTTATATTTTATCCACAGTATATAATTGTTAAGAGTGGGAAGGTTACTCTAATATAAGTTAGCTTGTCATTTCAAAGCAGAACATTACAATATTGAAGCATTATTTTATTTTAGTTCAGACAGTCAAAACATCCATTATTCAAAGAATATTTTAGGAAATTGTAAAACATCCACTAAATGGAATATTACGATACATTATGTTAAATTTTTGAAACAAAATTTGGAAACAACAAGGATGTCTGCTATCACTGCTACTCTTCACCTTTAGATGAGAGATTTTAGCCAAAGTAATTAGATAAGAAGCGGGGGGGTGGGGGTGGGGGGAGGCCTAAAGATTGGAAAGGAAGAAAAATATTTTCATTAATTGTAAGTGAAATTATTATCAACAAGAGAATCTACATACTATTAGAACAGGTAAGAGTTCAGGAAGGCTGCTGGATATAAGGTCAGCATAGAATACCAATAGTTTTTCTGCACATCAGCATGCACGTTAGTAAAAGCCAATTAGAAAACATATTAAGAAAAAAGGGATACAGTTTACAATACCATCTACAAGCTACCTAGTACTCTAAAACAAAAGATATAGAGAGAAGCGCGGCGGTTGGCCGGGGCGTCCCCACGAGCGTTCAACATGCGGATTGAGAAGTGTTATTTCTGTTCGGGTCCTATTTACCCAGGCCACGGCATGATGTTCGTTCGCAACGATTGCAAGGTGTTCAGATTCTGTAAATCCAAGTGTCATAAAAACTTCAAAAAGAAGCGCAATCCTCGCAAGGTCAGGTGGACTAAAGCATTCCGGAAAGCAGCTGGTAAAGAGCTCACAGTGGATAATTCATTTGAATTTGAAAAACGTAGAAATGAACCTGTCAGATACCAGCGAGAGCTATGGAATAAAACCATTGATGCAATGAAGAGAGTTGAAGAGATCAAACAGAAACGCCAGGCTAAATTTATAATGAACAGGTTGAAGAAAAATAAAGAACTACAGAAAGTTCAGGACATTAAAGAAGTGAAGCAAAACATCCATCTTATCCGGGCCCCTCTTGCAGGCAAAGGAAAGCAGCTGGAAGACAGAATGGTACAGAAATTACAACAGGATGTGGACATGGAAGATGTTTCTTAGAACTCTTACTGTCTGTAACCATTTCTATAAATGCATCTGGAAATCTCCTTTGGAGACATAGAACTTCTAAATTATTGATTTTTTTTTTCATGTAAGGTCACTCATATGAAAGGGGATTAAAGTACTTCCTTCCTACATTGCTATCTGCAGAACAGCAGATATGGATGCTAGATTGCATCTCAATGTTAAGCCTTCACTGAGAAATACACTTTTATAAGTCATGAAAATTATGTTTGTAAATACAGAAGTGAATTGTGGACATAAAATGGTCATGCCTTTTGGTTAATGGCACTAGGCAGCATTTATGTAATAATTAATGACAAATTCATGACGAGTAATATATAAAATAAAATTTTCATTGCAGTAAAATATTCCTTTTCTAGAAGGGATACAGCAAGGAACTAACAATCTGTATGATAATTAGCCTCTAGTCATTTCTTTTGATTTTAGTACTTCTGGTTTTGGTTTATTAGCTTCTTATAAGAACATAATGGTCTAATATATTGAAGCCTAATTATGTTGGACCGTTTTGACCTGGTTTTAACTATTATGATAGGCATTTGTGGATGTTGGGGGTGAGTTGAATAGTCTGTTCCTGAAATGGCACTATATAATTTCTACTTTGGAGAATACTCACTTCTAAGTTGAGATTCCTAGTAGAATAAGCTTTATTTTTCTAGGAGTCCAGTACCTATTAAAATTTTTTGTGTGGTTTTCTTTTTAAAAACTCCTTAATTGTTTGTGGAAAATTGGACGTATGGGTAGCACATTATAGATTATTTGCACATAAAATTGTTTCTGAAGTGCCTACGTATTATTTAAAAGTACTAAACAAAAGGTATGAAGTTTGCTCACACATACTAAGAAGTAGGAGATACATTTAAAGAGAAATGTATACTTTATACTTCATGTTTTCTTATTTTTACATTACTTATGAGTAAGTATGTTAAGAGTATTAAGTAACTCAGTTTTTTTTTTCTTAGGACAAAATTTAGAATAAATTACAAGTTTTAAGGTTATATAATTATATAGTAATGGCTAAATTTTTATTTTAATATTAGATAGTAAAAAAGTGGACTGATCACTGGACCAGGTGTTAGAAGACCTGAATCCAGCTTTGTTCTTATTGATAAAATAAAGCTCATTTGTAAACAAACAAACAAAAAAAAAAGATATAGAGAAAATTACATGACATTTTTAAAGGACAGACAAGAATAAATTCAAATTATCAGTCAACTCCCCCAGTTCAATCTATAACATCAGTGCAGTTCAATAAAACTCTTAGGACTTTTGTTGAGTTGGAAAAACAGAAAGCTCACCTGGAAATTAGAGGTCCAAGAATTATCAAGGCTGTTCCGAAAATGGTTGAGGAGTGTCATACAAATTCAGAGTGTGGTGTTGGCTTAAGTATAGACAAGTAGATTAATAATAAAACTGAAAAAAAGCTGGAAACAGATTCAAACATATATGTAAACTTGACATAATAAAATAGAGAACAATTGGTTTGCCAAATACCAAACAAGAATAAATTCTGATTAAAATAAAGATCAAAAGCAGAAAAGCTAACTTCAAAAATTTTAGAATGAAATATAGAATGTCTTTAAAACCTTAGCTAGATAGGATTTCTTATGACAAAAAACACAGGTCATAAAGGAAAAAAATTAATAAATTTTATTAAGTCAAAAATTTAAACTTTAGTAAGTTATTAAAATGTACCACTAACAAACTTAAGATAAGTATATGTAACAAACAAAAGATTAGTATCCAGAATATATTAAGAACTACTACAATTTAATAAGAAATCATAAACTCCACTTAAAAATGGGCAAAAGCCAAGAACCAGCAGTTTATGGAGGAGAACCCATGTGGTCAAAAAGCAGGTGAAAAGGTATACAACAATGCTAGTAATTGGGATAATGACAAAGAGTTTTTCATACCCATTAGAATGGTAAGTTTTTAATATATGTCAATATAATATATGTATCATATATAAATGGCATATGTATATACAGTTTTTTTTCACGGAAGTTGACAGGAAAATAGGGACTACATATACTGCTGATGGAAGTATGAATGTATACAAGTGCTTGCGAGAGGAATTCTGTAATACATAATAAAACTGAAAAGATACATCCATGAACCCTAGAAAATCAACTTTTAGACTTATAACTGAGAAATTTTTGATTGTGTATACCAGGAGACATGTACAAAGATGTTATTGCAGCATTGTTTGTAGAAAAACTGAAAAGTACATAATTGGCTTTCAATAGAGGAATGGATGAATAAATTTGATACATTCATTCAATGGAATACTTTGAGCAGTTGAAATAAAGGGACTTCATCTAAGTGTGTCAGCATGGAAAGATCTCAAAAACAGGGTTGAGTGAAAAGGACAATTGCAGAATATATACAATGTAATGGCATTTATATAAACATTTAAAAGCTTCATGGAGCAATAGTGTATGTTGCTTGTAGATCTAATACAGGTATTGAAATACCACCTGGGAAGGTTATACATCAGATTAATGATGGTTGTGTTTGGGAAGGTAGGGGAGGGTGTGAGACTGGACAGAAGAACAAAGGGGACTTAAATGTCTTCTATATCCCTCTATCATGTTTGTGTTAAGTATGAAGGGCTAGATTTAGATGTGTTCCCATTTTACTTTATAAGTTTATTCTTTAAAAGGCTGTCTTTTACATATTCTTTTCAGAGATTTAGCAAGTTGTTTGTTTGTGATAGGAAGTCACAGTCATCCTCTTTAGATATCCTGTAGAGCAGTCAGTTTCTCGTAGAAGGGGAATATATTTAGATCTATTGTTTTTAAAATAATCACATTTTCAAGTTCATATTAATTTCTCTAAAAACGCTTTCTTAAGTGGTCCCAAAGAGTTGTCTTTATATGGGGGACTAAATGTCTGTTTGTCATTCATTTATTCAACAGATTTTATTTAACATCTAACATATGCCAAATGATAATACAGCAGTGAGCAAAACAGATGAAGCCTGCTGTCATGGAGTTTAAATTCTAGACAAGGAAGATAGCCAGTAAACAAATAAATTAATAAAAATATAAAATGGTGGCAAGTGCAATAATGAAATTTAAAACAGGATAAGAGGGATAGAGCGTGATGAAGAGTATTTTACATGAGGAAGTAGTCAGGGGAGAAGTGTCTGTGAAAGATAATATCGAGCAAAGTCATGAGGAAAGTGAACAGATAAGTTATATGGGAGAAGATTCTTAGATGCTGACCGAAAAAGCCAGTGCAAGGCCCTACTCCTGCCTTGAGAAGCAGCATGGAGGACAGCGTGGCAGGAGCTGAATGAATGAGGAGTAGACTAATATGAGATGAGATTAGAAAGATAGCAGAGGGCTGGATCATACAGGGCTTTGTTGGCCGTGATAAGGACCTTGGAGCATAGGACTAATGTGGTGGACGGTATCATTCTGGCCACTTGGTTGAGAATAACCCCCAAGGTTGGTGGTGGGGATGTAAAGATAGAAGCAGGGAGGCCAGATAGAAGGCTATTATAACAGTTTTGAAAAGAAATGATAATGGTTTAGACCAAGGTGGTGAGAAATGGTTGTTTTTTTTTTTTTTTTAATTTATTTTTGGCTGTGTCAGGTCTTAGTTGCCGCACACGGGATCGGCGTGCGGGCTTCTCTCTAGTTGTAGCACTCAGACTTGTCTTTAGTTGTGGCATGTGGGCTTCTATCTAGTTGGGGCATGCAGGCTCAGTAGTTGCAGCACGTGGGCTTAGTTGCCCCGTGACATGTGAGATCTTAGTTCCCCGACCAGGGATCGAACCCAAGTCCCCTGCATTGGAAGGCAGATTCTTAACCACTGGACCACCAGGGAAGTCCCGGTTGTATTTTTGATATATTACTTTTTAGCATCAATTCTTAATCTGTAGATTACCTTCTTATCTCAGGGAAACTGGGGGAGTTATTAAGAAGAGGGAAAAACAGCACACTTTAGCTGCTAATGAGTGAGAAGCTATACACACAATCTCCAAAGATTTTAAACTTCTAAAGATCTTCTGTGGGATGGTAAGGAGGGGATTTCAGTTCCTCTTACCTAGAGGTATCATTTACTTTTCCTTTTAGTCATTGTGAATTTTGCAGTTGAGCTTAATCCAGTCATACTTTGTTCTTTAAATAATGAAATTTGAAATTCAAGTACAGGTGTAAAGTTTTGAGGTTACTGATTGAATTAACCGAATTGTGATTTAAATACTTATTTTTACTCACTCTGTAGATTAACTGTATAGCTATATACAAAGGTAAATAACCACTTTTTTTTGCATTTATTTGGCTCTAGAACCTTTTATGGAAAATAATTTGGTTTGTAACATCTTTTCAAGATAGTATATAAACTATCTTTGAACTTTTGCATGATTTCATTGCATTTGCACTTTGATGTGTTAAAATCCAAATTATAGTTCAGTTATTTTATACCCGCTTCATTTGTATTATATATTAATTGTTCACTTATATTCAGTAGTTCAGTTAAATTTTTATGTAGTGGCTTTTTGTGTTATTTATTTCTAAATATAGTCTTTCTCTCCAACTTATTACCATATTAGCTAATCTTTATTACTACTTTTATGTCTGTGGATTCCGTGTGTGTGTGTGTGTGTGTGTGTGTGTGTGTGTACATGAGAGAGGGGGAGAAAGAGAGGAGGGGAAGAGAATCTACTTTTTTTTTTTTTTTTTTAATTTTTTGGCCGTGCCACGCGGCATGCAGGCTCTTAGTTCTGCAACCAGGGATGGAACCCGCGCCTCCTGCAGTGGAAACGAGGAGTCTTAACCACTGGACTGCCAGGGAAGTCCTCGAGAGAATCTACTTTGTAATAAGTCTTTAGAAATACAGATAATGTTACACCATTATGGCTTTTAAATGCTAAACAAATAATTGTCCAGAGTGGCAGGCATATAGTAAAAATCATAATTCATTGTAAACTCTGTGTTCTGTTTCTATGTGTAATAATACATCTGCACTTTTATGTATCACTAGAAGCAAACTTTGTTCAAAAACATCTTTTACAAAGATAGAGCATAACAACAATAGGGTGACTGTAGCAGTGAACTCAGAAAATATTCTCATCATGCTTTAGGATTGAATTTAGTACAATGAGTGGGAAATAGATTTTTGTTTTGCTTTGTGAAACATGCAGTTTTAGGGTATGATGCCTCATCTTAAGAAGTTTTGCTTATTTTTTTCATAGTACAGATAACGAATTACCATGTCTGTTTGAAAATACTTTGAACATTTAATAAATTTATCAGTCTTATTAACTTAACTTTCTTTTTCTTTTAGCAAAACTATACAATCTAAAGTGGACTGCATTTTGGTAAGTAAAATAACTAATCTTAAAGTTCTTTTGTTATAAGGCTTTTCCCACTATATAAAATACAACATTTTTGAGTAAATATTTATTTTAAGTATAACTCAATTTTAGTGAATAAAATTTGACATTTAATTACAACCCTAGGGGTGAACTGGCTATGTGCTGTCTAGATACTTTCCTATATCCCATCAATAATGAAATCATAATCTGAGGTAATTGCATGTTTTTGAAACTTACTGGCTTTTACTAAAGATCACTTCAGCATTTAATGAAGTGAATGTTTATTTTTCTGTTCTAATAACTCTTAAAGGATTTGTTAAAGAAAAAATTCAAGATGTTTGATGGGTTAAGTTTTGTTGTGATAGTGTATTTTTTGTATTTGGGTTGCTAGACTTCAGGAATTAAAGCCACAATAATAGTTTACATTCAGGTTTGACTTACAGACTATAAGAATTTGTTTAAATGATAGCTTTTTAAAATACTTTATGGGTTGGTTTTTGTTGCTATAATATACTTTTTATGTTTGGATTGCTGGCCTTCAGGCGTTAAAGCCACAAAAATGTTTAAATTTAGATTGTGTTTTTAGTTCCTTAGATCTTCTCTTAAACATATGAGGGAAGAAGTAGGCAGCTACTGAGACTACTGGAATAGTGCTGACTTCTTTCATGGAAGTGTGTATTAATGGAATGTTCCCTAGGCTCTAGAATATTCAGTGATTCTGCACTGTTAGATTCCCCAAAATGTCACTGTAGTTAGTCCTCTTTCTATATTTGTGATATCAGAACTTTCTTATTCAGGTTCAGGTCTTCACTATAAGCTAACATTTTTTTGTTAGGGAGTAAGTGTCTGTAGTGTCTGGTGCTGAAATAGTATGTGATCGTATTAGCTTATGATATTATTATTAGTTTCTAGGTAGGTGAGTAGATAACAGTACTTCATAGGAGAACAGGTAATTTGATCAGTTCTCCTATGCCTTTCTAACCTAATAGTTAAGAAAGAGGACTTTGTGGGGATGTTTTCCCCTTTTTTTCACTTACCTTTATTATCTTTTTTTTCCACAGTAACCCTCTGAAGTAGATAATCTTGTTACTTCCCTTTTACAAATGAAGAAACTGATGCTCTTGCATTTACTTCAAAAAATAATTATTGAGCCCATGCTAGATATAAGGGATACAACATTAAAAGGACATGTTGCCTTGCCCTCAAGAAATTCAGTCTGTTAAAATAGATTTAATAGTGCTCTTACGCTCTAGGGAGGTGGTGATTGGGGATGGAGGGGTGACCTTACCCCCACACCCCAGAGCATTTTCTGAATCTCCCATCTCTGGAGTCTCATTGTTTATATCTATCACTCAGTAACTATTGCATAATTACTCTGTGCTAGACCCTGTCTGGGTGTCAGAATACAGTGGTAAACAAGACAGATACAGTTGCTATCTAAGACCTCCTGCCCTTTTTTTTTTTTTTTTTTTTCAGTATCTGAGATAATGTTGGAGGATTATTGAATTTTTTCTTTTCATTGAGAAAATTGAGACAGAAGACTAGTATAATTTATTAAATATGGCATTTATAAAATACTAAATAAGAACAAAAAGGGTTTTTTTAATCTTTCAAGAGTTCAGAAGTGTTTATATTTTAGCATAAGTTTTAAAGTTATATGTATTTGATGAACAAGATAGTAAGATCTCTGTCTTCATGAATCTTACATTTTATTGAGTGAAGTAGACATTAAATGAATGGTAAAATAAATAAGCATTATAACTTCAGATAACAATAAATACTATTACAAAATTTTTAAAGGCAAAAGGAGACAACTGATGGTGGGTAGGATAACCTCAGATTGGGTGATTAGGAAAAGTCTCTGAGGAAATGACATTTGAGAGAAGACCTGAATAATAGGAAGCCAGTCTTGTGTGAAGATCTGCCAGTGACACATACTAGGCAGAGGGAACAGAAAGTACAAAAATTCTGAAGCAGGAATGAGTCTGGGATGTTTGAAGAATACAAAGAACCCAGTATGCTGGAACTTATGAAAGGAGGAGAGGATGATAGGAGAAAAGTCTAGATAGGGCTTATTTAGCTATGGCAAATAGTATGTATTTTCTTCTAAGTGAATGGAAAGTCAATTAAAAGGTTTTAAGTAAGAAAATAGTATGATCTAGTTTTGTTTTTTGTTTTTTGTTTTTGTTTGTTTTTTAATACCTTAGCTGTTGTTGGAAAATGGGCTTGTAAGGGGATAAGAGTAGAAGCAGGAAAGCCAGTTAGGCTATTGGAAAAGTCCAAATGAGAATATAAGGCTCTTGCTCAGATGATGGCAGTGGAAGATGGGGAAAAAATAGATGAATTCAAGGCATATTTTCGATATAAAGCCAGTAGGCCTTGCTTGCTGACGTATTGAATGTGAAGGGAGAAACAAAGAGGAATTAAGGATAATTTCTTTTGGTCTAAAGGATTTCCTTTAGTATTTCTTACAAGGCAGGTTTGCTCATAATGAATTCTCTTGATCAGTATTTATCTGTCAATGTCTTTATTTTACTTTCAGTTTTGAAGGATAGTTTTCCTGGAGATAGAATTCTTAATTAACAGGGTTGTTTTTTTTTTTTAATTTCATCTCTTTGAATATGTCATTCCACTGCCTTTGGCCTTCATTGTTTCTGATGAGAAGTCAGTCATTAATCATGTTGTTTTCTGGTACCTGATGAGTTGTTTTTCTCTTATTGCTATGAAGATTCATTCATAAATTCATTCACTGTTTGTTCACTCACCCACCTACTCTTGCTTTCAACAGTGTGACTATATATATGTAGGTGTGGATCACTTTGTGTTTATCCTACTTTGGGTTTGCTGAGTTTGCATCTGTAGATTAATCTGATTTGGGAATTTTTCAGCCATTATTTCTTCAAATACTTTTTGTGTCCCTTGAATTCCCCTCTCCATAGGAAGCTGCCATTACACAGCTGTTGAAATGATTGATTTTATCACTCTAGTCTCTGGGGCTTTGCTTCTTTTTTTCTGATTATTTTTCCCTGTGTTCTAGTTTCTCTATTTTTATTAAGATTCCCTATTATTTCATTCCTTGTCATCATGTTTTCCTTTTTATGTTTCAACACAGTCAGCCTCATCCATGTGGGATAGGTCATGGGAGAAGCCCCAAGCAAGAGTAAAACAGACTCTCACAGTTAATACCTGAAGTTCAGCAGTTTTTAATGACCAAAAACTTCTCAGTTTGTTGCCTTTCATCTGTTTCCAAAGCCCTAAAATCATTCTTTTTGACAATTTTTCATCATTTTAGAGTTATTTTGAGGGGAGGATTTGCTGGCTATTCATTCCATTTGTTCTAGATAGCTCAGCTTTCTCACATAGATTTTATCATGTTTTCTTCAAGAAGTTTTATAGTTTTAGCTTTTTCTATTAGGTCTGTGAACCATTTTGATTTAAATTTCTGTTTGGTTAAGGTGAACTGCAGTGTTTATTTTTTACCATATGGATAGATATCCAGTTGTTCCAGCATCACTTATTGAAAAGTCTACCCTTCCCCAATCACCTCCTATATCAAAAACCATTATGTGTGGGTCTTTGGCTAGAGTCTCTTTTTTCCGTCAATTGCTGTCTCTTTCTTTATGACATCACCACACTGTCTTGTTTACAGTAGCTTTGTCAAAAGTCTTGACATCAGGTAATGTGATAATTCAAATTGGTTTTGACATTTCCATACAAATTTCAGAATAACCTTGTCAATTTCTTTCAAAAAAAAAAGTCTACTGGGATTTGTTTGTGATTACAGTGAATTTATTGATAGATTTGGGGCCAGTGGACGTCCTAATGACAAGTTTTCTAATCCATAAGCATAGTATATCTCCATATTAGTGGATTCTTCTATAATTTCTCTCAGCAGTGTTTTCTAGTTTTCTGTGTATAGGTTTTGTATATATTTTGCGTAAATTATTCCTAGATATTTTAAGATTTTGGATGTTATCACAAATGGCATTAAAAGTGTTTGTTATCCAATGTTTTGTTGCTAATATTTATATTGACCTTGTGAGGATGCAGACTTACTAAATTCTCATATGAGATGTATTTTTTGGATTTTCTACCAAATCAATCATATTATCCATGAATAAAGAAAAGTTTAATTCCATTTCAGTCTAAATGTCTGTTTATTCATTTTTCTCACCTTATTCACATCTAGGACCTTCAGTTCAATGTTGAATAGAAATGGTGAGAATTGGATTTCCTTCCCTTGTTCTCAGTCTTAGGAGAAAGCCGTTTATTCATTCACCTTACAATGTGATGTTAGCATTAGCTTTTTTATGAATGCTCTTTTCAAGTTGAACATGTTCCCTTCTGTTCCTATTTTGCTAAGAGGATTTTTATCAAAAATACATGTTGGATTTTATCAAATTATTTTTCTGCACTTACTGAAATAATCACATGGTACTTCTACATGATTCTACTAACAAAGTGAATTACACTGATGGATTTTCCAAAATCAGCCATCTTTGCATTCCCCTGGTAAACTCCATATGGTGCATATATTTCCATATGTTGTGTTATACTATTATATATTGCTACATTGGATTTGCTGTTTTTTTAAAGACTATTGTCTGTGTTAATCAGGACTTTTGATCTGCTGTTTTCTTATAATGTCTTTTTGCTTTTGCTCTCTGGGTAATGTTGGCTCATGAAATGAGTTTGGAAGTGTTTTTCCTTTATTTTTTGAAGGGATTTATTTAAAATTAATATTATTTCTTCTTTAAATGTTTGGGTTTTGTTTTGTTTTGTTTTGTTTTTTTGCCACACTGCATGGCTTGTGAGATCTTAGTTCCCCGACCAGGGATTGAACCCAGGCCTTCACCTGGACACTCGGCAGTGAGAGTGCAAAGTCCTAACCACTGGACTGCCAGGGAATTCCCTCTTCTTTAAATGTTTATGGTAGAGGTCACTAGTGAAACTATCTGTGGAAAAGGTTTTGGTTACGAAATCAGTTTCTTTAATTATTATCAGGTTATTAAATTCTTAAATTTTTTCTTCATGCAGTTTTGGTGTTTGTGTCTTTCAAGGAATTTGTTCATGTTTCCTATGTTAGTGAATTTGTTAGTGTAATGTTCATAATATTCCCTTATCATCCTTTACTATCTGTAGGATTTGTAGCAGTTTCCTTTCATTTCTGATAATGGCCATTTGTATCTTCTTTTTTCTTGATCAATTTAGCTAGAGTTTTAAAAATTTTATAAATAAAATTAGTTATATTAAATAATTTTGTTACTTTGTAAATAAACTTTTGGCTTCATTTATTTTCTTTCTTGATTGTCAGTTTTCCATTTTGTTTCTTTCTCCTCTAATATGTGTTATTTTTTTTTCTTCTGCTTTACTTGGCTTTAATTTACCCTTAGTTTTCTAGCCCCTCAATAAGGAAATTTTAAACTTCTTTTTTCTTTTCATTGTAAGCATTTAATGCTACAAATTATCCTCTAAGCACTGGTTTAGCTACATTCCGTAAATTATGTTGTGTTTTCATTATCTTTCAATTAAATTTTTTGTCTATTTTCCATTCTGATTTATTCCTGTACCCATGGAACACTTAGATATAGGCTGATCAGTTTCCAAATAGTTGAGTGTTTATTGAATCTTGTTTATGGTATATCTTAGTGAATGTTTCATATGTACTTGAAAAGAATGTATATTCTAGTGTTATTGGATGGACTGCACTCTCTGTCTCTCTCTCTCTCTCTCTCTCTATATATATATATATAGATATATAAACTGATATATGTATATATCAGTTGGTTATTGTTTTTCAAGACATATTTATCCTTGCTGATTTTTTTTTTTTACTTATTTCAGTTATTGGGAGGGATGCCTAAAATCTCGTATTTGTGATTGTGAATTTTTTTTCTCTGATCTTGTCAGGTTTTGCTTCATGTATTGAAGCTGTTAATAGGAGCATAAATTTTTAGGATTTTTATGTATTCTTTATGAATTGATTCTTTTATTATTATGATATTTCTATTTTTAACTCTGGTATCATTTGTTGCTTTCACGTCTGCTTTGTCTGATATCACCATAGCCCCTCCATCTTTCTTATAATTAGTGTTTGTGTGGCATATCTTTTTTTGTCCTTTTACTTCTAAGCAGTCTGGGTCTTTGTAGTTAAAGTGTTTTGTTGTTGTTGTTGTTGACATCATATACTTGTCTATTTCTTAACCAGTTTGACAAGTTTTGTCTTGTGATTGGTTGAATGTATGTGTACCATTTTGCTATTTATCTTCTTGTAGTGTAGGTCTACTGTTGATTAATTCTCCCAGTTTTAGCTTATCTGAAAAAGGTCTTTAATTTCCCTTCATTTACAAAGGGTATTTTCACTGGGTATAGCATTCTAGATATTTTTTCTTTCAGCATTTTTGCAATGTAGGTCCATTTTCTTTTGGCTTGCATAGACTCCATTGAGAAGTTTGTTGTCATTCTTAACTTGTTTTCCTGTGTGTAATGTGTTCTTTTTTTCTCTGGCTTCCTTTAAGATTATTTATTAGTGGTTTTCAGCAATTTTATAACCTTAGTATGGTTTTCTTTGTTTTTGTCCTGCTTGTGGTTTACTGAGCTTCCTCAAACCTGTGGGCTTATAATTTTTCATCAACTTTCAAAAATTTCCAGCCATTCAAATACTCTTCTTCGCCCCCTTCCATCCTGGGACTCAAACTATGCTTACGTTGCATTCCTCAGTAATTTTCCACAGGACACTAAGGCTATGTTTATTTTTTTCTCTTTTTGCTTCATTTTGGATAGTTTATATTTCTTTATTATTATTATCACATTCCTTAATCTTTTTAAAGTGTCTAATCTGCTATAATTCTATTCAGTGAATTACCCATTTTAGACCTTGTATTTTTTAAGTTCTAGAAATTTCACTTGGTTATTTTTTTTTAATATATCCTCCATTTCTTTCCTTATTATATCCTTGGGCATGTTTATAATAGCTATTTTAAAGTCCTTGTTTGCTAGTTATATTATCTCTAAGTCTCTTTTTATTTACTGAGTTTTTGTTGCAATTATGGGATCACGTTTTTCTGCTTCTTTCCATATCTAGTAATTTTTAGTTTAGTATTTATTTAGAATGTCTAGATTTTGTTCTCTTTCTTTAAAATGTATTGCAGTTTTCTTTGGCTGGCAGCTAAACTACTTGCAGATTAGTTTGATCCTTTCGAGGCTGTGTTTAAGCTTTGTTGGGGCAAGTCTAGAATAGCTAGACTTTACTCTAGAGTTAGTTCAGCTTTTATACTAGAATGTTACCACTCTAGTGTCTGTACTGCGTTCCTTGGGTGTTGACTGAGATATCTCAGTGCTGTCTGATTGGAATTTGAACATGTCACAGTCAGTTACAGTTCCCTGGTAGTTCTTTTCCCAGCGTCATGGAGTTTTCCTCTACCCATATATAGTTTAATACTCAGCAGTAGATTCCAAATCTATGTAGGGATTTGTATAGATTTTGAAGATATTTCTGTGTCTTCCTTCCTTTTGGTACTTTGCCTTCTCAGACACTGATCTCAGAAACTGAACTGCTTGGGTTCCTACTCCCTATACCACAGTTCAAAAGTTGCCTTCAGACAGAATCATCTCATTCATTTTTTTCGCTAAGAACATTCCATCCAATGACAGTAGAATATACAACTCTGTTTCCAGAAAATGGACAACAAATGTGCTCTTTTTAACTTTAGCTTCTTTAGCTAAAGTTCCTAAAGTCACTTCTGTTGTCAGCAGATGATCTCACCTCCTACTTCTCTGAGGAAGTAGGAAGATGCAGTGTAGGTATCCCACAAAATTAAAACCACTTTGTATTCCCAACTCAGTAGTTCCTCACTTCTGTACCATGTCTTCCTTCCCTTCCTCCCAACAGATGAAATATCTTTCTGCCTATCTGAAGGTTGATCTCCTCTTTCTAGGCCCTGGATACCATCTCTTCCTGTCTCTGAATTCATTTATCCTCTTCCTCCTGTTCTTTTGAAAGAAGAAAGTCAAGGTTTAGTCAAAGTGTTGATTGAATTCAGTCTCCTCTGAAACTTGTGTTTATCAAGGATACCATGACCTCTCATTGCTAAATATAATGGACAGTCTCAGTTCCTAACTTGACAACCCTTTTTCGGTTGACTCTGTTGACCATCCTTTTACCCTCCCTTGTTTAGTTCATTCTCATTCTTTTAATTCATTAGATGCCACACTATCCTGGTTTTCCTGTTACACCTTAGGCTGTTCCTTCCCAGTTTCTTCAAGGGCCTCTGTTCCTCAACCTAAGTCCTCTGTATTCTGTCTATATTTGCCCATGGTGATCTCATCTATTTTGATGGTTTCAATTAATCTCAGTATACTGATGATTCATAATTATACATCCCCAGTTTAAGCTCTAGACCCATACAGCCAAACTGATATCAATTGACCAATTTTACTAAGATGTCACATAGGCACTTCAGACTCAGCTTTTCCAGAACCAATCTCACTGTATCACACCCCAAATTCTGAACATATTTCTATTTGTTTCTTATTGCTGCTGTAACAAATTATCATAAATTTAGTGGCTTAAAACAACACGCATTTATTATCTTTTAGTTCTGCAGGTCAGCAGTCTGACACAGGTCTCACCTAGATAAAATGAAGGTGTCAGGAGAGCTGTGTTCCTTTTGGAGTCTCTAGGGGAGAATCTGTTTCCTTGCCTTTTATAGCTTTTAGTGGCTGCATCTTCAAAGCCAGCAGTGGCTGCTCAAGTCTTACACTGTATCACTCTGACACATCTCTTTTTTGTAGTCAAATCTCCCTCAACTTCCCTCTTACTAGGACAGTTGTGATTACATTAGGTCTACTAGATAATCCAGGATGCTCTCCCCATCTCAAGGTCCTTAATTTAATCACATCTGGAAAGTCCCTTTTACCATGTAAGGGAACAGATTAACAGGTTCCAGGGATTCAAGGATTAGGACATGAACATCTTGGAGGGCCATTATTCTTTCTACCATATTGTCTTAGTGAATATACTCACTCATCCAACCTAAAAGCCTGGTGGTCATTCTTGTTTTCATCCTCTTTCTCACCTGCCTCACATCTAGTCAGTCACCAAGTCCTATCACTTCTGTCTTCATTATTGCTCCATTTTTGTCTGTCCCTACTGCTACTACATTAATCCAGATCATTGTACTTGTTGGAAATACTGCAGCTATTTTTCTGCTTCTCGTCTCTCCACTTTTATTCCATTCTTCACAGTATCATTACAATCATCTTTATGAAATGTGAATCTGTGTATTTTGCACCCTTGCTTAAGACCTTTTGCTGGTTCCCCATTGTTCTATCTTTAAGGCATTGAAGACCCTTCATACTCAGGCTTTACTTTTCTTATTTAATGTCATCTTTCTCTACTCCCTCCACAGGCTGTCAGCAAGCTGTAATGAACACTTGTGGAGTAAGAAAAGAGAATATATACCCTCTCAGTCTAGAACAGCAATGGCCATTAGAACATTCTATGGTGGTAGAAATGTTCTGTATATGCACTATTCAGTATGGTAGCCAGTAGACACATGTGGCTATGTATTAAGCACTTGAAATGTGGCTAGTGTGACTGAGAAACTGAACTGTTAATTTTATTAATTTAATTTTAATTTTAAGTTAAATAGCCACAAGTGGCTAGCAGCAACCTTTTTGGATAGTGCATATCTAGACAGTGGTTCTCAGCTGGAGGCAGTTTTACCCCCCAGGAAACATTTGACAATATCTGGAGACATTTTTGTTTTGCTACCAGTTGAGTGGGTAGAGGACAAGTATGCTGTTTAAACATCCTGTAAAACACAGGACATCACTTTATCAGCCCAAAATTGTCAGTAGTGTTAAAGTTGAGAAACTGTGGTCTAGACTATCCTCTCTTTTTTTTTTCCTTCTATCTAGTTATATTTTAAGATTCGTCTTAGATGTCACCCTCTCGGAAAACCATCTGTGATTTGTCAGGTCTGAGTCTGATACATCTTCTGTCCCCTAATGTCCTGTGCTTACTTTTATTTGTTTTATGTAGTCACCTCTATGATAGTCATAATCATCATTTTTATTTGTTCTTGGCTTCTTGAGTGTAGGAACATATAGGAATATGCCCAAAGGCACATGAGGATGATCAATAAATATTTGTTAAATGTATGAATGAGTATAATCTAACGACTCAATTATTAAACATATTGCAGTTTAAAATGTAAAGAAGTGTTACCACCTTAAGTTGAGACCTTTTTAGAGACCATATACTTGATAAAACATTTGAATTTACTTGTTGGAATTACTTCACAGTTTGCCCGTAAGAACAGAAACTGGTCTCATTCCTTTAGAGGGAAAGAATTTTTTTTTTTTCCTGGCATTCTCCTCTTTTCCCCTCTTCTTCTCAGCTTAGGTATTTCTCTTCCTCCTACACTAACCTGTTAAGAGAGAACCAGCCGAAACCACTCCCACTCATCCCCAGAGATTCAGGAAGGATTTAAGCAAGTTCAGAAACTAAGAGAAACTGGCAGCATAACAGAATGGCTCAGAGCTGAGGCTATAGAATGACACAGTCCTGAATTTGAATCTTTGCCCCTACCATTATTGCCATTTTTGTCTGATTTTGGACAATTTTAACTATTTTAGTTATATTTTTAAAGGTGATAATAATAGTACCTAAGCCACTGAGTTACTGTGAATATTAAAGGAAATAACAACTGTACTTGTTACAGGCATCCCTCAGAGATGCTGAGGGTTTAGTTCCAGATCACTGCAGTAAAGTGAATATTGCAATAAAATGAGTCACACAAATTTTTTGGTTTCCCAGTGCATATAAAAGTTATTTTTATGTATATGTATGGCTGAGTCATTTTGCTGTGCACCTGAAACTATCACAGCATTGTTAATCAGCTATACTCCAATATAAAATAAAAAGTTTTAAAAAGAAGTTATTTTTATACTACACTGTAGTCTCTTAAGTGTGTGATAGCATTATGTCTAAAAAAAAATTGTACACACCTTAATTGAAAGATACTTTATTGCTAAACAATGCTAACCCTCCTCTGAGCCTTCAGCAAGTCTTAGTAGCAATATCAAAGATCACTGATCACAGATCACCATAACAGATATAATAATAATAATGATGGAAAACTTTGAAATACTGTGAGAATTACCAAAATGTGACTCAGAGACACAAAGTGAGCAAATAAGATTGGGAAAATGGTGCTGATAGACTTGTGCAACGCAGGGATGCCACAAACCTTCAAATTGTAAAAAACACAATATTTGTAAAGTGTGATAAAAGGAAGCTCAATAAAAGGAAGTATGCTTGCAGTGTAAATACAGTGCCTGGCACATCATAAGCACACATGACAGCTTCAGTTGAAGGTGTTGTATGTGTAAATTGTTAATGTGGATCTAATTGACTTTATTGCCACAAATTTATGTTTCTAGAAGTCTAAATGTTAGTCAGGGATAACATTTTATGTTCATCATCACAAAACTTACCATTTAAGAATGAATGCTTACCATATGGAACCAATGAGGGGAGAATATTGAATCCCTCAAACATAGAGAGTGGAAGACAGAGAAGTTGGGAATCACCTGGCTAAAGCTGCCTGGAAGCCAGAAGGTACATATTGTAGAACAGCTGCCAGTATCAACACTCTATGCTCCCTCCCCCTTCAGACCTTTGTAGGTGCTGTTTCCTCTGCCACCTGTGCCCTTCTCAGATTTCTTCACTTGGATAATAACCCCTAGTTCTTTTGGACTTGGCCCAAAAACCCTTTTCGGAATGCTTTTTATCTATTAGGAATGCATTCAGTTGCAGATAACAGAAAACCCCAACTATTGGTGGCTTAAAGAAATAAGAGTTTGTGTCATCTAATAAGTCCAAAGTTAGGCATCCAAGAGTGGTGCAGTAACTCAGTAATGCCACTGGAATCCTAGGCCCTTTGTTTTTTGCTGTGTCATCTTTTATCCTGTCACATCATTGATGGCTGCTGCACTTCCATGCCTTCTGTCCAAATGCTAAGGCAGGAAGAAGGGAGGAAGGGTCAAAGGGCTTTCTTCTAGGGAAGCTCTGTCTTTGTTTTCAGTACACTACTTCTGTTTCAAAAACTAACTTCAGGAACTTCTGCCTCCAGGGTAATGTCACTTGGGTGCCTCTAGCTGCAAGGGAAACTAGGATATGGAGTATTTTGTTTTCTAGCCTCTATACCAGAAGAAGACCAAAAAGAAGGTGGTTAGCAATATACGTCTGAGTCCAGCCTGTCTGCCATAGCTTCTCATGTTAAGGTCCCCTGCTGTCATGCACCTTATAAAAAGCTTTATACCCCTGTTAAAGCTCTCACCATATAGTATGCTAATCCCCAGATTAATTGGTTTTCTTCCCCAAGAATAAGCTTTTGGTAGTAAGGACTGTGTCTTACGGTCTTAGTATCCTCAGTGCTTAGCACAGTGTCTAGTACGTGGAAGACACTCAGTAAATATTTGCTGAATGATTATCCACAAACAATAATTATCAAAAAGAATGTATAACATGCACATAATATCCCCAGAGTTTCTTTATACGTGTTGTTGTTGTTATTATTATTAACATTTATTGAGTATTTATTATCATGTGCCAGACAAGTGCTTTACGTATTTTATTATTCAGCCCTCATAATTTGCCTATGAGGTTAATCTGTTATCCTCATTTTACAAATGAAGAAACAGGCTCAGACAGGTTAAGTAACTTAGTCAAGGTCATAAAACTTGCTAATTGGTAAAATTAGGCTTTTAACACAGATAGTCTGACTCCAGAGCCCAGGCTTTTAAAAAACTGTGATATACATAACATTTTTAAAGTGTCTGAAATATTAGGTTATTATATATGAATTTTTAAGAATTCTACTTCTTCATCTTCCTATAATTAAGAAATGTTCCTGAAAGTAATTATCCACTTTGAAAATAAATCTGAAAAGAAAAAATGAAAAGCTGTCCTCGTTATCTTACTGAATTTTAGTAGTCAGTAATTCTAAATTCAGTCTCTTTTTTTGCAAGCAGGTTGCTTGAATGCCATTTTAAAAACATAATATGCTCATTAAAACAAAATTGCTAAAATGATTTCAGCTATTTAAATTGATTACAATTGTGAAGACTATGGTGCTGTGAAATATGCTAGAAGTGAAAAATAGAAAATTGTATCTGTGCTATTTTTAAAGCCTAGTATTTTGCCTGCTTATCAGTAAAGACAAATCGAAAATATTTGCAGAAGCATAATTGTGAACAGAGTTTGTTGTTAATATTTTAATGCTTTTGCAATAAAACAATTGATTTTTACTTAATTTTAACAATAATCAACATGACTTAAACTAAATTTCTCATGAGTTGTAACAATTTTAGATCTATAATGTCATTATACATTTGTAAAGCCGATCCAATTATATTTTTCATAACCAGCTTAATAGTCAAGGCAAAAATCTTACCATTGATACTTCCAACCCCCTAGGATTAGCTAGACCTCAGCGGAGTTTGAAAGCTGCTCATTCCATATTACCTAGGCCCCTTATTTTAGTTGAATGAAATTGGACTACCTGAAATCTATAGCGAGGCTAAAATGTGAGAGAAATAATCCTGAATGTTTGATGGAGAAAAGGCCTGGTTTGGTGAGGCTCAACCACAGAAGGATGGGAAATAATAGTTAGTTTCCCAAAATATGGCCCTTGGAAGAATAATTCCATAGGATGTTAATATGCAAAAAAGGGTTCCAAAAGTCAAATATGCTTCGTGAACTCTGGATTGAAGGATGTGTTAAGAGCTGTTATTAATATGCTGCTGTGTATCATGAATCCTAACAAATATTCAATATATACAAGACTTTTTTCCCCTCATAAAACTTCTCATGAAACTGATGTTCTAAGACACACTATTTGGGAAGTAATTGATAAAACTGATAGGGTAAGTTTCTGCACTAGAGAGAGAAATTATTTTCCATGTGCCATCCCGAACTATCAGGATATTGAGAACTTCCTGTTTATATTACTGTATATTAGGTGTGTATGCTACCAGGAAGCAATCTTTCACCAGTTCTAATGTTCAGGTCCCCTACATTGATTAGTTGTGTTGGAGTTACTAGAACTAACAAGAGTTAAAAGAGGGGGGAAAATGACCATATATTTTGGTTCCCATTAGGAGAAGCTAATGTAAGTATTAAAACAAATAACATTTCGCTTATCAGGAAATCAGTTGAAAGCAAGAAGAAAACTATTTCTGTCTCATGGACTGGGCAATTCAACAGCAATCCTAGTAAGATTATAGAGATGAGGGTAGACAATCTTTGTTTACTTTTCTTCCCATCAGCTGGAGAGATAAAAGGCTTAAAAGGAGGAATAAGGGAGGCTAAGTACGGTTGACCCTTGAACAACACAGTTTTGAACTGCTTGGGTCCCTTATATGCAGATTTCTTTTGCTAAATATGGTACTACAGGATCTGTGGTTGGTTGAGTCCCCAAATACAACTGTGGTATGGAGGGCCAACAGTGACGTTATACTCGAATTTTCAACCACAAGGATGGTAGACACCCCTAACCCCCATATTGCTCAAGGGTCAACTGTATTTTAGATCCATTTAAGTCCATATTTTAAATCTCTTAGGAAGAGTATACTGCCTTACTTCTAGGGCTCTCTACTGACCAGTATTCTAAGAGAGGACTCTTATGTATTGCCAGTTACTTCTAAGTTTAATAAATGCAGTGTTTGCGAGTTAACATGGCCTAATAAAGCATGTGCTTTACAGAGCATTCTATGCTCTGCACCGAGAAGGCCAAGTAAACTCAACTGGGCAGAAATTGAACATGTCTAATGAGTTCCTTGCACAGATGAGTCTAAAGGCTTCTTGACCTAAGTCTGCTATACTGGGAGAGGGCAAGTTATATTCATGCGAGTTGAACCAAGGAGGACTTTCTAGGATTACCAGTAAGAGAGAGAAGTTGAAAGTGATGTGAGGTTGCCAGAGTGCCTATTCCTTCTGGAGGGCTAGGGAAACTTGAAATTTGGTGATAGATGCCATCATTCAGATTATTCTGTAGTGAGGCAGGTTCCCTACAGGGGAGAACTCTCAATAGGGTCCTCTTGCAAGGGAATACAGTAGAAAACTTGAAAGGGTGAGATTGTAGTGAATCAATAGTCAGTGTGTGTTAGGTTCTGAATGCTGATTAAGTAATCCTTCAGAACTCTGCTGTTGCCTCCCACCCATGCTGGACTAATGTTTGTCCTCCCTGGGGGAAATGAACAAAAATTAACAGTCTAAGCTATGTTCTATAAAAACTTTCCTTCTGTAATGGACACCAAAGTCTATTATTAGATGAATCCTAAGAACCAACTTTCTGGACACACGTGAGTTGTCCATTATAAAAGCTAAAACCTGAAAAGAGAATCACAATGGAGGTACTAACTACCCCATCTGAAAAATCCTGTTTAGCACAGTAATAAGTTGGTTAGAAAACAGGCAGGGGGAGAGCAGGGCAAGCAATCTGTCTGTAGCAAGTCTATTCATTTATCATGGGTATCTATGTGGAGGTTCAACATTACTTACATTCTCACCAGGGTCATATCTGGAACATTGCAGTAGAGAATATTTCCCTGGGTATAACCTTTCCAGTATCATTTCATCTTGGCTTATAGCATCTTATTCATATAGCTTACTCTGAATCGAAGTACTGTACATTCCAGAGATCCTGGATTTTAAAACATATGGTTGCTCAGGTATGAACTGGTTGGTAATAGCAAGCAGGCCTGGTCCAGCAACTCAAGCATCTTGGTGCTTATGGCCCTGGAAGGAATCAACCCTTAACCCTGTAGACCCGAGGAGCTAAACTGGAGACCCACAGACTAGATCCACTCCACAGAGGTGTTTCCTTTGGCCCACGGTAACATTTTCTAAATTTCGAATTGGTTGCCATATTTCAAATTTGAAATTTTAAAATTGGGAGAGTTCACAGAAAAAAATCAGGTGTCTGGCCTCTCTGAAAACTTAGGACACTGATGAGTCTTTATTTCTACATGTTGTGTATTCTCCAATTTTCTCACATTTTCCTGCCATGCATTTAACTCCTAAACATATATAGTTTTCTTACCTGTAGTCTAGTTTAATCTTTTGCATTACCTGCCTGGCATTTGAGCTTGTGACCTCTGTGTTAGATCCTTTGGGGGCAAGATTTTCCTGAGAGCCATTCTTCACAGGATTGGAGGAGCCATAATAGTATGTATGAGGACAGATAATGAGAAGGCAGCCTCCATTTTTGTCTCTTAGTAATGTGGCCTCTTTACTGTCAGTTCTTGCCCTGCCTGGCCATTACAACAGTCAGTCAGTAGAAAGCAAAAGTAGGGTAGGACAAAGAATAATGGTAAAGCTCTTTGAGAATCTTTCCTATTGGTTAGCCACTGTGTGAAACGTTTTATCTTCATACTTTCCAATGAAACCTTCCCTGACCACTCTAGTTTAAATTATACCCGCTACCAATACATTTTCTTTATAGCATTTATCATTATCATGTAACAGATGTTCTACTTTTAAATTTTATTGTCTGTCTCCCTTGTACTAAAATATAAGGTCATGCATGTCTAAAGCATAGTTGACACTCAATACTCAATGAATGAATATAATCTCATTTAATTTTTTAAACTTTTCAAATCTATCCCGTAGTTAACGTTTTAAGTTAGAAGCCAGTTCTTTTAATGTGCCTACTGCTGAAGTGGTTGGATGAGAAGTAAAAGATATGTGAAGCAGGGTGTAGGGTATCTGCTTCCTGAGAACCAGACTAATGTTATTAGAGTGGGACTTTCTAAGACAGATGACACACTCCCAGAAATAAATTCGAGTAACTTGCTCAAGGGAGAATTTTTCACAAAAGGCACACCTCCTCTCCTGCCCTCCAGAGATATATGTTATTGAGGGGGCATGTATGAGGTGTATACAATTTGAAAAGACTTCTTTCCTCCCTTTCCTCCTTTATGGAAGAAAGCATGCTTTCTCACCTCAAATCCTTGCTATAATGAATCCTAAATGATGACCAAGGTCAATTTCCTGACCCAGTATTGATTGAAACTAAAAATTTTGTTTGGACTATCTAATTAAAATACATCAGACTTGAAAAAGGCTCGTTGTTAGAATAGAAGATAGGGTTTATCATGTGATGTAGCACTGGGGTTACTTTTAGTAAAGACCTAGCTTAGAATCTGACTTTTTCCTTTCAACCACTTGGTGGAGAGGAAATGAGTAACTTTCAAGAGAGCTACTTTTGTGTAGATTTTACCTGTCCTGGCAGGGGTTGGGGCATGGTGCTTGCTGACAGAGGGGCTGGATTTAAATAGCTGCATGTGCTTTGTTTTTTGAGTATCACAAAAAGAAATCATCTGTATAAGGCCATGCCATCCATCAGAGGAATTTGAACCCTTTATTCTTTTTTATGTACATCAAGTACATGAGTTATTTTATCCCTCAGTATGGGAGGACAGTATAGTTATAATGTTTTTGGGTTTTTGGGTTTTCTCCTGTTAGGAATTCAAGTGGCCTAAATTGCCGCTAAGGCCCAAATCATGAGTTCTTGGTTACTTTTCTCTTTCGTAATTGTAAAGAATGCCTTTACCATTGTCAGCTAGCTTTCAAATTCATTTTATTGTCACAAAGAGGAATAGGATAGACCAAGATGGCAATCTCTCACCCATTTACCTGAAATAAGTCCAATTTTCATTAGTACCTTTATGGTCAAAGAATGACATAATACACAATAATGCGTTTTGATAGAAAACAAATGAATTCTTATAGTATTCTAGTTTTTCTATTTTTGCATTTTAAGTTATTTTCAGACTTACAGAAAAATAAACTAAGGGGGAAAGAAGGAAAGGTTACTAGGAGCAGAGACAGGAATTAAAGAACTAACTTTTCCTCTGTGGCCTACACCTTAGTTGAGGCTGTAGCTTTGTGATCTTGAAGAATCAATTAGAACAAATCCAGTTTTTTGGAAACATAATAGTAGCTGGGCTCCCAGGGACTATCCTTTCTTTCCATGCTATAAAAACAAAAACAAACAAAAAAACTTTAAACACAGTGACTAGAAAGACCTAAACCTTATCCTTCTTGCTAGTGCCCTCAGCCTTATCCCCAACCACTAGTAGAACCCTAGGATCTTTTCAAACAGCATACAGAAACATTGATAATAACCTTTGCCTCACCTAAATGAACCAGAGAAAGATTACATGATCATTCCGTGATGCTCACTTTTTGTAGCATTTAACTATGGGCAGAAGTATTCTCCCTAGAGATGGTTCTCATTTGAATCCTGTTTCAAAGGGACTCAAATCTATAGGTTTATGTACCCTCTGCCTATTTGAACCCTAGCAATATGCCCTTGTCTCAGCATTTCATTTGGTTTTTAGTCATCTGGGCATTTATGTAGCTGTGGTACTTGCTACCATGTTATTCATTATTTCAGTTTGAGGGATTTAGCTTCCTTTTTTGTTAAGCCCTAAAAAAAAAATCAAAGAGTATACTTTAGGGCACATTTATAAAAAATGACCACATGGTTCTCATAGCAAGTTAGGAAACTGAAAATTGCTGAAAATTAAGAATTCTAAGCAAAACGAATTGAAAAATAGAGTCCTTATACCTTGACCTTTTTCTCTATCTTCCTTATTCAATCCTGTGGAAGGGCAACTTTCACAACTGCTGGGGCCTGAGAAAATGTATTATCAGGTATGTTCATTGTTTCCATAAATTTTTTAAAAGGCTGTAGAATAAGGTTCTACTTTCCCCCTTCAAGTCCTTCTGTCAGTGATGCTGGTGAAGAAAGAGGCCTTTTAGTAACTGTGCTCCAGAATCAGTGTCTCTTGTCGGGGAAGAAATAATTAGAATTTTTTTCACGTTTTGTTTTTTGTTTTGTTTCTGAAGTTTAAAAAATTAAAAAACAAATTCAAGTCTGATTATCCTGTCATTGTATATATTTTCCCTCCTTTACCTGGTAACTTAACTGAAGAAACTGTCAAACTGGAGAATTTTAAGTTTCTGGATTTTAAGCTAACTGTTCTAAATACAAATTTAAATTAAAACTTCTTTTAAAACCTTTTTCTGATACTAGTTTGAAAAGTAAAATTTAAAGAAGTAATCATGAATGTGATACCCTGGTTGGTCATCTTCCATCAAGACTCCGTCATTGTCAACCTGACTAGTTCCTTGAAAGGTGTTTATACATCTCAGCAGGAGAGTTTCTGCTTCTTTTGGAAATAAAGATAATGATCCATCAAGGATTTGCATGAAAGCTCCTCAGTTAAGTCCTTACTTGTTACCATCTTTATAACCATCAACCCTTCCCCAGTTTTGTGACCTTGTAAAAAACAAACAAACAAACCAACCTGAATAACACCTGAGAGGAAAGTCTCGTAACAAGAAACACATCACTGCAAAGAAATTTATTTCAAACAGGGAAAACCTTTTTTTAGTAATGTTTGAGAAGTTGTGGGGTAAACCTGATTCAGGATGTTCCCTAAAAACCGGAGCAGATCTCTTCACTCAGACTACCTTATAACTATATCCTATGCCAGTAAATAGTGGGAACATTTTTCCTTACCATCTGCTTGAAGGTTTTCAAGTTCTAGTAATAAAACGTTGAAAATTCTACCTGGTTCTCTGCAATTCATCTGGTATGTTTTGACAGTTTGGAGGTGGATGTCCTGAGCAGACAAGCTGAAGCACTAAAAATTAACTCAGTTTTTTGAAATATAGAATACTGTTTCAGGTATTTTTTTTTAACAACAAATGGAAAGTTATACCTTTTTTTCCAAGTCCAACCTAGGGAAAGCTTTTATTTCTGACCTACTCTGCTTAGATTGATTCCTTTCTCTCTAGTATCACAGTTATCAGAAATATTTTCTAACTTCAGTTACATCTTGATGGCTCAGGAAGGAATAGTGTCTACATTTTTCTGCACTTACCCTGACGAAAGTCAGTGCTGGTGGAACACTGTCTTCAATAATTTGTGGTCAAGTCTGATGCTCACATAAAATCTAGGAACCTTGCTCTTGTGGTATACCTCTTAAGTTAGTGGAGGTCACCAGGCAAAATATTTCCTAAATTTCTTAAGATACCTTGCTTTTTCAAATAAAAGATTCTATACTTGTTGATAGAATTTGAATTATAAACTCTTTGGCCAAAATCTGACTTTAAGCAAGTATATATTTCAAAATAATATTTATGTAATAATAATACCTATTATAGATACCTTTTATAAATTTCTTTTAATCCTCACAAAAATTTTATGGACATTTTATCAGTGTTTTACAGAATTGAAAATTAATGCTTATCTTGCCTAATATCACAGAGCTAATGAGTGGCAAATCTGGAACTCTTCTGATTCTGTATCCTGTACCTTAGCACTATATCCTATTGTTTTAGATAGATTAGATTTGAAAGGTCCACCAATCAAGCTCAAGTAGCAGCTGCTTTATTCATCTATAATATATGATATAGGTCCTTTATCCTTATTAGCTATTAATTTATCAATACGAGACTTGCCTATTAACCTCAGATTTCTAAAAGTTCCATCAAAGCTGCTTTATTACTACACTAATCAGTTACTGGGAGATATTCTTATATGAAAAGTCTGTTTCACAAGTTCAAGAAGGATCAGTGAATCATGCATTTTGCTATGTGATCCTCTCAAGGATAAGGTGTCAGATTTTTTCTAAGTTAAATTCCAACTCAGTGAAAGTTGTTTTTAAATACTGAAAGTTAAAACGGCATTATTTTTAACCTTTAATAAACAAGAATCTCATAATAAATGTGGCATGAAAATAAGAATTGGTGAATCATTCAATAAATTATACTAGGAAAATTAGCTAACCTTGTGGAAAATTTTTAATTAGGTTTCTACTTCATAACTTACAGAAAAATAAATTGTAGAGGAATTAAGTACAATACCTAAAGACCTAAATGTGAAAAACAAAACTTTAAAAAGAAAACATGGGATATCTTAATGACATTGGGATAGAGAAGGATTTCAAAATAAGACACAAAAAGCACAGATTATAAATGAAAAAATTGATATATTTGACTGCCTGGAAATTAAAAACTTCTCTGCATCTCAAGACTCCAAAAACAAAATGCAAATACAAGCTACAATTAGAGAAGATATTAGCAACACTTCTGAGCAATAGAAGATTAGTATGTGGACTACATAGTAAATATTCCCATTTTTAAATGTGTAGTTCCTTGAGCAGTGGTTCTTCAGATGTGATCCTCTGAATAGCAGTATCAACATCACTGGGAACTGTTTAGAAATCCGGGTTCTCAAGGTCCCTGCTCCAGACTACTGAGTCAGAAACTGTCATCTTTAACAAGCTCTGCAGGTGATTCTGATGCGTGATAAAATTGGATAGCCGTTGTATTAGAGTAAACTCAAATGGTAAATAATATGATAGTCTCATTGTCAATCAGAAAATGTAAAATAAAACAGTGAGATACTTTTTCATACTTATAAGATTAGCTAAAATGGAAATCTTAAGTTTTAACAAGGATGTGGAGAAATTGTAGCATTGCTGTTGGAAATATAAATGGGCCTAACAGTTTTGGCGAGCAATTTGGGAATACCAACAAAGTTGAAGATGTGCATCTTATATGACCAAGTACTTCTACTTTTAGGTAGGTTCATACTATAGAAAAAACTCCCACTCAAGGACACAACAGTCACAAATAAAAATTTTTATTGCAGCACTATTTGAAATAATGAGACTTTATAACAACTGTCTGTCATAAAGAAATGGATAAACTGGCTTCAGTCCATATAACAAACACTACTGTATAATCTAAAAAGTTGAAAGAATTCTGAAGCAAATATGGCAAAAAGTTAGCATCTTTTAAATATGGATAGTGATAAATGTGTACCTACTTTGTATACTTTGGTTGAAATACTTTATCATTTTAAATTTAAAAATTAAATGGGGTATTAAAATATTAAAAGGAGTACCATCTGGCTCTGTCTTACATTTCAGGATTCTGCTTCAAAAGGTGATTGAGTTTGGATAAACCAGAATCTTCGATCTAGTTGAGGGGGGAAGGTGTAACTAGATACCGAAAAACTTTTTTTAGCAATCAATAAATGCAAATTAATTGAGTATAAATCCCTGAGCCATAATTGCTGTGGCCCAAAGTAAAGGGACAAACAGGCATATTATAGGACCTTGTGTACAAAATCTATTAGAGTTGAATTTTTTAACTAGGTTTTTTTTTTTTTTTTAAATAAAGTGGGAGAGAGCATGAAGGCTGTATATTCTAAACTGGTACTTCTTAACTTTTTTTCAGCCCATGTCTCATTTTGATAAACATAAATATCTTATATTCTTGGTTAATATAATTTGAAATTTCAAAATATGTTCAATACTATTCTATAAATGAGTGAATGAAAGCTTTTGTGATTAGAGAGGAGCCCAGTTCTTCTCTCAACATTTTAATCTGCATATCTAAAAGGGATCTTCAGTTCTCTCAGAAGTGCTAGGGGGAAAGGTCTGACTTGCTGTATTAATCAGGATGGGCAAGGCTATGCTGCCGAAACAAAGGAAGCCTGAAATATCAGTGGCCTAACCAGAAGAACTTATTGTCATTCACACTACATGTGTAGCACAAATCATTGGAGGACCCTGTTCCACGTAGTCCCTCAGGAACCCACATTGACAGACATTGCCACGTTGTAGCCTCACCACTGAAACACAGGACTGCCAAGGTGCCACAAAGGGGGAAAAAGGGTATAGAGGTGACACATTGGTTCTTAACTATGTCAGCTGAGAAGTGAAATGCTCACTTGTGCTAAGTTCATGGCCCTAAACTAACTGCAGAGGAGGCTGAGCAATGTAGGTGAGCAGATGGAATATTTGGTGAACTGTCTCTGTTCCTTATTCTCTTCAGCACTTTACTTACATCTCACAGAAACAATTAGATAGCTCCATGCTCCTCGTTCCTCCTGTGAATATTCTCGATCAGCCAGAGTTTCAGAGGGGAAGGGCATAGGAGTGGTAGAATTCGAACACAAAACTCCGCCTTGATCCTCCAGAAGTAACTTGATCTTGTATATTTTGCTTTACACCTTTAATTTCTCTGGATCACATGATATCAAAGTGAATGTTGAATCTGGTTGTTTGCTCTATGCTTTTCTGTCTAGGATGTGAAAGAGCAAAGCACTATCTAGGTCTTTTGCAACATTAAGTCTGTAACATTGCTTTGTTTTCATACCCAAAGTTTCTGAAAAACCAGCTACATAAATGTATGCTTATGTAAATGGGATGATTGACACACAAGGTCTGCTTACTTACGTGGAAGTAAACAGGGAGATTTTTACCAAAAATTCTCCAAAGGGGTTTCCTGGAATGTCTTTGACATCTAAATCAAACTGAAGTTCCAAGATTCCTTGGATATCTTCTTGCAAAGATTGAACTGTGTGAGAGAGAAGTCCCCATAAGCTTTGGGGCAAGATTTTCAACTACAGTAGTGAGAAATCATCACCTTAGTTCATTCAACAGACTAGATAATATCTGAGGTTCCCCCTAAACTTGAAGACATTTTCAATAACTTTGCTTTGAGAACTTAACTTCTTCAACTCAAGAAAATGAAGACTTTTAAGACTAAGGAGTAGAGATGTTGTTGTTTGTCATTTGAAGTTTCAGGTCAGATATTCAGATATATCTGCCAAATATGCCAAGCGCTATTAAAAATTGTGATTTTTTATTGTAAAATACACTTAACGTAAAGTTTATCATTAGTGATATTTATTGTAGTATATTCACAATGTTATGTAAACACTACCTCTACCCAGTTCTAAAACGTGATTTCGTCACCCCAAAAGGAAACCCATTAAGCAGTCAGTCCTCTTACTCCCCTCCTCCCAGTCCTTGGCAGCCACTAATCTTTCTCTCTGCATGGATTTGACTGTTCCGGGTATTTCATGAAAAGTGAAAGTATTTGATATGTGGCTTTTTGTGCCTGGCTTCTTTCGCTTAGTATAATGTTTTCAAGGTTCATCCATGTTGCAGCATGTATCAATACTTCATTTCTTTTTATGGCTGAGTTTTTAAATTATAATTTTTTTAAAATTTATGCAGTTGGTCTTTTTCCTAATACTCTAAAAATAGAGCAGCTTTGTCCTTCATTTCATAAGTGCATCAAACATATTTCTTTTTGACAACCAATGAATCTCCACTTGGAACAGAAAACTAATTCTTTATTTTTTGGCGGCGTTGGGTCTTCGTTGCTGCGCTCGGGCTTTCTGTAGTGGCGAGCGGGGGCTACTCTTCGTTGCGGTGCACAGGCTTCTCATTGCAGTGACCTCTCTTGTTGCGGAGCACGGGCTCTAGGTACGCGGACTTCAGTAGCTGTGGCACGCGGGCTCTAGAGCATGGGCTCAGTTGCTCCGCGGCATGTGGGATCTTCCCGGACCAGGAATCGAACCCGTGTCCCCTGCATTGACAGGTGGATTCTTAACCACTGTGCCACCTGGGAAGTCCAAAACTTTTATTCTTGATGTTTAAATCTTTACAAAGTATGTCAAATAATCTGAGTTTTAACATACTTGCCAAATGATATTCTTGCCTTGATAATCAAGCAAGGTTAAGGTCTTCTACACCACTGATCATTGTTTTGGAAGCCAGTGATTAGCCGTAAATGACAAGTGTATCCAAAACCAAAAATCCTCGTGGTGAACTCAGCTTTGCTGGACTGGAATGCCATCACTATACACTTGCGTCGTTTTGTTCTCATTTGCTTCATAGAATTTTGATAATCAGTTTTAGTAAACTCTCCAAATTTTTTCTTCTGTGTGTTGAGTCCTACATAACAAATAAAAGAGTAATTGACAGTAGTAAGTTTTCATTGTTTGAAAGGCAAAAAAAAGGGGGGCAGCAGTGAGTTTGATCTTTTTCAAAACTATTCCGTCTTTAAATTAAATCTCTTTGGCACTTTATCCTAATTTGGATTATCTTCTGAATTCCTTCAGGAATTTCTTCTCTGTTCTTTTCTCTAGTATATATAAAAATTGAAAACTGTAGCATCCAAGGTTTCTCCAACAGTATGAAGTTTTTTTATTCTTAGTCATCAAAAATGATGTGTTTTTCGTTTGATGTTTTTTAAGTGAGGTGTAACTGACATAACATTATATTAGTTTCAGGTGTACAACATAATGATTTGATACTTGTATATACAGGCACACCTCATTTTATTATGCTTTATTACACTTTACAGATACTGCATTTTTTATAAATTGAAGGTTTGTGGTAAGCCTGCCTGCATTGTCAGATGATGGTTAGCATTTTTTTAGCAATAAAGTATTTTTAATTAAGGTATGTACCTTGTTTTATTAAACGTAATGCTATTGCTTACTTGATAGACTATAGTATAGGGTAAAGATAACTTTCATATGCACTAAGAAACCAAAAAATTTGTGTCTCACTTTATTGCGGTATTTGTTTTATTGCGGTGGTCTGAAACTGAACCTATAGTACCTCCGAGGTATGCTTGTATTGCAAAATGATCACCCCAGTAAATCTAGTTAACATCCGTCACCATACATAAGTTTTCTTATGACAGGAACTTTCAAGATCTACCATTCTAGCTACTTTCAAATATGCAATACAGTATTATTAATTGTAATCACCGTGCTATACATTATATCCCTATGACATTCATTTTATAACTGGAAATTTTTACCTTTTTGACCTCCTTTACCCATTTTCCCCACTCCCACTCCCACCCCCCACCTCAGGCCACCACCAGTCGTCACTGTATCCATGGGCTCAGGGTTTTTTTGTCTGTTTTGTTGTTGTTTTTAGATTCCACATACAAGGGAGATCATACGGTGTTTATCCTTTCTTGTCTCACTTATTTCACTTAGCATAGTGCCCTCCAGGTCCATCCATGTTGCCACAAATGGCAAAATTTCACTCATTTTTATGGCTGAATAATATTCCATTGAGAGAGAGAGTTTATTTATCCAAAAAAATTATTTTTTGTGTAGCGTTTTCTCAGACTTTGCCCATAATAATACCCATGGTTTTTTTGGTAACATAATCTATTTTCGATTTAATATGATAGGCACTGTTGGGATTAAGTGGGTGATGTTAATAATATTGAACAAGAGGTATTTTAGGGATAATATTTATTTATTTATTTTATTACTTATCTCCATTACATCATTTTATTTTATTTTTTTTAACATCTTTATTGGAGCATAATTGCTTTACAATGGTGTGTTAGTTTCTGCTTTATAACAAAGTGAATCAGTTACACATATACATATGTCCCCATATCTCTTCCCTCTTGAGTCTCCCTCCCTCCCACCCTCCCTATCCCGCCCCTCTAGGTGGTCACAAAGCACCGAGCTGATCTCCCTGTGCTATGCAGCTGCTTCCCACTACCTATCTGTTTTACGTTTGGTAGTGTATATATGTCCATGCCACTCTCTCACTTTGTCCCAGCTTACCCTTCCCCCTCCCCATGTCCTCAAGTCCATTCTCTAGTAGGTCTGTGTCTTTATTCCTGTCTTGCCCCTAGGTTCTTCATGACCATTTTTTTTTAGATTCCATATATATGTGTTAGCATACGGTATTTGTTTTTCTCTTTCTGACTTACTTCACTCTGTATGACAGTCTCTAGGTCCATCCACCTCACTACAAATAACTCCATTTCGTTTCTTTTTATGGCTGAGTAACATTCCATTGTATATATGTGCCACATCTTCTTTATCCATTCATCTGTCGATGGACACTTCGGTTGCTTCCATGTCCTGGCTATTGTAAATAGAGCTGCAGTGAACATTGTGGTACATGACTCTTTTTGAATTATGGTTTTCTCAGGGTATATACCCAGTAGTGGGATTGCTGGGTCATATGGTAGTTCTATTTTTAGTTTTTTAAGGAACCTCCATACTGTTCTCCATAGTGGCTGTATCAACTTACATTCCCACCAACAATGCAAGAGGGTTCCCTTTTCTCCACACCCTCTCCAGCATTTGTTGTTTGTAGATTTTTTGATGATGGCCATTCTGACTGGTGTGAGGTGATACCTCATTGTAGTTTTGATTTGCATTTCTCTAATAATTAGTGATGTTGAGCACCTTTTCATGTGTTTGTTGCCCATCTCTATGTCTTCTTTGGAGAAATGTCTATTTAGGTCTTCTGCCCATTTTTGGATTGGGTTGTTTGTTTTTTTGATATTGAGCTGCATGGGCTGCTTGTAAATCTTGGAGATTAATCCTTTGTCAGTTGCTTCACTTGCAAATATTTTCTCCCATTCTGAGGGTTGTCTTTTCGTCTTGTTTATGGTTTCCTTTGCAGTGTAAAAGCTTTTAAGTTGCATTAGGTCCCGTTTGTTTATTTTTGTTTTTATTTCCATTTCGACAGATTAAAGTGGGGAAAGACTGGAGGCAGGGAAAGCAGGTAGTTAGACATTTTTAGTAATTCAAGAATCATTGTAAGTTCCTTAAGGGCAGGGGCTATTGTTGTGTTGTTCATCTGTCTATTTCCAGTCTTTGTATAGGTTGTGATACACAGTATAAGTTCATAGTTATAAATCATTTGTGGAACATTGCAGAAAGTAAACTTAGTGAATAAATAAATAAGTGAATTCTCCTTTATTGTTTAAAGAAAGACAGCTAAAGACCTAAACTAATGTGGTGGCTGGGAAAATAAAGAGACTAGAAGAACATGGTGGAAAGAGTTAAGAAGGCTAAATGAAGGATTAGAGTGTAATACACCAAGAGGAACAAAACTAAGCAGACTCCAAAACTGAACACTGGGAAACTAGAGAAAAGAAGGTGTTAAGTAACAACTGAGAAAGAAAATGTCTGTGTATGTGTAGGGGTTTTTTGTTGTTGTCAAGGGAAGAGTTATGTAGGATATTGCTGATCGGTCCATCAGATATTAAAGCAAGAGCTAATTGGAAAATACCCCATAGACAGTGGAATGAAAAAAAAATGTGGATTTGAGAGTTAATTGCATGTAATTGATAGATTAAGTCATTCTATGGATAAATTCTAAGATTAAACTGATTCGTGAATGAATTCTGGTGAGAATAAGAATAGGCTAAATTATATCATTGTAAGCTTTTTTTAAAAATTGGATCTATGTTTGAGCTATGCTTTATTGTGTAAGAATAAATTCTGCCACCAAGAATGCCAGTAATCTGTCCATATTTTCCATTGCAATGCAGTTCAATTGTAATGAATTAGGCTACCAGAATTTTATTATGATATTTTTATTGTAGTAGGATTTGTGGCACATTTAAAGCTATCCTGTGGCAAACTCAGCTGGGAAAGAAAACTATACAGTCCTCTGCATAGCAGAAATTTTCTTAAAGGGTACATTTATAGACAAAATGACAAAGTTGCACAACAGTAGTGATAGACAGTCTTACAAGTAGGTTCTCCAGATAGCATCCACTGTTGCAAATCAGAGAATAACTACATCTGCATAGCATGGAACAGATTGTTGGTTGTACTTTGGAATGGTTGGCCCTCCGTATCCACAGGTTCTGCATTCGCGGATTAGACCAACCCTGGATCAGATTTGATCCCTCCGTTATGGAGGAACTGTGCATAAGGAGGACTGACTGTATAACACCATTTTATATAAAGAACTTGTGCATCTGTGGATTTTGGTATCCGTGGAGGGGAGAAGGGGGTTCCTGGAACCAATTATCTACGGATATTGAGGGATAACTATATTTTTTAACCTCAATTCCACCCCCAGTGACAGTAGCATCATCAGTCACATGTTCTAGATTTTTGAGAAATAGAAAAGAAGCCTAGAAATCATCTCATTCATTTTACATTTCTAAGGAAAATCCGCCAGAGCATGGAAGCCTCATAGCCAGTTAAATAGTTAGGCTAAGACCAACTAATAAATAGTCTCTTGACTCCCAATCTAGTACTTTTCCTGTAATATTGCACAACCCTCCTTCTTTAAATGTGATTTAAAATGAGAAGTTTTCGTCTAAGCATTGATTTATGATTTTGTTTATACCTAGAATGTAAGAATTAATAGGAAAGTACCATTTTCTCTTACTAATCAACTTTTTATATGCAGTAAATTTATCACACAACTTGACTGTATTATTTTACTGATAAGAAAAAAGCCTAGATTCTGTTTTCTTTGGCAGGTGATTCATTCCACCTGGTTTAAATTTAGATAGTCAGTATTTTTAGGGAGGTGTTAGTAAATTTTGTTGAGGGAGAAACAAGAATTTTTTAAATGATCTTTCTTTTTAATCCTTTTTAACCAGCAAGAAGTTGAGAAGTTTACAGACCTAGAGAAACTCTACCTCTACCTTCAGCTGCCTTCTGGTCTCAGCAATGGAGAGAAAAGGTAATATCACTTCTTGTCTTTGCCTCAATTACAGTGTTTATGTGTGTGTTGTGGTTGTTATTGTTTTGCACTATTCCTAAAATCATCAGGAAACAGACTGTCAAAACAGTAGATCTTTTTAGTCTTTGATCATATTTGGTTAAGTGTTTACCCATAGTTTTTGCTAATTCATTTGTGTACCTGGGTGAATGCTGTGAAATGCAATTGGGTTATGTTTTATAAACAGATTAGTATATTTATACAGTGTGGCAGATTTTGAAAATTGAACAGAAAACCAAAGAATAAACAGATAAGTATTGTGAGCAATAAAGTGCAAGAGTTTTTTTAGGTACTGTCAGCTAAGCAGATCACAGAGCATAAAAAAGAAAAAAAATGAATTGCCTGTATGGCACATGAATTTATGATAAATGTGTGATGTTTTAAGTGCTTGCGGGGTATTACTCTATTTTCATTAGTACAAATATTTAATAGCCTCATTTAGAAAATATAAAGAAAAGTTGTTGGTTCATGCATTCTGTTCTTAAAGGAGTTTCTCTACCCTTTTAAGTATTTCTCAGAGTTCATTTCATTCATATAAGTTATGTTTAACATTACTTTAAAAGTACATGTATGAAAAGAAATGGAATGAAAAATGTGTTGCTTTTACTTTTTTCCCCTTGGACCACATTTTGCAACTGTTTCAATAATTTTCTGTCCTAGAGATTGCTCAGTAATTTCTTTGAAAATACATAAATTATTGTTTTCGTAGCTGAGATGAATGTCAGAGTCAAGTGAGGAGCTTCCCTCATGTTATAAGAGAGACTGCCAGATAATAAAGATTTATGATGTTTAGTGGAGGTGTTGTCCTGGAGAGGAGGACTGGTTACAAAAAGGACCATAGAGGGAGACTTGTCCTTTCAGGATCTCTCCAGTGTGAATTCCATTCTGGAGCATAGAGGCTTTAGTAAGATTCAGGGTAGTTACTTGAGATTGCTAAGCAAATAGAAAATAAACAATTTTTTCTATAACTTTCACTTTATAGTTTGATGATTTGGTAAGTTTAGGCAAATGAACAGGCAAGTAAGTAAACAAATATCCCCTTAGAGGTAATTATGGCCAAAACAAATACCTTATGTTTTCAATGCTCCATCATCTCTGCCAGTTTAGAGACCGTGGCGGGGATGGAACAGGGCAATAACTTCAGTCAGACACTAGCTATAGAAAATGGCTCACAACCACAGGTGGACAATTTGTATTTGGATAACTGGGCATATACTTTATGTCCTGAGTTTGGTTTGGTCATTTATAGTGAGTTTACACACAGTCCTTTAGTGGAACATTTAGGCCTGGTTCAAAAATTATCAATGAATTCCTGTCTAGTTCAGCTAAAACATGTTTTTGTTTTATGATTAGTGATCAGAATGCCATGTCATCTAGTCGGGCACAGCAAATGCATGCCTTTTCCTGGATTCGGAATACCCTAGAGGAGCATCCTGAGACTTCACTGCCCAAACAGGAAGTCTATGATGAGTACAAGTAAGTATTATGTGTACATGTCAGGCATGCAGTGTATTAAAGAGATTAAGTACTATACTTGGCTACAATGATTTGTTTTATCATTGGCGAATATCATACTGGTATATGAGAGTTTAACTTAGAAATCTCTAAGATTCCATCCATCTCTAAGCTCCTCTGGTAGCGTGTATAATAAAGAACAGGACTACTGAATAAAAGGATTTCTTTAGAGTTCTTCTGGATCACAGGAGGGATGTCTGAGGGCAGAGGGACAATGGAGTAGGGTTGGTGAATAAAAGGATTCCGGTAAAGTTCTTAAGGATGACAAGAAGGGTGTGTCTGGGGTTCGTAGAGGGACAGTGGATGGCAATAAATAAATCAATGCATATGGAAAAAGTAAAACATGTTTTTTATTTAGATTTCTTAAACGTCTTTTTCATGAATCCAAAACTTTTGTAATCATTTTCTGTGCCAACCAGAGAAAAAGCTAAGTATCTGGAATGTTGTGAATTACTTACTCAGACGAAGGAGTTCAGTGGCTTGCAAATAGAAGACACTCAAACAGTTTTGATTGTACAGATAACTTATTTAAACACAGAAAACACAAGTATAGAGGCTAATGGGCCTTTCTGTATAAATGTCATAGATGCTAAATCTAGTCTTGTTTAACATTTTATAATTGATTTGGAAGCGGGAATTTGTTCTAGCGGAGTAAGTGAAACCAAAATTTTCTGGGTATTGAAATATCAAAGCAGGGAGCACGTATGTGTTGTACTTACACAATGTGGAAGAAAAGTGTCAAATAAGTGCTGCTGTTAGCCAGTGTAAGATGATGCAAAAGAACTACACTTACTGAGAAGATTATTGGTATCTAGAAAGGAAACTTTCTATACTCATTCAAAATTCTGATTCCCTCACCTTAAGAAATGAAATAGAGCTAGAGAAAGTCTAGAGAAAAATGTCTGAAATAATCAAGGGAACAAGGTTAAACTGAACAGCTTTAGATTTTTCCTCTTTAGAAAAATTGAAGCTAAGAGTACATGTGATCCAAGTCTATAAAGTTCATTTTCTCAGTCTACAACAGTCTACTGAATACCTGCTATGAGCCATGTCAAACCCTGTAAGAAGTTCTGAGGCTACAACAAATAAAACACAGCTTCTGCCCTCATCAAGAATATGAAAAAACAAAAAACAAACAAACAAAAAATATATATATAAAAAATATATATATAGTGAGCATGAATTCTTAACTAAATTCAAGTTAATTCTAATTAAGATAGAGATAACCTTGTGAAACTACAAAGAAGTAAATTTAAATTCATTAAAAGTTTATTAATATCAAACAAACGTGATATGTTTAAGAAACCCTGTATCGAGGATCAGGAGAATAGGTTCTGTCATTAAACTTGTGTGACCTGGACAGGTGTTTTAACCACTCTTTTTTCAGTTGCATCATCTATAAAATGAGGTGATTGAAGAGGTATGAGGTTTCTTTTAGCTCGAAAATTCTAAAAGTTGTCTGAGGTAGGAAATGAGGAAAACAAATTATCCAAAATGTCTCATGTTTCCCAAAAGGCAAATCGGACAAATTAATGCATGACATTTCCATAATGAATTAATAAGGAAACCAAGGATATTTATATATTTTTGAAGTGATATCCTTCCCCTGCACAGCCCTTTGCATCACCATTAGAAACAGCACCCTACATTTGTGGAAGTATGACTCTGAACCATTAAAGCAGTCCTTACGTTCCTAAAAGTTTCCTGCCTTGGGCAAAGCACAGTTATATTTTTCTATAATATTTTTCTGTGAAATCATTTTCTAAGGTTCTCATAAATTCTTACAATTTTTTTCACTAAGAAAAGTTAAAGGTTTTTCCTAAACAAAAGAGAACCAAAACATAACATTGTTTTGGGACAAGGAATGGTAGCTCCAATTTTGAGCAGTTTATTCGCAATTCAGTAGAGAGCAACTGAGATAAAAGGAAGTAACTTAGACTAGAGTTTTAAAAGGAAGTAGTAGGTAAGGGAAATACTTTATAATGACGTAAATAGGAAAGAAATACCAGTTCTGTTCATGGAATTTGAAAGTATTATGCTAATGATTGTCTCTTTATAAAAATAAGTATATTACTATACAATAGTACTGTAACTGAGTCTGAGTATTTTAGTTAAAAACACATTTCACTAAAAATATACGTTATGCACTGTTGTATTCTACACAGTGTTTCCACATAGTAGGCACTAATTTAATATTAAGAGTGACTAGAGACCAGTCTCTCCCATCAGGAAACTTGCACAAGCCTCTCAGATAGCCTCATCCACCAGAGGGCAGACAGCAGAAGCAAGAAGAACTGCAATCCTGCAGCCTGTGGAACAAAAACCACATTCACGGAAAGATAGACAAGATGAAAAGGCAGAGGGCTATGTAGCAGATAGAGGAACAAGATAAAACCCCAGAAAAACAACTAAATGAAGTGGAGATAGGAAAACTTCCAGAAAAAGAATTCAGAATAATGATAGTGAAGATGATCCAGGACCTCAGAAAAAGAATGGAGGCAAAACGAAGATTGAGAAGATGCAAGAAATGTTTAACAAAGACCTAGAAGAATTAAAGAACAAACACTGAGAAGAATTAAAGAACACACAAACGGAGATGAACAATACAATAACTGAAATGAAAACTACACTAGAAGGAATCAATAGCAGAATAACTGAGGCAGAAGAACAGATAAGTGACCTGGAAGACACACTGGTGGAGTTCACTGCTGTGGAACAGAATAAAGAAAAAAGAATGAAAAGAAATGAAGACAGCCTAAGAGACCTCTCGGACAACATTAAACGCAACAACATTCGCATTATAGGGGTCCCAGAAGGAGAGGAGAGAGAGAAAGGACCCAAGAAAATATTTGAAGAGATTATAGTCGAAAACTTCCCTAACATGGGAAAGGAAATAGCCACCCAAGTCCAGGAAGCGCAGAGAGTCCCATACAGGATAAACCCAAGGAAAAACACGCCGAGACACATATAATCAAATTGGCAAAAATTAAAGACAAAGAAAAATTATTGAAAGCAGCAAGGGAAAAATGACAAATAACATACAAGGGAACTCCCATAAGGTTAACAGCTGATTTCTCAGCAGAAACTCTGCAAGCCAGAAGGGAGTGGCATGACATATTTAAAGTGATGAAAGGGAAGAACCTACAACCAAGATTACCCGGCAAGGATCTCATTCAGATTCGATGGAGAAATCAAAAGCTTTACAGACAAACAAAAGCTAAGAGAATTCAGCACCACCAAACCAGCTCTACAACAAATGCTAAAGGAACTTCTCTAAGTGGGAAACACAAGAGAAGAAAAGGACCTACAAAAACAAACCCAGAACAATTAAGAAAATGGTCATAGGAACATACATATTGATAATTACCTTAAATGTGAATGGATTACATGCTCCAACCAGAAGACACAGGCTCGCTGAATGGATACAAAAACAAGACCCATCTATATGCTGTCTACAAGAGACGCACTTCAGACCTAGGGACACATACAGACTGAAAGTGAGGGGATGGAAAAAGATAATCCATGCAAATGGAAACCAAAAGAAAGCTGGAGTAGCAATACTCATATCAGACAAAATAGACTTTAAAACAAAGAATGTTACAAGAGACAAGGAAGGACACTACATAATGATGAAGGGATCAATCCAAGAAGAAGATATAACAATTATAAATATATATGCACCCACCGTAGGAGCACCTCAATACATAAGGCAACTGCTAACAGCTATAAAAGAGGAAATTGACAGTAACACAATAATAGTGGGGGACTTTAACACCTCACACCAATGTACAGATCATCCAAAATGAAAATAAATAAGGAAACAGAAGCTTTAAATGACACAATAGACCAGATAGATTTAATTGATATTTATAGGACATTCCATCCAAAAACAGCAGATTACACTTTCTTCTGAAGTGCACATGGAACATTCTCCAGGATAGATTGCATCTTGGGTCACAAATCAAGCCTCAGTAAATTTAAGAAAATTGAAATCATATCAAGCATCTTTTCTGACCACGACACTATGAGATTAGAAATCAGTTACAGGGAAAAAAACATAAAAAACACAAACACATGGAGGCTAAACAGTACATTACTAAATAACCAAAATATCACTGAAGAAATCAAAGAGAAAATCAGAAAATACCTAGAGACAAATGACAACGAAAACATGACGATCCAAAACTTATGCAATGCAGCAAAAGCAGTTCTAAGAGGGAAGTTTATAGCAAAACAAGCCTACCTCAAGAAACAAGAAAAACCTCAAACAATCTAATCTTGCATCTAAAGGAACTAGAGAAAGAAGAACAAACAAAACCCAAACTTAGTAGAAGGAAAGAAATCATAAAGATCAGAGCAGAAATAAATGAAATAGAAACAAAGAAAACAATAGCAAAGATCAATAAAACTAAAAACTGGTTCTTTGAGAAGATAAACAAAATTGATAAACCATTAGCCAGACTCATGAAGAATAAGAGGGAGAGGACTCAAATCAATAAAATTAGAAACGAAAAAGGAGAAGTTAACAACAGACACCGCACTAATACAAAGCATCCTAAAAGACTACTACAAGTAACTCTATGCCAATAAAATAGACAACCTGGAAGAAATGGACAAATTCTTAGAAAGATATAACCTTCCAAGACTGAACTAGGAATAAATAGACAATATGAAGAGACCAATCAGAAGTAATGAAATTGAAACTGTGATTAAAAATCTTCCAACAAACACAAAAGTCCAGGACAAGATGGCTTCACAGGTGAATTCTGTCAAACATTTAGAGAAGAGCTAACACCCATCCTTCTCAAACTCTTCCAAAAAATTGCAGAGGAAGGAACACTCCCAAACTCATTCTATGAGGCCACCATCACCCTGATACCAATACCAGACAAAGATACTACAAAAAAAGAAAATTACAGACCAGTATCACTGATGAATATAGATGCAAAAATCCTCAACAAAATGGGAGCAAACAGAATCCAACAACACATTAAAAGGATCATACACTATGATCAAGTGGGATTTTTCCCAGGGATGCAAGGATTCTTCAATATACGCAAATCAATCAATGTGATACACCATATTAACAAACTGAGAGTAAAAACCGTATGATCATCTCAATAGATGCAAAAAAGGCTTTTGACAAAATTGAACACCCATTTATGATAAAAACTCTCCAGAAAGTGGGCATAGAGAGAACCTACCTCAACATAATAAAGGCCATATACAACAAACCCACAACAAACATCATTCTCAATGGTGAAAAACTGAAAGCATTTCCTCTAAGTTCAGGAACAAGACAAGGATGCCCACTCTCGCCGCTATTATTCAACATAGTTTTGGAAGTCCTAGCCACGGCAATCAGAGAAGAAAAAGAAATAAAAGGAATACAAATTGGAAAAGGAGAAGTAAAACTGTCACTGTTTGCACATGACACGATACTATACATAGATAATCCTAAAGATGCCACCAGAAAACTACTAGAGCTAATCAATGAATTTAGTAAAGTTGCAGGATACAAAATTAATGAACGGAAATCTCTTGCATTCCTATACACTAATGATGAAAAATTTGAAAGAGAAATTAAGGAAACACTCCCATTTACCACTGCAACAATAAGAATGAAATATCTAGGAATAAACCTTCCTAGGGAGACAAAAGACCTGTATGCAGAAAACTATAAAACACTGTTGAAAGAAGTTAAAGATGATACCACAGATGGAGAGATATTCCATGTTCTTGGATTGGAAGAATCAATATTGTGAAAATAACTATACTACCCAAAGCAATCTACAGATTCAATGCAATCCCTATCAAATTACCAACGGCATTTTTTACAGAACTAGAACAAAAAATCTTAAAATTTGTATGGAGACACAGAAGACCCCGAATAGCCAAAGCAGTCTTGAGGGAAAAAAAACAGAGCTGGAGGAATCAGACTCCTTGACTTCAGACTATACTACAAAGGTACAGTAATCAAGACAGTATGGTATTGGCCCAAAAACAGAAATATCGATCTATGGAACAGGATAGAAAGCCCAGAGATAAACCCACACACCTATGGTCTACTAATCTATGACAAAGGAGGCAAGGATATACAATGGAGAAAAGACAGTCTTTTCAATAAGTGGTGCTGGGAAAACTGGACAGCTACATATAAAAGAATGAAATTAGAACACTCCCTAACACCATACACGAAAATAAACTCAAAATGGATTCGAGACCTAAATGTAAGACCGGACACTATAAAACTCTTAGAAGAAAACATAGGAAGAACACTCTCTGAAATAAATCACAGGAAGATCTTTTTTTGATCCACCTCCTAGAGTAATGGAAATAAAAACAAAAATAAACAAATGGGACCTAATGAAACTTAAAACCTTTTGCACAGCAAAGGAAACCATAAACAAGACAAAAAGACAACCCTCAGAAAGGGAGAAAATATTTGCAAACAAATCAATGGACAAAGGATTAATCTCCAAAATATATAAACAGCTCATGCAGCTCAATATTAAAAAAACAAACAACCCAATCCAAAAATGGGCAGAAGGCCTAAATAGACATTTCTCCAAAGAAGACATACAGATGGCCAAGAAGCACATGAAAAGCTGCTCGACATCACTAATTATTAGAGAAATGCAAATCAAAACTACAGTAAGGTATCACCTCACACCAGTTAGAATGGGCATCATCAGAAAATCTACAAACAGCAAATGCTGGAGAGGGTGTGGAGAAAAGGGAACCCTTTTGCACTATTGGTGGAAATGTAAATTGATGCAGCCACTATGGAGAACAGTATGGAGGTTCCTTAAAAAACTAAAAACAGAATAACCATATGACCCAGCAATCCCACTACTGGGCATGTATGCAGAGAGAACCATAATTCAAAAAGACACATGCACCCCAATGTTCATTGCAGCACTATTTCCAATAGCCAGGTCATGGAAGCAACCTAAATGCCCATTGACAGAAGAATGGATAAAGAAGATGTGGTACATATATACAATGGAATATTACTCATCCATAAAAAGGAACGAAATTGGGTCATTTGTAGAGACGTGGATGGATCTAGAGACTGTCATACAGAGTGAAGTAAGTCAGAAAGAGAAAAATAAATACCGTACATTAATGCATATATGTGGAACCTAGAAAAATGGTACAGATGAAACGGTTTGCAGGGCAGAAATAGAGAAACATATGTAGAGAACAAACGTATGGACACCAAGGGGGGAAAGTGGCGGGCTGGGGGGGTGGTGTGATGAATTTGGAGATTGCGATTGACTAATATGTATAAAATGGATAAGTAATAAGAACCTGCTGTATAAAAAAATAAATAAAATTCTAAAATTAAAAAAAAAAAGTGACTAGAATGGAATCTGATCTTGACATTCATAATAAAATTTCAGTGTTATAAGACTTCATAAGTCTTCTAGTACACTACCATCCCCATTGTATAGGCAAAACATTAAAACTCAAAAGTTAGGTGACTCTTCCAGTGTTCCAAAATTTGTCAGGGATGAATGTAAGGCTAGAACTCAGATTCCATGAGTAGTTCATAATAGGTGAGAAGGCAAACCTGTTAAATTTGAGTGATATGAAGCAGAGTGAGTAGAATAGGTTAGGAAAGTAGTTAGAAATAAAGTTGGCTAGGACTTCCACTTAGTGTGAATAAATAAGCTGCACAAAATTTGAATCTGTTAATATACAGTTAGTATACATGCATACAGATAATGTGAGTGTTGTAAGAGACACAGCACAGTAACATCTATTAGCAGCATGCCATGTTCTAAGAAGAAAGTATGTTTGTGTTTCCACAGAATTACAGCATGTGGGAGCTCCAAGCTATTCTCTCATTTCATTGTACATTGCCTAAAACCACAATTTGCTATGTGGGTTTTAATAACTTGATGAAAACTGTAGAAAGGCTAGAGACAGGCAAAAAGTAGATCAAATTATTAGGAAATAGATACTTAAAAGTTTTTAAATTATGTTGTCTAGAGAGAGCAAAATGGAATATAGCTATATTTTTTTAAAGGACAAGAAGTTTAAATCACAGGAGGAGAGATTTCAATTAGACACAAAATAACACTTCCTGCCAGAAGAGATTTTTAGAGAAATTTTGTCCTTTTCTAAAGGCCTTTTGAACTAGTCATTTTCCAGTTTGGAGTGCCTTAATGAGGTTTCCTGAGTAAAAACTTAACATAGAGTGACAAATCTTAAATTGATTCTGTTCTAAATATTCATTGAAAAATATTATTAATATGAAATGTACATTTATTTTAAGCTATTCCTATTCATTGCAGTGATGTTTAGATATATTTGTGTGAAAATCAATCCCTTTCATAGTCATTAAAATCAAAATCCCTTTGAGAGAAAAAATGAAGATGTAATCTAAGACAGTATGGTTTCTTTTAACTGTATTTTTATGCTAAATTATTAATAGAACCAAAGTTTTAAGGGACTTTCCACATGCAAAGACAGTTGATTTACAAACTATTGTGAACTTCTATATTTGTTGAAACTTCTGAAGTCTGATAATCACAATGTGTTTATGAAAGTGATGATTAATGTGTTAATTTTTCTGATTATGAAAGTAGTATGTATTCATCATGAACGTTTTGGCAGGTAGTCATAAATGTATAAAAAGAAAACTAGCACCAGTAATCTTACTACCTACAAATAACCATTTTGGCTTATTAATTCTCTTTATTTTTTCTAATGCCTTCTTTTCATGTATATGTTCTTGTTATTGTTGAATCAAATTTTGACCCCACTGGTTGCACAATTCTTGAATGGGGGAACAGTTGCAAATAATACTGCAGTGAACATTCTTGACTATATAATTTAGTGTAGATTATTACAATTGGAATTGCTGCTTATGAACCATTATATATTAAGGATATTAACTATTGAAATATAAATTTTTTTCAAGATTACTGTTTATTATTTAATTTTTAAATAAGTAGTCTGATCTGTCTACTTTCTTTGCAGCTTGTAACACTGCTATTATGCTTAGAAAGAAATTCTTCCCAATGCCACTAGCAGCTGAATACTCATGTGTATTTTCCCTAGATATTACTTACTTCATTTTTCACATATTACGCATTAGTCCTTCTAGACCAAATATATACATTTATTTTGATAAATGACATAAGATAAGGAACTAATTTTAATTTTTTCTAAATGGTTAATTTCCCAGTCTTATTTATTGATAATTTTTTTCTCAATACTAATCTATAACGTAATTTTTATCTTACTAAAGCCTTTTGGACTCAATTTTCTTCCTTTGTATTTTTCTGTTCTTATTCCAGTACCATACCATTTTTAAGTATTTTAGCCATTAAATGTTTAAAAAGCTAGTGGGACCCGCCTTCCTTCATTATTCCTCTTTTTCAAAAATTTCTGTGGTTTTATTTTCATATCAATTAATATTTCTCGTGAAGTTTGGAATCACTTTTCTAACTTTTTTTTAAAAGGGAAACCTCAAAGGAGTTTTGATTCAAAATGCATTAAATACGAAAATTTATTTTAGAAAAATTAACTTCAGAGCTAGAAGTATGTTTCTTAACATCTTTCTCGTGTCGTTCAGTAAAGTTTTAGTTATTTTTCCTTCAATTGACTCCACTTATTTTTCATGTTAAGTTTATTCCTTACAAATTTTTATTATGTTATTTATATTATGAAAAATATATTTTATTTTTTCATTATTGGTTTGGTTTGTAAGATATCTGTAGACTTCTATTATATTTATGTTGCACATTTTATATTTAATGAACTTTGTTTAATCCTAATTTTTCAGCTATTACTTTGGACTCTTCTGGGTAGCGTTTATCCTGTATATCTTCCTCATCCTCTTTATTTAATTACATTTAATTGATTTTCCTTCTGACTTTGAATAATAGCAATAATAGGCATCATTTCATCTTACAGTTCTTTGATGTTAAGGGTGTATCATTTATAATTGACCAAGACTTTATTGGCTGTTTTATGAGAAATTGATATTGAAATTCATCTAATGCTTTTTGGGCATCTGTTAAGATTATTCAGTTCTTCTTCTGTTACCTATTGATATGATATATAATGATACTACCTAATATAAACCCTTCTTTTATTCCTAGAATGAATGTCTTCTTCATGTCAAGATCTGTAATCTTTTAGCATACTGTTGGTTTCTATTTTCAAGTATATTTTTTAGGATCTTTGCATTTATATTCATAAGTGAATATGGTCTGTAATTTTCTTTTTTTGTGCTATCTTTGTCAAGTTTTGATATCTGGGCTAGACCAGCTTCGTAAATGAATTGGAACTCTTTCCCTAATTTCCTGTGCTCTGGAACAGTTTATATAGTTTGGGAATTATTTGTTCTTGAAAATTTTAAAGAACTCAACTATAATACCATCTAGGCCTGGAGCCTTTGTTGGAGGTAATTCTTTGACAATTTTTGGGGGGTTTTTTCTGGTTAGATTTTTACTTCGTTAGTCAGTTTTGGTAACTGGTTTTTCCTGGAATTCATTCAGATTTTCAAATATATTGGCATAACATTATATATACTATTCTCTCACAAATTGAATATCTTCTTTATCTGTTATATCCTTTTTTATATTTCTAGTTTTAGTCATTTGAATTTTCCTCTTTTTTTCCAAAGTATATTTAGCTGTAGTTTATTTTTATTGGTTTTCTTTAAAAAAAACTAAGATTGATAAGTCAGTTTTATTTTTTTTTTGCCTGATGTCTCATTTTTAGGTGTCTATTTTTGTTATCCTGATTTTCTCAGGTTTTTTCCCTATTAAATGGAATGCTTACTTTGTTTTCATTCTTTTCATATTTAAGATAAAAAAGACGGCGCCATTACAATGGAGAAGCATATGAGGATGATGAACAACATCCTCAGGGTGGTGTTCCTTGTCAGACCTCCTAATAGGGCCAGTGAATAACACTCACCATTGGCATTTTATTTGCAGTAGTGATTGAGTGAAGGACTGTAATCATAATATGCTCACTACTTGCTACTGTTTGTTTTAATATTCAACTATAGTAGTGTTTTAAAATTTAAATGAAGAATAAACTTGAATATAAAAGCTCAAAAAAAAAATCTCCGAATTGGATCTTTATTTTTAATTCCACTTTCATTTCTCCGCTATACACGGCCTGGTAGTCAACATTCTACATGACTCTCTTTCCATTCAGAAGAGCCATCTTTATATCTATGAATTTGTCTCTTATAGTTCTGGCTGTATTCCTTAGGTATGGATATGATTACCTTTATTTTCTAATATACCTTTATTTTCTAATAGTGTGCAATTATAGCTTTGATTTCTTCTTTGACCCAAAATAGTTAAGAGTGGTTTTTTTAACTTTTCACATGCTTGAGGGAGTTGAGGTTTTTTTCCATTTTGTTTTGCACTTTATTAATTCCTAGTTTTATTATATTATAGTCAAAGAATGTGGCTCATTCAATTTTTGATTTTTTTATAATCATTGAGGTTTACTTTCAGGCTAACATTATCAATTTTTATAAATATGTCTGGACATTCTCTTTATTTGCACTGTATATTGACAAGCACTGAATTCAGTTCCTGTAATTTTCAGATCCTTTGAATTCTGCAAAAAGTCCTTACTCTTTTGTCTGTTTAATTAGTTTAGCATGAGTACTGTGTTAATCTCTTACAAAAGTGATATTTCTCACAGTTCCTTATGGTATTTTTAATGGGTTTTGCTGCACAGGTCTTGGGGCTGTTAGACAAAAAACATTCATGATTGTATATCTTTATGATAGTTAAAGCCTACTGTCAACAACAAAAAATGATCCTCTGTCATATTAAATGTATTTTGTCTTAAATTCTCCTTTGATACCAATATTTGTAACCCATTCTGGATATCTGTCTAATATAAGTATATAGTTTTCCATCCTTTTATTTTTACCATTTATGTAATTTTGTTTTAGGCAGTTTACATTATTATGTTTCTAAAGTTTTTAATCTAAAATTGTCTCTGGTCTTAAAATCTGACCGATAGAAGAAGCTGGTGGAATGAACCAGTCTCAGAACTCTGGTGTTTGCAAACACTTAGCAACAGAGACAGCAGCAGCCACAGTTCCTGCTGCTTTTTCCTGCTGCATGCTAGAGAAACACAAGCATTAATCCTAAGTGGATTTCTTACTAAATAATATGTAGCCTGTTTTAGCATTCCTGAAAATCTGTTTGCTTTCATTCTCGGTAGAATCACAAATGTTCAGATTTATAAACTTGACAACTTTGGCTGCAGTGTTTCCTGGGACACAAATGTTCTCTCCAAATCCTTTTTTTTTTTTAAATCTATGTAATATTTTTTTTTTAAATATTCTTTTTTCTTTTTCTTTAATTTAATTTTATTTATTTATTTATGGCTGTGTTGGGTCTTCGTTTCTGTGCAAGGGCTTTCTCTAATTTGCGGCAAGTGGGGGCCACTCTTCATCGCGTTGCGCGGGCCTCTCACTGTCGCGGCCTCTCTTGTTGCGGAGCACAGGCTCCAGACGCGCAGGCTCAGTAGTTGTGGCTCACGGGCCCAGTTGCTCCGCGGCATGTGGGATCTTCCCAGACCAGGGCCCGAACCCGTGTCTCCTGCATTGGCAGGCAGATTCCCAACGACTGCGCCACCAGGGAAGCCCATCTATGTAATATTTTAAGGAATATGATTATTTTGCTTTTTATTTTTTTTAATTTAAAAAATTTTGTTATATTTTTATTTTTGGCTGTGTTGGGTCTTTGTTGTTGCGTGCAGGCTTTCTCTAGTTGCGGCGAGCGGGGGATACTCTGTGTTGCAGTGCACGGGCTTCTCATTGCGGTGGCTTCTCTTGTTGCAGAGCATGGGCTCCAGGTAGCATGGGCGCGGACTTCAGTATTTGTGGCACGCGGGCTCAGTTGCTGTGGCTCGCGGGCTCTAGAGCGCAAGCTCAGTAGTTGTGGTGCACGGGCTTAGTTGCTCCGCGGCATGTGGGATCTTCCCAGACCAGGGCTCGAATCCATGTCCCCTGCATTGGCAGGCGGATTCTTAACCACTGCGCCACCAGGGAATTCCCTGTTTTGCTTTTTAGTTTGTGCATGGTCATTGATTTTGTATGTGTGATACTTTAGTGCTTACCCATCTAAGTTTGTAATTTCTGTTGTATTAATCAATGTAAGTTAAATTCTTAGGACAACCTTGAAGGTAGAAATAGATTCTAGTGACATATTTGTTTGTGTGGTTTTTTTTTGTTTTTTTTTGTTTTTTTGGCTGTGTTGGGTCTTAATTTCTGTGCGAGGGCTTTCTCTAGTTGCGGCAAGCGGGGGCCACTCTTCATCGCGGTGCGCGGGCCTCTCACTATTGCGGCCTCTCTTGTTGCGGAGCACAGGCTCCAGGCGCGCAGGCTCAGTAGTTGCGGCTCACGGGCCTAGTTGCTCCGCAGCATGTGGGATCTTCCCACACCAGGGCTCGAACCTGTGTCCCCTGCATTGGCAGGCAGATTCTCAACCACTGCGCCACCAGGGAAGCCCAACATATTTTTTTTAAGAGCTTTAAAATAGTGAACATTTCATGAGTTAAATGACATATAAATGTTTTACAGCAACCTATAATCTAGGTCAGACCTAAACATATGTGTAGAATTTATAAATTTCTTAAATACATATTGTTTAATGTTACATCACCTGTATGAAATAAATGGAAGCAGATATTATTCCTGCTTTTTGGATGATGTTCTTATGATTCAGAAGTGAATTGTTCTGGACAAATCTGAAACCAGGTTTTCTGAGTTCAAAGCTGGGCTCTTTTTACATTAATCCCTATTACCTCTAGAAACTTGTCCCAAATGCTATCCTTTTTCTTTTTTTATAAATTTATTTATTTATTTATTTAATTTGTTTGGCTGCGTTGGGTCTTTGTTGCTTCGTGCGGGCTTTCTCTAGTTGTGGCACATGGGGGCTACTCTTTGTTGTGGTGTGCGGGCTTCTCATTGCGGTGGCTTCTCTTGTTGCAGAGCACATGCTCTAGGTGCGTGGGCTTCAGTAGTTGTGGCTCGCAGGCTCTAGAGAGCAGGCTCAGTAGTTGTGGCGCATGGGCTTAGTTGCTCCACGGCATGTGGGATCTTCCTGGACCAGAGCTCGAACCTGTGTCCCCTGCATTGGCAGGCAGATTCTTAACCACTGTGCCACCAGGGAAGTCCCTGCTATTCTTTTTAAAATTTAAAATTTTGGAGTAGCATTTGCCAAGCCTTAATTGTATTTTAAATATATATAACTAATTGGAAATAGTAAACTAAAACTTAAAAGTGATCAATTTTGGCGTTACTAACTTTTCGTTCATATTTGATAGTTAAATATGTATACTAAATATGCTTAAGATGTAAATTGGTTTAAGATTTTTACCATTTAAATTTACATTAATACTTGTAGTCTGACTTGTTACCCTAAATACATTGTCTAGCCTTTAAGTTATTACTTTTCAGGTAAGTTTTTTTTCACACTTCCTTGGTGTGGCCTGTTTCACAGAGGTCCTTATCCTAGTTTTCTCTTTTCCCTGTGTTTCCTTTGACTTGATTCTCAAGGAGCTAGTTGATAATCTGTCTTTCCCTCACCTTCTCTATGTTTCTGACCACTGGTACTTTCACAGAGCGCTCATTTACTCTCATCTTTCCCTCCTCAACTCTTTACAATAATCATAGGAAGAGCAGTAACAGCGCAGTGGAGAATAAAGCTGGAATTGTAAATATTATATCAGGAAAGGAACTAGTTCTGTTATTTGACCCATTTGTAGAGAAGATTGACTGACTTGTCCAAAATTACCCCAACTGTACTAAACATATGTTATAGTCATAACTGGAACTACAAACCAAGTCTCCTAATTTAAAATCAGTCCTTTCCAATACCCCCACCCGTGTAAACTGCATGTTCATGAGCCCAGCTGTTCCATATTTTGAATCTTTCAGTTATCAATCCATCACTGCTCTTACTACCTTAACTTTTTTGTCTGCCACCAACATGGTATGTTGCAATTGATAGGCACTGAGTACTTTTCTTTTAGCTAATGCTATTAAGACTTCAACATTACTACTCCTGAGGACAAATTAAAATAAATTATTAAAAATAAATTAATTTGAGTGCATTAATTCACCGAGCATTATATGCACACAATCCCTGCTCTCAAATAGGAGAAACAGACCAGTAAGTAAACAGGTGCAAAGAAAGAGTTACTATAGTTCAACTTGGTGAATTGAAGGCAGACATCACAGAAGAGGTGACTTCTATAAAAACTGAGAAGTTTACCAAGCAGACGAGGGATTGAGAAGGGTGTTCTAGGTGGAAGGTGCAATACGTAATGCATGGAGGCTTATAATCAGAGTTCAGGAGAAGATGTCAGAGAGCAGGGCAAAAAAGTTAGACTACTTCCATGGCCAGGTCATGCAGGGTCACTGAAAACTTAATAAAAACAAACATCGGCAGAAAGTGAGAAACTGTAAGGTTAAGGAGAGAATTGGTATTTAGGAGTTAGGAACAGGAGGAACAAGAGCCCTCCAAAAATGAAGAGGAATTTAAAAGAGAAGCAAGAAAGCATGTTGTGTTATAATGTGAGAAAAGAGATTATTTTGAGAAGGGAATTTGCTCCAGTCTCCTGTGCCTCAGCAGCTCAAGTAAGAGGAAGACAAGAAAGAAAGTCAGTTAATAGCCTATTGGAATCTGTTGCCAGAGCAGTTTCCATATTGTATTAGGGAATGAAGCCTGATTTCAATGTCATGAAAGGTAAATAGGTGGGAAGTAAAGAACTTGAGTAGAGACTCATTTTTAAAGGGTTAGAGAAAGAAAAAGTAGTTAGAAGTAGAGACGTGAGGTAGTGAGAACAGATTTTTTTTTTTTTTTTAGTCTCATCCATTAGGGATCAAGTTAATTTGCATATAGCAACATGCAATGAGCAGTAGCTGCAACAAGAAGAAGGAATTCAATTTTTCTTTTTCCAGCTCTGTAATGTTAGCAGGGATCCAAGCTTCTAAGTCCCCACTCCACCACCCATAATCCTTAGTCTGGTTTTACTTGTTGCGTCCAAAACGAGCTACTATGGCTGATGGGAAAACTAAGCGACTTAGAATTCAGATGCATTATGGAAGGGAGGAAAAGGTTGAAAAATCACTGATTTATGTTACTTATTTAAAACTAATCATCCTGTCTTCTTGGTTTTCTAAATTACCATTTAAATATAGTGTTGTTTTCCTCTTCCCAAATAGATACTTTAAAAAAAAAAACATTGCACTAAGCCTTGCTTATAATAAAACCACATTTCATTTATTTTTATTTGTGGTAAAATACACACATAAAATTTACCATCATAACCATTTTTAAGTTCATAGTTTGGTGGTACTGAGTACATTCACATTGTTGTGCTACCACACCACCATACATCCAAGGAACTCTTTTCTTCTTGCAAAACTGCAACTCTGTACCTATCAAACAATAACCCCCCGTTCCCTCCTCCCTCCTCCCTGAGCACCTGGCAACCACCATTCTACTTTTCTGTCTCTATGAATTTGACTATTCCAAGTATTACCTCATATAAGCCGAATCATATGGTATTCTCCTTTTGTGAATAGCTTATTTCACTCAGCATAATGTCCTCAAGTTTCATCCATGTAGTAGCATGTGTCAGAATATTCCATTATATGTATTCACAGTTTTGTTTATCCATTCTTCTGTTGATGGGTACTTAGCTTGCTTCTACCTTTTGGCTGTGATGAATAATGCTTCTATGAACATGGCTGTACAGATATCTCTTCAGGACCTACTTTCAATTATTTGGGGTATATGCCCAAAAGCAGAATTGCTTAATCATATGGTCATTCTATTTTAATTTTATGAGGAACTATCATAATGTTTTTCATAATGACTATACCATTTTACAACCTCACCAGCAATGTACAAGGTTCTCCATATCCTTGTCAATGCTTATTATTTTCTGGGGGTTTTGATAGTGGCTATTTTAGTGGGTGTGAGGTGGTATCTCATCATGTTTTCTTTTTTTTAACTTCTTATTTTATATTGGAGTATAGCCAATTAACAATGTTGTGATAGTTTCAGGTGCACAACAAAGCATCTTAGCCAAACACATACATGTAACCATTCTCCCCCAAACTCGCCTCCCATTCAGGCTGCCACATAACATTGAGCAGAGATCCCTGTGCTATACAGTAGGTCCTTGTTAGTTATCCATTTTAAATAAAGCAGTGTGTACATGTTGATCCCAAACTCCCTAACTATCCCTTCCTCCCACCCTTCCCCCCTGGTAACCATTAGTTCATTCTCTAAGTCTGTGAGTCTGTTTCTGTTTTGTAAATAAGTTCATTCATATTGTTTCTTTTTAGATTCTGCATATAAGGGATATCATATGATATTTCTCTTTCTCTGACTTACTTCACTCAGTATGACAATCTCTGGGTCCATCCATGTTGCTACAAATGGCATTATTTCATTCTGTTTAATGGCTGAGTAATATTTCATTGTATATATATATCACATCTTCTTTATCCATTCCTCTGTCAATGGACATTTAGTTTGCTTTCATGTCTTGGCTATTGTAAACAGTGCTGCAGTGAACACTGGGGTGCATGTATCCTTTCGGACCATGTTTTTCTCTGGATATATGCCCAGGAGTAGGATTCCAAGGTCATATGGTAGCTCTATTTTTAGTTTTTTAAGGAACCTCCATACTGTTATCCATAGTGGCTGTACCAATTTACATTCCCACCAACAGTGTAGGATGGATCCCTTCTCTCCACACCCTCTCCAGCATTTATTGTTTCTGGATTTTTTGATGATAGCCATTTTGACTCGTGTGAGGTGATATCTCATTGTGGTTTTGGTTTGCATTTCTCAGATAATTAGCGACGTTGAACATCTTTTCATGTGCCTCTTGGCCATCTGTATGTCTTCTTTGGAGAAATGCCTATTTAGATCTTTTGCCCATTTTTCCATTGGGTTGTTTGTTTTGCTGATATTAAGCCACATGAGCTGTGTGTAAATTTTGGAGACTAATCCCTTGTCAGTCACATCATTTGCAAATATTTTCTCCCAATCTGTGGCTTGTCTTTTTGTTTTTTTTTATGGTTTCCTTTGCTATGCAAAAGCTTTTCAGTTTAATTAGGTCCCATTTGTTTATTTTTGGTTTTATTTCCATTATCCTGGGAGATGGATCAAAAAAGATATCGCTGCAATTTATGTCAGAGTGTTCTGCCTATGTTTTCCTGTAGGAGTTTTATAGTGTCCAGTCTCACATTTAGGTCTTTAATCCATTTTGAGCTTATTTTTGTGTATGGTATTAAAGAATGATCTAATTTTATTTTTTTATATGTAGCTGTCCAGTTTTCCCAGTGCCATTTGTTGAAGAGACTGTCTTGCCCCCACTGTGTAGTCTTTCCTCCTTTGTTGTAGATTAATTGACCATAGGTGCATAGGTTTATTTCTGAGCTTTCTATCATGTTCCATTGATCTGTATTTCTGTTTTTGTGCCAGTACCATACTGCCTTGATGACTGTAGCTTTGTAGTATAGTCTGAAGTCAGGGAGCCTGATTCCTCAGGCTCCGTTTTTCTTTCTCAAGATTGCTTTGGCTATTTGGGATCTTGTGTCTCCAGACAAATTTTAGGATTTTTTTGTTCTAGTTCTGTGAAAAATGCCATTGGTAATTTGATAGGGATTACATTGAATCTGTAGATTGCCTTTGGTAGTACAGTCATTTTGACAATACTGATTCTTCCAATCCGTCAACATGGTATATCTTTCCATCTGTTTGTGTTGTCTTCGATTTCATTCATCATTATCTTATAGTTTTCGGAGTACAGGTCTTTTATCTCCGTAGGTAGGTTTATTCCTAGGTATTTTGTTCTTTTTAATGCCATGGTAAATGGGATTGTTTCTTGAATTTCTCTTTCTGATCTTTCATTGTTAGTGTATAGAAATGCAGCATATTTCTCTGCATTAGTTTTGATATCTGCAATTTTTATCATAAATGGGTGCTGAATTTTGTCAAAAGCTTCTTCTGCATATATTGAGATGATCATATGGTTTTTATTCTTCAATTTGTTGATACGGTGTATCACACTGAATGATTAGTGGATATTGAAAAACACCTTCATCCCTGGGAGAAATCCCACTTGATCATGGTGTATGATCCTTTTAATGTATTGTTGGATTCAGATTGCTAGTATTTTGCTGAGGATTTTTGCATCTATGTTCATCAGTGACATTGGCCTGTAATTTTCTTTTTTTGTGGCATCTTTGTCTGGTTTTGGTGTCAGGGTGATGGTGACCTCATAGAATGAGTTTGGGAGTGTTCCTCCCTCTGCAATTTTTTGGAAGAGTTTCAGAAGGATAGGTGTTAGCTCTTCTCTAAATGTTTGATAGAATTCGCCTGTAAGCCATCTGGTCCTGGACTTTTGTTTGTTGGAAGATTTTTAATCACAGTTTCAATTTCAGTGCTTGTGATTGGTCTGTTTATATTTTCTATTTCTTCCTGGTTCAGTCTCAGCAGGTTGTGCATTTCTAAGACTTTGTCCATTTCTTCCAGGTTGTCCATTTTATTGGCATAGAGTTGCTTGTAGTAATCTCTCATGATCCTTTGTATTTCTGTGGTGTCAGCTGTAACTTCTCCTTTTTCATTGATTTAAGTCTTCTCCCTTTTTTCCTTGATGAGTCTGGCTACAGGTTTATCAATTTTATTTTTCTTTTTCAAAGAACCAGCTTTTAGTTTCATTGATCTTTGCTATTGTTTTCTTTGTCTCTGTTTCATTTATTTCTGCTCTGATCTTTATAATTTCTTTCCTTGTGCTAACTTTAGGTTTTGTTTGTTCTTTCTCTAGTTGCTTTAGGTATAAGGTTAGGTTGTTTATTTGAGATTTTTCTTGTTTCCTGTTGTAAGACTGTATTGCTATAAACTTCTCTCTTAGAACTGCTTTTGCTGCATCCCATAGGTTTTGGATCATTGTGCTTTCGTTTTCACTTGTCTCTAGGTAGTTTCTGATTTCCTCTTTGATTTCTTCAGTGGTCCATTGGTTGTTTTGTAGCATTACTGTTTAACCTCCACGTGTTTGTGTTTTTTATAATTTTTTTCTTGTAGTTTATTTCTAAACTCATAGCATTGTGATCGGAAAAGATGCATGATATGATTTCAATTTTCTTAAATTTACCAAAGCTCGCCTTGTGGCCCAGCATGTGGTCAATCCTGGAGAATGTTCCGCGTGCACTTGAGAATAATGTGTATTCTGCTGCTTTTGGATGGAATGCTCTATAAATATCAATTAAGTCCATCTGGTCTAATGTGTCATTTAAGGCCTGTGTTTCCTTATTGATTTTCTGTCTGGATGATCTGTCCATTGATACAAATGGGATGTTAAAGTCCCCTACTATTGTTGTGTTACTGTCGATTTCTCCCTTTATGGTTGTTAGTATTTGCCTTATGTATTAAGGTGCTCCTGTGTTGGGTGCATATACATTTACAACTGTTATATCGTCTTCTTGGATTGATCCCTTGGTCATTATATAGTGTCCTTCTTTGTCTCTTATAACAGTCTTTATTTTAAAGTCTATTTTGTGTGATATGAGTATTGCTACTCCAGCTTTCTTTTGATTTCCATTTGCATGGGATACCTTCTTCCATTCCCTCATTGTGGTTTTGATTTACATTTCCTGAATGATTAGTGGTATTGAGCATGTTTTCATATGTTTATTGGCCTTTTGTATATTTTCTTTGGAGATATGTATTCAAGTTCTTTTGCCCATTTATGCATTGGGTTGTTTGTTTTTATGTTGTTGAGTTGTAGGAGTTCCTTATATATCCTGAATATTAACCTCTTATGAGATATTTACATTAATTTGTTTTTAATTCTGCAAATAATGTACAATGTGTTCATTATAACAAATTAACAGTCTGAAAATATAACATCAAATTAAAATCTTTGTTTATTCCCCCCTTCATCCCACTATCCTCTTGAGATTTAAATATTCCTAACAGCTTTAGCTTTCTGTTCTTTTTTTCTGTACATATGAGTCCTGTCAGTTATTCATACAGTTTTTTATTTAAAATGAAACTATACTGTAAATGTTGTTCTTACTTTTATCACTAAGCACTATATCTTAGGTAGCTCTCCTTGTCTATATATGTAGAGGTATTACATTCTTTTTTTTTACTGCTGCACAGTATTTCATAATATAAATGTTCGATCGTGTGTGTGTGTGTGTGTTTATACCCTCTGTTGATGGACATTTAGGTAGTTTCTGATTTTTTCTACTATTAAAAAAATGCTCAACAACCTTGAATTAAGTATCTTTGCACTTGTATGAAAGTAGCACTGAAGTATAAACTGTGATTGACTCTTGAACATTGCAGGGGTTAGGAGTGCTGACCCCAAGCAGCCAAAAATCCACTATAAATGTACACTTGGTCCTTCATATCCTTGGTTCTACATCTGTGAATTCAACCATCCAAGGATAGTATAGGACTGTAGTAGTATTTATTTTAAAAATTCTGCATATAAGTGGACCCCTGCAGTTCAGCTTCAGGTTGTTCAAGGATCAGCGGTACTTGGAATTGTTAGATCAAAAGCTACAGTTTATCCATTCTAATTTAATTTTTGAATGATTGCATTCACATGATTATAAAGCATAAAAAGTATACAAGGAAGAAATTCCATCTAATCTTTGTCTTTCAGCCACCCATTTTCTAAACCTATAGACAGCAACTCATATTACAGTAAGTCACCTATATACGAACCTTCAAATTGCAAACTTTCAAAGATGCAAACGTGCGTTTGCATGTCCAGTCACGTAAGTTAGTTCACGTGTCTGGCATATATTGTCATGTGCATGCATCCTCCACAAGTAGTTGTGCTTTTATGTACTTTACAGTACTGGATAGAGTACAGTAAGTAGTACAGTATCTTTATTTCAAGCCCAGGATGTTCAGAAGCAGGCATAAAAGCAACAGTGGTGTAGCTGGTACTTTTCAAGGTACTGTACTGTAAGATTAAAAATGTTTTCTTTATTTTTTGTGTTTGTTTTTTATGTATTATTTGTGTGAAAAGTATTATAAGCCTATTACAGTACAGTACTATACAGCCGATTGTGTTAGTTGGGTACCTAGGCTAACTTCGTTGGGCTCACAAAGAAATTAAACTTACGAATGCATTCTCGGAACGGAACTCGTTCATATGTAGGGGACTTACTGCAGTTTCTTTTCTGTCATTCCAGCAATATTTTGTAATACTGTACAGGTAAGCAGTATTACATATTTTTGTTTCCTCTTTCTTTACATGCTATCTACATGGTTTTTTGCTTTGCATTTGTTCACCCAGCAACATATCCTGAGATCTTTCCGTAGCAGAACATTAATTATTAATCGTTTTACTATACTGGCATACCTCATTTTATTGTGCTTTGCTATATTGTGCTTCATAGATACTACAGTTTTTACAAATGAAAGTTTGTGGCAACCCTGCCTTAAGCAAGTCTGTTGACACCATTCTTCCAGCAGCATTTGCTTACTTCATGTCTCTGTGTCACATTTTGGTTAATTCTCACAGAATTTCAAGCTTTTTCATCATTATTATTCTTGTTATGATGATCAGTGATCTTTGATGTTACTACTATGCCTCACTGAAGGCTCAGGTGACAGTTAGCATTTATTAGCAGTAGTGTTTTTTAATTAAGGTATGTACGTTGTTTTTTAGATGTAATGCTATTGGACACTTAATAGACTACAGTATAGTGTAAACATAGTTTTGTTATGCACTGGGAAACCAAAAACTTCGTGTGACCTGCTTTATGGTGATATTCGCTTTATTGCGGTGGTCTGGAACCCAACCAGGAATATCTCTGAGGTATGCCTGTATAATTATTATAGCTAAATAATTATAATTAAATAATCATAATTAATCTTAATTATGAATGGCCTCATCTCATTCTATCATATGAATCATTATGTATATTTATACTTCAACTGATGGACATCTAGGTTGTTTCTAGCCTTTTGGTAATACTGACAGTGCTGCCGTCAATGAACACACACGTGTATCAGTAAAACAAATTCCAATACATGAAATTACTAAGGATTTGTGTTTTTATAATTTGGATAGAAGTCATCTAACACATAGAGATGCACATTTTTTTTGGTCTTCATTTCCTGCATTATCTCTGCTTCTGAATTTTTATTGTTAGTTTATTATTTTTTTTAAATCTTCTTTCATGTTGGAGATTTTCTTAAACACGTCCAGTGCTCTTTGTTATCTTCATGTTTTGAAAGGCAAGCCAGAGCTTGTCTGCTGTTGGGCTTTACTTTTAGGTGACCAAGCTTTATTTTGAGAGATTTCCAAATGTCTCTATGTTCTCCAGGTGTCTCTCTGTTCTTCAGAAGGATTCTTCCAAACTTCTGCTTAGGAAGCACCACTGGCTACTGGTAATCGTTCCGGACCTTGGGTAGGGAAGGGAGAAATGGACTATTCTGTTAGCAGACTTTTAACAAATCTGCACTGCATTCCCCTTTCCCCTCCCCACTACCACCCAGACTGGCTTGAGATTTCTACCTCACCTTTTGCTTTCTCTTGACTGTCACTCACTCCTTTTAAATTTCTCTGAAGGGTTAAGTTATTCTGCCTGGGAGATGATTTCTGACCCCTGTTACTCTGTGCCTTGGGGGGGTGGGAGGATTTATTCCTTATATTAACTTTTTTTTAAGCATGTGATCTGTCCATTACATTTAACCAGAATTTATCTTCACTTACTTTGGCATATGACAGTGTAATGCAGCATATGATTATGTAACTATCTCAAGTTTTCTGGTCTTCCAGATTAATCTTAAATCCCCATAGGAACCTAGCACCTAGGAAACACTTAAACAGTGTAAATAACTATCCTGACAGCCTAAGGCAGAATAACTTTTAGATCTCTAAGAAGTTTCTTTCAGTAGAAGTGGACCATACATTAACTTCCTCATGTCTCATTCACTCTGCAACTCACCATATTCTGTCTTCATTAAAATTTTTTAGGTAGAAGTTATTACATTTTCTAATAATTCAAGTCTGTGAATTTGATGAGATAATATAGAAAAATATTTTAAATGTATACTTAAGAATATTAACTTTATTAATTGTATTGTTTGTATGCATTACATTCTCTCCCGCAACTCTCTGGAAGAAACTAATCAGTCAACATGAAATCCCTGCATGTCTCTGGGAGCATATACCCTATTAACTTTATCTCCTACACACACACCCCGGCTCCACCCCACCACCCGTCCATTCTCCCTTCCTCCATGGCACCCTACCAACTATAAGCAGCAGTACTATTGAATTTCTAAGAACTTTAAAATTGAGTTGGGTGTGTAGGTTAAAAAATTGTTTACTGAAAGTAAATGAGTTTATAACAAGTCTTTTCTTTCCCAGCTCTTAGCACCTCTTTCCTGAGTGTACTGTTTCATCTAGTAGCCAGACTAGACATGACCAGCATATACCTAAAATGCACCTGTCCTCTCTTTCTGAGAGTTCATAGATATCCTGGAAAGGAGAGAGAAATTATATATAAAATGGTCACTTCAGAGTAGTTTGGCTAAAAATTGCAGTCACCTGGGGTGCTTTCAAAACAAGTCTGTTTCTCACCCCTGTCTACCCAGATAGTCCAGTTTAATTCATATGAGGTACAGCTGGGCATTAGGAATTTTAAATGCTTACCAAGTGTTCTTACTTTGAGGCCAAAGTTGACATGTACTGCTTTAGAGTACTGGTTCTCAACTGAAGGTGGTTTTGCCCGCCAGGAGACATTTTTGGTTGTCACTACTGGGGTGTATTACAGGACACCTATTAATTCAAGTGAAGGCTAGATATGCTACATAGGGGCTACTTAACCATTTTTATTTTACTGTTAGATTTGCCTTTATGTTTAGGTTATGTTATGTTTAAATTGAAGAGTAAAGGGTACTCTGATTTTTCAAAAGCCTTTAACAAGGCAATGTGCCTGGATATTTTTGTTTTTGTTTTTTACTGGATCACTTTGCTGAAGGATAGGGAAGTAAAAATGAGGGTAAACAAATAACATCTTTCAAGGAGAAGTACAAACAGCAGGGTAGTCCTCCGTGGGCCATGTAAGAAGAAAGGCAGTTTACGCTGAGCTCTATCAGGTCAAGAATGCCAACAGTATATTAACTGTAGGAACAGTCCTAAGGCATATAAGTTGGCAGAAAAATCCACATAAGCATATTTAATCAGGAAACTTCACTGTGGACAAAAGTAAGTGTATTTAAGCAAATAACCTGTATTACCGGAAGAGGATTTTCAGCTACCTTTTATAAATGGCTCAGGAAGATCTTTATAAATTATATCCTGGGAAGAGTAGCCTAATGTTGTGCCATGGCCAGAAAGATCAATCATCGTGGGTACCATCAGAAAGAAAACAGAATTGGAAAACAAACGTTTCACTCTTTCACAAAACCATGATGCTGCCAGGTAACGCAGCCTGAAATTTGCCAAGTAGACACTATATGTCCTACATGAATTCATAGTTTTGGGAATATCCTTACTCTTTTAGATCTCTTCAGCTTCTATTCAGTACTGTCATCATCTACCCTGAAGAACTGCTTTGTGTTCAGGGCAATTTCTCCTCCAGCTTCTATTATCAAAATTTTCAAATACAACAGAAATGTTGAAAGAATAATGTAAGAATATGCACATATTCTTCACCTAGATTCAACAGTTTTTTTCCTGTACCATATGAAAGTAAGTTTTGGATATGATACTTTTAAGAGTAAGAACAATCCCTTTTATAACCATAATACCTTTATCACATCTGGGAAAATTAACAGTCCTCTAATCCATCTATTACCAGGTTTGGAGCTATTTTAAATATAGAAAAACATTTTTATCATATTTGGAGTCTGTGTTAAGTTTTATTGATTTGAGAACAGTGGAGCCTTACTTATGCAAATGTGATTGGCTAGCTTATATCTCAGCAAAGGAGTCACTTCCACGCCCCAGTCTTTTATTTATTTATTTATTTTTACTCCCCAGTCTTAAAGCATATGATTCAGATTCACACAGTAGTAACATCTCATTTTACTGCATATTATAGACTAAGACAGTTATTCACAGGTAGACAAAACTATACATTTTTGTTTTGTTTATGAGCTTTTATATTTTGAGATATGTCACATAAAATTCACTTTTAAATTGCACAATTCTGTGGGTGTTAGTATATTTACAAGGTCGTGCTTCAGTCACGTCTAATGCTAGAATATTTTCGTTACTTCCCCAAAACCCCATTATCCATTAGTGGTAACTACCCATTTTCCTTCCTCCCAGACCCTAGCAACAAATAATCTTTCTGTATGAATTTGCCTATTCTGGACATTTCATATAAATGGGTTCATATATTTTGTGGCCTTTCCTGTCTGGCTTCTTTCAGTTGACATAGTTTTCAAGGTGTATCTATGTTGTATCATATATCAGCACTTCATTCTCTTTTATGGCCAAATAATATTCCATTGTATGAATATACCACATTTTGTTTATCCATCCATCAGTTAATGAACATTTGAGCTGTTTACACTTTTTGGTATTATAAATAAGGCTGCTGTGAACATTTGTCTATAAGTCTTTATATGGCATGTGTTTTCCTTTCTCTTGGGCATATATCTAGAAGTGGAATTTCTGGATCATATTGTAACTCTATGTTTAACTTTTTGAAGAATTACCAAACTGTATTCCAGAATGGCTGCACCATTTACATTCGTATCAACAATGTATGAGGGTTGCATTTCTCTATATCCTCATCAACACTTGTCTGCCTTTTATATTATAGCCATTCTAGTACATATGAAGTAGTAGCTCATGGTTTTGATTTGCATTTCCCTGATGACTGATGATATTGAACATCTTTTCATGTGCTTATTGGCTATTTGTATATTTCCTTTGGAGAAATATTTATTCTTTTCCCATTTTTGTTGTTTGTCTTTTTATTATTTAGTTATAAGTGCTCTATATTTATTCAGGATAATACATCCTTATTAGGTATATTACGATTTGCAGATATTTCTCCCACTCTTTGGGCTTTCCTCATTGTTTTGATAGTGTCATCTGATGAACAAAAACTTAATTTTGATGAAATCCAATTTATTTTTTCTTTGGTTGCTTGTGCTTTTAGGTATCATATCTAAGAAACTGTTGCCTAACTGTTGCAGATTTACACTATGTTTATAATTATAAGAGTTTTATCATTTTAGCTCAGGCATTTGGGTCTTTGCATTTTGAGTTAATATTTGTACATGGTGGGAAGTAGGTACCCAAATTCATTCTTTTGTACATGGATATCCAATATCCAATTGTCACAGCATCATTTGTTGAAAAGACTACTTCTTCCCCATTGAATGGTCTTGGCACCCTTGTAGAAAATCAATTGACCATACGTATAAGGGCTTACTTCTGGACTCTGAATTCTGTTCCATTGCTTTATGTATCTTTCTTTGTGCTAGTATTATGATGTATTGATTACTTTAGCTTTGTAATAATTTTTGAAATTGGGAAGATTATTTTGACTCTTCTGGGTCCCTTGAATTTCCATATGGATTTTAGCATCAGCTTGTCAGTTTCTGTAAGGAAGACAGTTGGAATTTTCATAAAGATTGCATTGAATCTGTACATCAATTTGGGAGTATTGTCATCTTAACAGTATTACTTATTTCAACCCATGAACATAGAATATATTTCCATTTCCTTAGGTCTTTAATTTTTTAAGAAATGTTTTATAATTTTCATATATACATCTTATACTTCTGTTAAGTTTACTCCTGACTTTTTTAATGATGTTGTAAATGGAGTTAATTTTTAATTTCATTTTTGATTGTTGCTAGTTAATAGAAGTAAGACTAATTTTTATATGTTGGTCTTGTATCCTGCAGTCTTGCTGAACTAGTTTATTAGCTCTGATAATAGTGTTTTTTTTTAGTACATTCCTTAGGATTTTCTGCATATAATATGTCATCTGAAAATAGAGATAGTTTTACCTCTTCCTTTCTAATCTGGCTTTTATTCCACTTTCTTGTCTAATTGCTCTGCTAGAATCACCAGTACGGTGCTGAATAGAAATGATGAGCCCAGTCTGAAGGGGGAAATCTTTAGCATTTCATCATTAACTATGATAGCTATGGGTTTTCCATAGATTATCTTTATACATGTGAGGAACTTACATTCTATTACCAGATTGTTGGATGTTAAAATTTGTCAAATGCTTTTTATGCATCTATTCAGATAATCGTGTCAGATTTTTTTCTTATGCAACTAATACAGTGTATTATGTTATTGACTGATTTTTATATGTTGAATCTGTCTTGTATTCCTGGGATAAATCACACTTAGTCACGATGTATTATTCTTTTTTTTTATTTTTTTTTAATTTTTTTAAAATTTATTTATTTATTTATTTATTTATGGCTGTGTTGGGTCTTTGTTTCTGTGCGAGGGCTTTCTCTAGTTGCGGCAAGCTGGGGCCACTCTTCATCGTGGTGCGCGGGCCTCTCACTATCGCGGCCTCTCTTGTGGCGGAGCGCAGGCTCCAGACGCGCCGGCTCAGTAATTGTGGCTCACGGGCCCAGTTGCTCCGCGACATGTGGGATCTTCCCAGACCAGGGCTCGAACCCGTGTCCCCTGCATTGGCAGGCAGATTCTCAACCACTGCGCCACCAGGGAAGCCCCTATTATTCTTTATATATGCTGACAGACTCAGTTTGCTAGTATTTTGTTAAGGGTTTTTACATCTATAATCATAAGGGGTATTGGTCTGTATTTTTCTTTCTTTGATATCTTTGTCTAGCTTTGGAATCAGGTAAGATTGGCCTTACAGAATGAGTTTGGAAGTATTCCTCTTCTGTTTTTATGCAAGACTTTATGAAGGATTGGTATTAATCTTTAACTATTTGGTAGAATTCACCAGTGACGCCATCTAGTCTTGGGCTTTTCTTTGTGGGTACTTCTAAAATTCAGTTAAATTCATTTAAATTAAATTTAATTCAGTCTCTTTTTATAGATCAGATTGTCTTACTCCTTTTTGAGTCCACTTTGGTAGCTTGTGTCTTTCTAAGAATTTGTCTATTCATGTAGGTTATTCAGTTTGTTGGCATACAGTTTTTCATGGTATTCTCGAACAGTCCCTTTTATTTCTGTAAGGTTGGTCATAATATCCCTGTTTTATTCCTGATTTTAGTTGAGCCTTCTCTCTTTTTTTATTTTGGTCTGTTTAGCTAAAGATTTATCAGCTTTGTTGATCTTTTTCAAAGAATCAACTATTGGCTTCATTAAATTTTTTCTGTTGTTTTTCTATTTCCTGTTTCATTTATTTCCACTCTAATCCATATTATTCCTCTCTTCTGCCTGCTTTAGATTTGGTTTCCTCTTACTTCTCTAGTTTCTTAACATGGAAGATTATTCATTTGAGACCTTTCTTCTTTTTTAATGTAGGTATATGCAGTTATAAATTTTCCTTTAAACACTGCTTTCACTACATCCCATAAGTTTTGGAATGTTGTGCCTTCATTTTTATTCTTATTAATGTATTTTCTAATTTCTCTTTTGATTTCTTCTTTGACGCATTTGTAATTTCCACATATTTATGAATTTCCAATTTCCTTCAGTTATTGATTTCTAATTCCATTCCATTATAGTTGAAGAAAATACTTTGTATGATTTCATTCCTTTTAAATGTATTGAGACTTGTTTTATAGCCTAACATATGATCTATCTTGGAGAATATTCCATGTACACTTGAGAAGAATGTATATTCTGTTGTTGGGTGGTGGAGTGTTCTATAGATGTCTACTGTTTCTATTTGGTTTATACTGTTGTTTGTTGTATGTTTCCTTGTATATCTTCTGCTTAGTTCTATTTATTACTGAAAGTGGAGTATTAAAATCTCCAATTATTATTGTTAAATTTTCTGTTTCTCTCTTCATTTCTGTCCATTTTTGTTTTATGTATTTTGAGCTCTGTTGTTCGGTACATAACAGGTTATGATTGTTATATCTTCTTGATGTTGACCCATTTATCATGAAATGATAAATTTCTTTGTCTCTAGTAACAATTTTTGTCAAAGTCTTTTTCTCTGATATTAAAATTGGCATTTCAGTTCTCTTTTGGTTACTTTTGGCATGCTGCATCTTTTTCTGTTTTTTTACTTTCAACCTATGTGTGTCTTTGAATGTAAAATATATATGTAGTATGTAAATGACATGTAGTTTGATCATATATTATTCTAAATCCGTTCTGCCTGTCCCTGCCTTTTCATTGGGAAGTTTAATCCATTTACATTTAATGTAACTACTGATAATATTTACATTTGCAATTTTTGTATTTGTTTTCTATATGTTTTATGTCTGTTCCTCAATTCCATCATTACTGACTTGTTTTGTGATAAATGGGCATTTTCTAATAAACCATTTTAAACCCCTTCATGTTTCTTTTACTATAGTTGTATATTTTAAATTATTTTCTTCTGTGGCTGTCCTGGAGATTACAGTTAACACTTATTTGGATTAAAACCAACTTAATTTCAAAAATATATAAAAACTTTTGCTCCTGTATATCTCTGTTATCTTCCCCACCCCCATTCATCTTATACATTGTGTACCCATTCAACACAGATTTATATTTGGTGCTTTATGTAGTTGTCTTTTAGATCAGATAGGAGAATAAAGGAGTTACAAACAAAAAATACATTTAGACTGTATTTTATATTTACCTATGTAATTACCTTTAACAGTGTTCTTTATTTCTTAATGTCAATTTGAATTACTGTTTACTGTCCTTTCATTTAAGCCTAAATGACTCCCTATAGACCCAGTCTGCTACTGATGAATTCTCTCATATTTTTGTCTGTCCATTGAAGTCTCTACTCAGTTCACTTAATAGTCAGCTGTTGATTGGACAGAGATTTCCTTAAACATCTTAAACCAATAAATCAGTCTTTGCCAGAGGGCTCTGTGTGCATGTTGGGGTACACCATAAACACTCAAGCAATTGACAGCTCTTCCTTAGCCTTCACTTCCTGCTTCTTTGGAGCCTCAAGTTTAGCAAAAGGTTAGAGCTTAGGGACTTCTTGGGTCTTGAATTGCACATAACTCTTTGCATGTACATGGCTTTCTAGATTCCCAGGAGTATGTTGGAGCTTTTCAAAGCTTCTTTGGACATCTTTCTTCCCAGCTTTGCCTTTTAAGCTTTTTCGTTAGTCTGTTGTTTGCCCTAATTGATAGCCACTGTCTCAGGCTGTCACGAGGTTAAGATACTTGCCTATAATTTTTTTTAACAACTTCTTTTCCCCATCCTTCCACCCTGACAAAGGAGAAAGCTTTTCACAGTGGGCAAGTTCCAACACAGGTCAAATACAACCAGTAGGTGGGGTCTACCTAGGATCCACCACACAAGACAAATAATGAGTCTTTGGGCTGAGGCTTTGAGAGAGCTCTAGCTGTGTTATATTTCTTCTGGTGGCCACCAGAACTAGGAATATGGGCTGTTACTTTTCAAGGCTACTGCTGAAGAATGGGGTATTTTATGGAGAAGTGAATCTTAATGGTCCTTACTATGCAATTTTCATTGATGTTTCACCAAAACTATAAAATTGAAATTCATGAATGTTAAAGCACCAGAAATGGTATATGCAGTTCTGAGTGCCACACTTCATTGAAGTTAACTGAAATGATACAGCAAATGGAATAGCCGTTTCAAACATAAGAAATAAAATTGTTCAGCCTAGAAGATGAAGACCTCTATACTTTCTTTAAAAGTCTACAGTCATAAACTATGAAAAAGACTCATTCTAAATTATATTTAATATTAACCATTGCTACAGAATAAAGTTCAACACCTTTATTTTTCAGAGGAAGGCAGAATTATATGGTAGAGAAAGATTAGACTTTGGAACTAGCCACATCGAAGTTTGAGACTAATTTAAAGTGTACTGGGGTTTGTAGCCATAGGCAGGTCCTTAATCTTTAGTGTCAGTTGCTTTCTATCCCTTTGTGAAATGTAAAGATACTAAACTTTTTATTAAGGTTTAATTAAAACCATATATAATGTTTGTCACAATGCCTAGAACATAGTAAGCCCTCAATATGTGGCAGCAGTTGTTACTCAAACTCTTCCACAACCCAACATTTTGGCCTACCTGGTGTAATCCTTATTTTGTATAAATATTTTGTATAAAACTTCTTCCCCCTCCTTCTTTTTTCCCACCATTCATCCTACACCTTAGCTATTTTGAACTTACTGAGATTTCAGAAGCACACCCTCCTCTTCTCAGTTTTTGTTCACACTCCTCTACACGAATCACCCCCTCCCACACTAACACCCATATGATTAAATCTGCTTGTTTTTTAAGGCCCAATTTAAATCCACTTTCTCCATATACCATTATATCCTCAATGACCTAAGTTAAAATTACTCTCTACTCTTTGATCACATGACACCTTTTTTGTATCTCTCTTACCATTTATTTACAGTGTTTTATGTAACTTTCATTGAGGTGTTACATACACATAGCAAAGTACACACCTTGTAAGTGTACAATTTGATAAATTTTCACACAGTGAGTATGCATGTATTACTAGCTTCCAGATCAAGAAACTGAGCATTGCCATTATCCCAGAGGGCCCTTGTGTCCTCTTCCAGTCACTACCCTTCCCACCACCTCCACCCCACCCTTGCCAAGAGCAACTGCTCTCCTGGCTTCTAAACACCGTGGATTAGCTTTGCTTGTTTTAGAACATTATATGAATGAAATTATACAATGATCAACATTTTGTTTGTAAGATTCAAGCATTTTGCTTTCTGTAGTTTTGGTTCATTTGTTCTAATTGCTGTTTAGTATTCTGTTTATGAATATATACCACAATTTCTTTTTCCATTCTACTGTGTATGGACATTAAGTTTTTTTCCCATTTGGGTTTTAATTTGCATTTCCTTGATGACTAAATAAAGTTGACTGATTTTTTAATATTTTTTTTGGCCAATCGGATATCCTTTTTCGTGAAGGACCTATTTGAGTCTTTATTTTTCTCTCCTGTATAATCATTAAAGGCAGGTAAATATATCACACTCATCATTAACTGCTGACATAGTTTCTAGAAGAATGCCATACTGTATACATCATAGCTTTATATATTTATTGATTTGAGACTTTATGCAGCAGATTAAATTGGGAACTGATCGATGTTCTTCAGAAGGAAGAGGTTGCACTGCCACCAGTTAACAAATATGTATTGAATACCCATTGTATAAAACTCTGCTTGGCTCACTGGTGATAGAAGAACCATTCACTAATGAACTTGCAACTCATCTTTACTTCTCTATTCTTTAGTTTCTTCATCTATAACATGGTGTGAATACACAAGATGATGTTGGAGTTTGTTGCGGGGTTTTTAAATGTAGACAACCTTGTTCCTATCTGAACTTATCATTTTACTAAAATTATTTCAGAAATGTTTGAAACTATTGAAGAAAAATTGTAGTAAAATTGGATTTGAGTGGAAACTCAAAGAACAGAAATGGTTGATCAGGAATTAATTGACTCAAGGCCCACTGCTTCAGTATTTTTGTTCATTCTTAATCTGTGTGCAGAAACTACATTCATAAAATCTGAACATTTTATGTGAGGTTAATTTAAAACAAAGAAAAACTGAGACAATCTAGAAATGAAAGTAAGCATTACCAGTATAGTTTGCACTATATACAGAGAGATATTTTTTAATTAAAAAAAAATACAATCCAAATTGAGCAAAAGGATAATTGTTTTAAATGGCTCTTTTATAAGCAATAGTGAGAAATCAAGTCTTTTTTAAGAAATAATAAAAGCAGAAATATTTACTTTTTATTATTAAAAAATTGATACAAATTTCTTTTTAAAATATTGAGGATTTATCAGTGACTACCCCTGAGGTTTATATTCTTTTATTAGTAATTTTAAAACTTTACAATAAGATCCTTGACGTACCAATCATGATTCATCATGACTGAGTCTTTTTCATGGGGTTGTTACCTAAAATCATTTCAGCTAATAATCCCATGAAAAAGGAAAGGCAAGTTGGAAGGAAAGACCTGGTTACTAAGGTCATACATGATCATCATGATCATTTGTTTATATATACATGGTAGTTTAATTCTTTATTTTTATTTTTTTTAATAGATCTTTATTGGAGTATAATTGCTTCAGAATACTGTGTTCGTTTCTGTTGCACAACAGAGCAAATCAGCCATATGCATACACATGTCCCCATATCCCCTCCCTCTTGAGTCTCCTTCCCATCCTCCCTATCCCACCCCTCTAGGTCATCGCAAAGCACCGAGCCTATCTCCCTGTGCTATGCTGCTGCTTCCCACCAGCCAACTGTTTTACATTCGGTAGTGTATATATGTCGATGCTACTGGCACTTCGTCCCAGCTTCCCCCTCCCACCCCATGTCCTCAAGTCCATTCTCTATGTCTGCCTCTTTATTCCTGCCCTGCAACTAGGTTCATCAGTACCTTTTTTTTTTTTTTAGATTCCATATATATGCATTAGCATACGGTATTTGATATTTGTTTTTCTCTTTCTGACTTACTTCACTCTGTATAACAGACTCTAGGTCCATCCACCTCACTACAAATAACTCAATTTCGTTTCTTTTTATGGCTGAGTAGTATTCCATTGTATATATGTGCCACATCTTCTTTATCCATTCGTCTGTCGATGGACATTTAGGTTGGTTCCATGTCCTGGCTATTGTAAATAGTGTTTCAGTGAACATTGTGGTACATGTCTCTTTTTGAATTATAGTTTTCTCAGGGTATATGCCCAGTAGTGGGATTGCTGGGTCATATGGTAGTTCTATTTTTAGATTTTTAAGGAACTGCTATACTGTTTTCCATAGTGGTTGTATCAATTTACATTCCCACCAAAAGTGGAGGAAGGTTCACTTTTCACCACACCCTTTCCAGTATTTATTGTTTCTAGATTTTTTGATGATGGCCATTCTGACCACTGTGAGGTGTTACCTCATTGTAGTTTTGATTTGCATTTCTCTAATAATTAGTGATGTTGGGCATCTTTTCATGTGCCTCTTGGACATCTGTATGTCATCCTTGGTGAAATGTCTGTTTAGGTCTTCCACTCATTTTTTAACTGGATTGTTTGGTTTTTTGATATTGAGCTTCATGAGGTTTTTGTATATTTTGGAGGTTAATCCTTTGTCTGTTGTTTCATTTGCAAATATTTTCTCCCATTCTGAGGGTTGTCTTTTTGTCTTGTTTATAGTTTCCTTTGCTGTGCAAAAGCTTTTAAGTTTCATTAAGTCCCATTTGTTTATTTTTGTTTTTATTTCCATTACTCTAGGAGGTGGGTCAAAAAAGATCTTGCTGTGGTTTATGTCAAGGAGTGTTTTTCCTATGCTTCCCTCAAAGAGTTTTATAGTGTCTGGTCTTACATTTAAGTCTTTAATCCATTTGGAATTTATTTTTGGTGTATGGTGTTAGGGAGTGTTCTAATTTCATTCTTTTACACGTAGCTGTCCAGTTTTCCCAGCAGAACTTATTGAAGAGGCTGTCTTTTCTCCATTGTATGTTCTTGCCTCCTTTGTCGTAAATTAGTTGCCCATATGTCCGTGGGTTTATCTCTGGGCATTCTATCCTGTACTATTGATCTATATTTCTGTTTTTGTGCCAGTACCATACTGTCTTGATTACTGTAGCTTTGTGGTATCATTCAAAGTCAGGGAGCCTGATTCCTCCAACTCCGTTTTTCATTCTCAAGATTGCTTTGGCTATTCGGGGTCTTTTGTATTTCCATACGAATTGTAAAATTTTTTGTTCTAATTCTGTGAAGAATGCCATTGGTAGCTTGATAGGGATTGCATTGGATCTGTAGGTCGCTTTGGGTAGTGTAGTCATTTTCACAGTGTTGATTCTTCCAATCCAAGAAGATGGTATATTTCTGCATCTGTTTATGTCATCTTGGATTTCTTTCATCAGTGTTTTATAGTTTTCTGAGGACAAGTCTTTCACCTCCTTAGGCAGGTTTATTCCTAAGTATTTTATTCTCCTTGTTGCAATGGTAAATGGGAGTTTTCCTTAATTTCTCTTTCTGGTTTTTCATTATTGGTGTATAGGAATGCCAGAGATTTCTGTGCATTAATTTTGTATCCTGCAACCTTACCAAATTCATTGATTAGTTCTAGTAGATTTCTGGTGGCATTTTTAGGATTTTCCATGTATAGTATCATGTGATCAGCAAACAGTGACAGTTTTACTTCTTATTTTCCAACTTGTATTCCTTTTATTTCTTTTTCTTCTCTGATTGCTGTGGCTAGGACTTCCAAAACTATGTTGAATAATAGTGGCAAGAGTGGACGTCCTTGTCTTGTTCCTGATCTTAGTGGAAATGCTTTCAGTTTTTCACCATTGAGTATGATGCTTGCTGTGGGTTTGTCATATATGGCTTTTATTATGTGGAGGTAGGTTCCCTCTATGCCTATTTTCTGGAGAGTTTTTATTATAAATGGGTGTTGAATTGTGTCAAAAGCTTTTTCTGCATGTATTGAGATGATCATATGGGTTTTTTCCCTAATTTGTTAATGTGGTGTATCACATTGATTGATTTGCATATATTGAAGAATCCTTGCATCCCTGGAATAAGTCTCACTTGATCATGGTGTATGATCCTTTTAATGTGCTGTTGGATTCTGTTTGCTAGTATTTTGTTCACAATTTTTGCATCTATGTTCATCAGTGATATTGGTCTGTAGTTTTCTTTTTTTGTGATATCTTTTTCTGGTTTTGGTATCAGGGTGATGGCTTCTTAGAATGAATTTGGGAGTGTTTCTCCCACTGCAATTTTTTGGAAGAGTTTGAGAAGGATGGGTGTTAGCTCTTCTCTCAATGTTTGATAGAATTTGCCTGTGAAGCCATCAGGTCCTGGACTTTTGTGTGTTGGAAGATTTTTAATTACGTTTTCAATTTCATTACTTGTGATATGTCTGTTTATATTTTCTAATTCTTCCTGGTTCAATCTGGAAAATTGTACCTTTCCAAGAATTTGTCCGTTTCTTCATGGTTGTCCATTTTATTGGCATATAGTTGTTTGTAGTAGTGTCTTATAATCCTTTGTATTTCTGCAGTGTCAGTTGTGAATTCTCCTTTTGCATTTCTAATTTTATTGATTTGCATCCTCTCCCTTTTTTTCTTGATGAGTTTGGCTAAGGGTTTATCAATTTTATCTTCTCAAAGAACCAGCTTTTAGTTTTATTGATCTTTGCTATTGTTTTCTTTGTTTCTATTGAATTTATTTCTGCTCTATATGATTTCTTTCCTTCCACTGATTTTGGTTTTTCTTTGTTCTTCTTTCTCTAGTTGTTTTAAGTGTAGGCTTAGATTGTTTATTTGAGATTTTTCTTGTTTCTTGAGGTGAGATTGAATTGCTATAAGCTTCCCTATTAGAACTGCTTTTGCTGCGTCCCATAGGTTTTGGGTTGTCATGTTTTCATTGTCATTTGTTTCTATGTATTTTTTTATTTCTTCTTTGATTTCTTCAGTGATCTCTTGGTTATTTAGTAGCACACTGTTTAGCCTCCATGTATTTGTCTGTTTTACAGTTTTTTTCCTGTAATTGATTTCCAATCTCATAGCGTTGTGGTCAGAATAGATGCTTGATATGATTTCAATTTTCTTTCATTTTCCGAGGCTTGATTTGTCACCCAAGATGTGATCTCTCCTGGAGAATGTTCCATGTGCACTTGAGAAGAAAGTGTAATCTGCTGTTTTTGGATGGACTGTCCTATAAATATCAATTAAATCTATCTGGTCTGTTGTGTCATTTAAAGCTCCTGTTTCCTTATTAATTTTCTGTTTGGATGATCTGTCCATTGGTGTAAGTGAGGTGTTAAAGTCCCCCACTATTATTGTGTTACTGTCAATTTCCTGTTTTATAGCTGTTACCAGTTGCCTTATGTATTGAGGTGCTCCTATGTTGGGTGCATAAGCATTTATAATTGTTGTATCTTCTTCTTGGATTGATCCCTTGATCATTATGTAGGGTCCTTCCTTGTCTCTTATAACATTCTTTATTTTAAAGTTTATTTTATCTGATATGAGTATTGCTACTCCAGCTTTCTTTTGATTTCCATTTGCATGGATTATCTTTTTCCATCCCCTCACTTTCAGTCTGTATGTGTCCCTAGCTCTGAAGTGGGTCTCTTGTAGACAACATATATATGGGTCTTTTTTTGTATCCATTCAGCCAGTCTTTGTCTTTTGGTTGGGGCATTTAATCCATTTCCATTCAAGGTTGTTATCGATATATGGGTTCCTATTACCATTTTCTTAATTGTTTTGGGTTTGTTTTTGTGGGTCTCTTTCTTCTCTTGTGTTTCCTGCCTAGAGAAGTTTCTTTAGCATTTGTTTTAAAGCTGGTTTGGTGGTGCTCATTTCTCTTAGCTTTTGCTTGTCTGAAAAGCTTTTGACTTCTTCATCGAATCTGAATGAGATCCTTCCTGGGTAGAGTAATTTTGGTGGTAGGTTTTTCTCTTACATCACTTTAAGTATATCCTGCCACTTCCTTCTGGCCTGCAGAGTTTCCGCTGAAAAATCAGCTGATAACTTTATGGGGATTCCTTTGTGTGTTACTTTTTGTTTTTCCCTTGCTGGTTTTAATATTTTTTCTTTGAATTTAATCTTTGTTAGTTTGATTAATATGTATCTTGGTGTGTTTTTCCTAGGGTTTATCCTGTATGGGACTCTCTGTGCTTCCTGGACTTGGGTGACTGTTTCCTTTCCCATGTTAGGGAAGTTTTTAGCTATAATCTCTTCAAATATTTTCTCACAGCCTTTCTTTTTCTCTTCTTTTTCTGGGACCCCTATAATTCAAATGTTGGTGCACTTAGTGTTGTCCCAGAGGTCTCTGAGATTGTCTTCCATTCTTTTCATTCTTTTTTCTTTAATCTTCTGTTCGGCAGTTATTTCCACCATTTTGTCTTCCTGCTCCCATATTCGTTCTTCTGCCTCAGTTATTCTGTTATTGATTCCTTTAGTGTGTTTTTCATTTCAGTTATTGTGTTGTTCATCTCTGTTTGCTTGTTCTTTAGTTCTTCTAGATCTTTGTTAAACATTTCTTGTATTTTCTCAGTTTGTGCCTCCGTTCTCTTTCTGAGATTCTGGATCATCTTTACTGTCATTACTCTGAATTCTTTTTCAGGTAGATTGCCTATTTCCTCTTCATTCATTTGGTCTTGTAGGTTTTTACCTTGCTCCTTCAACTGTGACATATTTTTTTGCTGTCTCTTTTTCTTTTTTCTTTATTTTTTTGATGGGTGGGATTGTGTTCCTGTCTTACTGGTGGTTTGGCCTGAGGCTTCCACACTGGGGGTTGTCAGCTATTGGGTAGAGCTGGGTCTTGGTGCTGAGATGAGGAACTTTGTGAGACCTCATTCCGATGAATATTCCCTGGGGTCTGAGGTTCTCTGTTAGTCCAGTGGTTCGCACTCGGAGCTCCCACCGCAGGAGCTTTGGCTCGGCCCTCGGCTCGTGAACCAAGATCCCGCAAGCTGCATGGGATGGCAAACATAACAAAACAAAACAAAAAAACAATTACAAAGTAAAAAATAAAATTAGACTAGGAAACTAACAGATATGTTAGAAAGAACTTAAAAATAAAAATATAGATGAATAAACAACCAGAAGGTACATCAGTACCACAATAGTAAAAAAGGGGAGGGGGGAAAAGAAAAAAAAGTGGTGGGGGAGGCCTTGGCTGTGGAGAGGGGGCTGAAGCAAGGGTGAGGTTTGGGTGGTGGGCAGGGCCTATGCTTAGGACCCACAGGGCTGGAAAAGGCCCTGGGGTCTCTGGGGGTTGGAGCTTAGTTAAGCTCAAGGAACAGAAGGGGCCCAGGCATGCCCCCACCCCTGGTCTCAGAGGGCAGAGGACCTCACCTGGGATCCCAGCAGGCTTCCTGGGCTCGAGTGGGCGGGGTAAACGCCCTCCTCATCTCTCCTGCTCCTCCGGTCTGGGAGAGCCTCTCCTGCCTTTCTTTCCTGATCTCCCCGGCCTCTCTCCTATGCCCCGAGAACCAATGTGGCAGCAGGGAGAGGGGGGCCTCAGAGGACAGGGGACTGGCCTGGGAGCTCAGCAGGCTCCCAGGCCCGAGTGGGTGGGGCAATCGCCCTCCACTTCTCTCCCGTTCCTCCTGGAAGGCCCCTCCTGCCTGCCTCTCCTGATTTCCCCAGCCTCCCTCTTATGACCCCAGGACCCATGCCACCGGGATGGGGCTTTGGAGGCGGGTACCAGCTTGGGAGCTCAACAGGCTCCCTGGCCCGAGTGGGCCAGGCAGTCACCCTCCGTTCCTCTCCCGCTCTTCCCGCAGAGTCCCGCCTGCCTGTCTCTCTTGATCTCCCTGCTCTCAAGGGTGCCGATCCTGTCTGGCCTCTACTGCTCCTCCCCCCTCAGTCCCCCCACGTCCTACTGGTTCACTTGAGGGTTCCTCCCGTCTCCTTGGGCGTCAGTGTTCCCCACCAGCAGCCGGCAGGTGTCCTAGTTGTGGGGAGATGCTCTAATTCTTCTTTAAATTAATTTTGTTGACTTCAAAGTAATCTTTTAAGTATATTGTTTATTATGTAGTTACCACAAAAATAAGATTTACCACGTGAATTTCAAAGGTGATGTTTGATCTTAGTCTAAGCTCGGCTTAATAGTACTATTAACGGCTCTTAATTTCTCTCCAGGGCCTAGACTAGAAGACACCCTAACTAACCAACAGACTTATGCAGTGCTTTTCCAGCTGTGCTATTCCCTGGGACACCAAACCCTCATGTACTTTACACTGTGTACTTCTGCAGTGTTCTCTGAGTGTTCCTGCCAAATGCCAGACTCTGGTGGACTTTAGCCATGCCTCAGACTCAGCTGTGTATTATTGTTCTGTCCAGAGCCTGGAACAATAAGAAAAATCAAATCTGTTTATGATCAAGGTCAGGCCCCTTCAAAGAGTTTTCTCTCCAGAGACTCGATCTAACTGTACCTTAAAATTATTGGAGGATTTCAACAACTGTTATACTTCCAAAGGCTCAGGCTAATTAGATGTTTGACCGTATTACTTTTACCTCGTTTATGTATTACCTAGCGAATGTATTATTTGCTTAATACTTGTAAGGGAATATAATTCTACCATGTCTTTGGGACCTTTCTAAATTCCATCTTTTATTGTCATCTGTAATACATGAATGTTAATAATACTATAGGTCTTGGTAAGGAAAAGACTCTTAATAGAAATTAATAAATTCTTCTCTTTAGAAATATTAGAAAAAATTTCAGTGATATAATTTTAGTTGCTTTCCAAGCCATTCAGTTTGCTTACACTCACTGATTAGTAACAAAAGCTTCTCACATATAAAATGAGTGGATTAGGCTAGATGAGCAAATTCTTTCCAGATTCACCTCTTTATGCAAGTGTCTCATTTATAAAATGTGTATAATAAAAAATACCTGGGGAGAACAGTTCAAGATGGTGATGCAGGAAGCTCTTGAACTCATCTCCTCCCATGGACACACTGAGTCTTCAGCTACATATGGAAAATTTCCTCTTTAAAAAAACCTCAAGGCTGGCTGAGTGACAACTACACATCAGGCAAACAGGAAGAAAGCCACATGAAGCAGGTAGGGGAGGCTCAGACCCAATCTTGCCATAAACCCCACCAGTGACACAGCAACCTCCAATCAAGAGGGAACTCAAAACCCGGAGCTTCTCATGAGGAGCAAAGGGTTCACACTCCACATTGCACACCCCAAGTTTTAAGACCTGCACCTGAGAGACGAACCCTCAAAACATCTAATTTTGAAAACCAGTGGGGCTCACAGCCCGAGAACCACAAGACTATAAGGTACTGAGACATGGCTATTGGAGGGCCCACATACTCGGACTTACCCGCCCCAGGGCCCAGCTCAGAGGCAGCCTGTCTTGCCCAGACATAAGGGAAGGAGGATCACCTACTTATATTAAAGCATCAGCCTGAGGGGCAGGCATCCAATTGAAGACACATCTAGGAGACAGCTGGAACACTGTCTAGGGACAGAGACTTGCAGGTGCTATCTTTGCAGTCTCTCTTTGCTGTGCTCCAGAATACCAGTATCTCCCAGAAGGGAGCCACTACATGTATCTGGTGCCCTGATTTTTGCAGTTTCCGCCCAGGAGACACCTCTTAATTGCCTTGCTTTGGAGGCCAGGGGAGCTTGTCTTCCCGGTCCAGTGGAACTGTAACAAACAGTCACCCAGAAAGGAGTTTATACCCTTGTCTGGCACCCTGATTTTTGTGGCTGCTGCCAGAGGATACCTCTGCATAGCATGGCACCGGTGCCAGTGGGGCTTACAGTCAAGGGTCCCACAGGACTGTAATCAACAGAGAAAGAGTTCTTCAACAGCTACCACCTCCAGGCACAGCAGCCGTCACAGACCCAAGAGCTTGGTTTTTCTGTGGAGACCTGTTACCCAGCTGTCACGGCTGCAGCCTGAGGGGCAGGCTTCTAATTAAACGTGTATCTAGCGACTGATTGTAATCCTTTTCGGAGACCTCAGAGGGCTGGTGCTATCTTCATGCTCTCCCTCTGCCACACTCCTGAATGCCAGTGTGCCGCCAGGGGGAGCTTTCCACTCATCTGGCAGCCTGGTTTTTGTAGCCACTGCCCAGGGGATGCCCCTAAATCAACTGGCTCTGGTAGCCAGGGGGTCTTGCATTCCTGGGTCATTCCAAAGGAATGTGGCAGTCGGAAAGACAGTTCTTGGCCAGGTACCACCTCCCAGGCACTGCACAGGCAGCAGACTGGGACACCCCCTCCCATCCCCAGTTTTTCTGTGAAGGAGGCCTCTTTGCTTTCCTTGAACTATGGCCTAAGGGGTAGGCTTCAGGTTTGGCATATGTCTAGTGGCCTACAGAGCTACTCTCAAGGAACAGATGTAGTCTTGCCTCTTTCCCTCTGCCTTGCTCCAGCTCACCAGTATCTCTGCCTTGTTCCAGCTCACCAGTATCTCCAGCTCACCAGTATCTCATACACTTGTCAGGAGCCCTGATTTTTGCAACTGCCCAAGTGACGCCTCCAGATTGCTTGGCTCTGGTGGCGAGCAGGGTTTATGCTTGTGGTCACACTGGACTATATATACTTGCATACGTTTAAAAGCTGCTGCCTGAGGGTCCGACTTCCAGTCAGCCTGATTTTAGGTGCTGAGATTCTCTCTTCTGGGACTTCGATAGGTCTTGGTACATACCTAACTACTGGGAGCTATTAAATATATAATAAGCTGCTTGGACAAGCACAAAAGTTTAAGGGACAACCAAGACCTAGGACAGAGTTGAACAACAAGTTTCATCTCCTACATCCTTCAAGACTGGGAGGGGTGGTAGTTTCATCTACTGCATAGAAACCAACACAGAGTTAAGCAAAATGAAGAAACAAAGGAATATGTTCCAGGGACCTCCCTGGTGGCACAGTGGTTAAGAATCCGCCTGCCAATGCAGGGGACATGGGTTCGAGCCCTGGTCCATGAAGATCCCATATGCTGCTTAGCAACTAAGCCCATGCACCACAACTATTGAGCCTGCGCTCTAGAGCCCGCAAGCCACAACTACTGAGCCTGAGAGCCACAACTACTGAAGCCTGTGTGCCTAGAGCCCATGCTCCACAACAAGAGAAGCCACCACAATGAGAAACCTGTGCACCACAACGAAGAGTAGCCCCCGCTCGCCGCAACTAGAGAAAGCCCACGCACAGCAACGAAGACCCAATGCAGCCAAAAATAAATTAATTAATTAATTTTAAAAATATATATATATATGTTCCAAATGAAAGAACAAGGTAAAACCTCAGCAAAAATTCTTAATAAAATGGAGATAAGACACATTATAATTAAAATGTCAGAAGTTAAAGACACGGAGAGAATCTTAAAAGCAGCCAGAATAACCAACTAGTTATGTACAAGCAGACCCTCATAAGATTACCTGCAGATTGGTCAGCAGAAACTTTACAAGCCAGTGGGATTGGCACAGTATATTCAAAATGCTAAAAGGAAAAAAATCTCCATCTGTGATCAAGAATACTCTATCCAGCAAAGTTATCATTCAGAATTGAAGGAGAGAGAAAGAGATTTTAAAACAAGCAAATGCTGAAGGAGTTTATCACCTGTGAACCAACCTTACAAGAAATGTTAAAGGGACTTCTATAAGCTCTAAAGAAAGGGTACTAACTATTAGCAAGAAAACATATGAAAGAATAAGTGTCACTGAGAAAGTAAATATATAGTAAATGTAATGGGTTAGTTATAAAGCTAGTATGAAGATAAAAAAACAAAAGTAGTAAAACTATGATTATAATAACTAATGGATACAGAAGATTAAAAGATATAAAATGTGACATAAAACATTAGAGGGCAGAGTAAAAACGTTGAACTTCAGAATGTAATCAAATTTAAGGTGTTAACCACCTAAAATAGACTTATAAGTTTTTATATGTAAGCCTTATGGTAACCATAAAGCAAAAACCTATAGTAAATACACAAAAGATAGAGAGAAAGCAGTACAAGCATATCACTAAAGAAAGTCATCAAACTACAAAGAAAGAGAGCAAGAGAAGAATAAAGGAACAGAGAGGAACCACAAAAACATCCAGAAAACAAATAAGATGGCAATAAGTACATACCTGTCAATAATTACGTTAAATGTAAATTTACTAACTCCTTCAATCAAAAGACAGAGTGGCTGAATAGATAAAAAACAAAACCCATCTATATGCTACCTACAGGAGACTTGCTTTAGATATAAGGACACACAGAGACTTGAAAGTGAAGGGATAGAAAAAGATATTACATGAAAACAGAAACCAAAAAAAGCTGGGGTAGCTATACTTTTATCAAAATTGACTTTCAAACAAAGGCTATATAATAAGAGACAAAGAAGACATTACATTATATTGGGCCAACCCAACAAGAAGATAAAACATTTATAAAATATTTTTTTGTCCAACTTAGGAGGACCTAAATATGTAAAGCATATATTAACAAACTTGAAGTGAGAAACAGACACCAGTACAACAATAGTAGCAGACTCTAATGCCCCCTTTACCTCAGTGGATAGATCATCCAGACAGAAAATCAATAAGGAAACATCATCCTTAAAAGACACAGTAGACCAGATATACTTAAAAGATATATAAAAGACATTCCATCCAAAAACAAGAGAATGCATTCTTTTCAAGTACAGATGGAACATTCTCCAGGATAGATCATATGTTAAGCCACAAGACAAAGTTAATAAATGTAAGAGAATTGACATCATGTTAAGCATCTCTTCCAACCACAGTGGTATGAATCTAGAAATCAATTACATGAAGAAAAGTGTAAAATTCACAAATATGTGGAACTTCAACAACATACTACTTGAACAACCAATGAGTCAAAGAAGAAATCGAAAGAGAAATAAAAAAAATACTTTGAGACTAATGAAAATGGGAATATAACAAAGTTTATGGAATACAGTAAAAGCAGTTCTAAGAGGAAAGTTAATGGCAATAAATGCCTACCTTAAGAAACAAGAAAAGTCTCAAATAAACAACCTTACTTTTCACCTCACTAGATAAAGAAGTATAAAGCCTAAAGTTAGTAGAAGGAAAGAAATAAAGATTAGAGCAGAAATAAATGAAAAAGACAATAGAAAATATCAATGAAAATAAGAGCTGGTTCTCTGAAAAGGTAAACAATACTGAAAAACCGTAAGCTAGACTCACCAAGAAAAAAAGAGAGGACTCAAATAACATCAGAAATGAAGAGGAGATAGTACAACTGGTAGCACAGAATACAAAGGATCATAAGAGACTACTTTGAACAGTTATATGCCAACAAATTGAACAACCTAGAAGAAATGGATAAACTCCTAGAAACATACAACCTACCAAGACTGAATCATGAAGAAATAGAAAATCTGAACCAACTGATTACTAGTAAGGAGATGGAATCAGTAATCAAAAACCTCCCAACAAACAAAAGTCCAGGAACAGGCAGGTTCACTGGTGAATTCTACCGAACATTCAAAGAAGAATTACTACCTATCCTTCTCAAACTCTTCCAAAAAATAGAAGGGGTGGAAACTCTTCCAAACTCATTTTGTGAGGCCAGCGTTACCCTGATCCTAAAACTGGACAAGGATGCCACAAAAAAAGAAAATTACAGGCCAATATTCCTGATGAATATAGATGTAAAACATATTAGCAAACTGAATTCAACAATACATTGAAATGATCATACACCATGATCAAGTGGGATTTATTCTAGAGATGCAAGGCTGGCTCAACATTCACAAATCAGTCAATGTGATTCAACACATTAACAAAATGAAGGATAAAAATCATATCATTTCCATAGCTACAGGAAAAGTATTTGACAAAAATCAACATTCATTTATGATAAAAACTCAACAAAGTGGCTATGAAGGGAATGTACCCCAACATAACAGAAGCCATATATTGTACAACAAGCCCACGGTCAACATCATACTCAAAAGCTGAAAGCTTTTCCTCTAAGATTAGGAACAAGACAGGGATGCCCACTTTTGCGACTTTTATTCAGCATAGTATTGGGAGTCTTAGCCAGAGCAGTTAGGCAAGAACAAGAAATAAAAGGCATCCATATTGGAAAGGAGGGAGTAAAACTGTCACCATTTGCAGATGACATGACGTTATATATAGAAAACCCTAAAGACTCCAACAAAAAAAACTGTTAGAATGAATAAACAAATTGAGTAACGTTGCAGGATACAAAATCAATACACGAAAATCTTTTGCATTTCTACACACTAATAACAGACTATCAGAAAGCAAAATTAAGAAAACAATCCCATTTCCAACTGCATTAAAAAGGATAAATTACCTAGGATTACATTTAACCAAAGATGTTCAAGACCTGCATACTGAAAACTACAAGACATCAAGGAAAGTAGTTGAAGAAGACACAAATAAGTGGAGAGAGATTTTGTGCTCATGGATTGGGAGAAATAATAGTGTTAAAATGTCCATACTACCCAAAGTAGTCTACAGATTCAATACAATCCCTATCAAAATTCCAATAGCATTTTTCACAGAAATAGAACAAAGAATTCTAAAATTTGTATGAAACCACAAAAGACCTCAAGTGGCCAAAGCAATCTTGAGAAAGATGAACAAACGTGTAAGCATCACACTCCCTGATTTCAAGCTCTATTTCATATCTATAGTAATTAAAACAGCATGGTATTGGCATAAAGACAAACATGTAGTTGAATGGAGCAGAATAGAGAGCCCAGAAATAAACCCACACATATGTGATCAATTAATTTACAACAGAGGAGCCAAAATTAGTGGGGTAAGGACAGTCTCTCCAATAAATGGAGTAGAGAAAACTGGAGAGCCACATGCAAAAGAATGAAACTGGAACACTATCTTATACTGCACATAAAAATCAACTCAAAATGGATTAAAGACTTGAACATAAGATCTGAAATTATAAAACTCCTAGAAGAAAACATAGGTAGCAAGTTCCTTGACATAGGTCTTGGCAATGATTTTTTTAATCTGACACCAAAAATAAATTCTTTAAAAAGCAAAGATAAGCAAGTGGAACTATATCAAACCAAACAACTTCCACACAGCAAAGAAAACCATCAACCAAATAAAAAGGTAACCTACTGAATGGGAGAAAGTATTTGCAAGTCATATATCTGTTAAGGGGTTAATATTCAAAGTGTATAAAAAACTCATACAACTCAATAACGAAAAAAAAAAGTAATTTGATTTTAAAATGGGGTAGAACATCTCAATAGACATTTTCCAAAGAAGACATAAAGATGGACAACAGGTACATGAAAAGATGCTCAACATCACAAATCATCAGGGAAATGAAAATCAAAACCACAATGAGATATCACCTCACACCTGTCAGAATGGCTGTTATCAAAAAGATAACAAATAACAAGTGTTGGTGAGGATGTGGAGAAAATTGAACCCTCGTGCACTGTTGGTAGGAATGTAAATTGGTGCAGCCACTATGAAAAACAGTATGGAGGTTCCTCAAAAATTAAAACTAGAACTACCATATGATCCAGCAGTTCCACTTCTGGGTATATATCTGACAAATGAAACACTAACTCAAAAAGATAAGCACCTTCATGTTCACTACAGCACTGTTTACAATAGCCAAGATGTGGAAACAACCTAAGTGTCCATTGATGAATGAATGGATAAAGAAGTTGTGTGTATATACAGTGGAATATTATTCAGCTGTAAAAAAGAATGAAATCTTTCCATTTACAGCAACATGTATGGACCTCAAGGGCATTATGCTAAGTGAAATAAGTCAGACAGAGAAAGACAAATACAATGTGATCTCTCTTACATGTTGAAACTAAAAATTCCTTTAAAAAAAAAAAGCTAACAGATATAGATAATATATTGTTGGTTGTCAAAGGATGATGGTGGAGGGTGGGAGAGATGAGTGAACTGGGTCAAGAGGTTAAAAATAAAAAATCTTGACATCATACATTAAGTCAGAAGTATATGCTTTGAATTGTAGGAGTCCATAGCCAAATTAGAATTTTTGGTACACAAATTGAAAGCATGTTCTTATAAGTAAAAGCAGTTGGACTTTATGACATTTTATACACATGCTGTTTTCTTTATTTTTTACATAATGATGTAAGGATTATCTTTTGCGTCAATCTTTTTATAGGTAATAATGTGTCATTGCAATAAGACAGCTTAATTGCATTCTAGGAGCTACTGTCACCATCCTCATTAACTGGCATTTAGGCAGTATAGGTAACACATATACTTTATGTATACTAAAGTATGTGTGAATATTTTCATATAAATAATGTTGAGGCCATTTTTTTTAACATCTGTAAGAAAATAGGGGCTTATTTATAATGGGTTTTGAAATTTAATGTCTCAAAAGAACTATAAAAATAGCTTCGCAGGGAAAAAAAAAAAAAACCTGCCTCAAGGTGGTTGGGGGGATTAAATGATGTAACACATACAAAGCAGTCCAAAAATGTCCAGGTATTGTTATGTATCCTATGACTATATTTTGCCACAAGTCTTTTATGATTTTTATTTATATTTTTGTACCTTTAAACAATGTTTACCTTTAACTTAATCATTTATTTGTAAATGGTATGAATAAACATTGAAGACTGACTTGCTTCCGAGGATTTTGAGTGACATGTTGATGGCCATATTAAATATTAAGCTTAATTTCAAAGGCTGTAAAGCATACTTTTTTTTTTTTTTAATTTTAATTTATTTATTTATTTATTTATGGCTGTGTTGGGTCTTTGTTTCTGTGCGAGGGCTTTCTCTAGTTGAGGCAAGCGGGGGCCACTCTTCATCGCGGTGCACGGGCCTCTCACTATCGTGGCCTCTCTTGTTGCGGAGCACAGGCTCCTGACGCGCAGGCTCAGTAGTTGTGGCTCACGGGCCTAGTTGCTCCGCGGCATGTGGGATCCTCCCAGACCAGGGCTCGAACCTGTGTCCCCTGCATTAGCAGGCAGACTCTCAACCACTGTGCCACCAGGGAAGCCCCTGTAAAGCATACTTTTAAAAAAAGAGTAAGACCAAAAGAAAAATCTCATTTTAAGAATGGCATTAGAGTGTTAGTTATCCTGTGAACAGAACATTCTCTGTACCTTCCCCTTTTGTGAGTCTTGCATAAATATAATGTGACGCTGAGTTAGGTGCTAATTGACACCGTATCTTGCTTGATCAACGTGCAGTTTAGTTATGAAGCAGGAAAACAAGATGTAAACTATCCAAGATCTCCACATGGCCTGGAATGACCTATGGCATGTTACATAGCCCTGGTTTCAAAATTATGAATAGATAGCCTATAAATACTTAATTATACTAAACAGAGTCACTGAATGTCTAGAACTTCTCAATGGGAAAGAGGCTGTAATAATGAAGTTATTTTTCTTTGAAAATTAGAACCACTGAAAATTGGATAGGCCACATCACAATATAGAGCCCTTCCTATCAGGAGAAGTGTTCGGAGGTAACCCATCATTCAGGAGGACAGCCATTTCCACACCTGGCAGGAAGTTGAACTATACAACCTTCTGAACTCATTTCCAGTTCATTAATTTCACAAAATTAAAGAAATTGATGACCTGTCTGGGTATTGTTATTGTTACTTTCAAATTGAGGCACTCTTTATTTTCTCTTTGACATGTAAGGTGTCAAAGTATAGAGTTTTGAACCATAAGCAGTTTTATTCTTAACATTGCCTACTATTTGATTCAGGAGGTCTAATTTGAGTTGTTTATTATATGTCTCCGAAGTATTGGGTTGGCCAAAAAGTGCCTTCGGTTTTAAGTAAAAATAAAAGACATTTTTCATTTTCACCAAGAACTTTATGGAACAACGTATTCACCGTTTTTTTCCACTACCTTCTGCCATTTTTCAGGCAACTTCATAATTCCATCTTCCCAAAACTTTCTATCTTTTTGAGCAGAGAACTGTTCCAGGTGCCTTTTACAGTCTTCCAGGGAATTGAAATTTTTTCCATTAAGAGGATTTTGTAAAGAGCGAAATAAATGGAAATCCAAAGCTGCAATGTCTGGTGAATATGGTGGACGAATCAGAACTTCCCAGCCAAGCTGTAATAGTTTTTGCCTGGTCATCAAAGAAACATGTGGTCTTGCATTATCCTGATGGAAGATTCTGTGTTTTCTGTTGACTAGTTCTGGACGCTTTTCGTGGAGTGCTGCTTTCAGTTGGTCTAATTGGGAGCGTGTTTGACTTAATCTTTGGTTTTCAGGAAGGAGTTCATAATAGAGGACTCCCTTCCAATCCCACCATATACACAACATCACCTTCTTTGGATGAAGACCGGCCTTTGGTGTGGTTGGTGGTGGTTCATTTATCTTGCCCCATGATCTCTTCTGTTTCACATTATTGTACAGTATCCACTTTTCATCGCCCGTCGCAGTTTGTTTTAAAAACAGAACGTTTTCATTATGTTTTAGTAGAGAATCGCACGTGGAATTACGGTCAGGAAGGTTTTCTTCGCTTAACTTACATGGAACCCAAACATCAAAGCGATGAACATAACCAAGCTGGTGCAAATGATTTTCAGCACTTGATTTGGATATTTTGAGTATGTTGGCTATCTTCTGTGTGTTATAATGTTGACTGTTCTCAATTAATATCTCAATTTGATCGCTATCAACTTCAACTGGTCTACCTGACTGTGGAGCATCGTCCAGCGAGAAACCTCCAGCACAGAACTTCGCAAACCACTTTTGACACGTTCAGTCCGTCACAGCACCTTCTCCATATGCTGCACAAATCTTTTTTTGCATTTCGGTTGCGTTTTTACCTTTCTTGAAATAATGTTGCTTTTTTTCTTCCCATCTTCAATATTAAAATGGCTACACAAAAATTCACCAGTTTTGATAAGTCTTTTTTTAAATGCACACTGATATGACAGCTGTCACATACAATCTAACAAAACTGTTTCGAATGAAGTTAAAGACAATAAGTGCTACTAGAGCCATCTTACAGAAAAAACCAAACGAACCTTTTGGCCAACCGATACTTTATATATTTATCCACTAAAGAGTATTTTAAAGGTAAGTTCATTGTTACTCTTCCAAATAGTGAATTCCCTGCTTTTAGTGGAATAAATAAGAATCAAAAACCAGATTAAACTAGATGGTCACATTCTGAAATCACACTCAGGATTAGTTCAATTTGACAAGCAACTTTTGCATTGGTCATCCTGATACTTAATTTTGCCAACCTTCCACCTACCCCTTCTGCCAAAATAAATAACTTTGGTATACTAATATAATGAAAAAAATATCAAAACCTAAATCACAAAAGGAGAATAGAATGGATATTATATCTCTCATTAGACTCATTGCTTTGATTCTCTTTATTTGGTTTCAGTTTTTTTAGGCCCATCTGCCAGTGCTGTCATAGGAGCCAGTGGGCCCTGTTTTCTTTTTTGCTTTGTTTGTTTTATGTGTTTCTTTAAGGTTTCTTGTCATTTTAAATATGACATACTTATTAAGTCATATTTAAAGTCATTTTAAGTTGTATGTCATATTAAGGTTTAATGTGACACGTGGGCTTAATATGACTCTTCAGTCTTGTTCCTAGTGCTAATAATACAGTGGTGAACCAGATAGATATGGTCACTGCCCTGGTTGAACTTACAGTCTAATGGAGGATACATAACAAATAAATTGGCTGTTACATAATTTTAAGTCAGGAGAAGAAAAGAAACAAAGTACACAGACAAGGAATATGGTGAGGGTATGGCAGGAGAGCACTGCTTTAGATGGGGTAGTCAGTAGAGACCCTTTCAAAATCATAACAAGCAGGGGCTTGAAGGGTAAGAAAGTATTCCAGGTAGAGGAAACAAGTATCAAGTCCCTAAGGTGTGAAAGAGATCATTCACATTTTCTTTCTGCGCTGGTTTAAACCATAAAGATGACCAATTTAACTTGCTACTGAAATGGTTATGATTTGATGCAATTCATTTAAATTGTCAGCCCCCCAAAATAGTCACTCCTTCGCTTTGTGCTTTAAACCTTGGCGCCTGAGCCACTTGGAGTATTAGTCTCAGCTTACATATGATGTATCTAATATTCCTTATAGAGGGAGTTCTCGATACATGTTAGCTCCTTTCCCTTCTCCCTACTCTGCAGCATTGTTGAGAACGCATTTGCTAGGCAACTCTTCTCCTTCCCCTCAGCCCCACCCCCAACAGAAGTGTGTGGTATTTGGTGCTGGGATAGGGAGGGCACAATCAAGAAAAACACCAGTCTTCAGACCTACCCTGTTCTCTCTATTAAGGCTCCCAGCGTTCCCAACCTTCTCCTGAGTCTCTACCAATTTGACTTCTGGAATTCAGGTCACTTCAAGAATGTTGCCAGGATATTCATCCATCTACAAGAACTCAAGTCCCAGTTACCATTATATGCTGCCCATTCCAGTGGTTTTCCTTCTTCATCCTAAACCTCTCTCCTTGGCTCGCTACTGCATGACTTCTTCATCGAGAAGCTGCTCTAGTTGATGCTGAAATGGGGGATGAGCTGGGGAGATTTGATTGAGTTATTTTGGAATTCCTCTGACTTGCTCTTTGGTAGCGGTTCTCCCAAAGGCCAACAGTTATGAGGGAGGCCTTGGTAGCCAGAATAGGACGTGGCATTTTCCTTCTGCTGAACTGGTAGAGAAGGAATTGGCCTTTTACCCATGACTGGCAGCTGTAGAGAGAAACAGAACACCTGATCTAGTAGTAGGTAAGACTTGGCTTGTTTCCCTGGTCCCCCTTGAAGTTACTGCCTTACAAGGTACTTTCTCCTGGCAATAATGGGGGGCGGGGGTGGTGGTGAGAACACTGTGCCTTCATTTTTTTCCCTTATTGGTAAAATGAGAGTGTTGGTATAGATGATCCCTAAGGTCCCTTTTAGTTCTAATACATCGTGTTTCTATTCCAAACCATGTGGTAGTTTTGTGTCTAATGTCTGCCACACATAATGTTTCCATTGGAAATTATTCCAGTATGTGAGCTTGATATATATGTGGAAACGTATAGCCCTAGTGGTCGAGCCTGGATATTCTCATTTCAGAATGCACGGTTGGATTGTAGCTGGAAAACTTTGCACTGCCAATGTCTTACTGCAAGTTTTTGCTAGTAAAAGCAGTAGTACTGTGTACCCTGAGGATGAAACAAGCTGAGTAAGCCTGAGTTAGTCTTTAAAGAAGGATGAACATGTATCAATGAAAATTGTGGTGAATGACTTGAAGATGTGTTTTTTCACTTTGTCATAGGGGTCAAGTTGGACTGAAATAACGCTGTGCTAATGTGATGCTGAGTTCTGTTGCTCTCTCTGAATTGATCCCTCCTTCTTTTGCAGGAGCTATTGTGACAATCTTGGTTACCATCCATTAAGTGCTGCTGACTTTGGAAAGATCATGAAAAATGTCTTTCCAAACATGAAGGCACGTCGTCTGGGCACGAGAGGCAAATCTAAATATCCTTTACCAGAATGGTTTTTAGTAATCTCTTTAAGTTCTCACTTATTACAGAACATCTGCTGCTGTAGTTCAACTAGCAGCTATATTTAGAAATAAACTTAAATCAACAAATATAAACGACTCAGAAGTACTTAGAATAATTGTAAATTGTATTTTCCCAGCTGTTTATCACACTGCAAGAGAAATAACAAATAGTGGTTATTAGGATTGTGATAGATTTCACCTTACTCTGCCACTATAATGTGTTCTTAATGGTCTGATCTTCTTTTCCTTAACAATAAGAATTACTAAGGCACGCCACAGTACAGCAGTTGTAAATTATATCAGTGAAAGTGGAGAAAGATGTTAGTTTATCATCTTTCCTTCCTCTAATTTAGAAACATAGGGATCTCCTTGGCAATATATACAACATTCAAAAAATTTTTCTGTGGAACTTGTGCTGGAGGATTAGTGTTTTCTTTGTATTTTCATCCAACCCTTTAAAGGCTGTATTAAAATTAAAGCCAGGGCATGGAAAAGACCCCTCTCATGATAGAGAAATACTTAGGAGCAAACAGAAGTAAGGAAATTAAAATTAAGAGTTTACTAAAGTTCTTCCTACCCTTGGAAGAAGATTGTAACGTGGAGGGTCTCTGTATCGTATTAGAAATACATCATTTCTCTCTGCTTAGCTTTTGGCCTTTTTCAAAGCATAAAAATTCTGCTGTAGGGGACATGAAAAGGGGAAGGGGAGAGGCTGCTTTTCTAAAACGGCTCCAGGTGTTCTTTAACCAGTTGTTGCACGACCGAGTCTTGTTTCCTGAGTACAAACAAAAATGTCTTCGTGTGTCTTTGGCATGTTACAGGTGATAATCCTGTACGTTTCAGTGGAAAAAGAGAAGTGAAAAGGTTAAAGCCCTTGTGACACTCTTAAGAGTTGTTTTTGTCCCAGTGCCCTGGGCTAAAGTTTCCCTTCTCTCTGCCAGGTTTCCATCTGGATATTCCTTTCCTTCTGACCTGTTTCTTACTGGTGGCTGGCACAGCTTATTAGGAACATTTATTCATAAAATTTATAACAGATGAAAATCATTTTGTTCCATTTAAGCCAGTAACATTCTACAAGGACTGTTTCAGTTTCAAAAGAGTAAAGGTGCCCTGAGTTTCTAATATTAAGTTTTCTTTTACTGAAGAACTCAGAAAGTAGATGGTATCTCAGGCTGATTTTATTCTCATTTCATATATAGTTACTTTTCAAGTGCTAACTATATAAACAGTTCATTTAATTTCAAGTACTTTAGACCTTAACCATTTATTACGTATTGCTACAGTGGACTAAGAAAAAAAGCTTTTGTTCATATGCCAACACTGCCCAATCTTGATTTTCACAAAACTGGGGATGGGGTAAGAATTTCTGCCTTTTCTTTTTGATAAGTAGAATTGTACCTTATTATCAACATTGAAACGATTCTGCATGGTCTGATTTGGATAAAACCAGGGACCAGGAACTGTCGTTTACTAAATAAATGAGCCAAAAAATTCAACAGTGGCTGGTAACTGTTAGCATATATGACTTATATCACCGTGGTTCGTGAAATTAAGGAGAAAAAAGATGGATCTAAAGTTCCTGATTTGTAGATATATCCATGGTCTATATTGTCAAGAGGAAAATTTAAGTTATAGAATAACATATAGAACGAATGTTTTCAGAAGAGAAAATACAGCTTATGGCATAGTTTGTTTTCTTGATGTTAGAAAAGGCTTTTTAAAAAATTCAAAAGATCTGTTAGTTTTCATATATGTTTAACAATATATGTTTAAATGTTATATTCACAACACTGCTGGTGGCTGTGCACCAGTGGGTATAGGCATAGGCCTCATATTTGCAGGTCTCTACTTTTATGCCTGCCAGTTCCGGTCACTTAGTACTACTTTGACTCAATAGTTTTATATTGTATCTTCTGATTAAGAACATGTATCTTAAGTGTGCTTCAATTTAATTTCTCTGAACTTTCTTTTAAAAGTCTTTTCCTTTTTCCTTTGTTTAGTTGGAAGGAGCTGAACCTTCTGGGCAGCTTCAAAATATTGATGAGGAAGTTATCACTTCTGCTTGCCGTCTTGTGTGTGAGTGGGCCCAGAAAGTGTTAAGCCAGCCATTTGACACGGTCTTGGAATTAGCCCGCTTCCTTGTAAAAAGTCACTATATAGGCACCAAGTCGATGGCAGCTCTAACTGTAATGGCCGCAGCACCACCAGGTACAAAATTATTAAGAAGCTAAAACTGACAGGGTGTTAACTATGTTTAGAGTCGGTAGTAAAAAGAAGAGCTTAGCCAAAGACCTCCTTTGTCTTTTTAGTATTTGTATGTGTTCACTCTTATTTCCCTTAATACTAAATTCAGATGGGCTTGTTGAGCTAACAAAAATAATAGTAGTTCTTTCATGATAAACTTTTAAGTTATAGCTTTGTATGTTGCTCTGCTTAAGTATGAAACTTTTATGATTTCCTAGTTGGTATTTCATTAATTTTTCCATTGCTGTTTTAAAGTTTAAAGAATATGTGTATGTGTACTTTTAAGTATATATGTATTTCTAAATTAATAAATTAAATATTACAAGTAAAAAGTAAGATTAAGTTTTTTAATTACTTGCTAAGACTCCTATCCCCAAAACTAATACTTATAAATGAAATGATCTTTGGACAATGTGAAAGGTACCTTAGTCTCACAAAAAATAAACCATGTGAAGCATTCCTATGAAATAGCAAGAGTGATTTTTTTTAATATGCATTCAGATGAGTATTGTTATTCAGATAGGAACTTAAGAATTAACAGTATTAGGACTGACAGTATCGTTGGAATAATAACTCCCTCCTAAATTAATAGCTGTGTAAAGTATCTATTTTAATGAAATTTTTTAAATGTCTTATTTCATTCATACTTTATAAACCTAAAAAAGAGTGAATACATTTTGTTATTACTCTAGGAAATTATAACTTCTATAAAAAATGTATTAATATGAAACAGTAGATTTATCACAGCCAGAACTATAATTATAATTATACTCTTAAATAACTTTACTTTTCTATCTTAACTTCATTATTTTAATAAGGAATCCTTTTTCTCTGTTCAAATTTATCAGAAGCTTTAAGCATTTGCAGTATGTGTGTGAGAGAGATTGTTCTGTTCTCTCATTTTATTGTCAATTGAGGACCATAAATGTCAGGAAAATAGCCTTTTACAAGAGCCTCATCATAATTTTTCCTGTCTCGATATAAAATGGGTGGCTCAAATCTGTACACTTATAGTTACACAGGGGCAGGAGAGTGTTTAGGCTGCCTCATCTAGCTAGATAGCTCACATCTGTTACCTCATTTATTCCCCCAGCGGTCCTGTAAGATAGGGGATATTTATCCCCATTTCACAGATCGGGAAACAGATTCAGGGAGATTAAGTAATTTGTCCATAGTCAGATAAGCAGTGGAATTAGCCAGAATTTGAATCCTGATTTGTCTGTCTCCAAACCCCAGGTTACTCCTTTACACCAGACTGTCTTCCTAGCTTCTGGCAAAATGAGGTTCTAAGAGATATGGGCCCTTCAACTTTCTGTGTTCTCTTTCTCCTACCCCTACTGACACCCAGGAGAGTACTTCCACAAGTTGAGGACTTAGGAGGTATCATGGGGTAAAGAAACAGAGACATCTCTATCTTCTTATTTCCCACGTATTCACATAGTCTCACTGAAAGAAATGTTGAATGAATGGATTTTTAAGGCATAAGTGTGAAGAAAGGTGTATTTTTTAAACCAAAATACTAAGAATCACATATATAAGTAGGCATTTTCACTTTTTGAAAGTAGCTTGGGAGGCTGACTGTTTTTTTTAATAATCTTCTGAAATTTCGTTCTCAGCCATTGCCACTTTGTTTTTTTTTTTTTTAATTTATTTTTGGCTGCAGTGGGTCTTCGCTGCTGCATGCGGGCTTTCTCTAGTTGCAGCAAGCGGGGGCTACTCTTCGTTGTGGTGCGCAGGCTTCTCATTGCGGTGGCTTCTCTTGTTGTGGACCGTGGGCTGTAGGTGCACGGGCTTCAGTAGTTGTGGCACGTGGGCTCACCAGTTGCCGCTCGCGGGCTCTAGAGCTCAGGCTCAGTAGTTGTGGCACACGGCTTAGCTGCTCCGCAGCATGTGAGATCTTCCCGGACCAAGGCTCGAACCCGTGTCCCCTGCATTGGCAGGGAGATTCTTAACCACTGCACCACCAGGGAAGCCCCATTGCCACTTTTAAAAATATCCTTTGGTAGTGATGAATCTTCATCCTTTGAAGGTGCATTTGGTTTTTTGTAAGTATCGTCTCCATATTAAGAACAGGTTGTATTACAGATGTCCTTTGTAAGCAGCTGCTTGGAACTCATGCCTGTCCAGAAACCCTGGCAGGAGGCATGAGACAGCGAGCTTGAGCGGTTGGCACAGGCTCTCGGGTGCAGGTGCTGAGCAGCCAGAGCCAAGGCTGCGGACCGGATGGGAGCAGTGCAATTCGAGTTGGATTTGAGGGGAAAGAATAGTACTTAGGTGATAAAAGGGGGGTCAGAACATGCGGGATTGTTGAGCAGTGAGTGTGTGGGTTAGAGTTTACAGTCGCTTTCTCTCCTTCCCGTCTCCCACTCCTGAAGCTGTTGCTGTTAACAAGATGAAAAGCAGAAACGGCTGGGGAAGGGAAGGTCAGGATGTGCCAGCAGGGCAGGAGTGCCCTCCCTTTGCCTCTCTCCACTGTTTCTACTGACCCCTGCTCACTTTCTAATGATCTTAATGCCACTCCCTAAATGTGAAATGTGCTTTTGAAAAATTAGTTGTATTACATAATCAAGTTTTCTTAAAATTTATCCCTTGCTTATTTTATCATTCCTTTTTCTCAGTGTTGATCTTACTACTACTTTAAAAAGCTTTCTCAGTGACCCTTTTTATAGACTATCTTAACCTCAGTCTTATTGAGAAACTCTGCTTAATTTCTCCTAGGTCATACTGGAATAATTAAATACATAAATAAATAAATAAATAAATAAAGCACTTAAAATTGTAGTACCTATTTCTGTGAAATTCTTGTAGAATTAAAGACTTGTTTTCCCCATACAATTTTTTTCTAAGATATGGATGGTTTCAGCAAATATTTATTGAGTGCCCCTTGTGGACTGAATATTAAAATCATGAAAATGCATGAATTTCTTAATTAGAGAAGGGGGAAGGGAGATTTTTCTGACATCTACTGATAAAATGTAAAACATGCTCTCTTGGCATTTATCTTAGCTTTTGCGCATTAGTGGCATAGCTACTACTCTTTTCAAAATCTTCATCTATTATTGCAGATATAACTACAGCTGTCACCCAAGTTGAACCATATTTTAAGGTGTCAATTAAAACCATATTGACAAATGTTTATAAACTGGAAGTGTAATATTTATGCTTTATAAAGAAATTGTGAGTTAAAATTTGCTGGGTTTGGTTGCTTTGTCCAGTAAATGGCTACATAGTCTTAGAAATTGAGTTGTAACTGCTTTCTATAAAGAAGAGTATTTTAGCTTTACTTTCTGTTTATTTTCAGGAATTAAAGGAATTACCCAGCCTTCTGCTTTTATACCTACAGCTGAAAGTAATTCCTTTCAGCCCCAAGTGAAGACTCTGCCATCTCCTATTGATGCTAAACAGCAATTGCAACGGAAAATCCAGAAGAAGCAACAAGAACAGAAACTACAATCCCCTTTGCCAGGAGAATCCTCAGCAAAAAAATCAGAAGGCGCTACAACCAATGGAGTGACTAGTCTTTCTAATGGAAATCCTGCAATCCTCTCTCCTCAGCCTATCGGTATCGTTGTGGCAGCTGTCCCTAGTCCCATTCCGGTAATATCATTAAATAGCATTTGGCCTTCCTGGGATTGTGGGAAGTCAGTTGTTTAGTTAAAAGTGGCACAGAAGAAGGAGGCAAGTATAGGTGTAGATTCAGTTATAAACTGATTTTGTGACCACACACAGATTTCACTTCAGTCGGTTGTCTTTTATTCAGGATATACGTTGTTGATTACAACGTGAGCTATAAAAGGAACAGAAGTGAAATTACAAGACATTTAAGTTTGCACATAACCAGTCAGAGCTTTATGTAAGAGATGAGTCATTTTCAGAGTTGTTTCATCTCTCTCTAAGCGAAGGTGACACAATTGCAAACTTTTTTTGGTTTATATTTTTTTCCTTTTTAACATTCAGATGGAGCAAAATTGTAATATGTGTTGGTAATACATTAACATAGACTTGTCTCAGTGGCTTGCTGGACATGGGACCTCAGGCAAGTCTCTAAGCTACTCTGAGTCTCTTTCCTTATCAACAAATAGAGGTTATGGTCTACTCCTTGCCTGTCTCACACAGCTGAGTTTATGATGAAGAGGCTTTTAAAATGAGAGTGCGTGGGCTTCCCTAGTGGTGCTGCACTTAAGAATCCACCTGCCAATGCAGGGGACACGGGTTCGAGCCCTGGTCCGGGAAGATCCCACATGCCACGGAGCAACTAAGCCCGTGCACCACAACTACTAAGCCTGCGCGCTAGAGCCCGCGTGCCACAACTATTGAGCCCGTATGCCACAACTACTGAAGCCTGTGCTCCTAGAGCCCATGCTCCACAACAAGAGAAGCCCCCGCAATGAGAAGCCCACGCACAATGAGAAGCCGGTGCACCACAACGAAGAGTAGCCCCTGCTCGCTGCAACTAGAGAAAAGCCCACACGCAGCCACAAAGAGCCAAAGCAGCCAAAAATAAATAAATTAATAAATAAATAATTTTTTTTAAATGTTTAAAAATAAATAAATAAAAATAAAATGAGAGTGCATCATGCTAAAGCAAGATGGTATTTTTTGTTGTTATTTATGATGTTATTAGGGAAATATAGTATCTTGTGGTTTTTTCCTGTTCTTATCATTATCCGTATCATCGTCATCATCATGTTATTGAAACATGGAATACCTGGGAACCATACTCTTGCACTATTCATTGTAGAGCAAACTGGGGGAGGCAGTAGTTTTATCTGAGACCTTATCCACAGTGGTTTATTAGTAATGCCCAAGGTAGATCCACTTATAAGACAGTCTCCCCTGTGAGTGAGTCATCTTGCCACAGACTCCAGTTAGATACCTTTATAGTTGCACGTTTCTTCAAGATTTTATTTCTGCTCCCTATAACCTCCTTAAAATTCACTGTTTTAGCAAGTATTCATCACAAATGTGAAGTTTTTCATTGAAGTCTTCATACTCTTCTTACATATCATTGTATTTGGTAACTATATTACACTGTGTTGCATTTATTATAGGATTTACTTGTCTGGTCATATCGAATCTGGTCTAAAAACTCTTGTCTAACATACGAACTGTCCTTTTTTTTTTCTTTTTAGCATTACATGTATTAAATGCCTTAATACTCATGAATATATGAATTGCTATTTATATTCTAGACTTGTTACATCTGATATTTTTGTTTTCTGCCTTTTTAACAGGTCCAGCGGACCAGGCAACTGGTAACTTCACCAAGTCCAATGAGTTCTTCTGACGGCAAAGTTCTTCCCCTCAATGTACAGGTGGTCACTCAGCACATGCAGTCTGTGAAGCAGGCACCAAAGACTCCTCAGCACGTCCCAGCCAGTCCTGGGGGGGATCGCTCTGCTCGGCACCGCTACCCTCAGATCTTACCCAAACCAGCCAACACCAGTGCCCTCACCATCCGCTCTCCAACTACTGTCCTCTTTACTAGTAGTCCCATCAAAACCGCTGTTGTACCCACGTCACACGTGAGTTCTCTAAATGTGGTGAAAATGACAGCAATATCCCTCACACCCAGCAACAGTAGTGCCCCTCTGAAACATTCTGCCTCAGTAAACAGTGCTGCAGGAACAACGGAAGAATCAAGGACCATTCCACAGATCAAGAATGGTTCTGTTGTTTCACTTCAGTCTCCTGGATCCAGGACCAGCAGCACCGGGGGACCATCTGCTGTGGAAGTCAAAATGGAACCTGAGATGTCATCGGATGAGCATCCTGTACAGTGCCAAGAGAACTCTGATGGGGCTGACGTGCCCCAAACAACACCTAGTGCCCTCTCGGGGCAGAAAAGTAATACAGAGGGAGTAGTGCAAAAACCTTCAAATGAAGGTGTTATTGAAATAAAAGCAACTAAGGTCTGTGACCAGAGGACCAAATGTAAAAATCGCTGTAATGAAATTCTGCCAGGCACTTCAACAGGCAATAATCAAAGCACTATCACTCTCTCAGTTGCCACTCAGAACTTAACTTTCACCAGCACCAGCTCACCATCTAATGGTGACTCAATAAATAAAGACCCTAAATTATGCACTAAAAGTCCAAGAAAGCGGCTGTCTTCTGCATTGCAAGAGTCCCAGGTGCCTCCTGTAAAGAAACCAATCGTGGAACAGCTTTCTGCAGTTATCTCGGAAGGTCAGAAACCAGGCAGTGTTAAGAAGGACCAAAAGGTTCCGCATTCAGGGAAAACGGAAAGTTCAGCAGCAGGTTCTCAGATTCCTAGCAAGGTATCAACAAATGTTAACTCGCACGTAGTGGCAAGTCAACCCTTGAAGTCCTCTGCTCTTGTTACCAGTGATTTAGCTTCAGAGCAGCAAACCACACCATCATCATCTCCAGATATAAAAGTAAAGCTTGAAGGCAGTGTCTTTCTCTTGGACAGTGATTCAAAATCGCATGGCAGCTTTAACCCAAATGAATGGCAACAGGTCACTAAGGATTCTGAGTTTATATCTGCCGGCTGTGAACAACAGCAAGATATCAGTGTTATGACAGTTCCTGAGCACTCTGATATCAATGACTTAGAGAAGTCTGTCTGGGAATTAGAAGGAATGCCACAGGACACGTATTCCCAGCAACTACACAGCCAGATACAAGAATCTTCTTTGAGTCAACTGCAAGCACAGTCTTCAGATCAGTTACCTCTACAGTCCGAACTGAAGGAGTTCGAGCCTTCTGTTTCCCAAGCAAATGAAAGCTACTTTCCTTTCGATGAGGAGCTGACACAGGACAGTATTGTAGAGGAGCTGGTGCTCATGGAGCAACAGATGTCAATGAACAATTCTCACGCTTACGGTAACTGTTTGGGAATGACCCTTCAGAGTCAGTCCGTGACTCCAGGCGCGCCAGCGTCATCTCACGCCCCCAGCACCCACTTCTATCACCCCATCCGTAGCAATGGCACCCCGATCCCCACCCCCACCCCGACCCCCACCCCGACCCCGACCCCCACCCCCACCCCCACCCCCACATCTGAAGTGGTTGCCGGGTCTCAGAGCCTGTCACGGGAGAGCCCTTGCTCCAGGTTGGCCCAGACCACGCCCGTGGATAGTGCTTTAGGAAGTAGCCGACATACACCCATCGGTACTCCCCATTCTAACTGCAGCAGCAGTGTCCCTCCCAGCCCCGTGGAATGCAGGAATCCATTTGCATTTACCCCAATAAGCTCCAGTATGGCATATCATGACGCCAGCATTGTCTCAAGTAGTCCTGTGAAACCGATGCAGAGACCCATGGCCACACACCCCGACAAAACCAAGCTTGAATGGATGAATAATGGGTACAGTGGGGTTGGTAATTCATCCGTTTCTGGCCATGGCATTCTCCCAAGCTATCAGGAACTAGTGGAAGACCATTTCAGGAAACCTCATGCTTTTGCTGTGCCTGGACAGTCTTACCAGTCTCAATCCAGACATCATGACACTCATTTTGGTCGTCTGACTCCTGTCTCTCCTGTGCAGCATCAAGGTGCCACTGTAAGTAACACCAACAAACAGGAGGGCTTTGCGGTCCCTGCCCCTCTTGATAATAAAGGAACTAACTCTTCGGCCAGCAGCAACTTCCGGTGCCGAAGCGTGAGCCCTGCTGTTCATCGCCAACGTAATCTTAGTGGAAGCACCCTCTACCCAGTATCTAATATCCCCCGATCTAATGTGACCCCCTTTGGAAGTCCAGTAACCCCTGAAGTTCATGTTTTCACAAACGTTCACACGGATGCATGTGCCAACAACATAGCTCAGAGAAGTCAGTCGGTTCCATTGACAGTCATGATGCAAACAGCCTTCCCAAATGCTCTTCAGAAGCAAACAAACAGTAAAAAAATAACCAATGTTTTGTTGAGTAAACTTGATTCTGACAATGATGATGCAGTGAGAGGTTTGGGCATGAACAACCTGCCCTCCAATTATACAGCCCGGATGAATCTCACTCAGATTTTGGAAACTTCCACCGTCTTTCCTAGTGCCAATCCGCAGAATATGATCGATTCCAGCACTTCTATTTATGAATTCCAAGCACCATCTTACCTCACCAAAAGTAATAGCACCGATCAGATCAGTTTTTCTCCTGGCGATAATCAAGCACAATCAGAAATTGGAGAGCAACAATTAGATTTCAGTAGCACTGTTAAAGACCTGTTGAGTGGAGACAGCTTGCAAACCAACCAGCAGCTGGTAGGTCAGGTAGCATCTGATCTCACTAATCCTGCGTCTGATTTTTCTAGCGACATCAGGTTGTCTTCTGAGCTCTCAGGCAGCATCAATGATTTGAACGCTTTAGATCCAAATCTACTGTTTGATCCAGGTCGTCAGCAGGGACAAGATGATGAAGCTACACTGGAAGAATTAAAGAATGACCCATTATTTCAACAAATTTGCAGTGAATCCATGAGCTCTATGACTTCATCAGGTTTTGAATGGATAGAAAGCAAGGACCACCCTACTGTTGAAATGTTGGGTTAAATTGTATTTTATAATATGTAGCACACTGTATCGAAAGACATATGTATTGTATTTGTCTTAATGGAAGTGCCTCCCGCAGCAGAAACACTTACTATTAATTGTGACATTTTAAGAGTTTGCTGCAGAAGCGGTTTCTTCTTCAGTAGGAAATGGTTAGACTCGCCTCAGCTCTTAACAAGTTTCTGAAGAGAGTAGGCTGTAGAAAAACAAATATTAGGTTTTCAATTTTATAATGTTCCCCATTTAATCACATTGTTTGCTAGTAAACAAAAGAATAACCAGTTTTTACAAGAGCAGTCTAGATCTTTATTTTGTATAAGTTTATTTTAATTCATTGGTTGATCTGCACAGATTTTAGAGGAAACCATTGATTTTAGGTATAGGATTTTTTTGTTGTTGGCATTATCTTTTAGATATGAAATCATAGTTAAGGTGAACTGTAGACAAGAAGGTCTTCCTTGAAACAGGGATAATATTCAGGTTATTATAAGTATTTAGGCTTGAAGCATAGAGCTACTGTAGAATGAAAAAAAAATCTCTGTAGGACTTTCTGGGACTTCAGTACCATTTGCACCTGCAACGAAGGGCTTAAATAGGAGAAAATAATGAAAAATTAAATATTAATGTAAGGAAAGCAAAAGCTGCGCTAAAATATTTAAAAGGAAAAACTAGTAGCCATTTATATTTGTGACCTTGCATTAGTCTTCTTTTAAAATGTTGATTTTAACATGGAGCTAACATAGAGACATGCCCACACGTGCACACACACACAAACAAAACAAGTAATTCCAAACATTGTAATTTAATAGAATAAATACAAGCATGTTAGAAGAATATTTTATGTTTTATTATTTGGTAGTTGAGATAGGGGAATTTAGAAGGAAACTAAAAGCGTTTTCTTAGTTTCATCACAGTATGTCTGCATGCACATATTAAAATTCTATTTAAGATTTATTTTGAAGGGTTTTAATTATAAGTCCTCGATATAGTGACTGACTCCTTCACTGCTCCTGAATATAGAAATGCAATTTGATCGTGGGAATCCCTTTGAAAAACAAATAAGCAGGAGAGAGATAACATAAAAAACTCAACAGAAAACATTTCACCACCTGAGGTCTGAAGTCACAAATCTTTATATCTCTGATAAAACAAAGGGGATATCAATAGTACTTGAAGAAGAGGAGCATTTTATAACATGCTTAATTTTTATTTATTGTGATAACCACAATTGCAAAAGAAGCACTCAGGATTTGTTTTAAAATGTTTCTCTCTGTGGCTCCCATTTTGTTTTGTGAATAATTATTTATGAATTTCATGCTGACACAAATCTTCTCACTAGTCGACAGCTCCATTTAAGTGAGCTTCAAGATCAGTTTCAAATAGACTTAAAAATTGCCGTTAAGTTTTTAAAGCTAACATTAAACCATTGCTATGCTACCTTGAGCCTAGCTAAGCTTTCCTTTACCTTAATTAGTAAGCCAATCAGAAGACTACAATCAACGAATATTTAACAAATGTGATGAAAGGTTTAATTTAATAAGATTTCATTGTTCAATAAATTTGCAAAGTAGGGTATTAACATTTTGATAAATAAATGGTGCTAGGTTTGGCTCAGAGGTTTATATATTGATATGTCCTAGTTATTGGCATTTGTGTGTGTTTGCTGTTATCTTGATTTAATGATCTGTTAGATTTTTTTTCTTGATGCTAGTTATTTCTTCACTGTACATTGAGACACAGCACTACTGCACACCAAAGTATGCAATACCCAAAGGAAACTGTGTGATTTCTTTTAACAAATGATGGGAGCCTTTCTACATGAGATACTCTGAAAAGGAGATTTTGAGGCCATTCTAATCCCTTGTTTACATTATTAGCTTCCTACTAATACAAAAATAATGGAAATCTTTTTTGATAAAAATATAAAGACTGGAGGATTTTTAACCCCCTGTACAGTATTGCAGCAAACACTTTAAATTTGGTTGAATTCGTCCAGCAAACTTTCTGGGGTTCATATATTGCACTAAATTTGTTGAACCTGTGGTAGGCACATCTCTTAGGATAAATGCAACCAATACAGTCCACAGATTAAACTTTTTAAATGTGTTTCATTATGAAAAGACAAAATGTCATCAAAGTGACAGATAAAATTGTCTTATGTAGCAATGTGCATTAATCTCAATGAGATATTTCTATTTCTTATTCTCTTACATGAGAATATTACAGCAGGAAGAGTTAAGTTTAGTTTGCTTCACCATGTTAATACATGATCACAAAATGTGCATGAGTGTTATTGACTTATCTTGTACAGTACTAGGTATTCCTGTAACCACTTTTTTTTTTTCTTGGCTGTACTGAAACTGGTTCATTGTTAACCAGACAAGCATAGTTATTCACAAGTTATTTGCTTTTTTATGTTTACTAATTCTGCTTAGTTATTGTTGAATATGTTCTTTTCTCAGATTATTTTCATTGTTTTGATGTTTTAAACATTTTGCATACTGTTTATCATGATAAGACTTCATGAAGTAAATAATTTTGCATATAATTGCAATAAGCACTGACTTTTGAACTGAAAAGAAGGAAAGTGTTTTTTTGTGCAGTGCATCAGAGGTTCATATAACAGTCTTGTACTATAATGTGCTTTACTACACCATAAATGACAAAAACAAGCCCTGTTTCATGTTTTCATTTAGTGCAAAAATTCAAGATTTCCCCAGTGTTTTGTTGTCTGTTGTACCTGCTGAAACTACAGTAGTTGAATATTGCAGTAGCGTTTCAGTTCTCTTTTTTTATTGAAAGTGCTCAAAAATTGTTTTTTAAATGTTTTCAAAAACAATTAAAAACATTTTATATTAAACTGACTGGATCTTAAGGTGATTTATGGGATCCGTTTTATGTAGACAGCGTGCCATTTTGTAAACAGACCTGAAGCATTTCTTCCTTTGATCTCATGAAAGTTGAGAAAATGGGAAAAAATCAGCGTCAGGAGGAACAGTGCTGCTAATCTATGCTCTGCTATTAATCCAGAAGGCTACACAGATCTTATTTCGTTCATCAGAACTCTGCTACTCACTTACAGTTTATTACCAATGAATGATACATGGCATAGAGCTTTATGTTGTCCCCAAAAAAAAAAAAGGTCTTTCCTTTTGTTCACTGACATATACTGTTTGCTTTAAAATGTTAGTCTGTGTAGTACCTAGATGTGGGTATTTGGGGAACTTTGAATAGAAAAATAACAGAAAATTTTAAAACACAGCTATGTCCAAAAGCATTATAGGCATTTTGGTGAAGAACAGGCAAACAGAACAGGAACCAATGGATATAATGAACCAGGAAGAAATTCTGGAGGAAAAAGTGTTATGTAGTACCTGAGGTGCTTTTGGCTGCAGGTAAGAGAAAACCTAACACTGACTTCAGCCATAAGGACATTTATTTTTAGCTTAATAAGAATTTTGGTGATAAGAGGTGCTCAGGTTCATTCAGTGACTCAGTGTTTTTTTCTGTGTTCCATCAGCTTCAGCGTTGCTGTTCTGTGTCTATTGCCTCATGGTCACAAGATGACTACCACAGCTCCAAATATGGTATCTTCATACATCCCAAACAAGGTGGTAAGGGCAGCTCTCAGCCTTTTATCAGAGAGAAAAATATCTTTCCCATACTCTCCCATTACTCCCTCCCACTCCACCCCCCTACTTAATCTTGTTAGAAAAAAGAAGGTCAAGGCCCACCATAAAACTAGTTTAGATTCTTGATTCATCTTTTATAGCTAGGGGAGGGGCCCATTTCCAGGAGCATGTGATCATCCACCGAAAATGAGTTCCATAACCTAGAGAAGATACCAGGGACTTAAGATATTGTGCCCACCTTTGAGAGAGGCTCATAGTCTTGTGAAGAACTGATTGCATGTTCTTTGATAAGTGCCAATTACAAGTATATATGGCATGCTATCTAGAAGAAGAAAGGTGAGAGTTCACACTCTGAGGATCCATGAACTGGGCAAAAGAAGGTCCTTAGTAAGGGCTACATTTAGAAGTAGCCTGTTAACTAGTGTAAACTGTTAACTTGTGTCTTGGCTTCCCTCTCTGAGTTGAAAATTAGAAGTGTAAATTGCCTCAGTACCTATTACTGTCATAGAAGACTGAAGTTTTGATTCTGTTGAGCCTGTAGAGATTTATTTTGATATACATTGCTATAAATGAATTTTTAAATAATTAGAATTACAAATTTGTGGATGGGATCATTTATCAATAGCATATGATCTGGAATTTTTAAAAAATATGTATATGACCAGTCCTGGAGCTATAAGTGTAGAAGGGGAAAAACAAAAAGGCAACAATTTTCAAGATAGGTTTTATTTCTAAGAAGTACTTAATTTTAGAGAGAAGGGAAAATAATTTTATAAATGAAATGTATCATGAGAATGGTATTGCTACCATATATAGAATATTTCCTTGCACTAAACCCTGTATTAAATACTTCACATATATTCTGATTTTCTCATTGTAACAATTATGAAAGAATATCATTTTTCAAGTGAGAAAGTTTTAGCTTAGATATTAACTGGTAGGAGTAACAGCTAATAATAGGAAGAGCTGGAATTAACTTGGTTCCAAAGCCAAGTTCTCAACTATTATGCTATACTTAAAGATACTTGTTCAAATTACCTACGGTAGTAGTTTGATTTGGTGGCTTCTTTGAAATTTTCATTCTGGCTTAAAATTTAAAATTAAATTTGATTTTCGTGGGAATTTTGTTTCTGTTTAACCTCTGATCCTTATATTTCTTATACTTCCTTTGCATTTTTGTTGCTTTTGGATTTTGCCTGTATTTTGTAACTTTCCTCTAAATTATTTGCATTCCTTTCCCCTTCTCTCCCCCCTTGGAAATACATGCCCTATTGTATTGGAAATCAAGGGAGAAGTAAGATTTAAATAGAAAATTTTGTTTTACGCACAGCTTTTCAAGCACGTCTTACAGGTATACCTACTCATATCTATTTTAAAACCACTTCTTAAATTTCATCAGGAAATAAAAACTAGGCAAAAAATGTTTTGTTGAACAAATGATAAAGTGCCTAAAATATGTCAGTGTCTGTGCCAGGAGTTAGAGAAGACATCTGCCATTTTTAAATTTTACAATATGATGAGGAAGATGCACAATGAACAGGATTGCAGGATGCAGTGATGTCACTGTAGCAAAGACTGCTGTTTGCCACTGACACGTTCTCCTAGCCATCTGCACAAAAGACATTTACCAGCTTCCCTTGTAGCTAAGAGGAGCCGCTTACCAAGTACTCAGCCAAAAAGAATCAAAAGGTTTGCGTGTTTCTTCGAAGTGTTCCTGCACTCCTTCCTCTCAGCTGGCTAGAATGTAGATATGATGACTAGAACTCCAGTAGCTCCCTTGGACTTCGCGGTAAGGCCACAGAGGATGATGGAGTAACAAGATAGAAAGAGCCCGAAGCCCTGATGACTGTGAGGGAAGCTGCCCTACTAGTCCTGACTGTTGCCTCTGGATGTGTTTTATGTGAGGGAGAAGTTTCTTTCTGGTTTAAGTCATTCTGAGTTTTCTGTTACTCAATGCAAATGCAAATTCTAACCAATGTAGCCACCAGAAGGTTTTAAGCAGGAGTGGAGATGTTAGATTAGCATGGGGATCACTAAACCATCATGGGTTCCCCTGCAGAATGACAAACTTGCATCTCCTTTTCATTGAAATTGGTAAATCAGGAGAGACTCTTGGAAAGAATACCCTGATTTTAGCACAGATTTGAATAGTGTTTCATGACTGTCCAATATAAAGAATAAATTTAGGTGGATTCTAAGCTCCTTAAACAACAAAAGAAAATTGATTGAATTGAAAGGAAATACGGCTTTCTGGTCATTGGTGTCAGACCTAGGTTTAAATCTCAGCTCTGCCAATTATAACCATAACCCTACCAAGTTATATGAGTACTAGTAATGATACCCATCTGGAGAGCATTTTCTAGTGGTGTGCCACATGGTTCTGGCCTGTTCATTATTTTTGCCAACATCTTGAATGAAGACAAAAGTTTTACTGTGGCAAGTACTGTGGAACAGCTTGCTCAATTTCTGTTCCAGCCTCTTCCTCTTATGCAGACCCTGGGAAGCCCAAAACTACATTTTCTAGACTTCCTCACAGCTTGGGTTCTGGATATGAATTGCATGCCGTCTATTCGATGCATTCTTGCAAGATTTGGAGGATGAAAATGGAACAGAAGCTATCCTCCTACCCATTTTTGGTGATTTTCTTGAAAGCAAGCTCATAGCAGCAGCAATGTTCTAGAGTCCATTCTTGAGATTCTTCAGTATCTAGGGTCCACGTCCCAGTGCCAAGCAACCAGTTCTGTGAATATCAAGATACAGTCGAATGGTGGCAGTGATGGTAACAGCAGCAGTATCAGCAGCTTCCTGGTCTGGCTTCCTGATCCGTGGAGTGGTCTCAGGTATGAACTTGTCCCCCAAATGACCAACTCTACCGTGTTGTTCTGGTTGTCATTTCTGGAGGCACAGTCTAAAGCTTGTTCTTCCATGTATGTAGAAGTACCAAATTCCCTGCGTTAAGTATATTTTTGCTTAAAATACCTAGAATAAACATTTCCTACACGTAACTCTGACTCGTACGCCTACAAGGTAGGAGTCGTGAACATCGGAGATCCAGACCTGGTTCTGTCATTCTTTCCCCCTCTTTGCACTTTATGAAGAATAATGACCTCTGTTCTGGTTACGTCCCAGAATCTTTTGTGAAGTTCAGTGAGATATGACAATATTTTGTAAACCCTAAATATAAACTATTATGATTGTTATAAATGCCTACATAAAAGAACAGACATTCACCTAGGAGTGGGAAAAATTCTTGTCCTTTTTAGCACTAAAATGCACTGTTTTACTTGAACACACACACATATCACATCTGTCAGGAGGTAAAGTAAGAATTATATTCAGACAAAGGGCTGAACTTTGAATTAGGTTATGTGTCCATAAGAAATCACCGTTAATAACATTTAATTTAAACCAAGTTATTGTCATCTGAGCATGTTTGTTTAACTGACACCTTCATAGATTATTTAAATCATGATACCTTGTATTTAGATTTCACATGTTTGAAGGACACAGAGTTTAAATTTCCTATGCAAATTCACCCCTAGTCAATATAATCTCTCTACTTAGTCTTTCATAATTTTACCACACCCTCACAACAGTTCTGAAATGGCTGTCTCAAAAATTACTGGTGATTTCATAATTGGTAAATCCTGCGACACTGTTCCTTTGATTTCTATGGCTTTATATTCTGGTTCACTTCCTACCTCAGACCCCTCATTGCCCATCTCTCTCATAGATTGGCTTCCTCTGCCTATTATTTAGATATAGAAATCCTTCGACATTCTATCATTGTCTTTTCTCATTCTGCTTTCTCTCCCTAGTCATTTCAAACACTCCTACAGCTCCTCCAGATGACTTCCAGCCTCTCCCTGACTTCCAGTCTTAAAATCTAAGCACCCAAAATTGAAATTCACTCTCTTTTCCCCAACCCTCTCCTCTTCCTATTATTTGTTAACAACATTACCATCATTGCAGTCACGCAGTTGAAAGCTCATGTGCCCTTTCCTTCATCCTCTCCTCAACATCAAATTAGTTTCCAAGTTCTATACCTTTGATGTCCCTATCTCCTTGTTCTTCCTTTCCCTCCTCATCCTGCCCTGGTACATGGATTCATTTCTCACTTGAAATATTGATACTTAATTATCTCTCACTTTTCTAATAATTTCTGTACTATGTCACCTTTGAAATCCTTAACTCAAAAGGCTTTGATATTCAGAAATCAATATTCATCATATATATAAACAATAACCAGCTAGAAGATATAATGCAAGAGAAGACCCTTTTTATGCTAGCAAGAAAAAAGATAAAATATCCAGCCATGAACCTAATGGGAAACGTGCAAATTATATAAGGAAAATTTTAAAAACACTTTTACTGAAAGACACAAGGTAGACTAGAGCAAATGGAATGAGAAAACCATGTTCTTAGATGGGAAGATACAACATCACTAAGATAATTGATAAATTTAACATGATCTCAACAAAAATATCAATCTTTTTTTCTAGAGCTAGACAAGTTGAATGTATTCTTAGAATATAAATAATTATAGCTCCCCCCAAAAAAAAATTTAAAAAAAAAAGCAATGTCTCAGGGGTTGACCCTACTAGGTATTAAACATAGAGTCATATTCCTAAATCCCTATAAGTAAAGTCAAACAACAAATGACAAAGTAGGAAGAGATATTTATAACACATACCACATACAAAGGAGTAATGGCCCCAATATGGAAAGAACTCCTAAAAATGGGGGAAGAAGGAACACCAACAACCCCATAGAAAAGTGGACAAAAGATATGAACAGACAGCTCACAGAAAGAAGAAATGATCCTTAAACATTAAAAAAGAAAATTCTCAACCTGATTCATACTAAGAGAAATACAAATTAAAACTATGCCAAGTTACCCCTCCTTACATATCAGGTTAGCAAAAAAAAAAAAAAAAAAAAAAGATCTATGCTTGATGCCATCCTCTTTTAGAAACATTGAGGGGGGGGCACAGGCATTTAATATTGTTTTCTTGCACATTTCCTAAAGAATCTACTAGAGAACAGACTTCAAATGTCCAAATGACTAGAGAGATGTCAACCTAAGGACCAGTGGTGAGCATTAAATACCTATTTACTTGTAAAACAAAGACGACATGAGGGTTAGAGAGGAAAGAGCATACTATGTATTGGCTGTATGCTCTGAAAATGTATATAAAATCAAACTATAGAAAATGGAGAGAGTATATGCAAACAATTTTTAAACTGTTTCAGTAATATTGGTGATGGTAGAATGGGTGATTTTGCTCAGACTGTAGTGGGTATAATGCAAGACCATGCAAACTGTAATTGTGTGATCTTCTAATTCTATCATTCTCTGGTCTCTGAGAACCTGGATTCTCAGAAGAAAGGTGATACCGATGTAAAACAGAAGATGTTAAGTCAAAACGATACAGTCCTGACTTTGCATTGGAAGTATCAGTGTGAACTCGTGGAATATCTTGCCATACAATAGCAAGGAAACTATCAAATACTACTGAGGTCATGTCAAAAGGACATAAGACCCAACTTGAAGAAGCTGCCACTGGCCAGAGATGGAACAATTAAACTCCATAGGGATAATAACTTCAGGGGATCGACACACTTAAAATGTTTTAATCCATGACTTTTAATGATCCTAAAAAATTAATTGGTCACCTTTTGAGGGTGATAGGCAACCAACTTATTATTTTTAAAACTGGGTAAAGGGAAAGAATCAAATATTTATCCTGCCTTTCCTATGTGAGCTATACTACTGGATAATCAAATAATAGATGAGGGGAGCTACTCTATATAGAAATGTTCTAGCTAATAAGTAAGGGAGTGATAAAATTGCAATATCATCATTTTGCAATCCCTAGTGAATTGAATGGATCTAGACAATGGGCATCAACAGCTACTAATATCACAAAGAGAGAAATAAAAAGACATCATGTACCCCAATATAGAAGAGTACAGTTCACAATTAAGTAGCCTTGCCTCCAAAAATTAAACTGAAATCTAATCAAGTCTCTGTACCCAATTACCAATTTACAGGAAGTACACAGATCATGAAACACTGCATCATGGTGATACAATCAGTAAAATCCGGAGTCTGGGGAACTCTACAGGCCAAACAGTTGAGTTTCTTTAACAAATAACTTTCAAGGAAAAAAAAGAAAAAGCAATGGAAGGAGAACCTGTAGATTAAAAGAGACTTTTTTAAAAGTTATATTAAAGTTCATAGTAAATAAAAAATAGAAGAAAGTTAACTATAGTGTTTAGAGTTGCACACTTGGGTGATAAAATATAAAGAGAAGCAAGGAAATGATTATCATAAAAATGAGAATAAGTGGAAATACGGATGGCTTCTGGGGTAGCTGCCAAAGTTCTGTTTCCTCACCTAGGTAGTGGTTACAAAGGTGTTTGCTTACAATAATTTATTAAGGTATTCTTTATTTTATGTGGCTTTCTGTATCTGTTATGTTTTACATTTTTAAACGTTATTTTTTTAAGCAGTATGTTGAAAATTGACCAGTTATAAGGAAATTTGCCTTTCCTGTATCAACTGTATATAGGATAACCAAATTGCCAACTTGTCACAGGGAAAATTTTTCTTTAGTAAAAAATTCCAAATAATAAGTGTGGAAGGAGTGATAAAATTAGAAAATCACCACTTTGCAACCCCTACCCCTAATGAAATAGGAGCTTCAGGCAAATTTCATTAAGGGATGAAACCAATAGGTAGTAGATGAATAGGAAATTTTATAATGGAAGAATCAGGCTGTCACCACCTGAACCCACTTACCAGTCTTTGCATTACTATTAATAAATGTGGGCAAGCAAGATATTAGGATATTTCTATTCATAAATACAGGAGATAAGGGAACAAGTTAAATAAATAACAGCCCCAGGAAAGCAACCAGACCAATACAGAATCAGGAGCATTCTAAGGGATGACTTGCATGGGTATCTCAAAAAGACAACAGCATAAAGAAAAAAGGTGGGGTGAGGAGGGCTGCTGTGGATTAAAATAAACTGAAGAGCTATAAAAACCACATTCCATGTGTGGACCTTGTTTAGAACATGATTTAAACAAGCCAGCTAACCAAAGACGTTTTTTAGATAATCAGGGAGATTTTACTTTATTTTGTTTTTAATTTTTATTTTATATTGGAGTATAGTTGATTAATAATGTTGTGTTAGTTTCAGGTGTACAGCAGAGTGATTCAGTTAAACATACACATGTATCCATTCTCTTTCAAATTCTTTTCCCATTTAGGTTATTACAGAATATTGAGCAGAGTTCCCTGTGCTATACAGTAGGTCCTTGTTGGTTATCTATTTTAAATATAGCAGTGGAAATTTTAATATGGACTGGGGATCAGTCAATCCCAAAGAATCATTAGGTGTGATGATGGCATTTTGTTTGTAAGAAAATGTCCATACTTTTTAGAGACGCATGCTAAAATACATAGAATTGAAAACACAGAATGTCCAGGATTTACTTTGAAATACTTTGGCAAAAGACAGAGCGGAGGATAGAGGAAGAATGATAAAATCTTGACACAGGCATACCTCAGAAATATTGCAGGTTTGGCTTCAGACCACTGCAATCAAGTGAATATTGCAATAAAGCGAGTCACATGAATTTTTTGGTCTTCCAGTGCATATAAAAGTTATGTTTACACTATACTGTAATCTATTAAGTGTGCAATAGCATTATTTCTGGAAAAAACAATGTGCATACCTTAATTTAGAAATAATACTGTTGGGAAAATGGCACTGATAGACTTGCTCGACTCAGGCTTGCTACAAACCTCCAATTAGTAAAAGACACATTATCTGCAAAGTGCAATAAACCAAAGCACAGTACAATGAGGTATGCCTGTAATTGTTTAGTCTGGGTATGGGGCTTATAGAGATTCACTGTTTTGTTTTGTTTTACTTCTGTATATGTTTGAACATTTTTTCATTTACAAAGGTTTTCATGATTCTCCCTTCTATTAAATAAGAGATTTGAAATATGGAACTCAAAATCCAAGCTTTTTAGATGGTATTCATGGCATTGCACAATCAGCTCCTTCAAGTCACACGAGCTGAAAAGAGGGCAGGCGTAGATTCCCAAGGGAAAATCATGGTGCTGTTTCTAGAAGAAGGAGAATCAAAGCCAGGCAAAAATCATAATAGTTGCCCACCATTGTTCCCACACAACTTTTTGAGCTTCATCTTACAAAATGCATGTAGCCAAACAGGACCACGTGCTGTGTCCTGAGTAGAGTGCATTCCTATGCCTCTTAGTTTTGCTCAGGCTGTCCTCTGTACTTTTTTTTTTCTTTAACTGAGGTCATACTTTCCTTCAAAATCCACCACAACTGCCATCTTAGGGGTAGCCTTTGCCTTACAAGCCTATAAAATAAGAAGACTCCTGTGGCACTGGATTCGGCCTCTGTGATAGTATTCTGCCTTGTATGGGCAAACGTGTGTATCCATAGCCCCCACTAAATTGGAGGCTCCCTGAAGGCTCCTTTCATTGTATACCTCAAAGAATGGAGCCCAATGAGCTGTCTATAGCAAGGGCACAATCCTTGTTTGCCTAATTGAATTAACACCAGTGATTTTCAGATTGAGTTTCTCAACAAGGCACAAAGTATTAATAAGCTAAGAACTTGTCATCTTTCATAATAGCAAATAAATGGAACATTTATTATCCAATATCTCTTGCCTGTTTAAAGACATTGGATATCGTTTTAGTTGAAGTACTAGATATTAGATCCAAATTGTCTCTAGCCAAGATGCCTGCTTTGAGGTCTGTAGGGGTAGACTGAGAAGTGTTTGCATTTTGAAATATGTTAATTTTTTGCCAAACACAGCAGATGGTCACCCTTACTGCTTGTAACAGACATTTAACTGATTTGACAATAGCCTTATGGTCTTTCTGGTAGGGCTCCAAATATTTGCATTAAACGGATCTTTGATTAAACTACTGTTTTATCATGTGAGTCTGTAAATGGTAACATCCTCAAATCTAACTGAATTCCAATAAGAATATGACATTTTTATATTTTTATTTTTGTGATTGGAGTCTACTATTGTCTATGTGAAATTATGCTATGCAAATGTATATTTTTTTTAATTTAATAAGCCCTTTTTGAAAGGAAGTCTTGACATAGGCTTGTGTTTGCATTTGCAAATCAGAACTGCTTCTCTCTCTTGTCTAGGTGATGTGGTCCTACATATGGAAGGTGGGCTTCACCTATGGGAAGGAAGCAGGAGACACATTCATTGAGCACTGTGGCAGGTACCTTCATTTAACTTATTCCAAAAAGCCAAGGTCAATGTGGGCCTTTGAACATAATCACAAAATGAGGAACTAGTTCCTCCCACTTGTCCATGATCTACTACCCACCTACAGGAACTACACACCAAATATTCCTGGATCTTTAGATCCTGATATCTCAGAGAAGTTAGACCACTCCCTCCTTGTTCAAATGGAAAAACGGGGTTTCTCAGGGTGAGAAAAGTGATGACTCAAGACCAATACTCAGGCCATCTGGCCCCTGGCCTCCAGTATGAATTCAGGGCCTCCCTGCCTGAAGTTAACCCACACTTGCAGTTCACTGTTACTTGCAGCTGAGAGCACCCTAAACTGTTATGCTTCTCTTACCCCAGGTCTCTTCCCTCCACACACTTCTATTTCTGTGTTTTGGCCTTTCTCCAACCATTTTTATAATCAGACAGCATTAAATGTAGGGGGGTGTGTGAATTGTGAGTGAGAACAAATCCCCTAGCAAAGAGACTTCCATTAAAACAAATTCATACTTGTTTCCTTATCTCTATTCCAGAGGCAGAGATGCCCAGTAGAATGGTCTTCCTCAATGGATTTGTCTGGTTATAATAAATCTGGGGGTCTCTAGGAATGGGAGAGCCCACTGCTCTGCCTGGAAACCAGTCACCTGGTCTTCTGCCCCAATAACCACATCATCGATTCCATTGCTCACTCATGAATAAGCTTTGTCCTGAATTATTTTGGCCCCCTGGCCCTGATCCCTTAAATGAATGCCCAGGATATGACAGCCCCCAAACACATTAGTCTTCTTCTAGTTCTGGATGGAAAATATTATATAATGCTTAAGGCTGGGCTTGTTCCTAAGCCCTTGAAATCTTCAGGCTCCTTGATACCAGGGACAAAACCATATTTCTTCTATATTTCCCCAAATTATGACTTGTAAGGAAGATATATAATAATTAAAAGTCCTTATTAATTGAATTCTGCCAACAGACTAGCAACTCCCCAGACTGATAACAAAGCCAGGCAAAACAGCTGTCAGCTTGAGGATGGCATCTGTGGAGGCAAACTCCTGCTCTCCCTGGCTTCTTCTTGATCCAGGCAGAGAACATAAAAATTTGTTGCATCAGATACCTGATTGAGCCCCAGATCAAGGCAAAATGCCAATGCTTACGTGACCTCTGCACTTCCCATCTCCTACCTTGGGCTATAATTAGCAGACAGGGAAATCAGCAGGAGGTATGAGAGTATGTCTTCAAAACTGAATGGAAATCAATGGGGAAATGACTTGCTTTACCGAAATCTGTTCCACATGCAAAGTTCCAGGAATATTTTAAAATAAGGTCTATTACAGGTTAAATGCAACATCTAAATAACCTTCAGATTATCTAGCCAATGACATTTCTAGATGATCTTTAAAATGCCTCCCATCATATCTCTTTCTAAAAGATATAGGAGAAGTAGGAATATTAATAAATTAGTTCATACTTATGAATATTTCTCACAGTCTTTCCAATGCTCTTCAGTCCCTTAATAATCTACATGTAATTTAAAAACTTTTTATTATGGAAATTTCAAACAAATATGTAAGTTAAGAGAACAGTATAATGAACCTTCATGTACCCTTAACCCAACTTAAATAAGTATCAATTCACAGTCAGTCTCATTTTCTCTGTACTCCAATCCATTTTCCCCATGTTCTCCAGATTATTTTGAAACAAATCTCAAGTATATCACTTATTTTAAATATTTCAGCAAGCTATAACCATTGTTCAGTCCAGTTCTCAAAAAGACTTTTTCTGGCTCACTCCTGATTTTTAGTAGTCAATAGTTGTTTAAAACTTTGATACAGTTTCTATAAAAATAAACATATTTACTTATAAATTTCTTTACACTGATTTAGTTAGTTCATCCATTTGTCCATCCATTTGTTCATTCATCACACGTCAGAAACATTTATTGGGAATTCCCTGGCGGTCCAGTGGTTAGACTCCATGGTTCCACTGCAGGGGGCACGGGTTCAATCCCAGGTCAGGGAACTAAGATCCTGCATGCCGCACAGCCAGAAAAAAAGAAAAGAAAAAGAAAAAGTTTATTAAGTACTTAGTATGTACTGGACCTACTTGGAATTCTGGGAATACAGCTATGAACAAAGTAGACAAGAACCCCTGATATTATATTTTGGTAGGGAGAGGAAAATAGTAAACAAATTAGAAAATTCATAAACAAGTTTACTTGATTGTGTGCTTTACTTTGGCCAGTGGGACATTAGCAAGCATGGTAGAAGCAGACTGGATAAGCACTTGCACACTAGAGCTTGTCCTCTTGGAATCCTCTCTCTGGAAGCTAGCCACCATGCTGAAAAGTGACTTGAGCTAGACTAGTGGGTGATGAGGGGCCACATGGAGACACCCTCTGGAGGATGAGAGTTCACCTTGGACAGTGCAGCGCCACCGAGCTCCTAAAAGAATGTGGTCACATTACTGCAGTCAACCCACAAAATCATGAGAAACAATAAATCACTGTTTTTAGTCATTATTTTGGGGGGTGGTTAATTACATGGCAATAGAAAACTGAAACAGAAAGTAGTACCTGGAAGTGGGGTGCTGCTGTAACGGAAACCTAAAGCAGCTGATTTTGAGATTGAACCATGGAGGAAGGCTGGAAGGGTGGCAAAGGCAGTGAGGAAATTGAATGCTGGAAAGAAGGTCATCTGTGTTGTAAAGCTGGGGAACAACTGGTAAAGCTGATGACTGTGGTAACATGTAAGATAGAAAATGTACTTAATGAACTTGTGGATCTGTCCAAAGGAAACTTCCAAGTAGAATGCCAAAGGGGCTAATCTGCTTCTTTTAGCTGCCTGTCATAAAATATGGGAAGGAAGGATGAACGAGAATTTCAGTTTTCAAGCAGAAAAAGTAATAAATGGCCTCAGGATGCTGCCAGCAAAATGTGATCTTAGTCAAGATCAAGTTGAGGGTGTGGCTGTAAGACCTATTTTAAGACCTCAGAGCCCAAAGTGCAGAGGGCCCGTTCCCAAGAGATGTGTGGATCGGAGTGTGACTCTTGTCTAATGGAGTAGATTATAATTTACCATACAGAACATCCATAACATTTTAAAAGGAACTGTACACACTTACAGTAAAGGAACAAAGACAGTTGAAAATGAAAAGAGACCTCTGGGCTCCCACCTTTCCATGAGCAAGAAGCAGACTGAGAAAATCAGCCTCAAAGATGAACCATTTCTCATGGAAAAGGAAAAAGGTCTCAGAGGACAGAGCCAACAGCCAAGAACAATGGATTGAGGAAAAAGTGAACATATTAGAAAATTCATAAACAAGATCATTTCAAATGGCAAGAAAAAAAAAAAAAGAACAAGGTAATGTGATGGTAATTTGGCGGGGTGTGGTGGAGGAGGGAACAGAAGCAGGCCCCAATCAAGTAATCGTCCCTCCCTCCAGACCCAGGGAAACTGGCAACATGTGTACAGCTGGCTTTTAGAACTGCTAAGGACCCGTGCCTGCTACGTGCCTTTAAATGTCCTCCCCCTGAGAACGGGAGCATCTGCTGCTATCTTATTCCTCTCTCACCACTGCATGTGGGGTTGGGGGAGGGGGGTTGGTGATGGTGGCAGATAACTTGAATTTTTAGTTCACAGGTTACCAGACTGAGAAAAACCACACCCAAGCAACCTCAGCCACATCCAGACCTGATCCACATGATGAAATTCTGAGCACTGAGCAGCTGCCATACTGGGTGAGACTTCGGGAGGTACTGGAAGAGATGAATGTGTTTTGCATAAGGGAGAAATGCCAATAATTTATGGCCAGAGGATGGATTGCGATAGATTATAAAGATGACCACAAAGGGCTTCCCTGGTGGTGCAGTGGTTAAGAATCTGCCTGCCAATGCAGGGGACACGGGTTCAAGCCCTGGTCCGGGAAGATCCCACATGCTGCGGAGCAACTAAGCCCGTGAGCCACAACTACTGAGCCTGTGCGCTCTACAGCCTGCGAGCCACAACTACTGAGCCCACGTGCCTAGACCCCGTGCTCCGCAACAAGAGAAGCCACCACAATGAGAAGCCCACGCACCGCAATGAAGAGTAGCCCCCACTCGCCCCATCTAGAGAAAGCCCATGCACAGCAACGAAGACCCAACGCAGCCAAAAATAAATAAAATAAAATAAATAAATAAATAAAAAGATGGCCACAAAACCTTTTGTGTCCTCGCATAGAGACCAGAAGTCTGTTTCTCCTCCCCTTGAGTCTGGGCTGGCTTCGTGACCTGTTTTGACAAATAGAAGCAGCAGAAGTGATACTGTGCCAGGTCTTAAAAGACTGTGCAGCTTCCACGTTTGCCCTCTTGGAGCCCCAAGCCACATGGAAAGAGGTTCAGCCACCCAGATGGAGAGCTGAAAGGTGCCTGGCTAAAAGAAAACTGTTTCTCTGCTCGTAGCAATTCTGACGCCAAGTGTGTAGATTTTCCACACCAAGCAGTTCTCCAATTCTCTGTGCATACCAAGTGGTGTCCCACAATTTAATTCAATTCTGACATTATTAATCTAGAGTTAGCACACAGGTTAAGGGATCAGTCCCACTATGCAAATAGTGGGTCCCCAGGTTACCCACACTTCTGTCCAACTTGGCTACGAATCAGGAGTTCCCACAACCCTCCCCTCAGGTTTGATAATTTACTATAATGGCTCAGAACTCAGGGAAACACTCTGCTTACTATTATTGGCTTATTATAAAGGATACTGTAAAGGGTACAGAGGAACAGCCAAAGGAAGAGGTACATGGGGTGGGGTCTGGAAGAATCCTGAGCACAGGAGCTTCTGTCCCGTGAATTTGGGGCGTGCATCCTCCCGGCACATAGATGTGTTCACCAAACTAGAAGCTCTCTGAACAATCTATAGTTTAGTCATTTTATGAAGGTCCCATTTGTAGGTATGATTGATTAAATCACTGGCCATTGATGATTAATTCAGTCTCCATGGAGGCTGGGGGTGGGACTGAAAGTTCTAATCCTCTAGTCACTTGGTTGGTTCCTCTGGTCACCAGCCTGTATCCTGGGGCTTTTGGCCACCATTCATCTTATTAACATAAACTCAAGCATGGTTGAAAGGGCTTTATTATGATTAACAAAGACCCTTCTCTCACCACATCACTCAGGAAATCACAAAAATTTTAAGAGCTCTGTGACAGGAACTGGGACGAAGACCAAATATAGATGTCTTATTTTATCACAGTGTCACACTGGCCAAGCCCTTGATGTTCCAGCTGTCACAGTGAGACACCAGACTTGTGGGAAAACCTGTCTTGAATTCCCAGCCACAGGCAAAGAGCTGTCCTGCTAAGTCCAGCGAACCCAAATTGCACAACTGTGAATAAATGCACAGGGGTTGTTTTAAACCACTAAGTTTTGGGATAGCTAGTTGCAAAGCAATAGATGAATGCAACAGAAATATAGTGATGGACTAATGATAGCTCAGTGTCACTTCCACCACATTCTATTGGTCAAAGCAATTCAAACAGTCAGCCCAGATTCATTCAAGAGACGGGAGAGAACCAAGTAGTTTCTTTTCTCATCATTGATGAGAAGAGCCGCAAAGTATTGTGGCCAAGTTTTTCAATTTACCATCATATCACAAAAGTTTTAGTGAAATGCCAGATATTTGTGCTTAGGAACAGAACTAGAATGACCGTACACAAAATAACATATATGACATTTAAAAATTAATCTAAGAAAGCATTATATCATCATTTTTACTTTAGCCCTAATGTCAAAACCACCTTAATTTTCTTTTTTTCTTCATTTTTAGAAAGCCAATTTTAAAAGATACCAAATACTAAAATAGGGTTTCCGAACTGTTTTATGAGTTACCAAACATTTCCTCAGGTCTTGAGATCATCCTGCATAGACCCCATCGCTGGTGAGGGCTTTTCTCCTCCTGAAATCCTTTTAAGCCTGGGGAAAAGAGAGTAAGGAGAAAGTGGAATGTGAAAGCAGCGATCAGCTGGAAATTCTGTCAGGTAAGACCTCTAGATCATTGGGTAGGTCCCAATCTATCAGAAATCGTGCTCTAAAACCTTCTGTAAAAACCTACATTTCAAAGTGTTAAGCTTAATTTTTCTGGACTTGTGTTTGAGTGATTAATAGTTAGAAACGTACTGAGAACCAGCTCTTGTAGAGCATCCTTTCATTCACAAATTCCACAAATATGGGTTTGCTAAACTAGAAGAATTAGAGAATATCTGCATTTAGTCCAAGATATTTATGTCATGGGTCATAAAGCAATGGTGATACTTATCTAAGCCTGATAAAGGAAACTTACCATTTACAGGAATCTTTATGATTGTTTGTAGCATCTTTTATAATCTAGAGAAATTTCTTGCACAAAGTGTTTTGATCAAAAATGCTATGAGAGAGCTTAAATAGACATTTAAGACCTAAATAGACATTTCTCCAAAGAAGATATACAGATTGCCAACAAACACATGAAAGGATGCTCAACATCACTAATCATTAGAGAAATGCAAATCAAAACTACAATGAGGTATCACCTCACACCAGTCAGAATGGCCATCATCAAAAAATCTACAAACAATAAATGCTGGAGAGGGTGTGGAGAAAAGGGAACCCTGATGCACTGCTGGTGGGAATGTAAATTAACACAGCCACTATGGAGAACAGTATGGAGGTTCCTTAAAAAACTAAAAATAGAACTACCACATGACCCAGCAACCCCACTACTGGGCATATACCCTGAGAAAACCATAATTCAAAAAGAGTCATATACCACAATATTCATTGCAGCTCTATTTACAACAGCCAGGACAGGGAAGCAACCTAAGTGTCCATCAACACAAGAATGGATAAAGAAGATGTGGCACATATATACAATGGAATATTACTCAGCCATAAAAAGAAACGAAATTGAGTTATTTGTAGTGAGGTGGATGGACCTAGAGTCTGTCATACAGAGTGAAGTAAGTCAGAGAGAGAAAAACAAATACCGTATGCTAACACATATATATGGAATTTTAAAAAAATGGTTCTGAAGAACCTAGGGGCAGGACAGGAATAAAGACGCCTAAGTAGAGAATGGACTTGAGGACATTGGGAGGGGGATGGGTGAGCTGGGACGAAGTGAGAGAGTGGCATGGACATATATACACTACCAAATGTAAAATAGATAGCTAGTGGGAAGCAGCCACATAGCACAGGGAGATCAGCTTGGTGCTTTGTGACCACCTAGAGGGGTGGGATAGGGAGGGTGGGAGGGAGACGCAAGAGGGAGGAGATATGGGGATATATGTATATGTATAGCTGATTCACTTTGTTATAAAGCAGAAAATAACACACCAGTGTAAAGCAATTATACTCCAATAAAGATGTTAAAAAAAAAAGAAAAAGAATCCACCTGCCAATGCAGGGGACACAGGTTCGAGCCCTGGTCCGGGATGATCCCACATGCTGCAGGGCAACTAAGCCGGTGCACCACAACTACTGAGCCTGTGCTCTAGAGCCCGTGAGCCACAACTACTGAGCCTGAGTGCCACAACTACTGAAGCCCGCACGCCTAGAACCTGTGCTCCGTAACAAGAGAAGCCACTGCAGTGAGACGCCCGTGCACCACAACGAAGAGTAGCCCCTGCTCACTGCAACTAGAGAAAACCGCGCACAGCAGCAAAGAACCAAAGCAGCCAAAATAAATAAATAAAATATATAAATTTATTTTTTAAAAATGCTATGAGAGCTCAGTGTCTGCCTAAGAAGTAACACAGTGCATTCCTCAATAGAGATTAAAGTTGAAGCAATCTGTAGTATCGATGAGGCAATCTTTTTTTTTTTGTTGGGGGGGAGGTTATGATAACTGTGTTAGATAAAGCAAAAGTTGCATGCAATTTTTCAGTTCTACCACTAGATGTATCCATCTTCTTACCAACTTACTCATCTTCTTACCAACACAAGACAGAAATCTCCAGTGCATAATTTGTGCAAAGCTTAATGTTAGGCACTCCAGATTATCAAAAATAAGATGCAGTTGATGTTCTAAACATCCTAGTAGTCTGGTGGGGATAAGACAAGAACTCAAGAATCTGTATTTCAAAGCAGAATATAAATGTCAAAATACAAATGAGAAGTTCTATGGAAACTCGAAAGAAAGAATAACTCCAAAACATTAGCAGAAGATTTTTGGATGAGGTAGCATTTGAATTTTGAAGTTCAAGTAGCATTTCAACTGACTGAGGTGGAGAGTGTTGGATAAAGAAACACAAAGGTGGGAAAGCATGATAATGTGTTCTTGGAGCACCAAGAGATAAGACTTGAGATGTAGTGTAGGGCTATATTGTTTTAAATGCCGAGTTGAAGAGATTATAATTAATTCAATCAGTGATGGAGGTGCCCCCCCCGCCCCGGTTCTTTGAGACACCAGTCTATAAACCAGGCTCTGCTCCCCCACATTCCTTCCTTTGGGCGGAGTCAGGACTCCCTTTCTCCCACACCTACAGCCCTCCTACCTACTAGAATATCTGACAGATGTGTTGGGGGTAGTGAAAGTGAGAGACAAAAAATAAACCCAAATTCATTTTTCCCAGTTTTTCTCTTTTTATTAAGGGTGCTCATGTTATTATTATTTTGACTATTTTCAAAAATTTGGCTTACCACTGAAGAATGTATATTTCATATGATGAGAATATTCAAAAGAATAGACCACATTATGGAGGTAACTAAAATATCCACAAATGTTACTGAGTTGAGGAAGATTATTTGAACACATAGTGTATATTGCTCCAAAGAATAATGTCCAATTAGGGCAGAGATTGCAAACTGGCGACTTGGGGTCCTATCTAGCTCAAAATATGTTCTGTTAGGGCACTTCCCTGGTGGTCCAGTGACTAAGACTCCGTGCTCCCAATGCAGGGGGCCCAGGTTTGATCCCTGGTCAGGGAAATAGATCCCACATGCCACAGCCAAAGATCCAGCATGCCACAATGAAGATCCCGCACTTCACAATGAAGATCCTGTGTGCTGCAACTAAGACCTGGCACAGCCAAATAAATAAATACTAAAAAAAAAAAAAATATATATATATATATATATATATATATATATATATATATATGTTTTGTTAAATTTGCACAACATTAAAATTTTTTTTGAGTTAGTTGATATTACTTTACAAATCGTGAGGCTTTCACATGCAATCTAGATTTCTGGCTTCTCTTCAAATATTGTAAAATTTCATAACAAGGCATCCCCGTTCCCATTCGGCATAGTCCGCTGGAGCTGTGCAGAGACCACCCCCCCCATTCAGTAACACACCTCCTCTCTAGTTTCCATGTGCCCTGCTCCCTTCTGTAATACACAGGATCTGCTTTCTCATTTATATTACCTGTCTGGCCCATAGACATTTGATTTGTGTGATCTCTATGTCTGCCCATTTGGATCTGCAGATTTTAGTATCTTTGTTGGACTGGTCATCACCAATCGTTACACACTGATGTTCTCAAACTCTTTCCTGCATCCACATTTTGGTCAGTGTGTAAAACTGATTTTGTTGCAACTGAGCATATATGCCATCAATTCATTAAACTAAGTGGGTTGTGTGACTTGCTTTTGAATCGGGTATAATCTTCTACAAGAAAGAGGTAAGAGACAAAGTGTAGAATCCAGAAAGATCACATGATTAATGGAACACCGGAGAACTTTGCCCCATGAGTATATAAGGGCAGCAAAAAATGTCTATTCAAATAACAATACAATGAATTCAATAACTATGGGTGCTCTGGTGGTGAGATATTTCGAAATATATTAATGTGTTTTTTACTTCTGTACTTCTTTGGCTACGCCTTCCCCCCTAATTTAGTCTTCATCGCCTTAAGAAGGATTAGGATATTTTTTAGCAGGAATGCAAAGTCATTGTTTAATCTTGAAGCCCATTTCAGAAGCAAGAGTCTTGAAAGCCAGGTGTACAGTCAGGGTCTAAACAGGAAAACAGAAATTCCTTTAAGAACTTACGGTATAGGAAAATTGACTTGGGTAACTGGGTTTACAGGAGATGGAGTAGGTGAGAAGCCAGAGACTGGATGGTGAAGTCACCCAGAGATGAGCATCATCAGCAAGACTGGAGGGACAAAGGGAGGAGACTCGCTACAGGAAACTGGATCCACAGTGGAATGAGGCAGCTCCTGCCAGAGGTACCGCAGAGGCAGAGAGAAATACTTAGAATTCTCCCTTCCCATCCCTGGCCCCATCTCCTGCTAGTGTCATCCAGTGGCTGAACCCAGCCAGAGTCAGTACCACGGGGACCTGCAGGCATCCGGAGCCCCCCGGAGAGATGGACAGGGGCAGGACCAGAGAGCACGAGAGGGCAAGCAGGCTCAGTGTCCGCACACCAATTACAAAGGCCAGCCACTGGGTATAGAACAGGGTTTGGCTCTGTTTTGTTTTGTTTTCATCTTCCTAAACGTTCTACTTAAATCTCTAGACCCAAAGCCTGGAGGGCTAAGTTTAGAGTCTATAACATAAACCACAGGGTATAGAACATGAGGTCATGGCAATTTCCTGTCACACAAAAAGGCAATAAAAACCCTTCCTGGCTTGGGAGAAGGAGCTTGGAGGAAATGCTGAGGAACACAGGATTCTCAAGCTCCGTGAACGGGGACAGGCGGGGAAAAGGAGCCTCAGCTTGAAATTCCTAGAGCAGGGGGTGCTCATGCACTATTTTCTTTCTTTCTTTTTTTTTTTATTCCTTTATTTTTATTTTTTAAATTTATTTATTTATTTTTGGCTGTGTTGGGTCTTCGTTTCTGTGCGAGGGCTTTCTCTAGTTGCGGCAAGCGGAGGCCACTCTTCATCGCGGTGCGCGGGCCTCTCACTGTCGCGGCCTCTCTTGTTGCGGAGGACAGGCTCCAGGCGCGCAGGCTCAGTAGTTGTGGTTCACGTGCCCAGTTGCTCCGCAGCATGTGGGATCTTCCCAGACCAGGGCTCAAACACGTGTCCCCTGCATTGGCAGGCAGATTCTCAACCACTGCACCACCAGGGAAGCCCCTGCACTATTTTCTGTTTGGAAATTTGGAAGGACACCACCTTAAAGAATACCCCACACCAACAATAGAGTAGCAATGGCGGGGTGGAGTGTTTAGGCAGAGAAACAGCCTGTGATTGTGGTTTTCCATGGGTTTTCTGGGGTTATGTGTGTCCTGGACAAGATCCAGAGGCCACGTGCCTCCGTGCAGGCTGCACAACAGCTGAGAGGGTGTTACTGGGGCAGGACTGGATTCCAGCTGGGGAGAGCATACCCCTCGAGCAGGGAGGCCAAGGGAAGCACCATAGGCTTCCAAGCAGGTGATGGCTAGTGGTGCACACAGCAGAGAATGAGACACCTTAGCTGAGCAAGGTGTCGTCTTAGGCCAGCAAGGGGCAGAGGTCGGCAGATCAGCAGGTGAGCCAGACACTCCTCTGCACAGCCCAGTGCTGGACTTAGGCCACCTGCCACCTGTACTCAGAGCACAGACCTGGGGCAAAGGGTTGGGAGAGTCAGAAAAGCCTAATCATGGACTTTGACTTTGAAATAACTGAATTTGAATTTTGAATTGATTATGTAGGGAGAAAAAGAATAATTTTCCTTCTACCCTTCTAAATTCTCAGCTGGGGCCCCTATAACAGAAGACAGATTAACAAGAGAAAACAAGCAGAAGTTTATTAACATGTGTATCACACATGTAACACATGGGAGAACCCAGAGATGAGTAACTCATAGGTTTAGTTAGAACTTTAGTTTATGTAATATCTTAGCAAAGAAACAATAAATTTTAGAGAAGTGACAAGAAAAAGAAAAAGGACCTAGAGTCTCCAATGGGCAGCAAATTATGGGACGGCAAGTATATGGGAAACTAATGAGAGACAAAGGCTAGGTTGTAAACTTTGCATGTAAACTCCTCTGGTGTCATCTCTAGGCTGACAGGGTCTAAAGTCTCCAGTGATTCACTTTTGTCCTTCCTCGTAGAGAGGGGAGGGACACCTTTTAAATTTATGTCCTACTTTTAGGCAAATAGGGGGAAGGCAGGGAGCTTTTCTTTTTTCTTTCTTTTTTTAAAAGGAAACTATTTCATAAACAAATAGCATTTTAAAAAATTCTATTGAGGTATAATTGACATATTAGTTTCACGTGTACAGTGCAATGATTCGGTATTTGTATATATTGCGAAATGATCATCACAATAAATCCGCTTAACGTCCATCACCATGCACAGTTATATTTAGAATTCTTTTCTTGTGCTCAGAACTTTCAAGACCCATTCTTCTAGCTGCTTTCAAATATGCAATACAGTATTCTTAACTATAGTCACACTGCAGTGCATTATATCCCCATGACTTTCCTTATATCTGATTCTTCTCATTTGCCTTTAGCTCAAAATTATCCTTATGCCTAAGTGGCATGTTTGGGGGTGGCATATTCTGTCACCCTTCAGTTATTTTTCCAAAAGAGATGAGATTTTAAACTGGAGCTGTCTGAGTTGCCTTAAAGGAACAGGATGAAATGTTTTCCCACCATTTGTAGAAATGAGGGTCTCTTTCAATTTTTAATGACAAATAAAGAAGCTTACATTTCTTTGTTTCTGAATCATTATGACCATAAACTTCAAACCTATTGCATATGAAGGGTTTCAGGCAATTTTTTCTATTCTGAGTTTAAACACACAGACTACACACACACACACACACACACACACGCATGCATGCACTACTTTGCAGCCCTTCAATGGCCTTCTTTATTCTAGCTGAATCGGCCTTTCCCCAAAGCAGTGAATGCCATTCTAATGAATGGAGAATCACTGGGCAACAAGTATCATTTTTGGAAAGAAAACAAATCTTGATATAAAATTTCCAAGTAGCTTTCAAAATTCCAAATTCATTTCTTCTAGCGAATTAACCATGGTCCTCACAAAGACATTTACTCTCATCTAGATGTCCCCACTTCCAGGAGGTTTCTGTATCGAATCTGTTTTATCTCTCTTCAAAAGCCCTCTAGGTTTACCTGGGTGGCCTTGGTCTTAAGTAAAATCCTCACATTCCTTCATCAGTGGCTTTCCTTCATTCCCCCACTGACCCCACCTCTTAGGAAGCTTCAGCCATGATGTACACAGAGCCTCCCTCAATGGGGGATAAGCTTCAGACAGGCTTTGGACAAGGTCCCAAGTACAGGAGTGCAGGATGGGCATTGCCCAGGGGCATCGTTTTTATCCTCGGCTGTATGTCTGACTCCCCCCACAGGGTTATACATGGTGGTCCTCACTCCACAACAACAAGGTAAGCAGCTATCTTTTCTTAAGATCAACAGACAGTGCGGGCCAATCCCTCGACCCAAGTCCCTCTTCTCCTTGCTGGCGGCTGTGTCTTCCTTGGCTTGTGGCAGAGAAAGGGCTGTGGGCATCTCCTGAGCCAAGGTTCTGCCCAAATCAGTATGGCCCTGCCCTTGTCTCTTCTCTGCCTCCCCAGCACCTCCCAGGTCTGCTCAGTTTCTATATCAGTAGCGTTGGGTTCTCTTTCAAGCCTAGCTTTAAAAATCTTGTCTCTTTCTCCAAAGCCTAGTCTTTCCAGATATCCCTTAAGCCTGATATTAGGGCCTGAGTTGCTTTAAGATTTTGTTTGGTGCTTCATGTCTTTATCTCTCTGAAAAGAGGCTCAGTTCTTTGAATCATTCGGAGTCCAAGAAAGAAGCTTTAAATATAGCATCCCACGTTCTTTGCTTTCTTCTGCCAGCTATCCTGTGTCTACCTCTGCTTAGCACTCCTGGCCTATCAACTGGGCCCAAGGAACTCAGGGATCTGGTCCAGGTCATGGGGAACCAGAGACTCAAACACATTATGGTACCATTTCTACTCTACTGAGGCTACCCATAGTGGGATGGGGCACTCTGCAGGGGTGTCCTCCAAGGGTCCCTTGTGAAAAGTGGGTCACAGGCTCCTGCTTTGATTACTGAACCAAGCTCCACCAACGTACCCCGCACTGCAGGTCTGACTGCTCCCCAGGGGGCTGGGTTCTAGTAGCCCCATTCAGTCACTTTAGCTTTTTTGCTCTCCTCTCCCTCTTTCTCTGATTCCTCTCTTCCAGTCCTGGAAAAGCTTCTGTAATTGTCCTGCCCTGGAGGTGGGGACATGCCTAGGAGTCAGAGTGTATTGCTCCCTACTTTATGGTTACTTTTTATAAAGCCTAAACTCTGGTCCTCTAATCAAGTTCAAAATTTGGAGCCAACCCCTCTGTGAATTCAAAACAAAACCATTTCTCTGTCAAAGGCTTGGCTCACACAAATCCAAAATGCTGTGCTTTCAGACTCTTTTGCCAGGTGTGAATTTAAAAATTCATTCAGTCCTTCAATTAAATTATTTGAATTACTTCTTTGTAGGCAGCATCTGCCTTCATCAGACAGTGAATGTCATTATCCAACCAGCGAAAAACTACAGAATAATTTTAGGAGATGAAAAGGTCCAAGGTTAATATCTCGAAATTCTATCTCAGTACAAATTTACAGACATGCTGAGACATTGTTATACTTTGGAATTATTGCTGATTGTATGGTTTTGTTTTGACCCTTTGTATTTCTTCAAGAATGCCATCATGGCTTTAAAAATATTTGATGAACCACTTCTTTATTGACATGTCTTGCAAGGCGCTATGGAAAGATGGATGTTAAATGGAGTCAAGGTTTAAAGGCTTATCAAAATTTCTGGACTTAGAGGGACTTCCCTGATGGTCCAGTGGTTAAGAATCTGCCTTCCAACGCAGGGGACGCGAGTTCGATCCCTAGCTGGAGAACTAAGATCCCACATGCCGCAGGGTAACTAAGCCCACGCACCACAACTACTGATCCTGCATACTGCAACTAGAGAGAAGCCCACGCTCCCCAACGAAGAGCCCGCATGACGCAACAAAAGATCCCTCATGCTGCAACTAAGACCTGACGCAGCCAAATAAATAAATATTTCTTTTAAATTCTGGACTTAGAGATTTCCTTATGACATTTGGTTATTTCTTCTGATATATTTAACATCTCTTTATAGTCTAATACTCAGTAGAGAGAATCTCTACGTAAACGGGGAGATCATTTTTATAGGGAAAGACATGAGTTCATTAATCATTGAATTAAAACTTGTTTCGGTAAATTTATGAGGTAATAGAATAAATTTAACACTTTATTTAGTAGCCTGTTTTTTCAGATCTCCACTTTGGTCATAATATTTAGTTACTCCTTGAGAAGAAGATTCTAGAAAAACTGTCAGTTTTTCTTCAAAGGGGTCTTTAAATAATCCATGTAACCCTGTGTACTAAATAACCAGATAATTAAGCCCTGACCTATGTCTCCTGACCCTGTAGACTTTCTCCCTTTAGTACCTGCGGCTGGTCTTGATTTCTGCCTGGGGCACGACGTAATATTGATGAAGAGATAATGTGTTCTTAAAATGTCTTTTCATCCTGTACAATTAATGAGAAAATGATGTATTTATCAAAGGCTTGCCAATATTTTTTGCTCAGTATTCCAAAGCTTTCAAGCTATTGCCTCAAACTATAGCTCAACAACATTCTTAAATAATGAAGCATTTGAATTTCTAGGAAGGTAATAGCCATTTACTGCAAAGATATCCAGGCTAATTTAGAAAGAAAGAGTAATGCATCTACTGAAATACAGTTTTCTACTTCCCTTCTCCAGGTCCTAATGTCTTCATGGAATTACCTTACTGGGGAGATCTCTTTGTCTTTCATTAAAGATTTAGCTCCTGCATGAGAAGTATTCTTTTTTTAAAATTGAAGTATAGGGACTTCCCTGGTGGTCCAGTGGTTAAGACTCCACGCTCCCAATGCAGGGGGCATGGGTTCAATCACTGGTCAGGGAAAAATGATCCCTCATGTTGCACGGTGCAGCCAAAAAATAAAATAAAATATTAATAATAATAATAAATAAATTGAAGTATAGTTGATTTACAATATTGTGTTAGCTTCAGGTGTACAGCAAAGTGATTCAGTTATACATACATATATTTTCTTCAGATACTTTCCATTATAATTTATTACAAGATATTGAGTATAGTTCCCTGTGCTATATAGTAAACCCTTGTTGTTTATTTTACATATAGTGGTGTGTATCTATTAATCCCATACTCCTAATTTATCCCCCTCTTCCCTTTGGTAACCATAAGTTTGTTTTCAAATGTCGTATATTAACGCATATATGTGGAATCTAGAAAAACGGTAAAGATGTACCAGTTTGCAAGGCAGAAATAGAGACACAGATGTAGAGAACAAATGTATGGACACCAAGGGGGGAAAGCAGGGTGGCGGGGGGTGGTGAATTGGGAGACTAGGATTGACATATATACACTAATATGTATAAAATAGATAACTAATAAGAACCTGCTGTATAGCACAGGGAACTCCACTTTGCTGTACAGTAGAAACTAACACAGCATTGTAAAACAACTATACCCCAATAAAAAAAAAAAAAACAGACAAACTAAGTTTGTTTTTGAAGTTTGTGAGACGGTTTCTGTTTTGTAAATAAGTTCATTTGTATCATTTTTTTTAAATTCCACATAAAAGTGATATCATATAATATTTGTCTTTCTATGTCTGACTTATTTCACTCAGTATGATAATCTCTAAGTCCATCCATGTTGCTGCAAATGGTAATATGCCATTCTTTTTTATGGCTAATATTCATATATATATATATATATATATATACATATATATATATATATATCTCACATCTTCTTTATCCATTCGTCTGTTGATGGACATTTAGGTTGCTTCTATGTCTTGGCTATTGCAAATAGTGCTGCTATGTACATTGGGGTGTATATATCTATGCCCAGGAGTGGGATTGCTGGATCATATGGTAGTTCTGTTTTTACTTTTTAAAGGAATTTCCATACTGTTTTCCATAGTGGCTGCACCAGTTTACATTCCCAACAGTGTAGGAGGGTTCCTGTATGGGAAGTATTCTTAAAGAGAGCAATCTAGTTCCTTCTGGAAAGCAACAGGGGTATTCTACCTATAACATGTTTAATTAAATTAAGGTGTACGCTCTTTATTTTTTTACCTTAAATTATTAATTCATTTGACCAGTTCTCTACTATAGATATTTCTTTTTCTGTAACAAGTAATGCCACATTGAAATTCATTTACATATATAGTTGTGTATTTGGGAGAGTATTTCTGTAGATTTATTCCTAGAGAAGAATTTCTATGTTGAGTAGTAAGTAGATTTTTTTAATTTGACAGATGCTGTGAAATTTTCTCCACAAAGCTCTGTGCCATTAGCAGTCCAAACACAAGTATGTGAGTGGTATTCCATTAAGGTGTGCACTTCTTAAATTATTCATTGATAAGAAATAATACAATTTACTATTAACTGTATATTATATCACTTTCACCAAAGCAATATTCGTCCATAGTTTTAAAATATCATATAACTGTTAAAGGCATGTACCAAAACACAGCAATCTCCTGCCCTTTTCATCTTATTGTTCTCTGCCTTAAATGTAACTACTTAGGTATATATATAATTTTTTTACATATGCATCTATATATTTTTTTTCACATATATAATTCAAGTAGTATGAATGAACAGTCTTGTTGGTTGGTGGTCTTTATTTTAGAGCATACAGGTGGCCAGCTGCCTTTTTCATCATGTAACCCCAAAGGTCATTCTCTATAGACACTTTTTCCTGAGGCTGTCCATCTTGCCATCTCCTGCCTGTGTTTATAAGACTGGTTACTGTTAGTCTGAAATTCAGTAGGGAAGGAGAATGGTTTTACTTTTCAGTATGCTGAATATCACTTACTTGTTTTAAATCTGTCATTTCATCCTCATTCTCCTCTATTCCTGGCATCCTCAAGTCCAGAGCCTCTGGTCTAATTTCTCCAAAGCATCCCTTCTGCTGAAAGTGTTGGGGAGGTGGGGGGAGGGCCCTACTACTTAGAGTGTGAATGGCAACCTGGCAACCTGACTGTTGATTATACAGACTTTCAAACAATCCCCTGCTTTCGGTCCTCACACACACACATACACACACACTCACATGCCTCACTCTGACTTCTGAGGTACTCGGCACTTCTAATCCCTGAGCATTTCCAGGGTTCTGAGGGGGTAAATCAACTTCTTCCCATCAGTATCCCCTCTATAGGTACTCCTCCATCTTAAAATTGTAAATGTACTGATTATATTTAATATGTCACGGGGTGGGGAAGGGCGGGGAGAGATAGGAATTAGTCTTCAAATAAGCCATAATCAGGACTTCCCTGGCGGTGCAGTGGTTAAGAATCCACCTGCCAATGCAGGGGACACGGGTTCGAGCCCTGGTCCAGGAAGATCCCACATGCTGCGGAGCAACTAAGCCCATGTGCCACAACTACTGAGCCTGCGCTTTAGAGCCCGTGAGCCACAACTACTGAGCCCTCGTGCCACAACTACTGAAGCCCGCGCACCTAGAGCCCGTGCTCCACAACAAGAGAAGCCACCACAATGAGAAGCCCACGCGTCACAGTGAAGAGTAGCCCCTGCTCGCCACAACTAGAGAAAAGCCTGCGCGCAGCAACGAAGACCCAACGCAGCCAAAAATTTTTTTTAAAAAAGCAATAATCAAAGCATCAGTTGGTTTGTTTTTTGTCTATATGTGGTTATAAATCATACTTGTCATTTAATTAGAATTTATATTCTAATAGAAAAGTGCTGTTTATCCTCCGTTAGGTATGACATGTCCTTTTTTAAATAAAAGTCAGTCTTTATAGGTAAGAAGGGCACCTTGAAGTAGCACTTGCCAGACGCCCTAACAGAACAGTGACACTGTGCTATTGGTGAGGTCCAAGAACCTTGACTTAAACCTTTGAAACATTCTAGTAACTCCAGGAACACATGAGAGGAAGAGTTGAACTCTGTCTCAAGAGTGAACTGAAGTAGTGAAAGAGCCTCAGGCTGGGATGAACTCTGAATATCTAATTCCATCCCTGGCTCGGAGGTATTAGAGACACCTGTCCTGGACACCTGGGATCCAGGTAGTAAGTTTGGGCAATCGATCTATACTCACTCTGTGCTCCTTGCCTTCCTAGCAAAGTACCAGAGGGCATAGGTAGTTTGGATTGGTGTGGAAAATATCCAAGGCTGAATGGAAGCCATCATTGATATGGCCTCCAGGATTATAACACATTTATAGTTTCCTCCATTCCTATACAATGATAAGAAGTGGAGGATGTACGGATTTTGAATTGTGTGATACCTGAGGATAATCATCAAACCAACATATTCCTTGCCTGTTTTTCTCTTCTGATCTCTTATTTATATAAATATTGTTATTAAATCCAGAACAAAATAATGAGCTATAAAAGATTTTGACTTGATCATTTGATTTTATCTAAAAATAATCTTAAAACCCCAAATAGATAAGTAAATCCCATTCTTTAAATCCTAAAAATGTAGGTGGAGATCTTAGGTGGTGACCCTTTTCTAGTAAAACACTAAAGACAATCAAAATACTAACAGCAATCTGAAACAATTGTAGAAAAATAAGATTCTAATATAGTTAAAGGAAAGCTTCAGTTTCAAGGTTAAAAATGGATGACCAGAGGTCTGAGTTTACCGAGATGGCAATGTCCTCTTTGTCACAGCTCACAGTGGGCATGGTCTTTCCGAGAGTGGGGCTTCCTGGAAGACTTAGGCACAACCTGAGCTCTGAAGACAAAGACCCTCATATATGGGTCTCAAAGGGAAGAGTCTTACATTTTCGCCCGTGTGACCTAAAGAAATTACATAAGATTTTTACATCTCGGTTGCCTTGTCTGTAAAATGGGATGATTACCTTGTGGGAGTGTTGTGAAGGTTAAAAGAATTAAACATTTAGAGGAGTGTCTGGCACTCCTCTAATTGTTAGCAATGATCACCTCACACATAAGAAAGGACAGAAACAGAAAAATGCATTTAAAAGGAGGAGGAGGGGCAATTAGCTAAAGGCCAAAGAGCCCAGGGTCCCTGCCTCTGGTTCTAAATTGTATTTCAGTTCAGGAAATTCCAGGATTGCATCAGCCCAATAAGATAAGCAGCCTGTCATCTTACACTGTTTGCCAGGACGTGATGCTCTTTTTATATTAGGTTGCTGTTCTAATATGAATCACATATGTGAGCTACAGCTACTTCTGCAGATGGAATAGTGTTTCATCAAGGTACAGGAAATGCCCTTTCTCCTTTTTTCTCACCTTTAACCTGAAAATCATGTGGTATTTATTTCCTACGTATTAACTCTACAATTAACTCCAATTACCCACGCTAGTAAAGGGAAAGAACAACACAGATGGTTATGAAGAGCGCTTCAAAAATCCCTTATAATTTATGACTTTCATGTTTAGAATATTACATTTGAGAGTTGGTGTCTAAATGTTGTGGAAACAAAACATCAAGCGAAACAACTCTTTCTGGAAGACTGATCTCAGAGAAGTCAGAAAATTTATCCCATTCTCCATCCAATAATCTGGTACAAAACCATGCTGTTTTCCTCTTCTGAGCTAGGATGAACCGTAGCATCTGAATGGAGAAAACCAACAGCCTAACTTGCGTGGTTGTTCACTGTTTGGTTCACACCCTTCCTGTGGATAAGGAAGATGTTTAATCATTCCTGACAGTTGAACTTAATTGTGAATAGAGCCTCAGTCTCCTTATCATTCTGGAAGATTGTATATGATAGAAGGAAGTAACAAAAAAAATAATGAATTTATCTATGAGTTTAAATAGTTTTTTAAATGCACAAGTAGTATGGTTATGTAATATGAAGAAATCAGGTCTTTGACAATCTAGCCCTGTGCAGACTCATTGATTAGATGCGTTTTCCCTCAAACCCCTGACAAAAAGAAGGAAAGAAAGAATTATAGACTTGAAATCAATGATATTTAAATATACATATATATATACAGTTTCATTGAGTTGTAATTTTTTTATTGAATGAAGGAATCTTTAAATTCTTCAGCGCTTTATGATTTTCAAAGTTTTCACATACATGATTTCATATAACCCCATAATAACCCTTTTTTTCCCCCTACCCCTGTATTGCCCTTCCTCCCTTCCCTCTCCCCACTGGTAACCACTAGTTTGTTCTCTATATCTGAAAATCTGCTTCTTTTTTGTTTTATTCATTAGTTTGTTTTATTTTTTAGATTCCACGTATAAGTGATATCATACAGTATTTATCTTTCTCTGTCTGACTTATTTCTCTTAGCATAATGCCCTCCAAGTCCATCTGTTGCTGCAAATGGCATTACTTCATTCTTTTTTATGGCTGAATAGTATTCTGTTGTATATATATATACCACATCTTCTTTATCCATTCATCTGTTGATGGACACTTAGGTTACTTCCATACCTTGGCAATAGTAAATAATGCTGCTGTGAACATTAGGGTGCATATATCTTTTCAAATTAGTTTTTTTTGTTTTTTTCTGAATATATACCCGGGGTGGAATTGCTGGGTCATATGGTAGTTCTATTTTTAGTTTTTTGAGAAACCTCCATGGTGTTTTCCACAGTGGTTGCACCAATTTACATTCCCACCAACAGTGTAGGAAGGTTCCCTTTTCTCCACATCCTCACCAACATTTGTTATTTGTGTTCTTTTTGATGGTAGCCATTCTGACAGGTGTGAGGTGACATCTCATTGTGGTTTTGATTTGAATTTCCCTGATAATTAGCAATATTGAGCATCTTTTCATGTGCTTGTTGGCCATCTTCATTTCCTCTTTGGAAAAAATGTCTCTTTGGTTCTTATGCCCATTTTTTAATTGGGTTTGTTTTTTTTTTTGATGTTGAGTTGTATGAGCTGTTTATGTATGTTGGATATTAACCCCTTATCAGTCATATTATTTGCAAATATCTTCTCCTATTCAGTAGGTTGTCTTTTCCTTTTGTCAATGGTTTCTTTTGCTGCGCAAAAGCTTTTAAGTTTAATTAGGTCCTATTTGTTTATTTCTGCGTTTGTTTCCTTTGCTTTAGGAGATGGATTCAAAAAAATATTGCTATGATTTATGTCAAAGTGTGTTCTGCCTATGTTTTCCTGTAGGAGTTTTATAGTATCTGGTCTTTTAGGTCTTTATTCCATTTTGAGTTTATTTTTGTGTATGGTGTTAGAGAATGTTCTGATTTTATTCTTTTACATGTTGCTGTCCAGTTTTCCCAGCACCAGCTATTGAAGAGACTATCTTTTCTCCATTGTATATTCTTGTCTCCTTTGTCATAGATTAATTGATCATAAGTGTGGGAATTTATTTCTGATCTCTCTATCCTGTTCCATTGATCTATGTGTCTGTTTTTGTGCCAGTCCCGTACTGTTTTGATTAATGTGTAGTCTGAAGTTAGGGAGCATGATTCCTCCAGCTCTGCTCTTCTTTCTCAAGATAGTTTTGGCTATTTGGGGTCTTTTGTATTTGCATACAAATTTTAAAATTATTTATTCTAGTTCTGTGAAAATGCCATTGGTATTTTTATAGTGATTGCATTGAATCTGTAAATTGCTTTGGGTAGTATGATAATTTTAACCATATTAATTCTTCTAATCCAATAACACGGTATATCTTTCCATCTATTTGTGTCACCTTCAGTTTCTTTCATCAGTGTCATAGTTTTCCAAGTACACGTCTTTTTCTTCCTTAGGTAGGTTTGATCCTCGTTATTTTATTATTTATGATGCAAAGGTAAATGGTATTGTTTCCTTAATTTCTCTTTCTGATAATTTGTTGTTAGTGTATAGAAATGCAACAGATTTCTGTATATTAATTTTGTATCCTGCTACTTTACCAAATTCATTGATGAGCTCTAATGGTTTTCTAGTGACATCTTTAGGATTTTCTAGGTATAGTATCACGTCATCTGAAAACAGTGACAGTTTTACTTCTTACTTTCCAATTTGGATTTCTTTTTTTTTTTTTTTTAACTTCTTCTTAAATTAACTAATTTTATTCAGATATAATTTACATACAGTGAAATACACAGATCTCAATTGTACAATTATCAGATTTTTGACAAACATATATACTGTGTAAGTAACATTTTCATCAAAATATGGAACATTTCTATCACTCCAGAAAATTCTTTTTTTCTCCTTTCCGGTTAATCCCCGCCCCCCCAATCCAAAGGTAATTACTCTTTTGATTTCTATTTGTTCAGATAAGTGTGACTATACTTGAACTTTATATAAAAGGAATCAAACAGTATGTACTCTGTTGTCTTTTACCTAAAATAATGTTTTTGAGATTCATTCATGTTGCTTTATGTATCTGTAATGTTTTTTTTGTTTTTTTTTTTTGTTTTTTGGATTTCTTTTATTTCTTTTTGTTCTCTGATTGCCATGGCTAGGACTTCCAAAACCATGTTGAATAAAAGTGGCGAGAGTGGATATGCTTGTCTTCTACCTAATCTTAGAGGAAATGCTTTCAGCTTTTCACTGTTGAGTAGGATGTTCGCTGTGGGTTTGTCATATATGGCCTTCATTATGTTGAGGTATGTTCCCTCTGTGCCCACTTGCTGGAGAGTTTTTATCATAAATTGATGTTGAACTTTATCAAAAGCTTTTTCTGCATCTATTGAGATGATCATATGGCTTTTATTCTTCTATTTATTAATGTGGTGTGTCACATTGATTGATTTGTGGATATTGAAAAATCCTTGTATCCCTGGGATAAATCCTACTTGATCATAGTGTATGATCCTATGATCCTTTTAATGTATTGTTGGATTTGGTTTGCTAATATCTTGTTGAGGAGTTTTGCATCTATGTTCATCAGTGATATTGGCCTGTAATTTTCTTTTTTTGTGATATCTTTGTCTGGTTTTGGTATCAGGGTGATGGTGGCCTCATAGAATGGGTTTGGAAGTGTTCCTTCCTCTGCAATTTTTTTGGAATAGTTTAAGAAGGATAGATGTTATCTCTTTAAATGTTTGATAGAACTCACCTGTGAAGCCATCTGATCCTGGACTTTTGTTTGTTGGGGATTTTTAAATTACTGATTCAATTTCATTACTGGTGATTGGCCTGTTCATATTTTCTGTTTCTTCCTGGTTTAGTCTTGGAAAATTATACTTTTCTAAGAATTTGTCCATTTCTTCCAGGTTGTCCATTTTATTGGTATATAGTTGTTCATAGTAGTCTCTTATGGTCCTTTGTGCTTCTGTGGTGTTGGTTGTAACTTCTTTTTTCATTTCTGATTTTATTCATTTGGGCCTTCTGCCTTTTTTTCTTGATGAGTCTAGCTAAAGGTTTATCCATTTTGTTTATCTTTTCAAAGAACCAGCTTTTAGTTTCATTGATCCTTTCTATTGTTTTTTAGTTGTAATTTTTTTAATGAACTCTGCTGTGTGGTAAAACTATGAGTCATGATTTTCAGTAAATTCTACTACCAGTTCATATATAAGTTCTAGAGTGTGAGCTATAACAAAGTTTAACTCTCCAGCCTCAAGTGTGCAAACACTTTTTAGTATGCACTTAGAAATGCTTGCCTGAACATGTGATTTCTAAAATAGAAGGTGATATATCCTTTATAAATTTATATATTCCACTTTATTATCTCTTTCTCTAGAACATCAATTCACGAGGACAGTTTCATAATTAGTTAGTTAGCCAAGCCCCTCTTTTTGACTTGACCTTAGATGACTATATTTTCTCTAAATACTTACTTGCTGTTGTCAGCTATGGAAAGTTGGGTTTAGGGTCGAATTTCCTGCTCACATTCAGAAACTATCCCAGGACCAGTTTTTCATTTTTCCTCTGCATTGTCACTAATATTTGACAAGGGAGCCAAGAAGACTTAATGGGGAAAGGACAGTCTTCTCCATAAATGGTGTTGGGAAAACTGGTTAACCACGTGAAGAAGAATGAAACTGGACCCCTATCTTATACTATTTTAAAAAAAGTAACTCGAAATGAATTAAACATTTATGTAAGACCCAAAACTATAAAACTCCTAGAAGAAAACATAGAGGAAAAATCTCCTTGACAATGGCTTTGGGAAAGACTTTTGGACATGACACCAGAAGCACAAACAATGAAAGCAAAAATAAAGTGGAAGTACATCAAACTAAAAAGCTTCTGCACAACAAAAGAAATAATCAGCATTAAAAGGCAACCTATGGAATGAGAGAAAATATTTGCAAACCATCTATCTGAAGAGGAGTTAATATCCAAAATATATAAGGAACTCATACAACTCAATAGCAAAAAAACAAACAATTCCATTTTTAAATGGCAAAGTATTTAAAGACACTTTTCCAAAAAGAGAGACACAAATGACCAACACATACATGAAAATATGCATGACTTCACTATCAGCAAAATGTCAATCAAAAATATATAAAGAACTCTTAAATTCCTAAATGTAGACTATGGTATATTTTAAATGTTAGTATATGTTACCAGATTCTTTTCCAGAAGGACGTACCAAAGTACTATCCCATTAATTTTGCCTATCCTGGGAATTATTGTTATTTTTAATCTTTGTCAGTTCGATTGATTGAAAACAATACTGTTTTGTTGCTTTAATTTAAATGTCTCTGACTATTTCTAAGGTTGAGAAACTTGTTTATGAGCTGGTCTTCTGTCTCCAAACTTAACTCTAAACAGAGTTAATAAAGTACCCACTGAAGTGAAAGTTCTAGTTGAATTATTTATTTAGCAGGTAGAAGTTAGAGAGAACAGTGTTCCAAAGAATCATGTAATTGTAGAGTTGAAAGGAACCTTAGAGATCTTCTAGCTTAATTGTGAGTAATCCTATGGTATGATTTGTTCCCTGTCCAAAAAGCAGTGACCTGAATGCTACTAAAACTAGAGAACTTAGATTAAACACTAGTGAGTTAAGGAAGAGAAGCAGCAAATGGGAAGAAAGTCTAAACTGAGTAGGAATGAGCGTGACAACAAAGTTGAGGGAAGATCACAGAGAACAGAGGAAAAGGTTAGTACCACCCTAAAGGTGACTATTGGTAAGTCCTGCCAAGAAGGGAATTGGTGGGTACAGTGGCAAAGGCACTGGGTCCCAGGGGCCGTCAGATGGGAGGCTGGCTTCTCTAGATCAGGGCAAGTAGACCCTGCTGCCAGCAACAAATGTGCTGGAAGCTGAATCCAGACAGACAGACAAATGTTGGTGTCCTAAAGATAAGTAAAGAAAGCACATACCTTAACAGAGACAGGACTCGTGTTCTCAGATGGGGGAGGTACAAAACAGCAGCCCACAGTAATTCTACAAAGTGGAATTCAACCAATACTGCTATGTTTGGAAGGACAATTTTTGGTGGTTGTATATTTGAGGCCAGAGAGGGGGGTTCACCTCCTAGATCCTTGGATGGTCAGAGTTGCTTCCCAAGGAAGCCTGGCAGATAACCTGACTTGTTTTTTAAAGATTCTTTATAATATCTGTGTGGTGAAAGTTCTAGACTTTGGTGGGTATTTAAAGCTGCTTGTTTCAGCTTCATATGCTAGACAGGGATTCTTTCCTCTTGAACTTTAATAATAGTATAGGTACTCCTGTACCAACGTTGAGTTGATTATATGCTGAGCCTAACATTCTTCTTGCTTTTTGATCACTGACAGAGAAGTGGATGCTTCTGCAAGGAAAAGACTGTTGTTCTAGGGTGCGAGGACAGAGCTATAAACCATAGTTTTTCAGTTAGATGGTAACGGCCCAGAGGGCTTACTTCTTCTAGATTTATTGGTCCCACCCAATCACAGTGAAACCAGCAGAGTGGGGTTACCCCCCAATAGCCAAGTGGGGCTAACCCCCAATAGCCAGGTGGTTCTGAGAGGGCTGGAAAGTTGACCTCTGACAGGTGGGCAGACCCTATGACCCTCCCCTAGAGCACTGCTGTAAGCTTCGACTGGCGAGGTAGGATCCAGAGATAAGAGTACCTCTAGGGAACACAGTGCAGCTTGGGGCTTGACAAAATGCCTGCCACTTTTGCTCCATCCTGGGAGTGACCTTGAAGACTATTGATGTTGCTGGGAGTTGTCAATGCCCTCCAGTCAAAGAGCACCCGGAACACCCCTGCAGTTTAACAGTTGGGTTTATTGCTCCTAGAAAGGGGGAGACAGCATCCCATGGCATGCGTCTCAGTAACCATGGGGGTTTGAAAAGACTTACTATAGGATCTGGGCTCTAGCTAGTTCATTTTAAGGCGAGCTTAAGGAGGCAAGAGCTTGCTTTGAGCTGGAGGCTGTCGGGAAGCAGGGGCAATTCTGTGACTGGGGATCTTAATGAACCTTATCTAGAAGGAGGGAGGACTAGAGTAAAGCTAAAGCTGTAATTGGTAAAGAAGCAGCAGTCAATCCTGTTAGCCAGGCTAGGGCATATTTGGGTGGTCATTTTTGTGGTTTGGACAGTGTTTTTGTCTGTGTTCAGACATGATTACAGAGTGGACTTTTTCTGTCTTGATCCATCCTGGTCTCAGGGGCCTTGTCTGATGTTTGTTCTGTGAAATTATGTTTGACAGGAGAACACCAAGGCCAGCTATGAGTGCCCAGCATCAGGGGCTTCTCATACCCTTCTCCCAGTCAATCTGCAGTGAGGACTGGAGTTCTTAAAGATCACCTGGGGCGATAGAAGAATGGGACTGTGGCTGGAAGGAGTGCCAGGGGGCTGTGCAGGGGGAGGAATGGCAGAAAGTCACGGACAGGCTGCAGCCTGCATCCAGGAGCCAGAGGATGTGCTGGGTGGGCACACAGAAAGCACACTTCCATGAGCGAGCTTGAGCCGCTAATGGAGAGCTCAGATGAAGCGGGTAGGCTCTGGTATGGAAGATTCTGAGAGAACCAGGAGGAAATAGGGAAGGAATGAATTCTTAGGCAGGTATACTAAGGATCAGGCTTCTTAGGATAGCTGAATTGGAGCAATCAGTTCAATAAAAGTGTTATCATTGATTTGAACATGGAGACTTGAGCCTTCTGGCCTGCTCTTTTATATCCTGGAGAGTGTGGACTGCAAACCATTGAATGCTTTAAAAGATGTACTTTTATTACTTGATTGGTTTCAAAAACTTAATCTCCATTAGCCAGCACATTAATTGTGAACTAGGTTTATCACTCAGACCAGAAAATAAAACTAGTTGGTAATTAATATCTTGGGTAGGGCGTAAGATTGCCAGATTTAGGAAAATATTAGAAATACACACACACACACACACACACACACACACATTTGTAGATAGATAGATAGATAAGTATAGGTATAGACATAGAAATAGATCTCCAGTTAAAATTTGTATTTCAAATAAACAACGAACGTGTAATACTTAGGAATACTGAGGAGCTTCAAGATGGTGGAAGAGTAAGACGCGGAGATCACCTTCCTCTCCACAAATACATCAGAAATACATCTACACGTGGAACAACTCCTACAGAACACCTACTGAACGCTGGCAGAAGACCTCAGACTTCCCAAAAGGCAAGAAACTCCGCACGTACCTGGGTAGGGCAAAAGAAAAAAGAAAAAACAGAGACAAAAGAATAGGGATGGGACCTGCACCAGTGGGAGGGAGCTGTGAAGGAGGAAAGGTTTCCACACACTAGGAAGCCCCTTCGCGGGCAGAGACTGCGGGTGGCAGAGGGGGGAAGCTTCGGTGCCGTGGAGGAGAGCGCAGCCACAGGGGTGCGGAGGACAAAGCGGAGAGATTCCTGCACAGAGGATCGGCGCCGACCAGCACTCACCAGCCCGAGAGGCTTGTCTGCTCACCCGCCGGGGCGGGCGGGGGCTGGGAGCTGAGGCGCGGGCTTCGGTCAGATCACAGGGAGAGGACTGGGGTTGGCGGTGTGAACACAGCCTGAAGGGGTTAGCGCACCACAGCTAGCCGGGAGGGAGTCCGGGAAAAGGTCTGGAGCTGCCGAACAGGCAAGAGACTTTTTCTTGCCTCTCTGTTTCCTGGTGCGCGAGGAGAGGGGATTCAGAGCGCCGCCTAAACGAGCTCCAGAGACGGGCACGAGCCGCCGCTATCAGCGCGGACCCCAGAGACGGGCATGAGACACTAAGGCTGCTGCTGCCGCCACCAAGAAGCCTGTGTGCAAGCACAGGTCACTATCCACACCGCCCCTCCCGGGAGCCTGTGCAGCCCGCCACTGCCAGGGTCCCGTGATCCAGGGACAACTTCCCCGGGAGAACGCATGGCGCGCCTCAGGCTGGTGCAATGTCACGCCGGCCTCTGCCCCCGCAGGCTTGCCCCGCATCCGTACCCTTCCCTCCCTTCGGCCTGATTGAGCCAGAGCCCCCGAATCAGCTGCTCCTTTAACCCCGTCCTGTCTAAGCGAAGAACAGACACCCTCAGGCGACCTACACGCAGAGGCGGGGCCAAATCTAAAGCTGAACCCCGCGAGCTGTGCTAACAAAGAAGAGAAAGGGAAATCTCTCCCAGCAGCCTCAGGAGCAGTGGATTAAATCTCCACAATCAACTTGATATACCCTGCATCTGTGGAATACCTGAATAGACAGCAAATCATTCCAAATTGAGGAGGTGGACTTCGGGAGCAACGATATATTTTTTTCCCCTTTTTCTCTTTGTGTGTGTATGTGTATGCTTCTGTGTGTGATTTTGTCCATATAGCTTTGCTTTTACCATTTGTCCTAGGGTTCTCTCTGTCCGGGGTTTTTTTGTTTTTTTTTTACTTAAAAAATTTTTTTTTCTTAATAATTATTTTTTATTTTAATAACTTTATTTTATTTTATTTTATTTTATCTTCTTCTTTCTTTCTTTCTTTTTTTCTCCCTTTTATTCTGAGCCGTGTGGAGGACAGGTTCTTGGTTCTCCAGCCAGGCGTCAGGGCTGTGCCTCTGAGTTGGGAGAGCCAAGTTCAGGACACTGGGCCACAAGAGACCTCCCAGCTCCACGTAATATCAAACGGTGAAAGTCTCCCAGAGATCTCCATCTCAATGCCAAAACCCAGCTCCACTCAACGACCAGCAAGCTACAGTGCAGGACACCCTATGCCAAACAACTAGCAAGACAGGAACACAAGCCCATCCATTAGCACAGAGGCTGCCTAAAATCATAATAAGGCCACAGACACCCCAAAACACACCACCAGAGGTGGACCTGCCCACCAGAAAGACAACATCCAGCCTCATCCACCAGAACACAGGCACTAGTCCCCTCCACCAGGAAGCCTACACAGCCCACTGAACCCACTTTAGACACTGGGGACAGACACCAAAAACAACGGAAACTACGAACCTGCAGCCTGTGAAAAGGAGACCCCAAACACAGTAAGTTAAGCAAAATGAGAAGAAAAAGAAGCACGCAGCAGATGAAGGAGCAAAGCAAAAACTCACCAGACCTAACAAATGAAGAGGAAATAAGCAGTCTACCTGAAAAACAATTCAGAATAATGATAGTAAAGATGATCCAAAATCTTGGAAATAGAATGGAGAAAATACAAGAAACGTTTAACAACGACCTAGAAGACCTAAAGAGCAAACAAACAGCGATGAACAACACAATAAATGAAATTAAAAATTCTCTAGAAGGAATCAGTAGCAGATTAACTGAGGCAGAAGAACGGATGAGTGACCTGGAAGATAAACTAGTGGAAATAACTACTGCAGAGCAGAATAAAGAAAAAAGAATGAAAAGAATTGAGGACAGTCTCAGAGATCTCTGGGACAACATTAAACGCGCCAACATTCGAATTATAGGGGTCCCAGAAGAAAAAGAGAAAAAGAAAGGGACTGAGAAAATATTTGAAGAGATTATAGTTGAAAACTTCCCTAATATGGGAAAGGAAATAGTTAATCAAGTCCAGGAAGCACAGAGAGTCCCATACAGGATAAATCCAAGGAGAAACATGCCAAAACACATATTAATCAAACTATCAAAAACACAATGACCCAAAACCTATGGGATTCAGCAAAAGCAGTTCTAAGAGGGAAGTTTATAGCAATACAATCCTACCTTAAGAAACAAGGAACATCTCAAATAAACAACCTAAACTTACACCTAAAGCAATTAGAGAAAGAAGAACAAAAAAACCCCAAAGTTAGCAGAAGGAAAGAAATCATAAAGATCAGATCAGAAATAAATGAAAAACAAATGAAGGAAACAATAGCAAAGATCAATAAAACTAAAAGCTGGTTCTTTGAGAAGATAAACAAAATTGATAAACCATTAGCCAGACTTATCAAGAAAAAAAGGGAGGGGGCTTCCCTGGTGGCACAGTGGTTAAGAATCTGCCTGCCAATGCAGGGGACACGGGTTCGAGCCCTGGTCTGGGAAGATCCCACATGTCGCAGAGCAACTAAGCCCGTGAGCCACAACTACTGAGCCTGCGCGTCTGGAGCCTGTGCTCCGCAACGGGAGAGGCCGCAACAGTGAGAGGCCCGTGCACCGCGATGAAGAGTGGCCCCCGCTTGCTGCAACTAGAGAAAGCCCTCACACAGAAACGAAGACCCAACACAGCCAAAAATAAATAAATTAATTTAAAAAAAAAAGGAAAAAGGAAAAAACTCAACTATATGCTATTACAAGACAGAGATCTAAATTAAAAAAAAAAAGTGAGAAGACTCAAATCAAAAGAATTAAAAATGAAAAAGGAGAAGTAACAACTGACACTGCAGAAATACAAAGGATCATGAGAGATTACTACAAGCAAGTATACGCCAATAAAATGGACAACCTGGAAGAAATGGACAAATTTTTAGAAATGCACAACCTTCCGAGACTGAACCAGGAAGAAATAGAAAATATGAACAGACCAATCACTAGCACTGAAATTGAAACTGTGATTAAAAATCTTCCAACAAACAAAAGCCCAGGACCAGATGGCTTCACAGGTGAATTCTATCAAACATTTAGAGAAGAGCTAACACCTATCCTTCTCAAACTCTTCCAAAATATAGCAGAGGGAGGAACACTCCCAAACTCATTCTACGGGGCCACATCACTCTGATACCAAAACCAGACAAAGATGTCACAAAGAAAGAAAACTACAGGCCAATATCACTGATGAACATAGATGCAAAAATCCTCAACAAAATACTAGCAAACAGAATCCAACAGCACATTAAAAGGATCATACACCATGATCAAGTGGGGTTTATCCCAGGAATGCAAGGATTCTTCAATATATGTAAATCAATCAATGTGATACACCATATTAACAAATTGAAGGAGGAAAACCATATGATCATCTCAATAGATGCAGAGAAAGCTTTTGACAAAATTCAACACCCATTTATGATAAAAACCCTCGAGAAAGTAGGCATAGAGGGAACTTTCCTCAACATAATAAAGGCCATATATGACAAACCCACAACCAACATCGTCCTCAATGGTGAAAAACTGAAACCATTTCCACTAAGATCAGGAACAAGACAAGGTTGCCCACTCTCACCACTATTATTCAACAGAGTTTTGGAAGTTTTAGCCACAGCAATCAGAGATGAAAAAGAAATAAAAGGAATCCAAATCGGAAAAGAAGAAGTAAAGCTGTCACTGTTTGCAGATGACATGATACTATACATAGAGAAGCCTAAAGATGCTACCAAAAACTACTAGAGCTAATCAATGAATTCGGTAAAGTAGCAGGATACAAGATTAATGCACAGAAATCTCTTGCATTCCTATACACTAATGATGAAAAATCTGAAAGTGAAATTAAGAAAACACTCCCATTTGCCGTTGCAACAAAAAGAATAAAATATCTAGGAATAAACCTACCTAAGGAGACAAAAGACCTGTATGCAGAAAATTATAAAACACTGATGAAAGAAATTAAAGATGATACAAATAGATGGAGAGATATACCATGTTCTTGGATTGGAAGAATCAACATTGTGAAAATGACTCTACTACCCAAAGCAATCTACAGATTCAATGCAATCCCTATCAAACTACCACTGGCATTTTTCACAGAACTAGAACAAAAAATTTCACAATTTGTATGGAAACACAAAAGACCCCGAATAGCCAAAGCAATCCTGAGAAAGAAAAACGGAGCTGGAGGAATCAGGCTCCCTGACTTCAGACTATACTACAAAGCTACAGTAATCAAGACACTATGGTACTGGCACAAAAACAGAAATATAGATCAGTGGAACAGGACAGAAAGCCCAGAGATAAACCTACAGACATATGGTCACCTTATCTTTGATAAAGGAGGCAAGCATATACAGTGGAGAAAAGACAGCCTCTTCAATAAGTGGTGCTGGGAAAATTGGACAGGTACATGTAAAAGTATGAAATTAGAACACTCCCTAACACCATACACAAAAATAAACTCAAAATGGATTAAAGACCTAAGTGTAAGGCCAGACACTATCAAACTCTTAGAGGAAAACATAGGCAGAACACTCTATGACATAAGTCACAGCAAGATCCTTTTTGACCCAGGTCCTAGAGAAATGGAAATAAAAACACAAATAAACAAATGGGACCTAATGAAACTTAAAAGCTTTTGCACAGCAAAGGAAACCATAAACAAGACCAAAAGACAACCCTCAGAATGGGAGAAAATATTTGCAAATGAAGCAACGGACAAAGGATTAATCTCCAAGATTTACAAGCAGCTCATGCAGCTCAATAACAAAAAAACAAACAACCCAATCCAAAAATGGGCAGAAGACCTAAATAGACATTTCTCCAAAGAAGAGATACAGATTGCCAACAGACACATGAAAGAATGCTCAACATCATTAATCATTAGAGAAATGCAAATCAAAACTACAATGAGGTATCATCTCACACCGGTCAGAATGGCCATCATCAAAAAATCTAGAAACAATAAATGCTGGAGAGGGTGTGGAGAAAAGGGAACACTCTTGCACTGTTGGTGGGAATGTAAATTGATACAGCCACTATGGAGAACAGTATGGAGGTTCCTTAAAAAACTAAAAATAGAACTACCGTATGACCCAGCAATCCCACTACTGGGCATATACCCTGAGAAAACCATAATTCAGAAAGAGTCATGTACCAAAATATTCATTGCAGCTCTGTTTACAATAGCCAGGACATGGAAGCAACCTAGGTGTCCATCATCGGATGAATGGATAAAGAAGATGTGGCACATATATACAATGGAATATTACTCAGCCATAAAAAGAAATGAAATGGAGGTGTTTGTAATGAGGTGGATGGAGTTAGAGTCTGTCATACAGAGTGAAGTAAGTCAGAAAGAGAAAAACAAATACAGTATGCTAACACATATATATGGAATCTAAGGGAAAAAAAAAAAAAAAAAAAGAGGTCATGAAGAACCTAGTGGCAAGATGGGAATAAAGACACAGACCTACTAGAGAATGGACTTGAGGATATGGGGAGGGGGAGGGGTGAGATGTGACAGGGTGAGAGAGTGTCATGGACATATATACACTACCAAATGTAAAATAGATAACTAGTGGGAAGCAGCCGCATAGCACAGGGAGATCAGCTCGGTGCTTTGTGACCACCTAGAGGGGTGGGATAGGGAGGGTGGGAGGGAGGGAGATGCAAGAGGGAAGAGATATGGCAACATATGTATATGTGTAACTGATTCACTTTGTTGTAAAGCAGAAGCTAGCACACCATTGTAAAGCAATTATACTTCAATAAAGATGTTTAAAAAAAAAAAAAAAAAAAGATCCTTTTTCACCCATAAAAACAAAAATAAAGAAATGGGAGCTAATGAAACTTAAAAGCTGTTTCACAGCAAAGGAGACCATAAACAAGACGAAAAGACAACCTTCAGAATGGGAGAGAATATTTGCAAATGAAGCAACTGACAAAGGATTAATCTCCAAAACATACAAGCAAATCATGCAGCTCAATATCAAAAAAACAAACAACCCAATCCAAAAATGGGCAGAAGACCTAAATAGACATTCTCCAAAGAAAATATACAGATTACCAACAAACACATGAAAGAATGCTCAACATTATTAATCATTAGAGAAATGCAAATCAAAACTACAATGAGATATCATCTCACACCGGTCAGAATGGCCATCATCAAAAAATCTACAAACAATAATTGCTGGAGAGGGTGTGGAGAAAAGGGAACCCTCTTGCACTGTTGGTGGGAATGTAAATTGATACAGCCACTATGGAGAACAGTATGGAGGTTTCTTAAAAAGCTAAAAGTAGAACTACCATATGACCCAGCAATCCCACTACTGGGCATATACCCTGAGAAAACCATAATTCAAAAAGAGTCATGTACCAGAATGTTCATTGCAGCTCTATTTACAATAGCCAGGACATCGAAGCAGCCTAAGTGTCCATCAACAGATGAATGGATAAAGAAGATGTGGCACATATACACAATGGAATATTACTCAGCCGTAAAAAGGAATGAAACTGAGTTATTTGTAGTGAGGTGGATGGACCTGGAGACTGTCATACAGAGTGAAGTAAGTCAGAATGAGAAAAATACCGTATGCTAACACATATATATGGAATGTAGGGGAAAAAATTGTCAGAAAAACCTAGGGGCAAGATGGGCATAAAGATGCAGACCTACTAGAGAAAGGACTTGAGGATACGGGGAGGGGGAAGGGTAAGCTGGGACAAAGTGAGAGAGTGGCATGGACATATACACACTACCAAATGTAAAATAGATAGCTAGTGGGAAACAGCCGCATAGCAGAGGGAGATCAGCTCGGTGCTTTGTGACCACCTAGAGGGGTGGGATAGGGAGAGTGGGATGGAGGGAGATGCAAGAGGGAAGAGATATAGGGACATATGTATATGTATAACTGATTCACTTTGTTATAAAGCAGAAACTAACACACCATTGTAAAGCAATTACACTCTAATAAAGATGTTTTAAAAAAAAGGAATACTTATACTAGAATAAAGTATTAGTTGTTTATCTGAAATGCAAATTTAACTGTCCTGTGTTTTATCTGGCAACCCTAACCTAGGGAGGTTTGAACTACAAAACAGTTTAGCTTAGAAATGAGTTGGTGTCGGCCCAAATGGAACTAGTTGTGCAGGGCACTGACGCCTGACTGTAGGAAGGATTGCCATGTACCAGTCACTGTCTTGACAGAATGGTGTTACCTTAGGACATGGGAATTTTGGATTCAGTAAAGCTAATTAGCCTCATTATTCAGACTTTTTTGATGTTTTACAACTTTCCATCAGTATATTATTCTGATTTTTTTCCTTAATTTGTTATCAAACTTGTTTTTGAACAATCCAGTGTATGTTAGCCATGCTTAGGTGCTAAGACATTTATAAAATTAGCCTAGCAAAGTCCCAACTAGATCTAATAAAAAAAAGTTACAATAAAGGTAGGTTTGAATAGAACAAGCAATATGTACATTCTGGGGTGCAAATAATTAATATATTGAGGAACACAATATCCTTCCTAATTTAGTCATAGATTTAATGCAGTACAATTAAAATATCAATGGAAACCTCTATAGAAAATAGGAAACTATTTACAGAAAAATAAATAGTAAGAATTCCAGAAACTGTTTTTAGTGGAAAAGCAGTATGTTTTTAAATATAAAACAAATACGTGTTTTAAAAAATTTTATAAACAGAAATAAAGGTTAATGATACAGATAATGTAAAAATAGAACCAAACAATTCAAAGTTTTACATGAGTGGCTGGATTTGACTATCTTCCTTTTTTTCTTCTTTATATCCCCATTCCCATTTCACACTCACACAGCCAAATGGAAAGAAATCCTTGGTAAGACTTTGCACTAAAAATTGGCCACAAGAAGTAGTCACCATCTGCAAAGGAAAGCTTTGTCTCATAGATCAGGGGTCCCCAACCCCCGGGGCTGTGGACCAGTATCGGGCCACGGCCTGTTAGGAACCGGGCTGCACAGCAGGAGGTGAGCAGTGGGCGAGCAGGCAAAGCTTCATCTGCCTGCCGCTCCCCATCCCTCCCCATAGCTGCATTACCGCCTGAACCATACACCCCCCCAACGCCCCGTCCATGGAAAAACTGTCTTCCACGAAACAGATCTCTGCTGCCAAAAAGGTTGGGGACCGCTGTCATAGATGCTTCACTCCCCAGGACCTGAAGGAGTGAAACCTCCTCCCAAGATGCGAAGGCCTTGAGCAGACACCACTGCGCCAGGGAACACACAGGACTTCAGGGATCCGTCTCCAGCCCTCAAGGACAGTGCCAGGAAGGAGAAAAATATCAGGACCCTGTGTGCAGGAGAAGGAGGCCCAAGGGAGAAGAGGGAAAGTCCTAGATGTCCGTCTGAGGGAGACCCTGGACTGAAAGGTAACTCAATATGAAAAGCAAAGAAAAGTTTTGCCCTACAGACTTGTGCCTCACACACAAGGTACCATACAACACCTACTGTTAACACGATAAAAGCAAATCACAGAAGTGTGTATGAGGTGTACGACCTTGTGTGTAAGAAAAGAAGGTAGAGAATATATGTTCATTTTTACTTGTATCTGCACTGAAAGGATACATAAGAAACTAATAAAAGTGATTACCTGTAGAAAACAGGGCAGATGAGGTGGATAGGGAAAGAGCAAGAGAAAGACTTCAACGCACACTTCTTTAACATTTTATTATGGCAAAATTTCAAATATATATATAAAGACTAGTATAATAAACCTACAGGGGCTCATTATGCAGCTTCAACAATTATTAATATTTTGTCAGTCTTATTTCACTATTTCCTACATATTTTGAAATTTTTAATGGAATTTTGATTATTTTAATTTTTGTTCCATAGTGTATATCCCATCTGAAATAAATTCATAACTTTAAAAAGAGATTGGAAAAAAGATGAGATGAGACAAGTTTAGACAATTCCTTTTTAGTTTACTATAAAAGGAAAGTGAGAATTCAGGATTCTAAATTGCGATCAGGAGTGTTTTCTTGTCGTGTTTTTTAATTTTTTTATTATTATTATTTTAAATTTTATTTATTTATTTATTTTTGGCTGCTTTGGGTCTTCATTGCTGTGCACCGGCTTTCTCTAGTTGCAGCAAGCGGGGACTACTCTTACTGTGGCGCGCAGGCTTCTCATTGCCATGGCTTCTCTTGTTGCAGAGCACAGGCTCTAGGCGCACGGGCTTCAGTAGTTGTGGCATGCAGGCTCAGTAGTTGTGGTGCACGGGCTTAGTTGCTCCACGGCATGTGGGATCTTCCCGGACCAGGGCTTGAACCCATGTCCCCTGCACTGGCAGGCAGATTCTTAACTACTGTGCCAGCAGGGAAGTCCCTGTTGTGTTTTTTTAAAAATAGGAGATATAAAAGGCATTTTGTATGCTGATAGGGAAAAATCCAGTAGAGAGGGAAATCGAATTATGCAGGAGAGAAAGGTGAGATTTGCTAAAACAGTATTCTAGAGAAGGTGAGAAGAGATGGCATCTGAAACATTGATGGGGGAGATTTCCCTAACTAAGAAAACATTTACAAAAGACATACCTGATAAAAAACTGTTATCCAAACTTTAAAGAATTCTTAAAACTCAACAACATAAAAACAAATAACCCAACTAAAAAATGGACCAAAGACCTTAACAGACACCTCACCAAAGAAGATATACAGATAGCATATAAGCATATGAAAAGATACTCCATATCTTATATCTTATATCTTATCATCAGGGAAAGGCAAATTAAAATGAGAGACCACTACATATGCATATACATCCTACACATGTTAGAATGGCCAAAATCCAGAACACTGACACAGCTAATGCCGAAGAGGATGAGGAGCAATAGGAACTCTCATTCATTGTTGGTGGGAATGCAAAGTACTATAGTACAATCACTTTGGAAGACAGTTGGCTGTTTCTTACAAAACTAAACATACTCTTACCATTAGATCCAGCAATTGTGCTCCTTGATATCTACCCAAAGGAGCTGAAAATGAAAAACCTGCATAAGGATGTTTATGGCAGCTTTATTCACAATTGGCAGAACTTGGAAGCAACCAAGATGTCCTTCAGTAAATGAATGGATAAATCAACTAAGGTACATAGAGACAATGGAATATTATTTTGTGCTAAAAAGAAATGAGTTATCAAGTCAAGAAAAGTCATGGAGGAAACTTAAATGAGTATTACTAAGTGAATGAAACCAATGTGAAAAGACTACACACTGTATGAGTCCAAGTTTTGGAATCCTGGAAAAGACAAAACTACGGAAACAGTAAAAATATCAGTCATTGCTAAGGGGAGGGAGGGATGAATAGGCAAGGCATAGAGGATTTTTAGGGCAGTAAAACTACCTGTGTGATACTATAATGGTGGCTATACATCACTATACATTTGTCCAAACTCACTGAATGTACAACACCAAGAGTGAACCCTAATATTAACTATGAACTTTGCCTGATAATGATGCATCAGTGTACATTTGTCAGTTGTAACAAATGCATCACTCTCATGGGGAATGTTGATAATGCATGCCTCAGGGCAGGGAATATATGAGAATCTCTACCTTCTGTTCAATTTTGCTGTGAACCTAAAACTGCTCTAAAAAATAAAGCCTATTAAAAATAAATAGAGGAAGAAGGAATTTGGTATAAATCCATGGGCTAAATCTAGCCTCTTTAGGTCCAGGGATGATCATAGTAACAAAAACAAAAATAATATTTTAACAATAATAATAATGAGAACAAGTAACATTTATTCAGAACTTACTATATGCCAGATTCTAGTCAAAACATTCTTCAGGTAGTAACTCATTTTTAAGGATAGTAACTAACAGCTCGTTACAAAGAAAAACATAAAGAGCAAACCAAGAAAATATTCACATTTTTAGTAAGTAAATAATGCAAATTAAAATAACTTTATTTCTTTACACTTAATAATGTAGCAAAAGTGAATATAATATTAAAACTCTGTTTTGAAGGTGTTATGGGGAAATAGGCACTGATAAAAGTAAATGGGGCAGTCTTTGTGGCACTGTGTCACAAGAGCAGGGCATATTTAAAAAATAAAATAAAATAAAATATTTAAGTAAGTAATGCTTTAAAAATCATGACATTAAGGACTTCCCTGGCGGTCCAGTGGTTAAGACCCTGTGCTCCCACTGCCGGGGGCATGGGTTTGATCTCTGGTCCCCTGGTCAGGGAACTAAGATGCCACATGGTGTGGGGAAAAAAAAAAAAAAAAATCATGACATTAGATATTCAGTTGTATCCCACAAAAATCAAGATTCTGATGCTGCTAAGCTGTTTAGTATTTTAAAAAATATTTACAGGTTGAACGTAATTTGTATCAACATTAATAAACTAAGAAAACAAGATATATTGGTTTCATATTTTAGTACAGATGCGGATGTAATAAAGAATATTTTGAATGCTGGCAAAGGTTAGAGAGAATATTACTGATGAAGTCAGTGAGGGGTAAGAAGTAGTGATGGAGGAAAAATAATTTGAGACAATCAAATCAGCTTTTGTTAATTCTTATCGATGGGACAAAGACCATGAGTAAAAGAAGTTAGCAATACATAGTACATTTTTTTAGGAATAACAAGGGAGCCCTTGACCAGGTTTAATTTAACTATTCTATTTAAATTTCCCCACTAGTGATGTATTGATATTTTCATTTATTTTGTGTTGAAATGTAATTACTTTAAGGTGACATAACACTGTAAATCTCATTGGTTATTGTGACCTAGTTAATAAGATTCTTTCATGACTGTAGGTATTGATAGACAATAGGTATTAATAGGAAAGAGTATAACAGCATTAAAACCAGAATGTACAGGTTCAAATAAAACTCTGCCCAGGTGGAGAAATAGTGCAAAAATGCAGAAAGGAGAGGAGGAGCCAAGGATTGTGTCTGCTTCATAATTTTTTTCGGACATACTATGGACATGAGTCACATTGACAGTCTACAAAGTGGAGCCTAAATTACTAGCAACCAGAACATGTGGTCTGATCAGGGTCTCTGTATCATACTGGGGGAGAGTAGAGATACCGTTCATTTCCTCTTCTAAGTCTATAGTACATGTTGACATTTTGAGGGTAACTACTGAAAGAATGAAAATAGGAGATATAACTTCCTAAAAATTTGAAGGGAGAAAGAGGAACAAGCAAAGTACAATCAATCCAATAAATTGTAAGCCAGTCACGTTAAGAAACATAGCTCCTCAAATCCTAAATAAAACGTTAGTAAACTGAATCCGACAATGAGGGGAGACAGAAGCAGATCTTGAGGCAAACAATGAATAAAATAACGGTCCACTCATCTATTTAATATTTACTGAGTGACTCGTCCACTGCAGGTGTAACAGGGAACAAAACAGGCAAACATCTCTACTGTCATGAAGCTGACATTCTAATGGAGGAGAAACACAATAAATAAGCAAATATGCAGTATATCAGATGGAGAAAAATGTGGAGAAATATAAAGCTGCTGTGGGGAGGGGGAAAAGTAATACAGGAGCATGATTGCAGCTGTCCATAGTGTTATCCGAAACATCTCACTCAGAAGGTGACATTTGGGCATGGACCTAAGAGTTGATGGATATATGTAGACATATGTATAATATATAGGTAGACCTATATGTGTAATCTATGTGTAGACATGTATATATGTAGCCATCTATTAGTATACATGTAGACAAATATATATATTTGTACTCATTTGTGAGAGAGAATTACCCAGGCAGAGGCAGTTGAATCAGCAAATGCAAAGGCCCTGAGGTAGCAGTGTATCTGGTGTGCTCAAGGAAGAGCAAGAAGGCCAGTGGGGTGATTCAGAGTGAACAAGGACAGGGGAGAGCAGCAGGAGATGTGGGCCATTAAAAGGATTATAGTGAACAAGAACAGGGGAGAGCAGCAGGAGATGTGGGCCATTAAAAGGATTATAGTGATCAAGAACAGGGGAGAGCAGCAGGAGATGTGGGCCATTAAAAGGATTATAGTGTTCACTCTGAGGAAATGGGAAGTCTTACATTTTTAAAGGATCATTACAACTGCAATTTGAGAATCACCTATAGAGAGGCAAGTGTGGAGGCAAAGGGACCAGGAGTGGATCGATGATTCAATCTCGGCAACAGATAATGATAACTTTATTTTGGATGGCAGAGATAATAAGAAGTGGTCAGATTCAGGGTATATTTTGAAGAAGGGGCCAATTGAGTCTACTAATAGATTTAATAGACTGGATATGGGTTACGAAAGAGAGTGGTTAGGGATGACTATACAAGTTACACTAGATCAAGTAGAATCTGTCTTAGAAATGCAAGGAAAAATTATAAATGATCTACTAAATTTGTAGATCAAAAGAGAAAAACAGGGCTTCCCTGGTGGCGCAGTGGTTGAGAATCTGCCTGCCAATGCAGGGGACACGGGTTCGAGCCCTGATCTGGGAAGATCCCACGTGCCGCGGAGCAGCTGGGCCCATGAGCCACAATTACTGAGCCGGCGCATCTGGAGCCTGTGCTCCGCAACAAGAGAGGCCGCGATAGTGAGAGGCCCGCGCACCGCGATGAATAGCGGCCCCCGCTTGCCACAACTAGAGAAAGCCCTCGCCCAGAAACAAAGACCCAACACAGCCATAAATAAATAAATAAATAAATACTTTAAAATAAAAAGGCTGAGCCCAGATGGCTTCAACACAGAATTCTACAGAACATTCAAAGAAAATTTAAAAAAAAAAAAAAAAAGAGAAAAACAATATGATTCTCTTACAAATGCAGGAAAAAATTTTCTTTTCTGCAAATTGAATCCAATTAATGTTCTGTGGTCAACAGCAATCTGAACAGTCTATGATTTGGTTGATAGGAAATAAGCAAATGGTGAGGAAAAATCTCAAGGGTATTTAAAAAAATATTTTAGTCCAATTACATTTTAAAATGGTAAGTTAGGTACATTTTTTAAAAAATCCTCATTAGGAAAACTCAGAACAGGAAACTTGTTTACCTTGATAAAACATAGCTATAAAAAATGTACAGAAAAAAAAAATTCCTCAAACACCACATTTCACGGTGAAATATTAGAAATAATATTTTCTAAAGTCAGTAAGAAGACTGATGTCCACCATCACTGCTCCTTTTCAAAAATTATCTTGATGTGCCTCAGTTTCCTCGTATGTTAAATGGAATGATAGTAAGACCTACATCAGGGGTTGGTAATGGGAGTGTTTAGAACAGTGCTGTCTCATGTGAAGCATGTGCACACTGGTCAAGTGGTGTGCCAAGGAAATATATCTACTATGATTTTTTATTATACTTTAAAAACACTTTTTTAATTGAAGTATATAGTTAATTTACAATGTTGTGTTAGTTTCAGGTGTATGGCAAAGTGACTCAGTTATACATATATATATTTTTTCAGATTCCTTTCCATTATAGATTATTACAAGGTATTGAGTAGAGTTCCCTGTGCTATACAGTAGGTCCTTGTTGTTTACCTATTTTATACATAGTAGTGTGTATCTGTTAGCCCCAAACTCCTAATTTATCTCCCCACCCCCTGCTGTCCCCTTTGGTAACCAGAAGTTTGTTTTCTATGTCTGTGAGTCTATTTCTGTTTTGTAAATAAGTTCATTTATATCATTTTTTTAGATTCCACATTTAAATGATATCATATGGTATTTGTCTTTGTCTGACTTACTTCACTTCATATGATAATCTCTAGGTCCATCCAGGTTCCTGAAAATGGCATTCATTCATTCTTTTTTATGGCTGAGTAATATTCCATTGTGTATATATACCACATCTTCTTTAATTATAAATATATTAAAAAGTTATTATTTTTAAAAAAAATGTTCAGGGAATTCCCTGGCGGTGGTGAGGACTCCATGCTTTCACTGCCGTGGGCCTGGGTTCAATCCCTGTTCAGGGAACTAAGATCCCGTAAGCCATGCAGCACGGCCAAAAAAAAAAAGTTCATTTTTCATTTCAGGGAATTCTAAAAGTATGTCAACTATAATTGACATTTTAAATTTTTTCCACTGTGCTGTTCTCTTTCTTCTGATCCCAGGGCTCCCTTCCCAGTGAGGAGTCTTGTCTATGTGGGTCGGGTGGGGCTGACATGCTCCCTCCCGCCAGAGAGGGTAGAGCAGGGTGCAAGAAGGACCAGTCTTCCCATAGATCCGTACAGAGAGCTTGAGAGACAAAGGGTTTCTTTTTCTTCTGGATTTGTGGGTAAACTAAGAATTACATAGACTTGGGGCTACTAGCGGCTGTTGTGCTAATGGGTGGAGAGAGGTTTTCAAGAAGGAAGCCGAGAAAAGGCAGAAGATGGAGGCAGAAAGAGCCCTGGAACTCTGAGATCCAGTCACACCTGGCATCAGATTCACCTTCTAGGACTCCCCAGGTATATGAAGCAATATACAGTTGATCTTCATTATTCATAGATTCTGTATTTGCAAAGTTGCCTACTGGCTAAAATTTATGCATAACCCCAACATCAATACCTGTGGACTTTTGTGGTCATTCCATCATTTATGGACATGCACGTGTGCAGAATGGTGAAAATTTTGAGTTGCCTGATGTGCACGTTGCCAGCTGAGGTCAAACAAGGCCACACTCTGCCTTCTTATTTCAGCTCTCAGACTGTAAACGTGTCCTTTTCACATTTATCTAATTTTTGCACTTATTATTGGTAATCTTGCTGCTTAAAATGTCCCACGAGGGGAGTGCTGAAGTGTTCTCTAATGTCCCTGAGCGCAGGAAGGCGTGAGGTGCCTTACAGAGAAAACACGTGTGTTACATCAGCTTAGTTCGGGTGTGAGTTATAGTACTATTGGCTGTGAGTTCTATGTTAATGAGTCAACTATATATTAAATAAGGTGTCTTTAAACAGAAACACCCATAAAACAGTGTTATATATTGGTTGGTTACTGACAGTGTTGTGACCAGGTTCCCTGGAACCTAAGCCTGTATCCCCTAGCAACAGTGGTTCAGTATTCACTAATTCGGTATTTGTGGCAAATTTATAGAACATACCTACCAGGAATAATGAGAATCAACTGTCTTCTCTTTTTGCTTAAGTTAGAGTTGGAAGAAGCAGCACGTGGCTAGTATGGGGCTGAGGGAAAGCTTTACTAAAGGGGTGACCTTTCAGTGGAAAGCACACCAATGAGTATTTCACTAGGAAAGGGAGTGGAAGAAGAGCATTCCAGGCTAAAGGAATAGCTTGAGCAAAGACCTTAGAGGGAAAAGGAACAAAGCATGTTGAAGATCTGAAAGAAGGCCCGTGAGGATAGATTACAAAGAGCAAGGGGAAAAATAGTGCAAGAGTCTGAGGGAGGCAGAAAATAGATATAGTGGATATTCTAGATTATTACCCATAACCCAGTTGCCAAGCCTCCTTTCTCATTCATCTCCAGTTTTGTTTGGGTACTGGTCCTTATCAGATATAGCCTTTCTGACTCAGGGAAAGCTAACTCCATCCTTGGCTCACCAAGTGAGGACTGGTTAAGGTAAGCTACTCATGGTAATCCTGCCCCTGGCCAGCAAATGGTTTACAAATGGGAATGTGCCCTGATGTTGGCTAATTAAATATGAGTTACTTAAAGCTTTTAGGAAAGTACTTCCTTTTATTTGAGTGGTAGTGATGGAAAGTCAATCTCACTCTTCCATATTGAATATTGCCCATTTCCTGCCGGCAACCATTTTGTGACCTTGAGGGATATCAGCCTGAGAACAAAACCTACACATGAAGGAGAATGGAGCTGACAGAACTGCAAGAAAATAGGACAAGAGCCTTGATCACATTGTACCTGAAGCCTGTACTGTCTAGACTTCTGGTTATGTGAGCCAGCATCATTGTTTAGTCTTGGATTTGTTTTTCTGTTATTTAGAGTAGCAAGCCTCTTAACTGACCAATAGATGTCCAGGTATAATCCCCTAAACAATAAGTCCCCTCAACTGGACAGAGGACTGAGAGCTGGTGAGCAAATCATAACCAGGCAATCTAGTTTGGTCTTACATGATGAGTTTATTTCCCTTTTGTTACTTCTTAGCTTTAGTGAAGTCTTGTGTAAGCCATGTGTTAGTTGGAGTTTCCTTCCCATGAGACTATGCAGAGAGTATCTTGATCCCACTATTCCAAGTTCTGTGGAAATACAAAGCATTCTTCTAGATTTCTTTGAATTCTAGATGTACTCATGTTCATATGCCCACTGCTGGCAATGGTTCTCTTTATGGGTCATCTCATTCTCTAGTATATGTTGAGCAGTATGCTGTCTGCTAAATATTATACCAACTTTTATCTGAAACATAACTCTTGTGTTTGAAATACACACACACAAGAAACATTTATGTGTTGAGTAACCATGATTGAATATTTTGGGGAGATAGATATGGGGCTTGCATTGTAAAAATGCAAATAATTTTGAAGAAAGTTAAACACTCTCAAGGGGTGTGTAGCCCAAGGTATGTTTTTTTTCTGCGCATTTCTCCCCAAGTTCATGTCATCCTCTTCCTTTCTTTCCTGAACTCCTCTACCCTCAATGAGTATACCAGGAACTCCAATTTCTTCTGTCTCTAAAATGCAGAACAATTCAAATCTTCAATCTCAAATTTAGCTCTAGCCTTGTTTTGCGTATCCAAATCTATCAAGGTATTCAACAAAACAGAAGGGGCTTTCTTATAACAGGATCTACCCTCTTTAGAAGAGAATTGTTCTTGTAAGTTAGCCATTTTAAACTTTCCAGCCTTCTTGGTTGCACTAGGGAATATTAAGGATCAGTTAATCATGTTTAGGTCAGTGTGCTCAAGAGTAATAATTGGCAGGAGACACCAGGTCTAACTGATCTTACCCATGTGGCTATTATTCTTTTAATTCTGATGTTAGATCTGGATTTTATTGCTGTTAAGTTATATGGCATTCCCTTCCAGTACAGATGTCACTTATATAACGTTGCTGCTTGTAGCCAAGCATTCCAATGTACTCAACTAGGCTTCTATCATTTATAAGAAATTTTTTTGCCACTTTACCTATAAGCCATTTGTCTTTTTTTTTTTTTAATTAATTAATTTATTATTTATTTATTTTTGGCTGTGTTGGGTCTTCGTTTCTGTGCCAGGGCTTTCTCTAGTTGCAGCAAGCGGGGGCCACTCTTCATCGCGGTGCGCGGGCCTCTCACTATTGCGGCCTCTTTTGTTGCGGAGCACAGGGTCCAGATGCGCAGGCTCAGTAGTTGTGGCTCACGGGCCTAGTTGCTCTGCGGCATGTGGGATCTTCCCAGACCAGGGCTCGAACCCGTGTCCCCTGCATTGGCAGGCAGATTCTCAACCACTGCGCCACCAGGGAAGCCTGGCATTTGTCTTTTTAAAAAAATAAAATAACTATTTACCTCAAGAATAATACCAACATTTTTCCTGGCAACTCAAGTTGGGTCTCAGTAAGAAACCAACTCTTACTATGTTAGGGGAAAAATGGAAAGGAATTTATTGTAAGGATCCAGAGAATCAAAACAATAATTTAACAACCAGTTCCTGGGAAGGAGAGAAACTAGAATAGCTCTGGAGCTCTGGGGACCTCAGAGGTGGGAACTCACGGTCAGTCTTATAGAGGTCCCAGCTTTGGGATAACTTGGCTCCACCTGCCTTCCATCTCTGTGTGTCTCTGCTAGAAATTTTATTTTGTAAACCTTTTAAATTAAAGTATAACATATATTAAGTACACAGATCTTAAGTGTATAGCTCAATAAATTTTTGCCAAGTGAACACACTCATGTAACTGATATGGGAGAAGGAAATATCACTTCCCAGGATGCAAGTGAGCCCATGGGACGGGCCACCAAGTGAGGGTCCTTGGCTTCACGCAGAAAAGAATTCAAGAGCGAGCCATAGTAAGAGGTTTCATGGTGAAAGCAGTTTTGTTTAGAGGGATACACATTCCATAGGCAGAATGCGGACCGGCTCAGAAAGTGAGCAGCCCCCAGGGTATGGGGTGGTTAGTTTTTATGGGCTAGGTAATTTCATATGCTAACAAGTGGGAGGAATATTCTAACTATTTTGGGGAAGGGGCGGGGATTTCCAGGAACTGGGCCATGGCCCACTTTTTGCCCTTTTATGGTGGGCCTCAGAACTGTCAGGGCGCCATTGATGGGCATGTCATTTAGCTAATGTATTTCAATGAGCGTATAATGAGATTCAAGGGCTATTGGAAATCAGATCTTCCAACATCTTGGGCCTAGTTGGTTCTAACCAGTTTTTGTCATATCCTGTTTTTCTCAACGGATGTGTCATTCTTTTAACGGTTGTGTTCTGCCCCCTTCCTTCCTGTCTCATAACTAGTATGTAGACCAAGATATAGGCCATTATCAGTGCCCTAGAAATCTCCCTCATGCCCTCTCCCAGTCATTACCCCTCAAAGGTATCCACTATTCTGACTTCTCTGTCACATAAATTTGTTTTGCCTATTTTTGAACTTTATTTAAATGGAATCATACAGTATGCTTTAATGTCTGGCTTCTTTTGCTCAAGATAATGCCTGTGAAATATATCCTTATTGTTGCATATAACAATTGCTTGTTCTGATTGCTATATAGTATTTCACTCTACAAATACTATATTCTTGATGGACATGTGGGTCGTTTCCAATTTGGTAATATTGTAAACAAAGCTACAAATGAATATTCTTCCACATGTCTTTTGGTTCACATATGTTTTCACTCTCTAAGGGTGTAACTGCTGGGTGGTAAAGTAAGCATATATTCAGATTTAGTAGATATAGCCAAATAGCTTTCCAAAGAGGCCGTGCCAGTTTATATTCCCACCTGCATATGATAAGAGTTCCACTTGCTCCACATTCTTATCAATACTTGGTAGTGTCATTTAAAATTTTTTATCTTTTCTGGAGAGTAAGTAGTGTTATCTCATTGTGTACATTTCCTTGATGACTTTAGACGTTGAACACCTTCTTTTCATATGCTCATTGAATAATTAGATATCCTCCTTTGTGAAGTGCTTGTTTAAGTATTTTATTGGGTTGTCTGTCTTTTTTCTTATTGAGTCCTTTATTAGATTCTACACTTAAAACTTAAATTCCCGGAAGAGAGTTAGAGTGGCCTAGCTTGGACCACATTCTCATCCCTGTGGTAAGGGCTGTGCTGGCTTATGATGGACATTCTTTCAGAATTATATAAAGTGGGAGTAATGGAAGTTTTCCAAAGGGAGATCCATTGGGCAGCCAAAAGCAAATGTGATAACATTAGTTTTCATTTAAATGCTCATTTCTTACTTACAGTGACAGTGTCCTGGAGCCATCATGAATCAGAATTTGGTTTCTCCTTTGAATAGAAATTTTAAACTATTCTAAAAAGTCCTCTGGAAAATTATTTCCTTGCAATATTATCATCAAATAAGAATCAGGAGTAATTTTGGTTAAGTGCCTTATCTTTTCCTCCTTACACCAAATCTTATCTAATATTTTTATATTAAATATAAATTTATATTTGTATTAAACCTTATATTAATGTAGCACTGTATAGTTAATATTTTCCATTCATTCTCTCATTTAATCATGTTTTAACTAATTATAATACAAAAATAGATTTAAAATTATTCTTCAAAAAAATTAATATTGAATACATTCTCAATAAGGCTAAAGTTCCTTTTGACCAAATCTCCAAATCCCAATACCCTCCCCCTGTGCCAGAAGTTACCACTGTTATAAGTTTGATGCATACAGTTCTACTTAGATAGTAAATAGTATACATTTTTCCTCAACTTTTTTTTTTTTCCTACTACGTCTTTTAATCTATGGTGTTGCATACCCATCTAATTTATACATTTATATTTATGGGAATATAGTGTCAATATACCACAATTTTTTTTTTATTGAAGTATAATTGCTTTACAATGGTGTGTTAGTTTCTGCTTTATAACAAAGTGAATCAGTTATACATATACATATGTTCCCATATCTCTTCCCTCTTGCATCTCCCTCCCTCCCACCCTCCCTATCCCACCTCTCTAGGTGGTCACAAAGCACCGAGCTGATCTCCCTGTGCTATGCGGCTGCTTCCCACTAGCTATCTATTTTACATTTGGTAGTGTATATATGTCCATGACACTCTCTCACCCTGTCACATCTCACCCCTCCCCCTCCCCATATCCTCAAGTCCATTCTCTAGTAGGTCTGTGTCTTTATTCCCGTCTTGCCACTAGGTTCTTCATGACCTTTTTTTTTTTTTTTTTCCTCAGATTCCATATATATGTGTTAGCATACTGTATTTCTTTTTCTCTTTCTGACTTACTTCACTCTGTATGACAGACTCTAACTCCATCCACCTCATTACAAATACCTCCATTTCATTTCTTTTTATGGCTGAGTAATATTCCATTGAATATACCACAATTTATTTAACCTCTTTCCCTATTGACATTAATTTGGTTGTTTAGATTTCACATTGTTTCCTATGAATTTTTCACATAATAGGAAAATATTTCTATAAATAAAACTGATCCAAAAAGCTCAACGTGGCAAAAGAACATTATTTTTGAAGTCAGTATTTTTCTATTTATTCTGCAATAAACACTTTTTTTGTCCTTCAACATCAGCTAGCACATACAATGAGGGACATGCCCTCTTGTTCTAAAATTCTGTGATTCTATATGTATTTCTAATAAGAGATGCCAAGTTGCTTTTTGTACTTTCACTGTACACTAGACAGGTAGTATAGTGTTTTAACCTCAAAATTATCTCCTTAGAAGAAGTGAGTTTATTTTTGGCCTCATAAATGAGTCAAGAGAAGGAGGAAGAATTCAGATGCAACAGATTTACTTAGTAAATTGCTTGCAACTTATTTATCTTCACTTGAGTCTCTTCAGTTGAAAGCTAAACAAGTTTGTGCAGGTAGATAAGACCTTCAGCTTAATTTATAAGTGGTTTCTTGCAAACCCCTCAAGCCATTCATTTTATCTCTCACCATCTCTTAACAAATCTGGAATGTTAACCTATATTTGGTAAGAAAACTCAAAGAGAGTTTTCTCAATGGTTTAGACATTTGAGGCCCTGTGTAACTTAGAAATGACTTCTTTGCGTTAGAAATGTGGCATGTAAAGAAAGAGGACAAAATTACACACACTTGCACACACACCACATTACCTACAGGGTAATTTTCACTTTTTAAATAAAATATTGAGCTTCTAATTGCTTTCCAACTTGTCTTCTTGGGTTTATATGGAGGTAATGTTATTTTTAGTCACAGATTTGAGTCATTTCAAATTACAGTGTAGAAATCCTCATTTATAATACTTTTACTCTATATGGTATAATAAAGTAGAAGCTATTTCTTAAATGTTTAACTCAAATTCACTTTAATGGATAGATTCTCTAATTCAGACTTAAGAATAGTTAGGGTAAAAGAATCCACAGATACAATGTCTTTTATTCTTCCAGGGAACAATATAAAACATTTTGCAGTTCAAATTGTTACCTTTCTATCTTTTTGATAATTCATGCAAATATCATCTATAATCCTAAATGCTACTCATTTTAAGTAAAAGCTCAAGTCATTATAGAAAGACCATATTTTTGTAGTAATTATTAATATTTTTTCCTAACCTCCACTTTTCAATTTTATCACTCAAAAATGGTTAATAACTAAAACTGAATGTTCTTTGTAAGTTTATTTTATATTTGGGAGTGAAAACAAGCAATAGCATTTGCTCACACGTTTTGAGCTACAGAGTATTGATGGTTTAGACATGGCTTATTTATTTGTAGAGCTGAGTCATATGCAATAAGAAAACAACATAAAATCCATAAGTATAAAAATTTTATGAGGTAAAAATATGAGTGTTACATATGCACTTTCCTCTACTGCTGGGAAATATCTTTCATTCATTTAACACATAACTGTTGACTGGCTACTATATGTCCAGTGGTAAGATAATACACATGATTCCTGTATTCAAGGAATTCCCACATTAATTCAGGGAGCACTGCAAGGCAATTTATAAGACAATGCATTAGGTCCTGTAAAAGAGGTATGAATAAGTTTTTAAAAGAATGAAAGCTGACTAAAGTTTTTTTCTAAAAAAAAGGTAAGAATCGAGGTCTGTGATTACACTGAAAACAGTGCAACTAAGTTTGCCTGGGGGAATTGTGACATGTGAGCTGGATCTTAAAAAATGAGTAACTGGGACTTCCCTCGTAGCGCAGTGGTTAAGAATCCGCCTGCCAATGCAGGGAACATGGGTTCGATCCCTGGGCCGGGAAGATCCCACATGCTACGGAGCAACTAAGCCCGTGCGCCACGACTACTGAGCCTGTGCTCTAGAGCCCGTGCTCTGCAACAAGAGAAGCCACCGCAAGGAGAAGCCCGTGCACCGCAAGGAAGAGTAGCCCCTGCTCTCTGCAACTAGAGAAAGCCCGCGCACAGCAACAAAGACCCAACGCAGCCAAAAAATAATTAATTAATTAATTTAAAAAAAAAACAAACAAAAGAAATGAGTAACTGCTTTCCAGTCAAAGAAAAGTGAGGCAGAAGGGCACTGCAGGAAGAAAGACAGCGTGGGCAATGTTATAGAATGGTGAAAGTCAGAAATCTTCCCTTTAAAGAGATCTGTTTCTCCTGTAGCTCTAAGGCAGGTTGTGATGAAAACAAGTCCAAGCTTTAATGGCAAGGGTGGCAACACTACACAGGAAACTGAATACACAGACTCAACAGGTTGGTCATGCCAAAGTCAGGGCTCTGATGGAGAAAACACTGGACTCAGTTCTGTAAACCTTAGAAGCGGACATTTGGTTGGAAGAGCCTGAGAAACTTGAAACCCCATTATACTAAACTGAATAATGGCCACCTGAACATAGCAAGTCTTAATCCTTGGAACTTGTAATTACATTACCTTATTTGGAAAAGGGGGTCTTTGGAGATGTAAGTTAAGGATCTTGAGATAAGGAGATTACTCTGGATTATCCAGGTGAGCCCTAAATGCCATCACAAGTGTTCTTATGAGAGAGAGGCAGAGGGACATAACACAGATACACAGAGGAGGCAACGTAAAGACAGAGCAGAGAGATGCAGCTACGAACCAAGGAATGCTGACAGCTGCCAGAAGCTGGAAGAGGCAAGGAACCGATTCTCCTCTGGAACCTCCAGTGGGAGTGCAACCCTGCCAACACCTAGATGTTGGACTTCTGGTCTCCAGAACTGTGAGAGAAGAATTTTGTGTTGTTTAACTCAGCCAGTTTGTGGCAATTTGCTATGGCATTCCCTAGGAAACTAATACACCCAGATTTCCCTGACCTCTCTGGACTGGCAGAAGCCCTTCCCTTGCCCTTGCTAGCGGCGAGCAGCCTCCTGCACCTAGAGGCCCTGCAAAGATGTTACACCAGGCAGGTGCCTCTCAAGATGATGCTTGTCCTCTTCAAGATCCTGGCCCATGAATTCCTCCAGAAACATAATGGATGCATTTTTGGGTCAGGTCACAGCACAGCCTTAAAATAAAGAAATATCATCCCTGCTCTGGGAGGAGATACTATACACATTACCATAGCTGAAAGAAACCAAGAGAGCATAAGCAAGAATAGATCTTGAAGGTGTTGACTACAAAGGGCAGACTATAAAGGCTGGGTGAGGAGAATTTATTAAAATGGGCTCATTCTCCTCTTACTCAGAATTTAGAGTCCTGACAAGAATACCTGGATCTAGTCTTAATATGCTGCTGGGATTGTTCCTTGAGACTTGAGCGTGACTGTGGCACACAGTAAATGAAGAAGAGGGGTCCAAACAGCCTTCGCAGAATCACTGAGGTAAAAATCAGAAAGCTCGGGGAGGGAGGAATATTAGAATTGGTTTATAATCAATAAACTCATCGGAGAACTCACCACCCAACTGTATTCCCTAAGAAGACACAGAGGGCACTTCACTAAGGCAATAAGGGATGCACTGGCGAGGGGGCTCCTAATGGCTTTGCGTTCATTGGCTAACCTCTGTAGGGCAGGGATGGCAATAGTAGATATTATCATGAAACTGTATTTGTAAGAGTAGGGTTCTGGAAGCGCATAGGCCTGTGAACATTACTACAATGGGCAGTAAGGTAGCAGACTTTTGGTGGTGTTCTCTAAGAACTAGACCCTCAGATCTGTGACCCAAAGGGTGGAAATGGGCTAGACTCTCTCACAATCATCTCAGTGACTCATTTGTGGAATTTGTGCTCCCTGCTCCTGCAGTTTAGGCTCTGTGGGATTAGAAGTCCTAGTTCTTGAATTGGTGTGTGGGGATGCTTCCTTTAGGAGACAGTAACGGTTCCACTATACCTGAAACTATGACTATCACTTGGTCATTTTGAGCTTTTCATGATAGTAGGCCCATAGACAAATGAGGGAGTTATCATATGCAGGGGAGGGTGTCAACTCTGATTCTCATGAAGAGCTAGTTTTGGGCTATACAAGAAAGAGTATGTGTGGAACTCAGGGGATTCACTGCGGCATATCCTAATACTTGCAGGTCCAATGATAACTGTAAATAGTCTATTGCAACGATGGCCTGATACGGTTAATACAACTGACAGTTCATAGCCCTTGGGGATAAAAATCTGAGTCACCACCAGGCAACAACACAGACTTGCTGAAGTGCCGGCCAAGGGCGGGGGAAATCTAGACTGGGTATATTAGGAGAGAGATGATGAATATTAATTACTACTCTGAGCCCAGTTACTGCAGTAGGCGCTGCAACTAATCCTTGTGTCGGATTTCTTTTGCACTCTGCTTCATATTTCCTCATATCCTCTCATCTAGCCTTTACTTCAGTCCTGCTGCAGCAACCAGCTGTGTGGAGACGTCTTCGGGCAATGACTTCCTTTGGTTGCTTAGCAGGCATCTCCCCTTCTGCACCCAGGCTTCACTGTCACTCCTGTTTAAGATGCCAGCTGGAGCCTACTCAGCCATGCTACACGGAAGCAAATCTGGAAAAGCAGGAGAGGTAACACCCCTCAAGACAACCCCTGTCCAGTGGGGAATGGAAACCAGTGGATAAATACTCCTTTCTTGGGAAGATAATTCTGAGGTATGGGAATTCCCTGGTGGTCCAGTGGTTAGGACTCCATGCTTCCACTGCAGGGGGCCCAGGTTCAATCCCTGGTCAGGGAACTAAGATCCCACAGGTCGTGTGGCACAGCCAAAAAAAAAAAAAAAAAGAAAATTCTGAGTTATATTCTGCGTGGCTCTTCAGGGGACTTTAGTGAGACTGAGCCCCACATCAACTCAATAATAGTGATCAAACTCAATAACTCAAAAACCATTACATTGGTTTTACCCCCTGCCCTGTTTTACTCTTCTCCTACACTCACTCATGTTCCCTAGGATGAGTAGTATGCTGGTCAATGTTTTTTCCTGGCTCTCTAGGAAAAAAAATTACCCTGGTTTGTACCATTTGCCAATTTCTGCAGTTGGATAGAGATATGCATAGTTGGTCCAGTTTGTCCTTGGAAGCCAGTTGGAGCTGAGTCTGAGCACACCACTGCTTGGGAGCATGACCCAAAATAAACTACCTGCATACAAAGCTTTGTCTCAGAAGACACAGGTGGCTCAGGAAGGACGAAGAGTTACCTATCTGTCTGAGCCAATAAGCAGTTCCTGGATGAGGGCTGGGAGAAGGGAGAATGGCTGAAAATGGAGTTAATTTTAGATAATGCCTGTGTGATGAAGCCTCCATAAAATCCCAAAAGCATGGGGTTTGAGGAGCTTCTAGTGGTTGGTACACCGACATTAGCCATGGATACCAATAAGACAAAATTTCTATTATATAACAAATTGATGGTGGGAAAAGGGGTAGGGGGTAAGAATTTGAGGATACTCAGAAGTTTCTACTGGATAGACAGTAATGCCATTTCCAGACACAGAGAGTATAGGACAATGGTGAGTTCATCTTTGGATCTATTAAATTTAAGGGTTTTTAAAGATATTCAGGCAGAGTTAGCTACTGGGAAATACATGTGTGAAGCTTAGGAAAGAGCTAAGGGTGTGGAAGCTGTGCACAATATTATTGTGAAATGTTATTGTTGATAATTACTCATTATTCCTGGAATATCCTCCCTCTCTCTCCTCCAACCCAGGCAGCAGTGAGCAGTGCTTTCCATATTTACTGCCCTCAGGGGAGGGCTGTTACTACAGAAATGAAAAGAGAAAGATGAGTCCATGTTCAGTTTATAAGTTTCAAAATAGAGCTTTGAATCTCCTAGTAGAAAAAATAGGTTGAGAAAAAAAGGTTTTTTGAGTTTCAAAAGCCTGGATTTTGAGTGCCAAGAGCCAAAGTTGATGCCATTAGCATCAGATTTTGGTAGAATGAATGATGATAAAAGAGCCAGTTTTCCTACTCTTGAGAGTTGGAGGTGAAAACAAGATATAGTTGAGTGTCTCTGAGCAAGGACCCTTCTCCCAGCCTACATCCTCACTGCTGAGCTATCAGTAGGAGACAGTGATATAATTCCCTAATAATGGTGGAGATCTGAGAGGAAGTGTGTGCCCACTTCCTATCAGGATCCCTGTGAGATGGTAAGCCCCAGGTAGTTCTCCTTGGCTAGCATACCTAGCAGCAAATAATAGCTATAGTAGAAATGATGATAGTGTGTGATCTGACAGTGTGCTGGAGTCCAGCTGCCAAGATTTCAACCTCCAAAGTAGTAGGGGATAGCATGCAGAAGTTTCCACAATCCTAAAAGAGGGTGGAAAATGGTTGAGAGAGGGCCAGTGAACCAGGAGAGCCCTTAGAGATGGGACAACAGCCAGAGAATGATAGGTGACCTGACAACAGCTAGAATTACAATACAGAGGGAAGACAGGAAAAAACCAGTCACCCTCGTCCACGGCCATGACCACATGTAAGCTCCTCGTACTTAGATTCTACTCGTGAGAGAATGGGGAGAAAAGAAAAATAATTATTTGATTGAGTTAAAACCTGAAAAGACTGGGGAAATCTGGAATGACTACATCTTTACACCTAAAATTTACCATAACTAATTACTGTAACTTAACCAAAATTTACCACACTAGAAGATTAAAAGAAAAAAGACCATCTCAAAAGATACAGAAGACATTGTTAAGTAAAATTCAGTGTCCATTTATGACCAATAATCTTAGTGAACTAGGAATAGGAGTGAGCTTCTTAACCAAATAAAGGCTAGAAAAAAAAAAGACAAACCCCAAATGAAAACAAAATCCAAAACCCTACAGCAAATATCATTCTCTTTAAAACCAGGAATAAGACAATTATGCCTGTTATCACCATGTCTATTTGTTAGACAGGACACTAAGATAAGAAAAAGAAATGCAAGTTGAGAGGAATGGAAAGGAACAAGCAAAATTGTCATTCAAAGATGTTAATGAATGTCTGTGTGAAAGTGAAAATAATTATTTTAGACATAATGAAGTTGAGGAAGTTTGTTGAATACTAAGGTAAATGTACAAAACTGTTGTATTTTTGTACACCAGCAATAAACTATTAGGGTGTGTAATAAAAAAAGACATTAAATTTACAGTAGCAAGGAAAAATGCAAAGTATGTTGGGATAGATGTAGCAAAATATATGCAAGACCATAGTGGAGAAAATTGTAAAACTTTTTGAAAGACACTAAGATTTATTTATTTTTAAACTTCACTTTTTAGAACAGTTCAGATTTACAGAAAAATTGTGAAGATAGTACACAGAGTGCCTATCCACCCCACCCTCAGTTTCTCCTGTTATTGCCATCTTATGTTAGTATGGTACGTTTGTTGTAATTAATAAAAAAAACCTTCATGCATTATTATGAGATAATAGAAAATATATGTCTGCCCCCAGTTCCCAGCACAGAGCTCCTAAAACCCTTGGCATTTCCTAAGTGATAAGAGCACTGGGAACATCTCTTGTTCTACTATTGATCTTTGATCTCTGTTCCTGACACAGAGCTTCTGAAAGCCTTGTAATTCTCTGGGTGGTAATTCCTTGGGTGATAGGACTGTCTTTTGTTCTAATGAGACAACTCTGCATGGGTTCCTCGATGAGGGCTGGGAGAAGGGAGAAAGGCTGAAAATGGAGTTAATTTTAGATAATGCCTGTGTGATGAAGCTTCCATAAAATCCCAAAAGCATGGGGTTTGAGGAGCTTCTAGGTTGGTGAACACATCCACACTGTGAGGGTGAGGCACCCCAACTCCATGGGGACAGAAGCTCTTGTGCTTGGGACCCTTCCAGAGCTCTCTTCATCTGGCTGTTCATCTGTATCCTTTATCATATCCTTTAATAAACTGGTTAACATAATGTTTTCCTGAGTTCTGTGAGCTGCTCTAACAAATTTATCAAACCCAAGGAGGGGGTCGTTAGAATCTCATCTGTAGCCTGTCCATCAGAAGTACAGGAGATAACCTGGGCTTGTGACTGGTGTCTGAGGTAAGGGGAGGAGGGTAGTCTTTTAGGACTGAAACTTAACCTGTGGAACCTGATGGTATCTCTGGCTAGATGGTATCAGAATGAAGCTGAATTGTAGGACACCCAGTTGGTGTTCAGGAATTGCTTGTTGGTATGGGGAAAAACCTCTACACATTTGGTGACCAGAGGTGTCAGAAGTGACATGTTCTCTGTAAAGGTAAAGGAGATACACAGGGGAGAAACATAATAGGGAAGAACTGGATTTTTCCTTACATAGAAAGGAAGAAACAGGATCTTTCCTTTACAATAATTATGAACTAAAATTCATACTTTATTTAGATTTCCTTAGTTTTTACCTAATGTCCTTTTTCTGTTCCAGGATCCTATTCTGGATACCACATTACACTATTACATTTAGTCATCATGTCTCTTTAGGTTCCTCACAGTTGTGACTTTCCTTGTTTTTGATGGACCTTGACAGTTTTGAGGAGTACTCATCAGGTATTTTGTAGATTGTCTATTGGGATTTGTCTGATGTTTTTCTCATGATTAGACTGGGGTTATAGTTTTTGGCCTCACAGAGGTAAAGTGCTACTTTCATCCCATCATATCAAGGGTACGTATTATCATCACTTATCACTATGGATGTTGACCTTGAACACCTGGCTGAGGCAGTGCTTTTCAGGTTTCTCCAATATAAAGTTCCTCTTGGGGCTTCCTTGGTGGCACAGTGGTTAAGAATCCGCCTGCCAATGCAGGGGACGCGGGTTTGAGCCCTGGTCCAGGAAGATCCCACATGCTGCAGAGCAACTAAGCCCGTGTGCCACAACTACTGGGCCTGCGCTCTAGAGCCTGTGAGCCACAACAACTGAGGCCGTGTGCCACAACTACTGAAGCCCGCGTGCCTAGAGCCCGTGCTCCGCAACAAGAGAAGCCACCGTAATGAGAAGCCTGTGCGCCACAACAAAGAGTAAACTCCGCTCATCGCAACGAGAGAAAGCCCCACGCACAGCAGCAAAGACCCAACACAGCCAAAAATAAATAAATAAAATAAATGTAAAAATAAAAATAAAATAAATAAAGTTCCTCTTTTTCCTCCCTTTCCATACTGTAACCTTTGGGATAAAATTACTATGCTCATCCCACGCTGTAGCAGCGGTAGGTCATGCTCCCCTTCCTTGAGGGTGGAGTATCTACATAAATTATTTTGAATTTCACACAAAGATTTGTCTCTACTCCCCCATTTATTTACTAAATGATTTATTTATATCATTACAGACATGTATATTTATTTTATACTTTGGGTTATAATCCAATATTTATTTATTTTGTTGCTCAAACTGTTCCAGGTGTGGTACTTGTGGGTTTGATTTTTTTGAGCACTTCTTTACTTTCTGGCACTAAAAGATGCTCCAGGTTCATCTTGTATATTCCCTGCCCCAGTCCTAGAATCAGCCATTTCTCCAAGGTACCCGGGTTCCTTTTTTGGAGATATTTGTTTATTTTTAACCAGAACAATGTCATTTCTTTTTAAAAAAAAATTTGAAGCAATCTATTTATTTATTATTTTTGGCTGTGCCAGGTCTTAGTTGCAGCACACGGGATCTTTGTTGTGGCACGTGGGATCTTTAGTTGCAGCATGTGTCCTCTTAGTCGCGGCATGCAGGATCTAGTTCCCTGACCAGGGATCGAACCTGGGCCCCCTGCATTGGGAGCATGGAGTCTTAACCACTACACCATCAGGGAAGTCCAGAAAGTATAAAGACATTTTTTCTTGTACCATTTGAGAGTACTTTGCCAACTTGCTGGCCCATCACCTTCTAATACCTTAGTGTGTACTTCTTATGAACAGGATCATTCTCATCTACATAACCTCAGTATAATCATCATAATCTGGCAGTTAACATTCATACATTACAACCATTTAATATATCCTCAGATATATTCATGTTTCAGCAAATGTCCAAATACTGTCTTTTATAGCAATGGGGTTCAGAATCATGAGTTGCCTTATTTGTCATGTCTCTGTGATGGTTAATTTTATGTATTAACTTAGAGGGTGTTTTTGGATGAGATTAACATTTAAATTGGTAAACTTTGGGTGAAACAGATTGCTCTCCATAAGATTGGTGGGCCTCATTCAATCAGTTGAGGGCCTGAATAGAACAGAAACACTCACCTCCCCTGAGCAAGAGGAAATTCTCCAGAAAACAGTTTTTGGACTTCATATGCACCACTGGCTCTCCTGGGTCTCTAGGCTGCTGGCCCAAGTTCAGATTTTGGATATGCCAACTTCCATTATCATGTGAGCCAATTCCTTACAATAAGTTTATATATATACACATACACACACACATATCCTATTGGTTCTCTTTCTCTGGAGAACCCTGATTAATACAATCTCTTTAATCTCTGTCATTCTGGAATAGTTCCTCAGATTTCTCTGACATCCATGTCCTTGACATTTCTGAAGATTACAAGCCAGTTATTTTATATTATGTCCCTTAAGTTGGATTTGTGAGATGTTTACTGATGATTAGATTCAGATTGGGCAGGAATAGCACTGAAGTCATACTCTGTTCTTCTCTTTGCATCCTATCAGGTCGTAAGATTTCGATTTGTTCCATTACTGATGTTCACTTTGATCATTTAATTACAGTGGTGTCTTTCAGCTTTTTCCCTTATGTACACAACATCAAACTCTGTAAAAATCTCACTTGCTAAACTTTGAATTTACCCATCTATTAGAATTTACATCAGTGTGGACTCATAGTACTGGATTTATTCATTAGATTATAATCTCATAGTACTGGATTTATTCATTCGATTATAATCTGTTGCTACCACTTTATTTCGGTGCTCAAGTTAGTCTATATTTGGCCAGTGGGAACCTCTTCAAGTTGGCTCCTGTGTCCTTTTGACATGTCCCCATCATAACTTTCATTACTTTCTGGCATAACAAGATGTTCCATAAGAAGACTTTATAAACAAGACTGTTTATAGTAGCATTATTTGTAATAGTTAAACAAAACAACAATAGAAAATAATCCAAAAAAAGAAAAAAAAAAAGGGAAGCATTGACTCTTATTGCTGAAGTGTAAAGTTCAAACTCTTTAACATGGCATGGAAGAGAAAGTTAAAGCAAGAAGCACTGTGCTGTATTTGGGTTTCAGTGGGGAAAAACTTTTAGAATTTACTTCATTAAAAAAAAAAAGTATAATGGGATCAGATGTTTAACACCATAATCAAAAACTGACATTTTTGTATTTGAATGTAATGCACCTTTGGGAAAAGATTAGTAATATCACTGGTGCTTCATTTATCTCAAGTGATATAAACTCTGAACCATTATTAAATTTCAGAGATGCCACTGTAATTTATCTAAACATTGTGCTGTAAACATTTGAAACAGCTAAATCATATAATAAAAGGTCTTTACAAATTCAAAACAAACCCTGGAAACACCCCAATGTCCAACAACAGAAGAATGATTAATTGTGATAGAGTCATCCAATGGAATATTACACAGCAGTGAAAATAAATTAACTACCATAAACAAATCAGTGTGAATCAATCTCACAAATAGAATGGTGAGTAAAAGAATCCAAGTCACTTTATGATTGCATTCATATAAAGAAGCAAAAATGTATAATGCATTATTGAGTAATACATACATCTGATGAAATAATTAAAAAAACAAGAAAATGGTAAACATAGAATTCAGAATAGTAGTTATCTTTTGGTGAGTGGAGAAAAGGAAATGGAATAGGAAAGCATGAAAGAGGTGAAAAAAGTTGTTGGTAATGTTCTTTTTCTTACAGTGGGTGATAAGTATATTAGTGTCCAATTCACTGTTATTCTTTATACCTTACCTGTTTTTATAATCTTTTGTATGTACTCAAAATGTAGTTTAAAATGTTTTCATAATTTTGGACATGTTAGACAGAGTTCCTGTGTTGTCTAATATAGAGGTCACTAACCACAAGTGACTATGTAAATTTAAATAATTAAAAAGTTGCACTAGCCACATTTCAAGTGCTGAATAGCCATGTAAGCTAGTGGCTACCATATTGGCAATGTAGATATAAAAGATTTTCTTCACTGAAGAAAGTTTTGTTGGACAGTACTAGACACGGTGACTATCTCTGAGAAGAGGCTCTGAGAACTCCCTTCCCACACTTGGATTTTCCCGTAAAGGTTAGATTCCTGGAATCCAAGAGTAGAGGTGACCTGTGTCTTGGGTACAGTCTTAGACGGAAAGCATTACAGAAGTGCCCACGATCCCTACCTCATTCCAGAATGGAACAGCAGCAGTACTGTAGAAGTAAGGCAAAGGGTAGGCTGGAGATAGGCCCCATGTCTCTGCAGCCACAGAATGATGTGGAAGGGCCAGGAGCAGATAAAAGAGGTCGGAGGACCTGAAGGGGTTTTCATCTTTGAGCTAAAATTCCATGGCCTGTATACCAGAAACAGATGAGAGTGCTGATTTCTCCAAGGATGCTGCAGGGCGAAGATGCTAGGGCAGAGACTGCTAATTCTCTTCCTATATCCATTCCTCTCTAGTAATAGAAACTCAACAAGGCTTCCCAGAAAAAAAAGTCTCTTCCTATCCTGTATTTAGATACAGCCATGTGCCTCAGATCTGTTTTTTTAAACATTTTTTTAAAAAATATTTATTTATTTATTTATGGTTGTGTTGGGTCTTCATTTCTGTGCGAGGGCTTTCTCTAGTTGTGGCAAGTGGGGGCCACTCTTCATCGCGGTGCGCGGGCCTCTCACTATCGCGGCCTCTCTTGTTGCGGAGCACAGGCTCCAGATGCGCAGGCTCAGTAGTTGTGGCTCACGGGCCCAGCTGCTCTGCGGCATGTGGGATCTTCCCAGACCAGGGCTCGAACCCGTGTCCCCTGCATTGGCAGGCAGATTCTCAACCACTGCGCCACCAGGGAAACCCCAGATCTGTTTTAAGAGTTTAAGTAGAAGGCTCCGTTAGCCTTTCTTAAAAATCGAGCATGAGACCTGAACTCCTTTCTTTATTCCTTCCTCTATCTTGTTGCCTACAACATAGATGTAATGGTTGGAGCTTTAGCCTCTCTCTGGACTATGAAGATAAGGGCCACACTCACAAATGGCAAAGCAGCCAGCTGTAAAGTTCCTGGATTTCTGATGTCTTTTGTGGAGCAAAGTAGCCATATTTACCCTGGCCTGCCTACCTCTAGACTTTTAGAGAAGAGAACAATATAATTATCTATTTTTTAAACCCTACTAGTTTCGGTTACTATTACTAACAGCCAAATGTCATTCTAACTAGAGACCGCAACTAGAGACCAGTGGGATCAAGGATGCATCTATGAATGCCAGCGTGGAATGATGAAGACCGTGCCGTGCCCTCCATCCCCAAGATGATGTTGCACCACAACAGCCTACTAGAACTTAGAATCAACCTTAGAGGAAAGAGGGTTGAGGAGGAACACTGAGTTGATTAAGATTAGGTTTTTTACTACTGGGCAGACAGGAAACTTGAGGTGGGGACTAAGTTCTGTTACAGAATTAAATAGTAACATTCATAGTAATATTATATAGTAATATTAAAAGTAACATTCCTTGCACTACTGAGCTCTGAGTCTGAGATAGACTCTACAAAGACTGTAGCCGAAACCATGGCAATGGCAATGGCAATGGCAATGGATGAGGTACAGGGAGTTTAGAGTGGAAGAAGAGGAAGAAAAAGTGAAACTTAAAGAACTCAAACATCTAGTATCAGAAGAGAGGCAGCCAGCAGATATTACGGGAGAGAGAATTAAAGGATAACTTTCAAAAAAGACTTTTTTTTTTGGTATTCCTTACAGAATTAATAACCAACATTAAAGTATCTTTCATATTGTTACCCTTGATAGATCAGTTATTTAACACCAGAATTTTTTATCCCAAAGACTCATAAAATGAAAACAACTTCCACTTCTGCATTACAATTACTATTTTAGGCAGAGATAAAGAGGTTTAGGTACATAGACTACTAGGAGGTCTTGACGAGGTTTACTGATTTCTAATTTGTTTACTGCTCCTTTATCAGTTTGAAGGCTCATGTAAAAAGAGATTTGAAGGGAGAACAGGTTCACGAACAAGAAATAGCAATGGTGATGCCACTGGAGGCTGCTAGAATTGCCTAGCCTTTCACTTGGGGGTAATCTCTAGCAGCGGTGTGAGGCTGGGAACAAATTATTATGCACAATATCACATTCTTCATACACGCCTCTTACATGGTCGTACACATAGTTATTCAAGTCAAATCAACATGAACTTAGTTGAAGGCAGCCTAGGTGGGCAAAAAGCCTGCATGAGTATACCATGCAATTGAGCGACATGTCCAATTGAAGAGGGGTTTCTCATTCTACACAGCTTTCTTGATGGTAGTGGTGGTTATTGGACCACCAGCTAATACCACCTTCTCTATTTGAACTTCCTTATAATTCCAGGTACCAGATGCACAGGGCCTCTCCTAGCTTTTGGCTGGGAAATAATAATTACTGTAGTTCATCATATGTCAGTTAACTGCCTGCTTAATTCTTATTATGATTTTGGATTCAGACAGAAAGAATAAGAAATCATGAGTCAAATCAGTGGTATTTGGAATTATCTTCTCTATTGCCTATTAGCTATATGAGCTGATGCTTTACTTTATGAACCACTGGGATTTCTGGTTGATTTTATTACCAGTTTTAGGTTGTGTGTATCCTTCTCATCCATTCATTAAATTTTAGTAGGAGGATGGAAGCTATTTCTATATCTGTTTGAAACCATGCCCTGAAATGACATGAATGTCCTACTTAAAATAAGATATTAAAATGTGCATCAGAACGAGATTAGGGAAAAGTATTATTTCCAAAATAAAAGAGCATACTAAATATTTTCAGATTTTACTCCTAACCTACTAAAAAACACAAGTATGTGACAGTTTATAAAACAAAGACATTAATACTATGATAGCTTTTTAAATTTAGTTAAGCCAACAGTTCCTGACCTTTCTGGAATTTTACATTCATGTTTACTTAATTGCCACTTCTTTCTGCCTAATACAGATGATAAAGTTTGGATGATGTATTAATCGAATTTTCATACATAACACAAATTAAATGGATCTTGCCAAACATAAAGTACAACAAAATCTTATACAACAAACCAATAATATTGGTATTTTAAATGGTTTATTCTGTATTGCTTATGGAAAATTTAAATTAGATTTTGAGATTCTAGAGTTTTGCAAATTTCTGCAACTGTAGGAAAAGGACAAGATATTAATTCTGGCTTACACAATGCGTGCTTATCATTTTCCCCATTCTCTTTTTGGGTGGTTTATTTGGTAAGAGTCTTCCTGTGACTGTGGAACTATAAACCCCATCAGACATGACTATAAAATAAGCATGATTATTCCATAGCACGGGAGGTCCTAGTTTATTTTCCCCCTTCTTCTCTACCTTCCAGTGGTGCTGCAGATCAAGGCTTACTTAGCTAAGCAGATTTAGAGCGTTAAGCCTGGAGGCTGGACGTTATTGGTAGGCTTTAAAGATGGACAGACCATATGACAGGAAACATTGATTGGTACAGTGTTTACAAATCACAAGGAGAGAATTTCAGATCCTGAGTCCAAGACTGATGCGATCCCTACAGGCCTCCCCGTTTGCTACCATGCTCAGGCTGGGCTTTGCCTGGGCGTCTCAAGGTCCAGCTTCTATTGGAATCGGCAGCCTTAACCGACAAAAAAGCGGTCTGATTTTTACTTTGTGGAGAGGCTAACATTAAGCTCTCCTGATCCCAGGTGGCTAGTCAGAGGCCGAGTTCTGGGGCGGATCTCAGTGAGACTTGTTGCCGAGGAGAGCCGCAGCTTTGTTTCCCCGGGGAAGGGCGGACGTCCTCCGGGCGCCACTGCCGGCTCGGCGCAATGCCCTGGAGTCGGCCTGGCTCCCAGAGGCAGCCGCGTCAGCCACTAGCCTCCTGGCGCGGGGACGGAAGGCGCGCCCGCGCCGCGCACACTCCTCCCACCCGAGCCCCAGCACGCACGTTCTCCCACCGCGCGCGGTGCCCACGCCCAGAGCTCCACGACGCGCGCCGCTGCGGAGGCGCGGCCGGCCCTCCCCGCCCTGTTTCCTCGTGCCACTGCCGCCGGCCGACCGGCCGGCCGCTGGGGGCGCTGTGCGCCCAGGGGAACACCGCCCCCTCTTCCTCCAATTCCTCCCGCCTCCTCCCTCTCCTCCTCCGCCTCCTCCCTCTCCTCCCTCTCCTCCTCACTACAGTTCCCACTCTCTGGGTACGGGCGAGCGCGTCCGGTTTGCTGGAACCATTCGGAAATGGCAACTTGCGCGGTGGAGGTGTTCGGGGTCCCGGAGGACGAGGTGCGAGGGCCGCGGGGCTGCGGGGCGAGCTTCCCATCGCGCTGCCCATCAGCCGGACGGGAGGAGGCGGCGGCGGCCAGAGGGACTGCTGTCACCGCCCTCCTCCCTCTGCGCGAGCTCCGGGAGCGCGCCAGGCGCCGTGGGGACCCCTGGGGCTGCCTGGCGCGCGCAGGCGGGTGGGGTGGGGGGGTTGCTTTAGGGAGCCGCATTTTCTTCGCGAGCGTGTAGACTCTACACCCCTCTCTTCCCTGGAACCGCCGCCTTCCTTGTCATTTTCCTTCAGGAAGTGATGAGGAGGGGGGCTAGTCAGCCAGCGGCGTGAGTGCGCGGGGGCACGCGCAGCACCCCGCCTGCCCCTTCCTGCCACCCCCCGCCGAGTGTGCGTGAGCTCCGGGCGGGGGTGGGGCGGGGCGAATTTCCCTGGAGCTTAGCATCCCGGCTGTTGATTAGCCTGCTCTGGCAGAGAGGCCCATTGGGCTTAACTTTATGGACTTTGACCTGAAGACTTAACAAGAGAATTGTCATTAGCTGTTTGGGTTTTTTCTTTTTCATCTGAAGTCCTTTTAAACCCCCTTACAGGAGACGGGGATGGGAAAGCAGGCAGATAGATTTTTTTTCCCCTTCTATTTGGCAGCAAGTGTCAAGTGTGGAAAGTTCACGCTGTGTTTCGCTGGTCTTCACTGATATTTTAAAAATTAAGCCAAAAAGTATAAATATTTAAAAGAACTTCCCACAGCTGTTCACTCAAAATTCTGTGATTTGAGAATTGTCTCTTTTCAGCTAAATAACTTAGGCTGGTTATGCCTTACGCTTATTAAAAATAAGGCTATTTGTAAAGAGTAGTTACATTTTAAGTGAGATGTGGCTTCCCTGTGTTATTGGTGATTGTCTCAAAAATGGGAATGGGTGGGAAATGAAAGACTATCTAGTCTAACAGTGACAAATTAAGTTTGGGGAAAAATTTTAAGCATTCTTGTTCATTGACTAAACTGTCACATGTACCTGTTATCAGGATTAGACCCAGTTAACTGTAAATCCTTCAGCCTAATTTAGATTGATTGCTTAGATTTTCTAATAGTGTTGTAATAGTGCCTTCTCTTAGTAACTTGGTATCTTCAAAAATCGTCTTTTATAAAGTGTCATTTACATTTCTCTTGAAAGTTCTTGGTTTATAAACAGTGGGCAACTTGTTGATGCAAGCAAGTTATCTCCGAGCGTTTTGAGAATGATTATGTGATGCAGTTAATTTCTTAGTTATTGCTACCAGAAGAGAAACAAAGTGATGGTGGACAAATGGTGGCAGCTCAGCAATCCCTCAGGAATGACAGTCAGTATATTATGGCTGAAGATAATATTCTAGCTAATGTTCCATTATTGCTCTGTAGAAGAGATCAGAGGAAAATAATGCAGTGTTGAACCTATGATAGCTTTCTTATCAGTCCTATCTCCCTGCTTGCTACAATAAGTTGTTCAATGCAGATAATCTCAAACTGGCCTCCAACCCAATCAGGCTGGCCTCGAACTTTCTTTCTCTGTTGTTGTTACTACTCAGAGGTAGGCTCTGCTATTCCAGATTTCTCATCTCACCTTCTTCCAGCAGAGCCAACTGATCATAGCATCTCGCATCTTCTCTCTCTGTTTCTCTGTACAGATCTGTTTTCAGTTGTCTGCTTCTCACATCACTCTTCTGCCCAGTTGAGATAAATTGAATCATGCCAGTTGCTGGGTGGTCAGTAAGCATCTGGGACTAAGGGCCCTCTGAAATGAGGTTTTCCTGAACTGGATGAAGGATTTGTACTTCTGGGCAGTTTCACTCTGTTCACACGGTGGGGGTCCCGGTTGTCAGTCTCATGACTCAAATTTCCCTCCCGCTCCCACTGTTCACTTTTTCCACGTTGAGGAAGAGAGTGAGATAGGAAGATAAGAGACATGATGATGAAGTGTCATCTTCTACTTCTTCCATTGTAATTTGGGTTATTCATTCGACAGACGTGTTTCAGCTGTCTGTTCTGTATCATGCAGTATGCTAGGCACCAGGTACACAGAAGAAAGCGCATCTGCCTGTTTTGTGAGAAGCTCATAGTCTAGTGGGAAAGACAAAAATCATTTGTTTTCTGGTAGAGGTCGCCATCTCATCACTATCACTTGCCTTTTATTTTCTGGTCTATCACAAAAGTAAAAGTGGGCTTAGAAAAGCAACCCCCCCCCTTCCTTTTTTTGTAAGAAAAACACTGCAGCTATGTCATTTTCTAAAACTCACAGACTAGTGATTATAAGTAAGATAGGTTTGATATGACAGCAAAAAGAGATGATTCTTATTTTAAATTTGAAACTGAAACAAAGAAAAATGAATAGGAATGGGATAGAAGATAGTGAGAGAAGTGTAATTTAACCAGTATATACTGAAGAGCCCCTGAGTCACACTGTATGAGCATATTGGTGTTGAAGAATGCCAAAATTTAGGTCATTATATCTCTCTCTCACTTTTGAGTGGGTTTTAGCACTTCTTCCACATATGTGTCTTTGAGTAAGAGATGGTCCTGGCTCCATGTACAGAATTTTGCCATTAAAGAATAACAAACTAAGCAAGTAGTATACTATAATTTATACCAAGTTTGCTCTGACAGTCTCTTGGGATTAGCAGTAGAGGATAACTCCCACTCAGCTGTGGTGAGGAGAAGTGTGGTAGATATGGGGCCTGCCATTCAGCATCCCTTCCCCCTTCATTTCAGTGGACTTCCCTGTTATGCAGAGGCTGGAAAGCTAAACACCATGTTTCCCAGACTCTCTTGCACTTAGCATTCTGGAAAGAGGTGAAATAGGTTTCCCAATGAGGTGCACCTACTTGAGATTGAGAAGGTGAAAATGAAGTGGGGCATAACTTCTTGTTTCCTTGGTTTTTTCTGCTGACAAGCGTAGTCATGTAGACATTGAGTTTTTCTACAAAAGTGTTTCAGTATCTGTAACTTGTTTTGTGGGTATTGATAGGAAGTTACAGAAATAGCGGTCTAGATTTGGTATGTTCTTAAAATCAACAGATCTGGTGGTGGCTCCTGATTACCTACCTTTCTGACTCGGGTACATGTAGCAGCTTCCTGGGTAGGCCAGTTCTGAGGTGTTTTCGGGTCCTCTGAAGACACAGCCTACAGCCTGCCTCTCCAGCTCTTCTAACAATTTTGGAAGCACCTAATTCCCTGTATGAGCATCTTTCTTCTTAAAACATGTAGAGTAATTTCTGTTTCTGACAACTGAAACCTGACTGAAACAAGGAAAAGAAGGAAGGAAATAAAGAGGAAAGGGTTGAGTCTCCATCCCAATTTGGGAGTAGAGTTTGCACATATGGAAGAATGGATGCCTCTCATGCTGACAGCTACGACAATGCATAAGAAATAGGGTAACAAAGAAGTGCATATTCTGACACTTCTAGACCCACTAACACTGAACAGAAGCAGACCCTGCCTGTCCTGGCATTGTCCTGAGCCTGAGAACAAAGTTCCCAGCCTATATTCACTGCACACAAAGAAGGAGAAGCACAGTGTGTGCACCAACTGCGTTAGTATCTAACCCAATCTTTCATGTGTTGTTTTTGCCATTACGGCTTTTTTGCAACTTTTTAATTCCAGCATCATTCTGAAGTATTTTTTGTGGGTTTCCATGGGAACAAAGAAGTAGATATAATATAGTTTATTTTTAATAGTTTGCTCTTTAATTATTTTAAACCAACAGAAAATTTGGAAGTACAGTACGAAGAACTCCAAATCCTCCTAAAGCAGATTCTCCAACTGTTGATATTTCACCACAGTTGTTCCATAACCCTTTTTTTTTTTTTTGCCATTTTCATTAGTGTTTTTGGAACTATTTGAGGGCAATCTGCAGACACGATTCCCCATCACCACTAAATACTCTAGTGTGTATTTTCCTAAAACAAGAATGCTTTCCTGCATAACAGCCATCCAGCCCTCTAAGCCAGGAAGTCAACAGTGTTACAACACTCCCATCCAATCCATAGATCCCATTCAATCTTTGACCAGTGTGCTAATAATTTCTCTTCTTCCTTCACGGTCCAAGATCCCATCTAGGAGTGTATGTTGCATGTACTTTGTATCAGTTCCTCAGGCTTTCTTATCCTTAACAGTTGTAAGGAGTACAGGCTGTATAACCTATTGATGTTCCTCAACCTGGATCTGTTTACTATTTCCTGATGATCATGTCAAGGCCACACTTTTTGGGCAGGAATCACAGACATAATACTGTGTTCTTCTCAGTGTATCATATTGGGAGTACATGATTTTGGCTTGTCTCATGACTGTGGATGATAACCTTGATCACTTGGTAATTTTGGTGTCTGCCAGGTTTCTTCTTGGTATTATCACCGTTTTTCCCTTTATAATTGATTGGTATTTTGTGGGGACATATTCAAAGATTATGCTAGTATCCTATCCCTCATTCATCAGATCTCCATCCACTGGTTTTACTACCCATGGATGATGACTTCCACCTGAAACAAATGCTACTATTTTTTATTTCCATTTTTATTAATTGGCATTCTGTGTAAGAAGAGCCTTCCCTTTCTTGGCCATTTGTTTATCCATTTATTTATTTATTTGTATCAGCATGGACTTGTAGAATCCCACCTTATTCAATGGGTTGTAATTAATTTCTATCCTTAAATATTTTATGGCTCAAATTATTTCAGTTTGGCCAGTGGAAGCCCTTGCAGGGAGATTCCTATGTTCTTATGACAAGTCCGCATCCTTCTTTGAACTCTTCATTACCTTTTTGGCAGAAGATGTTCCAAGATCCTCTTGTATTTTGCCTGGCCCAGCACTGTCTGGGATCAGCCATTTCTCCTAGAAACATTGATTACATTTCGTAGGAAATGGTTTTTAGAAGCCAAGATGTGTGTGCTCCCTGTGCTCAGTGCTACTGGATGCCGTTGCTCTTCAGCCATCTCAGCAAAGAGAGCTGAAATGTATGTGTGTGCCACACATATATACATATATGTCAACACATAAATCTATAGCTATTTCTGTATCAATCTCTATTCATATATCTAAAAATAATTAATTCATATAAGTATGTCCAATTCAAATCTAATATTGTACTTCAGGGTTCTTTCTAGTCATAAGTACCTCCTCTAAAAATGAAAATGCTGAGTTTCATTATCCTCAGTACATTTACTTATGTGCTCAGTCCATTTACTTATGTTTTTGGTGTAACTAATTTCCCAGTCATGCAGGTATCTCCTCTGCCTGCACTTCTGCACCCCACTTTCAGCTCCCTGCATCGTTGGGTGCCAGTGGGAGTACTGCTGTGTATGTCTATGCAACACTCTCCTCCTCTCCTCTGAGTCCCATGCCAGTGGGCATGCTCCTGAAGCCTCTCTGTATGACACCTCCCTCTTTGCCTCAGTGCCCCATGCAGGTGGGCATGCTGACCATGCATCTCCATGAAACTCCCTGCTTCCCCCAAACTCTGCCTCAGGCCTGCCATGGACTCCTCTGCACCAGGAAGAGAAGAGGAGAAAGGACTACAGTCTTTTTTAACAGCTAACTATTAGCAATTCATATGTCACATAGAAATAGAATCTCAGAGGCACCTTTTAAATACATCACTTAGGGTGAGCAGGGGTATAAAAAATGGAATTTGGGGGCTTCCCTGGTGGCGCAGTGGTTAAGAATCTGCCTGCCAATGCAGGGGACACGGGTTCGAGCCCTGGTCTGGGAAGATCCCACATGCCGCGGAGCAACTAAGCCCGTGAGCCACAACTACTGAGCCTGCGCGTCTGGAGCCTGTGCTCCGCAACAAGAGAGGCTGCGATAGTGAGAGGCCCGCGCACCGCGATGAAGAGTGGCCCCCGCTTGCCGCAACTAGAGAAAGCCCTCGTACAGAAACGAAGACCCAACACCGCCAAAAATAAATAAATAAATTTTAAAAAAAAAAAGGAAAAATGGAATTTGACTAGGTTGTAATTCTGGCCCTGTCACTTACAGGTCATCTGGCATAAGTTTTTGACATCTTTCAGAGCAGGATTTTTTGTTTTTCACATCTTTATTGGAGTATAATTGCGTTAGTATCTGCTTTATAACAGTGAATCAGCTATACGTATACATATATCACCATATCCCCTCCCTCTTGCGCCTCCCTCCCACCCTCCCTATCCCACCCCTCTAGGTGGTCACAAAGCACCAAACTGATCTCCCTGTGCTATGCGGCTGCTTCCCACTAGCTATCTATTTTACATTTGGTAGTATATATATGTCCATGCCACTCTCTCACTTCGTCCCAGCTTACCCTTTCCCCTCCCCATGTCCTCAAGTCCGTTCTCTACATCTGCATCTTTATTCCTGTCCTGACCCTAGGTTCTTCAGAACCTTTTTTTTTTAATTCCATATATATATGTTAGCATACGGTATTTGTTTTTCTCTTTCTGACTTCACTCTGTATGATAGACTCTAGGTCCATCCACCTCACTAAAAATAACTCAATTTCGTTTCTTTTTATGGCTGATTTTTTTTTTTTTAATTTTATTTATTTATTTATTTATGGCTGTGTTGGGTCTTAGTTCCTGTGCGAGGGGTTTCTCCAGTTGTGGCAAGTGGGGGCCACTCTTCATCGCAGTGCGCAGGCCTCTCACTATCGCGGCCTCTCTTGTTGCAGAGCACAGGCTCCAGACGCGCAGGCTCAGTAATTGTGGCTCACGGGCCCAGCTGCTCCGCGGCATGTGGGATCTTCCGGGACCAGGGCTCGAACCCGTGTCCCCTGCATTGGCAGGCGGACTCCCAACCACTGCGCCACCAGGGAAGCCCCTATGGCTGATTTTTTGATTGGGTTTTTTTTTTGATATTGAGCTGCATAAGCTGCTTGTATATTTTGGAGATTAATCCTTTGTCAGTTGTTTCATTTGCAGATATTTTCTCCCATTCTGAGGATTGTCTTTGCATCTTGTTTATGGTTTCCTTTGCTGTGCAAAAGCTTTTAAGTTTCATTAGGTCCCATTTGTTTATTTTTGTTTTTATTTCCCTTTCTCTAGGAGGTGGGTCAAAAAGGATCTTGCTGTGATTTATGTCATAGAGTGTTCTGCCTATGTTTTCCTGTAAGAGTTTTATAGTGTCTGGCCTTACATTTAGGTCTTTAATCCATTTTGAGTTTATTTTTGTATATGGTGTTAGGGAGTGTTCTAATTTCATTCTTTTACATGTAGCTGTACAGTTTTCCTAACACCACTTATTGAAGAGGCTGTCTTTTCTCCATTGTATATTCTTCCCTCCTTTATCAAAGATAAGGTGACCATATGTGCGTGGGTCTATCTCTGGACTTTCTATCCTGTCCATTGATCTATATTTCTGTTTTTGTGTCAGTACCATACTGTCTTGATTACTGTAGCTTTGTAGTCTAGTCTGAAGTCAGGGAGCCTGATTCCTCCAGCTCCGTTTTTCTTTCTCAAGATTGCTTTGGCTATTCGGGGTCTTTTGTGTTTCCATACAAATTGTGAAATTTTTTGTTCCAGTTCTGTGAAAAATGCCAGTGGTAGTTTGATAGGAATTGCATTGAATCTGTACATTGCTTTGGGTAGTATAGTCATTTTCACAATGTTGATTCTTCCAATCCAAGAACATGGTATATGTCTCCATCTGTTTGTGTCATCTTTAATTTCTTTCATCAGTGTCTTATAGTTTTCTGCATACAGGTCTTTTGTCTCCTTAGGTAGGTTTATTCCTAGGTATTTTATTCTTTTTGTTGCAGTGGTAAATGGGAGTGTTTCCTTAATTTCTCTTTCAGATTTTTCATCATTAGTGTATAGGAACGCAAGAGATTTCTGTGCATTAATTTTGTATCCTGCTACTTTACCAAAATCATTGATTAGCTCTAGTGGTTTTCTGGTGGCATCTTTAGGATTCTCTATGTATAGTATCATGTCATCTGCAAACAGTGACAGCTTTACTTCTTCTTTTCCGATTTGGATTCCTTTTATTTCTTTTTCATCTCTGATTGCTGTGGCTAAAACTTCCAGAACTGTGTTGAATAATAGTGGTGAGAGTGGGCATCCTTGTCTTGTTCCTGATCTTAGTGGAAATGGTTTCAGTTTTTCACCATTGAGAATGATGTTGGCTGTGGATTTGTCATATATGGCCTTTATTATATTGAGGTAAATTCACTCTATGCCTACTTTTTGGAGAGTTTTTTATCATAAATGGTGTTGAATTTTGTCGAAAGCTTTTTCTGCATCTATTGAGATGATCATATGGTTTTTATCCTTCAGTTTGTTAATATGGTATATCACATTGTTTGATTTGTATATATTGAAGAATCCTTGCATTCCTGGGGTAAACCCCACTTGATCATGGTGTATGGTCCTTTTAATGTAGAGCAGGATATTTAAGTCAGCTGATTTGCCTGTCTTGTAGCTATGTCTGTTGTTAAGAATCTTCTACAGCACCTGGAGACATGTAAGATTGCTGATTCGAATTGCTAAACCCATTGTTCTACTGAATCAATGTTACGGACCTCTTCCTTCTTGAAGCTTCTATTTAGTCTGGTTCCCATCTCAATCCTGTCGAAGTTTTAAGAGGATAAATGAATATAAGGTTAAGAGGTCTGCAGGTAAATGACAGGAGGAAGACACAGCATAGACAAATGGAAAAAGGTTTTGATAAGACTTTTATGGAATAAATATGTCTGTAGCTCAACATAACCTCCTGGCCTGACCCAAATGTCTGGCTTCCCTCGTGTGAGCCATGTTGGGGCAATGAAGAGAGTAATGTGAACAAACAATCATGTCAGTGCATATGGATGCCTTAATGAAGATATCCTCCTTCAGAGTAAAAGAGTCAATTGAAATATAATCATAGCTGCCTTTAATTGAATGCTTGCTATATGCTGGGCTCCAGGTTCTGTGTTCTCAATGCTTTGGCTGTAATTGTCATAACAGTCCTGCAAAACTAGATAATGCTCTCCCCATTTTACAGATAGGAAATCTGAGATTGTGATTTGCTCAAGGACTTATCTCAGTAGATAGCAGATCTGGGATCGAAACCCAGAACTCTTTTGCAACAAAGACATGGTCTTTCCTCTGTCCTACTGCAAATAGTTGCTCAAATAAAAGAATTTAACAGAAGAGATTCTTTCTCAGGAAGATGATGAATGGAACATGTGCAAAATTAACTTGTAATTGTTCCTCTGTTCTTCCAGATCTTCTGTCTTTTTGTTGTTGTTGTAGCTTTTAGGTGGACCTATGAAGTACTTGAATTGTGTATTTGCTTGACAAATATTTGTTGAACTCTTACTATATGTAAGGTGTTAGAGTGGGGCTGTGAGGCTATAACAATGGACAGCAGACTTTACTGAATTTACAGCCTAGAGGGAGAGAGGACCATTAAATATATAATCACACATCAATGTTTTATAAATGTTTTGAAGGAAAAGGAGCGTAAGATAAAAGTATATAACAGGAAAGAAAAGAACTAATCATATGGAGGAGGGGAGAGAGTATGAGGAAAAGCTGAGGAAGTAGACTAAGGATGGATAGGAGTTAGCCAGGCAGTGGAGGAAAAAAGCCTTCTAGGTAAATAGAACTGCATGTGTAAAAGATGAAATGGAGAGGAACATAAAGAAGGCTAGAGTGTTGGAGAGAGAGGGATGGTATCAGGAGGTGAATCTGTAGAGGAGAGAAGAGCAGAACCCGGTCAGGCAGGGCCTGAAGGCCGTTTATTAAGGATTTTGTATTGGATCCCAAGTGGAATGGAAACTCACTGAATGCCTGTGTGAGCATACACACATCATCATCATCATCATTATCATCATTAACATTGCTATTAGTTTTTTATAATTTTTTTCCTCATGTAGTTAACATTTTCTTTGCTTGTTATTTCTTCATTTCTTCCTGCCCCTCTGACTTTCCATCTGGGATAACTTTTTTTCTGCCTGAAGTACATCCTCTAGAATTTCTTTCAGTGAATGTTTCCTGCTAATGAACTTCCTTGGTTTTTGTTTTTGGCTGAAAATGACACATCTTTGCCTGCAATTTGCAACCTTTCCATTTTGCTTTCAAAAATCAATAAAGCTGTATTGTGAGTGGAAGGGGAAGATTCCAGCTTTAGTGAAGAGCCCTGATCTGCTTGAGGATAATGTCTCTGTTTTGATTAAGGAAAAGATGTTTCATTTTTGTTTCTTTTTTACTCATTTGAGTACTATCCAGAATTCTGTTAATAATACTTCTGATATCATGATTCTAAAATTACTTAAGAGTTTGGTCTCTAGTTGCAACATACATGTTCTTCTCCTTCATTTTCAAAGATGATGTGAGATGTGATCTCTGCTTATGGATGTGATTGAAGAGAGCTGTTTGGACAATTTTCTAGCATAAATTTCTAAAATGAAGTTAAATGAATGCAAATATGCAAATAAGCGGGATTTCTTATTTAATTTTCTGAAAGAATCTTAAATCACTGTAGCTTTACATCATTTAACCACAGCATCTAAAGTAAGTAGTTCTCATCTTTGTGGTGGGAAATGCAAGGATAAAGTTTAAAAGTTAAATGTATCTGTGACTGCAAGTTATCATCCCCTGGAATTGTTTTTAGTTAATGCTTGCTACATTTTTCTCCAGGAGACTTCTGGGGGATAGTTTCAGTAGAGGCTAACACGGATGATTTTTAAGTCAGGAGCTCCACAAATATGGATTAACTTTTTTAGAGGGGTATGATAATTTCTTTCCTCAATTAAGGTCATGTACAAATTATAAACACTTGTCTGCACTTAGAAAAGGTAAGATTATTTGCTGAGGGCACCTTTGATTATACTTTACCACTTGAAAAAAATTGTACTTATTAAGTCATCAGAGAAAAGATTTCTGATTTTCAGAATCAGTCCTACTATAAAGTATAGCCACTTTCCAGTCAACTGGTATAGGAGAATTCAGCTGTAGGGCCAATAGAATATTTTAATTGGCCTAATTATTCAATGACCTTACAGGAAAAAAATGGTAGTTCTGTAAATCTCTTCAGATTTTTGGAAATCAATTCCCACAGAAAACTGAAATTTCAGTTTATGTTTTCCTCTCTGATTTTCAATTCTATCTTTATTTCTGATACTTGAGGATTTCTCTTCTTACTTGCAAGATCAGCTGTATATTTAATTATATTTGGTGATGGAAGAAAATTATAAAATATCTAGCATCTCTAGTCAAGGATTTTTGTGTTATCTGAATTTGTCATCTGAGTTTTGGAGCTGATAGAATATTTCTGTTATCATATTTATTCAATGAAACCTCCATGAATAAGGGTGGGTCTAAGTATTTAGAAATGGAAGAAGATTGAAATAAATACCCTATGATATGTATATTTTCCCCCACCCAGATCTCTCCTCAGAAAGGAATATGACCTACTACTTGCTGATGGAATAATTTTATTATTTTTTAAATTTTTATACAGTTTTAAAAGGTTACTTTCCATTTAGTTATTACAGAATATTGGCTATATTCCCCATGATGTACAATACATCCTTGAGCCTATCTTACACCCAATAGTTTGTGCCCCACACTCTTATATTGCCCCTCCCTACCTCCCCCCACTGGTAACCACTAGTTTGTTCTCTATATCTGTCTGCTTCTTTTTTGTTTTATTCAGTAGTTTGTTGTATTTTTTTTAGATTCCACATATAAGTGATATTAAACAGTATTTTTCTTTCTCTGTGTGACTTATTTCACTTAGCATAATGCCCTGCAAGTCCACCCATGTTGCTGCAAATGGCAAAATTTCGTTCTTTTATATGGCTGAGTAGTATTCCATTGTGTGTGTGTGTGTGTGTGTGTGTATATACCACATTTTTTCCCCATTCTTCTGGCTGATGGAATAATTTTAGAATAAAATCAGTTAGATTGCTCTCTGTTGGGCAACATTTATTTCACATTTGTTGATCTTATAAATGCTACTGTGAATACTGTTGTACTTATGGCCTTGTGTACATGAGTGAGAGTTTATCTAGGGGTTATATCTAAAAGTGCAATTCCTGGGTTATTGATTTAGAACTTTTAGTAGATATTGCCAAATATCTCTTCAAAATTATTCTTCAGTTTATACTCCCACCAACAGTGTATTAGAGTTCTCTCTTGTGCTTGCTTTGGCAGCACTTACACTAGAGGTCTCTTTTATGACTGGTGAAATTGAGGATCTTTTCATGTGTTTATTGGCCATTCTCTATGATTTCTTGTATTATGTTGTTTAAACTTCACTTAGTGGCTTTTAGGAGTTCTTTATATAATCTGGATAATCATAATTTGTCCATGGTGTATATATTTTAGATATTTCCACCCTGTGTGTCCCCTTGTCTTTTCATTTTGTTCATGGCATCTTTTTCCATATGAAATATATAAACATAATTTTAGTGTCAAATCTAACAATTTTTTCCATTAGAGTTTGTATTTTTTTAATCCTGTCCTACTCCAATGTCAGAAATATCCTAAAGTATCTTATGAAATTTTTAAAGTTTTCTTTTTCACTTTTAGAATTTGATGTATCTGCAATTTGGTTTTAGATATAGTATAAGATAGTGATCAAATGCTATAGTTTACCTCTTTACTCATTCTCACTTTTCCCTATGAATTTTAGAATCATTTGTTAAGATCTATGAAATAATTCAAGGAGGGGAGTTGAAATTGTATTGAATTTATAATTTACTTTGGAGAAAACAGATAATAATATTAAATATTTACTTCCATGAACACAGTGAATTTCTTTATTTATTTATATTTTTCTTATTTTCTACAATAATTTATAAATTTTATCCATAAAGGTTTTTGACTTTTATTAATTTTATTTCAATGTATCTAACAGTTTTGCTTACTTATGAATTTTTAAAATGTGCATTCTGTTTTATAATATTTTTTTACCCACCTTTTTATTTGAAAAATTTCAAATCTATGAGACAATAAAAAGAATAGTATAATGAACACTTGATTACCCATCAGCTAGATCCATAAATTGGTAACATTTTGCTTATTCCTTTTATTTCCATACACACACATACGCTCATGTTCAACTTTTTATTTGCTGAGACATTTAAGAGTAAATTGCAGACTTTATCTTACTTTGTCCCTAAATACTTCAATATGTATCTCTTAAAAGTAAGACATTCTTATATAAAACCTCATAATACTATTATGATACCCAAGAAATTTAATGTTTTCTACATTAAAATATCAATACATTATAGTTTTATTTAATATATAGTTTATTGAATGGGATTTTTAAAATAATTACCTAAGTAATTATTACAAATGATTATGAACTCTGTATTTTGTGTTATCCTGTACCTAGTAACAATGATAAATCTACATCAGTTCCAATAATTTGGCTTTAGATTTTCTTGGAAGCAATGATAAATCCTTACTCATTATTACAATTTGGCTCTAGCTTTTTTGGCTTTTCTTTGTAGATAATCAAGTCATTACAAATAACAATATAGTTTTTATTTTCCTTTATATAGCTTTTAATCAAATTAATTCCTGAAAAAGATTCTCCCAGTTAATTTTAATATCCTGTTACCTTATTTGATATATATATATATAGATATAGATATATATATACACATATACACACACACACATACACACATATATATATAAAGATAATGTGTCTTGAGTAAGTTATAAATATATGAAAATAAAATATAAATTTTTGTATTTTAGGAAACTTCCCAAATTGTGAGGGTAAAAGTTATAGCTGGAATAGGCCTTGCCAAAAAGGATATCTTGGGAGCTAGGTAAGTGTAAGAAGTTGGGTTGTAATTTTAAAACTTTGTATTTATTAATTAGTTCTTTTCCAAACTTTGGTTAGATGAAAAAATGAGTAATATTATTAGTAAGCTGTTGTATGAGGTAGAATAATGTTTCTAGTTGGTGGTTTACTAAATTCCTTGACATCTGAATTGCAGAGTTTGTGAACTTAGGCAAAGGTATAACTGAGAGTGGTAGTTATAAGATACATTATTGAGTTCTGTTTCTGAGAATCAGTAAAATTCTAACAGATGAATCCTTTTGCAGGTAACAACCATAAACTCTGAACATATTATAAAAACCAGCAAGTTAAAGGCAGTGGAGAGCGAACAGAGCAGGTAGAGAGTCTAGTGGAGAGTCCATGTTTGGAGGTGTGGAGTTGTACTGAGTGAGTCTCCAATTTTATGAATTAGTCTGAGGCCATATGGAATCAGAACATGGAAAAATTATAATATTCATAGCCTGGGAAATCAGAAGACTTACTCTGAAGAAAACATGACAATGGTGGGGATTCTGGAAGGGAAAGAACTGGAGAGGAAATTCCCAAACTATGTCCACTGACATTTTTGGCTGACCCTGAATCACACATATGATAGCAGATTCAGAACAACTCATTGGAGGACAAAAGATCTGAACAGAGATCAGGGTTGCTGCCCAAGAAACAGAGCTTGTGGTTCTTGTCCAACTAAGATAATTAATTACATGATAAAAACAAACAAATTCTCATCAAAGAGAAAGTACAGTATCCACAGTCTCCACAATTTAACATTTATAATGTGTAAGATATAATCCAAAGCTGTATAATTTATAAAAAGCCAGGAAAACGAAACACATTCTCAGTAGAGAAAAGAAAATATGCTCACAATAAGTCAAAAGATTGGAAATCTCAGGAATGAAATAGAAACCATAAAAAATGAAAATTCTAGAACTGAAAAATATAATATTTGAAATTAAAATTCTTGGATGAAATTAACATCAGAATGGAGATGGCGAGGAAAAATTAATTGAACTTAAAGATAGATCAATAGAAATGATTTCCCAACCGGAGATGAGAGAGAAACAAAGATTTAAAAATTTTTTTAAATGAACAGAGCCTCAGGGACTTGTTAGATAATATCGAACAGTGTAACATACATGTACTTGGAGTCCTAGAAATAGAGGAGAGAGAATGAGGCAAAATGTTGTTTGAAGAAATAATGGCCATATTTTTTCCAAATTTGATGAATGACACAAGTTTATAGTACCAAAGAACACCAAGCAGGATAAACACTGAGAAGAACATACTGAGGCACATAATAGTCAAGCTGACAGAATTCTGACAGAAGAAACTCAGAAAATGACAAATTACATACAAGGGACCTATAATTCAGTTGAGTACTGACTTCTCACCAGAAACTATGGAGGCCAGAAGAAAATGGAACAATAGAATAGCTGTCAATCTAGAGTTCTCTACTATATTCAGTGAAAATATTCTTCAGGATGGTGACAAAATAACATTTTCAGATAAAAGAAAACTATGAGACTTTGTCAGTGGCAGACCTGCACTATAATAAAAGCTAAAGGAAATTCTCCCAGCTAAAGAGGTAGATATCAGATGGAAACTCAGATCCTCAGAAAGGAATGAAGAGCATCAGAAATGGTAAATATCTAGAAACATATGAAAGACTTTTTGCTCTTTTCATCATAATTTTTTAGAAAAAACATATGCCTGTTTATATCACAACTTACTGTTTTGTATTGTCTCATAGATGGAATACATATAACAACTATAGCATAAAGGACAGGGATGGTATGCATTATGAACCTTTTTAGTAGAGTGTACTATATTAAGTGTAAGTGGAATAAAAAGTAAGCATGTATATTGTAATACCTAGATAAATCACTAAAAAATAATGTAAAGAATTATAGATTAAAAAGCAACAGAAATTTTAAAATGAAATTCTTGAAAAAATAAAATAGTTAAACAAAAGGCCAGGAAAAGAACAAATGATCAAAAAAGAGAGAGAGAGAGAAAGGGGAGAGGGAAGAATAGAAAACTAGTAATAATTTGATACACCTAAATCTAATCATAACAATAATTACATTAAACATTAATGGACTAAGGTGAATATGAGGTAGAAGTTATTAGAATGGATGGACTAAGGTGAATATGAGGTAGAAGTTATTAGAATGGATTGAAAAAGAAGACCCAACTAAATGCTGTCTATAAATGATGCACTTAAAATATAAAGACACAGGTAAGTTGAAAGAGAAGGGATGCATAGCCATACAAACAAGCATGTGAAGACTGAAGTGGATATTTTAATATCTGATAAAATAGATTTCAACACAAAAATTATTTCCAGATATTTCACAACAATATAAGAATAAATTCATCAAGAAGATAAAACAATCATAAAGTTGTATGTTCCTGCCAAGAGAACTTGAAAATATATGAAGCAAAAGTTGACAGAATTAGAGGGAGAGAGAAAAAATTCCACAATCATAGTTGGAAACATTAGCTCTCTCTCAGCAGTTAATAAAACAAGATAAAAAAAACAACAAAAACAGTAAGTTGAACAAATATTATGAACTTTGATGCAAAGAACACTTCCTAACAACCACCAAATACACATTCTTTTCAAGTGCACATGGTATATTCACATTATTTATCGATTACTGCACAACTATAATTACCTCAAACTTAGCAGCTTAGAAGAACACATATTTATGATTTCATAGTTTCTGTGGGTCACACAGTCTGTGCATGGTTTAACTGGGTCCTCTGCTTCAAGGTCTTGAAAATCTGCAGTCAGGCATTGACCAGGGCTATGGTCTCATCTGAGGCTTGTTTGGGGAAGCATACACTTCCAAGCTCATGTGGTTGTTGGCAACATTCAATTCTTTCAGATTGAGGGCTTCAGTTTTTTGCTGGCTGTCAGCCAGAGGCCACCCTAAGTTTCTTGTCACATGGCCTTCTTCATATGACACCTCACAGGATAGCAGCTTGCTTCTTCAAAGCTATCAAAGGAGAGAAAGTCTCCTAGCAAGATGGGTTACAATCTTTTGTAATGTAACCACATACATTTTGTCACTTTTGATGTAATTATTGGTTAGAATACACAATCCTTCCCACATTTACGAGGAGGGGAACACAAAAGGCATGAACGTTAGGAGGTGGGGATAAAAGAAGCCACCCTAGAGTCTGTCTGCCATATTATGCTGGACAGTAAAACAGTAAATTAAACAAGTGCAAAATTTACATTATTTTCAAAGGCATATGGTACATTCACCAATATAGACGATGTGTAAGACCACAGCACAAGTCTCAAGAATTTAGAAAAGATTGAAATCATATGGAGATGTTCTCTGATAACCGTGGAATTAAGTTAGAAACCAATAACATCCAAAATATTTGGAAATAAAACAATACACTTTGTTTTGTTTATAGGTCAAAGAAGGAATCAAAAGATAAATTAGAAAACATTTTGAACTGAATGAAATTAAAATATAGCAACATCAAAATTTGTGAGATGCAGCTAAAGTATTAGAGGAAAATTTATAGTTTTAAAATGCTTAACTTAGAAAAGGAGTAAGATCTAAACTTAGTAAAGGAGTAAGATCTAAATGAATGACTTGAGTTCTGAGATTAAGAAATCAGAAAAAGAAGAGCAAATTAATTCCAAAGTAAGTAGAAGGAAGAAAATAATGATAAGGGCAGAAATTAGTGAAATAAAAAGTGGACAGTGATAGGAAAAAATCATTGAAATGAAAAGCTCATTCCTTGAAGGGATCAATAAAAATTTTAAACTTCAAGCTAGACCGATCAAGAGCAAAAAAGAGAGAAGGCACGAATTACCATAATGGGAACAAAAGCAGAGGCATTGCTATAGACCCTATGGAAATGAAAAAGACAGAAAGGGAACACTGTGCGCAACTTCATGCCAATAAAGAATCATGCACAACTTAAATGAAGTAGACAAAATCTTTGAAAGATAGAAATTACCAAAATTGATCACAGAAGAAATAGAAAACTTCAGTAGCCCTATATTGAACCGTATATAGCAATATATGATCAGGCGGGATTTTTCCTATGAATATAAGGTTTGTTCAACATTTGAAAAAAGTCAACCGCTGTAAATCATCACATTAATATAGCACAGAAGGAAAAAAATGCATGATCATTTCAATAGGTGTAGAAAGTATATTTGTCAACATTCAACACCCTTTTATGATAAAAATTCTCAACAAACTAATAATAAAATGCAGAATTCGTTTAACATATGAAAATTAATCAATGTAATATACCATATTAATAGAATAAAAGAAAAACATCATTTCAATAAAAACAAAAAAAGCATCTGACAAAATTCAGTACCCAATCATGACACAAAGTCTTAGCAAACTAGGGATAGATGGGAGTTCTAGACATGATTAAGATTTTCCGTGAGAAAGACAATAGCTAACATCATGCCCAGTGATGACAGTCTGAATGCTTAAACTTAAACTCAGGAATAAGAAGCGTTGTCTGCTCTCACATTCTGTTCAACACTGTACTGGATGTCCTAGCCAAGTAATATGACTAGGAAAAGAAATAAAAATAATGCAGACTGAAAAGGAAGAAACTTTTTATTTGTTGACTGTCTGATCATGTACATAGAAAACCCTAAGGAATCTCAAAGAAACTGCTAGAACTAAAATATAAGGCCACAAGATACAAAGCCAGTGTACCAAAATTAGTCATATTGTTATATCCTATCAATCAATTAACAATTGGAAAATGAATTTTTAAAATCTCTGTTTACAATAATATAAAAATTTAAAACTTAGAAATAAATTTAACAAAAGATTTGCAAGCACTGTACACTGAAAACTATAAAACATTGCTGAGCGAAATTGAAGATCTAAATCGATGGATAAATATTTTCATATTCATGGATTGGAAGATTCATTATTGTTAGAGTTGTATTTCTCTCCAAATTGAATAGATTTGGCTCAATCCCAATCAAAATCCCAGCCATGTTTTTTTTTGGAGAAATGGATAAGCTGATTCCAGTATTGTTATGGAAAGTCAAAGGACATAGAATAGCCAAAACAATTTTGAAAAAGAAGAACATAGGTGGAGAACTTATGCTACATAATTTCAAGACTTTCTATACAGCTGTAGGTAATCAAGACAAAGTAGCATTGGCATGAGAACAGATATATTGTTCAGCGGACTAGAATAAAGAGTGCAGAAGTACACACACCCCCCCCACACACATACACATATACATGTATTTGGTCAGTTGCTTTAAGCATTAAGGTAATTCAACAGAAAGGATAGTCTTTTAAGTACATGATACTAGAACAACTGGTTATCTATATGGAACAAAATGAAGCTCTTTTCTTATCACACATAATATAGAAAATTAATAAGAGCTAAAATTAATAAATTCTAGAAGAAGACATAGGAGAAAATATTTGCTCTACTGAGTTACACAACGATTTCTTGAATGGGACTCAAAAAATATGAACCTAAAATTTAGAAAGAAAAATGTTGAAACAGACTTCATCAGAATTAAAAACTTTTGTTGTTTGAAAGACACAGTTAAGGAAGGGAAGAGGCAAGCCACAGATTGGGAGAAAATGTTTTCAAAACATATATCTGACAAAGGCCTTTAATTCACAATATATAAAGACCTCTTTCAACTCAATAATAATATGATAAAATGGCCAATTAAAAATAGGCAAAACTCTTGAACAGACATTGTGGACTATCCAGGTGGAAGTGTCTAGCTGGGTGGTGAGATCAGGAATATATATTTATATTTATATTTATGTTTTATATTTATATTTGTGAGGATATAGTTAGTTGTTAAAACCATGGATGAGATTGTGAAGGAAATATGTAGAGAGAACAAAAGGGAGAACCAGAAGGGACTTGTGTCATGAAAGCTAAACGAGATGAGTTTCAAAGAGGAAATGGTCAGTATTATCAAACCTACAGAGGACCAGTAAAATAAATGCCTAGAAAGTGTCTATTGTTTTAGCAAGATTGGTGACTTTTCAAGGAATGGGTCTGAAGGAAAGAGGTGGACACCAGATTACAGGGCTGTGAAGAGCACTGGGAGTTGAGGAAATGAAGAAAGGGAGGTCGTATGCCATCACGGTTAAGCGCAGGGCCTCTGGAGCCAGGTGCTTGAGTTTCAATTCTTGCTTTTCCGCTTCCTAGCTGTGTGATCTGGGATGAGTTGACTTACCTCTCTGTGTAAAATAGAGATAATAATCATACCTACCTCATAGGTCGTTATAAGGATTCCAAAATTTAATATATATAAACTGTTTAGAACAGTGCCTGACACAGAGTAATTGCTGTATAAGTGTTAGTTGTTATTATTATTATTACAGATTATTCTCTTGGAAAGTTTGAGACAGAAAGAAAAGAAATCTAGTTTGCTTTGCTGGAGGCAGGAAGGAGAGTCAAGGAGTGGGGGAGTTTAATAACATTTCTATGACTGGAAAAACCTAGGTCAAAGAAAAGCTGGAGATATAAAAGGGAGAAGTCAAAATAGATGATGTAAGGTTCCAGAGGAAGTGGGAGGAAACTGGACAAGGGCAATTGGGTGAAATACCTGCATCACTGAGGTTAGGGGTAAGATGGGCTCTGATAAATACCAGGATGTTGGGAGTATTACGATGACTTTGATTTTTGTCAATTAAAGTAAGAGGTAAGGTTGTATAAGGAAATGGGAGGAGGGAGTTTGTGGTGGAGAATGGTGGGTACTTGGGATCCCCAAGAGAAATGGGAGAAATTTGACCATGGACAAGTAAAATGTCTAAAGTCTTTTGCTTTGCAAACCTAAATATCACAAGGTTTTCCTTCTCCATGTCTCTTTGTACAAAGGGTTACATGTCATATAATTATTTTGAACTGGAGCACTTTGCCTTTATTTTGTAAAAAGAGTTTATACCCATGAGATAACTTGGAACAACCTGAGGTCTTGCAAAGCTATTCTTGAGAATCATTGAATCAACCTTCTTAACCCAAAAGAGGAAGACGTGTAATAAAGATAAAACAAAATTTCAAAAATCTTAAGAGGTTGGAAATCATTAAATTGTGATTAAAAGGTTTTCTTTCTAATTCTTTGTCTATTTCACTAACATGGTATTTCAGCTTTATAACAAAATGCAAAGATTTACCCCTGCCTAAGGAACCCTTACTTTTAAGTGTAGGAAGTAATTGTAGAAATTGTTAACAAGGAAAATTCTGTGATTTTTATAGTTCGAGTAACCTGAGTTTGGGAATAAGCAACAATTAACTTTTTTTTTAAAATTTTAACAGTGATCCTTATGTGAGAGTGACGTTATATGACCCAGTGAATGGAGTTTTTACAAGTGTGCAAACGAAAACCATTAAAAAGGTTAGACTTAGCAGTATTCAAAATTTTCAAAAATATACTTTGTTTTATTTTTATATGACAAAATATTAAAAAGTTAGTTATAATATGTTTATTGTCTTTTAGACTTTGAATCCAAAATGGAATGAAGAAATATTATTCAGAGTAAGTATGCATTTTATTTCATTATAACAACAAAGATTTTTCTCAGTAGGTTAGAATGATAAGTTCTCACTTACAGTATTCTTAAATGTATCTTATAAGAATTTGTAAAAATTTAAAAGACTTAAATCTAGGTATCCCCATTTTGACATGGCCCTGGAACCATTTATCTTATTATGAAAAACATATGTAAGGTAATGAAGAGGTAAAGGATAATTGTAAACCTGGAATTATCTTATTCTAATTTAATTCTGATTTAGAGAACAGTCTTATTCAAATTTTGCAGATTTTGATTTTAAAGATGCAATATTTGTGTCTCTCCAGTCATTTGTTTATTTATTTATTTATTTTTGGCTGTGTTGGGTGTTTGTTGCTGCACACAGGCTTTCTCTAGTTGCGGTGAGCGGGGGCTACTCTTTGTTGCAGTGCACAGGCTTCTTATTGTGGTGGCTTCTCTTGTGAAGCACGGGCTCTAGGCATGTGGGCTTCAGTAGTTATGGCATGCAGGCTCAGTAGTTGTGGTGCATGGGCTTAATTGCTCCACAGCATGTAGGGTCTTCCTGGACCAGGGATCGAACCCATGTCCCCTGCATTGGCAGGCGGATTCTTAACCACTGCGCCACCAGGGAGGTCCCCAATCATTTGTTAAATGCACTGATCCAGGCAAGAGATGAAGAAGGCCTACCAACAAGTGGATACATTTCTTCTTATACACCCTTCATTCACATTCCTGCCTTCCTCCTCACCCCGCCTCACTATCCCATAAGAGCAAACTCCAGTCAGCACTTACTTCAGGTTCCCAGGAGGGTCCTCAAACTGACAATGACATATTATGTACATGGGAACAATGATTCATATAACTATGGCTTTCTCATCAGAAACTGTGATGAAACAGTGTAATTAAGGTAGCAAAGAAAAAAGAATAGTTAACTCCAAATTCTATATCTAACAAAAATATCCTTCAGGAATGACAGTGTGATAAAGGTATTCTAAGCTGAGGTAAAATAGAGAATTATACTTGGAAAACTAAATACTCTTCTCTCAGTAATTGGTACGATAAGTAGACAAAAAATTCAGTAAAGATACAGAAGTCCTGAACAACACGATCAAATCAGTTTTATTTAATTGACATTTATAGACTTTCCACCCAACAGCAGCAGAACACATGGTCTTTAAAATTGCACATGGAATATTTACTGAGTACGCTGGGCCAAAACCCAAACCTCAACAATATTAAAAGAATTTAAATCATGCAAAGTATGGTCTCTGATTATAATGGAATTAAAGTACAAATTAGTAACACAAAAATACCTGAAAAATCCCCAAATATTTGGAAGTTAAACAACACACTTCTAAGTAATCCATGAGTCAAGTAAGAATTGTCAAGGGGAATTAAAAGATATTTTAACAGAATGAAATAAAAATACAGCATCAAATGGATAAAGAAGGTGTTATATATATACACAATAGAATACTACTCAGCCATAAAAAAGAATGAAATAATGCCATTTGCAGCAACATGGATGGACCTAGGGATTATCATACTAAGTGAAGTAAGTCAGAAAGAGAAAGACAAATACCATATGGTATCATTTATGTGTGGAATCTAAAATATGACACAAACAAACTTATTTACGAAATAGAAACAGATTCAAAGACATAGAAAACAAACTTATGGTTACCAAAGGGGAAAGAGGGTGGAGGAGGGATAAATTAGGAGTTTGGGATTAGCAGATACAAACTACTATATATAAAACAGATAAAAAACAAGGTCCTACTACGTAGCACAGGGAACTATATTCAGTATCCTGTAATAAACCATAATGTAAAAGAATATGAAAAAGAAAAAAAATATATATATATATATATCTGGATCACTTTGCTGTACACCAGAAACTAACACAACATTGTAAATCAACTGTACTTCAGTAAAAAAAAAAAAAAAAATCAAAATTTGTAGGATGCAGCTAAAGCAATGCTTAGAGAAAAATACATAGCATTAAATTATATTAGAAAAGAAGAAAGGTCTTGAACCATTAATCTAAGTTTCCACCTGAAGAAACTAGAAAGTAGCATCATTACAGAACCAACAGACATTAAATGGAAAATAAGGGATATTATGAACAATTCTGTGCCCATAAATTCAATAACTTAGATGAAATGGACCAATTGCTTTAAAGACATATCCCATCAAAACTTTAATAAGAAATAAATTACCTGAAAAGTTCTATATCTCTTAAAGAGATTGCATTTGAAGTTAAAAACCATCCAACAAAGAAGACTTTGAGCCCAGGTAGTTCCACTGGTTGAATTCTACCACGCATTTAAGGAATAAATAATTCCAATTCTATGCAATGTCTTACTGATACTAGAAGAGGAAGGAACATTTCCCAATTTATTCATGAGGCCAGCATTACTCTGATACCAAAACCAGACCAAAGACTTTATAAGAAAATTAAAACTGCAGACCATTAACCCTCATGATCATAGCCATTCTGTGGTAAGTTTATTAAATTGGGTGCCTTCCATTCTGAAAGGGCCAGTAATTTTTCCTCAAATTACCTGTGGACATGGGTTTGCCTTTCCTGTCTGCAGAACCTCAGCCAGCACAATTATCTGGGGGCTTACAGAATTTGTGTTCATAGGGATGGAATCCATGCAACATTTCATCCTTCCAGGGTACCCAGTCCACAGAGAAGGAGGTGCAGGAATAGGCCCATGACCATGGGATCCATTGGTCACAGCATTTACCACACCATCCAGAAGCAGGCAGCCTCATAGAGCACTGGAATGGCCTACTGAAGGCACAACTGAAGCACCAATATGGAGGCAATACTCTGTAAAGATGGGGTGCCAGTTTAATCATTTAAACCAAAGACCTAATATGAGGCTATGTTCACAATGGAAAGAATACACGGTCCAGGAACAAAGGAATAGAAGGAGGGGCCCCACTTATCATCATTTCCAAAGACCCACTGGAGGACTGTGTGCTTCCTGTCCCTAGAACTGTGGGCTCTGCTGAGTTAGAGGTCCAAGTCCCCAGAGGGAGCACACTCTTTCTAGGGGACATATCAAGGGTTCCATTGAACCACAGTCTATACCTGCTGCCAGGGCACTTGGACTCCTTGTATCCAGGAACCAGCAGGTGATTGAGGCTATTATCTGGTTTCTGTAGGGACCAGACTGGAGAATTAAATGAGCATATTATAGGAACCACTCTTATATCCTTTAGGTCTTTAATGGTGGTACAAATCTATGACATTCCCACTAGGTTGCAGTATTTTTGTTTGTTTTTTAAACAGCTTTATTAAGATATGATTAACATAACATACAATTCACCCACTCAAAGTGTACAATTCAGTGGTTTTTAGTATATTCACAGAGTTGTTCAACCATCACCAAAATCAATTTTAGAACATTTTCATCACCCCAAAAAGAAACCCCATACCCACCATCTGTCACTCCTCATTTTCCCCCAGGGTCTGCCCCTCTTCCCAGGCAACCTCCAATCTACTTTCAGCCTCTTAAAGAGATTTGCCTATTTTGGACATTTTGTATAAATGATATCATATAATATGTGGTCCTTTGTATCTGGCTTCTTTCACTAAGTGTAATGTTTTCAAGGTTCAACCATGTTATAGCATGTATCAGTACTTAATTTCTTTTTATTGCCAAATAATATTCCATTATATGGTTAACCACGCTATATTCATGCATCAGTTGGACATCTGAGTTGTTTCCACTTTTTAACTATTATGAATAATGGTGCTATGAACATTTGTATGCAAGTTTTTGTGTGGACATATATTTTTATTTGGGGAGTATATATACCTAGGAGTGGGATTGCTGCATCGAATGAGAAACTGCCAAAATGTTTTCCAAAGTGGCTTTACCGTTTGACATTCCCACCAACAGAGTATGAGAGTTCTCACTTCTCCACATGCGTGACAACACTTGTTATTATCTGACTTTTTATCACAGCCCTCCTAGTGGGTGTGAAATGGTATCTTATTGTGGTTTTGATCTGCATTTCCCTGATGGCTAATGATGTTGTGCATCTTTTCATGAGCTTATTTTCCAGTTGTATATTTTCTTTAGAGAAATGTCTAGTCAGATCCTTTGCCCATTTTATAATTGGGTTATTTGTCTTTTTGTTATTGAGTTGTCATAGTTCTTTACATTTCTAGATACAAGTCCCTTGTCAGATACATGATTTGCAAAAATTTTCTCTCATTCTGTGGGTTGTCTTTTGAATTTATTGATGGTATCCTTGGAAGCACAAAAGTTTTAAGTTTTGATGATGTTCAGTTTCTCTTTTCTTTTGTTCCTTGTGCTTTTGTTGTCATATCTAGTCAGTATTGTTTTAGATTTACTATCTTCACCAGAGGGAGGACAGTTTCAAAGGCTTTCACTTGGCCTTCTCACTATGATAGCTCCTATCCCACAAGCCACGGATTCAATGTGGTGGTGGTAGTGAGGAGATCCAACTTCCAGTATATCAATCCCTATTGTACACTTGAAAACTAGGGAAATGACTACTGGGTGGATCCACAGAACTAGTGAACTCAGTATAAGCTGAACATTAGACAGGACTCCATTTGTTTTCTGGTCTCTGTAAGTCCTTGCTTTAATATGGAAGACATAATGACGCTTTGGGTTTCTGTTTCCAGCAGTCCTCAGTATGTCTGATTATTCTTTCTCCCCAATATACACTCACCCAAATAAGTGGCCATAGTCCTTTTGGAGGAGGAAGAGAGGAATCATTACAATATACATTTCCTACAGTGATGCAGAGTCCTTCCTCCTTGGAATAGATTACTTCTTCAGTCAATGGACTGTGGATCTGAAAATTGGCTCAGGTTGGGGAACTGGATGAGGGATTGTGACTTTTCTTTTTTAATTGGGACAATTGTCCTTAGCCACTGCTTCTCCATTCTTCCTTCTTATAATTGTAGATGTTAAGCAGCACTTTTGTTGATCACCTGCCTATTTTGCCCCTTAGGGGCGCCATGCTCTATACCCTACAGGTCAAGTCAGCTTCAGTGCCCCTCTTATGTGGTTGGTCATTACAATAATTGTAGCCCCCTTGATTCTAGCAGTGAAATGTCACTGGCCAGCCTCTTACTGGAGAAGGGGAGGCTCATCCGCATGCATGGCTATTAAGGAGCCCAGCTCTTTGACCACCTCTCCCACCATCAGTCCTGGCATGCAGACGAGAGCCACCACTGCACTTCTGGGTGATGCTGCTGCCCCTCTTACCAGCACACACCTGATGACTGTGGTTCATGGTGCCCTCTGGGCCCTCACATGGAACATAAGCATCTGGTAGGTATTTTGGCTTCATATTATATATATATATATTTTTTTTTCTTTTAATTCTAGCATGCCAACTTCCCTTGGCCTTTTTATTCCTTCCCCTACCATATGCCAGGGCAACTCAGGCATTTCCACTTGGCTCATTATTTTTTCAGGCTTCTAGGAGCCACTCTAGCAGCAACTTTGCCTCATCCCATGGGGTCCTTGACAGGATGTTCAATCCCTTGTCCTGAGAAAGTGCCTCCATGTCAATGAATTCTTGCTTATGCAGTCTTATGTTTCTGCCCCTTTGATCAATTGTAGTCCCAGAGATATTCCTCTGGCTCCTGCCAGGACATGCTGTTTAATTCTTGAAGCTTCTTCCAAATGTAATTGCTTTCATCCTGTATCAGGCCCAGCTGGGATTTAACACTGATTATTATCTTGATAACCAGGGGAGAAGTGGGGGCAACTCCTGAGGAGAGAGTGTGGGGAGCAGCTTCTGCAATGTCATCCTGCATGTGGGAAGTGCCAGCTCTTACTACAGAGGGATGAGATACTCTACTCTGCAAGCTCTGAGGGTTCAGGGACCTGCGGAACCAAAATCCTCAGGAGCGTCCACCCAGATCCTCCTGTCCTGCACGTCAGGGTCCCAGGTTTTCCCAGCCAGGGCCCTGACATTAACATAATAGACCCACAGTGACTGAGCATTTAAATGTCTCTGAGCTCTGCACCCCTGTCAACTCTGACACTGCTCCTCAGTTTTGTCCTCTTTTCCACTTCAGGAGGTGCAGGCCTCTTTATACACTACCAAAGAGACCCTCTGTCTCTCAGATTTAACCTTTTGCTTTTGTTAACTGCCCTTGTTTTCTCATTGTCTCTCTGTAAGTCATCAATAGTAATAACTAGACAACTTCATTGTCCTTGTAGGTATTGTTCTTCCCTTACCTTTCAAGTACGTTATACATCAAACTGGCAAGGGTGTCTCCCTTTACCAGGACATTTCCCTAGGACACCCCTGGAGAAGTCTTTAGGAATAGGACCACCATCTTCTGCCAGTGACTATATATGTCCCACATTCTGCTAAGGATGGGGAGATCCTTGCCAGGCAAGGAATTGGACCGCCGTCTTCTGCCAGTGACTATATATGTCCCACATTCTGTTAAGGATAGGGAGATCCTTGCCAGCCAAGTGAGTGTGGGCTCGTCCTAAAACCCCACTACTCGTACCATCTGTGTTGGTTTGGGCCCTCTAAGAAACAGACATCAAGATGGAATTAGATATGCAGGAGGTTTATTGGGGAAGCACCTGTGAAGGTCAGACAGGGAAGACACACAGATGGGAAGAGCCTTCTCCTCATGATGCAGGCTTAACACCTGCTCAAGGAGAGGGGCGAAAGGATTGGGTAGGAAGAGCCTCACACTGCAGCACAGTTCTGAGAAAGTCTTGCCCAGGCTGATGGAGAGTTTCCCAGCAAAGGTTGTCTGTTAGAGAAGTCCTGTGTTGGGCAAGAGTGCCCAGTCTTTGAGAGAAAGCAAAGAGAACCCAATGGGTAGATTCAAAGGTACATGGTTAACTGTGGCTGCCAATCAGCTATGCAGGTTCTCTTGAAAGAGATCTGAAAGTGATTAAAGTGGCTCAACTCTCTTATAATTGTGACATTTAAGGATGCATATTGTAATCCTTAGAGCTGTCACTAAGAAATTAAAATGAAATATTATAGGTGAAAGTCCATTAAAGGAAATAAAATGGCGTACCAAGAAATACTTGATTAATAATTTTTTTAAAAAGGTGAAAGGGAAGAAAAGAGGAATAAAAAAATAGAAAAGAAATAGATGATAACAAACCATAAAGCAAACCATCTCAATAATTACAAAAAAGCAAGATTCAACTATATGCTGTTTACAGGAGACACATTTTGAGTATAGAGACACAGACAGGTTAAAAGTAAAAGTACAGGAAAAGGTATACCAGCACTAAGCCAAACAAAACAATACCCTGATATGGCTGTATTATTATTAAATGAAGTAGACTTCAGGATGAAGAGTATTACCAGAGAGATTTCATGATCATAAAAGCATTTATTCATCAAGAAGACATACAATCCTATGAATACACCTGATAGAAGAACAAAATTTTGAAGGAAAAATTGACAGAACTAACTAGAGAAATAAATCCAGAATAAAGATTTTGTCACTCCTCTCTCAATAATTGATAAAACAACTAGACCAAAAAACAAAAATCCAGTAAGTACATAAAAGATTTGAAAAACACTATCAATCAACTTAACCTGTTTGGCATGTATAAAACACTACATCTGATACAGCATACCTCAGAGATATTGTGGATTCAGTTCCAGACCACCACAATAAAGTGAGTCACACAATTTTTTTGGTTTCCCAGTGCATATAAAAGTTATGTCTACACTATACTGTAGTCTGCTAAGTGTGTAATAGCATTATGTCTAAAAAAACTATACATACCTTAATTTAAAAATAATTTTTTATTGCTAAAAAATGCTAACCATCATCTGAGCCTTCAGGGAGTCATAATCTTTTTGCAATAGTAACATCAGAGATCACAGATACCATGACAATGGTATCATAATATAATAATAATGAGAAATTTTGAAATATTGCGAGAATTGTTGAAGTGTGATATAGCGACACAAAGTGAGCAAGTGCTGTTGGAAAAATGGCACCAGTAAACTCACTTGACACAGGTTTTCCACAAACCTTCAATTTGTACAAAACTCAATATCTGTGAAACACAATAAAACAATGTATGCCTGTACCTGAAGAATATACGTTCTTTTTATATGCCCATGGAACATTCACCAAGATGACCATACATTGGGCCATAAAACAAGTCTGAATGTGTTTAAAAGGCTTGAGATTCTATAGAATATATTCTCTGATTACAACAACCTTTAAATAGAATTCTGGAATGTATATCTGGGATATATATTATACATGTATATATGGATATATCAATATATCTCAAAAATCCATAAATATTTGGAAATTAAACAACGTATTTTAAATAAGCCACGATCAAAAAGAAAATCATAAGGAAATTTAGAAATCATTTTAACTGATTGATAATTAAAGCATAACATATCAGAATATAGGATGAGCTAATTCAGTGCTTGGAAATGTACATCTTTATATGCTTATATACAAAAGAAAAAGAATTTAAAATCGATGATCTAAATTTCTACCTTAACCAAAAAATAAAAAATAAAAAGTAGAGGGAAGGAAATAGGAATGGAAGTCAATAAAATAGAAAATGGATAAAAAGGAGAGAAAATAAATTAAACTAAAGGTGGTTCTTTGAAAAAATTAATAAAATTGCTATACCATAGTAAGCCCTAATAAGAGAGAAGGAAAACTCAGGGCTTCCCTGGTGGCGCAGTGGTTAAGAATCCGCCAGCCAATGTAGGGAACATGGGTTCAAGCCCTGGTCCGGGAAGATCCCACATGCCGCGGAGCAACTAAGCCCGTGTGCTACAACTACTGAGACTGCGCTCTAGAGCCTGTGAGCCACAGCTACTGAGCCCCCGTGCCACAACTGCTGAAGCCTGCGTGCCTAGAGCCCGTGTTCCGCAGCGGGAGAGGCCGCCACAGTGAGGAGCCTGCACACTGCAACGAAGGAGTGGCCCCTGCTCACTGCAGCTGGGGGGGGGGGCCCGCGCGCAGCAGCGAAGACCCGTCGCACCCAAAAGTAAATAAAGTAATTAATTAATTTTAAAAAGGAGGAAAAAAATGGAGAAAGAAAACTCAAATGACCAATATCAGGGATGAAAGGAATATCAAAGTGTGGGTAGAAGTAGATAATATGGTTATCCATTAGAGGAATTAAAATTGTAATTAAAATTTAAAAATTTTTAATTTAAAACTATAATTAAAAATCTTCCCATTATTTTTTACTATCTTGATTTTTTATTAGAAAGGATACTTGAAAGTCGGTACTACTCTTGAGTTAGAGATGTTACTACAAAAATAAGAAGGCCATTTGTAGATGATAAACCTGGCTCAGTACTTTACTGCTTTTTACTCATTGTTTCTTTTACTATAATTTCACTGTTGCCAAATGTTTTAGCCAGTATTCCTCTATTCTGGGATCATAGGCCGTGCATTTATTTTAATCAGAAATTTGCAAATTTATTGCAAGGGTAACTAGATAAATTTTTGTGGATCAATGCTAATTCATCACAGCTAGATACAGAAAACACATGGCGATTTAATACTTGCTGTACAAAGGACATAATTATGTGCGGTCCTCTCTTTTCTTCTTGTCATTTATATCATTATTTATACATAGCACAAAATGTTTTCCATTGAATGTATTCACATAAAAGTGTCTATTGAGATAACATAGTACAGTGAAATGTTGATTATTGGGCATTCAGCCAAATGGAAATTATGGCCAGAAGTTGAAGGGAGCCTTTATATCTTTGAGAAAACGTGAAGTTCGAAGAAAGTCTTTTGTAGAGAACTGTTACTGGTAGATTAACAAACAGGGGAGACTCCAAATTGAAGTTAATGCTCAATAGAAAATTATAGTAAAGTCTACACTTATAGTTGCTCATATGAGACCAAGGGAGGCAAGTTATCAGGAGGGAAAAAAGTTTGACACATTAGGAGCAATGTACACATTATATAATCTGTGCATCAGCATAGTGTATGAGCATCTGAAAAAAGACAGCCCCACTTCATTCCCTGTACACCCATGGTGCTCAGTTTATATCTTAGTATTCATACTCATCATATTATATTTACAAAATGTGTATATGTTCATGAATATATTAGTATTATGTTACAGAAGCAACATAACTTGTACACCACAGATATTTTTAGAAAGAGAAATAAAAATCAGCCATAATTTAACCTCCATAATGCCACCACTGATTGTGTGATAGTCTGGTATTTTTTCCTATGTATTTTTATCCATGTATTTATACTCCTCCACCTCCGCACACACAAGAAGAATTTGTGTGATATTTTTTCCCAGTCACTTTGCTAATGCTTATTAATGTGAGGCCACAGTCCCTACCCTCAGCGAAGCTTACTGTCTGCTGTGGACCCCTATAAACTAGTTTCTCAAAAGAATTACCGATGTGCTGAGACTTGTCAAGGGAAAACACTGGGTGCTAGGGAGTGAGTATCAGGGGATATTAGAGACTTGAGGGGATTCTCTCAATGTAGGGTATTTAGGGAAGGCCCTTCTGAAGTGTATCATTTAGGATGCTTTCAGCTTCAAGTAATCCTAGCCTCTCTGGGATTCTCTTGCCTTTCTGTCCATGGTCACAAGAAGCTTGCAGCAGTTCCTAATGACATAGCCTCCCATGATGATGCCCAGAGGTAGAAAAGGGAGAATGTTTCCTCACATGTCTCTTTTAAAAAGTGAAGAACCCTTTTCCAAAAGTTTCCCTAGGAGACTTTGATTCATATCTCTTGGGCTGGAATTATGTTGTGTGTGTATTTCTAACCCAGTCATTAGTAAAGAGAGTGGAATTACCGGGAGGCTTAGAGGAATCAGAAGTCAGCTCCTGGGTGGGTGGGGTCGGGGTAGGGAGTAGCTGCCTGTATCCCTGACACACATTATCATCCATTGTTTGAATAAAATCAGAATTCTGTTAGCTAGGAAGAAGGCTGGGGTGCCCCATAAATAAAGCACTAAGTAAGGTATGGTGTAGCCGTATAATGAAATCCTCATCAGCTGTTTAAAAAGAGACAGAGGTATATGTATTGATAGGATGTTAAGTTTCAAAATATATTAAATGAAGGAACAAAGGTGCAAAACATTGTATATATGATGCACCTTTTTGTGTAAAAACAGAACAGCTTTCTCACACGCTGGTATTTGCAAAAAATACTTCTAGAAGGACCAAGAAACTGTTCACAGTATTTTCTCTGAGGGTGGGGAAAGGGTGAGAGATTTATAATTCACTATACTGAATATCTTTTTTTTTACTGTTTGGGTTTTCCCCCCATGGCTGTGTATCTATAATTCATTTTTATATTTGTTGATAAGCAATAACTGTATAGAGAAACAAATTAGAAAGACATAAAATATGTAGATAAAAATGCAAAGATAGTTTCTATTTATATAATGCTTAAAGCTTGTAAAAATACTTATCTAGTTTATTTTACTTTTTACACAGTTTTTATTTTAAAATCTACTTACCACATATGTCCGCGCAAAAACTTGTACATGAATACTCATAGCATCATTATTAATTATAGTCAAAAAGTAGAAACAACCCATAGGTCCATCAACAAATGAATGGATAAACAAAATGGGGTATATACATACAGTGGGATATTATTCAGTTATAGAAAGAATAAAGTACCGATACATGCTACAACATGGGTGAACCTTGGACACATTATGCAAAGTAAAAGAAGCCAGTTACAAAAGACCACATATTGTAAGATTCCCCTCGTGTTAAATGTCTGTAATAGGCAAATCTATAGAGACAGAAAATATATTAGAGGTTGTCTGAGACTGAGGAAGTTGGGAAATCAGGAGTGACTGCTCAAGGGCATGGGGCTTCTTTTTGAGGTGATGAAAATGTTCCAGAATTGCGAGGGTGGTTGCATACTCTGTGAATATACTAAAAACCATTGAATTGTGCATTTTCAGTGGGTCAGTTACATGGTATATATATTATATCTTTATAAAGCTTTTTAAAAAGTATGACTGCATTGTTTTTTTTTCCTGCAACCACCAGCATAATTTCCAGGAGCATTACTTCAGGTTCTTTATGAATACCAGAGAATAAATTGACATTTGTCAATACCTTTGTCCTTCTTTGAGAATTTGGTTACTCCTCTAGAAAGTGTTTTTTTCCTCTACTCTTTTATGCATTTATAGACTTAGACATTTTTCAAAAAACCTATCTCAATATTTTTATTTTTGTTTCTTCTTCTTACACCTTTCCTATAAATATGACCCTGTAAACTCTATTTTTATGACCATAGCTTTACTCCTATTTTTAATAAATTTTTAAAAAATCATCTCATCAAAGAATTCACACATAGCTTTAAAATGAGATAGTATAAAGGGGCTTATAATGAAAAGCAATAGACTCTGGTGCCCCAACCTCTCCCCTCCTATTCCTGCTTCCCAGAAGGAGCCCCTCTTTAACTGTTTCTGTTGGTCATGCTGGTCCTTATTCCCATTCTGCTGAATAGCTCACACATCCCTGTCCCAAACTGACTTCCAGCTATGATAGATGAGTAGATCGCCAACTTATATTTGGCCAGTAGTTTGGCCCCTCATAGGAGTCTAGGTTGAAAATCATTTTTCCTCAGAAACTTGAAGACAGTGCTTTATCAACTTTGAGCATGGTATCGCTATTGAAAAGGCTGCTTCTTGTTCCTTTGGGGGTGATCCTTCTCTCGCTGTGAAAAATGTGATGATTTATCTTTACCCTGGTGTTTTAAAATTTCACAGTACTATACCTTGTGTGTACAGTGTCATTGTATTGGGCCTTTGATAAGCATTTCAATTTAAAGAGTACTGTTTCCCTTCAGCTCTGAAAATTTTCATGTGAATAATTTCTTTAATAATTTCCTTCCCTCTGTTTGTATTATCGTTTGGGGATTCCAGCTAGTTGGGTGCAGGGTTACGTAGACTGATTCTTATCTTTCTCAGTCAGAATTCCTCATGTGAACCACAGAACACAGAAAATGATTTGAGTGATAGTTTCCTCACATATTCCAAGGATGGTCTTACTGAGTACCATCCTAGATATATGAGATAAATCAATAGATAACATACAGTAAATGTCTTAGGACAGGAGTCAGCAAACTTTTTCATAAAGGCCCAGGTAGTAAATATTTTAGGTGTCACTCAGGCAGGAGACAAAAATTGAGGCTACTGTGTAGGTACTTATATAGCCATTTAAAAGGTAACCATTCTAAAATGTAAAAAAAATTATTATCTTATGGGCTGTTAAAAAAAAAAAAAAAAAAAAAGCAAGCAAGTGCCTGGCTGGCTTTGGTCCATAAGCTGTAACTTACTTAACCTCTGTTTTAGGGCATTAGGGCTTAATTCTTTCACTGAATCTGTTCAGAAAATCCTCTTTTTATTTTCTCTCATATTTTCCTTCAGCTTAGCTTTTTGCTCTACATTTTGGGAGATTTCTGCAAATTTATCTAAAATTGCTTATATTTGAATTCAACAGCTATTTTTAGTTGCAACACCACTCCTCGCCTCTTTTTATAGTGCCCTATTTTAGCTTTATGGATGCAAGACTTTCCCAAATTTTTCTAAGGATATACCTTACAGTTTTTAAAGGTGTTTCTTAACTATCTCTTTTCTTTGGGGACAGTTTTTCTGTTTATACATCTGTGATCTCTGCTAATCATCTATTGCTTCTATATATGAAAAGCCTAAACATTCAACAATTACATGTTACATTTTTAGTTATTTATATTTTATATATTAAAACTGATGGTTGAAGGAGATGCAGGTGCTGCTGTTGAGAGAGCACGTGCTCGGGGAGCAGGTGCGCACAAAAATGCTGAAGGGATCCATGGGATGACAGGCTGAGCTCTAATAGCATCTCCTACAGAGCTCTAAAGCCTCATGATTAAAATGGGGGCAACAGCTCCAAAATCGACAGAGCAAGGAGGATCAGAGAGTGAGACATGAGGTGCTCTGTGGCTTCGTCCAGACTGCTCTGGACGTCTGTGGGAGGCAAGCCAATCTGAACACTTCCCTGGAGCACTGCAACCTGGAGCTGAGAGAAACCCCTTGCCCTTGGCTGTGGAGTTGTGACGAGCTGTGAGACTGACAGGGTCTTGTTGCTCTGGCTGGGTGTCAGGCCTGAGCCACTGAGGTGGGACAGCCGACTTCAGGACACTGGGCCACAAGAGACCTCCTGGCCCCACCAACGAGAGCTCTCCCAGAGATCTCCATCTCAACGCTAAGACCCAGCTCCACTCAACGACCAGCAAGCTCCAGTGCTGGACACCCCATGCCAAACAACGAGCAAGACAGGAACACAACCCCACCCATTAGCAGAGAGGCTGCCTAAAATCATAATAAGTTCACAGACACCCCAAAACACACCACCGGATGCGGTCCTACCCACCAGAAAGATCCAACCTCATTCGCCAGAACACAGGCACTACTCCCCTCCACCAGGAAGCCTACACAACCCACTGAACCAACCTTACCCACTGGGGGCAGGCACGAAAAACAACGGGAACTACAAACCTGCATCCTGTGAAAAGGAGAACCCAAACACAGTAAGTTAAGCAAAATGAGAAGACAGAGAAATACACAGCAGATGAAGGAGCAAGGTAAAAACCCACCAGACCAAACAAATGAAGAGGAAGTAGGCAGTTTACCTGAAAAAGAATTCAGAATAATGATAGTAAAGATGATCCAAAATCTTGGAAATAGATTGGAGAAAATACAAGAAACGTTTAACAACGACATAGAAGAACTAAAGAGCAAACAAACAATGATGAACAACACAATAAATGAAATTAAAAATTCTCTAGAAGGAATCAATAGCAGAATAACTGAGGCAGAAGAATGGATAAGTGACCTGGAAGATAAAACAGGGGAAATAACTGCAGCAGGGTAGAATAAAGAGAAAAGAATAAAAAGAATTGAAGACAGTCTCAGAGACCTCTGGGACAACATTAAATGCACCAACATTTGAAGTATGGGATCCCAGAAGAAGAAGAGAAAAAGAAAGGGACTGAGAAAATATTTGAAGAGATTATAGTTGAAAACTTCCCAAATATGGAAAAGGAAATAGTCAATCAAGTACAGGAAGCACAGAGAGTCCCATACAGGATAAATCCAAGGAGAAACATGCCAAGACACATATTAATCAAACTATCAAAAATTAAATACAAAGAAAAATTATTAAAAGCAGCAAGGGAAAAGCAACAAATAACATACAAGGGAATCCCCATAAGGTTAACAGCTGATCTTTCTTCAGAAATTCTGCAAGCCAGAAGGGAGTGGCAGGACATAATTAAAGTGATGAAAGGGAAAAACCTACAACCAAGATTACTCTACCCAACAAGGGTCTCATTTAGATTTGACGGAGAAATTAAAACCTTTGGAGACAAGCAAAAGCTAAGAGAATTCAGCACCACCAAATCAGCTTTACAGCAAATGCTAAAGGAACTTCTCTAGGCAGGAAACACAAGAGAAAGAAAAGACCTACAAAAACAAACCCCAAACAATTAAGAAAACAGTAATAAGAACATACATATCAATAATTACCTTAAATGTAAATGGATTAAATGCTCCAACCAAAAGACATAGACTGGCTGAATGGATACAAAAACAAGACCCATATATATGCTGTGTACAGGAGACCCACTTCAGACCTAGGGACTGAAAAGTGAGATTGAAAGTGAGGGCATGGAAAAAGATATTCCATGGAAATGGAAATCAAAAGAAGGCTGGAGTAGCAATTCTCATATCAGACAAAATAGACCTTAAAATAAAGACTATTACAAGAGACAAAGAAGGACACTACATAATGATCAAGGGATCAATCCAAGAAGAAGATACAACAATTGTAAATGTTTATGCACCCAACATAGGAGCACCTCAATACATAAGGCAAATGCTAAAAACCATAGAAGGGGAAATTGACAGTAACACAATCATAGTATGGGACTTTAACACCCCACTTTCACCAATGGACAGATGATCCAAAATGAAAATAAATAAGGGAACACAAGCTTTAAATGATACATTAAACAAGATGGACTTAATTGATATTTGTAGGACATTCCATCCAAAAACAACAGAATACACTTTCTTCTCAAGTGCTCATGGAACATTCTCCAGGATAGATCATATCTTGGGTCACAAATCAACCTTGGTAAATTTAAGAAAATTGAAATCGGATCAAGTTTCTTTTCCAACCACAACGCTATAAGACTAGATATCAATTACAGGAAAAAAACTGTAAAAAATACAAACACATGGGGGCTAAACAATACACTACTTAATAACCAAGAGATCACTGAAGAAATCAAAGAGGAAATCAAAAAATACCTAGAAACAAATGACAGTGAAAACACGACAACCCAAAACCTCTGGGATGCAGCAAAAGCAGTTCTAAGAGGGAAGATTATAGCAATACAATACAACCTCAAGAAACAAGAAAAATCTCAAATAAACAACCTAAACTTACACCTAAAGCAATTAGAGAAAGAAGAACCAAAAAACCCCAATGTTAGCAGAAGGAAAGAAATCATAAAGATCAGATAAGAAATAAATGAAAAAGAAACAAAGGAAATGATAGCAAAGATCTATAAAACTAAAAGTTGGTTCTTTGAGAAGATAAATGAAATTGATAAACCATTAGCCAGACTCATCAAGAAAAAAAGGGAAAAGACTCAAATCAATAGAATTAGAAATGAAAGGGAGAAGTAACAACTGACACTGCAGAAATACAAAGGATCATGAGAGATTACTACAAGCAACTGTATGCCAATAAAATGAACAACCTGGAAGAAATGGACAAATTCTTAGAAAAGCACAACCTTCTGAGACTGAACCAGGAAGAAATAGAAAATATACACACACCAATCAGAAGCACTGAAATTGAAACTATGATTAAAAATCTTCCAACAAACAAAAGCCCAGGACCAGATGGCTTCCCAGGCGAATTCTATCAAACATTTAGAGAAAAGCTAACACCTATCCTTCTCAGACTCTTCCAAAATATAGCAGAGGGAGGAACACTCCCAAACTCATTCTATGAGACCACCATCACCCTGATACTAAAACCAGACAAAGATGTCACAAAAAAACTACAGGCCAATATCACTGATGAACATAGATGCAAAAATCCTCAACAAAATACTAGCAAACAGAATTCAACAGCACATTAAAGGATCATACACCATGATCAAGTGGGGTTTATCCCAGGAATGCAAGGATTCTTCAATGTATGCAAATCAATCAATGTGATACACCATATTAACAAAGTGAAGGATAAAAACCATATGATCATCTCAATAGATGCAGAAAAAGCTTTCAACAAAATTCAACACCATTTATGATAAAAAACCCAGTAGAAAGTAGGCATAGAGGGAACTTACCTCAACATAATAAAGGCCATATTTGACAAACCCGCAGCCAACATCGTTCTCAATGGTGAAAAACTGAATCCATTTCCACTAAGATCAGGAACAAGACAAGGATGCCTACTCTCACCACTATTACTCAACATAGTTTTGGAAGTTTTAGCCACAGCAATCAGAGAAGAAAAAAAATAAATGGAATCCAAATTGGAAAAGAAGTAAAACTGTCACTGTTTGCAGATGACATGATACTATACATAGAGAATCCTAAAGATGCCACCAGAAAACTACTAGAGCTAATCAATGAATTTGGTAAAGTAGCAGGATACAAAATTAATGCACAGAAATTTCTTGCATTCCTGTACACTAATGATGAAAAATATGAAAGAGAAATTAAGGAAACACTCCCATTTACCATTGCAACAAAAAGAATAAAATAGCTAGGAATAAACCTACCTAAGGAGACAAAAGACCTGTATGCAGAAAACTATAAGACACAGATGAAAGAAATTAAAGGTGGTACAAACAGATGGAGAGATATACCATGTTCTTGGATTGGAAGAATCAACATTGTGAAAATGGCTCTACTCCACAAAGCAATGTACAGATTCAGTGCAATCCCTATCAAGCTACCAATGGCATTTTTCACAGAACTAGAACAAAAAATTTCACAATCTGTATGGAAACACAAAAGACCCCGAATAGCCAAAGCAGTCTTGAGAAAGAAAAACAGAGCTGGAGGAATCAAGCTCCCTGACTTCAGACTATACTACAAAGCTACAGTAATCAAGACAGTATGGTATTGGCACAAAAACAGAAAAATAGATCAGTGGAACAGGACAGAAAGCTCACAGATAAACCCACAGACATATGGTCACCTTATCTTTGATAAAGGAAGCAAGAATATACAGTGGAGAAAAGACAGTCTCTTCAATAAGTGGTGCTGGGAAAACTGGACAGCTATGTGTAAAAGAATGAAATTAGAACACTCCCTAACACCGTATACAAAAGTAAACTCCAAATGGATTAAAGACCTAAATGCAAGGCCAGACAGGATAAAACTCTTAGAGGAAAACATAGGCAGAACACTCTGTGACATAAATCACAGCAAGATCCCTTTTGACCCACCTCCTAGAGAAGTGGAAATGAAAACAAAAATAAACAAATGGGACCTAATGGAACTTAAAAGCTTTTTCACAGCAAAGGAAACCATAAACAAGTTGAAAAGACAACCTTCAGAATGGAAGAAAATATTTGCAAATGAAGCAACTGACAAAGGATTAATCTCCAAAATATACAAGCAGCTCATGCAGCTCAATATCAAAAAAACAAACAACCCAATCCAAAAATGGGCAGAAGACCTAAATAGACATTTCTCCAAAGAAGATATACAGATTGCCAACAAACACATGAAAGGATGCCCAACATCACTAATCATTAGAGAAATGCAAATCAAAACCACAATGAGGTATCACCTCACACCGGTCAGAATGGCCATCATCAAAAAATCTACAAACAATACATGCTGGAGAAGGTGTGGAGAAAATGGAACCCTCTTGCACTGTTGGTGGGAATGTAAGTTGATACAGCCACTATGGAGAACAGTATGGAAGTTCCTTAAAAAACTAAAAATAGAACTACCATATGATCCAGCAATCTCACTACTGGGCATATACCCTGAGAAAACCATAATTCAAAAAGAGTCATGTACCACAATGTTCACTGAAGCACTATTTACAATAGCCAGGACATGGAAGCAACCTAAGTGTCCATTGACAGATGAATGGATAGAGAAGATGTGGCACATATATACAATGGAATATTACTCAGCCATAAAAAGAAACGAAATTCAGTTATATATAGTGAGGTGGATGGACCTAGAGTCTGTCAAACAGAGTGAAGTCAGAAAGAGAAAAATACCGTATGCTAACACATATATATGGAATCTAAAAAAAGAAAAAAAATGGTTCTGAAGAACCTAGGGGCAGGACAGGAATAAAGATGCAGATGTAGAGAATGGACTTGAGGACACGGGGAGGGGGAAGGGTAAGCTGGGACGAAGTGAGAGAGTGGCATGGACATATATACACTACCAAATGTAAAATAGATAGCTAGTGGGAAGCAGCCACATAGCACAGGGAGATCAGCTCGGTGCTTTGTGACCACCTAGAAGGGTGGAATAGGGAGGGTGGGAGGGAGACGCAAGAGGGAGGGGATATGGGGATATATGTATACATATAGCTGACTCACTTTGTTTTACAGCAGAAACTAACACACCATTGTAAAGCAATTATACTCCAATAAAGATGTTAAAAAAAACAAACAAACAACTGATGGTTGCATTATTGTTGAACCTCTACCTGAAATCAGATACAAAGAGAAACTGTTTAATGTGTGTGTGTCTGTGTGTGAGTGTGTTTACGAGAGGTTTACGTGCCATAGGAGTATTCTCTCATTTGGGCCATTGACCTCTTTGCTTCAACATTCTGTTCTTTTAATAGTTTTCAGTTTCTTCAGAAGCCTGCTTTCATCCCCACTTCATCTCCCTACTAGGGAGGTATGGAAGTTGCTTGCCTGCTGGTGGCCCTTGCATGTGCATATGATCTTTGCTGTGATGCTTTAATACCTTTTACAAACTCCTTTGCTATTATGAAAATAGGATCTCAAGAGGGAGAGGATTAATATTTGTGTTCAGGCTGCCATTTTGCATTAGAATTCTCACCACATGTTTTAAATTGTATTCTTGTACTTAGTGTGTGCCTTTGATACAACCCCCCCTCAAAAAACAAGTAACCAAGTCTTTTATGGTGTTTTTATAATTCAGTAGAGAGCTATTACATATTATTAACTTCATAAATGGAAGAATGTAGTTAGTTTTTTAATAACTGGAAACGGAGGAGGGGGAGTGATGGGAGGTAAGACTTCAGGGCGGAGTTGACGTTTGAGCTGAGGCTTGAACAAGGGGTAGATTTTGGACGTGTCGAGCTGAGAAGGTGTTGCACATGGAGAGACCTTAGCATGTACAGAAGTACAGATCAGAAAGCGCAGTAAGCAGTGATTAGACTGTTTCTAGTGTGATTAGAGCATAGGGTGTATGTGTATTTGGGTTGGCAGGAGACAGTTACAGGACACAAGGCTGGAAAGGCAAATTGGACTCAGATCAGGAAGCATCATTCCATGCTCAGGCATTTGAATATTATTCTTTAGGCCACTGGGAACAGCTTTTGAGTAGGGCAGTAAAGATGGCCTAAGCTATCTTTTAGGTAGGTCACTCCAGCTGTAATAGAAAAGGTAGATTGAAAAGGTAAGATAGTTGAGGTAGAGCATCCTGTTAGGAAGCTATTAATTATAGTCTGAACCAGGACAGCAGAGGCCTATTCAAGTCACATATATCTATTTTCTTAGCAGTATTCATTGAACATCTATATTGTCTGACAGGTATTTTGTTAGACATTGAGACTTTTTATTTTTTCCCTCAAAATATTTTTCATGTTCTTGTCTCCCTCCCTAGTCTCACTGGGACCATCACAGGCAAAGCTCTCATCACTTCATACCTGAGTTACTAGAGCCACAGTCTCTGTGGACTCCAGGGTCTCTCTCTAGTCCAATTTATTTCATGTATCACTGACAAAATAATATTTACATATTTACATATTACATGTGTTAGCATACGGTATTTTTTTTGTAGATCATTTACATATGATCTACATCGTATCAGTTTTTCATTTAAAAGCTTAATTTTCTTCCATACCAATCAAGTCTTAATTCCTTTTCTGGATATCAGTGCCCTCAGTCTGGCTCTACCCTGACTAACCAAATTTTTCTTACCACTTTCTAACACAAAAATGTTCTTATCAGTTGATCTCCTTACAGCATGCTCATTCTGCCCCCGTGCCTTTCCTCCTGCGATCTCCTTGCTGTGAATATTATCTATATTTTCTTATTCAGATTCTTCCCATCTTTCAAGTCTTAGCTCAAGCGTCATCTCCTCCCCAAAATTTCCTCTATATCCTCCTAGGAAAGATTATTGTCTTAACACTGTTTTTTCTATCCCCGTGGCATATCTAGCCCTTAATTGGGGCTTCCATCCTCATAGTTGCCCCCTGGTTACAATATGACTGTAGGGGTGCCAGCTGTCCTAACCAAGTTCCACACAGGAAAAAGAAGTACAAAGGGCAAAAGCGACATCTCTCCCAGCTGAGTCAGCCCCATTTAAAAAACTCTCCCAGGAACTTCCCTGGTGGTGCAGTGGTTAAGAATCTGCCTGCCAATGCAGGGGACATGGGTTTGAGCCATGGTCCGGGAAGATCCCACATGCCACAGAACAACGAAGCCTGTGCACCACAATTTCTGAGCCTGTGCTCTAGAGCCCACGAGCCACAACTACTGAGCCCATGTGCCACAACTACTGAAGCCCATGCACCTAGAGCCCGTGCTCCGCAACAAGAGAAGCCACCGCAGTGAGAAGCCCGCACACCGCAACGAAGAGTAGCCCCCGCTTGCTGCAATTAGAGAAAGCCTGCACGCAACAATAAAGACCCAACGCAGCCAAAATTAATTAATTAATTAATTAATTAATTAATTAAAAAAGAAAAGCATAGTCAATCTTTAAATAAAGAAATAAATAAAGAGCTCTTCCAGAAGTCCCACCCAGTGACTGCTGCTAGGTTGGCCTCTTTGGTCACCCCCTGGTGCAAGGGAACTTTTTTTAGAGAGTCTTATTGAGAGTCTCAGTGTTGAACAAGTCCAGAGGGCACTGTTCACATAGAAAACAATACATAAAATAGAATGGAGTGTTCCATATTTTGATCTGGGTGATGACACAGTAAACATGTATGAAAAGTCATCAAGCTGTATATTTAAGGTTAGTAAACTTTATACTTTACTGAATTTATGTTATACTTCAATTAAAAAAAATTAATGCCCCTCTCCCCAAGAGTTGTGCAGTGTGGTGACCCCGGGCACTTGTTGCAGGTAAAATTAGGATTATGTTCTCAGAAGAACATAAGGGAGAGTGGACATTGGGTTAGATATCTCTATATCTTTGTCACACATATAGGACTTTTTTCTGAAGGCTGTCGATACTTTTGACATGTAAACCAAAGTTTTAAAATATCTCAGTGTTTAATGTAATATATTTATCATAGAGAAAATATCAACTTAAATGTGAGAATGTTTCATACATCATCTTAACCTCTGGTATAACAAATTATTAAAGATTTTCTTTGTGTTTGATATTTAGTAGATATTAACTTGATATTGAAACATTTCAGCAAAAATGAAAGCATTGGCTTTGAAAAATAAATTACTGCATGTTAATTTTACTCGTGCTATAAGATAAAACAGTAAGTGAAAACTCAGTGTATACTTTTTGACTGCTTATGTACTTTATATAGTATAAACAAGATTGGTTTTATCAACTCAGTACTAAAAGGATTCAGAACACTAGTCTCCATAAAATCAGCATCCACTTTGGGAACTTCTAACCTGATAAATTAAAAGTGAGTACATAAAATTGATAATAAGTTAAAATCTAATCTGTATTTTTAAGTGCTTGTAAATATGTAATTTTTTGAAATTTTATCTCACTTTCAGGAATTTCTTGGAGGTCTAGTGGCTAGGACTCTGGGCTCTCACTGTGGAGGGTGTGGGTTCGATCCCTGGTCGGGGAACTAAAATCCCATAAACCATGTGGCTAAAAAAAAAAAGAAATTTTATCTTACTTTCTTTTATTCTATTTTAGAAAAAATGGAAAAATAAGCAACCAAATATACTTTGTCATTATGGAAAAATTACTAGAAAATGGGTGACTTGTGACTGGTCTGAGCTTTGTATATATTAAGTATCTTGTGTAATTTAAAATATATTGTAAGTAACAGGAATTAGGAAATGGTAACATTTTCAAGCATTTATTTCTCAGTGTTTGTGGGTTGATGTTCACTTTTTTTAAATTAAAAGTATAGTTGATTTACAATGTTGTGTTAGTTTTTGGTGTACAGCAAAGTACAGACACACACACACACACACACACACACACACACACACATATAATTTTTCAGATTCTTTTCCATTATAGGTTATTACAAGATATTGAATATAGTTCCGATGTTCACTTGTTTTTAAAGAAAGGTTGTTTTTCTCTTACTTAGGTTCACCCTCAGCAGCACCGGCTTCTTTTTGAAGTGTTTGATGAAAATCGATTGGTGAGTTCTATTGTACGAGTGTAAAATGTGAAGCAAGGGTATATTTCAGTAGAGCAGCAAGGAAAAGTGGGCTGGGTATCTGTGAGGTGAGGGATGCTTTTGGGGTGGTTATGGAGACTCTGGGCAAAATGGTGGACAGATAGAATTATTTTTTTCCCTCTTTCCTGGTGCTACTCTCTACCCTTCTGTTCTCCCAGGCACCTCTTGTGATTGTCAGTTCTCAGCAGATTCACGGTCTTCCTCAAGGCCTGACGTGGCAGGAGATGCAGGAAAGGCAGCCTCTTTGTCTGGCCTTCCCTCACACTCATCCTTGTACCCTGGTCGGTAGTCCCAGGCTCAGGAGCCTTCCCCTCCTCACTCCAGTGGATTTCTTGGGGTTACCTGTATCCAGTTATGACATCCCATCCTCTCCCTTATCCCCACTATTCTACAAAGGAAAGCTATCCTCTCTACACCAATGAAGTAAAGTCCTCTGAAGGATTGCCAGCCCTTAGAGGGACAAAAAACAAATATAACCTGATTTTATTTTTGTGTAAAAGGATAGTTCTGATTCCTGATTTCCTAAAGACTGTCTTGAAATCCTATCCTTTTCCTAATTTGTCTCTTTGGAACTTTATTTCAAACCTTCTTTTTAGCATCTTACGTTTACATTTTAAACCTGTAAGGTTTGAATATGAAGGTGTAAGAACAGTGTTATATATTCAAAGTTTATCAGTTACCAAACAGAAGCACCAAAAAAGAAATTAAACAGTTTTATTCATTTTGTAGCTAACATAGAAACTGGATTTTTTACAGAATCTATTTTTAGTGTTGGACTATATAACACTTTGTTTTTTCTGTCAAGAAGTGATAACTATACTAGTAACTGAAGATATTGCAGATGAAATCATTAGTTAGTATCATAACAGGCAAAGGTACTTTTTTGCAGCCAAGGGAGACTTCAGCACTAACTGGCAATCTAATTTTGTAAGGCTGAGTGACAGATGTTGATGATTTGCTTATCAGATTTGGTTAGTCACGGAGCTTCTTGTTTTCTGTTTGTATTTTTGCCTTTTTTTTTTTTTTAATAGAATAGGGAATGTCTTCTGCTTTTTCCCTCTGTCGCTACAGATCTGTTTTCCTTCTAGATAGGACCAGGTGAAATTTAGTATTGGTGTTTTTTTAATCATGAAATAGACATAAAAAAATATATTTAATATAAATCTTTATTTTAAATAATAAGATAAATATCTGTACACTTATTACTCAACTTAAGAACTAGAATATTACCAAAATCTTCAAAACCCCTCATACTCTTCCCCAATAGCATCTCCTTTTCTTCCCCTGCAAGTAGTAGCCACTGTCCTGAATATTGTGTTTACCTTTCTTATTTAAAAATTTTTATCATGTATGTATGTATCCCTAAAAGCATAGTAGTTTCCTTTTTCATATTTTTGATTTTATTAGAATAGTAGCACTCTGAATACTTTCCTCTGTGACATGCTTTTTGCTTAATGTTATATTTGTAAGGTCGATCTGTAATAAGACATTTTACAGATGCATAGTTTTCCCTTCATCTGCAAATGCTGTAATACCATAATTTATGTATTTATCCTCCTTAGTAGATATTAGTGTTGTTTCCAGGTTTTTGCTATAACCAATTGATAAACATTCTTGCTATGTTTCCTGATATACGCGTATGAGTGTATCTCTAAAGTTCATATTTTGGGGTTGAATTGCTGGGTCATGTGTTATTTTTCCTGTTGTTAGTGACACTGATATGAATTTCTTCCTAATTCTTGGGTACATAACTGGTGAACTATTTTATTTGAGTTATTTGCATATTGTCCACAAGGAGGACATGTTTATGCTTTCCACCCTGCTTATAGTTATCTGGTCTTTTTTGCTGATAATCTTAGTATGGTGTGACTCTTCATTGCCAAAACTGATATTTGTCATGCTCTGATTGGTGCATTAACACTCCTTGACCATTTACCATGTATAGAGTACTCTACAGGGTGTCACAATATATCAAAAGAAAAAAAGCATTGCTTCTGATATTAACAATGGAATATTTCTAAAAGCAAAAAGAAAATAATGCACTTAACAGGGTATTATAGATCCCCATACCAAGGAGTCAGAAGTCCTTGTAGTCTGGCTTGTGATTTGGTACATTAGCTTGCAACCCTAGACAGATTATTTAATCCTTCTGAAAATATTTTCTCATGTTTAAAAAATTGGAATAACAGTATTTGCCTTACCTATCTGATAAATATATTATGAAAATAAAGTGAGAGAGTAGTTATCAAAGCACTCAGAAAATTTTTCATCATTAATACAAAGTGTTATTTAACGTTCATGGAATCATGCGTTTGTGGCTCTCTGGTATCACATTTTGTGTGTTAACTACAGTATGCCATTTCGGGCATCTACTGTGTTAGATACTCTGCTATGCATTAGAAATGTAGCTTTTCTTAAGAAGCTCACTTTACTAGCAAAAGGGAACAAGAAATAATTAGAACAGGGTGGTGCTCATCATTCTAATGCTCTGATTTGTTGTTAGTCCTAGCAGGTAATTGAAGTGTACAGATCACCTGAGATGTCATAGAAACTATAGCCATTGATGGAATAACAGGCTTGATTGTGTAGCAGTAAATTGGCCTATGCACTGTAAATGTCATTTTATCCTTCTCCTGTAGCAGTCACAACTAAATTAGAAGTGCATCCTTTTCCTAGCAGATTCTCTTTGGAAATGTACAGCGAAGAGCACAGGTACACTTTTAAGGAAAAAGAATTTCTAGTCATCTGGAAGATATTTGCAATATAAGTGATATTTTTTCAGTCAGTTTTAAGAAGCTGGGGGTTAAAACTGTCATAGTTTGGTGATGGTTGTGGTGTTAGTGATGTTGATGGTGATGGGACATTTGAGAATGATGTGCCTTTAAATAAATTCTACCCACCAGTGCAAAAGTTAGTGCTTCTGTGTCACTACCCAAGAGCTATGTCTGCACGCATACAGCCTCTGAAGCTTTAGGAGACGCCTATATTCCATATTCCAGGCGGAGATGCTGTGCTTCTCAAGTTCAGTGGTTGTATTAGTCAGGGTTTTCCAGAGAAACAGAACCAATAGGACACACACACACACACACACACACACAGAATGAGAGAGTGAGAGATAATGAGGTGGGGGGGATTGATTTACTTTAAGGAATTGCTTTACATGATAGTGGAAGCTGGCAAGTCTGAAATCTGTGAGGTGGTGCTGGCAGGTTGCAGATTCAGGTAAGAGTTAATGCATCTGAAATCTGCAGTGCTGGGCAGCAAGCTGGAAACTAAGGCAGGGTTTCTGTGTTATAGTCTTGAGGCAGAATTGCTGCTTCCAGAAACCTGTCTTTGCTCTTAAGGCCTTTAACTGATTGGATGAGAGCCACCACATTATGGAGGGCATTCTGCTTTACTCAAAATCTACAGATTTAAATGCTAATCACATCTAAAAAATAGCTTCATAGCAACATCTAGTTCAGTGTTTGACCCATCGGCTGGGCAAAATAGCTTAGCCAAGTCAACACATGCAATTAACCATCACAGTGGATATTGGCCTTCAAAGTTCTAGTCAACGATTAGTATTATCCAGAGCCTGTCCATAGCATGTAGGTAATCACATTATTTTCTGTGTAGATAATCAATAACCAAATATCTCAGAATGTGGGGTCCTGAGCTTTAGTCTAATCCTAGGATATTATCTGTTTCATTCTAGAATGTGAAATTCTATAGGATTTGCATAGACTCCTTCCAGGTGAGGCCTGCCACCACTCTCCAGCTCTTCTCCCCTTGAGGTTAGGGTTGATGCTACTCTCTTGGCATCTGTTTGGCTGAAGGGCTTCATTCTACCCCAGGTTCTCCAGGTTGTACACATAACTGCTCTAATAGTGGTACAGATCCTATGCAGTCCCAGACCAGAGCCAGTAATGCAAACTGTTCAGCCTTCCTAGAATTTAAACTCAGGCTAGAGTGCTAGGAAGTGCATTTGATTTTCTTACTTTTCCTTGGCTGAAGCCCTCTTTGCAAATGTTTCAAGCATCCTTCCTTCCTATCCAGCTGGACTACTTTTTGATATTTCTTTAGAAGTAGTAGCTGGATCCATCCAACCTCCTCCCTGGTGTTACTTATTGCTTGCATTGTGCCCAGCATGAGCTCAAGAGGATCGGAAGAAATGTTTAGTTGCGGTCCTCACTCTCTGGAAGCTTAGGATCTAGTTAGGGGACATGAAACTGATGCTTATAGTGACGCTTACCTAAGAGAAAACATTTATCTGGTTCATTTTATATTAACAACCAAAGGAGGAGAGGGCAGACACAGAAGCAAGAAGAACTACAATCCTGCAGCCTGTGGAACAAAAATCACATTCACAGAAAGACAAACAAGATGAAAAGGCAGAGGGCTATATACCAGATGAAGGAACAAGATAAAACCCCAGAAAAACAACTAAATGAAGTGGAGATAGGCAACCTCCCAGAAAAAGAATTCAGAATAATGACAGTGAGATGATCCAAGACCTTGGAAAAAGAATGGAGGCAAAGATCGAGAAGATGCAAGAAATGTTTAACAAAGACCTAGAAGAATTAAAGAACAAACAAACAGAGATGAATAATACAATAACTGAAATGAAAACTACACCAGAAGGAATCAACAGCAGAATAACTGAGGCAGAAGAACGGATGAGTGACCTGGAAGACAGAATGGTGGAATTCACTGCTGCAGAACAGAATAAAGAAAAAAGAATGAAAAGAAATGAAGACAGCCTAAGAGATCTCTGGGACAACATTAAACGCAACAACATTCGCATTATACGGGTCCCAGAAGGAGAAGAGAGAGAGAAAGGACCCGAGAAAATATTTGAAGAGATTATAGTCGAAAACTTCCCTAACATGGGAAGGGAAATAGCCATCCAAGTCCAGGAAGTGCAGCGAGTCCCATACAGGACAAACCCAAGGAGAAACACGCCGAGACACATAGTAATCAAATTGGCAAAAATTAAAGACAAAGAAAAATTATTGAAAGCAGCAAGGGAAAAATGACAAATAACATCCAAGGGAACTCCCATAGGGTTAACAGCTGATTTCTCAGCAGAAACTCTACAAGCCAGAAGGGAGTGGCATGATATACTTAAAGTGATGAAAGGGAAGAACCTACCCAAGTCTACTCTACCCAGAAAGGATCTCATTCAGATTCGATGGAGAAATCAAAAGCTTTACAGACAAGCAAAAGCTAAGAAAATTCAGCACCACCAAACCAGCTCTACAACAAATGCTAAAGGACCTTCTCTAAGTGGGAAACACAAGAGAAGAAAAGGACCTACAAAAACAAACCCAAAACAATTAAGAAAATGGTCATAGGAACATACCTATCGATAATTACCTTAAACATGAATGGATTAAATGCTCCAACCAAAAGACGCAGGCTTGCTGAATGGATACAAAAACAAGACCCATATATATGCTGTCTACAAGAGACCCACTTCAGACCTAGGGACACATACAAATTGAGAGTGAGGGGATGAAAAAAGATATTCCATGCAAATGGAAATCAAAAGAAAGCTGGAGTAGAAATACTCATGTAAGATAACACAGACTTTAAATCAAAGAATGTTACAAGAGACAAGGAAGGACACTACATAATGATCAAGGGATCAATCCAAGAAGAAGATATAACAATTATAAATATATATGCACCCAACATAGGAGCACCTCAATACATAAGGCAACTGCTAACAGCTATAAAAGAGGAAATAGACAGTAACAAAATAATAGTGGGGGACTTTAACACCTCACTTACACCAATGGACAGGTCATCCAAACAGAAAATTAATAAAGAAACAGAAGCTTTAAATGACACAATAGACCAGATAGATTTAATTGATATTTATAGGACATTCCATCCAAAAACAGCAGATTACACTTTCTTCTCAAGTGTGCACGGAACATTCTCCAGGATAGATCACATCTTGGGTCACAAATCAAGCCTCAGTAAATTTAAGAAAATTGAAATCATATCAAGCATCTTTTCTGGCCACAACGCTAGGAGATTAGAAATGAATTACAGGGGAAAAAATGTAAAAAACACAAATACATGGAGGCTAAACACTACATTACTAAATAACCCAGAGATCACGGAAGAAATCAAAGAGGAAATCAAAAAAAACCTAGAGACAAATGACAATGAAAACACGACGATCCAAAACCTATGGGATGCAGCAAAAGCAGTTCTAAGAGGGAAGTTTATAGCTATACAAGCCTACCTCAAGGAACAAGAAAAATCTCAAATAAACAATCTAACCTTACACCTAAAGGAACTAGAGAAAGAAGAACAAACAAAACCCAAAGTCAGCAGAAGGAAAGAAATCATAAAGATCAGAGCAGAAATAAATGGAATAGAAACAAAGAAAACAATAGCAAAGATCAATAAAACTAAAAGCTGGTTCTTTGAGAAGATAAACAAAATTGATAAACCATTAGCAAGACTCATCAAGAAAAAGAGGAAGAGGACTCAAATCAATAAAATTAGAAATGAAAAAGGAGAAGTTACAACAGACACTGCAGAAATACAAAGCATCCTAAGAGACTACTACCAGCAACTCTATGCCAATAAAATGGACAACCTGGAAGAAATGGACAAATTCTTAGAAAGGTATAACCTTCCAAGACTGAACCAGGAAGAAATAGAAAATCTGAACAGACCAATCACAAGTCACAAAATTGAAACTGTGATTAAAAATCTTCCAACAAACAGAAGTCCAGGACCAGAGGGCTTCACAGGTGAATTCTATCAAACATTTAGAGAAGAGCTAACACCCATCCTTCTCAAACTCTTCCAAAATATTGTGGAGGAAAGAACACTCCCAAACTCATTCTATGAGGTCACCATCACCCTGATACCAAAACCAGACAAAGATACTACAAAAAAAGAAAATTACAGACCAATATCACTGATGAATATAGATGCAAAAATGCTCAACAAAATACTAGCAAACAGAATCCAACAGCACATTAAAAGGATCATACACCATGATTAAGTGGAATTTATCCCAGGGATGCAAGGATTCTTCACTATATGCAAATCAATCAATGTGATACACCATATTAACAAATTGAAGAATAAAAACCATATGATCATCTCAATAGATGCAGAAAAAGCTTTCAACAAAATTCAACACCGATTTATGATAAAAACTCTCCAGAAAGTGGGCATAGAGGGAACCTACCTCAACATAATGAAGGCCGTATATGACAAACCCACAGCAAACATCATTCTCAATGGTGAAAACCTGAAAGCATTTCCTCTAAGATCAGGAACAAGACAAGGATGTCCACTCTCTCTGCTATTATTCAACATAGTTTTGGAAGTCCTAGCCACAGCAATCAGAGAAGAAAAAGAAATAGAAGGAATACAAATTGGGAAAGAAGAAGTAAAACTGTCACTGTTTGCAGATGACACGATACTATACATAGAGAATCCTAAGGATGCCACCAGAAAACTACTAGAGCTAATCAATGAATTTGGTAAAGTAGCAGGATACAAAATTAATGCACAGAAATCTCTTGCATTCCTATACACTAATGATGAAAAATCTGAAAGAGAAATTAAGGAAACAGTCCCATTTACCACTGCAACAAAAAGAATGAAATACCTAGGAATAAAGCTTCCTAGGGAGACCAAAGACCTGTATGCAGAGAACTATAAGACACTGATGAAAGAAATTAAAGATGATACCAACAGATGGAGAGATATACCATGTTCTTGGATTGGAAGAATCAATATTGTGAAAATGACTATACTACCCAAAGCAATCTACGGATTCAGTGCAATCCCTATCAAATTACCAATGGCATTTTTTACGGAACTAGAACAAAAAATCTTAAAATTTGTATGGAGACACAAAAGACCACGAATAGCCAAAGCAGTCTTGAGGGAAAAAAACGGAGTTGGAGGAATCAGACTCCCTGACTTCAGACTGTACTCCAAAGCTACAGTAATCAAGACAATATGGTACTGGCACAAAACCAGACATAGAGATCAATGGAACAAGATAGAAAGCCCAGAGATAAACCCACGCACCTATGGTCAACTAATCTATGAAAAAGGAGGCAAGGATATACAATGGAGAAAAGACAGTCTCTTCAATAAGTGGTGCTGGGAAAACTGGACAGCTACGTGTAAAAGAATGAAATTAGAACACTCCCTAACACCATACACAAAAATAAAATCAAAATGGATTAGAGACCTAAATGTAAGACTGGACACTATAAAACTCTTAGAGGAAAACATAGGAAGAACACTCTTTGACATAAATCACAGCAAGATCTTTTTTGCTCCACCTCCTAGAGTAATGGAAATAAAAACAAAAATAAACAAATGGGACCTAATGAAACTTCAAAGCTTTTGCACAGCAAAGGAAACCATAAACAAGACGAAAAGACAACCCTCAGAATGGGAGAAAATATTTGCAAATGAATCAACGGACAAAGGATTAATCTCCAAAATATAGAAACAGCTCATGCAGCTCAATATTAAAAAAACAAACAACCCAATCCAAAAATGGGCAGAAGACCTAAATAGATATTTCTCCAAAGAAGACATACAGATGGCCAAGAAGCACATGAACAGCTGCTCAACATCACTAATTATTAGAGAAATGCAAATCAAAACTTCAAAGAGGTATCACCTCACACCAGTTAGAATGGGCATCATCAGAAAATCTACAAACAACAAATGCTGGAGGGGGTGTAGAGAGAAGGGAACCTTCTTGCACTGTTGGTGGGAATGTAAACTGATACAGTCACTATGGAGAACAGTATGGAGGTTCCTTAAAAAACTAAAAATAGAATTACCATATGATCCAGCAATCCCATTACTGGGCATATACCCAGAGAAAACCACAATTCAAAAAGACACATGCACCCCAATATTCATTGCAGCACTATTTACAATAGCCAGGTCATGGAAGCAACCTAAATGCCCATCAACAGACGAATGGATAAAGAAGATGTGGTACATATATACAATGGAATATTACTCAGCCATAAAAAGGAACGAAATTGGGTCATTTGTAGAGACGTGGATGGATCTAGAGACTGTCATACAGAGTGAAGTAAGTCAGAAAGAGAAAAACAAATATCGTATATTAACGCATGTATGTCGAACCTAGAAAAAGGGTACTGATGAACCAGTTTGCACGGCAGAAATTGAGACACAGATGTAGAGAACAAATGTATGGACACCAAGGGGGGAAGCGGTGGGGGGGTGGTGGTGGTGGTGTGATGAATTGGGCGATTGGGATTGACATGTATACATGATGTGTATAAAATTGATGACTAATAAGAACCTGCTGTATAAAAAATAAAATAAAATTTAAAAATTTTTAAAAAAAACAACCGAAGGAGATTTGCTTATTAACTGGAAGTTTTAGGCCACAGGCATGAGCAGTTTAATCTCACTGATCAGCTTATTGGAAGTGATCCATTTTTTGAATCATCAGATTCCTAACTTAATTCAAGAAGGAAAGCTGCTGTAGTTATTTGAAGGTATAGTGAAAAGATTAGGACTCTTGCTTCTTAAATAAACAAGATTATAAGGGAATATGTACTGAAGTCTATAAAATCATAAAATAGATTATACAAAACCAAAATAGCATAATAATTTTATTACTAAGTTTATAATTGTACCCATTCTAAAACATAGTACTATCTCATTCTAGTCAGAAATAGAATTTAGTAAATTCCATATTTCTATTTTGTCCTCTTAATTGATTAAAAACACTGTTTAGAAAATTGTGATTGAGAACAGATCTAAGTTTTCTTTTTTAAACAAAATGCAAGTATATGTTTTACATATTTGCTTTTACTTAGAAAAAAAAACTTAGAAAAATACAACTTGGGTGTAGTACCATGTGGTGTAAACAACTGAACTATTTTACTTTCCTATGAATGAGCCAGTATATATTTATTACTGGAGTTCCAGCTGTAAAATTCAGGTAAGGGGTTTAAATATACCCTAGAGTATTATTTAAAAATAAATTTGTTTCTTTCAAATAGAATACCAACCTTGGTCTATGACATTTAGGGGAGAAATTAAAATATTAAACTTCTGTTACCTAGTAAACTGAAAATAAAGTAAAGGTTAAATAAATACAAAGCAGAAAAATACATATACAAAATCACAACATCTAAAAGGACAAACAGTCTACTGTTCTCTCCTGCAGGAGCTTTATCAGCAGTGGGTAAGTAATTCCACCTCTAGGGCAGTCCTAGTACTCAAAACTGTAAACAAGTATGTACTTTGTTTATATCAAGAAATACGCAGCATGGGTTATACTTCTTCACAGATATCGAACAACTAAATGAATTGTTTCAGTGCACCAGTAGGGGGCAGCAAAGAGCTCTTAGAGTTTTTCAGAACAGAATTGGCATTGAGATATGTTTATTTGATGTGTTAAATCCTTTTTAGACTTCTTTACCTACCACAACACTCTCTTAAGTGAATGAATTGCAGAGACAGTGGAATAAAATATCTTGTGTGCTCAAACTATATTGGGGGATAGTTTTTCTGTCTAATCTGCATATATTTTTAATGGAATGTTTGCTTAGGCTATTTCTTGGCAGAGTTTTAATAGTCAAAATATAAATGGCATCATTTAAAGACTGTACTGCTTGGCTGGAAAAGCCTTAAAATTACAGGAGAAAATGCTTGGTGACAGCTTCTCTCAAACTTTTTTTTCCTCAGACGTATGCTCAAGTTTTGCAGTAGTATTACTAGGCTAATTTTGTATTTCGATCCTTCAGCTTTCACTTTTTATAAGTACGTAGTGTTCTGGAAGCTAAAATATTTATCTATTTGATTTAATGCTAAAGTTTTAATTCATCTCAAAGTTTTGGTATTTCCAAATTTATACGTGTTTGAATTTACTCATTTTAAAAATATTAACAGTCTATATTCCTTTCTATTTTTACTAAATTGACTAGATTTCTGTGTTTACTAAATTGACTGTTTGGAAATTCAATCCTTGATTTGATACTCAATTACATGGAGTTTCATTCCTACCAACTTCCTGTAATTCTATCCCTATGGGTAAAAATATTAGTGGTCAAACTCTGCTGGAGAAAGCATAGGCACCGTGATTCGCATAGTTAAATGTTCATTTAGTAGAGCTGGAGTGAAAAAATACTGTTTCAACTTGAAATGCTAGAAGATTGTTGTTCTTGTGTTACTCATTCATGCAAATTGGAGAAGGTATAATTGAAACAAGGTTGGCAGTGTTTGAGGCAGTGTGCTGCAGCTGAGCTCAGCTTAAAGGTCGCTGGAAATCAAGTGCTTTGTAAGTGAAGGCATTTTGACTACAGACGATTCAAGACATTTTGGAAACGTCAGTCTCGGGAATGGGCCGTCTTTTTCTTTCTGTGATATCTGGTCTCTAAGGTTTTACTTAGGATAAAGACTACGACTTCTGAGCTCTTTTAGGCACCACAAATGATTTTTTCTTTCGATGCAGTGCAGCTGCTTCTAGCCTGTCTACCGACAGAGATCTTTGTTATGACTTTCAGCCCTTAACATGTTTGGAAATGAGAACAAATGGCACAAAGCTTACGATTGCACTTTGCAGCCAGAAGAAGCAATACTTATCCTGTGTCAGAAACCTCTGGAGATGATTCGGATAGCAGTGTTCACATGTGCTTCACGAGACCAACACGGATTTCAACGTCTAATGTGGTTCAAATGAAGCTGACTCCCAGACAGACTACACTACCTCCGTTAATAAAGGAAAACGTTAAGTCTCAGGAAGGATCATCTGTTCCTTCACCTGAAAATGTTAATAAAAAGAGCAGCTGTCTGCAGATTTCACTACAGCCAACAAGGTACAGTGGATGTCTTCAGTCTGGCAATGTCTTAGCTGATGATGATGATGCTTCATTTACTTGTGTCTTGAAGGATGGCAGTGCTGTGGTTGATAATGAACTGAATGCTGTGGATGATGGTAACCTCTTGAGCAGTCCTGCCATTTGCAGTGGTAGCCTTAGTCACTTCTCAGCCAGTGAGAATGGGTCTTATAGCAGCAACGGTAGTGATTATGGGTCATGCACAAGTATCACCAGTGGAGGTTCATACACCAACAGTATCATCAGTGATAGCAGTGGTTATACTTTTCCACCAACTGATGATACCTTTTTTGGTGGAAATTCATCTTCTGACAGCATCTCCAATAGAAGTTTGCCAAACAGGAATACTACTCCATGTGAAATTTTTTCGAGAAGTAGAAGTACAGTTCCCTTTGTCCAGCATGACCTGGATCATGGACTAGAGATTATGAAATTGCCAGTGAGCAGGAACTCGAAAATTCCACTAAAACGTTGTTCATCCTTAGTCATTTTTCCTAGGAGTCCTTCAAATACCCCACCAACTTCTCTAACAAGTACAGGTACTCCTCCAAGCAAAGGATCCTATCAGACCTCACACCAGTTTATTATTTCTCCTAGTGAAATTGCCCACAATGAAGATGGCAGTAGTGCTAAGGGATTTCTTTCAACAGCTGTCAATGGACTTCGGTTATCTAAAACAATCTGTACTCCCAGAGAAGTAAGAGACATACAACCTCTTCACAGCTCATTACAAAAGAAAATTGTTATTGCAAATCATAGTCCAAATCAGACTGTCTGTGAAAAGTCATCTGAAGGATATTCTTGCGTTTCAGTGCATTTCACCCAACAAAAAGCAACTGCATTAGATTGTGAAACAGCAAATGGTGATTGTAGACCAGAGATGTCAGAAATTAAGCTTAATTCTGATTCAGAGTATATTAAGCTTATGCACAGGACATCTGCATGTTTACCATCTTCCCAAAATGTAGATTATCAAATAAATATCAATGGACAGTTGGAAAGACCACATTTACAGATAAACAAAAACCATGCTTTTTTACAAAGAAGTATTTCATTGGGAGGAACTTATCCAAATGTTTCCTGTTTATCCAGCCTTAAGCACAATTGTTCTAAGGGGGGACCATCTCAATTACTCATAAAGTTTGCATCTAGAAATGAAGGTAAAGTTGATAATTTAACAAGAGACAGCAACAGAGATTTCACAAATGAACTATCTAATTCTTTACAGCATTCTTGTAAGGTAAGTCTCCTTTGGTCTTGGTAAATGTTATTTTATACTAGAATGGCTCTATGAAATATTTGGTTAAAATTTATTATAACTTGGCAGCTTTATGTATTTTCTTGGTCCTTAGCTAGCAAGCACTGTGTAGTCATGAACTTTATATTTGTAAATCTGAAAAAATGCCCAGTAGTTTTTCACTCTATTTGTTATTTTATCAATGTAGAAAATATGTATTAAAAAAAACTTTCCAAAGTGAGTTAAGCCATAAAACATTTCTGTAGCATAAAAACAAGCTATAAATAATAATCTATTTGATAACATTTTGCCTTCGTATGTTTTCCCCTCAAGTGGCATGGTATTTTAATGTCTAACTCCGTATTTTATTCCTACTTTCAAAAATGCTCATTTAGTATTCTCCCCTCCTTAAGCATTGTGAAAAAAAGTAAAATATAGAAAGCCACTCAAAGTATTAAACAGTAAAAAGTCTACATAAAAATGTGAAAATCTTCTTATAAATGAACATAGAGAAAATGTTTCTTTAAAATACATATATTTATTTGATCATCGATAAAAACTGTTATGCTGAATGTTTAAAGCAGAGGAAAAATAAATGTTATCTGCATTTGTATATACCCTTAACCACAGGAATTTTGTTTCCACCCTATTTTTCTTTAGCTACCAGTTAAGTGTGCCTTCTAAAATGTAACTCACTCAACAATATTGAATTCTAAATTTTGTATTTTTAAATTTGGTTTCAATTGCTAGGTATTTTCCATAATTCTCTAATTACCCAATTAATTTGTTATTTTGGTAATTTTGCTTTATTATATTAGTAATTTAACTCTAGTGAATCTTAACCAAAACAGTTTTTTAATGTAATTTGACCTTTCCAAAGTATTTTAAGTGTTTTGAACTTAAATAGATTTTTTAAATTTCTGTATTTGGAAGATCTTGCCAGATTTCTGGAAATGAAAAAAATGTTTCTGACTAAACCAATTCTAGATGACAGTACATAATAGTTTTGGGGAAAAAAACTTATCTGTTTATCTGTGTTTGTATAACGATATCACTCAATATTAAAGATTCTTTTAACACTTCTGGGCAAATAAAATATTAAGTAATTGCTGGTTTGTCTTCTCTCTTTTGAAGTCTGATAAATATAATTCTTGTTATCCAATGCCCAGATGTTAATATAAGCAGCTACTTTACTGAGGATGAATAAAGATCACATTTCAAATTCTGATGTTTGTCTTAGAATTATTAATTCCATTTACAAAACTTTTAAAACACCAGCTGTTAGGAGATTATAATCCATTCAGTTGTCTTGTCTTCTAAAAAAAAGCAATTCAGTGATATTATGAAGAAATACATTAATAGTTTGCTAATTGTATGACATGTACCTTGTAAATTTATTTTACATTTAATGAAATAATTAACCTGAAAGGAAAAATTAACCTAGAAATATTTCTAGAAATATCCTTTAAATAGTTGATTTTGTGGTAATATTATAGTTTGTTGTTGTTGATGCTTTTGAAAAAATGGTATTTTTAATGTTTTTTTTAAAAAGTGTGACTGCCTTTTGCAAGGCTAAAAGATACACTTTTATTGGCTTTATTTAAAATTAGGTAAGCTAACTTAAATATTTTTTTGTGACAGCCAAATACCTAGCTTTCTGCAGATTCTATTGTTTTTGATAGATTATTGGATTATAAAATAGTTCAGAAGTGTGTCATTTGCTGGAGAGCTTTAAATTGTTCCTCCTTTTAATGTTTATTAAACAACTGTTTATACAAGAATTGTAAACAATATAGGACCATTACATTTAACACATACTAGATCTAAATTGATCTAATTGTTTAGTGGTAAATCAAGGGCTTGTTTTAAGAGGAAAATAGTAATGTTGTTTTTTCTAAACATAGCAGTGACAACAATAATGGGGTTTTAGAAATAATCCTGTGTTTATCAATAATTATATATTAATCTAATTATAGTGGTATATTGTAACTCATTTATAAATAAACAGCTCCCAAAATATTTCCCATGACTCCAGTTAGTCTGGGTTAGTATTCTGATATGCTGAGTCTGGATTCACATTTAACAAGTTGATATTAGAGTAGCATTTAGTAATGTCAGCTATCTGTACCCAGCAGCCATGAAATTAAATCACTGCTTTGGTCAGGGACCCTGGTTTCTAAAGCACTGAGAGGTCTACAGATTCTTTTCTTCTGTGTTTAGCTACCAGTCTCTAGGAGAATAGTATCCAGTTTCTAGCTCTCTATAATCAACAGCTCATTACTGGCTAATTTTTTAAATTTAGTGAGAACTTTTACCTGTATCTGCGACTGGGGTTCTGTGTGTTGTTTACAACTTGGGATGAAGATGAGACTTTGTATTCCGCATAATGTTGATTTCACTTATTGCCTTCAAAGAGCATAACAATAACTGGCATATATTTATTATATATATTTTTTGAGAGACAATATTACTTTTGTAAAGGCTTTATCATGACTTTTGATCTGAAAGTAGATACTTGATATTTTAACATTGTGTGTATTGTCAGCTCGATCAAGAGATAGGTTAAGGAGCTAAGATGGTTTTTATACAGTTACAGAAATTACCATTCAGATTTCTAAAATCTGTACAGTAGTTAGTTTACTCTATTATTATTTTATTTTTCCCTATTGTTTTTTTAATTTCCTGTATTGTTAGGATGCTCAGAAATTTCATTGCCCTGTTATTTAAAATACCTTAGCATTTGCCTAAGCTTGTATATGTCTTCCATACTTCATGTATATGCATGCTTTTATCAGAAATTTTGACTTTACATTTTTCTTTTTATTATAAACGTTTTTGTTTATTTTCTGTTATTTAATCCTGGGTAGGTAAATTGCTTAAGCCTAGTGTAGAAGAACTTTAAAAAACTATGTTTCAATTATTTCAAAGCCTTTAAAACTAATCTCAAGAATTTACATTTCAATAATATATTTAGTTGTTCTTCCCAAAATAACTGTTTTAAATATATACTATTTTTAGTGTTCCATTATTTTCTTAGTCCTTATTTTATTAACTTTAGCAGAATATTTAAAGACATTCGGTTAAATTTATTTTGAACACTTAATCTTTCCTATAAAAATCAATATAGTTTATAAGTATTGACCCTAAAACTGTAATGCAACAATGTTAGTGACCAGTTTTAGAAACCTGGTGAGAGGTGTGTGCATGTATATGTACATTTCTTAGAACTGAAGAGCTAAAATATTAATTTCAGGGTGGTTCAGGGAGATGAACTGTTTGCTTCAGGAATACTTTGTATTTCTCTGTAGATGTGTCTTTAATTCATTCATCTGGCACATGTTTGAGTGCCTACTGTTTGCCAGTCACTGACTCAAGCTCTGGGAATAAAAGATACTGAAGCACAGTTTCTACTTGGGGCAACTCCCATTCTAGTTAGAGACACACTGGTAGATAAAAAAAAATTCAGTCTAAAGTGTGATGTACTAAAATAGAGCTGTATATGAGAATGTGAGAAAGATACAGTGTGACTCGAGCACAGGGAGTCCAGGGATGTGGGAGGAGGTGATACGCTGACAGTGGGTGGGAGTCCCATTGCATGGAGCATCTCATGCTGAAAGAAAGCAGTGTGTCTCCTGCTAACACATAATAGTTAGGCAATGGAAGTCGTTATTTGCGAGTGTGACGTGCTCACTTTTATGTTTTTAGATGATAATTTCTTATGACACCATGGATTATAAGTGAATTAAAGTTTTCTTAACTTGGATGGCCAGGTGAATAGTGACATCATGAACTAAGATAGGGAATTCAGGAGAAGGGGCCAGATTGGGAGGGCAAAGAAAAAACCATGCATCATTAAGTTTCTGTACTGAGAAGCTGCCCTGGTAGTACTGCTGTCAAGTAGGGTAGTTGGAGATACGGGCTCAGGACTCAGGAGAGAAGTGAGAGCTGGAAATGTAGCTTGGGAGTCATGAGTCTAGTCAAAGACTTAGGTAAGGATGAACTGAAAAAAGCATGAAAGTGAGATGGAAGGAGTGATAAATCAGAATTCTGGGGACTACCAACTTTGGAGAAACAGTGGAAGAGGAGATAAAAAGGAGACCAAGAAAGAGCCACCGGAGGAGCAGAGAGGCCAGGAGAGCTTGGAGGCCTGAAAGCCAAGGGAAGGGAAAGTTCAAGGTGAGCAGCATACAGTGCCATGGAATTTAGGTATCCATTGAATGTAAGAGGTCCTTGGTGACTTTAGTAAAAATAGGCTCAGGAGCATAGCGTAAAAGCCTGGTTGAAGAAAGAATGAAACAGGTGAGGAAGCAAAAACAGCAGGCATAGCTTGTTTGCTCAATGTCATAAAAATAGTCATGAGTTAGTGTAGGCAAGGTATATGTTTAATGGCTATTATATAGAAGACATGGTATTATGTGGTTATAATTGCATAGGACAAACTGTCCACAAGGATATTGCAGTCTGTTCTCTAGGAGGAGAAAAGGTCTGTAGCTCTCTGTTCTTTCACCTTAGAAGTAAAGAATAAGTGAGCATCGGCAGTGAAAACTGAAATGGAGACTGAGCAATATGAAACGAAGGGAACAAAAAATTAGGAGTGAAAGCGTGAAACCACCTATGAGTAGTCACAACTCTTGGCGAGCAGCATTATCCTAACGTTCTCCTCCCCCTCCCTACCACCAAAAATAAGACAAAACAAAAATAGAGCTTCCAGGTAGAAAACAGTTCAGGGTTTAAGGCCTATTCCTAGAAACGACTTGGAGAAGAGGCACCTCTGTCTTGCTGTCACCGGCTTCTTCCAGCATATGGAGCCCACCGTGTGCTACCTGTTTTGAGGACTGGCCCTTCTAGATCCACTCTCCCTTTATGTTATGGGTGACAGGGAACAGGATGAACTAGGAGAAGCCAGGACCGGAGGCTGTGTGGGCAGAAGGGGCTTGGCAGAGTCCCTGGGTGTGGCCAGCCAACGTGTTGAGGTCAGGAGGGTGGTTAGCAGGAATGAATGAGTGCTGAGAAGGGCATCCAATGATCTTGTCAACATATACACAAAATACCTGAAGTCTTGCTCAAGTGTGTGGTTCGGTATTCTTTGTTGGCCTAGTGGGAGACTGGAAGACTATGGTCAAGTGAAGACCAACATTTAGAGATAGCCTGTAAACAAGAGGTGAGCCGATGTGCCCTGGTTTAGTGAGATATCTGGGGAGAGACTCTCAACGTAGCAGCAGTTGTCGGAAAGCAATTTTACCTTCGCTGAGATTTCACAAAACTTTTTAAATATAACTAGAGCAGATCTGAGAACTTGGAAGGGCAAGCAGCTAGCTTGTTTATATACCTTGTAGCCCAATTCATGGATGGGTCATAACAAAGAATACCTTGACCAAGAGATCCCATGATGTTTCTAGTCAGGGTTCTAGGATATCTTGGCAGGGGGGTGTGGTGGAGATCATGCCTTCTCTTGAATTAGATGTATTACATCTAAGATAAAAACCATAACACTGTGAAACATTTTGTGATTTACCTTAATAGACGAAATATTACCGAGCAAGAAGAAGTTTACATCAAGGATATTGGTGGTACAATGGACAATGTCTTTATGTTCATCAAGTACAGAAACATTCTTAACTGAATTTTTATCTTTCGTCCCTCTTACAAAAGCTGAGTATAACATTTTATGATATAGCTAAAATAATATTATCTAGGACTACTTCCTTTTTTTAATGAAATAGCTCTTTTTATTTATTTATTTTGGCTGTGTTGGGTCTTTGTTGCTGCGCGCGGGCTTTCTCTAGCTGTGGCAAGCTGGGGCTACTTTTCGTTGCGGTGCACGGGCTTCTCATTGCGGTGGCTTCTCTTGTTGTGGAGCATGGGCTCTAGGTGCGTGGGCTTCAGTAGTTGCATCACACGGGCTCAGTAGTTGCAGCACACGGGCTCTAGGGTGCGTGGGCTTCAGTAGTTGTGGTGCGCAGGCCCAGTAGTTGTGGCTCGCAGGCTCTAGGTGCGCAAGCTTCAGTAGTTGTGGTGCACGGGCTTAGTTGCTCCGTGGCATGTGGGATCTTCCTGGACCAGGGATTGAACCCATGTCCCCTGCATTGGCAAGCAGATTCTTAACCACTGCGCCACCAGGGAAGTTCCTAGGACTACTTCCTTTTTTTTCTCTTTCAAATATTTGTTGGTAAGCTGCCTTCTAATGCTTTAAGGATTGCAACTGGACAATGGCTTATTAAGTTGTCATTTGGACTACTGATTTTCAAATTTTCGTGTATGTGTACATCTCCTAGAGATCTTGTTAAAAGGCAGATTTTGGTTCAGTAGGTCTGGGGTGGGGCCTCAGGGTTCCGTATTTCTAACATGCTCCCAGGTCATACCAATGCTGCTAATTCCTCAAACACACTTTGAGAAGCAAGGCTTAAGACAATTTTTTAAAATGAGAACAGTAATACAATTCATAGTTGAAGTATCCATTGAGTCCCTCTTCCACTTTTACATAAAGAAGAACCATAGGTATGCTGTGGCCAGGGCTAAAATAATTTGCAAGGAGTTTTAAATCCACTTGGACATTTAGACTAGTTATTGATTGAGACCATGTGATGCAGAAGAGATTGTTTGGACCAACAAACATTCAAGAGCAAGATTGTCTGCCTGTCTCACAAAAGAACTTTATTATGACTCTTGCAGAATTGTGACTATTAAATCTTCTAGGATTACATTTTAGTTTCATTTAAGAAGTTAAAAATATTGGTCTATAAGGCATGCAGTTCTACTTAAAGAAATCTCTTGAATTCATTATGGCTGTAATTCTGGTTTGTGTTGTTTTTGAAATTGTTGCCTACATTAACTTTTTCCCCTCTCAGCATGAGATTTGAAAAATATGCAATGGAAATGTTTTATTTTTCTTAACTATTCTGGCTTACTCAAGCAATAGCTTCTATCTTCCTCTTTGTGAACACTTTCAATCTTTCCAATATACTTTCCTCTAGCAGTGCCAGTTTAGGGTACTACTGAGAATGTTTGAATCTTACATTGGCTTATGTAATGAAATGAAACACCGTCTATAATTAATGCTTACTTATGAGCTATCCTTTTGATAGATCTATAAGGAGAAAATTTAAAAATCCTTTATGTGTAACTTTGTAATGCTACTTAAAAGTATATATCCATTCTCAAGCATAAATCAGTATATGAAAATCTTAGGAACTGTTCTTCCGTTGGAGCAGTTGAAGACATTTTATTGGTAGCTGGGTTTTTGTGGTCTTCATGGCTGCTTGTGGCTTAGCCTAACTTCAGGGAGCCTAATAAGACATTAAACATTTCAGGTAAGCAATGAGAAAAACGACGCATAGCAAGAAAAAAGTTAAAGATAGGGAGATAGATAGGCAGGCAGGCAGGCAGGCAAATGTATTGATAAATTTTCCAGAATTGATTGAATTCTAGAGAAGGGATTAAGCAAATGGGTAATCTTTTCTGGGCTCTAATTTACTAGAATGTAATTCCCTAAATCAGGGACTTTTTGTCTTATTCACCGCTATATCCTCAGTACCTAGAACAGTGCTTAGCTCAAAATAGACACTCAATAAAGTATTTATTAAATTAATTACTGAAGCCAAGGGGACCCTTTGGAATGGGGTAGAGACGACTGTAGAATCTAGATGAGGGTGACCAGACAGCCTTGCACAGATAACCAAACTAGGATATTTGAGGAATGACTGTAATGATGAGTGGAAGCTTCTTGATGCTTCATCCTCTGCATAAAAGAGTGGCACTCTTAAATGAATACCTTGTCCCTGGGGTGGATGCCAATGGAATATTATGATTGTGACTCAAGGATTAGTTTCCACAGTGGAGTCTGATTCATAGCCTACATATTCCACTAACTAGTACTGTAGAACTGTGTGTCTGGGTAGAGGCTCAGATCAAGTTTTCTGAAAAGATTGAATGGGCCAAAGGTTTTAAGGGTATTTAAACAAAGGCCATTTGACTGGCTTTAAGTTTATCATTGTTTAATAAAATGACTTCATTTCAGACTTGATGTAAGAGCTGGCTTCTCAGTGTTGTTCCTGGAGTTTCAAGTAACTGTTTTAGCTAAGAATGACCTTTACCTTTTGTACCAAGACTGAAAGACTGAACCCTCTTAAGGAGTCACAGAGCTTAACGCAAACTCAAGTCATCTTCAAAGCAAATGAGTTTAACAAGTATTTATCAGAAATAGAATATGTGCCTGCTGCGAGTGGCAAATATTATTCCTGGCTTTGAAGAGTTTCTAATTTAGATGAGAAGACAGCATTATCCATTTAAAAAAAGAACCAGAGAACAGTATAAAATAATATATAATAATGTCTGTATACCTACTTCAGGCAGGTGAACACCTAAACTCTGAGCTATGTGATCGTCTATATAATTTTTAACTAATTTAAATTTTTATCAAGATGACACATGTGCCTGTTTTAAAAATCAGGTGTTTTTTTCTTTGAAGATTTCCCTTCTGCCTTCTTCTCTGTGTTCTCTCTTCCCAGAATTCCTGTTAGCCAAAGTTTGCACCTCCCAGATTGATCTTATAATTTACTTTTCTCTCCGGTTTTCTGTTTCTTTGCCTCCTTATTCTACTTTCTGGAAGATTTCCCCCAGTTTTTTCTTCTCTTTAATTTTAAAATTGTGGTTATTTTAATTCCTCAAGTTTTATCTTGTTTTTTGATGATTCCCTATTCTTATTCTTATTTTATAAGTGTAATCTCTTATCTCTCTGAGAATATTTTACTTAAGGCTTTTTTTTTAAGTTTTGTTATGGGTCCTACATTGTCTCCGGTTCCTGTGGGCCACTTTGCTGTTGTTGTTGTTTGTTCCTCTTTGTTATTAGACATTGTCCTCCAGGTGGCTGGTGAACCTTGGCTGTCTATTCCTATTTGAGAGTGAGTCACTATGAAGTTATCTGGAGGCTCTGTAATTGTGTGGGGCTTTTCAAATGATACACTTCATTGTAGGGAAACTTCTAGCTGTCAGTATCTGGAGGTCTTTTCTCAAAGGTCAGTTTGTTTCTCCAGAGAAGAAACTTGCAACGATTGCCCAGTTATGTTTTATAGCCCTGGTTAGTGATAAACTAGAAATGGAGGTGATTTCTTTCATAGGTTCTGAAACTGAGTTAGTTCAAGGTAAACCATGCCTTAAAAGTGATATTTACTCATCAAATTCTTAAGGTACTGATTATAATTTAATTAATATAGTCAGTAAGGTGCCTGATTTTCATATCTATTGTCTGAAATACAGTGTGTATATTGTAGAACTGAAGATGCTCGTAGAAAGACCAAATTTAAACATCCTTTACAAAAGAATATATAGTTTCCTTAACACATCTCCCAATCCTTTACATTCTTGGCAATATATTTAAATGTAAATGTGTGTGCCTGTCCTCTGAGAAAGAGGATAGACCTGTTAAAACTGTGTTTGAGTACAGGGGAGAAGGAAGAGGAGACCAAAATGACCCCCTAATGGAGAAGAACATTGGATGCTTACTGTCACACTAGAACCTGAAACCTCATCTCTGATTGTTTTAACTTGGACAAAATCCTGATATATTCTTTTTTGAACTCTTAACCCGATATCTGTAAAAGTTTAAACCAGTCAGCATATGTTATATACCACATTTCAAAAAACTCTCTGAGATAGTGAGTATCTCCACATTAGAAATAAGAGAACAAGCTCAGAAAAGTTAAAATGATGTAGTCAGGATCGTAAGTCTAGTAAATGTCATATTACTTACGTACTTACTCAGCTCTGTTATGTACTCTAAAGCCCTTTTCTACATTTCTAACCAAGAGGAATTCATTTCGCACTACAATAGGGGGAATCTACAGGATAAATAAAGCTGCTTGGGGAAGCTTATTTTAGTAAAAATAGCATCATACAGAACAAAAAAAGAGTTGTCTAAAGGAAAGTTTCCACTTGGGCTGACTGCAATCTGATGACTAACTTTTACTCTCTGAAGAAGTCCTGATCAAGTCCTGTTTGCTTGCCATTGTTGAGTGAAAGTGAGGTTCAGGGATTATTTAAACCTATTTCTAGAGAACCAGTTTATCTCTGAAACTTTTCTTTTTCTATTCTTCTGACTTGTGACCCAACACTTATAATTACTTTCTTCTTTCTGATTAATTTTATTGATCAAATAACACATACTGTGTGTTTCTACCTCCTGCAACTCTTTGAGTTTCACTATGTTCTTTTCCTTCAATAACTATTATAAACTACCTAAATCGTTGGAAGCTGTGTCTTTTTTTCCCTAATATTTTAAAACTTTTTATTGTGGAAAATTTCAAACACACACAAAATTGGAAAGAATAATGCAGTGATCCCCCCGTGTGAGCCCCCAGTGAATTCCCAATTTCAGTAATTACCAACATTTTGTCCATCAGGTCATCCGTCTTTTCCCATCCTTTTTTTTTAATTATTTTTTTTTATTGGAGTATAGTTGATTTACAATGTTGTGTTAGTTTCTGCTGTACAGCAGAGTTAGTCAGTTAGACATACCCATATATCCACTCTTCTTTCGATTCTTTTCCCACATAGTTCATTAGAGTATTGAATAGAGTTTCCTGTGCTATTCAGCAAGTTCTTATTAGTTATCTATTTTATATATAGTAGTGTGTATATGCCAATCCCAATCTCCCAATTTATTCCTCCCCCCGGTAACCACAAGTTTGTTTTCTACATATGTGACTTAACTTCTATTTTGTAAATAGGTTCCTTGGTACCATTTCTTTAGAGTCCATGTATAAGTGATATCATATGATATTTGTCTTTCTCTGTCTGACTTAACTCAGTATGACAATCTCTAGGTCCATCCATGTCACTGTAAATGGCATTATTTCGTTCTTTTTTATGGCTGAGTAATGTTCCATTGTATATATGTACCACATATTCTTTATCCATTCCTCTGTTGATGGACATTTAGGTTGTTTCCACATCCTCCCCTCCTTTTTTTCTGTAAGTTTTTTTAAGTAAATCCCATACAACATGTAATTTTACCCATAAATACTTCAGAGTGTATCTGTAATGGAGAAGGACCTTTTAAATATACAAAAGTACCATTCAATTATCACACTTAACAAAATTAACAATAGTTCTAAACTGTTTTGACTGGATGTCTTTCTAAGTCATCTAGGTCATTTTAGTGTTGACATAACTCAAGATGGATTCTTCTCCTTTAACATGTGTCTATCTAATTCTTCATCTATGTTATGATCTTCATTTCACTTTGGGGCTGAGTGTGCCTATTATGTAGCATAGGATTTTCTGTGTCTTTAATCAGACAATTTTTGATAATACATTTGTTACCAATGTAATTGAGGCTGTATTCTGGAACCTAAAAGTAAGGTTAGAGTTAGGACTTAGAACTGATCACCTAACTACACCTTACCTCCACCTTAATCGCCACAAATCTTCATCGAGCTGGGATACCTATCTTCCTCATTCCCCGGTAGAGTGAAAATGTGCTCTATAGTGATTTAGCTGTATTAATTCCTCTTAAAGCTTCTCTGCGTCTTAATTTCATGTTTAGGGAACATGAAGTGTACGAAACTTGGCGAAGTTATTTTGAGGACTGGAAATTTGATATCTGTTTGGCAAATAGTTGGTGCTCAGTAAAAAGTGGCTATTATTATCTGCCTTATAATATTGTTGTGAGAGTTTATGAAGGTGTGCTGTAAACTAAAAAGTGACACAGTGCATAACATAATAATAATTGTTTTATATATGTACAATCTGAATCATATATAAATCTAAGAATCCAGGTTAACCAGTTAAGTAATAGTAAGTTCATGAAAAGAACATTTTAAAAAGTAATGCAGAGACTTCCCTGGTGGTCCAGTGGCTAAGACTCAGTGCTCCCAATGCAGGGGGCCCAGGTTCGATCCCGGGTCAGGGAACTAGATCCCACATGCCGCAACTAAAGATCCCACATGTGGCAACTAAGATCCCATGTTCTGCAACTAAGACCCGGCACAGCCAAATAAATAAACAAACTTTTTTTTTTTTAAAGTAATGCAAAAATACAGACTAGAAATCTAGGGAAACACTTCTTCCTAAGACTCTAAATTAAAGATCATGATATATTTTTCAACTGAATATGGTTTTGCCAAAGCCATATTAAAAATTAAAGCACAATTCTTTTCATTTATACTCAATTTCGATTATGTATATTCTTGGGGACAAAACTACATCAAGACTAAGATATTCAAAAGAAAGACAGAAATAAATAAGAATTATACAGCAAATTAACAGGAGGAGAGCATTAGAATCTGGAAAGTCCTCTAAGTGGGCCACAAGCCACTTCTTATGCAATAATTGGTAGTTCAAAAAAAGGTGACCCTATTTTTTTTTATCCCTCATTGAAATTATTGACTCATAAGAGATAGCCTTACTCATCTTATGTCATTGATAGAGTCAGCTTCTAGCCATAAGGTGATAGATTCCTTTTTTTTTTAACATCTTTATAGGAGTATAATTGCTTTATAATGTTGTGTTAGTTTCTGCTGTATAACAAAGAAAATCAGCTATATATATACATATATTCCCATATCCCCTCCCTCTTGCATCTCCCTCCCACCCTCCCTATCCCACCCCTCTAGGTGGTCACAAAGCAACAAACTGATCTCCCTGGGCTATGTAGCTGCTTCCCACTAGCTATCGCTTTTAAATTTGGTACTGTATGTATGTCAGTGCTACTGTCTCACTTCGTCCCAGCTTACCCTTCCCCCTCCCCAAGTCCTCAAGTCCATTCTCTATGTCTGCATCTTTATTCCTGTCCTGCCCCTGATTCATCAGAACCTTTTTTTTTTTTAGATTCCATATATATGTGTTAGCATACAGTATTTGTTTTTCTCCTTCTGACTTACTTCACTCTGTCTGACAGCCTCTAAGTCCATCCACCTCCCTACAGATAACTCAATTTCATTTCTTTTTATGGCTCAGTAATGTTCCATTGTATATATGTGCCACATCTTCTTTATCCATTCATCTGTTGATGGATACCTAGATTGCTTCCATGTCCTGGCTATTGTAAATAGTGCTGCAATGAACATTGTGGTACATGACTCTTTTTGAATTATGGTTTTCTCAGGGTATATGCCCAGTAGTGGGATTGCAGGGTGATATGGTTGTTCTATTTTTAGTTTTTTAAGGAACCTCCATACTGTTCTCCATAGTGGCTGTATCAATTTACATTCCCACCAACAGTGCAAGAGGGTTCCCTTTTCTCCACACCCTCTCCAGCATTTATTGTTTGTAGATGTTTTGATGATGGCCATTCTGAACGGTGTGAGGTGACACCTCATTGTAGTTTTGATTTGCATTTCTCTAATGATTAGTGATGTTGAGCATCCTTTCATGTGTTTGTTGGCAATCTGTATATCTTCTTTGGAGAAATGTCTATTTAGGTCTTCTGCCCATTTTTGGATTGGGTTGTTTGTTTTTCTGATATTGAGCTGCATGAGCTGCTTGTATATTTTGGAGATTAATCCTTTGTCAGTTGCTTCGTTTGCAAATATTTTCTCCCATTCTGAGGGTTCTCTTTTCATCTTGTTTATGGTTTCCTTTGCTGTGCAAAAGCTTTTAAGTTTCATTAGGTCCCATTTGTTTATTTTTGTTTTTATTTCCATCTCTCTAGGAGGTGAGTCAAAAAGGATCTTGCTATGATTTATGTCATAGAGTGTTCTGCCTATGTTTTCCTCTAAGAGTTTTATAGTGTCTGGCTTTACATTTAGGTCTTTAATCCATTGTGAGTTTAATTTTGTGTGTGGTGTTAGGAAGTGTTCTAATTTCATTCTTTTACATGTGCTGTCCAGTTTACCCAACAAAACTTATTGAAGAGGCTGTCTTTTCTCCATTGTGTATTCTTGCCTCCTTTATCAAAGATAAGGTGACCGAATGTGCGTGGGTTTATCTCTGGGCTTTCTGTCCTGTTCCACTGATCTATATTTCTGTTTTTGTGCCAGTACCATACTGTCTTGATTACTGTAGCTTTGTAGTATAGTCTGAAGTCAGGGAGCCTAATTCCTCCAGCTCCGTTTATCTTTCTCAAGATTGCTTTGGCTATTCAGGGTCTTTTATGTTTCCATACAGATTGTGAAATTTTTTTGTTCTAGTTCTGTGAAAAATGCCATTGGTAGTTTGATAGGGATTGCAGTGAATCTGTAAATTGCTTTGGGTAGTATAGTCATTTTCACAATATTGACTCTTCCCATCCAAGAACATGGTATATCTCTCCATCTGTTTATATCATCTTTAATTTCTTTCATCATTGTCTTATAGTTTTCTGCATACAGGTCTTTTGTTTCCTTAGGTAGGTTTATTCCTAGGTATTTTATTCTTTTTGTTGCAGTGGTAAATGGGAGTGTTTCCTTAATTTCTCTTTCAGATTTTTCATCATTAGTGTATAGGAATGCAAGAGATTTCTGTGCATTAATTTTGTGTCCTGCTACTTTACCAAATTCATTGATTAGCTGTAGTAGTTTTGTGGTCTCATCTTTAGGCTTCTCTATGTATAGTATCATGTCATCTGCAAACAGTGACAGCTTTACTTCTTCTTTTCCGATTTGGATTCCTTTTATTTCTTTTTCTTCTCTGATTGCTGTGGCTAAAACTTCCAAAACTATGTTGAATAGTAGTGGTGATAGTGGGCAACCTTGTCTTGTTCCTGATTTTAGAGGATATGGTTTCAGTTTTTCACCATTGAGAATGATGTTGGCTGTGGGTTTGTCATATATGGCCTTTATTATGTTGAGGTAAGTTCTGTCTATGCCTACTTTCTGGAGTTTTTATCATAAATCGGTGTTGAATTTTGTTGAAAGCTTTTCCTGCATCTATTGAGATTATCATGGTTTTTATCCTTCAGTTTGTTAATACGGTGTATCACATTGATTGATTTGCGTATATTGAAGAATCCTTGCATTGCTGGATAAACCCCACTTGATCATGGTGTATGATCCTTTTAATGTGTTGTTGGATTCTGTTTGCTAGTATTTTGTTGAGAATTTTGGCATCTATGTTCATCAGTGATATTGGCCTGTAGTTTTCTTTTTTTGTAACATCTTTTTCTGGTTTGGGGATCAGGGTGATGGTGGCCTCATAGAAAGAGTTTGGGAGTGTTCCTCCCTCTGCTATATTTTGGAAGAGTTTGAGAAGGATGGGTATTAGCTCTTCTCTAAATGTTTGATAGAATTTGCCTGGGAAGCCATCTGGTCTTGGGCTTTTGTTTGTTGGAAGATTTTTAATCACAGTTTCAATTTCAGTGCATGTGACTGGTCTGTTCATATTTTGTGTTTTTTCCTGGTTCAGTCTCAGAAGGTTGTGCTTTTCTAAGAATTTGTCCATTTCTTCCAGGTTGTCCATTTTATTGGCATAGAGTTGCTTGTAGTAATCCCTTATGATCTTTCTATTTCTGCAGTGTCAGTTGTTACTTCTCCTTTTTCATTTCTAATTCTGTTGATTTGAGTGTTCTCCCTTTTTTTCTTGATGAGTCTGGCTAGCGGTTTATCAATTTTGTTTATCGTCTCAAACAACCAACTTTTAGTTTTATTGATCTTTGCTATCATTTCCTTTATTTCTTTTTCATTTATTTCTGATCTGATGTTTATGATTTCTTTCCTTCTGCTAACTCTGGGGTTTCTTTGTTCTTCTTTCTCTAATTGCTATAGGTGTAAGTTTAGGTTGTTTATTTGAGATTTTTCTTGTTTCTTGAGGAAGTATTGTTGTATTGCTGTAAACTTCCCTCTTAGAACTGCCTTTGCTGCATCCCATAGGTTTTGGGTCATCGTGTTTTCATTGTCATTTGTCTCTAGGTATTTTTTGATTTCCTCTTTGATTTCTTCAGTGATCTCTTGGTTATTTAGTAGTGTATTGTTTAGCCCCCATGTGTTTGTATTTTTTCCAGTTTTTTTCCTGTAATTGATATCTAGTCTCATAGCATTGTGGTCAGAAAAGTTACTTGATACAATTTCAATTTTCTTAAATTTACCAAGGCTTGATTTGTGACCAAGATATGATCTATCCTGGAGAATGTTCCATGAGCACGTGAGAAGAAAATGTATTCTGTTGTTTTTGGATAGAATGTCCTATACCTATCAGTTAAGTCCATCTTGTTTAATGTGTCATTTAAAGCTTGTGTTTCCTTATTTATTTTTATTTTGGGTCATCTGTCCATTGGTGAAAGTGGGGTGTTAAAGTCCCCTACTATGATTGTGTTACTGTCAATTTCCCCTTTTATGGCTGTTAGCATTTGCCTTATGTATTGAGGCGCTCCTACGTAGGGTGCATAAATATTTACAATTGTTAATTTTTTTATTTCTTCTGTATTTTGATTTTTTCTTGATTTTTTCTTTGTATTTAATTTAATGTATTTAATGTAGTGTCCTTATTTGTCTCTTGTAATAGTCTTTATTTTAAAGTCTATTCTGTCTGATATGAGGATTGCTACTCCAGCTTTCTTTTGATTTCCATTTGCATGGAATATCTTCTTCTATCCCCTCTTTTTTTCAGTCTGTATGTGTCCCTAGGTCTGAAGTGGGTCTCTTGTAGACAGCACATATACAGGTCTTGTTTTTGTATCCATTTAGCCAGTCTGTGTCTTTTGGTTGCAGGATTTAATCCATTTACATTTAAGGTAATTATCGATATGTATGTTTCTATTTCCATTTTCTTAATTGTTTTGGGTTTGTTTTTGTAGGTCTTTTCACCTTCTTGTGTTTCCTGCCTAGAGAAGTTCCTTTAGCATTTGTTGTAAGGCTGCTTTGGTGGTGCTGAATTCTCTTTTTTTTTTTTTTTTTAGTTATTTCTGAGATATACATTTTGAAGTAATAACTAGAATTATGAGTTATAACATTACACCAGAACATATAAGATTTTTAGAAATTTCATGTAATGTCTCAAACATTTATATTAACATATTTCCATACAAATAACCCAAAGAAAGTTTAGTATTAGTTGTTTTTTGTTTGTTTGTTTGTTTGTTTTTTTATACTGCAGGTTCTTATTAGTCATCAAGTATATACACATCAGTGTATACACGTCAATCCCAATCGCCCAATTCAGCACACCACCATCCCCACCCCACCACGGTTTTACCCCCTTGGCGTCCATACGTTTGTTCTCTACATCTGTGTCTCAACTTCTGCCCTGCAAACCGGTTCATCTGTACCATTTTTCTAGGTTCCACCTACATGCGTTAATATATGATATTTGTTTTTCTCTTTCTGACTTACTTCACTCTGTATGACAGTCTCTAGATGCATCCACGTCTCAACAAATGACCCAATTTCGTCCCTTTTTATGGCTAATATTGCACTGTATATATGTACCACAACTTCTTTATCCATTCATCTGTCGATGGGCATTTAGGTTGCTTCCATGACCTGGCTATTGTAAATAGTGCTGCAATGAACATTGGGGTGCATGTGTCTTTTTGAATTATGGTTTTCTCTGGGTATATGCCCAGTAGTGGGATTGCTGGATCATATGGTAATTCCATTTTTAGATTTTTAAGGAACCTCCATACTGTTCTCCATAGTGGCTGTATCAATTTACATTCCCACCAACAGTGCAAGAGGGTTCCCTTTTCTCCACACTCTCTCCAGCATTTGTTGTTTGTAGATTTTCTGATAATGCCCATTCTAACTGGTGTGAGGTGATACCTCATTGTACTTTTGATTTGCATTTCTCTAATAATTAGTGATGTTGAGCAGCTGTTCATGTGCTTCTTGGCCATCTTTATGTCTTCTTTGGAGAAATGTCTATTTAGGTTTTCTGACCATTTTTGGATTGGGTTGTTTGTTTCTTTAATATTGGGCTGCATGAGCTGTTTACATATTTTGGAGATTAATCCTTTGTCCGTTGATTCATTTGCAAATATTTTCTCCCATTCTGAGGGTTGTCTTTTCATCTTGTTTATGGTTTCCTTTGCTGTGCAAAAGCTTTGAAGTTTCGTTAGGTCCCATTTGTTTATTTTTGTTTTTATTTCCATTACTCTAGGAGGTGGATCAAAAAGATCTTGCTGTGATTTATGTCAAAGAGTGTTCTTCCTATGTTTTCCTCTAAGAGTTTTATAGTGTCCGGTCTTACATTTAGTTCTCGAATCCATTTTGAGTTTATTTTTGTGTATGGTGTTAGGGATTGTTCTAATTTCATTCTTTTACATGTAGCTGTCCAGTTTTCCCAGCACCACTTATTGAAGAGACTGTCTTTTCTCCATTGTATACCTTTGCCTCCTGTGTCATAGATTAGTTGACCATAGGTGCGTGGGTTTATCTCTGGGCTTTCTATCTTGTTCCATTGATCTATGTTTCTGTTTTTGTGCCAGTGCCATATTGTCTTCATTACTGTAGCTTTGTAGTATAGTCTGAAGTCAGGGAGTCTGATTCCTCCAGCTCCGTTTTTCTCCCTCAAGATTGCTTTGGCTATTCGGGGTCTTTTCTGTCTCCATACAAATTTTAAGATGATTTGTTCTAGTTCCATAAAAATGCCATTGGTAATTTAATAGGGATTGCCTTGAATTTGTAGATTGCTTTGGGTAGTATAGTCATTTTCACAGTATTGATTCTTCCAATCCAAGAACATGGTGTATCTCTCCATCTGTTGGTATCATCTTTAATTTCTTTCATAAGTGTCTTATAGTTTTCTGCATACAGGTCTTTTGTCTCCCTGGGCAAGTTTATTCCTAGGTATTTTATTCTTTTTGTTGCAATGGTAAACGGGAGTGTTTCCATAATTTCTCTTTCAGATTTTTCATCATTAGTGTATAGGAATGCAAGCGATTTCTGTGCATTAATTTTGTATCTTGCAACTTTACCAAATTCATTGATTACCTCTAGTAGTTTTCTGGTGGCATTTTAAGCATTCTCTATGTATAGTATCATGTCATCTGCAAACAGTGACAGTTTTACTTCTTCCTTTCCAATTTGTATTCCTTTTATTTCTTTTTCTTCTCTGATTGCTGTGGCTAGGACTTCCAAAGCTATGTTGAATAATAGTGGTGAGAGTGGACATCCTTGTCTCGTTCCTGATCTTAGAGGAAATGCTTTCAGTTTTTCACCATTGAGAATGATGTTTTTGTGGGTTTGTTGTATATGGCCTTTATTATGTTGAGGTAGGTTCCCCCTATGCCCACTTTCTGGAGAGTTTTTATCATAAATGGGTGTTGAATTTTGTCAAAAGCTTTCTCTGCATCTATTGAGATGATCATATGGTTTTTATTCTTCAATTTGTTAATATGGTGTATCACATTGATTGATTTGTGTATATTGAAGAATCCTTGCATCCCTGGGATAAATCCCACTTGATCGTGGTGTATGATCCTTTTAATGTGTTTTTTGGATTCTGTTTGCTAGTATTTTATTGAGGATTTTTGCATCTATATTCATCAGTGATATTGGTCTGTAATTTTCTTTTTTTGTAGTATCTTTGGTTTTGGTATCAGGGTGATGGTGGCCTCATAGAATGGGTTTGGGAGTGTTCCTTCCTCTGCAATTTTTTGGAAGAGTTTGAGAAGGATGGGTGTTAGCTCTTCTCTAAATGTTTGATAGAATTCACTTGTGAAGCCATCTGGTCCTGGACTTTTGTTTGTTGGAAGATTTTTAATCACAGTTCCAATTTCATTACTTGTGATTGGTCTGTTCATATTTTCTGTTTCTTCTTCGTTCAGTCTTGGAAGGTTTTACCTTTCTAAGAATTTGTCCATTTCTTCCAGGTTGTCCATTTTATTGGCATAGAGTTGCTTGTAGTAGTCTCTTAGGATGCTTTGTATTTCTGCAGTGTCTGTTGTAACTTCTCCTTTTTCATTTTGAATATTATTGATTTGAGTCCTCTCCCTCTTTTTCTTGATGAGTCTGGCTAATGGTTTATCAATTTTGGTTATCTTCTTAACGAACCAGCTTTTAGTTTTATTGATCTTTGCTATTGTTTTCTTTGTTTCTATTTCATTTATTTCTGCTCTGCTCTTTATGATTTGTTTCCTTCTGCAAATTTTGGGTTTTGTTTGTTCTTCTTTGTCTAGTTCCTTTAGGTGTAAGGTTAGATTGTTTATTTGAGATTTTTCTTTTTTCTTGAGGTAGGCTTGTATAGCTATAAACTCCCTCTTAGAACTGCTTTTGCTGCATCCCATAGGTTTTGGATCATCGTGTTTTCATTATCATTTGTCTCTGCGTATTTTTTTATTTCCTCTTTGATTTCTTCCGTGATCTCTTGGTTATTTAGTAGAGCATTGTTTAGCCTCCATGTGTTTGTGTTTTTTACGTTTTTTCCCGTGTAATTGATTTCTAATCTCCTGGCGTTGTGGTCAGAAAGGATGCTTGATATGAATTCAATTATCTTGAATTTACTGAGGTTTGATTTGTGACCCAAGATGTGATCTATCCTGGAGAATGTTCCGTGCACACTTGAGAAGAAAGTGTAATCTGCTGTTTTTGGATGGAATGTCCTATAAATATCAATTAAATCTATCTGGTCTATTGTGTCATTTAAAGCTTCTGTTTCTTTATTAATTTTCTGTTTGTATGACCTGTCCATTGGTGTAAGTGAGGTGTTAAAGTCCCCCACTCTTATTTTGTTACTGTCTATTTCCTCTTTTATAGCTGTTAGCAGTTGCCTTATGTATTGAGGTGCTCCTATGTTGGGTGCATATGTATTTATAATTGTTATATCTTCTTCTTGGATTGATCCCTTGCTCATTATGTAGTGTCCTGCCTTGTCTCTTGTAACATTCTTTATTTTAAAGTCTATTTTATCTGATATGAGTATTGCTACTCCAGCTTTCTTTTGGTTTCCATTTGCATGGAATATCTTTTTCCATCCCCTCACTTTCAGTCTCTATGTGTCCCTAGGTCTGAAGTGGGTCTCTTGTAGACAGCATATATATGGGTCTTGTTTTTGTATCCATTCAGCAAGCCTGTGTCTTTTGGTTGGAGCATTTAATCCATTCACATTTAAGGTCATTATCGATATGTATGTTCCTGTTACCATTTTCTTAATTGTTTTGGGTTTGTTTTTGTAGGTCCTTTTCTTCTCTTGTGTTTCCCACTTAGAGAAGGTCCTTTAGCATTTGTTGTAGAGCTGGTTTTGTGGTGCTGAATTTTCTTAGCTTTTGCTTGTCTGTAAAGCTTTTGATTTCTCCATCGAATCTAAATGAGATCCTTGCCTGGTAGAGTAATCTTGGTTGTAGGTTCTTCCCTTTCATCACTTTAAGTATATCATGCCACTCCCTTCTGGCTTGTAGAGTTTCTGCTGAGAAATCAGCTGTTAACCTTATGGGAGTTCCCTTGTATGTTATTTGTCACTTTTCCCTTGTTGCTTTCAATAATTTTTCTTTGTCTTTAATTTTTGCCAATTTGATTACTATGTGTCTCGGCATGTTTCTCCTTTGGTTTATCCTGTATGGGACTCTCTGCGCTTCCTGGACTTGGGTGGCTATTTCCTTTCCCATGCTAGGGAAGTTTTCGAGTATAATCTCTTCAAATATTTTCTCAGGTCCTTTCTCTCTCTCTTCTCCTTCTGGGACCCCTATAATGCGAGTGTTGTTGCATTTAATGTTGTCCCAGAGGTCTCTTAGGCTGTCTTCATTTCTTTTCATTCTTTTTTCTTTATTCTGTTCTGCAGCAGTGAATTCCACCATTCTGTCTTCCAGGTCCCTTATCCATTCTTCTGCCTCAGTTATTCTGCTATTGATTCCTTCTAGTGTATTTTTCATTTCAGTTATCATGTTGTTCGTCTCTGTTTGTTTGTTCTTTAATTCTTCTAGATCTTTGTTAACCATTTCTTGCATCTTCTTGATCTTTGCCTCCATTCTTTTTCCAAGGTCCTGGATCATCTTCACTATCATTATTCTGAATTCTTTTTCTGGAAGGTTGCCTATCTCCACTTCATTTAGTTGTTTTTCTGGGGTTTTATCTTGTTTCTTCATCTGGTACATAGTCCTCTGCCTTTTAATCTTGTCTATCTTTCTATGAATGTGGTTTTTGTTCCACAGGCTGCAGGATTCCCATTTATCTTTTTATTAAAATATTTGGTTGGCAGTTATCGATAAGGTAAAAGCTAAGTAACTCAGCTCTTGTAATTTCACATTTATCTTGTTACTCTCTTTAGGAAATTCATTAAAACTGAATTTTATATGATTCATATAAGCAATTCAGTTTTGTCCATCTGGTGTCCGTCTTACAGCTATTCTTCCCTTTCGCTTAAAAAAAGTATGTATTTGACTCTTAGGATTACTGTTAACTTTCTAAAATTAATTTGGATATCAACCTGGATTGTCATTTTAAAATTTTATCAGACAGGTGATAAAACTGCTGAAATATATTATACTGATGGAAGCCAGTCAAATCTCTTTATTCAATACATATAACCTGAGTCTTCCCAAGCTTCATCAGACAGAGGGTACCAGTGGAGACAAAATAATGTTTATAACCCAAGTTTCAATGACTTACCCATTCTCTTCTGCCCAGAAAAGTTCCCAGGCAGCTATGAAGTATTCTTCAATATGGCTGGAGTTCCCAAGAGACGGCTCCCATGCAGTCTTAAACAAATGATTGCTAGTCCTGTCGTCATTGCTACTATATTTTCAGGCATTGTCACTTCGGGGTACTACTGCATCCCACTGGGCTGCAGTTTCTCCTTTTCTTAGGGTGACTTCTTTCTCAGGAGCGTACTCAAAAAGCTTAACTCAACCTTTCCTTAGGTATGATGAGCCCACCTAATTAAAAAAAAGGAAAAAAAAGAGTCCTAATTCCAAATCAGTATGGTGGGGGAATCAGTCAACTCTGGGCATACTTATGAATCCCAGAGCAAGAACTAAAAATCAGTCATAAAACCAGAAAGTACTGTTTTACTGAAAATTTTTCTAGAACTTCACTGTTCAATACAGTAACTACATATGGCTAGTGATATTTAAATTAATTTAAATGAAATCAGATTTAAAATTCTGAACTTCATTTGCACCGGACACATTTCAAGTATTCAATACCCACATGTAATCAATGACTACTGCATTAGACAGCATAGATATAGAATATTTCTCTTATTGCAGAAAGTTCTGCTGGACAGGGTCCCTCTAGAACATTACATTTTGAGCAACAAGCCATTGATACCCCTATAACTTTGACAGTGCTCCAGTGTATTGAGGAAGGCGCCTAAAGCTACAGTGCTTGGTAGCTGATTTGGGTGGAGTAGAACCACATCCCAGTGGCCTTATTTTTCTGCACTGGTACCTGCCTGCTGTTTAAGCAAGAAAGATTTGGTTGTTTCTGTTTGTTTGTTTGTTTGTTTTTTATAAATGTATTTATTTATTTATATTTGGCTGCATTGGGTCTTCGTTGCTGCATGCGGGCATTCTCTAGTTGCAGCGAGCAGGGGCTACTCTTCGTTGCGGCGCGCGGGCTTCTCGTTGCAGTGGCTTCTCTTGTTGCGGAGGACAGGCTTTAGGCGCATGGGCTTCAGTAGTTGTAGCACACGGGCTCAGTAGTTGTGGCTCATGGGCTCTAGAGCGCAGGCTCAGTATTTGTGGCGCAAGGGCTTAGTTGCTCCGTGGCATGTGGAATCTTCCCAGACTAGGGCTTGAACCCATGTCCCCTGCATTGGCAGGCAGATTTTTAATCACTGCGCCACCAGGGAAGTCCCAAAAGATTTGGTTTTAAAGAACTCCATTGAGTTCTTATTTTCTTAAACAACAGTAACCCACATCCTTCCCCCGCTCCGCGTTTTCACTGATACATTATATTCTTCAATAAACATTATATGAGCTTTCAATTCTGGGAGAAACTTTAAAAACTATTTATAGATCAGCTAAAGTTACACTTGATCAGATAATTAGGTATCAAATTATAAGAATAATCAGTTTCTACTTCTGAATTTTAAAAAAATACTTAGAAAGGATTATTCATTTCAAAAAGTGAAAATTGTTAGAGAAAACATTTCATCCTATCACTCTATAAGTAGTCTTGTACCAAGGTTTACCACCCCACCCCCCAAAAAAAGAAGAAGAAAAAGAAGAGGAAAAACCTTTTTGGGAGTCGTTTGATAATTAATTATTTTGTTTTTGTTGAGACGTATTCTTTGGCCAGTCCCTTCAGGTTTTGTCCAAATGTGCTCATTTTACTGACAATAAATCTTTGAAAGTATTTGCCAGTCACTGTGCATTGTTTGTGCTTAATGCTATTTGTTGTTGATTAGGGAAAATGCTATTGAAAGTCCAATGAGCAGATTTTGCTTTTTAAATGTATTTTGTTGGGGCTTCCCTGGTGGCGCAGTGGTTGAGAATCTGCCTGCCAATGCGGGGCACACGGGTTCAAGCCCTGGTCTGGGAAGATCGCACATGCCGCGGAGCAACTGGGCCCGTGAGCCACAATTACTGAGCCTGCGCGTCTGGAGCCTGTGCTCCGCAACAAGAGAGGCCGCGATAGTGAGAGGCCCGCACACCGCGATGAAGAGTGGCCCCCGCTTGCCACAACTAGAGAAAGCCCTCCCACAGAAACGAAGACCCAACACAGCCATAAATAAATGAATAAATAAATTTTTTTTTAAATGTATTTTGTTGTGAAATACAAAAGAATGGAAGACATCATCCCAACTTTTGGTAGGCCAGTCTTAGCAAGGCAGTCAAATAACATATATATGTATATAATGGTTTGAACTTAAGGAGAGTTGAAATGATTGTAACTTCAAGACTGTTTGCCCATGAATCAAGGGAGTTTGCAGGAGGATCACCTCATTGAAGTAGTCTGTAGACTGGGACTTCCCTGGTGGTCAAGTGGCTAAGACTCCATGCTCCCAGTGCAGGGGACCAGGGTTCGATCCCTGGTCAGGGAACTAGATCCCTCATGCTGCAACTAAGAGTTTGCATGCTGCAAAGAAGATCCCACACGTGGCAACAAAGATCCCATGTGCCTCAAATAAGACCCAGAGCAGCCTAATTAATTAATTAAATAATTAAAAAGATAATAAAGCAGCTTATTAAAAAAAAAGACCTAATCTGTAGACCGAAAACTTTGATAAATTTTGAATTGTCAACAATGTTCTCCAGACTCACTAAGTACTAGCTGGTGTTTAGTACACTGAAGAAAAATATTTAACATGAAGTTCAGTGGCTTATAAACTTCAGATTCAGTTACCTTTAAGGATGATTAAATTGGAAGCTGGAGCAGTTAACCTAACAATGAGCTAAATAATGACTTCTTAACCATGTGCAAGGCATTGTAGGCCCTGCACCATATGGCAAAACTTAGGAATTATTTTAACCTTCCTTTTAAACATTGTTTAAACATTCTTAGATTATATTTAAACTACTAAGTGGGGTAGTTTTATCTGAATCTAAGTCTACGTAAGTTGTGGATTTCACCTCTCGTGGATGTATTTCTTTAATTTGAAGGTACTAGCCATTGGAGATCATGGTTGTACTCTTGTGGGACTTGAGTAATAGAGATTCAAGCCTAACATACTGTCTGTCAAACTTTACCAGCTGTGCAGATTCCAAGTGGTGGATTCCATATGCCAAGGATGGGAGAGTAGCTTGGCCACTAGAGGGGAAAAAAGGTCAGGAACAGATGGGGAAGGCTGGGGACAAGTGTAGGGAAGAGGTTGCACCACCTCTTCATAAGGAAGACAACCTCTCACAACTGGAAGAAAACACAGTTCAGTCCCTGGGGCAGAAAAGTCAGTAAATGATCCAGGAACATAAGCCATAGTCAAAGCAGTGAGAAACATGGGCAGGGAATCAATAAACCAGACTAGAGCCCAGACATTACCAAGTTATCACACTGGTAGTTAAGTTCAAGTCCAGGTTGAAGAAGGCAGTCAGATTGCTGGAAGTGGAACAGGTCATGTAACACTTTTGATTATTTCTCCAACACTGTTCAATATACTGACCCTCTTGAACTGGGCAAGCAGGGCTTGAGTCTATTTCCCAAGCAAGCAAGGGAAATCTGATACTATCTTACTTTGGTATTGTCACATTTCCTGTCACATTGCTGATTTAGTTTAATAATGCTAGAACTATTACTGTTTTCTTCCTGGTAAGTTCTCTGCACATCATAGAGTACTTCTTTGGGTCTAAATAGTTTTGTTCTTGTTTTTAAATAGTTAGTTTTTTACAAAGGAGAAATTAATTGACATAAAGATGATATAATATAATTTTCTAGTAAGTCTGGCCCATTTCCATTTTTAGAACTATCTAATAATTTAGAATTTATCTCTAAGTATTAAATACCTATAAAGGCAATGCACATTGGGATATAACAAAGAATAAAAGTTTTCCTTAATCCCTCTCCTATATACACATCCATAGAATTCTGTACTTTTCCTTTCCAATTTTTACTCATGCTTTAATTATATGTGCATGTTTGTCAACCATGCAGGACTGTACACTCCATGACATCAGGAACATTCTCAGCACTTAGTACAGAGCCTGGCTGTAGAAGCCAATCACTAACATTTGTTGACCACAGAATGTATGGTGTAGTTGGAGTAGAAGGGAGCTATAATACAGATGTTAAAAGATACAGAGTAGAATTACAGAGGAGGAGATTAGCAATTTAGTCTTATCAAGAAGATTTTCAGAATTGACATGTACACACTGCTATATTTAAAATATATAACCAATAAGGACCTACTGTACAGCACAGAACTCTGCTCAGTATTCTGTAGTAACCCAAATGGGAAAAGAATTTGAAAAAGAATAGATACGTGTATATGTATAACTGAATCACTCCACTGTACACCCGAAACTAACACAACATTGTTAATCAACTATACTCTAATATAAAATTTAAAAAAAAAATTTTTTTTAATTGCATTGAACTGGGCCTCATCAAGAGATAGGATTTATACAAGCAGAGAGAGAAGTTTTCCAGGAAGTTGAAGGGAGTTTGAGAGGGCAAAATACTGGATTTGTTCAGCACAGGCATGAAACTCTATTGAGAGTCTTGTTTTAACATCAGTAGATAAGGCTGCAAGGTAGATTGGAAAAACAAAATAGAGGATCTAAGGCTGGGGCCGGTCTGGAATTCCTAATCCAGATGAGTGCTTGTGGCTGACCTCAGCACGGGGATGGCGTTAGTTGAGGGAGCGCTAATCTGGAGGTCAGGAGGCTAAGGCTCCATCCAGTTTTGTTTGTGACATGAAAGATGTGGATGAGGATGAATGTGGGGGCAACTGTTCTTAATTCTGTCACATTCAAGTGATTGCAAGCTCGACCTTTTAAGGAAAGTGTCAGTGGTTTTATAATAAATAATCTTCATTAAAAAAAAAAAGTAGAGGACCTAGAATCCCATGCTAAGGAGTTTATATTGTTTCCTCTGGACTGATATATATATATATATATACGTATATATATATATATATATATACGTATATATATATATATATTTTTTTTTTTTTTTTTTGGCCTCACCTCGCAGCATGTGGAACTTCCCCCACCAGGGATTGAACCTGTGCCCCCTGCAGTGGAAGTGCAGAGTCTTAACCACTGGACCACCAGGGAAGTCCCTGGACCAATGTTTTTCAGCGTGTTCCTCACCAGTTTGTAAGATACCTCATATAAAGCCCATCCCATTGACTAATAAATTTGTATAATGCCACATGCTATATTTCTTGGGATGTCACAGTGCATACTAGTAAATTTCCTGAAATCCTACAGGAAATAAACTTTTGAACTTTGTTTAACCAAATGCTTCCCAATTATGTGACCACCTTTGAACTCTTTTAGTATCCAGCAGATCCATTATTCCTCAGAACACACTTGGGAAATGATATTTATGTAATAGCAAGCCTTCAAAGATTTTGAAAGAGGATTCTCATAATTAGAAAAGATGTTTTTATTTGTACATTTTAGCAGAAAAGAAATGCAAATACATAGACCCCTGACTCCTTTTGCTTCTTTTAGAGGGATGCTGTTCTGTGTTATCTTTAAGTGCTATTTACATTGTGTGTTATCTTAAAATTACCAAATCTGTTTGGAAATAGTCAGGATAAAAACAGATAAATTTAGATGCCCTGCTCATTCATCTTCAGCTGTTATCAATCATTGTTTACTCGTCCTGGTTTTCTCCAGAAATTGAACTGAATAGAGATGTGGTTCTCTAGGTGTGACTACTGGATCAGCTGCCTGAGTATCACCTGGGGGTGGTGGGGAAGGGCAGTGATCTGGCTTTAAAAAGCCCTCCAGATGATTCTGACACACGCTGAAGTTTGGAAACCACTCGAATGGACTAACTCAACCTGAAGCTTTCGAAACTCTAGGTCACGCTGGGAGGAGAAGCATCTCAGCTGCCACAGCTTTCATTGATCCATTTTAAAGTGATAATGTTAGTTCACCTTCTCACATTTAACTTGTTTTTAAATTAAATATCTGAGATTTACACGGCTCTTTGGTTTCTTAGCATTAGAGTCACTCTATCTTTCTCAACACCGGCAGCCATCTGCTAGCTTCTCATTTAGACTACAGGTACAGTTCTCCAGAGAATATTAGCTTCCGTCTTTTCAAAAGTTTGCTCTTTTTTCTTTCCCTGGTAGTTTGGCAGACATTCCTAGAAAGAAAAAAGTAGTATCATAATTTATTGGAGCTCAGAAGAGTGAATCTCTGTGTCTATTTTTAATCAAGAGTGAATATATTTTCTCTCTGAAAAGAAGATCCTTATCCCTTTTATCAGTTGTCTAGCTGTGGGTATTTCCTAGTTATAACTTTATATATTTAGTCCTCTTATTATTTTCCTTTGTTTAGAAATGCAAATTCAAAACAATGGGAAAAATTGATGAGCCCCTCACCTTTTTTGAGGGGGGAGGAAAATTGTAATAAATGCAAAACTTTCTTCTCTCCTTCTATAGTCCTCTAGTTTAGGGACGTACAATATAAATTGCTTATAAAAGTAGGTTGGATATATTAAATTTTAATTTTGAAAATCATTATAAAATCCTATTCATGTTTGATATAACACAACCTGATTCCCATTACTCCTGCTTTAGATTCCTTCTCTTCTGTACCGTATTTTTAAAATGTTTTCTATTTGAAAATCCTCACAATAAATTACAAACTACACTTTAAAGGATGTAAAGATAGAGGAACATGTCAAGGTAAATCTTCAGCTTTCACAAGTCTGTGATGATTATAAAATAGAGACCTCCAAAGAAACTGAAATTCAGAGGAGGAGAATTCAAAGTGAAACTGATTTAGACAGTGATTTCTCCTGACTCCCTTCCTACCCCCATCTATTAGGTTAAAATCCCTTTAAAAATGTGAGAGTTGCTAAAGGCTGCAGAATTCATGTACTGAAATTTTCAAGCAGTATGAAGCTATTGTGGAAGAACAAGTACAGTTTGTGTGTTATAGTTAAATCTACCAGACGGGCTGGCAAGCGGAGCAAATCACGAGTTTGGGGTGGTGAGTGTTTGCTTTAAGCAAAGACATCCAGTCTCCATAGCACTGTGATTTTATAGCATAGATCAGAGTATACTGTTTTTTTAGCTAACACCATTTGCCCCACAACATACTAAAAAAGATTGAATCAATAAATCTTGAACTTCCAGAAAAATGTGTAAAATAAGCAGGTCACAGTATAGAGTGAGTCAGTATGTAAGTAGGAAGGTAGAAGCTCTGTAAAAAGCTAAGGAAAAAGCAGTTTTACATAGTAAGATTTGCATGTGTTAGAAAATAGTTAAGCTGAAGTTAGAGTCATTTTCATAATCCTTTTTAATTATATTTAGGATGTGGTATAAATCCATGTAGTATGGATTTTGAGAGGAAAGATGTTCATTAAAAATAATAGTTTTTATAAAATTTTGAAAGCAGGAAATATATGGTTTCTTGTTTTTAAAAAAATACTATAAATGGGCCCATTCATAAAAGTTCTGCTTATTTTTCTCAGAGATTCACATGTGTTAATATCCTCTATGTCAAAATATTTACTTTTCATGTGTTTAAATCAAGAAAACATTTATCCTCTTAACATAAATAGTAGAATGAGAGTTTAAATTCTACCTATTTATACAAAGAGGTTTTTAGATAATTTCACTTTTGGTGTCTCAGCTTCAGAGATTTTAACTCTTATCTTTTATGATCTCTAAAATATCTCTTGCTCTGTTGACTTAATTTGAATAATATAATCAATCATGGCTTGAACATTTTATAGCTATGAATTTATTGTTTCTTTTTAACTGCCTGCCCCAGTTAATTTTTTTTAGACTATTAGTGATCTCTACAGAAGAATCATGACATTTGCACATAGAAAATTTGAAAGCAGCTGTGTGAAAACAGTAGTTATTGAGCAAGATATTCATTTAAATGCAAACTTCTTGATCTTGAATCTTTTATGTTGATCTTATCTTTGAAAACGTACATATGGTTTTCAGCTTACTCAGGACACTATTTCCTTCTGTAACATACAGTCAGTCATTGAGATCTGCTTCCATTTCAGATTAGTTCAGATTAGTTTAGTGTAGTATTTATTATTACACAAAATAAAAATTATCGGGTATATACGCAAAATGACAAATACAACTTTATTCATTGAGGCATTGCTTGTAATGGGCAAAAGATTAGAAACAACCTAAATATCTGAACTAATTAAATTTCAGCATTCCATACAATGGCATATACTATATCCCCATCAAATAGGTAAAGCATCTCTTTGTGGACCGATATTGGACAAGGTCCTAGAGATATTGACAAGAAAAAAAGCAAGATGCATAAGAGTGTATCAAAGAAAACTCTGAATGGTTTCAGACACACCAAACACAAAAAAATAACAGCTATTGTCTCTTGGGAGGACAGAGTATAGAGTTAGATAGATGGAGCCTAGGAATCTTTTTTCTTTTAATTTTGTATCCTGTGTATGTGTTACTATTGTTTTAAAATTACCTTGAAAAATCATCTTGATTAGAAAAGTGCTGATAGCTGTCTGAAAACTGAAACTATGGTATATTTAATGTCCAGGTATAAAGTTCATTTTTACTGATTAGAATGCGTGATTGAAATGAAAAGTTGGATATTACAGCAGAAAACTTTGGCTCTGTTGTTTGGCTCTAGTTATGAGGAAGTGATTCTTCCTTTAATATTTTGCTCTATACAGTAGATTTACCCTGGGAAATTATCTGTAACTCAGATTTAGTAGAAACTTTTTTTAAAGCCAAGTATTCTTCAAAGCTATGACACTTTAACATAACTGTTTTTAAAATTCTGATTTTTCTGTAACATTGGGTTCTTTTATTTATTTTTTATAAATTTATTTATTTGTTTATTTTTGGTTGCATTGGGTCTTCGTTGCTGCGTGTGGGCTTTCTTTACTTGCAGCGAGTGGGGGCTACTCTTTCTTGCGGTGCACGGGCTTCTCATTGCGGTGGCTTCTCTTGTGGAGGAGCACAGGCTCTAGGCTCCCGGGCTTCAGTAGTTGTGCCGCGCGGGCTCAGGAGTTGTGTCTCATGGGCTCTAGAGCGCAGGCTCAGTAGTTGTGGCGCACGGGCTTAGTTGCTCCACAGCATGTGGGATCTTCCCGGACCAGGGCTCGAACCCGTGCCCCTGCATTGGCAGGCGGATTCTTAACCACTGCGCCACCAGGGAAGTCCAACATTGGGTTCTTTTAAAACAGAGCATTCAATCACTATGCAGCCTTATCGAAGTTAATAACAGCTTGTCCTGCTAAACTTAGAGCCATGTATAGTTCTAATTGAAGTTTTGCAAAAACAGCAATTTGGATTTTTCTCTTTTAATATTCTAAAAATTGGTTTAAGAAACAGAAATTCATATCTTTAGAATATTGGAAAAAGTACTATATAATGACTAAACTGTGCCCTAAACGGTCGTGTTTAAAATCACCTTCTGTTCTAAATTCTTTCTCAGATTTTCAGGCATTCTTAAATTACTTATATTTTACTAAATGCAAATTTGCTTTATGAAGCTGTATGCAGTTCAAATATAGGAAATTAATTCTTACAAGGAAATGCTTGATGTTCAGAGTTTGGAATAATCGGTTGGCTATAGGAAAACATTATTGAACATCACAGACTGACTTGCCTTCATAGGGATGAATTTTAAACTATTACTTTTTCTTTGTAAATGGAAAAAAGAACCTCTAATTGTCCTCTATTTATAGTAACCATATGTCCCAGACTTTCCAAGATAGTTCCCAGTTTTGTATTCTCCATCACCTCAGACCGTGCATATAGATTTTTAGGTTGGAAAATTTGTTCATTCTTCTAATATGAGAAATATAGTTCTTTGGGATCGTTTAATTTAAAGTAGACGTTAAGAAGCTCATTTTAGATCACTTCTTTTAAAGAAGGACGATGTGTAGCAAGAACTTTCTAAAATACATTTTTATATACCAGAATTACTTGAGACAAGGGAAGTTTCAGTATGTGGAATTTTTGCTCTATGCTCTTGTTCACACAGTGCAATCAATGAAAAAGGAATATGGGATAAGATGTTTTCTTTCTGCCAGGCACTGCCTCTGTAATAGAGACTGAATCTCTAGGAAAGATTTGTAAGTTAAAAGGTTTTAAGAAATAAGGAGCACAATAAACACATGAAAAGATGCTCAGTATCATTGCCTCAGGGAAAGGCAAACAAAACCATAATGAGATATCACTTCACACCCACTAGGAGGGCTATATAAAAAAGATAGGTAATAATAAGTGTTGGCAGGGATATAGAGAAACTAAAACCCTCTTACAGTGCTGGTGGGAATATAAAATGGTGCAGCCGCTTTGGAAAGTCTGCAGTCCCTTAAAAGATTAAACAGAGTTACCATATTACCCAGAAATTCCACTCCTAAGTATATACCCAAGAGAGATGAGAACATGTGTCAGTACAAAAACTTGTACTCTGGCTTCCCTGGTGGCGCAGTGGTTGAGAATCTGCCTGTCAATGCAGGGGACACGGGTTCGAGCCCTGGTCTGGGAAGATCCCACATGCCGCGGAGCAACTAGGCCCGTGAGCCACAACTACTGAGCCTGCGCATCTGGAGCCTGTGCTCCGCAACAAGAGAGGCCGCGATAGTGAGAGGCCCGCGCACCGCGATGAAGAGTGGCCCCTACTCGCCGCAACTAGAGAAAGCCCTCCCACAGAAACAAAGACCCAACATAGCAATCAATCAATCAATCAATAAAAAAATAAATAAATCTTTAAAAAAAAAAAAACAGAAATAAACATGCCACAGCATAGCCTTGAGGATATAATTAAAGCTAACTTGTCCATTTCAAAAAAAAAAAAAAAATTATCATCAACTCATGTTCTGGAATAGGAATATGGCCCTAAACTAAGCTAATTTGCTAGGCTTCAGTCTCCAGTCATGCTCCTTTTATTGTATGTACCTGTTTGACCTGTCCAAAGACTGGTCCATGGGAAAAGGGAGCAGGGGTTTCATTATAAAATCTAGCATTTCAAATATAACAGCTAACATTTATTGAAAACTTATTGCTTGCTATGTATTATGCAACATACTTTATGTATATTATCTCATTTAATTCTCACAAAACCCTGTTAGTTGGCTATGATTATTCCTATTCTTGTGGAAGCATCCCTCTTATAACTCTCCACCCTCCTGCTCCAGTATGCACTGGTTGTTTTGTAGGTGTTACACTACTGTCATTCTGACAGTTCCCTTCCCCATAATTCTAGGGAATCCTCTTTTCTTCTCTCCTGTCTTGAATCCCCTGCATCTTCCCTTACCATGTTGTCCTCCCTCATTTTGGTGAAATATATCCTCCATTACCTTAGAAGAACACCAATGTCTTTATTCTGCCTTCATTATTGAAAAAGATATTTTGGCTGCGTCTAGAATTCTATGTAGGATATATTTTTCTCTCACAATTTTGAAAGCATTATTCTCTTGTCTTTCAGTTTGGGGTATGATCTGTTTTGTATCTCCCAGAGCTCTTAGAATTTCTTTATCTCTGGTGCTTCGAAATGTCACAGTATTGTGCCTTTCTGTGGGTCTTTTCTTCAAGTATTTTACCTAAAACTCAGTGAGGCCTTCCACTCTCAAAATTCATTTTCTTGAGTTTAGGGAAAGTTTCTTAAAATGCTTCTTTGATAATTCCTTCCCTTTTTGCTTTTCTTTCTGGAATGCCTACTGCTTAAATGTTGACTTTTAAAATTTATCCTGTAATTTCTTTATTTTGGGAATCCTACAGTCTTTTCTTTTGTCTTTTAGTTCTACTTTCTGAGAAATTTCTTTAACTCTATTTTCTAATTCTATCTTAAACTTTTTATTTCAGTTATATTTTTAATTCCCAAGAGTTCTTTCTTGTTCTTTAATTGCTTTTTTTATACCCTGCTATTCTGTTTGATAGATGTTTATCTGTTATCTCTGAGAATATTAATTACAGTTTTTCTCAAGTATTTTTCCTGCAGTCTGACTTGATTCTTATTTATCTGACTCCCTTCTTGCTGTTTGTTTTTTTGGATTAGGTCTCTGTTTCTCATGTTAAAGACTTTACTCAAATATTTAATGGTCCTTAACTGTCCATAATGTATAAGATTCAGGGTTTATTGCCTGCTGATATGATGCATTGAGAAGCGCACCAACATCACTTTTATAGTATTCTTGCAAAAAAATGCATAACCTAAATTCAGCCATGAAGAAATAATACACAAACCCAAATTGAGGGATATCCTATAACTAGCCAGTATGCTTTTAAAATGTCAATATTATGAAAGACAAAGAGACTGAGGTACTTTCCAGATTCAAAGAAACTAAGGAGACATGACAATTAAACGCAGTGTATGATCCTAAAATGAACCCTGGACCAAAATTAGTAGGACAGTTGGTGAAATTTGAGTAAGGTCCGTAGATTAGTTAATGTTATTCCTGGTTTTTTATACAACTCAATAGCAAAAAAACAAACAATCCAGTTAAAAAATGGACAGAGGATATAAATAGACATTTTTCCAAAGAAGACATACAGATGGCCAACAGACACATGAAGTGATGTTCATTATGACTAATAAGGAAAATGCAAATCAAAAGCACAATGAGCTATCATCTCACACCTGTCAGAATGGCTATTTTCAAAAAGACAATAACAAGTGCTGGCAAGGATGTAGAGAAAAGGAACCCTTATGCACTATTGGTAAGAACGTAAGTTGGTGCAGCCACTATGGGAAACAGTATGGAGGTTCCTCAAAAAATTAAAAATAGAACTACCATATGATCCAGCAATTCCACTTTGGGGTATTTATCAAAAGAAAACAAAAACACTAACTTGAAAAGATACATGCACTCTCATGTTCATTGCAGCATTATTTACAATAGCCAAGCTATGGAAACAACCTAAGTGTCCATCAATAGATGTATATATATATATACACACACATACAATGGAATATTAACCATAAAAACAAGAATGAAGTCTTGCCATTTGCAGCAACATGGATGGACCTTGAGGGCATTATGCTAAGTGAAATAACTCAAAGAAAGGCAAATAATGTATGCTGTCACTTATATGTGGAATCTAAAAACAAAACAAACAAAAACCAAGCTCATACAGAACAGATTGGTGGTTGTCAGAGAGGCAGGGGATGAGGACTGGGGTAAATGAGTGAAGGGGGTCAAAAGATACAAACTTACAGTTTTAAAATAAATAAGTCATGAGGACATAATTACAGCCTGGTGACTACAGCTAATAATACTGTATAACATACTTGAAAGTTGCTGAGAGAGTAAATCTTAAAAGTTCTCATCACAGGAAACAAAAATTCTGTAACCATGTAAGGTGCCCAATGTTAACTAGTTTAATTATGGTGATTATTTTGCAATATATACAAATATTGAATCATTATGTTGTACATCTGAAACTAATGTAATGTTGTATGTCAATTATACCTCAATTAAAAAAAATTTAAGTATGTGGGTGGATGCATGCAGGAAAAAAATCTCAGAAAAGTTACTTAACAGTTAACTCTAGTGCCCTCCGGGAACTGGGATTGCAGGGTCAAGGTTTTCATAAGCTTACTTTAAATTGATAAAGATTATGGGTGACAGATATTTACTGTCTGTTACGTGTATAGGTTTTTTTTTAACAATTGAAAAAGCTTAAGAATAAAAGAATGAATAAATAAAAGTGTTAATATTTCCTCTAAAAATATTTCACCTAGTTTTGATAATTGTGCTATGGTTATGTAAGATGTTAACATTTGGGGAAGCTGGTGATTTTATTCTTTAAATATTTTTCTCTCTTCTCTCTCTCTCTCTCTCTTTCTCTTTTCTCTTCCTTCCCCTCCTATCTTTCTGGAACTTCACTTACACATATATTATACTGCTTGATATTTTACCACAAGTCCTCTTTATTTTTCATATTATATAAATTCTTTTGATATATCTTCAGGTTCACAGAACTTTTCTCTAGTTATTTTCAATCATACGTTAAGCGGATCCACTGATCTTTAATTCAGATATTCTATTTTTCAGTTCTATATATATTTCAAAATATACATTTAATTCCCTGTTATAGTTTCCATTTCACTGCTGAGATTCCCTATCCATTCATTTATTATGACCTTATTTTCCATCTTATGTCCTTGAACATCTTTATAATAGCTACTTTCATTTTCCTGTCTGCTAATTCCAAGATCTGGCTTATCTTGTGGTCAGTTTCTATTAATTACCTTTTCTCTTGCTACTGGGTCACATTTTTCTATTTCTTTGCATATTTAGTAATTTTTAATGTATATTGGACAGTGTGTGTGGCACATGATGGATACAATGAGTTTTGTTATCTTTCCCTAAAGAGTGTTGATTTTTGTTCTAGCAGGTTATTAACTTAGCTGAACTCTAAATGCTAGCTCCCCTTAGGTGAACATCAACTGTGAAATCTATGCTGAGTCCTTTCAGCCTTCCAGCTGTTGCCTTTCACATATGCAGTTCAGGGATCAGCTAGGAATTTGGGTAGAGTTTATACATAGATTTGAAGGGACTCTTGTGGGTTCTTCCTTTCAGGGGTTGTCCCCCTCACTTTCCAGTTAGACTGTTGACTTCAAAGTAAGTCTTTGGACTCCTCAAATGAGTAAGATTTCAGATTTCTCTTTGAGTTCCAATCATTCCACCATATGAACTGTGGAGTACTACCAGGTGAAAAGCCGTATGAACAGGAATCCTACCTAGCACAGTTCATTCTTTCAAGGATTGACTGCCTTCCAATTTCTGCTTGCTTTTGGTCACTCTGTGGTGCTTTCAAATAGTTGTTTTGATACATTTTCAGAGTATATAGTTATTATCTTCAGAAGGATCAATCTAATATACTCTATTCTGCCATGACCAGAAGTTGTAGCATATTACCTTTTATTTTCCATTGATTTTTTCATTGATATTTCATAGGGTTAAACAAACAAAAAAAAACTTCGATGTATTTTTGTGAATGATGACAATAGCTCATCAAAGTTTTCCAAAAAGATCAAGCATATTACTAATGTCATTTTTTCTTCTTTCTTTTGTAGACAAGAGATGATTTCCTAGGTCAAGTGGATGTTCCTCTTTATCCATTACCGGTTAGTATAGATGTCCATGATTTTACTTTTTATGTTTATTCTTTTTATTTTAATAAATACTTACAGATACACAATATAGTAAATGTAAATATTTGATTTGTAAAGTGTATACTGCTATTATTTCTTGAGCATATTGTTTTCTGAAAACTCATCTCAGTTTTCCATTTTATTTTCAAAATTCCCTTACATGAACCCCAGTAAGAAATAGAGAGCCACTGAAGTTGGCTGACATCATGAAAGCATTGTTTGAGGAAGATCAGTTTGGAAATATTCTACTGAATAACTAGACTGGGGAGAGCTTAGTCTCACAAAAAGAAACTAAGATCAATTACAGCAATATGGGCATGAAAATGAACCTGGACCAAGCATATAGCAACAGAAGAAAACAGACAGATGCAGGAAACATTTCATAACATAACATTACTGGATCAGGTTTTTAACATGGAGCTCCAGTTGAAAAAAATAAAATTAAGCAAAAAGTAAAGATAATACAAGTTGAACTTGCTAGATAAGGGTGGTATCTCAAGTAGAAAAGCCATAGGAGGAAAGCCATTTTTTTTTTTTGAGATATGATAAATTTATTTTTGGCCATATTGCATATCAGTAGTAAACAAGAAAAATGAAAGCTTAAAGTGGGCAGCTGACAGAGATATAAAAATAGGTTGTGTAGGGAAAAGGGTCTGGAAGGATTGAGAGCTATCATTGTTAAGGTAACCGCAGAATCTCTGAGAAGAATGGGCTGTCCAAACGAGAGGGATGAGAGCATTGAAGGCTAAAACACTGAACGTTCATCAGTGTGGGTCTGTCAGAGGAGAAAGAGAAGACAGACCAGGAGAAATCGGAAAAGAACGAAGTAAAATGATGTCATGAGAATTTAAGTGTTTCAAGACTGAATGGGTAGTTAACAATGCAAAGTGCAGCAGAGAAGTAAAGGAGAATAAAAACAAAGGGCTGCTGAACTTGATAAGAAAGAGAAGTAATACTTCTTTATCAGTCTTTTCAGATGTTTATTGTCTCTCTGTAGTCTTTAGACATTACAAGCTTTTGATAATGAATTTAATCCAGTCTTATTTTCCAAGCTGCTTACTTTTTTGTTCTCCTAGAACTGTCTCTATGATCTAACCACGCCAGCCTGCTGACATTGTACATATTCCATATTTCTTTGGGGCGCAAGCATACTAACCATTCTCTACTGTTTTTCCACTTTTACCCTCCCTTTGTCTTCATGACACACCTGCTCAGCTAGTTTTATACTGAGTTGTGATGCCAGGTGCAATTCCTACAGTGCAGGAAAGTGAAAGTGCTGTCAAATTATCAACTGTTACCGTTTAATAAGCTAAAGCTACTTTTTTCTCACCTCTAACTTCAATTATGCCTTAGGTCATAGTTAATGAATATTCTTGAAAAGTATATATTCTTGGTGTTATAGATGTATCTTGAAAACCCACTGTTTTATTCTAGACAGAAAATCCAAGAATGGAGAGACCATATACATTTAAGGATTTTGTTCTTCACCCAAGAAGGTCAGTAAATATAAAATAATAACATATGAAAATTTTTTTAATCTCTTTATACCTTACAGTATCCTCTTTGGAAATTCAGTTTCAACCTTTGTAAATAAGCTACATATAAATATTAGTTTTTAAAAGCTTTATTGCTATTTCTGATTAAAAAGTAATATATGCACAGTGCAAAAATTCTGAAAATACAGAAAAATGATCATACCCCTTTGGGAAAGACTTGTCTCCCTTATATTTATCATACTATGAGAATGAAATTTGTCATTAGTTTATATGTATTTTATATCTTACAATATATGTAATTTTGTCATACTGCACTTTAAAAAATCACAAACATCAATTCATGTAAAAAAAACATCCAGGTAATTCCCTGGTGGTCCAGTGGTTGGGACTCAGCACTTTCACTGCCATGGCCCTGGTTCAGTCCCTGGTCCGTGAAGTAAGATCCTGCAAGCTGCATAGCACAGCCAAAAAAAAAAAATCCAACTTGATACACACAAAACCATTTTCAGGGATATATAACTACATTTAGCATACTTTCATTTAAAAAAGGATATTTCAGAAAACTCAAATATTTAGAGAAAATAAAGACTATAATTTACAACCCAGTAACCTGTTCATAATTCCGTTTTCCTAAACTGAATTACTTGATTTTTGTCAAAATTTTTAAGTTTAAGCTGTAAATAAAACTCCTTTTTATCTTCTGAACCACAGAATCAAGTAAAATCTAGTGAAGATGTGTTTGTGGCTTTACTGTCAGAAAGGGCAGAGTAAACAGAGGAAGGAAATCTGTGAAAACAACACTATATGTTTTGTTTTTAAAACTAGAAAATGCAATTGAAAAATATAGTATGGGAACTTAGTAAAATTTTTGATAAAAATATTTTATATTTTTAATCAAAGTTTTTAAGTATTCATTGTAATATAAATTATTAAAATAAAGGGGACAGTGCTTTCTGACTGTGTTCATATTTACCGTCTATAAGAGAAACCACATATTTAATTTCTCTAGAAGTCTTGCAGTATAAGTCTCTTTTCTTCCTTTAATTTTGGACTGATTGTGACATCTGTATATCAAGAATAACTAAATATTTCTTTCTTCTCTTATTTGGTTGCTCTAGTAACCTGCTTTTCAATTTGTCAGATGCTTTCCGGTATATTTATCTTCAGAACACTTACATCTTCTGTCTGCACTGGGTATTACTGCAAGTGCAGAAAGAGCTTTATCCAACTACATTCTTAGATTTTTTTGAGCATCACTAAGCCCAAACCCACAGGCATATTATCTAGTTGGAAAAACATAATAAAACCTATCATTGTGGAGAAGCTCTCCTATAAAATATTATCTGAGTAAGTTTTCTATATCCATCTTTTATAACAAGTCAGAGTGTTCACACCCCCTTAACTATGGAGACACGAGTCCCGTTAGTGGCCTGGGAAATAAGCATCAGGGGTTTTATTGACCACTCAGGGAAGGTACACTTTCCAAATCCATGAGCACTGTGTAGAGAAGAACAACTAAAAAGCTTAAGGGAGGCATTGAGGGTGGGGTGGGGTAGGGGAGTATCTCTTGAAGACAGGATAAAAGATTAGGACTTTTATGTCATATTACATAACTGAAATCTATAAAAAAAAAAATACCCAAAAAACCTATACAGAAAGCTAGGACAAGCAAGGATTTCTTAAGTAAACAGGATGCTAGATTTGGTGGGGGCAATAGACAGAGTTAGGTCTTCAGTTAGAAGCTTAAGAAAGACAGATTTTAAAATCCTTAAATGTTACTACACTGGGCAGCAGCCCTTAACTCAGACAACTCATTATTCAAAGAGGTGATGCAAGATACAATATGAAAACAGATGAGGTAAATTAACGTATGACAGATTCAAACAGCTGTCAAAGACACTAGGTTTCAGGCAGTTATCCATCCTTGCTCTCCACTTTTCTGTCATCTTATACAACATGGCTAGATTATTATCCCTAAAGCACATCTCTGAGGATGACTTTCCCTATTCCCAAAATTCTATGCAAAATAAAATCTAATAAAAGTTCTCTTATTTCACATGGACCTCATCAGCTGGACCATTCCCACTCCCTTTATGCATCCTGTAATTCAGCCAGTCTCAGCTACTGCCATTTCCTTAACTGCACCCCAGGGTTCCCATCTATTTCCTTGTTTTTGCTCTCTTCTCTACTCATATGCCTTTCCCTTCACTGCCACAGATCAAAATCCTCCCCAGTCTTCTAGCCCCAACTCAAATGCCAACTTCTCTTTCAAATTCTCTCTGATCTTTCACTTAAACTTCCATAGTTCCTTATTTATCTCATAACAATTATTTATTTATGGATGTTCCTTTTTCTCCACCATCTATTCCTTTTCCTAAATATCTTCTGCACTGGAACTTGTCTTTGAATCTCCTCTAGTAGCTAGTAGATGTTCAGTAAACTCTTATTAAATGAGTGCTTTTCTTCTTAGTATTAAAATTTTGTGAATTATTATTTTCTTTTCTACAGTCACAAATCAAGAGTTAAAGGTTATCTGAGATTAAAAATGACTTACTTACCTAAAACCAGTGGCTCAGAAGAAGATAACACAGAACAGGCTGAGGAATTAGAGGTGAGATTTTATAAATATTTGGTTAAACTAAAAAGAAAATATCTAATTTCTTATTTTACTATACTCCGAAGAAAAAATAACTATTCAAATGAAGTTAATGTGTGAAATAAAAATTACTTCCCTGGACATTTGTTTATTTTACCCAAGAATTTGTTAAACATTTCTTTCCGCTAAGGATATTTCTGTAGAATGAATGGCCATTACTGATGGCATTCTTAAGGGTTAGGGAATAGAGATTGTAATGTTTATAAATGAAAGCGTTTGTTGTAATTAAGTCATTAACTGTTTCTAGTTTTTCAGAGTTTTCTAAAACGATGTCATGTTCCCCCTCCATTAAAGTAAGAACACAATTTAGTATTTGTAAGTTAAGTATGTGGAATATTTGAGGAGGCTCTACTAATTAGGAACTCTTTTATGAAATATAATTCCTGTTACTTTTCCTATCATGCTTGGGGTGGGAGTGGGCGGGAGGGCTCATAGAAAAGGAGGAGACTAAGAGAGAGAGAGGGAGAGAATATAAGTGATCTAATAAAAAGCCACATTTATGGGGGGCCAGAAGAATTTAACCATCTTCACGGATGACAGGATAAGAGGAAATCCAGTCAAGGATTTGGGCAGAACCACCTGCCTTTGGGGTGCGTGAAGAAGAGGCAGAGAGTATGTACTTGGAATAGAATTGGACAGGGATTTGGAGCCTGGAATCTTAGTTGCAAGCTCTACTGCTTGTGAGCTGAGTGACCATGTGAGTCTCTGACCTTCTCTGGACCTCAGGTTCTTCCTTTACAGAGTGACAGGGTTGTACCAGCTGACCTCTGAGGTTTCTTCCAGCACAAAAATTCATGATCTGAAAAGGGAACAAAAACATTTGCCCCTTGAGGTTCCCACTGAAGGAACCTTATCATCAAAAGATAGCACCTTATTCTAGCACATTGACTGAAAGCACCCAGTGTGCTGGCATCAGTCTGCTCTGGAGGGTTTTGTATGTGTGGCTTCCTCAACAGTCATGCCTCTTTGATCAAGGTCTGCTGAAGTCTCCAGAAGAACTGTAAGGCTGAGGGACCCTTCCCCAGTGCTGGGCTGTGCATCACACACCCAAACGTCTTGAGAAAGAAAGTTCGAGAACAAGTAGTGCTTTTGCAACAAAGCTTTCTGGGAATTTTTTATATGCACTAATGAGACTTTACTTTGTTGGGGAATTCATAATAACAGAAAGAAAGAACTTTTTTTCTTTAAATCATAGACTGTAGTTAGCCCTTACTCTGGCAATCAAAGAACTCGGTATCCTCTCTTAAGTCTAATTCCCTTATTTGATTACCTTTTTTTTCATTTTAGTTTTTCTCTGATTTGTCATATAACAGTCTTTTTTTTTTTAATTTATAAATTTATTGAGTAGAATTTTCTGTACCTGGCATTTGGGTGCACAGGGAAACCTGAATAATGGAATTCTCTTTGAAATGAAGGATGTCTGCTGTAAAGAAAGAAAATTCTTTATTTAGTAACTTAAAAAAATTTTAACAGCATTTCATTATTTGGTAACCTGCTCCAAGTTTTGCCCACACACACGTATCACAGGTACCTTATTCACAGTTCAGTTTCTGTGGGTAGAGCTGCTTCGCTTCATTTTGTGGTCTCATGTCTCAATGTTTGAATTCCCTCAGAATGCACCTTATAATTTCAGTAGATGTAAGCATGTAGGAGTTTATTTATGAAAGGCCCTAGGAATTCAAACACATGAATCTGTGCTTATTTATCTTCTGTGTAGCTAATGACCAGAGAAGTCTTGTCTTTGACATTTAGTTTGTGACTGAATATATAAAATCCTACCATTTAAAGAAAACAATTGTAATTTTCAGAAGAGGCTCACTCTTAGACAGTGTATGCCCTAGTACGATAAAGTGTGGCTATAATAGATAATTGTGTAATGTTTGATTTTTGCACCCCTTGTAACTTTAGGTTTAGTTGTATGTATTTTACACAATTACCGTATAATATAATGTTTGTTGTACCTCTAAATGCTTTCTTTCTGGACTTTGACTCTGTTAAAGTGTGGGCAGTTGCATATTAGCTTTGAGGTTAGTAATAAAGTAACATACATTGATACTTAGAAAATTATTTTGTGAAGAATATTAGCTGATACATGTTTAATAGGGAGGCATTCTGTACAGAAAATGAAAACTCATTCTTTCTAAACAATGTTCAAATGTGTAACTGTACTTCCTCCTGGAACTGAAAGAGGTTTTTTAAAAATAGGCCCTTACTTAGTTTTTTTCCCCTTCAGAAGTTTATTTGGGTAACATAAATTCAATAAGTAGACCTTTAAGAGAGAAATCTTTAAGAAGATTTTAAAGAAATATTTTTGGTACCATTTTCCAAGCTCTGAATATTTTTATAATCCTTCACAGCAGAAGTGAGGACCCTTTTATTAATAAATTTTATTAATCTGCAGAAAAATAATCAGTGACCATATTTTTTTAATTAGTCTTTTTTTTCAAGAGAGTGAAATATAAAAGTTCAACTCTAACACTTTTGAAATTGAGACCAGAGAAGTAAAATGTGATTTAATGTGTACAAGACAAATTTTTAGATATATAGATCCTATATCATGATCATTTAAAGGAAAGGAAAGGAGAGAGAGAAGGAAGGTAAACATAGATGGAGAGAAAAAGTAAGGGGTTAGAGGGAAGGGAGAGAGAATGGAGTCTGGGCAATAAAAAGAAAGAAAAGAAATTAACGAGATATCAGTTCTCATAGAAGAAGATATAAAGAAGAAAATAGGCTAAGAAAGAAAAGGAGTCTGTTTTACTTCCCATCCAGATTCCTTTTCCCAGAATAATTCTGTCTGTCTTCCTCTCTCCTACCCCTCACCTTCCTTTCTGCCTCAGTCTCTAACCTTCCCACTGGAGCTAGCCAGAAGAGACCAACCTTGCTGCAGAAACCCCTATCCTTTTCTCCCAGAAAACATTTCTTTTCTTCCCAGCTCTTCTCCTTGACCCTTCCTCTTCAGAACCCACCTTCCAACATAGAAGAATTCTCTTCCATCTTCTAAGCCGTCAACTGGCTGGCACACAACAGTCCTCCAGTGCTAGATCCCCAATGTCTAGAACAAAAGGCTCTCTATATATTAAGGAAATGATTTTTTTACCTATTATTATGGTACCAAATATGTTCCCCAGCTTGCCTTTTTTTTTTTAACTTCGATTTAGTAGTTTTTGCCATGTACAAATTTGGGGGGTTGTAATCAAATCACTCAATCTCTTTTATGCCTTCCGGGTTTGATGTCATACTTAATGGCTCCTCCACTCTTAGAATATATTTTTTTAATATCCCCAGGTTTGCTCTAATACATTTCGGTTTTACTTTTTAACATTTTAAATATTGCTCAATCTGTAACATTCTGGTTATAAGGTATGAGGTAGAAACCCAGATAATTTTTCCCTTTTTTTCTAAGTAATTTGCCTATCTTCCCACAAATTTGAAATGTCTTTATCATATACTAAATTCCTATAAATTTGATTCTCTTTCTGAATTTTCCAATTCTATTCATTATTGTGGTTTGTGGTATGTTTTATCTGATAAAGTTAATCTTCACTCTTCTTTTTTGGAACTGTGCTGATTATTCTTGCTTGTTTTTATTTCTATTTGAACTTGAAAATTGCCTTGTCTTGTTATTTTCAAAAAAATCCATAATGTATTTCTATTGGAATCTCGGCAACTTTATAAATTAACTTGGGGAGAATCGACACCTTTGTGAGATTAAATCCTCCTAGCCAAGATCACATTATGTCTCTTCATTCATTCAGGTCTTCTTTTGTGTCCCTTTAGGAGAATTTTTAAGTTTTCATCACTAGTGTATTTATGCTTCCTAACCATATTGATGTTTAGCAGAACCTTTTACTGACTGCCTTTTCTGTTATGAGGTTTCTTGTATAAAAGCATGTCACTAACCCTTGCTATCCTTTTCAAATAATTCCTTACTCTATAACTACCCTAGCTAAGGGTTTTTGTATGTTTGCCCCTTGCTAGTCTCAGAGGAAATTTCCAATGCCTTCCTAGCATATAAATAAAACAAAACAAAACTTTCTTTCTTTGACTGTATTATGACCTGACCAAAATGCCTTTCCATGATCCAGAGGAGAAAGAGAAAAGTCAGACCAGAGAATCATCATGTCTTTTCCATCACTCAATTATTTCTAAATCATTTGCCCTTCCCTATCATGCCTCTACATATTTGACCTTCATCCAGTGATTTTTTTTTTTTCAGGTTTCAGAGAGTTGTTTATTTCCACCATAAACAAGGTGCTTTCTCTGTGGGAGAGACAATGCCCAATAAGACATGATCCCTGCTTATAAGTTAGAGAATAGAGTAAGGTTAAACTATGCTTTTCAATTTCTAAGTGCCTTCCAGTGCTGTTTGTTTATTTGAAAGTTTTCTGTGTCCTTTTTCTCCTATTAGACATGTTTTAAATTTTTTCAAAAAAAATTTTTTTCAAGCAAAATTTAAATGTTATCATTTTGCAAAAAAAAAAAATCTTCATTATCATAAGATATTCCTATTATGGTCTTAAAAGTTGACAATGTGCTAATTCTGTCTTTGCATAGTTTCTGGAACTGGGTGTGCTAAATCTCTTTTAAAACTTCCTCTAGCATAATTTATAAGGTTAAAAAAATAAGCACACACTTAATTGTTACCATTCTGTTTTTCAGCCTGGCTGGGTGGTTTTGGACCAACCAGATGCTGCTTGCCATTTGCAGCAGCAACAAGAACCTTCCCCTCTACCTCCAGGATGGGAAGAGAGGCAGGATATTCTTGGAAGGACCTACTATGTAAACCATGAATCCAGAAGAACACAGTGGAAAAGACCAACCCTTCAGTATGTGATGACTTTCATGTTTATAATCTGAATACTTTTGGACCACTAGTTTTCATTTTGAAGTCATGGCTCAAATGGCTCAAATGGATTCGTAATAATATGGGGATCCAAAAACTGCAAGAATGCTAGGATTTTTATGGCCCAGGGCTTTAAAAATGCTGTCATGGATGCTTCTTTTTTAAAATGATTTGATAGTATTAAAAAGTATTTGAGTCACAAATACCACCCTTCTAATTGCTTCTTTATTTTAATAAATTGTCAGTTATTTCTGTTTTTAATTATAGCCACAAAAGAAATGTTTTTCTCTTGAGACTAATTTAGAAAATCTTGGAGATTTTTTTGTAGTTTGTTACTAAAATATAATGAGATGTTAATTTCTACAGTACAGTAATTTTAAAGTATAAATTATTTATAAAATTGAAAGGACTCAATTAATAAGGTCTTTTGTTAAACACCCATTTGCCAATCTGGTCAATGTATACATAATTTCCAGTGTACCCAAATCAAAGACAGAATGGCCTTTGAGGTATTCTGATTTATGTTTCCTCAGTGACATTTTTCTTTTATTATCATCAGACTGTACGTTTGTAAACACACATTTATAAATTCTTCCATTATTCATGTTTATTATCAAATATCCTTCCACTTATCCTTCCTTATAACCTTATGAAGTCTTTCTTTAGTTTTCTACTTTTTGACACAGACATAAAATTTTTCTTATTTGTCCCTTAATGTTCTAATTTTTGGCTTTGGTATTTTGTATCTGGTATAGTCCAAGCACTTTCATAGATATTTTCCCTTCTCAGATCCTTCCAAAGCAAATTAATGATCCAAGTTCTTTGTGTCACAGAGACATTGATCTCTGTAGAATGGCGTACAGATTGCAAGACTGAAAGCACGATAAATTTCTGCAACATCCTCCTGTTGTATACCTCAGTATTATGGCAAGCCTGACTTGAGCAGAATCACATTTTTTTCACTGTGGTTGGTGTTGTTTTCAGCCAGCAAAAATCAACTATTTAGGAGGAAAAAAGTGTGAGGCTTTCCCTTAGGACCACTATGTTTTCTCCAGCAACAGTGCAGTAAGAACTGATCTTCTGACTATCCTGGGCTTATCTGGCATTAAATAAATTAACAATAATTTTGTTATTAAATATCTATACAAAATTCTAGATCTTATGGTCTGGCTATGTTAAACACAACTAGCTAGAACAGTATAACTAAGAAATGACTGGGGAGTGGGGTTCAGTCTGATTAACCGTACCTTTCCTAGATTCAGACACGCCTTTACTACTGTCCTTTTTCAGAAGAGGTCCATTACTGTATATGATCAAAAGCAGATAGATACCATTTAATCTGTACTCTATCAATTTTTTAATTATAGTGTCCTTACACTGTCTTTCCTTCTGCCCTCTGCGTTCCTACATGGGAAGCTCTACTCTTGGCTTAAGATCAGTTCTGGAAAATGTTACTGTCTGATTCATGAAGATGTATATGTAACTCTTAAAGCTTCTGTTTTATGAACTTTCTGGAGCTACTTTAGATTTTACTCTCGTAAGAACATGGTGAAATAATAATATAATGAAATTATTTATGAAACTCTCAGGTATTCATTCATTCAGCAAATACTTTTTGAGTGCCCATACATGGGAGACATTATCCTAGGCACAGTGATGAATGAAAATATTAGGCACACTACACATTTTCACAAAAACTTTAACTCCATAAGGTACTCTTTCAGGTACCGTTGTGCCTAGGACTTAATCTATGCATTTTGAAGCAGCCTTTGGCCCAGAACAATAAATTCTGATCTAATATAGGTTTTTTTTGTTAATGAAAACAGAATTTTTGACTATCACTTTAACTCTCTTCAGACGTGGGTGATGGCTTTTACGTTTCTAATACAGGGACAACCTAACAGATGCTGAGAATGGTAACATTCAACTGCAAGCCCAGCGTGCATTCACCACCAGGCGGCAGATATCTGAGGAAACAGAAAGTGTTGACAGCCGAGAGTCTTCCGAGGTACAAATCATTTTCTTGTTCTTGTTGATAGACATATGTTACAGCGGTAGATTAAGGTATGTGTGGCTTAAGCTTATTCTGTTCATTTTAGAACTGGGAAGTTATAAGAGAAGATGAAGCCACCATGTACAGCCATCAGGCCTTCCCCTCATCTCCACCATCAAATAACTTGGATGTCCAGACTCATCTTGCAGAAGAATTGAATGCCAGACTCACTGTTTATGGAAATTCAGCCACTGGCCAGCCAGTATCCAGCTCAGTAAGATGGTCTTAGATTTTGTTGGAGCTTCAGGATTTTGTATTATATATTATTCCATTCAGTGTCTAAAGACTGAATGTTATCTTTTTTCCTCCAGTTTTATTGAGATACAGTTGATATAACACATTGTATTAGTTTAAGATGTATACCATAATGATTTTATATATATGTTGCAAAATTATAACCACAATAAGTTTAGTTACTATCCAACATTTAACAGGCTTTTTTTTTTTCTTGTGATGAGAAAAAAATTGTCTTAAGTTACATGTAATAATGTGTTAGGGACTTTGGTACTTTACAGCACGGCCGTTTTCAAATATCCCCACTAATAATAGTATGAAGCAGAGTCATGGAAAATCCAAATGGTCATTGGAGTCTAAATGTCCATTACATAAATCAGTGCCCTCCAGCCAAAGGCTGCCAGGAACACACCTGTAATTGAACAAGTTGGGTTTATTACTCATTTCAGCAAGGGGAAAACACACCACGAGTGTCTCAGTAGCAGTATGTTAGGAAAGACTTAAAGGATTTGGGCTCATGTTAGTCAATTTGAGGAGGGTTTAAGGAAGCAGGACTTTGCTCTGCATTGGATGCTGTCAGGAAACAGAGATTATTCTGTGATTGGGTATCTCAAATCTTATTGAGACTTAGCGAGACTAAAGCTATTTAGCAAAAAAGCAGCAGTCACTTATATCTGCCAGGATAGGGAGATAATTGGTATTTTGTGGCTTGGACAGTGTTCACATTTTGCTGTGTTTAGGCATGATTACAAAGTAGTGTTGATTTTGTCTTGATGATGCTGATGAGTGCCAGGGTGGGTCCTGGGTGTTTAGGGTTACTTTTCTCCTTCTCAGTTATACCACACATGTCACCAACTCACATGTGAATAAGAGCTGATGTACTTTGACTAAACAAGAAGATAGATGACCTTCTCACTCCAGCAACTGCTTGAAAAATTGCTGTCTGTGGGGTCCAGAAGCAAGTATTCCAACATACACTGCCCTGATGAGGTCCTTGTGGCTAGCTCTCTAATCTTATCAAGGGAGACCTTTCAGTGGAAGACAAAGAGGCATCTGAGGATGCTGTGGTCATTTCCAGTTGGAATTCCTTGCTTTTCATTCAGTTAGTAAATATGGAGGGCTGACTGCATGCAGGTTATATGCTGGTTAAAGTATCTTCAGAATACAGCCCACCTATCTGTTTAAGTATTGCCTATGGCTGCTTTCACACTAGATCGACATGGTTGAGTAGTTGTAGCAGAGACCGTTTGGCCCACAAAAAAATATTTCCTATCTGGACCTTAACAGAAAAAGTTTGCCGACTTCTGTTCTAGCACCTCCCTTAAGAAGCTTCAATGTAGACAGTTCTATGTAAACGCCTGTGTGAATATCCAAGAGCAGGTCTGCCTGCCTGCTCCCTTCCCCTCCTTTCTTCCATCCGTCTATTCTATCTTCCATTCATTTCATTTTATTTTTTTGTCAGAGGAGTGGAAAGGTCAAAGACTTAAAGGATAAGCTATGTTGATTTGCTGGTGATAAATCACGTAAGATCCTATTCCCTTTCTTCCTGTTATTATTATTTTTTTAAATTATAAAACAGGGAGATCAGCTTGGTGCTTTGTGACCACCTAGAGGAGTGGGATAGGGAGGGTGGGAGGGAGACACAAGAGGGAGGAGATATGGGGATATATGTATATGTATAGCTGATTCATTTTGTTATAAAGCAGAAACTAACACACCATTGTAAAGCAATTATACTCCAATAAAGATGGTAAAAAAAAAAAAAAGTAAAAGGTGGCATCCATACAATGAAATACTATGCAGCCATTGAAAAGAATGAAGCGTCTTTGAATGTATATGTTGTATGGAACAATCCCTAAGAGATATTACTCAGTGGAAAACACCAAGGTACCAAACAGTGTGTTTGGTACGTTACCATTTATAAAATTATTTAAATGACAGAGAATAAATATGTGTATCATATTTCTTGAAAACTAAACTAAACTTTGTAACATTGCTCAGCTCTGAAGAGAGGAACAGGGTAAACAGGGCATATATCTTTTGTACCTTTTGAATTTCATACCATGTGCATATTAATTCAAAAAAAATTAATTTATTATTTTTAAAGTATTATATGGTCATGGTTAAAAATTGAAACAGTACTGAAGTCTGTAAAGTAAAAATTGAATCTTCCATTTTACCTCTAACATGTGCTCCCTCAATTGCCATTAATGGTTTGGCATATATAGTTTTAAACATTTTCTACATATTCATAAACATGCATGCACAGACATATTTGTATATCATTTTTTTAACCTGAGATCATCTTGTACGCACTTTCTGGTAACTTACTTTTTTTACATACTGTATCATAGACATTGGACCATTTCAGTAAATATAGATGTGCTCTTTTTAAAACCAACAACAACAAAATAATCAAACATCATTCCCTTGTGCAAGTAACCCTTAAGCTATTTCTCCAGTCTCCTTTGATGGACTTTAGATTGTTTACAGTTCTTTGTTATTGTAAACAATCCTACAGAGGCTCCTCTGACTTAATTTATACATATATTATAAATTTTAATGTCATTAAGTAACAGAACTAAAATATTTCAGATGGCAACAACAGCATGCATATAAAAGCACAAGGAAAGAAAAATTATGCGAGTTCCAGGGAACAAGTAATCTGGAATGTCCAGAGGGTGGGTTGTGAGGTTGGAGGGCTGCAGCCAGCAGGAAGAGCCAGGTCCGGAAGCTCACTAACATTGTGTTCTGTGCTGTAGATTTTATCCTAGTGACTGTAAGTCATTGAAGGGCTCGGAGTGAGAGAATGATGTGATGAAATCTGCGCTGCAGAACGCTCTCTGGCTGCAGCACGGGGTATGGAGAGTAGATTTAAGCAAATAAGACTTGCAGCAAGCACATCTGTTAGGATGTTGCCACAGTAATAGTCAAGGTGATAAATGATGAAAACTTGAAGTTTAAAAAAAAGTGTAAGGGAAATGTGTTTGAGAGCTAGTAAAGAAATAGAATGCGTAGGATCTGGTAACTGACCCGGCTGTAAGGGACAGGAGGGGGAGAAATCGGGGGCTGACCGATGTCTGCCTAGGGCAGCTGCTGGCCTCCCCTGCTGCCCACTGAGATGAGGAATACCTGCGAAGGAACAGGTTTGAGTGGGTGTGGACAGGGAAAAGCTGAATCCAGTTTTGGACACAATAAAGGGTTCTCTGTTAGACCTTCAAGAGAAAGTGTCCAGGAGACAGTCTAGGACTCGAGGGACAAGTGTGAGCTGGAAGTTGGAAGGCATCGGCGGGGGTGGGGTGGTGTGGAGCGAGGCTGAGTGGGTGGAGTGGGTGTTCTTTCTTCTGCCCCATCATACCCACCCTGCCACCTTATCTGCCATTCAGAGACAAAGCAGAGACCTAAAGTTATTATCGTTCTTTTTTTTTTTTTTTTTATAAGAATCATTCCAGCAGAAGAGGCAGCTTACAAGCCTATACTTTTGAGGAACAGCCTACACTTCCTGTGGTGAGTTTTAGCCTCTCCCCTCAATCCTCAATAAAAATATAAGATGCAGCACCTTTTTTTTTTTGGAACACTGAACATGAACGTTTGATCCAGCACAGCATCTGGGCTCTGGGGGATGAGGTTGAGGGAGGGGAAATGGGATAGGTAGTCCCTTTAAAGACAAAACCTGGAGAACTGTCTCTCCCATCATGAGAAAGCCAAGTCCCCATGTGCTGATGGGTAGCGTCTGGGCTTGGCAGGTGAAGTGCTGTGTGGGCTGGAGGTGTTGCGTACAGATCGAGACTGTGGTCTCCAGCGGCCTCTGCTCTGTACCTGGCCCGTGGCATCTTGCGGCTGTTTCCGCCCCGTGCGTGAAGCTGCGTCAGGGGCCGGTCCCTCAGGCAGGTGTGCCCTGGTGTCAGCAGGCTTGGCGGCCAGGATGGACTTAATCAGCCGCTGAGGAGCCGTCCGCTGCCTCCTCAGTAGCATCTCCAGCCATGACCTGGGCTGGAGCTTAGACCTAACAACGTCATGGCCTCCATCCTCTTTCTGACTCAACCGTCATTGCTTAGAGTTTGTCTCTTCCTCACATGGTCCCCGCTTGTTTTTTAAACCAAATGTAAGCACCCAGGCTCCTGGCCCTTTCAGCCTCCCCTCCCTCTTAGCGCCCCACAGACTCCCCCCCAACCCCGCTACCTTCCCTTCTGTCTGGGCTCTTTCTTCCAAATAGCCTGTGTCCATGTCCTAATTCTCTCCCCATTCTGGGTCTGTGACTGTTCCAGTTCCCCACTTAGACTGGCCGCCTCACTTTTTTCCCACCAACCATTTGTGATTTTGAATGGCAGTCTGTATATTAATTTTGAAAAGCGGGGATTGTTTTTGCTTTCACGGGAGTTCCAGCAAAGGAATGCACAGGCCCAGAAGTCCTCGACCTAGGAGTGGCTCATCTATCTAAAAAGGTGGCCCTGCATCAAGAGAGGGACATGGACCCTGTGCTGAGGAAGGAAGGGGTACCCACCTGTGCAGTTGGCCCAGTCACCAGTGACCATCAGCAAGAGGGTGGATGCCACAGCAAGACTGCCCTCCCCAGCCTTCCTCTCGCGCTTACTACCCCGTGTCTGGCCACCTCCACTCGCCTGGAGCCACTTAAGGAGATCCCTGGTATTTCTCCTGCCTCGCTTCATCGTCTCCTCTATGCATTGAAACTGGTGAATTTCTGATTGACTGACAGGCACTAATCCAAGAAACTATTTTAAGTACACCAGATGAGCCATAGAATCTAGAGATGATTTACATGTTATGTACTGGAAAAGCTATTTCCGTGCCTTTTTCTTCTCAATACATTGATTAAAGGTCTGTTTTGTTTGGTTGCTTGTTTACAGCTTTCTTAAGGTATAATTTACATGCCATAAAATCCACCCATTTTTAAGTACACAAATAAATGAGTTTTAGTAAATTTATGCAGTTGTGCAAATATCACCACAGTCAAGTTTGAGATTCTCCCATCGCCACAAAAAGTTTTCTTAATCCTAATACCTACTCTCAGCCCCAGGTGAACACTCATCTGCTTTTGTTGCTAGTTTTGCCTTTTCTAGAAATTTCATGTAAGTGGAATTATACAGCATGCCGTCTTATGTATCTGGCCTCTTTTCACTTCATGTGATGTTTCTGAGGTTTATCCATGGTGTGACATGTCTCAGTAGCTCATGATATTCCATCGTGCAGATACGTCTACTACATCCCATTTATCTACTCACCAGCTGTAAGGCATTCGTAAAGTTGGGCAAATTTGAATTCCATTATTTTGTAGACTCACAGCTCATCATAACTGTCAGCAATGTACATCTACCCCCGTACATCTAGGGAACAGTATATCTAGTGAACAGACTAGTGTGATAGTTTTTATATGTAAGACACATTAGGGAACCAGGCCAAACCTTAGACTCTCTTAGAGAGTCTAATCTCTAAGACAAAAGGGGTACTTCCCTGGCAGTCCAGTGGTTAAGTCTCTGCATTTCCAACGCAGGGGGCGCAGATTTGATCCCTGGTCGGGGAGCTAAGATCCCACATGCTGCACAGACAAAAAATTTTTTTTAAAAATTAAAGCTCATGGAAAAAAAAAAAAAGACACAAGGAAGGCCAGACCTGGACTATTTTAAGTAAACCTGGAAAACTAGACCTCTTTTGTTCATTAGTAATAAACTACAATAATCAGCACATCCCCAGCCCTCACAGAAAGAAAGCAGGGGTAACTTTGGACTTGGCACATATGGGTGATAATTTCTGTAGTTTGACTACCTGGGTTCAAATCTCAGCTCCATACTAGCAATGTTATCTGGTAGGAAATTGCTTCCATTTTCTAAGCTTCAGTTTCATCCTTAAGTAAAATGGGCCAGTAATCTTAATTATCTCATTAAGATTTGTGTGGAGGTTGAATGGCATGATCTGTGTTAAAGCACATAGTGTGCGGTTGTTATTACTCTCGTGATTTTTAGTGTTATCATTCTCATCATTATTATCTGTTCTACTGGAGTTTTTTTTTTTAAGTGAAATGCTGTACACTTTAAAATATGATTTAAAACATGATTCATTTTAAGGAGAGCTAGCAATGGGATTTCCCTGGCGGTCCAGTGGTTAAGGCTTCGCCTTCCAATGCAAGGGGTGTAGGTTCGATCTCTGGTTGCGGAGCTAAGATCCCACATGCCTCGCATCCAAAATACCAAAACATGAAACAGAAGCAATATTGTAACAAATTCAATAAAGACTCTAAAAATGGTCCACATCAAAAAAAAAAAAAATCTTTAAAAAAATAAAAATAAAGAGAGCTAGCAATGAAAAAGGGATGTGGTCCTTTTAAAAAGGATTCTTTCTGATTAATATTTAATTCTTCTGTTATTCTTCACTTAGCTCTTGCCTACTTCATCTGGATTACCACCAGGTTGGGAAGAAAAACAAGATGAAAGAGGAAGATCATATTACGTGGATCATAATTGCAGAACTACTACCTGGATAAAGCCCACTGTACAGGTGCCCTGCAATCTATCCATTAATGTGTTTTCTTACATAATTTGAACCATCATATTTCTATGGAAGCTATTACGTCACTTTGTAGTATATGCTGGATGCTTCGAATTATTTTCTGATATTGGTGCTAATTGTCTGCCATTTCCTGCAGATCTCTAATATACATGAATCACCACTTGTTATTATGTAAAACAAGTCCAATTGGGAATAGGAGGACAAAGTAAATGATCTGGTCCACTGGGTAATTGTGTAATTTGAATGGTTAAGGTCATTATTTTGCTAAAAGATAATCTTGGCGATCAGTATCTATCAAAGAACTTTGTCATGATGACACTTTGTCCTTGGCAACAGTGAGTGCCTTTTGTAATATTTCCTTGTAAGCATTTAGGAAGATATTTTGTCTTATCACCATGTCTCTTATTGAGAAATTTTTCAAAACTGAAAAGTACAGAGAATAATATAGTAAATACCCATTTTCTTAACACCCTGAATTTACCGCCATTAACAAATCACCATATATGTTTCTAGACATTTTCTTTTTTAAAATAAAATCTTACAGATAAAACTAAATTCCTTTTAGCCAAGCACTTGACCCCACTACCCAGAGGGAACTACCATCGTGAGCTTGTTGGGGATTCTTCCTGCCTATTTTATGTACTTAATAGAGAGCTAAACAATGCAAAATGTTATTTATGTCCACGTGTCAAGTTTTGCAAAGATGTGTTGTATAATTCTAAATATTTTTTTGCTCACCATTGTTTTAAAACCCTATCATGTTGTTTTATATATAAATCCAGTGTATTTCTTTTAACTACTGCCTTATATTTCATCACATGAATGTATTACATTTCAGGTGTGCATTTCTGTAGTATATGTTTGTCATTCATTTTGTCTTCCCAGCATTTGAACCCACTTTGTGTGTATGGGAAATTCCCACTCTATATGAGTCTTGTGGGTGAGCGAAGACAATCTTCTCCACTTGGCACTGCAGCTTCCCTTGCAACTAGGGTTAACAGTCTGACGGTTAAGCAGCATTCTTACTGCTCAAGAATTAGCTGAGAAATTATAAATTATTTTAAAAACAGACTTTGACAAAACACTGTATTGGAAGAATGAGCCTCCAATCTTTAGGCCTATTTATAATTGTTTGTGCTGTTTGCAGGTTAAGTTACCTTTTTAACCACAGCTATTTGTATGTTCTCTATAAACACTGCAACACGATTGAATTAACGTGCTAGGCCACAGTGGAGACCAGTCAGCTGCCGTCAAGCCAGGGTTCTTCTGCAGGCCCTCACCCACAGGCCCCCACGAGTGACGCAGCACAGCAGGTGACCCAGCCATCTGAAGTGGAGCAAGGATTCCTTCCCAAAGGCTGGGAAGTCCGGCATGCACCAAACGGGAGGCCTTTCTTCATTGACCACAACACCAAAACCACCACCTGGGTAACTTCAGTGCTCTCCAGTTTAAATTTATAACAACAATAATAGTCTCTCATGTGTAGTTCTTGATAATCTTTAATCATACATTAATATACCCTACATTTCCTAGTCCTCATTTAGAGATATGTTGAATTCTTAATAGGATTATTTCTATTCAATATGTTTAGGCCTATTTTTAATATTTGGGGGGATTGTCATGGAGATACATTTACTTCCTGTTTGCAGTTTTGGGGTTTTTTTGTTTTTTTGTTTGTTTGTCTTTGTGTGTGTGTTTGGTCACACTGTGTGGCTTGTGGGATCTTAGTTCCCCAACCAGGGATCGAACCCACGCCCCATGCAGTGGAAGTGTGGAGTCCTAACCACAGGACCCCCAGGGAATTACCATGTTTGCAGTTTTTAGCTCACTAGCCATGAATACTGAGGAAGACATTTAGTCATAATCCTTTCCCTTTATATGAGGCTTATAGTTCCAAAGTACTTTTGAATCCATATCTCATAGTACCCAAAAAAATTTATGAGACTAGGTAGAATAGGTATTTTTATTTTAAGATAAGGCTTAAAGTTGTTGAGCAGTTGGTTCACCACTAATTGAAAAATTACTGAAAATCAGCAGCAGATGAAGAGATTTTGATTAATAAATTTGTTTAAAACACCAATATACCTAAATAAAACTAAAATTATACAATAAATGATTTAAGAAAATAATATTAAAATTATAATACATATCAATAAATCCAAATAAATTAAATTTTGTTCGTTCTTTCAACAATTTGAATTGCCTTTAATAAACTTTTTGCGCTTACCTTCCTATCTTTCAAAAATATTAATAAATTAACACCTTAGCAGCTAGGTACCTAGAAGCATGTTCAGGGCCTTAGAAATAACATGTGCTCCAGTTTTATGTCCCACTCTTACAGTAGTTTTTATTTAGAGAAGAGCCCTAGGTAGTGACACAATCCATAAAGAGTGGGGAAAATACTCCAATGGTTTCTGTGAAAGAGGTAGTGAGTTAATACTGATCCTCCTCTGAGATCTGAGAACTGAATATTGTAACCTGTGAGTGATAGATTTTAGATGAGAACCTATCATTTCATAGAGTAAGCAAAAGAAATAAAAGTGATATCTATTGATATTAGAAAACATAGTAACAGATTGACTTTCATGATTTTAAAGTTTGTGTGTGTGTATTGTTTTCTTTATTTACTCTACCAAAAAAGGAAGATCCAAGACTGAAAATTCCAGCTCATGTGAGAGGAAAGACATCACTTGATTCTTCCAATGACCTGGGGCCTTTACCTGTAAGTTTCTAGAACTGCTACCCATCTAACTTGGCTATCTCAAACATTTGTATTTTGGAATACAGTAGTTCTTTAACAACTATAATTAATATTATTGTTGAAGTGTTGATGTCTTCTACTAAGAATGGAATATGCAAATTAAATCAACCATATAACCAAATCTATTTCTCTGCCCATACATCGAAAACCCTTTCCTAACATAATTGAAATATATTCTTCATTATAGCCAGGATGGGAAGAAAGAACTCACACCGATGGAAGAATATTCTACATAAATCACAGTATGTGCAATGTGATTATTTTCATTACATTATCTTTTGCAGTATTGAATTTTGTACATGAGGATGGAGAACATCTTTTTTTCTCTCTTTCTTCAGATATAAAAAGAACGCAATGGGAAGACCCTCGGTTGCAGAATGTAGCAATAACTGGACCAGTAAGTCTCTTTGTATCAGGATCCTCTGATGGGGTTGCCCCCTTACCTGTCTCTTCAAGGGTGTTTGATCAAGGACATAGCACTAAAGGTGTTGAGAGGAAAGCACATTTGCAGATCTCCCCTCTCCCCACCGCCCATACACCAGGTCTCAGTTATTTGAAAAGAGCATATAAAGTCAGTATCCTTACTCTGCGCGGAAGCCTTGTGAGACCAGTGAGCCAGATAGTCAAATACTAAGGCAGTGGGCTGCCGCGCTCAGGCTGGTACTTGCCATTGTCTGAAGAAGAAGGCTGGCAATCCTCAGCAGATCAGGGGAGCCAAGAGTGTATCTGGTGAGGAAGCAGAGAGCACCCTATCAACTCAGGGTCATGACTTGATCTTTTTGGTTGAAATCGTTGTAAATACCGGTATATAAGACGTACTCACATTTAAGTACAATTATTACCATGTATGATGTTTACACTACTCTTGAGTCAGATTAACGATAGGAAAATCATTTTTCTCTTTTATATAGCTTCTTTTTCCAACTTTAGTTTTTCAGATTTTAACTGTTTCCTAATTCACAAAAATAAGTAAAATTGAAGACACAGTTCTTGTAGATTACTCTTCTGACTCCATGTTTAGTCTTTTAAAGTAATGGATAAAAAAGGCAACTCCTCAGAGTTCAAGCAAAAAATATATTTTTCAAATTGTTCCTTTAATGAAGAAATCACTTTGAAAGCCTCTTTAGAAATGGAAATTTTCATTTCTAATATTTCTCTACTTGGAAGACATTTCCTGTTTCTGGCCTGTTGCATTTCAAGAATATTGTATGATGAAAATTACAGCCATAGGAGTTGCTGAATACAATTTTATCTTAAACAGAGAAATTAAAATTTTTTAAATTGTATATATGGTTTTTCTTTGAATTAAACTTTTCTTTTCAAATATTCTCTTTTAATGCCTTTAACTTATGTTCATCAAATACCCAGAGGGGAGTTTTAAAAATTGTTCCAGAATGAAACAACTTAAACCTTCTTTATTTTTCCAAAATTTTCAACTCAAGGCAGTGCCCTACTCCAGGGATTACAAAAGAAAGTATGAGTTCTTCCGAAGAAAGTTGAAGAAGCAGGTTAGTGATACTTATAACGAGTTCTCAGGAATGATTGTCATATAGACTGAAAGCATGGGAAATGCATTTTAAAAAGTAACAGAATTTATTCTATATATTAACAACTTTGAATAGTTTCTTTTAGGGAAAGAATGTGTGTTTTTTGAGTACCTGTAATATATGATTAGAGACCACAGTTATTTTATGTCTTTATTTTTCAATATACCTTGTAATATAGAAAAATAGTATTAGAAGTGTGCTTTTAAAGAGCTCTAACCTGGTTTCCTCGTGGGTTTGTGGGGTTTGGGTTTTGTAGAAACTAAGCAAGTGTAGCTCAGGAGATTATCCCCAGGCCTAGACTTAATTGTGTAGGAGGACTCTCTGGATTCCTTTTCTGCTTTGACTATTGTTTTCCAGTGTTAGTCATTCGTTATTTACAGCTTCAAATATAATATATCTCTGCATAATTTGACAGTACAGCTGTGGTTGGAGCAATCCTCTTATTGCTTGTCTCCTTATGCTTATCAGAAATGTTCACTACTCTCTTTTCCATCACCACAAATTCATTATGTTTGGAACTAAACTCATCTGCCCATCTATTTCGTTTCTGTTGGTGATGACTATTTTTCTTTAGTCATTTTTTTAAATTGATTGAAAGATTCTTTAAATTCCATAGTGCTTTAGTTTTCAAAGGTTTCACACACACGATTTCATATAACTCCATAATAACCCTTCCCCCCCAACCTCTGTATTGCCCCTCCCCCTTCCCTCTCCCCCTGGTAACCACTAATTTGTTCTCTATATCTGTGAAGGTGATGACCATTTTTTAATGCCTTTCTAATTTGCTCGTGCTTTTCCCCTTGCCCTGCAGTTTAGGAGTACTGCCACTAGGTGGCTCTATTGGGTTACACTTACTTGCCTTCCAAGCCTGAAGCCTGCTTTTCCAGATTCAAGATGGTGGGTCTGCTTCCACAGATTTTCTCACCCTAAATTTAACCAAAAAAATGAAATATGATAGTTTTTTAGTGCAAATATTTTATGCCTGAATAAAGTCCTAAAATGTCATCAATGTTTTAAACTCATTTTCAATAATAATTTTATGTTAAAATCACTCTGGAAATTTGTTTTCTACTTCTTAAAATTATTTGGGATTTTAAGTCTATTTTGAGTTACTTGTCTGGTAAATATTTTCATTCTTAATGACAATGTACTGGTGGAATAGAAGCACTAGCTTCTCCATTTGCCAGTCTGAACACTTATAAGCATGTTATAGTATCTAATGGTTGATGAGGCCACAGGTCACAGAACACAAAAACCATAATGAAAGCAGTAATATTTATTGAGCTCTCACTCCATACCAGGCATTTTTCTTAACAAGTTACATGTATTATCTACGTGTAATCTCTACGATAACTCTATAAGGAAAGGACTATTATTATCACATTTTAGATCTGAGGAAACTGAGGCTCAGAGACATTAGGCAATGTGATCAAGTTCCATGGTTGTTAGTGGCAAAGCCAGAAACGAACCAGGTGGTCTAGCGCCGGAGTCCATGCTCTTAAGCCACCTGACATATCAGATTGGTGATTAAGAGAAGAAATTACCCAGAATGCAACAAAGATATATAAAAAGATTAAAGTTATGAAAGAAAGCTTAAGAAGCATGAAGCTGTTCCAGAAAGAGAGACTGGAGAGCCTGAGGAAGAGGCTGAGAATCTGAATCCTCAGTTTAACAAAATGTCCCAAGCAGGATATAAAAAATAAAATCCCTATCTGGACACATCACAGCAAAAGAGCAAGATGGAGATGAAACTATCTAAATCAGTGCTCCAAAGCTTTGAGCTGTCTTTAACCTTTTCCTCTGCCTCATCCTTAACATCTCATTAGTGAGGAATAAGGGTGGCTGATCATTACTGAGATCACTGCATGCCTGGTAACATGTCAGCGCAAGAAATGCGTTATCCTAGTAAGTCCTGAAACAGCTCCCTGAGGGTCGATATTGTTACTGTCCCTATTTTATAGGTGAGGAAATTAAGCCTTCGAAAAGATGTGTGAGGTGAAGCTGGGACTTGAACACAGGGCCCCCTGACTCTAGAGACCATGCATGGTCCACCACTCAGCTCAGATGTGGAAATTGCTCCTTCAGCCCTCTCTTCGTTGCCACTGCTCACTCACATGGTCCATTCGTCTTCTCTCACACCATCTGTGTCAGGGGTCTTTCACTGACCAGCATGCCTCTTGTCTCTCCTTAAAAACAGCCTTCACACTCGACGCCATCAGCCTCTGAGAACCCACCAGTCCGATCCTGTGGCTTCCTGCTCAGCAGCTCTTCCTGGTCCGCCTTCACGCTGTCTACACTGTGGCCTCAGACTGCTTCTGTACCTTCTTGCACTCTAATCCCTCCTCTCCCTCCCCTCCTCCTTCTGTACCGTCCAGCTGTCAAATGGCTTAGACCCTTCCTGCATGCTGTTCCTCAGTCCCTCTCTCCCTTCCCCTCTTGAAGCCTCCTTGATTGTCTCACTTGCAATTAATAGCTCAGTCTTTTTGCCCACAGAACTTGGCTTCTATTTCTATTTTAAATCTCAGAATTAGTAACATTTACATTTGTTTCTCACACACACACCAAATTATAAACTCCTTGAGAAAGTGACCACATCTTATGCCATGTTTTTACTCCCTTTCCCTCCCATCTCTGGCCCCACTGCGATACCTACCTAGCATGGGCCTAGCCCAGAGCGGGCCTTCAGTAAATGCTTTGCTGAGTCACCTGCACTGTTTGCCTAGTGCCTAAAATTCTAAAATGCCTTTTCTCCAATCTTACCACTTTTTTAAATTGCATAAGCAGCAGAGGAAACTAATTATGTTATGCTTATATTGCTTATATAAACTGCTTGTATTATTATGTTTCTATAGGGCTTTCCGCTTTTCTTAAATATATTGATTGTGAAATTGATTTTTTTTTTCCCTTGGAGCTAACCCTCTTTTTGAAGTGACAGAATATTTATAGTATGTTTTCTTTTCATGGTTTCCACTTGAACGTTGCACACAAAGCACTCAAGAATAAAATATTCAGATATATTTCTATGTAATTTACAAGGTCTGCCTAAAAGCATAGTTATCTACATTTGTCATATAAGCAAAGTATGTACAAAGGATGAGTGAGGCAACGGAGCTCATTCACTAAGAACAGAGACTCAGGAGCTAAGGCTTTCTTAACTTGTATCTTTAGTTTCTTCACCCATAAAATGAAGACAATAATAGTAGCTTCTTCATAGTGTTATTATGAGGAGTAAATGAGTTAACCCATTAAAATGCTGGGGACAGTACTGGCACAGTCTGTAAATGTTAGCACCTGTTAATGAGTGAAGCGGGCAGGCTCCAAGGAGGAGAAGTGGAGGGCAGGGAAGAACCCTGAGCCAACAGGCAGACAAGTAGCAGGCAGTGGCTAGACTGACTGCAGGTCACAGAATGGTCTTCTTCATTGGATCTTAAGACGGAAAGGACGGTTCATGAAGTGCCTTCACGTGAGCCTTATTACCACCATCAGTAGCTGCTTCTTCAGATGTGAAAATCAGAAGTCTATGTAATTAAGTGACTAGAGAAAATGCATGAGTTCTTTCATACTGTGGAGGAAATACAGACAATATACCTAGTCCTGTTTTCCCTGAAAAAGGATCTTGGGCACAGGGTAGAATACAATGAATTTTATAACATTCATGAGAGAAATGTGTCATCTTGTTGAATTGATTTAAACCATTAGTCTCTCTTCTCTGGGTTTTCAGAATGACATTCCAAACAAATTTGAAATGAAACTTCGCCGTGCAACTGTCCTTGAGGACTCTTACAGGAGAATTATGGGGGTCAAGAGAGCAGACTTCCTCAAGGCTAGACTGTGGATTGAGTTTGATGGCGAAAAGGGACTAGATTATGGAGGAGTCGCCAGAGAATGGTTCTTTCTGATTTCGAAGGAAATGTTTAACCCTTATTATGGGTTGTTTGAATATTCTGCTACGTAAGTACCTTTACAATGACTGTATACAGAAAGAAAAATCACTGTTTTGAAAGTAACAGAGTGATATGATGCAAGGAAAATGTACATCACAATGTGTCAGAAAAGGGAGACTGTAACTAATGTTGTTTCAGAAATAACTTTTTAAAATTGTGGTGAAATATACATAACATGAAATTTACCATTTTTATCATTTTCAGTATATAGTTCAGTGGCATTAAGTACAATACATTCATTGTTGTGTAACCATCACCACCATACATCTGCAGAACTTTTTCATCATCCCAAACTGAAACTCCGTACCCTTTAAATGCTATCTCCCCCATTCCCTGGCATTAATCATTCTACTTTCTGTCTCTATGAATTTGACTCTTCTCAGTACCTCATATAAGTAGAATCATACAGTATTTGTCTTTTTGTAACTGACTTCATTAGCATAATGTCTTCAAGGTTTTATCCATGTAGCAGCATGTGGTAGAATTTCCCTTTTTTTGAAGGCTATATAATATCCTGTTATGTGTATATACCACATTTTGTTTATCCATTTATCTTTCAATAACATTTTGGATTGTTTCCACCTTTTGACCAAAATGACTATTTTTAAAACCATTAAATCCAGTGGTCTAATATGGTTCTAACAGAGGTAAACAACTCTGAAAAGAGGGAGATGATTTACAGTTATTTGTCATATTAAAATTTTTGTATGAAATACAGAAAGGAACATTTAAATGTGGTTATCTTTACAGGGATAATTATACCCTACAGATAAATCCCAACTCTGGATTGTGTAATGAAGATCACCTCTCTTACTTCAAGTTTATTGGCCGGGTAGCTGGGATGGCAGTTTATCATGGCAAACTGTTGGATGGTTAGTATTAAGCATAAAACTTTTTTTTATTGTAATTATCTGATTTCTTTCACTTGGTAATCATTTTGAATATATTTGATTTTTTACAAGGCTTTTTCATCCGACCATTTTACAAGATGATGCTGCACAAGCCAATAACACTTCATGATATGGAATCAGTGGTATGTCTTTTTCACTTATAAAGTATGATATAACAGGCAACTGAATATTTTATAGGCTTACCTTTTAATAATGAAAAAAATCAATAGATGTTCCAAAATACAAATGAACATTTTCCCCAATATTTTATTATGAAAATTTGCTAACATACAATGAAATTGAAAAAATTTTACAATGGCTATGTGCGTATCCACCACCCAGATTCCACAATTGGCTTTTTATCTATACTCACTTGTCCACACCCACATCCGTCAATCCATCTTGTTTTTTGATGCATTTCAAAGAAAGTTGCATATATCAGTAAACATCTCCCTAAATACTTCAACATGTTATACATCAATTTTATGCATCTCTTGCATCAGTATGTGAATTGTGATTATTTGTGATGAATGGCATATGTTTTCAAAATGGCAGTCCAAAAGCAAGGCCTTGAGATTAAGCTACTACAAAGAAACAGAAACCCGATAAAAAGATTGGCTTGCAGGAGAGCACCGGAATCACAACTAACTGCTGAACAAGCATCAACAGGAAGACACTGGAACTCACCAAAAAAGATACCCCACATCCAAAGACAAAGGAGAAGCCGTAATGAGACAGTAGGAGGGGCACAATCACAATAAAATCAAATCCCATAACTACTGGGTGGGTGACTGACAAACTGGAGAACACTTATACCACAGAAGTCCACCCACTGGAGTGAAGGTTCTGAGCCCTACGTCAGGCTTCCCAACCTGGGGGTCCGGCAATGGGAGGAGGAATTCCTAGAGAATCACACTTTGAAGGCTAGTGGGATCTGATTGCAGGACTTTGACAGGACTGGGGTAAACAGAAACTCCACTCTTGGAGGGTACACACAAAGTAGTTTGTGCATCCGTACCCAGGGGAAGGAGCAGTGACCCCATAGGAGACTGAACCAGACCTACCTGCTAGTGTTGGAGGGTCTCCTGCAGAGGTGGGGGATGGCTGTGTCTCACCGTGAGGACAGGGACACTGGCAGCAGAAGATCTGGGAAGTACTCCTTGGCGTGAGCCCTCCCAGAGTCCACCATTAGCCCCACCAAAGAGACCAGTAGGCTCCAGAACTGGGTTGCCTCAGGCCAAACAACCAACAGGGAGGGAACCCAGCCCCACCCATCAGCAGACAAGCAGATTAAAGTTCTACTGAGCTCTGCCCACCAGAGCAACAGCCAGCTCTACCCACCACCAGTCCCTCCCATCAGGAAACTTGTACAAGCCTCTTAGATAGCCTCAACCACCAGAGGGCAGACAGCAGAAGCAAGAAGAACTACAATCCTGCAGCCTGTGGAACAAAAACTACATTCACTGAAAGATAGACAAGATGAAAAGGCAGAGGGCTATGTACCAGATAAAGGAACAAGATAAAACCCCAGAAAAACAACTAAATGAAGTGGAGATAGGCAACCTTCCAGAAAAAGAATTCAGAATAATGATAGTGAAGATGATCCAGGACCTTGGAAAAAGAATGGAGGCAAAGAACGAGAAGATGCAAGAAATGTTTAACAAAGAACTAGAAGAATTAAAGAACAAACACCGAGAAGAATTAAAGAACAAACAAAACAGAGATGAACAATACAATAACTGAAATGAAAAATACACTAGAAGGAATCAATAGCACAATAACTGAGGGAGAAGAACGGATAAGGGACCTGGAAGACAGAATGGTGGAATTCACTGCTGCAGAACAGAATAAAGAAAAAAGAATGAAAAGAAATGAAGACAGCCTAAGAGACCTCTGGGACAACATTAAACACAACAACATTTGCATTATAAGGGTCCCAGAAGGAGAAAAAAGAGAGAAAGGACCTGAGAAAATATTTGAAGAGATTATAGTCAAAAACTTCCCTAACATGGGAAAGGAAATAGCCGCCCAAGTCCAGGAAACACAGAGAGTCCCAGGCAGGATAAACCAAAGGAGAAACACGCCGAGACACATAGTAATCAAATTGGCAAAAATTAAAGACACAGAAAAACTATTGAAAGCAACAAGGGAAAAATGACAAATAACATACAAGGGAACTCCCATAAGGTTAACAGCTGATTTCTCAGCAGAAACTCTACAAGCCAGAAGGGAGTGGCATGATACACTTAAAGTGATGAAAGGGAAGAACCTACAACCAACATTACTCTACCCAGCAAGGATCTCAGTCAGATTCGATGGAGAAATCAAAAGCTTTACAGACAAGCAAAAGCTAAGAGAATTTAGCACCACCAAACCAGCTCTACAACAAATGCTAAAGGAACTTCTCTAAGTGGGAAACACAAGAGAAGAAAAGGACCTACAAAAACAAACTCATAACAATTAAGAAAATGGTCATAGGAACATACATATCGATAATTACCTTAAACGTGAATGGATTAAATGCTCCAGCCAAAAGACACAGGCTCGCTGAATGGATACAAAAACAAGACCCATATATATGCTGTCTACAAGAGACCCACTTCAGACCTAGGGACACATAGAGACTGAAAGTGAGGGGATGGAAAAAGATAATCCATGCAAATGGAAATCAAAAGAAAGCTGGAGTAGCAATACTCATATCAGATAAAATAGACTTTAAAACAAAGAATGTTACAAGAGACAAGGAAGGACACTACATAATGATCAAGGGATCAATCCAAGAAGAAGATATAACAATTATAAATATATATGCACCCAACACAGGAGCACCTCAATACATAAGGCAACTGCTAAGAGCTATAAAAGAGGAAATTGACAGTAACACAATAATAGTGGGGGACTTTAACACCTCACTTACACCAATGTACAGATCATCCAAAATGAAAATAAATAAGGAAACAGAAGCTTTAAATGACACAATAGACCAGATAGATTTAATTGATATTTATAGGACATTCCATCCAAAAACAGCAGATTACACTTTCTTCTCAAGTGTGCATGGAACATTCTCCAGGTTAGATGACACCTTGGATCACAAATCAAGCCTCAGTAAATTCAAGAAAATTGAAATCATATCAAGCATCTTTTCTGACCACAGCGCTATCAGATTAGAAATCAATTACAGGGGAAAAAAACGTAAAAAACACAAACACATGGAGGCTAAACAATACGTTACTAAATAACCAAGAGATCACTGAAGAAATCAAAGAGGAGATCAAAAAATACCTAGAGACAAATGACAACAAAAACACAACGATCCAAAACCTGTGGGATACAGCAAAAGCAGTTCTAAAAGGGAAGTTTATAGCTATACAAGCCTACCTCAAGAAACAAGAAAAATCTCAAATAAACAATCTAACCTTACACCTGAAGGAACTAGACAAAGAAGAACAAACAAAACCCAAAATTTGCAGAAGGAAACAAATCATAAAAGAGCAGAGCAGAAATAAATGAAACAGAAACAAAGAAAACAATAGCAAAGATCAATAAAACTAAAAGCTGGTTCTTTGAGAAGATAAACAAAATTGATAAACCATAACCCAGACTCTTCAAGAAAAAGAGGGAGAGGACTCAAATCAATAAAATTAGAAATGAAAAAGGAGAAGTTACAACAGACACTGCAGAAATACAAAGCATCCTAAGAGACTACTACAGGCAACTCGATGCCAATAAAATGGACAACCTGGAAGAAATGGACAAATTCTTAGAAAGGTATAACCTTCCAAGACTGAACCAGGAGAAATAGAAAATATGAACAGACCAATCACAAGTAATGAAATTGAAACTGTGATTTTAAATCTTCTAACAAAAAAAGTTCAGGCCCAGACGTCTTCACAGGTGAATTCTATCAAACATTTAGAGAAGAGCTAACACCCATCCTTCTCAAACTCTTCCAAAAAATTGCAGAGGAAGGAACACTCCCAAACTCATTCTATGAGGCCACCATCACCCTGATACCAAAACCAGACAAAGATACTCAAAAAAAGAAAATTACAGACCAGTATCACTGATGAATATAGATGCAAAAATCCTCAACAAAATACTAGCAAACAGAATCCAACAACACATTAAAAGGATCATACTCCATGATCAAGTGGAATTTATCCCAGGGATGCAAGGATTCTTCAATATACACAAATCAATCAATGTGATACACCGTATTAACAAATTGAAGGATAAAAACCATATGATCAGCTCAATAGATGCAGAAAAAGCTTTTGACAAAATTCAACACCCATTTATGATAAAAACTCTCCAGAAAGTGGGCATAGAGGGAACCTACCTCAACATAATAAAGGCCATATATGACAAACTTACAGCAAACATCATTCTCAATGGTGAAAACCTGAAAGCATTTCCTCTAAGATCAGGAACAAGACAAGGATGTCCACTCTTGCCACTATTATTCAACATAGTTTTGGAAGTCCTAGCCACGGCAATCAGAGGAGAAAAAGAAATAAAAGGAATACAAATTGGAAAAGAAGAAGTGAAACTGTCACTGTTTGCAGATGACATGATACTATACATAGGGAATCCTAAAGATGCCACCAGAAAACTACTAGAGCTAATCAATGAATTTGGTAAAGTTGCAGGATACAAAATTAATGCACAGAAATCTCTTGCATTCCTATACACTAATGATGAAAAATCTGAAAGAGAAATTAAGGAAACACTCCCATTTACCATTGCAACAAAAAGAATAAAATACCTAGGAATAAACCTACCTAAGGAGACAAAAGACCTGTATGCAGAAAACTATAAGACACTGTTGAAAGAAATTAAAGATGATACCAACAGATGGAGAGATATACCATGTTTTTGGATTGGAAGAATTAATATTGTGAAAATGACTATACTACCCAAAGCATCTACAGATTCAATGCAATCCCTATCAAATTACCAATGGCATTTTTTACAGAACTAGAACAAAAAAATCTTAAAATTTGTATGGAGACACAAAAGACCTCGAATAGCCAAAGCAGTCTTGAGGGAAAAAAACGGAGCTGGAGGAATCAGACTCCCTGACTTCAGACTATACTACAAAGCTACAGTAATCAAGACTGTATGGTACTGGCACAAAAACAGAAATATAGATCAATGGAACAAGATAGAAAGCCCAGAGATAAACCCACGCACCTATGGTCAACTAATCTATGACAAAGGAGGCAACGATATACAATGGAGAAAAGACAGTCTCTTCAATAAGTGGTGCTGGGAAAACTGGACAGCTACATGTAAAAGAATGAAATTAGAATACTCCCTAACACCATACACAATAATAAACTCAAAATGGATTCAAGACCTAAATGTAAGACTGGACACTATAAAACTCTTAGAGGAAAACATAGGAAGAACGCTCTTTGACATAAATCACAGCAAGATCTTTTTTGATCCACTTCCTAGAGTAATGGAAATAAAAACAAAAATAAACAAATGGGAGCTACTGAAACTTAAAAGCTTTTGCAAAGCAAAGGAACCTACAAGCAAGACAAAAAGACAACCCTCAGAATGGGAGAAAATATTTGCAAATGAATCAACAGACAAAGGATTAATCTCCAAAATGTATAAACAGCTCGTGCAGCTCAATATTAAAAAAACAAACAATCCAATCAAAAAATGGGCAGAAGACCTAAATAGATATTTCTCCAAAGAAGACATACAGATGGCCAAGAAGCACATGAAAAGCTGCTCAACATCTCTAATTATTAGAGAAATGCAAATCAAAACTACAATGAGGTATCACCTCACACCAGTTAGAATGGGCATCGTCAGAAAATCTACAAACAACAAATGCTGGAGGGGGTGTGGAGAAAAGGGAACCCTCTTGCACTGTTGGTGGGAATGTAAGCTGATACAGGCACTGTGGAGAACAGTATGGAGGTTCCTTAAAAATCTAAAAATGGAATTACCATATGATCCAGCAATCCCACTACTGGGCATATACCCTGAGAAAACCATAATTCAAAAAGACACATGCACCCCAATGTTCATTGCAGCACTATTTCCAATAGCCAGGTCATGGAAGCAACCTAAATGCCCATTGACAGAAGAATGGATAAAGAAGATGTGGTACATATATACAATGGAATATTACTCAGTCATAAAAAGGAACGAAATTGGGTCATTTGTAGAGACGTGGATGAATCTAGAGACTGTCATACAGAGTGAAGTAAGTCAGAAAGGCAAAAACAAATATCGTATATTAACACATATATGTGGAACCTAGAAAAATGGTACAGATGAACCGGTTTGCTGGGCAGAAATTGAGACACAGATGTAGAGAACAAACGTATGGACACCAAGGGGGGAAAGTGGGGGGTGGGGGGCGGTGTGATGAATTGGGAGATTGGAATTGACATGTATACACTGATATGTATAAAATGGATAACGAATAAGAACCTGCTGTATAAAAAAAAAATAAAATTTTAAAAAGAAACAGAAACCCAAGGATTAAATCCTTGACTATAACTTTGTAACCTACACTGAATAGCATCACACAGTGTGTGAACACATGGATTCCAAGACCTCGTCCGTGTTACCAAGTCCCATTTTTGTGACACATTATTCGTGTGAACAGTATAATTCTTTGTAAATCATAAAATTGCACAGTTATTGGCATTGGTTAACTGAAGTTTTGTGTTTAATTTGAGATTTTTCTTCCACTTGGGCCAGGTATAAATAACAGCCTCCTCAGAGCTGCTTAAACACTTCAAACACAGTCTCACCGGCCATGTGAAACAGGTGTTGAGTGCTCCTGAGTATCCATGGCAGTTAGGATTCATGTCAAAACTGACCCTTTAACTGGATAATAAAATCTGTACCTCCACTACTTCCAAACAGAGATAGACTTCGAAACTTTTAAGCAGGCACCACGCTATTGATATATGCACTTATACTTACTGGTCATTCATCTCTTTGTAATACTTGTATGTGTGTGTAAAAGATGTCCAACTGACCTTTTCATCTTTTGTCCAGTTATTCAGACCCTCAGCATACTTTCTCTGCAGATTCAGGTATCTTCTTTCTATATACAAGTTTTAAATATGCAATCTTTCCCATTTAGGATAGTGAGTATTACAATTCACTAAGATGGATTCTTGAAAACGATCCAACAGAACTGGACCTCAGGTTTGTCATAGATGAAGAACTTTTTGGACAGGTTTGTAAATTTTGATTAATTAAAATGGTACATAAATTGTGGAACTTTAGAACTTAAGTTTAATAACTTAAGTGAAATGTTATAACTTAAGTTTAGATGTTAAATAATGCATATACTCAACATATTTCTGCACTGTATTTTTAAATTTATTTTCCAGTAATGAAAGCTGTCTCTCAGAAAGAATTTCTGCTTCTTTAACATTGGACCCATTCCATATTTATTTTAGTAAAACTAATATTTCAAGTTTTCTTAGCTTTTGAATGGATTTAATTTAAAACACCAGGTTTCTGGTATAACTATCATATGTATACTTAATTTTTTTCACTAAAATAACATATCAAGGTATCATGCTTAATTTTAGACCCATCAACATGAGTTGAAAAATGGCGGATCAGAAATAGTCGTCACCAATAAGAACAAAAAGGAATATATTTAGTAAGTATTTTGTTGTAAGTATTTTACTCTGTTTAGTAAATTCTTTTTTGGAAATAATTTTATACTTCTTTCTGGGAAGACTCTTTGTACCTTCCTTCTCTTACCCCAGAGTCAGAGCCTCAATGTTCTTTTTTTCTTTCTGTAACCATGTCATATTACTCACTCATGTTCAGTTTTTGCCTTGGGCTTAGCTAGTCTTTATTTTTTGTTTCTAACCAGAATACATGTACCTTAACAGTTTTTCTTGTTTCCTGTGAAAAAGATGAAATGTTTTGTTTCTTTTAGTCTTGTAATACAATGGCGATTTGTAAACCGAATCCAGAAGCAAATGGCTGCTTTTAAAGAGGTATTCATTTTGTTTCCTCTTCTGTAATTTCAAAGTACAGTCCATAAGTTTTAAATATTGGGGCTTATCATGTCAGAGAAAAAGTAGTATATGACTTTTTAAAACCATTTTAAATTAATTTTCATACTGACAAAATATTAAATGAATAGATGTTGAGTTAAAACGCAATCATTCAAGAAATCCATGCAATAAACAGTCCTCCTTAACATGAATCCCCCTCACCTTTCCCAGTCCCACTCCCCTCACCTTAAGTAACCTTAGGTGAACAAAGGAACAAGAGTGCTAGAGGGATGGTGAAATATACTATTTGTTTCTTTTCCTAAATGGGGTCACATCATACATGTTGGTTTGTGACTCACTTTCTTCTCTTATCAAATACTTATTGGAGGTCTTTACATGTCAAGATATATAGCGTCCTTTCTTTGTGGCTGCCTTTTATTCATACTCTAAATTCATAAGTTATTTAAACTTCCCAACTGATAGACATTTAGGCTGTTGTCAGGGCATTCATTTCCTAAGCTAACTAAAAGTCTTCTGTTAAATATTTATCACATACTTTTTCATTTATGCAACATTGAGCACTGACTGTGTCTGGTGCTATGCGAGAGGCAAAAAGACATAGGTCCTGCTGTCAAGGAGCAGAGACTCTAAAGGGGGAAATGGACAGAGGGAAGCCTGCAGTACTAGGTGAGCAGAGAAGAGAGGTAGAAACCAGAGCAGAGAGAGGTGGAGGCAGGGGAGGGGAGGGCTCGAGGGATCGGCCAGCCACAGAGGAAGAGGAAATGCAATTCTAAGCAGAGGGGGCAGCACCTGTGAAGTGTGGCAGTAGACAGACTGGGCACACGTTAGAGAGAATACAAGCAATTGCTGTACTGGATAAGAGGATGCAAGAGGTGAAATTAAGCCTGGAGAGATTGGAAGAACCAGATGATGGGGGCCCTGTTTGTTTGGAGTTTTCTCTGAAGTCCAGTGAGGGGAGAAGGTGGCATTAAAGGCTATTAACAATAGAACGCCAGGATTCAATGTATTAATACATTTTGGTCAGATCATTCTGGAAGTGGTATGTAGTGAGCTAGAGAGGGCAAGACGAGCCGCAGAGGCTAGTTGGGAAAGTGCTGCAGAAATCCCGGGACAGTGGGAAGAAAGCTGTGTGTGCACGTGAGTGGCTCTCAGGAAGGGAGATCTATAGCTTAGGGTGATTTAAAGGATAGAGATCTGGGGATCCTCTGCATGTGTGTAGTGGAGGTGTGGACTAGACAAGATGGAAAATTCAAAAGAACAGTAAGAACGGTGAAAGTGGATGGCCACACGTGGGGATGTGGGAACACCAACATTTAAGGAACGGACAGGAGAAGCGGAGACATCAAAGGAAATCAGCAAAGGTAGACAGAGACACAGGAGGAAAACCATCAACAACAGCAGAGTTTCAAGAACAAAGGTGTTGTCAACAATATCGTAGTGCAGAGAAGTCAAATAAGATAGGGAACTAAAAAGCATGTGTTAGATGTAGCTGCAAAGCTGTCTTTGAGTTTCTCCAGGACACCTTCAGGGAAGCATTGATGAAGAGGTCAGATTGCGGTGGTTGAGGGATAGATGGGGGTGAGCAAGGGGGTTTGGAAATGCGTAGTAACACTGTCCAGAACGTGGAGAGCAGAAAGAGGGGCTTGCTTTCTTGTTTTGTTTTTAAGGTAGATAAGGCTTGAACAAATTTAGATGCATCAAGAGGGAGCTAGTAAAGGTTTAGTGATGACATCCTTGAGGAAGCAGATGAAGCACAGAGAGGAAGTGGTCCCTCTCTCCACAGCAGTGGGGAGGAGGCCCTCGTGGATGTTGGTGCTGGTTGGTACATGGGGATGCAGAAGGCTGAGGGAATTCCATCCCGCAGAATTGCCTCTATTTTCTCTCTCAAGTAGAAATTATCTGCTGTAAAGAAGGGGTGACGTGGAGGAGGAGGAGGCTTAAAAATTGTAGGGAAGTTTTAAAATAGCCACTTTGAGGAATCAGTGAGAGAACAGACATGTATACTTTCTTGTCAACACTGAAATGTCAGTTAAGAGCCCATGAATGTGTAGTGGAAGAAGACGAAGTATGGGATTGTCCATTGACCCCACTGACCAGGGTTTTAAATATATTCTTTCTACTAGGGATTTTTTGAACTGATACCACAGGATCTCATCAAAATTTTTGATGAAAATGAACTAGAGGTAAGAAGTATTGTTCTTATCTTAAAACAGGACTTTTGTTCCCATTATTTTTCATGTCTACAGTTTGACATTTCTTATTACGTAGCTTCTGATGTGTGGCTTGGGAGATGTCGATGTGAATGACTGGAGAGAACACACAAAGTACAAAAATGGCTACAGTGTAAATCATCAAGTCATCCAGTGGTTTTGGAAGGTAATGGAAAGCTTCTATTTTCATAAATTACTTTTCAGTAGATTCAATCATATTTAACTATACCAGTGGATCACATAGAGATAAGACAAAAAATATATATAGCCCTGCCAAAATTATCTTTGATTTTGTACTGTATACGTTTACCTTCTGGATATGTTTCCAACCTCCATACATATTTTTAGATAAGTAAAATGTGCAGAATGTAGTAAGTGGCAGTGACAGCTGAGATAGGCACTTGATTCCTTACTAAAGTTGGGACTCTTCAAGGGAACTTGTAATAACCTGCAGTGTATTCTCTGGGACTCCTGCATGGCTCCTTGGAATGTGATTTTCCATCTTATACAGAAATGTGTATGCTACTCAATAATACCAGTAAATAACAATTTTTTAAAAGCCGTGAGTCACACCTGAGAGGAAATTTTGTCACTTTATTAGGCTATAATCCCACTCTAAAGAGTTACCATGTAGCCTTGGAAATGAAGTTTCAAGAACTTCGTGAACCACCCATAAGCACAGCTTGAACTAAAAGAAACATGCAAATTTCATAAGTGATCATTAATGCTCTAACTAAATTCTGATAGAATATTTTTCAGGATAGTTTTGTTACCGGTTTTTTCCAGTGATGTTCCTAAGTGCTGCTTTTATCTTTTGCAGGCTGTTTTAATGATGGACTCAGAAAAAAGAATACGATTACTTCAGTTTGTCACTGGCACATCCCGTGTGCCTATGAATGGATTTGCTGAACTGTATGGTAAGGATTTCCGTAGATCATTAAAAGATGGAGCTTATGCCAGTTGTCTTCTTCATGGCTGACTAGTCTTCAGGCTTCTATCATTTATACAAATATTTAGCTTAATTTAAAAAATTAAGATTTTAAAATGATTATAATTAGATACACTGAAGTAGGTCAAAATATATGTACACCTTCTAATCAGATAGCAAAGGAGAAAACTGGAAACATGAAATGACTCAAGTTACTTCCCATTCTTGAATTTTAAATTTGATTCCCACCCTGCATTCCATTACAGAAAAAGCATTGCCTGTAGTGTGATGGTTTAGGGCAGGCAGCGTGTAAAGTTCCACAGGGTGTTTATAAGCGTACAACAAAACACAGAGTATCATAGTAGAATACATTTGGGGGAAAGAATGGACTAAATGAAGTTAAATATTCTGTTTATTGGAACGACATTTACTTGCTTTTAAAGATACCAAGAAGAACAAATCTTTCAGAGAAAGTATAGCCAAGATTGGAGCCCTACTGTCCCCTCCTTGGTAAACCTGGTTTCCTTATTAAGCTTCATTTATATCTGTTTGCAGAACCTGTCAAGCAGCTGCCACTTCTCCACCTAGAGTAACCATTCCCAGTAGGAAGGCTGAGACAAGAGCTTTCCTGCTCACCAATGTGCTCATTGGAAAGACAAATCCAATTAAGCAGGGCAAACACTCCTTCCATCTCTAGATCCACTGCCCTCTTTTATGCAGCCCAGGCCTACAGCCATCTACTGATATCATGAATTTTTTGGAATTTTGGGGAGATATCCCACACACAGGTCCAGAATTATTAGTGTTAGAATATAAATTCAAATTCTTAAGGGTTTACAAAAGAAGTAGAAGTTGCTTCAGAATGTTAATATTACAGTACAGTATTATCTAGCCAATAAAAAGTATGTTACATTTTTTTTAACATCTTTATTGGAGTATAATTCCTTTACAATGGTGTGTTAGTTTCTACTGTATCACAAAGTGAATCAGCTATACGTATACCTATATCCCCATATCCCCTCCCTCTTGCATCTCCCTCCCACCCTCCCTATCCCACCCCTCTAGGTGGTCACAAAGCACCGAGCTGATCTCCCTGTGCTATGCGGCTGCTTCCCACTAGCTATCTGTTTTACATTTGGTAGTGTATGTATGTCTATGCCACTCTCTCACTTCGTCCCAGCTTACCCTTCCCCCTCCCCAAGTCCTCAAGTCCATTCTCTACGTCTGCATCTTTATTCCTGTCCTGCCCCTAGGTTCTTCAGAACCTTTTTTTTTTTTTTAGATTCCATGTATATGTGTTAGCATACAGTATTTGTTTTTCTCTTTCTGACTTACTTCACTCTGTATGACAGACTCTAGGTCCATCCACCTCACTACAAATAAATCAATTTTGTTTCTTTTTATGGCTGAGTAATATTCCATTGTATATATGTGCCACATCTTCTTTATCCATTCATCTGTCGATGGGCACTTAGGTTGTTTCCATGTCATGGCTATTGTAAATAGTGCTGCAGTGAACATTGTGGTACATGACTCTTTTTAAATTATGGTTTTCTCAGGGTATATGCCCAGTAGTGGGATTGCTGGGTCATATGGTAATTCTATTTTTAATTTTTTAAGGAACTTCCATACTGTTCTCCAAAGTGGCTGTATCAATTTACATTCCCACCAACAGTGCAAGGGGGTTCCCTTTTCTCCACACCCTCTCCAGCATTTATTGTTTGTAGACTTTTTGATGATGGCCATTCTGACCAGTGTGAGGTGATACCTCATTGTAGTTTTGATTTGCATTTCTCTAATGATTAGTGATGTTGAGCATCCTTTCATGTGTTTGTTGGCAATCTGTATATCTTCTCTGGAGAAATGTCTATTTAGGTCTTCTGCCCATTTTTGGATTGGGTTGTTTGTTTTTTTGATATTGAGCTGCATGAGCTGCTTGTATATTTTGGAGATTAATCCTTTGTCAGTTACTTCATTTGCAAATATTTTCTCCCATTCTGAGGGTTGTCTTTTCATCTTGTTTGTGGTTTCCTTTGCTGTGCAAAAGCTTTTAAGTTTCATTAGGTCCCATTTGTTTATTTTTGTTTTTATTTCCCTTTCCCTAGGAGGTGGGTCACAAAGGATCTTGCTGTGATTTATGTCATAGAGTGTTCTATGTTTTCCTTTAAGAGTTTTATAGTGTCTGGCCTTAAATTAAGGTCTTTAATCCATTTGAAGTTTATTTTTGTATATGGTGTTAGGGAGTGTTGTAATTTCATTCTTTTACATGTAGCTGTACAGTTTTCCCAGCACCATTTATTGAAGAGGCTGTCTTTTCTCCATTGTATATGCTTGCCTCCTTTATCAAAGATAAGGTGACCCCATGTGCATGGGTTTATCTTTGGGCTTTCTATCCTGTTCCATTGATCTATATTTCTGTTTTTGTGTCAGTATCATACTGTCTTGATTAGTGTAGCTTTGTAGTATAGTCTGAAGTCAGGGAGCCTAATTCCACCAGCTCTGTTTTTCTTTCTCAGGATTGCTTTGGCTCTTCAGGGTCTTTTGTGTTTCCATACAGATTGTGAAATTTTTTGTTCTAGTTCTCTGAAAAATGCCATTGGTAGTTTGATAGAGATTGCACTGAATCTGTACATTGCTTTGGATAGTAGAGTCATTTTCACAATGTTGACTCTTCCCATCCAAGAACATGGTATATCTCACCATCTGTTTTTATCATCTTTAATTTCTTTCATCAGTGTCTTATAGTTTTCTGCATACAGGTCTTCTGTCTCCTTAGGTAGGTTTATTCCTAGGTATTTTATTCTTTTTGTTGCAATGGTAAATGGGAGTGTTTCCTTGATTTCTCTATCAGATTTCTCATCATTAGTGTATAGGAATGCAAGAGATTTCTGTGCATTAATTTTGTATCCTGCTACTTTACCAAATTGATTGATTAGCTCTAGTATTTTTCTGGTAGCATCTTTAGGATTCTCTATGTATAGTATCATGTCATCTGCAAACAGTGACAGTTTCACTTCTTCTTTTTCAATTTGTATTCCTTTTATTTCTTTTTCTCCTCTGATTGCTGTGGCTAGGACTTCCAAAACTATGTTGAATAATAGTGGCAAGAGTGGACATTCTTGTCTTGTTCCTGATCTTAGAGGAAATGCTTTCAGTTTTTCACCATTGAGAATGATGTTTGCTGTAGGTTTGTCATATATGGCCTTTATTATGTTGAGGTAGGTTCCCTCTATGCCCACTTTCTGGAGAGTTTTTATCATAAATGGGTGTTGAATTTTGTCGAAAGCTTTCTCTGCATCTATTGAGATGATCTATGGTTTTTATCCTTCAATTTGTTATTATGGTGTATCACACTGATTGATTTGCATATATTGAAAAGTCCTTGCATCCCTGGGATAAACCCCACTTGATCATGGAGTATGATCCTTTTAATGAGTTGTTGGATTCTGTTTGCTAGTATTTTGTTGAGGATTTTTGCATCTATATTCATCAGTGATACTGGTCTGTAATTTTCTTTTTTTGAGTATCTTTGTCTGGTTTTGGTGTCAGGGAGATGGTGGCCTCATAGAATGAGTTTGGGAGTGTTCCTTCCTCTGCAATTTTTTGGAAGAGTTTGAGAAGGATGGGTGTTAGCTCTTCTCTAAATGTTTGATAGAATTCACCTGTGAAGCCATCTGGTCCTGGGCTTTTGTTTGTTGGAAGATTTTTAATCACAGTTTCAATTTCAGTGCTTGTGATTGGTCTGTTTCTATTTTCTATTTCTTCCTGGTTCAGTCTCAGAAGGTTGTGCTTTTCTAAAAATTTGTCCATTTCTTCCAGGTTGTCCATTTTATTGGCATATACTTGCTTGTAGTAATCTCTCATGATCCTTTGTATTTCTGCAGTGTCAGTTGTTACTTCTCCTCTTTTCATTTCTAATTCTATGTCTGGCTAGTGGTTTATCAATTTTGTTTATCTTCTCAAAGAACCAGCTTTTAGTTTTATTGATCTTTGCTATTGTTTCCTTCATTTCTTTTTCATTTATTTCTGATCTGGTCTTTATGATTTCTTTCCTTCTGCTAACTTTGTGGGTTTTTTTGTTCTTCTTTCTCTAATTGCTTTAGGTGTAAGGTTAGGTTGTTTATTTGAGATTTTTCTTGTTTCTTGAGGTAGGATTGTATTGCTATAAACTTCTCTCTTAGAACTGCTTTTGCTGCATCCCATAGGTTTTGGGTCATCGTGTTTTCATTGTCATTTGTTTATAGATATTTTTTGATTTCCTCTTTGATTTCTTCAGTGATCTCTTGGTTATTTAGTAGAGTATTGATTAGTCTCCATGTGTTTGTATTTTTTACCGTTTTTTTCCTGTAATTGGTATCTAGTCCTATAGTGTTGTGGTCGGAAAAGATACTTGATACGATTTCAGTTTTCTTAAATTTACCAAGGCTTGATTTGTGACCCAAGATATGATCTATCCTGAAGAATGTTCCATGAGTACTTGAGAAGAAAGTGTATTCTGTTGTTTTGGGGTGGAATATCCTATAAATATCAATTAAGTCCATCTTGTTTAATGTATCATTTAAAGCTTGTGTTTCCTTATTCATTTTCATTTTGGATCATCTGTCCATTGGTGAAAGTGGGGTGTTAAAGTCCCCTAATATTATTGTGTCACTGTCAATTTCCCCTTTTATGGTTGTTAGCATTTGCCCTATGTATTGAGGTGCTCCTGTGTTGGGTGCATAAATATTTACAATTGTTATATCATCTTCTTGGATTGATCCCTTGATCATTATGTATTGTCCTTCTTTGTCTCTTGTAATAGTCTTTATTTTAAAGTCTATTCTATCTGATATGAGAATTGCTACTCCAGCTTTCTTTTGACTTCGATTTGCATGGAATATCTTTTTCCATCCCCTCACTGTCAGTCTGTACGTGTCCCTAGGTCTGAAGTGGGTCTCTTGTAAGCAGCATATATACGGGTCTTGTTTTTGTATCCATTCAGCCAGTCTTTGTCTTTTGGTTGGAGCATTTAATCCATTTACATTTAAGGTAATTATTGATATGTATGTTCCTATTATCATTTTCTTAATTGTTTTGGGTTTGTTATTGTAGGTCTTTTCCTTGTCTTGTGTTTCCTGCCTAGAGAAGTTCCTTTAGCATTTGTTGTAGTGCTGAATTCTCTTAGCTTTTGCTTGTCTGTAAAGGTTTTAATTTCTCCATCGAATCTGAATGAGATCCTTGCTGGGTAGAGTAATCTTGGTTGTAGGCTTTTCCCTTTCATCACTTTAAATACGTCCTGCCACACCCTTCTGGCTTGCAGAGTGTCTGCTGAAGGATCAGCTGTTAACCTTATGGGGAGTCCCCTGTATGTTATTTGTTGCTTTTCCCTTGCTGGTTTTAATATTTTTTCTTTGTGTTTAATTTTTAATAGTTTGATTAATATGTGTCTTGGCGTGTTTCTCCTTGGATTTATCCTGTATGGGACTCTCTGCACTTCCTGGACTTGACTGAGTATTTCCTTTCCCATATTAGGGAAGTTTTCAACTATAATCTCTTCAAATACTTTCTCAGTCCCTTTCTTTTTCTCTTCTTCTTCTGTGACCCCTATATTTCGAATGTTGGTGGTTTAATGTTGTCCCAGAGGTCTCTGAGACTGTCCTCAATTCTTTTCATTCTTTTTTCTTTATTCTGCTCTGTGGTAGTTATTTCCTCTATTTTATCTTCCAGGTCACTTATCCTTTCTTCTAACTCAGTTATTCTGCTATTGATTCTTCTAGAGAATTTTTAATTTCATTTATTGTGTTGTTCATCATTGTTTGTTTGCTCTTTAGTTCTTCTAGGTCCTTGTTAAACGTTTCTTGTATTTTCTCCATTCTATTCCCAAGATTTTGGATCATCTTTACTTTCATTACTCTGAATTCTTTTTCAGGTAGACGCCTATTTCCTCTTCATTTGTTTGGTCTGTTGGTTTTTACCTTGCTCCTTCATCTGCTGTGTATTTCTCTGTCTTCTCAGTTTGCTTAACTTACTGTGTTTGGGGTTCACAGGCTGCAGGTTCATAGTTCCCGTTGTTTTTGGTGTCTGACCCCAGTGGGTAAGGTTGGTTCAGTGGGTTGTCTAGGCTTCCTGGTGGAGGGGACTGGTGCCTGTGTTCTGATGGATGAGGCTGGATCTTGTCTTTCTGGTGGGCAGGACCACATCCAGTGGTGTGTTTTGGGGTGTCTGTGAACTTATTATGATTTTAGACAGCCTCTCTGCTAATGGGTGGGGTTGTGTTCCTGTCTTGCTAGTTGTTTGGCATGGGGTGTCCAGCACTGGAGCTTGCTGGTTGTTGAGGGGAGCTGGGTCTTAGCGTTGAGATAGAGATCTCTGGGAGAGCTCTCACCAATTGATATTACGAGGGGCCGGGAGGTCTCTTGTGGACCAATGTCCTGAACTTGGCTCTCCCACCTCAGAGGCTCGGGCCTGACACCTGGCCGGAGCACCAAGATCCTGGGTCATCCTGGAGAAGATGGACTGAAGCCAGGAGAAAGTTAGATGATGAGAGACCTGTCAGAAGGCTTGTTTGGTGAAATCAGGCAAAGGATGGTGATATTCTGTACCCAGGCTCTACTCGCGAAGGGGAAAGGGGTGCCTCGGGAAGCCAAGTGCGAACTTCCACACAAAAGTATGTTACATTGATATTGGTTGACTTACAGGAAGTTTTCCAGATGGATTGTTTAGGTGAGAGAATCAAGAGGAAGGGAAATATGATTCCATGCTATGGAAAACACAGTGACAAAAGTACTGAAAATTTAACTGTATGGATAATTGTGATGGGTGATGTGTGAAAAGCAATGCTTTTTGAGAAAAGAGTAATATGGAAAATTTAGGTATTTTTAGTGCTGCTTCTGACAATTATCCTCACACACACATATTTGGATATGAGTCTAAGACATGGAGAGAAGTATGGAAGGTGTCTCATCGTGTTGTCAGCATTGATGACCTGGGAGGTTGGAGGATGTTGAGAATTGGAGAAGGAAGAACTAAGCAAAAACTCCAAAGGAAAAAAAAAAGTTTCTAAGAATGTCCATAATAAGAGGAAAATGTAGCATGTATAACATGATCCCATGCACATAAAATCCTATATAGATGCACATGCACAAAAAGATTCATGATAGGATGTTTACTCAGATTTAATGGTGGAATTTCAGGTGATTTTTACATCTTTCATTATATAATCTCACTGCAAAAAAAAATAAAGCAATAGAGAAAAAATAATCAGAAAAAGCTGTTTTCAGTGGGACTCAAAAATGCACATTTTCTGTGTACCTATGACAGAGGTGGTATATGGAAATGCAGGCCTAGGAAACAGCAAAAGCCCCGTCAGACACACAACCCCCACCCCCTGCCCCAGGGCAGAGTGATACTGTGGTCCCAAATGCACTGATAGAAGAGGAGTCCTCGTTTCGTGGCTGGACAGTAAAGTCATCAGGCCCAGGACAACATTATTTCTTTTGAGTTTAAAGAAACTAGATGTTCTCTGTGTGTTTAAGTTCTACATTAGCAAAAGTGAGTTGTGAAATGCCCAGAAATTCCTGTAAGACTAATTGAAGCCAAAGCAACTCTTCTTCCTTGTAGGCTCAAACGGACCACAGTCATTTACAGTTGAGCAGTGGGGCACCCCTGAGAAGCTGCCAAGAGCTCATACGTGGTAAGCAGTTTCTCTGACCCTAGAGAACAAGTCCTCAGAGACAGAAGGTCCTCAAACAGTCTGGGTACGGAAGGTGTAGTTCCCTCTGTGCTGTGTTGGTGGCAGATATGGAGGGGGAGGGGGGAGAGAAGAGGAGGAGGAGGACCGGGAGACAGCGACACCAACCCAGGAACAGCTGTTTCTTTACTGGGCAGGCCTGAAGACCAGGTAGCTGAACATTGGAGAGACCCATCTAAACTTTTGACCAGGGGACATCCCTGGCAGTCCAGTGGTTAAGATTCAGTGCTTCCACTGCAGGGGGCACGGGTTCGATCCCTGGTCAGGGAACTAAGATCCCAGATGCCACACGGTACAGCCAAAAAAAGGTAAACTGTTGACCATATCTTGCTTCCATCACATGAATGATGAGCCATCCCAGGAAGGACTAGAACACTCCGTTTTGAAGGTTCAAATGACAGGAGCCCAGACATTTGGAGATCAGGGTGGAGGTGAGAGGTCACCACCAAGAATTCATGGGGAGAGTCCACACCTAGAGTCCAATCCTAAACATTCCTTCTCCCTGAGGAGAAAAGGTCTTTTCGTGTGGTTGAAACATAGCACGCATAGCTGCACCATGAATAGTTTGCCCTGGGAACTTGCTGTGTCAGTGTCTGCAATAACCAGCCCCTCTCTGTTCTTTCAGCTTTAATCGCTTGGACTTGCCACCGTATGAGTCATTTGAAGAATTATGGGATAAACTTCAGATGGCCGTTGAGAACGCTCAGGGTTTTGATGGCGTTGATTAGATTACAAGTAACAATCTATGGTGTTTTACTGCCGCTTTTTTATAAGCAAAATCTTGACTTAAAATTTTCCAGGGAACTACTAACCCTTGGCCATTGATGCTTCCCAGATATTGGAGAAAATCATGTCAAAGAATTAGAAGAAATAGTATGACAACTTTTCCATTATTTCATTCACTTATATAAGGTGTTGCTTTTACGCAGTTGTTTTGTTCTATCTTGAGTTCACCCTCTAGGATATAAGTCCTGTGTGCCTGAAATCGTGAGTTTTGTCCTTGACATTTACCTCTTTTACAGTATTTGCCAGGCAGTTTCGTAAACTACTGAAATTATAACTGTGAAATATTTGTGATAAGTGTCATGTGTGAAAAGTTTGATGCTTTTTGAGAAGGAAACTGAAATTGGGGAAAAAAACTTTAATATTGAGTACACTACAATATACTCAGTGCTGCCTGCAGCTAGTTATTATTTTGTAGACCTGCCTACTGCACGTTACTGCCCAGATTTTTGGAAAAATCTTAGAAAGTATGTTACCTATATTTTTAGTCAACTGATTCACTTGCAAAAAGCTGTTTACTTCTTCATTTTAAAAAGCATTTGGCTTTTGTTAATATGCGGTTTTAATAAGCAAGGTGGTTCATAAGACGTGAAGCAAATTCAAATTTGCGAAGGGTTAAAGGTATTAACGCCTCCCTCTTGCCTGTATATCCTTATGGCTCATTGGTAGAGTCATCACTCTTTACTGTGTTAGTTTAGTTAAAAGAATTCCTTCTTCAATCTAAAGCTTGACAAAGCAGTATTCCTAAATAAGCCTTGAAGAACTAAGTTAAATGTATAATACTTGCCTTTACTAGTCATTCTTTACACTTGCACAATTATGTAGTAAATATATGTTTACAGGGTTTATTATGTTTACAGATTAAGCTAATCTCTGCAGTTGCATTTTTATATTTTTAGTATTTCACTTTAGTCAAAAAAACCAAATAATTTGTTAAAAATAACCAAAGAATAGTTATAATGCATAATTTGTATTAAATTACCATATTTCTTATGCTTTTTTAAAAACCTGTTTACTATGAAAATGTTTTGCTATAAATCCAAAACTCTTTAGGCAAAATGCTACAGACAGACTCCGACTTTAGCCAAACTGAAGTACGTAAAACTCCTGTGCATGCATTCAGTGAAGGTTTACTGAATGCCTGCGATGTGCATAGCTCTGTCTAGGCCCTGGGGTGAGAGTTGTCAGCTTCAAAGAAATCTAGCTGAGTCCCCATCCTCAAGGAACTTAGAGGTGTGTAAAGGAATTTTCAAACAATCAAAAGTCGGGGTGAGCAGAATAAGGCAAAAGGGAAAGTGTTCCAGTGCACCTGCAAAGATAAGTGTGCCAAGACTGTATTTATATATTTTATACCTACATTGGAATGATTATATAGAAAATGCTCTTGCAAAAAGATAAAGCTATTTCTCAATATGGTATCTTCGTGATTTAGGGGTAATTGTAAATATATGTTATTAATCTTCTTAAATACATATATATATATATATATATATATATATATATATATATGCATACTCTGAGAGTTGTAAGAAGTGCATCTGGCTCTTGGTTAAAGTTTGTTGGGGTCTAACACAATGGGTACCATTCAGCACCTGGTAGGGATCTCCCATGTGACAGAAGCAAAACCACTTTCCAAACAGCACATCAGCAACTCAGCTTAGGGAGAGTAATTCACAGATCTGTGTACCCTGTGTCTTATCTTCACCTTGCTAACTAGCATTCAGGGGAGACCACCAGGTGTAGCCCTAATTTTATCACTTACCAAATGTTTAAACTGAAGCAGCGTACTTCACCTCTCTGGGCTCCTGGTTCTTCACCTGTCAAAGGAAAATAATCATGCGCACTCTCATTGTCATGTAAGATTATTGTAAATTCCAGAAAGATGCTTTGTAAAGTACCATACGATCCAAAGGTGCTTTGTGCTGACCATCAGATTTTGTCAAATCAGGTGTGAACACAAACTACACTCCCAAAGAAAAATCTCTTCATTTAAAAATAAAATGACTGCTGACAGACAAGGAAGTAGGAACATCTCTGATATTGAATATATACAGATATACATATGCATGTTTATCTGTACATGGATCTTACCAACAGAATTCATTTTCTCCACATGAGCAAAGTAATATTAATATGGGCCAATGCATTTTGGAATGTTCTCATTATGTAGAACTGAATGTGAAAACTATTTTTGTTAAAACAAGATTTTACCATATGATTGTTTAAATATCGCTTCTGTGAAATACAGCAGATATCAGAGCTTGAGAAAATATAAAGCTTGCTTTTCGTCCAACTCATTCACTTGGATGATTCTGTGACTCAGATAAAACAGGGTGTTAAAGAGACCAGACACTCCCACCAGCCCCCAGCCACAGACCATCATCTCCCAGGTGTGCACTGATGGTCCAAAAGGAACCTGTATCAAGCAACACAGCCCCTCATCCCAGATAGCAAAGTTTCTCAAATGCATTCTACGGCTGGAAGTAAATAGGGTCATTTATGTAAAGCAAGGACGTCGGGTTATTTTTAGAATTATAAGCACATAATTTTAGCCTATTATTTTCTCTGTAATCAAACAAATTTTAACAGACATAAAATTGTGCTACAAATGCATTTCATCCTAGTTTAAATGGTTATTTGTTTTCATTTTTTATTTATAGTGCTGAAATTATTCCAGAGAATTATCAAGTTAAACAATTCGTTTGGATTATAAGCCACTTGACATAGTTTTTTAAAATCTTCTCATATGGGAAAAAGATATCAAGATTAACGTATCAAAATTTATTGCATACTTTAAAATATAAAACCATTTTTTAAAATCTTGATGCCACAAATAAAGTTCTATTCTAGTAAAAACAGAAACTGTGATTCATTTTCAAATAGAAATGTTTCCAAGCCATTATCCTTGGCCAATAGCTCCTGATCTAGTTCTCTGCAGCAACACGTGGAATTCTCAAGACAACCTTGAATTTATAGCAGGTTACCTAGCATGATTATAAACTCTTAACCACAGAGAATCTCCATTTTATAAACAGGTCCTGTTCCCAAAATCTGGTTGTTAGTAAAATATCCAGAAGACAATATAATAATAAAGTTACAAATGGACTGGATTTCAGACTTGCTGTTGTTCATTCCAGAGGCCAGCCATGGAACCTATTTATAACATTGTTTCTATGTGAAAAGGAATTCCAAGTGTTACTTCAGAAGTAAGTATCTTTTCATCCTTCCTCTGAACTCCTGGAAGTTTCCCAGTTAGAAGGGAATCCAACACCCTCACCCCCAGTCAGCCCTAGGAAGGTGCTGTTCCAGCCCTGTTTCTGCCAAAATCCAGACTGTAGTTGTAATCTGTGGGGTCCAGACGCCTGCCTTCCCCGCTTCCACCCTTCCAGTGCTCACCAGCTCGGGCAGTAGCTAGCCGGCACCGTGCCTCCCCGTACAGGAAGTCCTTGCTTTGCTGTCCAGCAGGGCAGGCACATTCCTTTTTATAAAGGATATTATACTAAGTGTTAGAATCGCAGGACCTCACTCTGAATAGTGGCTTCAGTAGATTTGTGTGTATTTTTCTTGAGCGTTAAAGAATATCGCTAAATTAGCGGCCTGTTTCGGTTCTGCCAGTCTCTTCATCTGCAATCCATCCTATGCAGTCCCTCCATCCCACACCAGTGTTTCCTTTCTCGTATACAAATCTGATCAGGTTACTCTGCCAAAAACGCTCTGAAAGCTCCCCAGAGCCATAAGGAAGAAGCCCAAACCTGTTGGCGTGAAATGCAGTCTGTCCCCAGCTTAATGCATGAGTTCCACCTTCCATCATACCCCACTCAGGCACCCTGCCCTCCACCCAAACCAGGCCTCCCTCCAGTCCCTAATCACTGAAAACTTCTCTGCATCTGCTTATGTCCACTTGCAAAATCACTCCTGCTCTTGGAGCAGTGGAAGGGTGCTGTGGCCTAGCATTTGGTACCTAGTAGCATGAATGGGATCGTATTGCTATGCTTTGTTTACGTAATTCTCGCCTACAAACTTGGGCAGCTTGAAAACGGACTTCTTTGTATACATTTTTAATATGTTCATTTTCCAACACATAAATACAATATGAGTATTGTTTGTGTATAGACCCAGTGCACATGTATTGAGCACCTACAGCGTCCCTGGCCCTGTGCAGTAATATGCAGGAAGCTCTGTATTTAGGGGGATGATGGGAACTGTGAAAATACACATGCAGAGAAGGAGCTTGACTGAGATCCTGCAGAGCACCAGGGTCTGCAGTAAACACTTTACGTGGGTCCCATTTAATCTTCATAAAAACTCAGTGAGGCAGGTTTTATAGGCTCAAAAAGGACAAGTAATTCACCTGAGGCCACACAGCATATAAACTCAGTGGATTATGAACCACAACAAAAAAAAAGAAAGCTATAGAATCCAATCAGCAAATTACCAAGGTGTATTCGTTTTCTATTGCTGCATAACAAATGACCACAAAGCTAGCAGCTCAAATCAACACCCATTTATCATCTCACAGTTCAGTCCGTCATTAACTCCACATGGAATCTAAAATATGACACAAATGGACTTATCTACAAAACAGAAACAGACTCACAGACATAGAGAACAGACTTGTGGTTGCCAAGGGGTAGGTGGGGGAGGGATGGATTGGGAGTTTGGGATTAGCAGATGCAAACTATTATATATAGAATGGATAAACAACAAGGTCCTACTGTATAGCACAGGGAACTATATTCAATATCCTATGATGAATCATAATGGAAAAGAATATGAAAAAGAGTGTATATATATGTATAACTGAATCACTTTGCTGTTTAGCAGTAATTAACAGAACATTGTAAATCAACTATACTTGAATAAAATTAATTTAAAAATTAAAAAAAAAGAAATCCACATGGGCTCAGCTGGCTTCTCTACTTAGGGCCTCACAGGCCAAAACCAAGGTGTCAACCAACCAAACTCTTACATGCTTCAGTGATTCTTCAGTTGTTGACAGAATGCAGTTCCTTGTGGCTAGAGTTCTAAGGTCCCCATTTTCTTGCTGGCTGTCATCTGGGGACCAGTCTAAGCTTCTACAGACCACATACATTTCTCATCACTCGGCCGCTCCATCTTCAGGCCAGCAATGGTGTGTGGAATCCTTTTCATGCTTAGAACCTCCCTGATGCCTCCTTTTGCCGTCCTCTTCTGCCACCAGGTGGAGAAAATTCTCACTTTCCAAGGCTCACTTGATTAGTCCCACCTCTGTCATCTCCCCTTTTGAAGTCTACCGTGCTAGGCATAACACAGTCGTGGGAGTGAGACCTTACCACATTCACGGATTGCAGGTATTGGGGCCTTGAGCTTTTGGGCCATTTGTAGAAATTCTACCTCCCACACAACCTAAAAGTAAAGGGTGGCAAAGGGTTATGGAGATGCGGCTTGAAAAACACTTAAATGTATCTAATTTTATATTTCGTGGTTCAGGGTTCCATTCTTTGCCAATGAAAAGCCTGATAAATGAATGGTACTGTCAGCCGGTGGATTCATCTTCAGCAGCTGTGAATTCACGAATCACTACTCAGGTTTGTGGTTTTCTCAGTGGCATCAAGGTTGAATTGGCCTGAAATTAGATTCAACTCATCCTTAGAAGCTTCCTTATTATAGAAAGAGAACTAGATCATCGCTGCTCTTTTTATTTGTTTGAAGGATTGATATTCCTTCCAATGAAGTTATGTTCAGGATAATGACGTGGGTGCAAATCAAAACAGACTCGAAAGCAAAGAAAACCATTCACAGCCCGGAGTTGCTGATCATTTGCTGGCTCTCAGTCTCCAGAGAGAAGGGGAGGGGCAGGGGGGGCCTCTGGAGGCCCTGAGCGAGCACGCAGCTCTGGAGCAGGGTGTTCTCCTTGGGAAGGTAACCAGAGATTAAAGCCATAACTGTAGGCTGTTGAGGATGCTCAATTCATTGTTGAGATCCTGATTTAAGTTCTCTTATGAAAAATAATTACTATCAAGGCAAACCCCATACCTTCCTAAGAGTTGTTTTTCTTTAACACATATATTTTATAAATGAGAAACTCAAGCATATTCTCTCCAATCAGTAAGAGGTAATGAACACAGTGAGCTAAGGATAATCTGTTTAAACAAACAGGATTTTCATGGATGCTAGACTTGAAAACACGATCCAGATCAATGACATGGTTAATATTCAGTCACTGTGCATTAGCCCAAGGATAAACTTCCAGACTTGAAGACAATGAAATAGCTCCAGTGGGATGACCAAATTCTCAATGGTGAAGGGGAAGTGGCCAACTAGCTTTGCTTTTTCAGTATTGCTATGTGTTGTAATGTCGTAATGCTTGTGGATAAATGTTGATGTCGTGTGGTTTTAAGCTACAAGGAATTCAGTAATGTTTTATCCTTGTCTACATCTTCAAAAGAAGTGTGAGAAGGGAAAAAAAGAAAGCTCTGTTAACTCAGTTACTACCAGAACTCTGAATATCTGTGGTTGCCCCTATGAGTCAGTTTACATACTTTCCCCCATTGCCATCTGGGGACAATGTGGATAGGAATTTGGGGTTTATCATCAAAACATATAATTACTCATTTAAGCATTGCCAGGGGTGGGAAAGAAGGAACACATAGCACATACTGCAAGCCTTTGGAAGGTATATTAAGACATTTAAGACTGAGCCAAGGTCTAGTCCAGCATTGTCCAATAGAAATATAATGCAGGTGACATGTAATTTTAAATTTTCTAGTAGCACATTTTAAAGAGTAAAAAGAGATAAATGAATTTAATAGTAATAATGTATTTAATGAAGTATATCCAAAATATTAACATTTCAACATGTAATTAACATAAAATTATTAATGATGTTTTTCATTATCTGATACTAAGTCTTCAATATGCAGTGTGTATTTTATGCTTCCAGCACGTCTCAGTTCAGAACGGCCACATTTCAAATAGCCACAGGGGGCTGGCACTACATATTGGACAGCACTGGAATCAATGGGCCTGGGTCATGCTTAGACACCACAAAAGGGAATGAAGAAGCAGCTTTGAGTGGCTAACCTGGGAAGGTGCAAAAATTAGCTTGCTTCCTCCAGGCAACTCCAGAGTCTTGGAAGAAATTTCTCCAAGAGAGCCCAATGTCAAAAACTAAGCAACATTGCAGAGAGCCAGTCTGCGGTGATTCCAAATTTTACTTTTAGGAGCTTAAGGTTGGCAGTCTGGTTGCAAGGGGAGCTATCTTTGCACTGTGAACACACTGTCTCCACACAGATTCTGTTTGCTAGGGATGGCTTGGGAGAGATCTAATGCAGATCATGGGGAGATAAGCCAAATCCCCAAATCACACCTACAACCCTCCTCCTTAGAGCTGAGGTTGCCCCAGCCAGTGATGCTGAAGGTGTCCCACGTTGAAGGTCATATAATGCGGGCAGAAGCAAACATGTGGGAATCGCTGGCAACCAGCATCCAGTGTGAAGCGCTGGATCTAGGACCTTGGAAGATCATCACAGAACAGGGCGAGGGGGATGGGGAATGGGGCGATTTATCAGAAACTGCCAGAAACAGGAGGGTGGCGATGAGACTGGACAACTGGGAGGGTAAGGCCACCGCAGAGGAAGGAACTCCGCGGGGTCGCAGGGGGTCACCTGGGGGAGAGCCTCTTCGACGTTGGGAGGAAGGCAGAGACTGTGGGAGACACAGCTGTTTGTTTTTTCTGCTGCAAGGAGAATAACAAAATGCGATCAGGAGAGCTAATAGACTACAGATGCAGAACTTCTGGCTGAGCGCTCAGACCTGCGAAAGGCTTTGAACTGGAACCAGCCCTCTCATTTTCAGCAGTGCGTGTGGCCCATGAAAAAGAAAGAGTGAAGTAAAACAAGAGACCCACCAGAGATAATTATGAGTTACTCCCAGCGGGTGAAATAACAGAGATTATATTGGGCTGGGGGAAAAGTAGGGGTTTGATCATGAAAGGACTTATGTTCGATGCTAAGGAATCCCATCAACAATGGGGAAGCTATTCAAGAGTTACATGCCAAAAAGTGTATGCTTTGGTATGAACTTTAGAAAGCTCGTTCTGCCTATTTAAGGGTAGCAGGTCTGGGGGCAGGTGCTAACGTGGAGAGTGTTCCAAGGACGAAGGTGAGAAATGGTAGCGCGTCTGAAGCCAGGGTTGAGATGTCATATGGAGAGAGGTGCAGCTGTTGGGCAGGGGGGAGCAAGAGGGGCGAAGACAGGAGTCTGGGCTGACACCTACCCCAACACCCAGATGGGGGCACCTGGATGGGTGCTGGTGTTGCCACCGCCGCCGCCGAAACAGAAAGGACTGTGGACTTTCCACGGGGTGACATCAGAGGGGAGGCTTCTGATAGGCAGCTGTGGATCTAAAGGTGGGTGAAGATTTGGAGGTTGTCAGCAAATAGTTGTGAGCCCATGAGGGGATCGTATTACATGGGCCGCCAACTAAGAAAGCTGATCCAAATTATCAAACATCACTTCTGATAAGTTAATTTTATTATACTTTGTATTTAATAGAACAAGTGGCGATTGGGGGACGTTTATAAACAATACAATTGGTAGTGTATTTCCAGCCAAAACCAATGCTTTTAGGTTTTTTTTGCTCTTTATTAGGTATTCCAGGACCTGTAATTAATGCCAACAGTTTTCTCCCCTTGGTGCAGACCTTCCCCACCTCCGCGCACATGCGGCCACCTGAGCCTGACGCCGGTTGATGACCTGGGCTCCCAATTGTCCCCCGAGCCAGGCCCCATTTCACTTCGCCCGCTTCCACCTGAGGCCCCGCCCAGTCCTCTTCCCTGGAGCCCCGGCACCTGCGGGTATCATCGCTGATGGGAACCACCTGGGACGCCCCCGGGGGAAGCGTGGGCGGGAGAGAAGCTGAAACAGGCCGGGCGGGCCTGAGGAGGGAGCCGCAGTGAGCACGGGCTCCCAGACACGCGGGAGGTGTCGGGGGAGAGGAAGGAGAGCCCGGAGGAGCAGGAGGGACCCGTGAGCGGGCCGTGGGGTCACAGCGGCGACCTGCAGAGGCCATGGCAGCTCCAGGACGGAGAGCAGGTAAGACAGCGGCCCTGAAGGGAGGAAGAAAGCCCTCCCCTCTACCCTTGTGCCCCATGACGCAAGTGACCCCGAAGCCCCCCAGATGAGTACATTCAGTTCCCTCTCGGGACTGGCCTCCCCTGCGGGAGGGGTGAGATTCAAGGGCAATTGGATGTGCCTCCCCCAGCCTCCTCGCACCTATTTGCTGATGGCTGAAATTATTTTAATAGCACCTAAGACCTTTCACTTCCATACTTAAAAGATTGAATTATAATACAAAGGACAAATGTTTCCTGAACCCAAATGTGTTCGTAGTAAAGTATAAGTGACCAAGGTAAGGCCTGTTCAGTAGTGATAGAGGTTAGGAAAAGGGACACCTCGCTTGGGGTGGAAAAGCCCTGAAACGGGAGGCTGGGGTCCACAGATGCCGATATTCACAGTCTGGCCGTGTCCTTCTGGGCTGTTGACCTGAAATGGATCCGAGTCCGGGAGAAGCGGCCCGGGCGGGGTCCCCGGGTGGGCAGCCGCGTCGTCAGCCGCAGCAGGGCCACTGCTTGAATTATTTCCTCTGCCTGAGATCGCGCTCGGGACTTTTGTGTAGGAGAAGCGTTTCACAAAACTCTACACCGCAGAATACTTCCAAGTATTGAGTTACTCAAAAGATGCTTACTATTCATGGGTGTGAACTCAGAGAACAAATACGCTCACACCAAAAGTGACAGACATAAATGTGGGGCTTTCTTTGATTATATTGGTTCCTAGTTAAATATAAGTTACTCCTTCTCCAGGTGTGTACAGACTCTTTTCCAGAGTGACAATAACTTTTTCCCTTTGACTCAACCTCCTCCTCCATCCTCTAGGCATCCCCTGCCAGCAATGAGGGGATGGCCTCCTTCCGAAGTCTGTTTGCCAGGTTATGGGAGCTTGGAAGTCTTTTCAGCTGTGGAACGCAGATTACTCACCCCTTTTCAAATGATCTAACATACATACAGCCGTGGTTAGAATAGTGACTCAGCCACTAAGTGAATGGGTATTTTTTTTAATCCATGACAAACATGTTTGGAAGTTATCTTATTGTCCCCTCACTTCCTAATTAGGACACTGAAGCGCTCTAGGGCGTCCCTTCCTTTCAGCCGGCACTTTTAATGCTCTTTAGTGTGTATCTTCACATTCATTGTCTCCTTTTATTCAATGCCAGTACAGTAGGTAGTTCACGTGTCATTGTTCTCGCTTGGCAGATCAGAAAGATAAGACACAGCAAGGGTTTGCTTTGGTCACAGAGTAAATTAGGAGCAGACCTGGATCTGTGAAGTGAGGTCGGCCGCATCGGGTGGTCTCCTGACCCAGGCCCCGCACAACTTCAGGCCCTTGTTTCCAGGACTCATGAGCTCACCCGAATCTCACTAGGCCTGCGCATCAGCTGAGCTGTGGGGGGCATGTCAGTCATCCAGCCGGCACCCTCCTCCCTCCAGATGGGATGGGGGTGGAGAAGCCAAATGCAGGCTGTCTGGCCCCGGGGCAGGGCCTAATGGGCAGGGAGAGCTTTGCCTTTTTTCAGAGAACCTTATCAGGTTCTTAAAGTGGGACTTGTAGTGAACAATATTCTCAAAATAACAAGTTGTCAGCCATGGGCAAAATTTTCTAAATAGTAAACATTACCACTGATTAGGAATCTAATGTATCAAGGTGCTTTGGGCTTAGAACACCACACTTCTCTCACAGAGGGGGTTTGCTAACAATTCACTGGCTACGGTGGCAGAGCCAGGGTCTCTGTTCCGTCCCTCTCAGACCTTTGTTCTGTGTCTTGATCAATTCTTCTGTCATTCTCTGTCCTCTGTGGGTATGTTTGTGCGTGAGGGTAGAAAGGGTGGATGGATATGTGTAAATTCTCTGCAGTATATCCAGTGCCGAATTATTCTATTACGAGGGCTTTGCTGTCCTGCTTATAAATCCTTACACACTTTCTTTCTCTCCTCCACTCTATTTGGAAAGTTTTTGTCTCAGATCATTGACTAGTGGTTATATCAGTCCCCCCTCCCCCTCTTCAAGAGGGAGATGCTGTTTATCTTTCCCAAGAAATTTTATGGTTTAGGTGGGAAAAATCTGGCTCCCTGCAGAGCCCTGAGAGGAAGATCCAAGAAAGAAAATAACCCTGTATTTCTGGCATTTCCTGGCTGCCCAGAGCTTCCCTCTACAGCTGACATTGATAAAATTTCATCAAGGACATTAGTCGATCAGGCTACAGGCTTTTATTATGTCACTTACTCTGAGAGTCATATTAGCATTTAAGATACTGGTCTTTTTTTCTGCATAGAATGTGACATGTCTCTATTTTGCATGCTATCACATTCCTAAAAACTCAATACAGCCCCTAAATTAATTGAAAAGTGACTTTAAAATATAATTTAACACTCCTGACAGACACAAAAGTATTCTTAAACAAACGGAAAGACATTTCCTGTTTTTGCCTAGGATGACACAACATTATAAAGATGTCGTTTTCCCTAAATTAATTTAAAAAGCTAATGCAATACCGACAAGTTGCATTTTAGGCAAGTTGATAATGAAGTTCACGTGAAAAAACGAATGCATAAATAGCCAGGAAAACACTTGAAAAATAACAACTACTAGAGATGACTAGCCCTGCCAGATATTAAAATATACTATAAATCCTGTGTAATTAAAAGTGTAGTAGTGCCACATGAAGAGACACATTGACCAGTAAAATAGAATGCCCAGAAATAGACCAATAAACATATGGAAAGTTAGACATTAAAGATGGCATCTCAAATCATAGGGCAAAGATGGACATTTTAATAAATGGCACTATTCACAAAAGCCAAAAAGTGGAAAAAGCCCAAATGGCCATCATGTAATGAATGGATAAACAAAATGTGGTATATTCATACAATGGAATACAACATGGATAAACCTTGAAGACATTATGTTAAGTGAAAGAAGGCAGTCACAAAAGACCATTATTCTATGATTCCATTTATATGAAATGTCTACAGTAGGCAAATCCATAGGGACAGAAAGTTGGTTAGTGGATGCCTAGGGCTGGGGAGTGGGGAAGAATAAGGGTAGATACCAGGTTTCTTTTGGGGGTGATAAAAATGTTCTAAACTTAGATCGTGTTGATGGTTACCAAAGTTTGTGAATATACTAAAACCAGTGAATTGCACACTTGCAAGGCGTGAATTCTATGGTGTATGAATTCTATCTCAATAAGGATGTTTTTAAAAGGGACAAATGACCAAAAATCCAATAGGAAAATGGGGGAGGTATTCTTCAAACATATGAAAAAAATGTTCAAATTCACTCAGATGCAAATTAAGCAACACTGAGATACAGTTCTCATCCATCATATTGGTGAAAATTAAAAAGTATGATGATCCATTGGGTAAACAGGCATTCTCACACATTGCTGATGGAAATGCAAACTGCAAAGAGAGTTAGGAAATAACCTAACAAAACTACAAAAGCAGTTTGACCTAGCAACACCACTTTTAGGAATACATCCTGCAGATACACTTCCAACAATGTGAGAATATATAAGCACAAGGTTACTCATCGCAGCATTGCTGGTAATTACAAATCTAAATGCTCATTCAAAGGAGATTGATTGAATAAGCTATGGTTCATCTAGAAAATGGAATACTAAGCACTCTATAAAATAATGAGGAAGATTGCTATAAAATTGATATGACTTCCAGCATACACTGTTAAGTGAAAAAAATAACATGCAAAAGAGCATCTTAGTATGTTATCCTACATGTGAGAAAAAAGAGTTATAGGGAAAATATACATGTATTTGTTCTTTCATACAAAATATGAGAAGAAACCAGAAACCAAGAGATAGATAACTATTATGAGTTGAATTGTGGTTCCCCCCACCATTACCCTCCACTCCTGAAGAGGTCTGTTGAAGTCCTAACCCCCAGTACCTCAGAATGTGATCTTATTTGGAAACAGGGTCATTGCAGCTGTAATTAGTTAGGATGAGGTCATGCTGGAGCAGGGTGAGCCCCTAATCCAGTATGACTGGTGTCCTTCTAAGATGACGACCATGTGAAGAGAGAGACAAAGGGAAAACACCATGTGAAGATGAAGGCATTGATAAGGGTGATGCATCTATGAGCCAAGGAGCATCAAAGATTGCCAGCAAACCACCCGAAGCTAAGAAGCAGCAAAAAGTATTCAGAGGGAGCTCGGCCCTGCCAACATCTCCATTTTGGACTTGGAGCCTCCAGAACTGAAAAGATAACTTTCTATCGTATTAAACCACTCAGTTCATGGCACTTTGCGTGAAATACAGTTCCCTACAGAGTGTAGGTGGGAAAGGGGTTGAAAGAAGGGAAGAATTGGACTGGGGTCATTGGGATAAGGAGAGAGCACACTTCTCTGAATAGACCTTTCTTTGAAGTTCTGACTCAGAACCGTAGTAATGTTTCACATACTACCCCAAAATAAACACTTAAAATCAACCAGGATGTGGGCGAACCCAATGTGGCATACAGGCAGTAAAAAATGAACCTGACCGAGGTGAAAATAACATAACTACATTGAGGGGAGTGAGGGAGAAAAGAAATAACCTAAAGAACTTTGCAGAACAATATTTTGGTTGGATACTATACGGTTAAAGACAAACTATATACAAATTTTGTACTCCAGTTCCTATACTTGTTTCTCACAGTGGTATGGGTTAGCCATTCTGAAACGACTGTAGGTATATACCAGAATTGAACAAATAAGTAAATATATTATAGATATTGAAAGCTACATTTCTGAAGGTGAGAAGGAAGTTACCAAAAAAGGGAGAAGGCTAGAAGAGGCTCTATGGTGGTGGGTTAAATTTGGAGGAATTCTAATGAATCTTGGTTTATAATATATATAAAGATAGATGGATCCATCCTTCTCCAGTAAAAGGAACCAGGGCGCCTTAAAGAAAAAGTTGAATCCAGCATTGGGGCAGGGAAAATAAAAGATGAGCCTGGAACATCTTGTAGTTACAGAAAATAAGTTCTCAAAAGCTGATAAAGGGACCTCAGAAGAACCCAGAAGCCAACCTGAAGGAGCTCTCAACAGCGAGAGTGGAAAAAATTGAGAAAGAAAATGATAGTATTGCATTATAACCCATAGAATAGAATAAATATCCATGAGTCTATACTGATAAAAATAACTGAGTAAGTACAATGGTGGAGGGGGACAGCCCCTCCTCACAAAAGAATTCCAATGAATTAATGTGGGAAGACTGAGAAATTAAAAATCATGGTTAGGCAGACATCACAGTAATAATTGCTGCAGGCAAGACTCACACTAACGGATGCTGAAGTTTAAAGAGAAAGGGGATGTTTGCATAGTCTTAAAGTATCTCCCTGGAAAGAGTAGTTACCAAGGGGAAAATAGTAACTTTGGAGAAGCCTTGCAGACATCACCTTAACCAGGTGATCAAGGTTAACATCACCAGGGATAAGTCAGGTTGATATCAGGTACCCTCAATTCGAGGCAGTGAGAAGGGCACAGTATCACCCATGATCTTCTTGCCAAATGCATAGCTTCAATCTAATACGAATGAGAAAACATCAGGCAAACCCCAGCCAAACACTCTGCAAAATAACTCTTTAAAAGAGTCAAAGTCACGAAAGACCGGGCAAGACTGAGGAACTGTCACAGATTGGCGGAGACCAAGGGTGCATGACTAATAAATGAATGATGGGATCCTGGATGCGATCCTAGGACAGAAAAAGGACAAAAGTGGAAAAACTGGTGCAATTCAGATAGGGTCTATATTTTAGTTAATAGTATCATATCAATGTTAACTTGCTGGTTTTGATCATGTGCCATGGTTATGTAAAATGGTAACATCTAAGGGGGGCTGTATTAAAAGTACATGAGAAATATTTGTACTATTTTTTACAACTTGTAAGTTTAAAATTATTTCTAAATATAAAGATAATAATGTAGTTTGAAATGTTCATCCTCAGTTCTACCCCAAAAGTTTTAGTTATTTCCCATCATATGTATAAACAACGTTTCTGCTTCTATTCCTTGATGTACCAATTTTACACTTTACCTATTTCCTGCTATAACAGGTGATATAGCTCATTTATTCTATCTCCTACTGTTATAAACTCCCAGAATTGTTATATTCCAATTTTCAATTTCTCTCTTGACCCATCGCTATGGTCTGAATGTGTGTCCCCCCAAAATTCACATGTTGAAATCCTAACCAAAGGCGATGGTATTAGCAGGTGGGGCCTTTGGGAGGTGATTAGGTCATGAGAGTAGAGACCTCATGAATGGGATTTGCTCTTATGAAAACGGTCCCACAGAGCTCCCTAGCCCTTTCTACCAAGTGAGGATACAGGGAGAACTCTGAACCTGGAAGAGGGCTCTCACCAGACCAGGATGGCACCCTGACCTGAGACTTCCAGCCTCCAGAACTGTGAGAAATAAATTTCTGCTGTATATAAGCCACTCATTCTGTGGTGTTTTGTTATAGCAGCTGGACAGACTAGGGCAGCCATACTTACAACTTGACATAAAAACAATACCTTTTTCTCTTCCATCTTCTAGAGACAACACTTCTTGGCTTCCTATCAACACCCCTACTTTTCCCTCCAGCTGGCTTCCTCTCTTTCTCCTAATCCAGTTCATCTAACTTTTAGTTTTGTGTTTTGAAGATTCCTAATGGTTACATTGTTTTCAAACCATAGTTTAGTCTTCCTTGATCTGCCTGTTGGTTAAGTCCAACAGCTGAAAATTAGTAAGCAACAATTATATTATTATGACGAGGTAAATAGTGTTCATTGCTGAGTCACACAGTGTATGTATTATAATTGAAGTTCTTTTTGTGCAGCTTTCTGTTTTTCCTGGAATTTCTCAGTAGCTTTCTTTTTTGTTCCATCAGTTGTCTTTAGCATATTCCCAATTATTTCCAAGCTCTTCATAACTTAAGTATTAAGTGCCCATTTTCCCTGGAGACCTCTTTTTGGAGATTTCTGGCTTCCTGCTCAGGTTGGAAACACTTGCTCAAGAAATCTCTTTAAATCCCTTGACGCCTCTCCTAGACTGGCTCCATTATTTCCTAGGTCTTATTTATTTTGTTTTAACATCTTTATTGGAGTATAATTGCTTTACAATGGTGTGTTAGTTTCTGCTTTATAACAAAGTGAATCAGTTATACATATACATATGTCCCCATATCTCTTCCCTCTTGCGTCTCCCTCCCTCCCACCCTCCCTATCCCACCCCTCTAGGTGGTCACAAAGCACCGAGCTGATCTCCCTGTGCTATGCGGTTGCTTCCCACTAGCCATCTATTTTACGTTTGGTAGTGTATATATGTCCATGCCACTCTCTCACTTTGTCACAGCTTACCCTTCCCCCTCCCCATATCCTCAAGTCCATTCTCTAGTAGGTCTGTGTCTTTATTCCCGTCTTACCACTAGGTTCTTCATGACGTTTTTTTTGTTTTTTTTTTTTCCCTTAGATTCCATATATATGTGTTAGCATACTGTATTTGTTTTTCTCTTTCTGACTTACTTCACTCTGTATGACAGACTCTAGGTCCATCCACCTCACTACAAATAACTGAATTTCGTTTCTTTTTATGGCAGAGTAATATTCCATTGTATATATGTGCCACATCTTCTTTATCCATTCATCCGATGATGGACACTTAGGTTGCTTCCATGTCCTGGCATTGTAAATAGAGCTGCAATGAACATTGTGGTACATGACTCTTTTTGAATTATGGTTTTCTCAGGGTATATGCCCAGTAGTGGGACTGCTGGGTCGTATGGTAGTTCTATTTTTAGTTTTTTAAGGAACCTCCATACTGTTCTCCATAGTGGCTGTATCAATTTACATTCCCACCAACAGTGCAAGAGTGTTCCCTTTTCTCCACACCCTCTCCAGCATTTATTGTTTCTAGATTTTTTGATGATGGCCATTGTGACCGGTGTGAGATGATACCTCATTGTAGTTTTGACTTGCATTTCTCTAATGATTAATGATGTTGAGCATTCTTTCATGTGTTTGTTGGCAATCTGTATATCTTCTTTGGAGAAATGTCTATTTAGGTCTTCTGCCCATTTTTGCATTGGGTTGGTTGTTTTTTTGTTATTGAGCTGCATGAGCTGCTTGTAAATTTTGGAGATTAATCCTTTGTCAGTTGCTTCATTTGCAAAGCTACAGTAATCAAGACAGTATGGTACTGGCACAAAAACAGAAATATAGATCAATGGAACAGGATAGAAAGCCCAGAGATAAACCCACGCACATATGGTCACCTTATCTTTGATAAAGGAGGCAAGCATATACAGTGGAGAAAAGACAGCCTCTTCAATAAGTGGTGCTGGGAAAACTGGACAGGTACATGTAAAAGTATGAAATTAGAACACTCCCTAACACCATACACAAAAATAAGCTCAAAATGGATTAAAGGCCTAACTGTAAGGCCAGACACTGTCAAACTCTTAGAGGAAAACATAGGCAGAACACTCTATGACATAAATCACAGCAAGATCCTTTTTGACCCAGCTCCTAGAGAAATGGAAATAAAAACAAAAATAAACAAATGGGACCTAATGAAACTTAAAAGCTTTTGCACAGCAAAGGAAACCATAAACAAGACCAAAAGACAACCCTCAGAATGGGAGAAAATATTTCCTAGGTCTTATTTTTAACCTCTGTTTACTCCCTCCTTTTTTGGGAGCATACCTTAAAGTAAATTCCTAAGAAAGAGATTGCATGAAATAAATTTCTTGAGTCCTTACATGTCTGTAAATGCCTTGGCTTTACCCTCCTGTTCAAAAGGTTCAAATGGTTTTATACACCCTTTGTTGGGTATATAAAAGTTGATCATCTTTTTCCCTCAGAATTTTAAGATCTTTGTCCCACTGTCCTCTTGCATCTACTGTTGATATTGTCATCTGATTCTTGTTCTTTTGTTGATGTTCTGTTTTATTCTCCCTTGAAGCACTTAGAATCTTCTTCATTCTCAGTATTGTGAACTTTCATACCATATCTAGGTATGAATCTATTTTTTAAGTTTATTGTACCAGGCACTCAGTGGACTATTTTAATTACAATGTCACTCATGTACATTGTAACATCATTCAGGTTTAGACATTTTTCTTATATTCTTCCTTTCATAATTTCCTCTCCATGTTCTTGGTTTGTTCTTTCAGAAACTTAAGACAGAGTTTGGACCTCCTTGATTGGTTGTCTTTTTCTCTCATTTTTAGTGTCTCTGTGGGATTTTTTGTTGTGGTGGTTCTGGTGGTGGGTTTTTTTTTTCCCATCTTATTGTCCTTGTGTCTTTGTGTGTTGTCTTTATTTTACTTTCTGCAAGAGTTCCTTATTTCCAAAATCTCTACTGAATATCTATTTCCGCAATCATATTTTAATCTCCAAGACCTCTTTCTTATTTTTTCCTTTTAAAATAGCATCCTGTTCTTGGTTTAAAGGCATGATATCTTACATTCTTCTGAGGATACTATTCACAGATTTTTTTCAAGTTCTCTTCTGTTCCCTGAATTACCTTTGTTTCCTCTGGAGCCAATTTTTCTATTTGTTTGGCTCTTTCATTCATGTTGTAATTTGAACCAACTGTCTGGTGATCCTTGGATTTCTGTTCCTGTTTAAGAATGAGGGGTTAAGAAATTGTGTGAACGGGAGAGGCCTGTCAACCAGCAGGTGAGTGAGCAGGAAACTAGCTGTCCATTGGGCAGTCCCTAAATGCTAAATCCAGGCAACTCTAGAGCTGCTCAACTTCATTAGGAGAAAACTTCTAATTTTAAAGTTTTTAAATTTTTTCAAACATTTTTTTCCAAGGGAAGAGATTCCAGCTTCCAAGAGTTGTGTGTATGAGAGAGGGGAAAGATGGTAGGGCTCAACTGGTCTGCTCACCTTCCTCCTTGCATGGTTTGGTGCAGCACAAGTCTCCGACCTGGGTTCAAGCCCTGGTCCACTTCCTGGGGAACCTCGTGTGAGTGACTGCAGCATCACAGAGCCCAGGCTTCTTCCAACTGCAGCTCCCTCTAGGACATCACCCCCAATCCCAGCAAGGTCAGCTGGTAAGGGCAGTCACTGAGACATGTTCTCTGTGTGGCCGTAAGCCCCTGGAGCAGGGCAAGCTCTATAAATAGCAGCGGTGATTACGCAGTAACACTCCTTTTAAATGCTTGGACTTTCCATTCAAAACAGTTCTGGCCCTGTGTTTAGTCTGTCTGGGGGGCAGCTGTAAAGGCCACCTTGTTTCACAGCTAAGGAGAGGTTACAAGGCAATTAAAATATTTTTGTCTCTTCTCTCTTGTGATGATTATTCCCATGCGGTGGTGGCCACTAGAGTAGTTCCTGTCTCCATTGCCCACAGGGAAACTTGACAACACAGGGGCAGCACAAGCCCTGGAGCTGGGCTCAAATGAGATCTTCAGCCTGAACCCTCCCCTTGGTTCTCAGAGAGTTAGAAGTAAAAGTCACAAATAGTGGTGTCTCTAATCGCCATAGCCAGGCAACTGCCACTTACTTTAAAGGGGTGTTTTTCCCTTTTAGGAACAGGATTAGGTCCTTTAGGAACAGAGTAAATACTTCTTGTGCCAGAGTAATTAGACGCTCTAAACCCTGGATTCTTCAGTCTGATAAATATAGTCATTGTACAAATGAATGTATGTTCGACACACATGGACATATTTAGGTAAAGACAACGTGCCACATCTCATAGCTCTGAATCATAACAAATAATGATAATTATCCTAGTCATAAAAATTATCATCATATGGAAAGAGTGGCTGTCATAATCTTAAAACTGATCCTGACATAAGCAGCCTCTTCAGTGTTCAAAAATCGTCATTAGGGACTTCCCTGGTGGCGCAGTGGTTAAGACTCCGTGCTCCCAACGCAGGGGGCCAGTTCAATCCCTGGTCAGGGAACTAGATCCCACATGCATGCCGCAACTAAGAGGTCACATGCCACAACTAAGGAGCCCATGTGCCACAACTAAGGAGCCAGTGAGCTGCAACTAAGACCCAGCGCAACCAAATAAATAAATAATTTTTTTTTAAAGTGCACTGTTGGAACATTAAAAAAATATCATCATTAACCCCCTCAGAGCATCCACACAGGGCAGGCTAGACAGGTATCATTACCACCCCACGCCCCCCCATACAGATGGACACACGGAGGCCTAGAGAAGTTCTGGCAGTAGTTAGTAGCCAACACTGTATTAGGCTCATCAGCCGTCAAACGCTCTGTGCAGTCTCTCCCCCTGGGGCTTGGTGGCCAGTGGACAACAGCCCACATCACACACCTTCCAGTGCTCTCTGCACCAAGTGATGGAGGCTGGTGTTTGGGGGCGCTTGTTCCTGCACTGGCCTGAGGAATGGATGACAAGGGGGAGGAGGAGAGAGAGGATTTGGAGTATTAAGGATTCTCCAACTCAGCAGGAACAGATTCTGCAAAACCATTTTCTCTCTCTCTCTCTCTCTCCCTCCTCCAAAAGAGCAATTATGAAAAATATTTCCAGGAAGGAAAATATTAAAATGCAAATTAAATACAGTTGTGACTGTAAATCATTGAAGAAAAATGCCATCACTCTTTTTAGAGTCCAGTGTAGGAGCCGAGGACCATTGGTGGTGAGGCCAATGGAGCTGACATCAGATAGGATAGGACCACAGAGATAATAGGGTCCAGATCCCTCATTTTACAGATGAGAACACTGAGGTGGAAACGGTTAGTGAATTTTCCCGATGATGGGAGATGGCATAGTACAGTAGCCAGCACAGAGCCGGGTACAAAGCAGGTACTTATGTCAATTAGGAAAGTGTTTGGTTGCAAGCAACAGAGAGCTGGCTTTACAGGTTGGTTTTTCTCACATGAGTGCAGAGGTAGGAGTTGTGGGCCTGGCTGTTCCTGGGCCTAAACAAGAAAAATAAGGCTTGCTGTTCAGCAGCTGATCTTCCCAGAGGCAGGGTGGAGTTCTAGGGATGCAGTGTGACCAGAGAAGGGAAGCCTTGTTGAGAAACCATGAAAGAAACCAAGGATATTTAACCTGAAAGGAACAGTGGAAACTTGAGAGAATAGGTCCTGTGTTGCCCAAGAGGTCAGAATTAGGACCAGTACTGCAACTGTTAGATGACAAACAGGACTGAACAACAGGAATAATTTTAATGATAAGCACTTACTGAAAATTGGCCACCTCTTAAAATAGTGAGTTTCCTGGAGACATTCAAGCTGAATAAGGAATTGGAGAGGGGTGTGTGTGTGCGTGTGTGTCAGGGGTGTTGAACGGTGAATATTGGGTGGGGGGAGAGAAGGAGAGGTTAGGAGGGAGAGAAGGAGAGTTACAGCATTGCATGGGGAGATGATCTCCAAATTCCCTTTTGGAACAATTCATTTAGCAAGTATCTGTTGAGTGTCTACTGTGTTCCACAGAGGAACCATATTTTCCAAATAAGAAGCTGGTCTGACATTTATGAACAAGCTAACGGAGAGAACAGGGTGTGTGATGAGTGTTGCTTACTGACTGACTTCTCAGGAACCACTTGCTTCCTGGAGATTCCAGGGCTCCCAGCACCCCCTCCCTCTCCAGGGAACTGGCCTATTTCCATCCAGGCTCTCAGGACCGGTGAAAGGGCCAGATGCATAGTTCAGTAGCAGCATTTTTTCCAGATACGCTGGAGCCCGGGCTTACTCTCTGTCGCCTGTGTTGTCCACGTGTCTGAAAGGCAGCTGGGAAGTATCAGAAAGGTAGCGGGGAGCTGGGTCACTTATTCGCCATCTCGAGTCTTTCTTGCCCTCACTTTTCTTACCTGGAACATGGGAGAGAAGAGATCGTCTTCACGGACTTCTTACGGGGATGTCCTGTGCTTTGCATAGTGCTCAGCCCTTGTTAAGGATTCAGCAGATGCGGTTCATTTCGTGCCTCAGCTCTGCCACTGATTGTGTGAGGTCACTTTTGCAGACCTGGGTTTCCTCTCCTCTACAACGAGGGCAGGTTGGGCTGGAACAAGCCCTGTAATTCCTGCCAGCGCTGAATCTTCTGGTGTGCCCAAACAAAATGGCTGCTGCGCTTTCCCAGCCTCGGCCTGGAGGGCGTCTCTGCCAGGAGGGGGCGCCACTCACTCATGTTTCCACCACAGGTGAGTCTGACCATTTGGTAATCTCCACTCAGCTTTGAAACGGAGCCTGAAAAGGCGCTTGCTTAGCAGCCGCCTCTACACTAACTTTTAAAATCACGGTGCTGATGGTGTGACTGGATTTTCCACTCTTCCGCTTGCTTCCAGCAAATCAAAATCATCTTCCTACGGACAGTCCTCAGTATTTACAAAAGGGGTAAAGAGAGAAACGTGGCAGGGCCAACTTCCCCACTGTGGCCTTTCCCCTTGCTCAAAATCAAAACTGCAGATACCAAGGAGCATGTGCTGTGGAATTGCACCCACAATCAGCCATTTGCATGCTATTCAGGGGGCACAAATGGCCACTGATGCTGGCAATTACCTCACTGACATGTAGGCGATCACAGATACAACTTTGCAGCCTCAGATCTCTGGCAGTGGCTAGGCTGGAGGGGCCCAGAAAATGTGGTTTCCTAGTCAACTTGGGTTCCTGTGAGCAGGGTCAGCATTGTGGAGACCAAGCAGGTCAGGAAAAGAACTAAAGGCCAATAGGGCCAAAGTCTTAAGTTTACCCAAGGTCCGTCCCTGGGTTTGTTAAGTGAATTGAAGATGGAAATTCCCTAACTCTCTTCCACTCTTTGACTTTTCTCAAGAGTTAAACAGAAGAGGGAGGAAAGAAGGAAAGAGAAGGGTGGAAGGGGAGGGGGAGAGAAAAAGAAAGTTAGATTAATTATCATAAATAGTTAAATATTTATTTATTCATTTATTTTGGCTGTGCTGGGTCGCCATTGCAGCATGCGGGATCTTTTAGTTACAGCATGCAGACTCTTAGTTGTGGCATGCATGCAGGATTTAGTTCCTTGACCAGGGATGAAAGCCGGGCCCCTGGCATTGGGAACACAGAGTCTTACCCACTGGACCACCAAGGAAGTCCCCATAAATAGTTAATGTTTAAATAGATTATCCTCTCCATTGCAGCTCTATTTACAATAGCCAGGACATGGAAGCAACCTAAATGTCCATCAACAGAGGAATGGATAAAGAAGATGTGGTACATATATACAATGGAATAGTACTCAGCCATAAAAAGGAGCAAAATTGGGTCATTTGTAGAGACATGGATGGACCTAGAGACTGTCATACAGAGTGCAGTAAGTCAGAAAGAGAAAAACAAATATTGTATATTAACGCATATATGTGGAATCTGAAAAAATTGGTATAGACAGTCTTATTTACAAAGCAGAAGTAGAGACACAGACGTAGAGAGCAAATGTATGGATACCAAAGGGGGAAGGTGGGGGTGGAATGAATTGGGAGATTGGGATTGACATGTATACACTATTGATAATATGTATAAAATAGATAACTAATGAGAACCTACTGTATAGCACAGGGAACTCAGTGCTCTGTGGTTACCTAAATGAGAAGGAAATCCAAAAAAGAGGGGATATATGTATACGTATAGCTGATTCACTCTGCTGTACAGTATAAACTAACACAATATTGTAAAGCAACTCTACTCCAATAAAACTTTTTTTAAAAAAAGATTATTCTGCCTTTTCTCTCAAGTACATAATTTTAAGCTTTAGAATGTAGAAGATATAAACGTATTATCTGGTCTTTGCTTCGAGCTCACCCTATCTCCCATACACTTGTGAGCAATAAACAAGTATTTGGTTGGCAGGCTGGAATATTAATGGGCTAAATCAAATTATCATGTGGACTGGTTTTGACCTTGTGAATGTTAAGTTGTCAAAACTTTCTTCTCTGGGGTACCAGCCTCAGCTGAACATTTAGGATGCATCCATTTTGAAGAGGAAAAAATTACTTTCAGACCCTATGAAAGATTCCCTTGTCATTCAAAAAAGACACGATGATTCCTCATTTATGGCGAAGGAAGTGGTGTAGGCAGAACAAGTGTCTCTCTGTTCTTTTTTTTTTAATTTAATTTTTATTTTACACTGGAATATAGTTGATTTACAATGTTGTGTTAGTTTTAAGTGTACAGCAAAGTGATTCAGTTTTACATATATCCATTCTTTTTCAGATTCTTTTCCCATATAGGTTATTACAGAATATTGAATAGAGTTCCCTGTGCCATACAGTAGGTCCTTGTTGATTATCTATTTTATATATAGTAGTGTGTATATGTTAATTCCATACTCCTAATTTATCCCTCCCTCCCCCTTACTCCTTTGGTAACCATAAGTTTGTTTTCAAAGTCTATGAATCAGTTTCTGTTTTGTAAATAAGTTCATTGGATCATTTTTTTTTAGCATGCACATGTAAGTGATATATGATATTTGTCTGTCTCTGACTTATTTAGTATGATAATCTCTAGGTCCATCCATGTTGCTGCAAATGGAATTATTTTATTCTTTTTTATGGCTGAGTAATATTCCATTGTATATATGTACCACATCTTCTTTATTCTTCTGTTGGACATTTAGGTTGCTTCCATGTCTTGGCTATTGTAAATAGTGCTGCAATGAACGTTGGGGTGCATGTATCTTTTCAAATTATGGTTTTCTCCAGATATATGACCAGCAGTGGGATTGCTGGATCATATAGTAACTCTATTTTTAGTTTTTTAAGGAACCTCCATACTGTTCTCCATAGTGGCTGTATCAATTTACATTCCCACCAAGAGTGCAAGAGGATTTCCTTTTCTCTACACCCTCTCCAGCATTTATTGTTTGCAGACTTTTTGATGATGGCCATTCTGACCGGTGTGGATGATACCTCATTGTAGTTTTGATTTGCATTTCTCTAATAATTAGTGATGTTGAGCATCTTTTCATGTGCTTTTTGGCCATCTGTATGTCTTCTTTGGAGAAATGTCTATTTAGATCTTCTGCCCATTTTTTGATTGGGTTGTCTGTTTTTTTGATATTGAGTTGCATGAGCTGTTTGTATATTTTGGACATTAATCCTCTTCTATTAGAGCTAAACTGATTACTTTAGGTTGCTTGAGAAATCACATCACACATTGTCAAGTCTCATGGATGGGGGTGTAGATCTTGTTAAGCAAATCATTTTTCTTCACTATTAACCAACCAAGTGTTTTGTGTGTGTCTTTCAAATTTACATTAAAAAACCCATGTCTTGAAAGACTGAAAGTCTTTCAAGGTTTGAGAGGCGGAATGGGACAGGGGATGTCATAATGATGGTTCTGCAGTGTCCAGTGTCATGCAGACTTTGGCAGGGGCTTGTCTTTCACTGGACTGGGAAGACAGGGGTTGCTACATCCCAGAACATTCCCTTCTGCTCTTGCCCCCGTACCATCTGCAGAGTGGAGCAGGTGGCGTGTGGGTGAGAACATTATTCTGGTTTCATCTGTTGTTGCTTACGGAAAGAGAACTTCCCTGTCGAGGTTTTGGCTTTCTCCTGGTCTAATGAATGAGTCCTACTCTAAGATCAGCATCTCATGACACCACCAACAAATGAACTCTATTAGAGGATTTTGCAGCGGCTTTTTAAAATGTCATCAATAGCATGGGGCCCTTGCAAAAGGCAGTTTCTTTCTCTTGCTTAAAGTCACACTTCTGGTGTGCAAATGCCTTATGTGACAGTGTATAAAAGGTAGAGATTTTTCTATTTTGAGAAGAATATGCAGTCAGATTTCTGGCAAACTGAATGATGCTTTACGTCCTATTTCCTTTTTTGAGACTTTCCCAGAGTGTCGAACAAGGATAAGGGGACCAACGCTACAGGCTCTTGTGAGGGGTGGTGCTCTATTAAATTGCGTTTGAGGTGAGAAGAAAACACACTGTGAAGGAGACATTTAACACATGATATGAATTCTCTCATTTAGTCCTCACTACAGTGTAGGAAGAAGGTTTTGCCATCCCATTTCCTAGATGAGGAAACAGGTTCAGAGAGAAAGAGTAATTTGTTCTGAGTCACGCTGCTTCTAGGTACTGAGAGGGGGGTTGAAATCTAGGTTTGTCTGATCAACCCCTGTGCCGTTTGGATACCCCATGTAAGTTGATTGCTCTAGAAATGCAAAATGCTATTTGTCAATCATTTCTATAGCGCATATTATATGCTAAGCACTGTTTTGAGTTAGAGCCTGAACTGGGCTGGGTGGGGAGAGAGTGACTGCTGGAACCTAGAGGAGTAGGCTGGGGAAATGGGTGCCGGGGGTTTGCCAAAGGAAGCAACAGTAGCTCCAAGGATGATTCATTGTGGGGCCTGAGACAAAGAGGGAGGGAGCAGTCAGCCTTGGTATCAGGGTTGGATCTGTACCAGCACATTATTGCAGGTTGACTCAGAGCAGCCTGAAGTGGGGGAAGACGATCCCCCTCCCCCAGCCTGTACTGTTCAAAACTTTGCAAAAAGTTCAAGAAAACATTGGCCCAGAGGACTATAAAACATTGTGGTGTAGACCAGCTGAAGTGAGTTTTAGGCTCAACTGAAAGTCGTCTTGGCCGCATTCCCTCAAAGCAGTGTAATTCTCTAGAGAGCCTGGCTTTTGCAGTTGGACCTGGCTTCGAATCTCTGTATACCTCAGTTTCCTCACCTCCAATAATAGCTGCCTTATAGGGTTATCGTAAGGATCCAGTGAGATCACTTGCAAGATGTGCTTGACACAGTGCTGGCCTAAATTCAGCAAATTATACATACCTCCTCTGGGATTTTGCTGTCTCAGCTATCCCCCTCCCCTGGCATTTCCAAACTCCATCTCTATCTCCCCTCAGCCTGAGACCATATGCAGATCTCCTTCCTCTTAATACCAACACAACAACAAAGCCAAACAAACTTTTTCTCCACTGCTTTGTGGTGCTACCCTCCTAGTTCTCTTTGTGGTTCCTCCGGTCTTCTTCTTCTTTATTTTTTTTTTTTTTTGATTATTGAGGTATAATTGACATATAACATTTTCCCAATCTTCTTGAAAGAGGACTCATAAGCTGCTAGTAGAGACATGACTGTTTTGCGTATTCCTGAATCCCAGTGTCTAACGTAGTACCTGGCATGTAGCTGGCACTCAAATATTTGCTAAACGAATGACTGAATGTCTCCATTTCTTCATTCTACATTCCCACCTTGTAACCTTGCAGTCCAGCTGCTTCTCTCACCACCCTTCTAAAACTTCTCTTTCCAAAATTTCCTCTGACTTGATTACCAAAATTGGGGCTTCTCTCTTCATCCTCTTCTCTATGAGCTCTCCCTAGTCAATGTAAGTCTTTAAAACAGATTCCACTTTGCAGCATAAAGCAAATGCAAAAGTACTCCAAAGAACACAGACAAGGCTAGGCTCTCCAGTTTCTTAGTTACCTACTTGGTTAGCAGTATCCTTTGAAGTCTTCCGAGGTCACCTCTCTTTGATGGGGGTGAGTGGCATAAGACAGTGAACATCCCGGAAGCCATCTTCCCTGATCTCAACAGCTGGAAGCAATCTCCCCCTCCTCTGACATGCGGTACTAAACTTTATCTGTGCTTCTCTAATGGAGCTCTTTCTATTTTGTTAGGGTTTATTATAAGCATATCTGTGTCACCTGCTCTGTGTACACCCTCTGAGGGCAGGAACTGGGCTTTATCTCATCCTCCCATCTTGCTCAGCCTCTAGCATCGGGTTATACCAATGGGCCAATGGAAAGAACTAATAGTGGAAAGAAGAGAAGGAGACCTTGAGAGACTACAGAGACCCTGCTCATGGAGAGTTTTATAACAAACCTTTCACTCATGATAGACTGAGTAAAGCCCTGTTATGAACTAGCCCTGGCCTGGGTACAGTGGGAAGGATAAGATAGAGAATAACCCTGAGAGCAGAGACCTAGCTTACAATCTAATTGGAACAACGAGCTATATATGTGAAATGTTAAATAGCAATTCTAAAATGCAGGAAAAAATGCAATGAACAACATGTAAGGGGCAAACAGGTACTGAAATAATATTAAGTAACAACTACATGTTAGCTGTGTGTTATAGGACTAAAAGGAGGCTGGGAGGAGAATCTCTGAATTGCAGTGATGAGGGGTAGTTTCTAGAAGAGGTTGGAATTATGTTGAACTCTTGACGACTCCATTCAATTTTCCACAGTATGAGATAGATATGTCCTAGCATTAATTCCAGTCTATGAGCTGTGGGTCTTGGGCACTGCCCTCTTTAAAGCCCAGGTGTTTCCACTGTGGTAGAATGGTTAAGAGTGAGAGCTCTGGGTCAGCAAGACCTGTGTCTGGCTGGCTGGTGGCCCAGGAACACATGGTCTCTCTGATCTGGTAGCTGCCATCTGGAGTAAGAGGAGTTCAGTCCAGTCTCTAGTGTTTTTTTAAATGTCTAAATGTCATGGTGCTGTCTTCCCACAGAAATATTTCCAAAATGTAATCAGAATAAATGCTAATTGTAATAAAGTTAGAGCCACAGCTAGGCTCAGGAGGAAGCAAGGGTGACCTTTCCGGGCTGCTCTTGGCTGATGTGAAACACTCACTGCCCGTTGAGGGTTGCATTTCACTGCTGGCTCTCTCCACTCTTCCCCAGAGTCTCTACTCCCCCCGCTCCTGCGATGGTGCTGGGTCATCAGAAAAACAAACCGGCATGGTTATACTTGTTTATAATCTGATTTGTATGGGGTCTACTCTAGGCTTATCTGAGGCGAAGTTCTCACACATTCCGATAACTAGGTAACTTGACCTTTAATCTCACCATTTTCAAGTTAAGGGTACTTTATTCTACACTCCATCATTTGACCAGATATTGATCTGATTTTTCACAATAGGCTGTGTTCAATTATAGCCAAAGAGGGCATCCTCAGTTATACATATAAAAAAGAATTCACGCTGATTAAAATTTGGTCCATACCTGTGATTCAGGGTACACCAGGATGTCAGTGCAAACCTGTTGAATATGCTTCATACCGAGGATGTCACCACAGGGCTTCCCTGGTGGCACAGTGGTTAAGAATCCGCCTGCCAATGCAGGGGACACGGGTTCGAGCCCTGGTCCGGGAAGATCCCACATGGTGCAGAGCAACTAAGCCCATACACCACAACTACTGAGCCTGCGCTCTAGGGCCTGTGAGCCACAACTACGGAAGCCCACGTGCCTAGAGCCCGCGCTCCACAACAAGAGAAGCCACCGCAATGAGAAGCCCGCGCACCACAACAAGGAAAGCCCGCGTGCAGCAACGAAGACCCAACGCAGCCAAAAAAAAAAAAAAATTGCCTTAAAAAATATGTATATATTTAAAAAAATGAATATATTAGACTGAATTCAGGAAGTGATTTAAAAAAAAACCGTAACTTTGTCTAACCCAAGGATTCCTTAAGCATTTAGACCATAGGACCCCTTCAACCTGTTAGGTGTTCTACCAGCCTGAGGGACACTGGTATCCATTGAAAGCCATGGGAGAAAGTCTGGGACTAGCTTCAAACCCTGATGTGGACAGCAAGGCCCTTCACCGTCAGGCTCCCAATAGCCTTTCTAACCTCTTTTTCTTTCTCACCATCATCTTTCTCTACTCTCTCTCCCCAAAATACCCCATATCATAACCTCAACAGACTGGATTTCCTTAATGTTAGTGGCCTATTGCCCACATCTAGACCTAATGCTTTTCCTTCTGCCTTGAATGCCTTTTCCTGGCCCTCCACCATCAGCTACTTCTACACTTATAGTTCAGTCTCTATCTATGGACACCTCTTCATCTCTTAAGACCTAGTTCAGATGTCTCTCTCTCCAGGAAGACTTCCTGGAGGATCCAGCCCAGCCCAGCCCCTCCCCCAAAGTGAGCCCTCCATCCTGTGCTCGTGCAGCTAATAGACATTCCTCTGATAGCACACTTGTCCAGCTGGATTGCAGCTACTGGCTTATATGCCCGTCTCCTTGACCAGTCTAAGAGATCACACAGGGCAGGAATGGGCTTATTCATCATGATGATACCTGTGACTACAATTTTGTTCAATTGAGTGAATAAATGAATATACATTCCTTAGTTCAAAAACTTCCAAAGTTTTTCAAAGACTCAACAGAGCATTTAAACTTCCCTGACTGTTAAGACCCTCCATAAAATAGCCCACGTATCCATCCAGACTTCTTCCTCATTGCTGCCCAGCCTTCAGTGTCCACTCCCACCCTCACCCGAAGGGTAATACCTGACCACTCCTACAGCCATCCATTTGTTAGCACAATTTTCTGAAAGGAAAAGATGCTCCTGTCTTTCTTCATATTTATCCAATCATAGGGTTGTTCATGGGGATGATACTGAATAATAAAGGTGAATACTTTGCAGAAAGTATAAAATGTCAGACCCTGTTAGGGAGCCCCACTGGGAAGGGGGCATCTGTGGACTGGGTCCCCTTTGTGACAAATTGCAGGATGGTCTGAGGGCCCAGGGAGAAAAGCCCTCTGTCACCCACCCCCGCCCTCTGGTTCTCCTGTAACTGCAGCCAGAGTCTGCAGATGCCTATCTGTGTAGCCCCAGGCAGCTGTCTCTCATCCCAAAGCCTGCTGAAGTCCTTCAGAGGCTCTTTTGTGTCAACAAGCTCCTTTCTAGAAGTTAAGAGGGTATATTAAAGCCATTAGCCTTTTAAATCTTAATGTGAATTGTCATAAACTTTGCCTTTCTCTCAATAGTGAAGTCTGAGGGGAGGGGACTTCTGAAGGGGGCTACTCAGGCTATTTTCCATTCTGACTATGACAGCCTACTAAACAGAGGTGGGAACCAGCCTTTCCAAGCAGAGGGGTACATTTTTACCTAAAATTTCCTTGCTGGTCTAGTAGTGCATCCACTGGAGCCCCTCAGGCCTCTGAACACACCCTTTATGGAGGAGCCCCCACTGCCTGCTACAGAGTGATTGACAGTATAACTGGGGTGTGGGCTCTGCAGAGGGAGTCCCAGGGTCCTAGTCCCGCCTCTGCCACTTACTAGCTGTGTGATCTCAGGCAAGTCACACAAACTCAGTTTCCTTATCTGGAAAATGGGGATTATAATAATTATGCTCGTTTCACAGAGTTGTGAGGTCTAGACAAGTAAATAAAAAGTGCTTAGCAGAGAGACTAGCCCTTGGTGAGCATTATACTTGTTAGCATTTTTTCCCTGTGTCCTTCACTAAGGCACCAGATGCCTAGAAGGCCCTCTGTGAATGTTAGTTGAAAAGGAGGGAAGCATTTTGGAACAATGGAAGGGGCACTTTGGAGAGATGTCCTGGGTGTGATCCGTTCATTTCTCCCTTCCCTCACGCTGAATACGTAGCCACCAGGCCAGCTAGATAGACATCCTCCCAACCCCAGGGGCCCTCAGGTCTAGAGGAGACAAGTATACAGACAGATCACAAATCCGACTAAGCATAGCAAGGGATTGAGATTAAAGTAGAAAAGGGGAAATGGGAGGGAGCAGCTTCACATAGGTGCCTCAGAAAGGGGGTGAATTCAAGCTGACAATTCAAGGATGGGTACAAGTGGGATGCGGGATGTGGAAGAGCTGGCGGGAAGGAGAGGAGACACACATGTGGATGCCAGCACTGAGCTTTCACGCCTACAACTTTGGCTCGTGGGTGGGCACTCTCCTCTCCTGCCTGAGATCCGACAGAAAGCTGCTCCTTTCTTAGGAGCCCAAGGAGAAGGGGTCCCAGGCCCCCAAAGCCCACTATCCTTCCTGCCCTGGGGAGCTGAGTTGAGGGTACTAAATCTCCATCTTCCCCGGGGACAGCCATTCGCCCATGGCCCAGGGACCCAGCTCCAAGGACAGAGTCAGACCCACCTTCTTCCCCTGCTCCTCCTGTTTCCTCCCTGCAGCCGCTTTCCTGCTGCAACGGGAGACGAAAGCCCTTCTTCTCTCCCTCCCTCCCTCCCTCACCCCCTCCCTCACCTGCCTGGAGAGCTGGCGCCAGAAGGGAACCCACAGGGCCTGGAAAGGTTTTTCTGGGACAAAAGCACGAAGACACCAGGGAACGTACTTCTGACCATTAGGGGCCTCTGGCGGGGAGCCCTGTCTGCAACTCATCAAGCAGCCTTTTGTTACCTGCTGCTGGGGGATTATTGACCCAATTGGCTATTCTGAGCGGTCATGGTTTAACATTCCTACCTGGCCCGGGGGCTGTGCTTTTCTGAGTTTCATTCCTACACCCGACATGAGATTTGCATGTGTGAATCCATTAGGGGACAGTGTTTATTTCTTTGATTTATGTGGGGCCTTCAAGTTAAAAAGCTAAATCCAGGCTTGCAAATCATGCCAGTAGGTAACTGTCACTGTCCTGACAACAGAGCCTATTGCTTTTGCCCTGAAAAGGAGGACGAGTTTAGAGAGCAGGCCCATCCATGGCTTCTGCTGACCAAACTGCTCCCTACCTACTCCACCTCCCCCAGTTACTCACTGATGGGAATACTCACACGTCAGGTTTTTTTGACTATCGTAAGTGTATAGTTGCATGACTACTTGCGTCCCTTCCAGAAGTAATCACTCTCCACTCCCAGCCCCACTACTGAATGACAGACAGCAAATAAACAAGATGCACTGGGGCTTCAGAGACATTCATCCTCTGGTGGACGCGGAGATGGCTGCTGTGAAGACCTGGGTGCACAGCCAGCATAATATTTATTTACTTGTTTACTGGGCTGCATTGGGTCTTAGTTGCGGCATGCGGCATCTTTCATTGCAGCACGTGGGCTTCTCTCTGGTTGTGGTGCGTGGGCTCCAGAGGCGCGGGCTCTAGAGCGTGCAGGCTTAGTTGCTCCGCAGCACGTGGGATCTTAGTTCCCCAACCAGGGCTCGAACCCGTGTCCCCTGCATTGGAAAGTGGATTCTTAACCACTGCGCCACCAGGGAAGTCCCCACAGCCAGCTTAAAGAGGACAGGAACAGGAGTTCCCGGAGACATACTGACAATATCCATACAAGTCCCCGGAAAGGAATTCGATCAACTGTTCTCAGGTGGCAACTGTAACATCAGAGAACCACTGCATGTTAATAACCCTCAGTTCCCTGTTTCTCTACTTGTTCACCTATTTTTAAACCAGTTTGTCTTGGCATTGCCGCCTCCTAGAAGCCGGAGTTGAGCTAACACCCCCTCCTCCCCAGGGATCCTGAGATGACAAGAACATGTGACCTCTGCAGAGCAGTCATATTTGGGGTTGTTTTTAAAGCAGGAGGATGGCCAGAAGGGTCCTTCCAGAGCAGGGGTGGGTAGGTGGTGTTGGGAACAAGCGTTGCAGACAGAGAAATCTGTTTATCTTCACACTCCAGAGAGGCAATCCCTCTTCCCGTGACAGCGGAGAGTACTGTAGCAAGCACATTCCAGGAGCGGAGATGTGTGGGCTCCCCGGCCAAGTGGCCTTCTCCTAATCAGCAGTGGGTCTCAATGAGATAAAATGGGGTGAGAGCAGCAGGAAGCCTGTTCCATCTTTCTCTCTAGGTCTTCAGAAGAAACTTTGATCAAAGGAGAAGTGGTATTTGTGAAGAGCCGAGAAAACTTGAAAGAAAATCACAAGGGGCATGGATATTTGTTTATATTTGTCTGGGTTTCTGGGGCAGTCTGGCCTGCAGCTATTTCAGCAGCTCTGCCCTCGCTTCATCTCTCCACCCCTCACCCCATCAATTCCCCCAGACAGAGAGCTTTTCTGAAAGGTAAAAAATTTCTTACAATTCTGTCATTTTTCCAAGTACCTGATCCATCCAAAATTTTATAGGCTAAGAAGGAGCTGTGAGGGTTCAATTGGATTTTACAATTTTTATTATGTATAAGAGTAGAAACCCTCAGGAATGCTCTTATCTTTGTCTCCAAGGCCTCAGAAAGGAAGGCTTGTGGACACAGACTGGACAGAGAGAAACCAAATGCGCGCGCGCGCGCGTGTGTGTGTGTGTGTGTGTGTATGTGTATGTGTATGTGTGTGTGTGCTGGGGGGGCATTTTTTTCGATCAAAGAGTTTCATTTGGTGTCCTTCTTTCTCTCCTCTTCCCTTCCCCTCCCCCCTTCATCTCAGATCAGTTTGAAAAGGACTCACATCTCTTTTCCCACACACACAGGCTGACCTGATAGTGGAGGAATGAGCGGGGGAGGGGTCCATTCTGGTGTGGAGTGGAGCCAACTCAGCACCGTCAGTCTCTGATCTAAAGACGATCCTGGTAAAAGGAGACTGTGCATGATTGCTGGACAGCTTGGAGGTGCAAAAAGTAAAAACAAATGCCCCCAGACCAGACAGTAGTAGTATTGCTTTTACTGCTTCACCCAGGACTCCTGATAGTTGCCATGGACTGAGTGTTTATGTTCCAGGCATTGTGTTCAGTACTGTGCATGAAGTAGCTCATTTAATGCTACCGACAACACTCCGTAATAGATTCGACCCCTGACTTCCAGATGGGGAAAGTGAGGTTAAGGGACAGGATCTGGCCCAAGGCTGCCTGGCTGGTAGAGCCAGTGTTCACACCCAGGTCTGTCTCACTTCAAACCTTGGTCACTCTGCAATAAATGGTGCTGAATGGTGTTGCAGAGCACGGGCTCTAGGCGCCCAGGCTTCAGTAGTTGTGGCACACGGGCTCAGTAGTTGTGGCTCGCGAGCTCTATAGAGCGCAGGCTCAGTAGTTGTGGAGCATGGGCTTAGTTGCCCCTCGGCATGTGGAATCTTCCCGGACCAGGGCTCGAACCCGTGTCCCCTCTGCAAAATGTGTTGATGTGCTTCTGCCACCACCTAAAAAACTGGAATCACCTGTCACTTCTTCAGTAAAGCCTGATTCACATCTGGGACAAATATATTCCAGTAGATTGGGGCTGACCTCGCCCTTGCAAAAGTGGCAGAGAAACCAGTGCACGGCAACCGCGTTGGCCGCGCTGGCCCCGGCCGCCAAGGCCTCCGCCACTTTGTCTTTCGCCGCGGCCCTTGGTCAGTCTGCAATAAATGGTGCTGAATGGTGATGTAGATATAAATCCAGGGCAGGGACTCCTCTGACAAGCGTTAGGCAATATACTGTCCACTACAATGCAATGAAATGAATAACATATGTTAGTAAACATGCAAGCCTTTGTGGCAGCAGAATGACTATGGCTCTGCTGACAGATGGAGACGTTATTGTATTCCTCGTGGACTGTGGCACATCTGGAAACAGAGGCCAACCTTGAAATCAGATGTATTCCAGACATGCACAGGTCCCCCTTCCTCCCCCCTGGAAAAACCTTTGCTGGGCCCTGCTGTGCCCTCCAGCTAGGAGCCTGTTCTCTCCTCCCTTGCCCTGCCAAACTTTCTGAATGAAAAATGGAGCCCCTCAGCATCCTGCTTCCTCATCCCCAACCGCTGCACTCCAGCTTCCTCCCGCTGCTCTCCTGAAACCTTGAAGAGGTCACCAGTGAACTACTCATTTCCAAATCCTGCGGCATTGGCTCTGTCTTCATTCCCTTGACCTTCCCCCAGCCTCTGATGCTGTTTATCACGGTTTCTTTCTCCCTTGAGTCTGTGATTCTGTCCTGGGCGAATCCACTTCTGCCTTGGTCTCTTCCGTGATGTCAAAACACGGTCTTGGTGGACCAGGCTTTCTCCCTCTTCTCTTTGTTCTCCGCCCTGTGCTCTCTCGGTGACGTCTCCTAGATGTCTCTGCTTCAGCTATCATCTGTGAAAAAGACATCGGAGGGGATTCTGTCGAAAGAGAACAGGATAGAACACTGGCCACTGCTCCCACACCATCTGGGAGGTCTTCGGGAAGCCACATAATTACTTTCCTGTGCCTCACTTTCCTCGTCAGTAAATTAAGGATGGCCACAGGTACGGCACAGGGTCATCCTATATAAACTGTAAAGCACTGTGGAGACACTAGTTATTGTGATTGTCATTATCTTTCTTTTCTCACCTTCTGCTCTAAAAATAGCACTCATCAGCTTTTCCCCAGAAGTTGGAGCAGGCCTTCTCAACTCCCAAAACTGCCATTCCCATCCCAAGGTGTATAAATATGGTGAGATATTAAAACGTACCAAGTGACATTTAACTGTGCAGACCTGCCACGAGAATTTTATGTCCTCCAGCTCGACTGAGCCCTGGCCACTTGCCAATAGCCCTCCCACAACTTCTGAAGCTCAATGCCCACACTGACTGCTGCTAACCTTCTCTCAGTTGAACTTTCCATTTTCTCTTCATCAACCCTGAGTTCACAGAGAAGATGAGAGCATCTCAGTCTTGGAGTTAGACATGGGTTTCAATTCTGACCGACTCTCGTAAGCTGGATGACCACGGCAATGCATTTAGCTTCTCTGAGCCCCAGCCTGCCGATTTGTAAGAAGGAAACTGTAATTGGTTGAATGGTGTCCCCGCCCCCAAAACAAATACGTGACTCAGAATGTAACCCGATAGCTCAGGATATGAGCTTATATGGAAATAGAGTAGTTGCAAATGTAAGTAATTAGGATGGTGTCATACTAGAGTAGGAAGGACCCCTAATCCATTATTAGTGTCCTTATAAGAAGATGGCCATGTGAAGGCAGAGGGAAAACACCTCTGCCTTGTGAAAACACCTTCACCATGTGAAGGTGAAGGCAGAGACTGGTGTGATGCACCTACAAGCCAGGAACACCAAAGACTGTCAGCAAACCACCAGAAGCTAGGACAGAGACATGGAACAGCCTCTCTCTCAGAGCGTTAGAAGGAACCAACCCTGCCAACACCTTGATATCAGATTTCTAGCCTCCAGAATTGTGAGGCAATGAATTTCTGTTGTTTGTGACACTTTGTTACAGCAACCCTGGGAAACTAATACAGGCACGATACTCATCAGGGAAGAGATAACAGATTAAAGTGTTAGGCTGCTAGTATGGGATCAGCCCTGCCCCACCCTTCTGGGCTCCATACTGCCTGCCTTTGCAGTCAAACTCTATCTTCCCCGTGGTCCCAAAGGGAGGGCGATGTCTTTCCTCTGCTTGAACACATAATAACCACCACCCCAGCTCTAGCCCTGATCCTTTCTTTACGCCATGAAATCCCCCCAGCTGTGGATCTGCTTTCAGAAGCTGCCATGATGGCCAGAGCCATGCCCCAGCCCCAGGCATGTGCCCCTCCACGCCATCCCCCACCCCTTCTTACTTGACCCCCTCCTCCCACCTCCCATCCTACTGACTGACTTAACTTCAATCACACCCTCACGTTTCCACCAACATGAAAAGAGAACAATCCCTGGAATTTACAGCCTCCTTCCAACTGTCACCCTATTTTTTCTTTCCATTACAACTGATTCTTCAATTATATCATCCAAATCAGCAGTGGGTTTAAGATCAACTTCTTTGCTGTGTATACTTTTGCCCCCTCCAGCCTTCACCTCTCCAGCCTACAAAACACGGTAGACTGAGTTACTAAGAATGAGAGCAACATTTTTTTATTTTTAAAACAAAGACTCGTTTTCATTCTCCAACTTTTGGAGATTGGTCAGTAATAGCTCTTCTCTTACGCAACATTTGCCTACTCTAGAGGTTAATTTATTTCTTTCCCCTTTCTGCAGGGACCTCTGGCTGTGAGGTAGATTCTGCTTATGATTCCGCATAGCTCACAAAGATTCCTCCTTCTCTACAGGGCAGGCCCCAGAGGCCACATCCATACTATGTGACCCAGTGACCTTGGCCGTAGCTGATTAATCCAAGGGTGCTAATGCCCCCTTGGGTCCCTCCCTAGAACTGGAGGTATGGAAGAGAGAGACGAGGGATCCTCGGCCTTGTTGAGACTAAGTCATGTCAATAGCAGGAGTCCTGAGAGATCAATGTCCACTGCACAAGCACCCAGAGATGTCCTGGATCCTTTCCTTCCTTTCATCTTATTCTTTTTTTTTTTTTTTCATTTTTTTATTGAAGTATAGTTGATTTACAATGCTCTGTTAATTTCTGCTGTGCAGCAAAGTGATTCAGTTATACATATATATATATATACATACATTCTTTTTTTAAATATTCTTTTCCATTATGGTTTATCACAGGATATTGAATATAGTTTCCTGTGATATAGAGTAGGACCTTGTCGTTTATCCATTCTATATATAATATTAGAGCTTACATCTGCTAACCCCAAACTCCCACTCCATCCCTCCCCCAACCCCCATCCCCTTGGCAACCACAAGTTTGTTCTCTATGTCTGTGAGTCTGTTTCATATATAGGTTCATTTGTGTGGTACATATATACAATGGAATACTACTCAGCCATAAAAAAGAACGAAATAATGCCATTTGCAGCAACATGGATGCAACTAGAGATTATCATACCAAGTGAAGTAAGTCAGAAAGAGAAAGGCAAATACCATATGATATCACTTACATGTGGAATCTAAAATATGACACAAATGAACCTATCATCCGATTCTTTCTTATTCCAAAATAGACCCCACGGAGACTTCCGGTCTCCTGTCCCATGTGTAAGGAGTCATCTTTCCCGTCCACACAAAAAAGAAGAATGCTGAACAAACCGAAAATCAATAACTCTTCTTAAATCCATCAGAGAACTGAGGTCACAGGGCAAACCCCTGCCCCCAAAATTGAAGAGATAGACAGGAGGATACATAGAAACACAAGTAATTGGAGTAGAAGCCCAGGAGCATAAAATTCTGCAGGAACCACTGCCAGTTTCCTTTTACCCAGCACTGACACTGGGCTTCCAGCAAAACAGACCTTATACATTCTTGTTCTTAGTTTAACATACACAGTGTTGGCTCCTGTTGTTCAACCCCGATGAACACAGCCCAGACATTTCTACATTCTTTCACATGATCAATAGCTACCAAGTGCCCACTAGGTGAAAAGTGGGTGCCAGCCTCGGTGAGAAATGTGAAAACATGGGATTCCTCCTTTCCTTGGGCTCACGACCAGTCAGAAGCAGATTTACAAAAATAATGTTAAGTACAAATTTGGTTGAGATCTTCCGCTAAAGCAGAGGCACCAGGAAGTGCTATGGGAAATTAAGCTTGTGAATATTCAGGAAAGCTTTAGGAAAGCAAATGACAGTGAACTGGGTCTAAGAGGGTTTCAACAGGCACAGATAGGGGTGGGGTGGTTCTCCTGTGCATGGATGGAAATGAGAATGTGGAGAGTTTGGGACCAGAACGTGAAGGATAAAGAATTGGGAAGGGACCGAAAGGGGTGGCGGATGGCCTGGAGTTGTGGGACCAGACTGTGATGAACATAATAAATTTGACAGCTTGGTGTAAGATGAACTAGAAAGAGGAGAGGCGGTTAGGGAGGTCACTGAAGCAAATCAAAGAAGTTCTTAAAACCCAGACTAGATGGAGGTAGTGGGAGGAAGGAGAGAGACACAAGCCGTGTGGCAGGTAGGATGGCTGAGACTCACTAACTGGATGTATGTACATTAAGGGGACAAAAGGAGACAGAGATGGAGTCTACCTCCGCTGATCCGTTTCTTCACCCCTTACCCTGCCTAGACCTGGCGAGCTTCTGCGCTTTGCCGTCTCAGAGGGCCCCACCTCTTCTCTGAGCCACCGTGGCTGGCCTGGCCTGTGTACAGGAAGATGTGGGTCCTGAGACCATCTTAGGGGGTGCATCCTTAGCAGAACCTCACCGGCACAAGTCAGCATCAAGGGCAAGGCATCTGTCACTGTTCCGCCATTTACATGCCTTGCATTTTAATCATATCCCTGACTATTAAGTCACAGACTTTCCAAACTGTAGGTGATCTTGCAGATCACAGCATCTAATGCTCTCATTCACGTCTGAGGAGACTGGAGTGCAGAGGAATTAAGAAGCCTGCCCGAGACTAGCAACTGTTCTTAGGGTTGGGCAAGGAACCCCATGCAGGTAACTTGACCTCTCTGGTTCTGAGCATCTTCATCTGTAAATGGAAATAAAAATGGTGCTTATTTCACAGGGTTGTGGCTCGAATTAAATAAGACTGTGAAGGTAAAGTGCTGAGAACAGTATCTGGAATATACAACAAATGTTGGCTATTACTATTGTTGACTGCTCAGACATCATTATTGCTGTGTCACTTACAGCTTTGAACGTATAAGTAATTCCCCCATTCAGTCAGCACCTATTTACTGAGTATCCGCCATGTGCCAAGCACTATGCTAGGTGCTGAGGATAGAGTCAGACCCTGCCCTCAGCTATTTCACAGGTCACTGGTTGCTGGTACAAAGCAGGCCAGGAGAGAGAGCTCCAGGAGAATAGTGCTGCAGACAGCAGGAAAGCTTTCAAGAGAAGACATTTGATCTTCTTAAAGAATAAGTCTGCAGGCTGGGGAAGAGGAGGAAGAGAGCCTCACAGGCATTCCAGCCTCAGGGATATCCTGGCAGAGGCATAGAGCTGAGAAGCAAGGGAGGCAGTGGTAAGAAAAGAGGCTGCAGAGGGAGCCTGGGGCCACAATGTGGAAGGTTCTTATAGGTAAATTGCAAGCTTCCGGTCTATCCCTTGGGGGTAGTTAGCACAGTGCTTAATTCAAAAAATGACTTGATTGATTTCTTTTTCTCCCTTAGACACACACGGAGAAAATGGATTCATTCTCAGCTTCCGTTATCACCACTCTACATTTTTGATTCCCAAATCTGCATTTCCACTTCTGTTTTCTCTACCAGGAGCCCCACATGGCCAGATGGCTTTGTAGTTGAAATATTTAAGATTCCTACACCCCACTATTTCCCATTATCCCCTTACTCTTCCCTTAATCAGGCAGCTAGACCAGAGGATATTCAGTGCCTTAATCTGTGGAGGAAAAACTTTTGACACTTAAAAGTTCAGGCCTTGGAGGGACCCTCAGAACACAGAAAACAACAACAACAACAAAAATCCTGATGCATGCAGCAGAGCTGGCTTGGAAGACAGTGATAAGTCTGTCCAGGCTGGCTTGGAAGACAGTGATAAAAATCATTAGCAGGAGTGGGAAGCAGCCACATAGCCCAGGGAGATCAGCTCGGTGCTTTGTGACCACCTAGAGGGGTGGGATAGGGAGGGTGGGAGGGAGACGCAAGAGGGAAGGGATATGGGGATATATGTGTACATAGAGCTGATTCACTTTGTTGTACAGCAGAAACTAACACACCATTGTAAAGCAATTATACTCCAATAAAGATGCTAAAAAATAAATAAAGAAAGAAAGCTCAGGCGGCCATCTCTCCAAAAAAAATCATTAGCAGGTAGCTCCCTGAGAAAGGAGGCCTGTGCCCTGCCTGCCTCTTCTAACTTGGCCTGGAGTGTGTCGGTGGGAAATGTGGAGGAAAACCGCAGATGGGTTTGGGCAGGCTGAAAGCAGAGGACACCCGTCCCCTCGTCCTTGGAAGACCCCAGAGGCAGCACAGCTCAGAGTGTATATAGCTGTGTGAGTATCTGAGCAGCTGGCACCAGGGTGGTAGAATGAGCTCCCTTGAGCCTCAGAGGCAGAGAAGAGTCAGGAACAAGAGACAACTCAGCTATGAGTGGTATAGAAGGAAGACTGAGTACAAGATGGCTGTGTATGAGCCCTCCAGGACTTATACCCAGTCCTAAGGGAAAGTGGGAGAGTCCCCCTAAATTTCTGTCACCCTGAGGGAACAGGACTCATAGAAAAGTAAATTTACTTTTTTTTTTTTTTTTTTACACACCTAGGGTTTGGGGGATATCCCCAGCACCCACCTAAAAAATTTAACTATAGTAAATTTTAAACTCACTCTGTGTAATTTATTTCAATAAATGCTTCTTGGGCAGCCACTAATTGCAAGGCACCCAAAGGAGTCCGGTGGCGGGGCCAGACACCCAAACACGTGCAGACTCAGAGTACAAGCAACACACTGTGAGTGCACGGAGGAAACACTCCTGCATTCTGGCTGGCGGGAGGGCAAAGCCTTGAGGAAGCGGCTGGCATTGGCCTGGGGCCTAGAGACGGGGGTAGGAGAGTGATAGGGAAACAGCAGTGGTTTCCTACTGTTGAAGAAGTTGGCAGAGCTTAGAGCGCAAGGCTGGAGTAAGGGTCCACAGGGGACAAATCCCCATTTAGGGGTCTGGCATAATACTAAGCTTGTAACCTAAATTCTCTTCTTTATCCTTACAATAATCCTAAATATAAAAATTATTATCCCATATGGGAGTATTGTCTTCCCACTTCTACTCTAATCCTAATAGTGTCTAAATTACTAGGATTTTTTTCCAAGATGTTCTGTATCATCCAAGGTGGGGTTTTTTTGTCATGTACATATTGTTTTCTTAACGAAAACAATTTTATTTCTTTTTTTTTAACAAAAATAATTTTAAACCAAGCCTCTGAAGTGATCTTGTCTTTAAATTTTCTTCCTGCTCTTCATCCAGCTATTATAATTTCATATTTCTTTTCCTCTTCCTTTCACACTAATATTTAATGGTTCAGGAACCAACTGACTCATTCCTACCTGTGTGCCTCTCACCATTTGCTTCCTCCTCTAGGATTTCATTCAAGCTGTTTTCTTTTCCCTCCCCTGGAATATCCACCCTGACCTTGGTCACCCTAGCCACACCTGTTCATTAAATCATACCCATTCTTCAAGACCAGGCTAACACGCTGCCTCCTACATGAAGCCTTCAGGAAGTCTTCCCATCAGAATAACTCCCTTTCTCTTTGCTATCCCCGTGAGCATTGCTTCTGTGTCTTTATGTGGTTGTATTTAAGTTCTACATGCACATATTTTTCTTCCTCTTTCACTAGATTGTGGGCCCATGTCTTATATTACTTGTGTGTCTTATGCATCCCCATTGTTCACATTACAGATTTTTACTCATATAAATATTTTTTTGAATTGAATCAGAGAGAAACAAACCCAAATTTCTCCATCAGGTGTTCCAGGGCTTCCCTTCCCATATTCTGTTCCTCCAGCGTATACACTAGATTTTTGTGAGGCCATGATCATTAACGCAATCATTTCCTCTTCTTCCCCTGGTCATTTTCTCCTAAAATGGAGGCGGAAGGAACTAGATGAGCATCTGGCAGCCAGAACTGCCCTAGGCCTGCCCGAGTCCTCAACAGGCAAACACCAGGGGGTGTGCCTGTGGGGTGAGGGGGAGGCTCTGGACTTCTAACCTTTGGAACAGCCTTCTCTGGGGGGACCCTGATGCTGGGGGCAACTGTGGTTTCAGGGAGCTGAGATCACTGCAACTGGAAGCCTGGAAAATACTCAAAAGTCAGACCTAAATTCCAGAAGATTTTCGAAAGAAAGGAAAAGAAGTGCAGAGGTAGGGAGGACTCATGGTGAGGTCTTGCTGATTCCCTTTTGAAATTGATGGAGAGAGGTTAATGAGCAGGAAATGTCCCTGTGTCAGTTAAGTTATAGTGAGCAAGTCAATGAATTTCTCTTTGAAAGACGTCTGTCCAAATGTGCTTTAAAATGTTCACAAGGGGAAAAGACAAAGTTCTTTTAATAAGAAATCGTTGTCCAAAGTACAACATAAGCAATGGACGAGTTAGATGCCAGAGAAACCAAATACAACCATATGCTGAGCATATCTTGTGTGCAAAGTCTTAGAAGCTTATATTAAAGTCCTTAAGTAGTTTGGGGCTGAAGGCAAAAGGTTAGCACTTGGGAAAGGTGCTCAAAATGTCTTACTCCACCTTCTAGAATACAAACAATTATACATAAAGAATAGTTTGCAAGAACAAGAGTAATCCAATGTCTTCATTCCTAGAGAGAGATTATGGAAAACAGAATGTGGCCTGTCTTTAATTCTTTATCAGGAACAAAAAAAGCATAGGCATTTTAACTATCCAGACTAACAAAATAAAAGCAAGAATAACAAACAAAAAGCAAGACTATATCATGCAGGGACTTCCTTGGTGGTCCAGTGATTAAGAATTCATCTTGCGGGCTTCCCAGGTGGTGCAGTGGTTGAGAATCTGCCTGCCAATGCAGGGGACACGGGTTCCAGCCCTGGTCTGGGAAGATCCCACATGCCGCGGAGCGACTAGGCCCGTGAGCCACGACTACTGAGCCTGCGCGTCTGGAGCCTGTGCTCTGCAACAAGAGAGGCCGCGATGAGGCCCGCGCACCGCAATGAAGAGTGGCCCCCGCTTGCCGCAACTAGAGAAAGCCCTCGCACAGAAACGAAGACCCAACACAGCCAAAAATAAAGAAATAAATTAATTTAAAAAAAAAAAAGAATTCATCTTGCAATGCAGGGAATGCACGTTCGATCCCTCGTCAGGGAATTAAGATCCCACATGCCATGGGGCAACTAAGCCCACACGCCACAACTACTGAGCCCATGTGCCACAACTAGAGAGCGTGGGTACCACAACTAATGAGCCTGCGCCCTCTAGAGAGAAGCCCGCGCACTGCAATGAAGAGCCCACGCGCTGCAACGAAAGATCCCACGTGCCTCAACTAAGACCCGAAGCAGCCAAAAAATAAATAAATATAAAAAAAAAAAGAATATATCTTACAGTCCAACCTTCTCATATTGTTGATGAGAAAAAAAATGAGTCCCCAAATGGTTGAATGACTTGCTCAAGATCATCAAAGACAGATTTAAACTCATAAACTCAGAGAAGCCAAAGGGTAATAATGCCAAGATATTAAATGAGTTTTATATCAATAGCATGAGGGATGGGAGATCACCCCTGTCCAGTCTCCATGGCTTTGGCTACCCTGCTAAATGGGAAGAGATTTGAACGCCAGCATCTGGTTGTCCATGTGCCCCTAGGCTGGGGAGGTCAGCCAGTGAGTCAGTTTCCAAATCATGATGGTTTTTAGAAAACGGCCAAGCAGGGAGGGACCAGAAAGAACAGAGGGAGGGACAGAAAGTTGAAGCCTTTTAAAAGCTCTCCACAAAAGGCAAAGAGTTCTCCTTGACCAATTCTGACCCCAACTGACCTCGTGACCTTGTTACCCAAGGTCAGCTTAACACTTTAGAAATGGTCCTGGCTGGCTCTGTAAGCTCTGTCACTCACAACTAACAAATATGTCTTTACAGGGGTCACCTCTTGCCCAGAAACTGGCAGATTCTTTCCTTTCAATTCACATATTACCCCCAAAGTCTCTTTGGTTTCTATCAGGAAATTCAGGCTGTCTAATTTGAAACCTTTTTTGCTAACACAGGATGCTGCAGTAATTGTCACTAACACAGAATTCTCTAGAGAGCCTACATTAATACACAGTTTGGAAAGTTGAGTACATTTCATAGCGACACTCAGAGAACAAACATAGTGTATGTCCCTATGTATGTTCATGCTGCTATTCAAGATGGAGAGAGCACTGAAAACTTAAATTTTAGGGGTCCAAATAAATCTTGTCTTTGGAGGAATTGTCAACAGTCTCTCTGGTGCATAGAGATGCTTAGAGAAAAAGAATGGGGGCCTAAGTAAACAATCATCAGTTATTCTCATCACATTGTCAAATGTTGAAAGATCAAGGACAACTTGTTTAGAGTGAGGGGTCTCCATGTGCAATTAGACAGTTTAAAAGACCGCAGGTACTGTATGCAACACGGTTTCAGTTTTACTCAAGTTTCAATTTTATTCAAGGCAGGAGAGCAATCAGAAGTTATAACTAGTCCCCAGCCTTCAGGTTCCCTATATTTACTGTAAAGATATCTTATTACTCAGGGGATTTACCATTGCAAGATTCTCTCTGGCTAGTCTTCCAATTCATGTAAGGTACCTTCCAAATTCAGAAAGGGGCATGAGAAAAGGAACGTGACCATCTCTAGAAGCTGGAAAGTGCAAGAAACAAGATTCTTGCTAGAGCCTCCAGAAAGGAAGGCAACCCAGCTGACACCCTGATGTTAGCCCAGGGAGACCTGTGTCAGACTTCTGACCCACAGAGCTGTAAGATAATAAATCTGTTGTTTTAAGCCACTGTGTTTGTGGGAATTTGTTACAACAGCCATACAAAAGTAATACATTGACAAAAATCTAAGGATAAAAAAGGTTTACTGTTATTTTCAGACACTAAATTGTGGGGGCGGGTAATTTGTTACGCACCAATAGATAACCAATACAGATGTTGATGCCTCAAAGTGGGCTGCTGACAAAATAAAAAACTTAAAATGTGAGAGAAATTTGGAGCCAGACAATGGGAAGAACCTTTAAGGACTTTAAGGAGAGCATTAGTAAAAAACTAAAGGGCTCTGAAGAGACTGTCTGTTGAAGCCTGGTGGCCTTTGAGAAAGCTGACACTGAGGTCTTACAGGAAAGTTAGGAAATTGTTATTAGAAACTGGAGGAAAGGTGATCCTTGTTATGCAGTGACAGAAATTTTAGCAATGCTGTTGCCTGCAGTAACAGGAAAGTAATAAATGTATCTAAGGAACTAAGTGCTCTAGCTAAATAGGTTTCCAGACTAAGGGTTGCAGGTGCCACTGGTTTCCCTTTGCTACTTCAGGTAAAATGTGAGAGGAGAGAGAAGGCAAAGAAAGGACTGTTCAACAGAAAGATCCCAGGAATTATTGGGTTTGAAAATGCCCAGCCTTTCCAGATGATGGCACATGATACTAAAATTAAGAAAACGGGTTTCCAGAGGAAAATAAAATCCAAGGCATTTGCAGGAAAACATGGTATATACAAAGATGAAGTTCGCTGTAGAATCCTTTGTTAAGACCTCATAAAAATTCAGGATGGTGCCTCAGAGAACCTTTCAGTTTAAAAAAATTGGGCTCCTAAGAAACTTAAGGGTGCTGCCCCTTACCAATGGGATGAGACTTTGGGGGGCCTTGGATGGTGGTGAACATATTTTGCATGTGAGAGAGAAAGGAAACACTGGAGGCCAGGAAGTCAGGCCATGGATAGCCAGCTTGCAAGATGAACCCCCAATTATTCTTGTTTCTTTGTATTCAAGTCTTTGTGTAGTACCATCTTACAGTATGTCAGGGTTAGTCTACATGCCAAATACAATATGGCAGAAGTAATGGTGTATGACTTCTTCAGCTGGGTCATTAAAAACATGGTCACTTTTGCCTTGTTCTCTTGGATCATTCTGTTGTTAAATCAAAAAGTAAGTAAAGGGCTTCCCTGCTGGCGCAGTGGTTGAGAATCTGCCTGCCAATGCAGGGGACACGGGTTCGAGCCCTGGTCTGGAAAGATCCCACATGCCGCGGAGCAACTAGGCCCGTGAGCCACGACTACTGAGCCTGCGCGTCTGGAGCCTGTGCTCCGCAACGAGAGGCCGCGATAGTGAGAGGCCCGCGCACCGTGATGAAGAGTGGCCCCCGCTTGCTGCAACTGGAGAAAGCCCTCGCACAGAAACGAAGGCCCAACACAGCCAAAAATATAAATTAATTAATTAATTAATTTTTTAAAAAAGTAAATAAAACTAATAGACATGAGGCAATTGTTATTTGATAAGCAGAAGGGAAAGAGATTGGATGGCACTAGGTACTGGCTGCAAAAGGAGCAAATGAAAGAAAACAAAAATACATTTTAACTATGTAGCAATTTTTTTCCTGGTACTTAAAAATGTCCTAATAGTAGTAATAATAGTAATAATGATAGCTAACATTTTATAATAATGATAGCTAATATTTGTTGAGTGTTTATTATGTTCTAGGAATTGTACATACATTCTCTTACTAATCCTTGCAACCCTAAAAGATAAATACTACTACTATCCCTATTTTACTGATCAAGACAGCTCAGGTTCAGAAAGGTTAAGGAATGTAGCCATGTCACCCGGCAGGTAAGCATACTGCCCTTGATAACCATTTTTCCTGTTTGCAGATACCAAAACTTTTTCTCTGACCAGACCATGATGTCTTGTTGACTTCTTACTCTCTGATAGCTTCCCAGGGTATTTGTTGGCTTTCTTTCTGAACTGGGCTATGGCAGAGACTATATGTTCATTAAAACCCATTTCATTTACTCCTGGGAAACCATCTACACTACATCTCCCCACCCACCCCCAGTTAGAAAGATTTGGTCATGGGGTTGAGTTCTGGCCAATGGAAAAATGGGCTGCAATGATGTACCATACTTCCAAAACTGGCCCACAAATACCTTCTGCACAGTCCTCTACTCTCCTTCTCAGTCTGCTGTCCAGATGTAGAATCCTCAGCAGAGGATTGTGAAGCCCTATCTGATGGTGGATCCACAGGATGAAAGGATCCTGGGTCCCTGAATGACCACGTGGATCTTCATCCACTAACCAGGAATATTTACACTGGACATAGCATAGCATGAAATAAACTTTTATTGTGTTAAACTGTGGAGTTTTACAGCAGCTATTGTTCTTTATCATACATAAAACATGGGCCTACCAAAATGGCATGCAGAAACAAAACTTGATCAATTCATATTATAAATTGCTCAGCACCTTCCTTATACGAAGCGCCTTCCTGTCTGGTAACAGTTGCTACAAATATCTAACAAATTATTTTAGAGTCAAATTCTTATAACCTAAGGTGACTGTTATATGCAACATCAATATCTAGAAGAGATGCATATAAGTATACCCTACAAATCAGTGAGTAACCCTATTTATTAGGCCAGGTGGATTTGAAGCTTCCTGGTCATTATAGACATGGAATTGGAAACCTGTGCATTGATTCCAATAGTTCACAGGGAGGAAAGCTTGCATCAGATATTTTTCTGACTCTTTATAAGACAAGAATCCTCATTATATTCATTGAGAACGAAATCTGAGCTCTTTTGGAGTATTAAATGCTTGACTGAACGTGGAGCTCAGTTGCACATTACATATGCAAATATAATATGGTTTACATTTATTGAGCATTTATTTGCTGTGTGCCAGGCAGTCTGCCAAGCTGTTTATATGTATTATCTCATTTAGTCTTTGTAACAACTCTGTGATATAGATACTAATTATTATCTACCTATCACAAGCAGGGAAACTGTAGTTCAGGGGATTAAACAACTTGCTCAATATCTGAAGGAAAAAAATTTGAAATCAAGTGGTCAGATTCAAGATTAGAGAATTCACTCTTGATAACTACAATGATTATAAAAATAAAAATGAAAATTTGGAAAGAACTTGACGTATATAGTTAGTTTCAAATCAGGTGAAGTTTAGTGGTTAACATGAACATTTTTTTTTTTTGGCCAGTGTAGTCTAAGACTTGGATTTCTGTTGAACTAAAATGAACAAACAAACACAAAAACAACCATTAGGCAAAAACAATTTAGTGAAAGAGACATGAGTTTAATAAAAGTTTGAATTTTTGTTTTGCTATTATGAGTATTCACATAATAACTTAGAGAACCATGGACGGTAGTCTTAAACCTAAGAGTGAGGGAAGAAATATATTTCTATTCTCAGAGTGGATGGGAGACAAAAAGGTATTTATTTGGTGGTGAAATCAGAGACTGGCATCGAAAGTGGAGAATTCGTTGCTTAATCCTCTCTCAGCAAGTTGGGGCCTTACAAACCCATGAAGTTAGACCTGTTTATCACCTTAGAACAAAAAGTATAACATTTTGTTTTAATTTCTATGTCTTCTAAAACATTATCCTGGTTCCTCTCAAAGATTACTCATTCTTTGTTTTTTTTCTCTCTTTGGATTTTCCATTTCCACATCTAATTTATTTATCTCACTTTTTACATTCTTCAACAGACGTTTTTCATTAACCTTTCTTTTAATTTATCTAGAGCAAAGAAAATGCTAAACTGATCCCTGATCGAAGAAAATCAGGCTTCTACCCATCATTTCTTTAAGAAAAAGGAAAAAGAAAATGTCAAATGAGTTTTTATTCACTGTTTTGTGGTGAAGCTTTTAAAAAATACTACCGAATAGCTGGTAAATATTGTATGAGATCAAGTTTGTGAAAACATTTGGTAAACTATAGAAATTATATAAATGGAAGGCATTATTATATGGTATTTGTTTTACTTTTTAGAAAAAAACACTACTGAAATTTCTTTCATATTACAAAAATTTTAAGTTGAGATAAGTTAGTCAAAACTGAAAATAACTGTTCAAAACACAGTTTTCTCTCTAATTTTTTTAGTCACGATCAGAGAATCTTACAAGATGATAAAAGTCAGTAAAATTGTTTTTTTCTCTTGAGAAATTTGCAACGCAGAAAGAGCCCACTAGTTGTTGGAACGACAGATGAAAAATAACGCACACTGAATGTAAACTGGTATAGCCACTATGGAAAACAGTATGGAGTTTCCTTAAAAAACTAAAAATAGAGTTATCATATGACCTAGAAATTCTACTCCTGAGTATATATTTGGAAAAGACAAAAACTCTAATTCAAAAAGATACATGCACCCCACTGTTCATAGCAGCACTATTTACAATAGCCAAGACATGGAAGCAACCTAAATGTCCATTGATAGGTGAATGGATAAAGAAGATGTGGTATACATAAACAATGGAATATTACTCAGCCATAAAAAAGAATGAACTATTGCCATTTGCAGCAACATGATGGACCTAGAGATTATCATACTAAGTGAAATAAACCAGTGAGAGAAAGACAAATATTATATGACATCACTTATTTGTGGAATCTGAAAAAATAATACAAATGAACTTATTTATAAAACAGAAGCAGACTCACAGACATAGAAAACAAACTTACAGTTACCAAAGGGGAAGGGGGGGATAAATTAGGAGTATGGGATTAACAGATACACATTACTACATATAAAATAAACAACAAGGATTTACTGTATAGCACCAGGAACTAACTATATTCAATATCTTGTAATAACCTATAATGGAAGAGAATCTGAAAAAGAATATATGTATATCACTTTGCTGTACACCTGAAACTAATACAATATTGTAAATCAACTATACTTCAATTAAAAAAAAAATCCACACCAAGTCACATGATGACATTTCAGAGCACCTTGGATAAAGAGATAATCCTAAAAACATCCAGAGGGAAAAATCAAGCCATCTTCAAAGAATTAGGAATCACAATAATTTAAAGGACTCTTCAACACAAAATAATGCCAGAAGACAGTGACTGTCTTTAAAATTTTGAAGAATGATGATTTTCAACTGAGAATTCTGTATCTTGCCACACTGCCAATCAAGCATGAGAGTGAAACAAAAGCATTTTCAGGTATTCAAGGACTCAAATAATACCTCCCAAGCACCCTTTCTTGGAGATCTACTACAGGATCTACTTTAGCAAAATAAAGGAATAAGCAAGAAAGAAGACATGGGATCCAGGAAACATATCTCCAACTCTGGAGAACTAGATAGGAAAGTCCCAGGACAAGAGCTATACAGCAGCTGATAGAGTCATGAGCCCAGACTGGAGGAGGGAGATGGAGGCTCTGATTGGGGGATGGGGAGGGGTACACAGAACTGCTTGTTCTCATCATGACTCTTTATGTTCATGTGTTACTTTGATAACTTTTAACTTATATCCTGTCTTGGATTATCCTCTCCGCCACTTAAGCACATTCCTCCCCAGCCCAGTCCCCCCAGCACTGTTACAGCACATATCACGGAGCCTTATCAGCATTTGTTTATACGTCTGTCTCCACAGTTATGATGTGAGTTCAATGAGGGTTGGGGCTGTGTCATTTCATCTTGATTTTCTCAGCCTCCAACAGAGTGCCTTAGTATGTGTTTGCCCAATTAAACCAAATACTGATTAAGATAGTTGCCTGTAAGAAATTCCTCAAAAAGAGCATTTTATATTGACATGATAGGATTTCAAATCAGAGAAAAAAGTCTATTTCAAACAATTAACATTCTCCTGACATTAATATTAAACTATCAACAGATGAAATGATTATGTCTACAAAATGCACTAATTCATTCATCTAATAGATATTGTGTCCACTTTATGCCAGAAAATCTTCAGCTTGCTGTAAGCCAGATAAAGTCCTCTAGTGGGAGAGAGAGGAAATAAATACAGCACGAATAAATATATGCAATAATGCTGTGCTAGGAACAGAGAATGACAGTGGGGGAGAATGGGGTTTTCTCTTAGATGGGGTAGCCAGGGAAGTCCTCCTTTTTTCCCTGTTCTTCCTTCCTCTGCTTCCCTCCAGCCTATTAGAAAATGGGGCAGCCTTAGAAAACACACAGTGAGATTTTAATCAGGACTCCCCTGAGCTGAGTCAGATTCTTCAAGTAGAGATGGAGAAAAAGAGGGCAGCTCCTCTCTCCTTCCCTCCATTTAAGGTGATAAAACAAAACAACCTTTATGGGACTCAGAAAAGGATTTCTTGCATCCTCAAAGGCTGTGAAGAGGCCACTGTGAAATCTTTTAAAAAATTAACACTCCACTAGTACAAGAGCGTTGAACTGAAAGCAGGTAGCCAGGGTACCACTCCACATTAGCTGCTGTCACTCAGTGATAAATGGGATTTGACTGGTATAAATGAGAATATGATTGCTTAGTGGACATCAAGCCTAAGTGAAACTTTAGGAGTCAAGCTTTAAAATTAAAATCTCTTCTAATTCCTGAAACATTCATAATTAAGGGGGATCAAATTTTGTCAGCGCTTGTAGTAAGTCATACCTACCACTCCCAAAATATATAATCATACATTTTCATTTTGGAAAATGAAAACATATCAGACTTTTCAGTCTTCATTCACAGTTATGTTATCACTAAAAATGCTACAAGAGAAAGTTGCTCTACATGATAAAGTTAACTTTATTGGTAGACTATTTAAAAAAAAATAAATATAAGGCAACTGCTAACCTGTTAAGTCATCAGTCATAGTTATTTTAATAAGAAATTTGAACTTGCAGAATATAAATTTTCTGAAAAATGCTAGCCAAAGCAAACAAATTATAATCTATTTGTATGGTTATATATGTTCCTGCATTTATCTACCTTTTCTTCTCTAACTCTTATAGACAAGAGGTCTAGAAAACACCTTGCAGGGATTCAAAAATCTTTAAAAATCTTATACTAACTTTAAAGATTCTATGTCTATAATTACAATTATTAAAACTATTCTCCCCAGTCACCTTCACATAGCATCTATCCCTTGCCAATGATAGCCATACAATCTGCAAACTAGAGAAATATATCTGCGCATTTGTTAGCTGAAAGAATGTGTGCTTAGTGTCAAGGATCTACAGGTTTATGAGCTCCTAGATAGAGCTGGTGAACCACTGAGATACAGCCACACGGCAGACAGTAAACAGAAATTACTAAATACCACTAGTACTATTATTTATGGTAGATAGCAGAAGGAGTAACAGCGAACCAATACAGAGTGATGGGCTTGAAATTTCCCATTGATACAAAATGCGTTTTCAATGTGACATTAAATACTTACCAATTGATAGAGGTCTTTGAGGGGTTGCTCAAGAAAATTATTGGTTCATAAAGTGTAACTCATTAAATGATGGGCTAGAAGTTGCCACTATATCTCTCTCTTTATGTGGGTCATCAACGTTTCCCATGGCAGGGAGTAGAGAGAGCTTGGTGTTTCTCGAAGCTTGAGGCTTGAAACACTGGCCAGGTGAGTTAGGGTGGGGTGGACGCAATTCAGAAGCTTTTAATTGTGAACTACATTCCTTTCCCTACTTCCACATCAGCCCCACCACGAACATACCAACCACTGACTATAGAGACTATCTGCACCACTCCACTCATCAGGAGACAAAGTGAAAAGCAGTTTATTCCTCCCTTGGAAAATTTGGGGACCCCCTGGTCCACTGTGTGCAAAGCACTTTGCTAGGTGCTATGTAAAGGTGTTGAGGCATGGTGCACTATTTGAGGACAGTCATAAAAGATTTATGAATGTACTAAATAAAAGCTTAGCATGGGTGTGTCTAGAAATGGAGTGCTGAAGTCCCTTTAGACCCCTGGCGTGCCTCTAATGAAGCATGAAGGTGTTGGGGCCAATATCTTAGTACACAGTGTTCCCTCCCACCAGCACCACTTTTCTCTTTTTCTCATCCACCAAACAGAGCATGAGTAAGAACACACACCTCTTTAGTGGTTTAGGAGACCTGCAGCAGGCCTGGCTGGAAGATGTGGAATTTCTAAATCCCACAATTATGCTGTGAATTTATTCCCCAACTTTTACTTCTTTGGTCTAAACCTTTTTTTCACCTCTTCCTTTACAGATCTCACTTCACAGATCTTCACTACACTTCCCTTCAGCATCCTCAAACTTTCCACTTTCCGATTGTTTTTCTTTCTTCCCCTGAAGTTGTATCAAGCAGAGCTGGACATAGAACTCTTACATGAAGATAAGCTCATTGCTGAAGAGGAGGGAATGATTAACTTTCAGGTGCCAGAAGTTATACTAGGCATCCCACTGCCATGTGTTCATGCATGTGTGTGTTTTGCTTGTTATTTCTTAGATGCATTGCAGTAAAACCCCTGAAATAAAAGTTCAGTTGACATTAAATCTTGTCTAGTATAGATTTTTGAATATGATCAAAGACAAATATGAATCCAATGATAAAGCCACTCTTGGTATGGCTAAGGAAACAAACACACACAAAGCAATAAAGCATGGATGAGACAAGCCCATCTTTGAATTTTGCATTGTCACTTACTTGTTGTGAGACCCTGAGTAAGTTTTTTAATCTCTCCAAGCCAAGTTTTTTAACCTCTGTAGAATGGATTAGCTATTGCTATGGCTGATATTATTTTGGCCTCCAAACATTTACCCTCTTGGTTATTCTCTGCCTGCATTCTAGGCCTTGACTCTTAAAATGTGGAATTCAAAGATGACTATAATATGCTAGACCTAGTAGGACCAAAGTGACATATAATGAGACTAAACCTTCCTTGTCCTGGACAATATGCATCTACGAACACAACACAGGTTTGCATTAGCACGACTGCAAACACACGCATTGTTGTCTCAGTTGTGATCAATATCTGCAGGTCATTTTCTCACAAACTGCAGATAAGTCAGTTTTCCCCATGACCAACCCTGACTCCTGTCCATCAAGTGCAATTAAATTAACCAAAAAGTACGAGTTTATGTTTATCTCAGTTAAATTCCATGCTCTTTGAAAAACAAGGGAGATGTTTCTCGCCTATCACACAGTCCAGCTGTATCAGTTGTCTAAGGTTTACTGGTCCAAGTAAAGCAGGAAAAAAAGGTGGTCTCAGGTAGACTGCGGTAGGTGAAGGGAGTGTGCCAGCAAGAACCAGTGAGTTGTGTTATTTCAGAGCTTAAGAAATACGGACAGAAATCTTGGCTGGTAAAATGGACCTTGTTAGATCTGTCTGTAGTTCTAACCATCAACCTCCAGCTATTACACCTCTCTCCCTTCTACTTTTCACAGGACACTCAGAGCTCTAAGAACAAGGACTCTGTGTCAAGTAGACTTGCAGGAGAATCATGCTTTTGTCATGTATCTGCTGTGTGAAGCCCACTAAGGCTACTTAGCCTCTCTGAGCCTCTGCTCATCTGTAAAATGAGGACGGTAACATTATACCTAGCCTATCTGGTTGTGAGGATTGAGTGAGATAAAATTGCTATAGCACCTGGCACAGGGCACAGAGAAAACAGTGCACCACAGGCCACTTGTCCAAAGGGCAGCTTTTGGGGAAATTATGGCCCCCTGGACAAAGTTCAAGCTCCTTAGCATGGCATGAGGCCTCTTTTGACGTGGTCCTGCCTCTACCCTCCAATGTGGCCTGTACTCCAGCTGTACTGACCTAGAGCTACAGGTCAGTATCCTGAATATACCTTGATCTTTTGTACTTCAGTGCCATATTCATACCATTCTATCTGGAAGGCTCGCCCCAATCCAGTCCAACTAGAAAACTTCCACTCACCCTCAAGATTCACTGCAGGTATCAGCTCCACAGTCAAGCATGTATTAGGAGACAGTTCTTCATGGTTCTCTTGATTTCTGCACATCTTGAAAGAGAGACACAAGCTGCACTTTGTGCTGGACTGTCTCTTCAAGGATGTTTGTATAGCAAATAGCCATGGAAGACACAGATAGTGTCTCCCTCTGGAGCAAAGGACAGGCATGCCTACTACCCATTATAAAAGGTTTGGGTTCCTAAAGCTTAGGGCTCCTCTCCTGTAACACAACCCACTGTGCAGGTGACATCTGGTCCTCTTTGTGCTGCTTAGGGAACTGATGCAAAATTGCTGGTATTCTGGCTACTGTTATTGCTATGTGTAATATACTGCCCTTCATCTCTGACACAGGAGTTTTTGTGTCTTCTACCAGCATCCACGAAATAGTGGCAGGATAATTTGTTAGCTTGCAAGCAGGGTACAATCTGAGACCCTTCATACTTCTTGGTTGCATGTTCCCTCCCTTCCCATTTCATCCCTCTGTAGGAGTGTAAATTGCTCCTTAAATTCCATTCTCAAATTATCGTGAACATTGCAGACTTTATCACAAAATTCAGTATCTGCATCATTTTCTGATAACTGTATCTGCAGTATCTATCACTGTCTATAACACACTGGGTGCTCAGTACTTTGTTGAGTGAATGAATGTGGCTAGCTCTCAGCAGTTCCTCAAGACTCTTCCCATTGTTGGTGGGTATCCAAGGGGATGCCCAGTGCTCTTGGCCTCAGTTCTAAATGTCCTGTGTTCTCTTCTGCTACAAACACTTGATCACCTCCTTTTTCCTGCCCTGGAATGGTCCATTCAGTTCTGGTGGCTGATGAGTTACTTCTGGCTCCCGTTTCCCGACTCTCTTCAGTTTCCTTGTAAATTGTGTACTAGTAACAAATCCTCACTTGAAGAGTCCCCCAGGACCTCTCTTCTGAATTTCCACCTTCCAGAACAACTACCAGGACTGGAAAAAAATTCTCATTCTATCATGCAACATATTAGTTATGCATCGTGTTACATGCAAATTAAGATAAATGTGTCCACTGCATTTTTTATCCAAGCCAACAGTAATAAATGTAGAATATATATGATCTATATATTCTTAGCAAACATGGGCTTCTGCTTTGTCGTTATCATCACTGCCTTTACTATACATTTACAACCTGCTTTTTAAAAACTGTGGTTAAAAAAAAAAGAGAACACACAATGTAAATTTAGTCTTGACAGTTTTAAGTGTGCAATACAGTATTAACTATATGCACATTATTGTACAACAGATTTCTAGAACTTTTTCACATTGTGTAACAAACTCCATAATCATGGAACCTCTACTCCCCATTTTCTCCTCCCTCTAGCCCCTGGCAACCACCATTCTATTTTCTGTTTCTATGAATTTGACTACCTTAGATACCTCATATTAGTGGAATCATGCGTTATTTATCTTTTTGCAATTGACTTAACTTCACTTAGCACAACTCCCTCCGGGTTTATCCATGTTCTGGAATATGACAGGACTTCATTCTTTTTTAGGGCTGAATAATACTTCATCATATGTGTTGTGATATATATATATATATTTTCCGTTATCCATTCATCCGTTGATGAACATTTAGATTGCTTCCACATCTTGGCTATATGAATAATATTGCAATGAACATGCGTGTGCAAATATCTCGTCAAGATCCTATTTTCAGTTATTTTAGATGTATACCCAGAGTGGGATTGCTGGATCGTATTGTAGTTCTGTTTTAATTTTTTGAGGAACCGCCACACTGTTTTCCATAGCAGCCACACCATTTTTCAATCCCATGAAGAGTTCCCACCACTTTTAAAATAATCCATTTCAGAATGTTTCTGATGGCAAATATTAAGCTAATCAGTGAGTGATTTCTTTTTTTGTTTTAATTAATTATTTTATTTATTTTTGGCTGCATTGGGTCTTTTTTGCTGCGCGTGGGCTTTCTCTAGTTGCGGCGAGTGGGGGCTACTCTTTGTTGCGGTGTGCAGGCTTCTCATTGCGGTGGTTCCTCTTGTTGCGGAGCACGGGCTCTAGGTGCGTGGACTTCAGTAGTTGTCGTACATGGGCTCAGTAGTTGTGGCACACGGGCCTAGCTGCTCCACAGCATGTGGGATCTTCCTGGACCAGGGCTCGAACCCATGTCCCCTACATTGGCAGGTGGATTCTTAACCACTGCGCCCGCCACCAGGGAAGTCCCTAGTGAGTGATTTCTTAAATCACTTGAAGATCATAGCATGTGATCCTCATCCAGGGCCTGGCCACCTAACCAACATAGTAGGAGCTCAACTCCAGAAAAAAAAATTGAACAGCTCCAGACTTTTGCTGCGTTTTCTCATTCTCTATGCTTCATAAGCATATACAAATGGTCCTATGATTCCATAGAACCAGATAATGTTTAGAGGCCAGAGGGCTGGAAGATCATTTTGTACAGCTCCATAATTTGGTGGGAGAAGTTATGTCATTTTTCCCTCCGAAAGGATAGGAGTCTTGAATTTATTTAGAGAAAACTGATTCCTTTTTTTTTTTTTTTTAACCTACCATCATCAGATTTCAGTTCTCTTTTAACTATATAGGCTCTACCCTTTTTGGCTTGAAAATAATTGTCCTTGTTTTAGAATATAGAATAGCCCTAAGCAAAATAGGGCTTAGGTAGTTGTTTATATCAATGAGATTTTTTCCTTCAAGGGGGTAACTTTGGGAGGTTAAACACCTAGGCATTTCTTACCTCTTTCAGGACCAGCTTAGGAACTATTTCAGTAAGTCATTATTGTTACCATCAGTGTAATCACCAAACAGATTAATCAGATTTGACTCTTAAAAACCTGAGTATTGCAAAATTAAACCCACTCTAAAAGGACACAGATTTGGCACTAGTGGGAATATTTACTCACAAAATAATAATAGCAATTATTTATAGAGCTATGCACCAGGTACTTTCCATGCATTCTATCACAGCACCCCATTGGTATTATACCTATTCCCATTAAACAGATGAGGTTTGAGAGCATAAATAACTTGTCTACATAAGACTGAAACTGGAACTCTAGTCTGTCAGACACTCAAAACTATACTCTTAGCCATTGCAGTGTTACTTACTATACGCAAGGCACTGTAGTGGAATCTGTGGGGCATTGGAGAACTAGGTAACAAGTCCTTAGGTAGCTTATGCAGCCTACTACATGACATAAGACAAGTATTATACATGAAAGAAAATGTAACTGTCCAAGAAGACACGTACTGTGTTATTTAAAGAAGTATGCTATAAATTCTGAAGCCGACAGGAATAGGAGGGAAGGGAGGGAGGGATGGAGCGGGAGAGGAAGAGAGGAAGGATGGAAAGAAGGAAGGAAGGAGAAAGAAAGAAGAAAGGAACGAAAAAAAGAAGTTTAAATTTAAAGACATAAAGGATTATACAGTAGAAAGGGCAACAAACAAATCAGAAGGCATGGGTTCTGGTTTCTAGTTACTACTTACTAATATGTGACCTAGGGTATACTGTAAATTTTATATAATATGGTATAACTACATCATCAGGGTAAGTTTATTGCTGCCCAACATGGGACAGTAAATATATCAGAAAAGTTTAATCTCATCACATTATATACATGTATCATATATATCATATATGTTATATTCTTTTCACATTAGATGCAATGCTATGTTCTTCCCCAATACAAGTCAAGGTCCAAAGCCATCTTACGAGAATCAAAGGCTCCTATGATTAATTGAAATGTTAAAGAAAAGGCAAAGTGGCAGTTTAAAAAAAGTTCTTCCCTTGCTTTTTAGCTTATCTCTCCCCTCCCCCAGCCTTTATTCTTCTGATTTACTCAAAAAGGAGAGCATAAAAGCATCTTATTAGCAATTCTTATCCAGGAAATATAAGCACTTAGGATCAATTGAAAGGGAACTGGGAGAAGGGGGAGTTAAGAGGGAGAAGACTGTCATACAATAAAAAAAATCTAGTTTAGTAGGCACACAGTTAAGAATATCACTTTGTGTATATCTGATTTATCAGATGTTTAAAACATCCCTGCAAATGTTTTATTACCTCTAAACATTTTCCCTTTCCATGAACCTTTATTCTGCTGCTTAGAAATACTTGAAATTCATCTAAATTATAAGTCAGCTTTTGGAAGCAATAGAGCCCAGGGTATTACATGCAGTTAAGTTGAAATTGTTAAGTAGACTGATCCCTATTATAGTAAGCTTCCGGGGGAGGTTACTCCCAGCAGATGTGCTAAAACTGTTGATTCCCCCTCCTTTTTTTTTTTTTTTTTTCTCATAAGGAGGATTTCTGGAACATGCTAAAGGCAGCGAGTGTGTTGATGTCCTAGTGACAAAAGCTAGATTTCTGTCAGCTGCTTTCATTAAGGTTAGCTTTTAGCCTGTGCCCTCATCACGGCCATAGATTTAGTTTTGGGTTAGGAAACGCTAATCCACGTGTAAATGCTCTCCATGATCCACACATGTGTAGCAGTCTGATTACATTTTTAATGTACCTTTTAACTCCTCTTGTTATCCTTAATTAATTTTAAGAGACGTGAACAAATTCACACTTGTGTCTTTCCTAGTCAGCTTAACTTCTAACCAGGTAGTATCAACGCCTAGTCCCCTAGACCCAGCTCGGAGAATCTAGAAATCTCATCTGGCCTCAACTCTCAGCACAGGGCCTTTTAAGTGCACCGTTCTCACGAATTAAAGAACTTCAGGTTGAGAAAGAGATAATAAAACGTCTCCCCAAACGGTAATTGTTCATTTCAGGGCACTCTTCAGAGATGTGTTCAAGCCAGGGCTGCATCTCACGGGGGCAGGGAGGACAGAAACCGTCTCCAAATGTCGGGGCTTATCTCCCGGAGATGCCTCCAGTGTAGCTGACAAATCTCCGAAGTGGGAAATAGTTTTCCCTCCACAGGGCCTCGGCTTGTGAGGGAAGGAGGGGGATGGGCAGGGGCCATCAGGGGAGAAGTCTCCGGCCTTTTCACGTCTCTCAACACCATCCCTCCCTCACCCCGCCTCCTCCTTCTCCGAATCCTAAACAAGCCTGGGGGTGGAGGGGAGTGGTCTGTGGGTGGTGGTGGGGGAAGAGGGGCCCGGGGGCAGGCCAGGCCGGGCCGGGAGGCTCGGCCTTTGTGGCTCTGTCCTCGACGGCGAAGGGGGAGGGGAGCCAGAGGGGGCGGGGAAGCGGGCCGGAGACCCTCAGCCGGGGCTTGACCCCCAGGTGCATTGTCCGGCGGGGCCCGCCCCCTCCCCCCGGGGCCGCGACCCGGCCGCCACTGGGCCCCCTCCCAGCGTCTCCCTCCGCGGCCGCGCCGACCTCGCGGTCCCCAGACCAGGGGCCAGATGTAGAAAGTAGTCCCGAGGCCGGCAGCGGCGGCGCTGTCCACTCCACCGCCCCCGCCCTCTCCAGCCGCCGCCTCACTCCGCCCACGGGCCGGACGCTCGGGTCCCCCGCCTCCTGCGAGCGGGTGTCCGTGCGCCGGCCTCGCCGCGCCGGAGGAGACCAGCCGCCGGCCGCGCCGTGCCACGCCACGCCGGTGCCCGAGCGGGAAGCCCAGGCTGCGCGCGTCCAGCCGCCGCGCGGAGAGCGCCCGGAGGAGGGAGCCGGCAGGCGGACAGCGGCTGCGGGGCGGCCGGGGAGCATGCCCACCCAGCCCCGCTGAATGGCGCCTTCCCTGCGACCCCTCGCCCGGCCGCGGCCGCCAGGGATGCTGCTCGGCGCGCTCCTGCTCCTGCCGGTCCTCGGCCCCGTTCCAGGTGGGCGCGCTTTCTTCTGCGCCGGTGGGGCGTGAGCGAGCGCGAGTGGGCAGGGGAAGGAGGCAACCGGGTGCGTGTGTGTTGGGGGGGGCGGCGGCGGGTCCTTCGCGGGGGCGCTGACCCCCGGTCTCTGCCCCCTCCCTGCAGCCAGTCGGGAGCTGCCGCTGGAGCGCGAGGTGCCGGCGGGCTCTGCGGGGGCGCGGGCGGCGGTGGGCGCCTCTCGCAGCGCCCGCCCCTCCCCGCTGCGCTCCCCCGGCCGCGCGCTGCGGGCCGGCGCCCGCCGTCCACTCTCGCCCCTTTCTCCTCGCGCCATTGTCCGCGCTCCGGCCGCGTACTCGCCTTCGGGGCCAGCCTGGGCTCCGCGCCGCCCGCCCTCCAGCCGGGGCCGCCGCGGCCGCACGTGGCTTTATTTATATTGTTTCCTTAGTGGCAGCCTCGCGGCGCAGGGGGCGCCGCGTTTCCGCGCGGCTTCCCCTGTTTGCAGTGGGGGCTTCCCCACGTTTTAGGGCGGGGGAGAGAATGGGTGGACTCAGCGCCCAGGTCAGGCCCCCTAAGTGCCCCCACTTTCCCGGATCCGGATCGAACGAGGAGGAGACGGGAGGGGTGGAATTGGAAAGAGAAGAGGAGTGGAAGTTTTGTGGCCCATTTGTGCCCCGGAGGGGAGGGAGAAGGGTCCCGAAGCTGAGAAGGAAGGTATCTAAGTAGGGTTTATTTCTAACAGCTAGGGATTTTGGGGCAGGGCCTGAGATGTGTGCGAATCTGAAGATCCCTCCAAACTCCAGGTTAGCCTTGCGCAAACTTGGATGAACTAATTTTTCTCTTTTGACGTGTTGCTTTATTCTTAAAGAGTTAAAAATTGTAAAGTGGATGCGGGGTGCGGGGGGCGCGGGGAGAAGAGATGTTAAGAAGAATGGGTTGTTTTATTTATTTACAGGTTACAAACTCCTGACTTTCGTGGGTTTTTTGTTTTGTTTGTTTGTTTCCTGGAGGAGTTAGTTTTCTATTAGCAAGAGAAAAGGATCAAAGTCAGATGTGACTCGGAAACACAATGGGCGCCTTCCGGAGTGGTCCTCGCTGCGCGGGGCTATTAGGGTCGCTCGTGTCGCCCTGGGCATCCATTAGGAGAAGTCGGCAGCCAGGGCGTGGGAGCGTGACTAGTGTGTGAGGTTTGGAGGACCTGCCTTGATGAGAAACAGAGATCAGTCCCGGGGATTGGTACTCATGAATTCAAGACAATCAGAAGGAAGATGAAATGCCCTCCGCCCCTAAACCCCTAATACTCTACTCGGCCCCAATCAATATGCAAGACTTAAGCTGACCTTTGCGCTAAATGCAGGAGGTGACAGGGTATTAGTTGGTCATCGGATGCTTTATCCTGACGGGGACCGGGGATGATGTGTATGCCTAGCATAAAGCCTTTACTCTGCTCTGATAAAAATGTGTATTGGTTGATTAAGCAATCTCCTATCCCTGTTAGACAGTAAGGACCAATTAGTCACGCATTTTTTTCCAACAGTTGGTAGTTCTTAAAAAAAAAAGAAATAGAAGTTTCCTAATCCGATCACCCACTGAGTACAAGCAGCAAGAGTTAGCAACTTTTCAAAGTCAAATGTTTGTCTTTTAAATACCTACCATACTCTGCAGAAATTAAGTAAATGGGTCTCTTTCAAGGAGTAGAGACAGAGTCCTTGCTATAAAAGGGCAGATATAAAAGTGCAAACTTGTCATCTGTCACAAAAGATAAACGCACTTCCCAAAGGAGTAGGTACCAGGGGTTTCAAAAACTCTTCAAGGGACAAGGAAATAAACTTGCTTGTTCACAGAGTCGGAGTTTTGCTAATGATTTCTTGTAAAATTAGACTTTTACGACTTACTCTGTTCAAGATCTTTTTGACAAGCTTGTAAAAGTAAGCAAACAGCTTGTGCTCAAGAGTTTTCCTGATGATTTTGAAACTCTAGCAAGGCACTTGAGGACAGAATTCTTAAAAGGGGTAAAAGTTATTGAAATCTTCCCTATGCTTTTTAGTATAAGATGTTGTAAAAAGATTTCTCTGATTTGTTGAGAAGGTTAGCTGAAACTTAGATTGGCTTATTAAGGTGTTTGTAAGTTAAATAATATGGTTTGTTAAACTTCGTCTCATTACACTCTGAATATGTGTTTTACAATTGTGTGTTAAGAAATGATTTTACACTTATAATTCTGGGTATGCCTTTCCCCCCTTTTCCTTGTAGGAGTATGGTGCTTTAGCGAACTGTTTTTTATCAAAGAGCCACAGGATATAACTGTCACAAGAAAGGACCCAGTCGTTTTAGATTGCCAGGCTCATGGAGAAGTTCCTATTAAGGTCACTTGGTTGAAAAATGGAGCAAAAGTGTCTGAAAATAAGCGGATCCAGGTTCTGTCCAATGGCTCTTTATACATCAGTGAGGTGGAAGGCAAGCGAGGAGAGCAGTCTGATGAAGGATTTTATCAGTGCTTGGCCATGAACAAACATGGAGCCATTCTTAGTCAAAAAGCTCATCTTACCTTATCAAGTAAGTGCTTAAATTCTTGATTGTTTGACGTTTTTCACTGCTACATTTTGATGATTTCTCGATTCATTAGCATGCTAACCTGAAAAATCACACAAACATTAAGAATTTTCCTGGAGATAGTAGTTGATGCTAACTAAGGCATGCAGAAAAATCTGAGGAAAAAAAATATATACATTCGAGTGAGTGATTTAGAACAAAAGTCACATTAGGTTTAGAACACCAAAACCTGTAGAGGTGGCTTTGTATAAATTTAAGTGTTTCAAACTGTGAAAAAAGTTGGGTGAAAAGTTTGGCCAACACAACAAAAGTTGTTCTAAAATCTCATTTTTGTAAATTAATAATTAAATTTTGAAAATCACAAGCAACTTTTTCTGCTTTGTAGATGGCCCTTAAGTGCTAAATCTTTCATATAGCCCAAGCTTCCATTTCTCTGACTGCTTTAAGATCACTCATGTTGCTTTTTAATTGAAAGAGAGGGCATTGGTCAGTAACTCTCAAGCCTTTGAAGTATTCCTAGGCTTTTCCTGCTGGGAGAGAAAGAGATTAAGGCCATTTCCATATTATGCCTAATGGACTTAAACCAGATCTGCCCACTTTTTTCCAGTTGTCATAAAGTTTGCTGTCTAATGATTTCCTTTGTATTAACAACCCAGTCAGATCAACCATTTGTCCAAGTGACCCACTGCTTGGTGGTTGCCCTGGTAACTGTTGAGTGTAAACATGGGCCTAGGATAGTTAGAGAACTCCTTGTTTTCACTGAGGCTTTCCACCTCTTCAGGTGATCAAATACCCAGCACTCAAGATTACAAAAGACAATGTAAATCTTAAGACAAAACAAAACACAGCACAACTGTATCTTAAAAATAGTTTTACAGGCATCCTAGCTACAAGCTTTTGTTAATCCACAAAAGACAGATTTTGCACTATACCTCCAAATTGATCATTTACAAGATGAACAATAGGAGGAGGGAGCTCTTGAGATAAAGTCATAATCTTTAAGAAATAGTTTCTTCAGGGTCTCCACAGTTGAAATTCAGCTATTGGTGGGGGTTTCCTAGGTGACTTTATTGTAACAGTCCATGGCCATATTCATGCCATCCTCATTTTAGTAATATATTTTATTTGTACAATAATAATTAATAGTGGAAAATAAATTGCAAGCAAAGATATTTTTGTATTGAAAAATGTCAGAAAAGTAGAGGTTTCCAATTCTAGTCCCCCTCCCCCAGAATGGTATAAACCTGAGAGAATGTCTGATAAACCCTTTTTTTTTTTTGCTGTGATCATTGGCCAATAATCATCTTTTTGTGTTGTTGTTGTTGAGTAGTGGTTTTTCAGTACAGTATTGTTTTCAGGATAGTGTGCTTTTTATGCTTATGTCCTGTTCATTTAATTTTTGTCTAATGTAAAATTGTTCTATAGAGTTGTAGTTTTTCTACCTTTTTGGGTTTGTGGAATATTGTGTTTTCATATCCAGGAACTGTAACTTGTATTACCTTGCCAGAGAGGAGAGGGGCAGGATGGAAAGGTGGAAGGGGGCAGATGGGCTTTGAAAGATGAAGCATTTGTCATGACCACACGGTATTTCCAGGACCTCCTTAGAAGCCTGACAATTCTAAGGCACTCAGAAATACTTTGAAAACACAGAGCTTTCAGTTTTCATAAATAAAGTCTGAACAGTATTAACATAGTAACAGTGAAACAATGTTAGTATTGGCTTTTTGAGTAGCTTTAGATTTTGTATCTTTATAAAAATTATTAATGACAAATATTTTATTAGATGTGAATCATTTTGAAGGCTTTTGTGGTGAAGTATTAATATTTTAAGTATCAAAAACTTTCCAGTTAAACTATGTAGAACATTGCTTTGCTGTTAAATATCAACTGTAGTATGTTAGTTATAGGAACCACACTTTTCATATGCACACATTTTATTTAACTTGGAGGAGGTGCTTTGCTAGGAAATTGCGTTCAGTATTATAGATTTAAAATAAGAAATGCATAGTGGGTTTAGATTTTTCTTTAGAAATGAAATTTCTTAGAGATTTGAAATTCACAAAGTTAGTTCTGATATCTGAGAAGCAATGTCCAATGACACTGTAGGCTCAGATGACTTTATCCTGTGTTCAGGGTAAGACGTTATACGTATTAAACAGGAAGAGAATAGGCATTAAGTGGACATTCTGTTTTTGTGGGTTTTTTTTAAAAGGTTAGTTCTCTCCTAGTTAGTGATAGCAGCAGGGTGCAAGTATGTTCTTTTTATTTTCTGGTCAAGGATTTTGTCAGCAAGCATATCTTTTAGTTCTGAAGTGTAATAAGTAGGACAGCACCTGGAAATCTAAAACTTTAATCTGTGCAAGTTTTAGATTTTTAACACAGGCAATCAAGTCTTGGTTTCTAAACTTAGGAACTAGAAGCTGAAAGTTGCACTCTAGGCAAGAATTCCATTATTCATGTGTAAATTAGGAATTCACAGGGTTAAAAGGTTAGAAACTGGCCAGGATGAGGTTTACCCTTGTGATAAAGAGCAGATGACCCTCATTCATTGGCCAAAGCTTTCATGTAGCTCTTCTGCAAAGTTAGTTATTGCCATGAATTGTTCTTGAGGAATGCAGAAATTCAAATGTGAACAGGCCTTTCCTTAAGTGTCACTATGGAGCCTTATCTCCCAGGCACATCAGAGCTGGCTGTGGGGACAAGGTTCCTCCCCAAAGGCCTGGAGGCTTTGCTTTCCTGTTGTTCATCCAAGCACAAAAGGATTTGTCTAACTTAGTTTTTCTAAGGCATCCCATTTTTAAAGGAAAGTATAGGGTTAAAGTAATATTTAGTTTTTTTAAAAAGTTAATCCTTTTTATTGATAGCCATTTTAGCCATTTTACATTTTCATGTAATGGAATAGAAAGGGGAGTAATGTGGGAGGCTCTTTTTCTAGTTGTACACAATAGTAAGAACAGAATATTAAACCATTTCCCATAAATTTCAGTATTTTTAACAAAATCAAATTTTCACTTTCATAGGGGCTAAGTCTTCACTACATAAATAATCTAATTTAAATATTTTAGGAGTGAGAAGTAATCTATGACATCTTGACATTTCTTGCATTCTAAATGTTGAAGTAAGATAAATTTCATAGGAAAGCATTAGTGTGGTAAAACGGTCTCATATTTCAACAAGTTTAAATTAAGATGAGACATTTGAGAGAAGTAAAGGAGGCGGGTTGTGTTCTGCGATGTGTAAAAGACTGGCCCTAAGCTAGTGATTGAACAGGAAGCTGGTTGTTTATTTCCTTTCCATAAAAGGTGGAAATTGAAGTCTTAGGATAGAGGGAAAGAGAACATAAAGCTGGCTTATATTTGTTGGGTTTTTCAGGACTGTTTGCTTGGGTGCAAAATAATTTTTTAAATGAGCATTTGTAGCTGGAAGACCACAGGAATTATTATAACTTTATGATGGGTTTTTTTCTCCAAATTTTTGAGATTAGTTTTAGCATCCGTAAAATTGTTTTGGGGAGGGTGTCTATTTCTGTAATTTTATGTAGCAGTAGTCTCCTGTAAAAGGATGTAGGTTGTTTTCCATGAATAAAATGTTTATTACTTCAGTTTAAGTTGAGATGAAACTTGAGGTTTTTTGATGAGATTAATGAAAAACTGTTCTGTGAGTGTGGTTCCTAGCTTAAAGAGTAGTACATAAATTATAGCTCAAAGCTGATCTTGAAATGTGAAGTTAAAATATATTGAAAACATTTAGAGTCATGTTCGAAAGAAAAAAGGGTGGGTGGTATATTGAAAAGAGAAAGGTAAGAGCTATGAGACTATTAGCCTAGATTTTGAATTTTATTAATGATCCTGGACCCAAGATGGGCAAGGGTTTGCTTCATTGTCACTTTTTATTGAGATTTGTAGATGCTGTAAAGGACATTGTCTCTTACCTGTGTGCATGTTCACGTCAAATTAAGCTGTTAACAGTTACTTGCCCTAACTTAAGAGTGCTAACACAAAAGTAAAAGTTGTTTGATTTTGGAAAAATAAGACAGACTGAGATATTTAGAGAGACCAATCTGCCAACATTGTAGATAAGGTTCAGATGGTGCTTTCTGGGTCTAAGAAAAATCATCTATCTTTAAAGAGAAGGGGGTATGGTTCAAAAGTACATATTTAAATTAAAAATTTACTAGCTTAAAATTGCATAAGTTAAATCAGGGAAGTAAAAGCACATGTAGTTCTACAGGCTTATTTACAATGATACTTGGTTCTTAAAGTCTGTCTACCTGAAAGGTTTATCAGGTACCTGGTGATCACTGGGTAATGGAACCAGTTTTTCCCACTTTGCACTTGATTAGTGAGGATCATTTCTCATCTGCAGAAACCTGTAACGCTATCTCACTGTTTTTCAAAGTTGTTGGATTTTTTATTTTTCAATGAAGCAGGGTCCACTGAGGGGTAGAATTATAATTTGCTTTAAGATGTATAAATGTGTTTGTTTATTTTATTTTTGTCCAGCTTCTTAATGGAATTTTGAAAGGGCATTTGGTATGGCCCTCTTGTGTCAACTAGCTCTGATTATTCTAAAGAAAGGCCCTAACTCTCAGCACTTGTTTGCCCAGGCATTTGTTGTCATTGCTCCTGAATTTAACAGCTGGGCCTATTGATGAAGTCCAGAGCAGTTTAAAAGAATAGCAGAAAACAAATCTCTTAAGCAGGGTGTTAGGTTGAAGGAGTATTTCAATTAATAAGTACATGCATTTGAGGTTACTTTTTTGAAAACCCTAATATTCTTGACTACAATTTTGAGAGATGATTTTTATTTCTCCTAGGCAGAGGTGCTCAGTTAGGGTTGATTACTTTCAGCTTTTAAACTGGCAATTACTATTAATATGAAAATAATAATGTTAAGTCAGGCATTTTGCTGAGGATTATAGTTGAATTTTAAAAACAGCACTGATTATTGATATGTTTTAAGAGAAATTCTAAAAGTTGTACCCCAAGTAAAGTTTTTGTTGTCAGTCAGGGCTATTTTATTTTTTAATTTATTTTAAAAAATATTAATTTATTTCTTTGGTTGTGCCAGGTCTTAGTTGCAGCACGTGGGATCTCTTAGTCGCGGCATGTGGGATCTTAGTTCCCTGACCAGGGATTGAACCCCGGCTCCCTGCCTTGGGAGCACAGAGTCTTAATCACCGGACCACCGGGGAAGTCCCAGTCAGGGCTGTTTTAGTACTTCCGAGAGTTTATAGTGTTCAGACTCTTTATTAAAACATTTTTAAAACTCTCATTTGGTAAAAATCTTGGTAAATGAGAGGAAGAAGAAGATATGGCTGTAATCATTGAAGCAGTATTGGAAGTTGTCCTAACATGGTAATCTGCACAGAGCAAGTTCACAGTCAACAGTTGACAATAATGATGTACAAAAAAGGTAAAAATGTTCCAAATTACCTTCAGCGGCTATAATTCTGAAGCCAAGTGAACTGCTTTAGGGATATGTATTGCAGAGGATAAAGGTGTCATCCTCACAAAGGTCTCTGACACTAATCTGACAAATACTTTCCTGACTTTTACATTCCTTGGTTTTTTTTCTTTTTCTTTTTTTAACCTCTGGTTCTCAGAAACTGCTTTTGATGAGCTTTAAAAGCCAAATTCTTATAGACTGAGCAGAAGGCATGAATTTAAAATGTTTGGGATTTTTTTTTTAAGTTTCTGGAGGGTTTGCCTTTTTCTTGTGTTCGAATATATATATTTTACAGCTTTAGCATTTGTAGTGGCTAGATTAATCAAGTAACTATTGGAGAATGCAATCATTGTTCAGGGTCCTGGTTTCAAACTTGTATCCTCATTGGATTTGTTGTTAGGACTGATGGAAAGAAAATTTTCTTTAAAATTTTTGCTTTATGAAACTATAGTAAATCCCTGTTTAGAACAGTGTGACAGTTTTTTTTTAAATGATATTGCTTCATATAGACTACTTTCTCTAAATAAATCATATTCCTTTGGAATAATCCTCCAAAATGGCCTTTTTATTGTTTTGTAGTCTTTTTAGTACTACTCAGAATGGATCTTCCACTCCACCAACATTTACCAAATAAGTAAATAAAAAAGTAAATTTCTTTTTTTTTTTTTTGAGCTGTGGATTACATTTCTCAGGGTTTCTCAGCCTTGGGGCAATTGACATTTTGGACTAGGTAATTCTTCATTGCAGAGGCTGACTTTTGCAATGTAGGATGTGTAGCAGCATCTCTGGCCTCTACACACCAGATGCCAATAGCACCCATTCCTAGTTGTGGTGACCAAAGAATGTGTTTTGGGAAGCAAAATCACCCCTGGTTGAGAACCACTGATGTTTCTGAGAGTAGTGCAAAACTTCTTTCCAAGTGTCACTAGGCTATTAGTATTTTAACTGTTTCTGTCTTAACTTGATATTCAACTTTTTTTGGTTTTAGCAGTGTTAAATTTATTGATTGGAGACGACTTACTATTTTTAGGTACTGTCAAGGAAGCTTGATAAATGTGTTTGGATTGTTGTTTGTCTAATTTGGAGTGATGCCTTTCCATCCCTTTTCACACATAGTACATTGAAAACTGCTACTAAGAGTTTACCCTTCTGTGGGGATGGTGGTGTGCTGAATTGGGCGATTGGGATTGACATGTATACACTGATGTGTATAAAATTGATGACTGATTAAAAAAAAAAAAAGAGTTTACCCTTCTGTAGGTTCATTCATTTTGATTTCAGTATTTCATATCTTTTTTGGGGGATATCTAGTCTAAGAGTAAATGCAAATTTCATTTAACTGTGTTTACGTAGCACCTTTTTTTTCTTGATGTGATGGACACCATAGTTGAAGAGATATGAGAAATCTCCATGTGTGGTTAATGTTAGAGAACATCTTTTGTGATGCTCTGCATGGTGAGAAGTAAAACTGTATGAGATTAACAGCCCAGAGAATAACATTTGCTGTGTGGTAGGTTTTTCATTGGGTGAATGGTTAACAGAAATCTTTTCAGCTAATTCAGTGGTACCATAGACTTATTTTGGGCAGAAGCAATTTCACTTCTGCACATAATGATGTAAAGATGGTAGCATCTTGTGAGGGCATCAAGGGGCGACAGAAGGGAAAAGAATTAGACACTAAAGTATATTAACTAGTACATAGAAAGTCACAGGCAAATTGAGTGGTTATTATTGAAATATTTGTTTTAGATTACTTAGTAGTAGTGGGCAGGGACTTCATAGTTTTTATCTTTCCCAGGATATCACTCTATGTGTGTGCTTCCGTTTTGATTAAGCTGTTTATGCTAGTAAAAGTTATGATTGTTGCTACATGCAGTTAGTCACCCGTAGAGGCCACTAGCCACTGGTGGCTCAAGTGGGCAAGTTGAGATAGATGAAGGAGGAAGCAGAATATTTTAATGAGTGATTCTAGTGCTGAGCAAGTCTGGCTAAACGTTTTTGGCACCATGTGTTCTATGCCAAAAACGTACTTGGAATAGAACAAATCATCAGTTAGTTCAAAATAGAAGAGAAGAATGCACATTTTCATTATATTTGAGGAAAATAGTGTTTGAGTCAAAACAGAATTTTAATATTCTTGAGTGCTTATTTTCCTGTCCTTGTAGTCATTTCATAAAGAAATTATGAAGTTGACAATTTCCAATAGCTGGTAAATACTCTTCATGCTGCTAAATTTTTACTGAGTTGTTGGGAGGGGTGAGGTGGGAAAGCAGAAAGAATGACAAAAAGGCAGAAGAGCCAAGCATTAATGCCTTCTCCATTGTTGGTGACTTATACGACTTTAGACAAATCACTTAATCATTCTGATCCTTGTCAGATCCTTGTCTTATCTGTAAAAATAGGTACCTGGGGGAAAAAAAGGAGGGATGGATATTGAGCAACACAGTGCCCTCAGTTTTTTAATTCTGTTATTGTAATTCTAAGTAAATGGCCAATAAATTATATTTTTTGTAAGGCTGAGTCCAATCACATTGCAAGAGAACCATTTAAGTAATTGAGAAAAATTTTTAAAAAGCTAGTCAGTTATTTAACTTGGTACTTTTAAGGATTCATACTCTTGCAGTGGACCTTAGGAAGATCTGCTTTTGGAGATGGGGAGGCCTTAAACCAATACTGATAATTTGAATTAGTACTATTTTTAAGAGTCTAGAAAAATAAATTACTTTGTCTGGGATTGGACAGTTCAGAATAGTTGTGCTGCTTTGAAGGTTGACATAGTGTAGGAGAGGTATAACTTTACAAATATGTATCTGGTTCTGCTAATAATTAATAGTGTAGTCTAATGTTTATTGACTCGGTGTTTAAAAGAATAGTGCTGGTTCCATCTTAAGAGAGTTTTGCTAATGTTATTAGTGTTTTAATAGAAATAGATTATACTGGCTTCCCCACTACGACCGCCAATTCCTGTTAAGAATGATAAGGTTTAATTTTTCCCCCAGCTTTCAAACTGAATTAGCTTGAGTCCCTCTGATTGGATTTAAAGTAATTTCGATTAAAGTACTGACCTCAAACTGGACACATAACAAGAAAAAAATGCTTTGATGTTGGTATTGCATTTTGGTATTTCTTTTTAAAAGGGAGTTCACAAATTTTCTTAAATAATTTTATCAGCTAAATGTGTTCACTGTTTTCTTAATAAAAAGAATTCACTTTTTGTAATTTAAGAAAGCCATATCTTCATGCTCTGACTTAGTAATACTTTTAACATAATTGTAACTGAGGGACCAACTTCAGTAAAGCAATAAGATTACCAAAAGTTTCACCAAAAGGATTATGAATGTTATCCCAGTGATGGAATATGATTTCTTCAAAGCCTATAAGTATCTTTACCTGGATGATTTACCACATTTTTAGAATCTGTGATAATTAATACTTGAAAGAAAGTACACAGACAGAAGAAACTTCGTGAAATTTAAGTTTAATTTTCAGTCTACCAGTTGTCAACTTGGAAGCTCTGATATTTAGGGAAAAAATTTTACTGCTTAGCACATGGTACAATGAGAAATTATAAGTGGATCCACAGTTGGTCAGTGGAAAGGTGATCATTTTCTTACCATACTAGAATCGACTCCACCATTCTTTTTATTTTTTTAATTGAGATATAGTTAATGTACAATATTATGTAACTTACAGGTGAACAACATAGTGATTCACAAATTTTAAAAGTTATACTCCATTTATAGTTATTATAAAATATTGCCTATATTCCCTTTGTTTACAATATATCCTTGTAGCTTATTTATTTTATACTTAGTAGTTTGTACCTCTTAATCCCTTACCCCTATTTTACCACTCCCTGCTTCCCTCTCCCCACTGGTAACCACTAGTTCTCTATATCTGTAAGACTGTTTCTTTTTGTTATATTCACTAGTTTGTTGTAGTTTTTAGATTCCACAAATAAATGATGTCATATAGTATTTATCTTTGACTTATTTCACTTAGCATAATATCCTCCAAGTCCATCCATGTTGTTGCAAATGGCAAAATTTCATTCTTTTTTATGGATGAGTAGAATTGTATGTATGTATATACCACATATTCTTTATCCATTCATCTGTTGACAGACACTTAGGTTGCCTCCATATCTTGGCTATTGTAAATAATGCTGCTATGAATGTTAGGGTACGTCATGTATCTTTTTGAATTAGTGCTTTGGTTTTTTTTGGGGGGGGATATATATACCCAGGAGTGGAATTGCTGGGTCATATGGTTTTTAGTTTTTTGAGAAACGTCCATACTGTTTTCTGTAGTGGCTGCACCGATTTACATTCCCACCAGTAGTGTACAAGGGTGCCCTTTTCTCCACATCATCACCAACATTGTTATTTTTGTTCTTTTTGATGATAGGCATTCTGACAGGTGTGTGGTGATAGCTCATTGTGGTTTTAGTTTGCATTTCTCTGATGATTAACAATATTGAGCATCTTTTCATGTGCCTGTTAGCCATCTGTATGTCTTCTTTGGAAAAATGTCTATTCAGGTCTTTTGCCAATTTTTTAATCAGGTTTTTTTTTTTTGATATTAAGTTGTATGAGCTGTTTATATATTTTGGATATTAACCCCTTATCAGTCATATCATTTGTAAATGTTTTCTCCCATTCAGTAGGTTACCTTTTCATTTTGTTGATGGTTTCCTTTGCTGCTCAAAAGCTTTTAAGTTTAATTAGATCCCATTTGTTTATTTTTGCTTTTATTTCCTTTGCTTTAGGAGACAGATCCAAAACAACACTGCTACAGTTTATGTCAGAGTGTTCTGCCTGTGTTCTCCTCTAGGAGGTTTATGGTTTCCTCTCTACCATTCTTTATCAGAACAGAAGGAAAGTGATTAAAGTTTTTTCCTGTTAGACAACTTTCCAAAGGGGATGACATTTTTAGAAAATAAATGACAAAGAAAATACATTACTATTTTCCACTGATCTCCAAACTTTTTTTTTTTTAAATGTATAGGAAGTTGCAAACACTCCTCTTTTTTTTTTTTTAATTTTATTTATTTATTTATTTATGGCTGTGTTGGGTCTTCGTTTCTTTGCGAGGGCTTTCTCTCTAGTTGTGGCAAGTGGGGGCCACTCTTCATCGTGGTGCGCGGGCCTCTGACTATCGCGGCCTCTCTTGTTGCGAAGCACAGGCTCCAGACGCGCAGGTTCAGTAATTGTGGCTCACGGGCCCAGTTGCTCCGCGGCATGTGGGATCTCCCCAGACCAGGGATCGAACCCGTGTCCCCTGCATTGGCAGGCAGATTCTCAACCACTGCGCCACCAGGGAAGCCCTGATCTCCAAACTTTTAAAGACTTGTTTAGATACTGGCTATGAACATTTTGAAGAGAGAACCTTAAGATTCATAAAACTTATCCTATAGTCAGTAGAGAGTCCTTGCTTCCTAGTTTGACTTGCAGTATCATTCTGCCTTTCTCTAACATGAGTAAAGAGCACAATTTGTAGTCTTAGAAATTTCTATTTTGCAAATAATAAATATGAAGCTGGAAGGAGTTAACTGCCTTATCCAAGGGCACAGCTGCTAGATCTGAGACCAGAGCTCAGGTTTGCTAATTCTTGTCATGAATTTGAAATGCTTAAATAAAGATTTTGTCCTGTGTCTTGTGTGGAAGTGTGTCTTACTATATTCAAATATCTCTTCACACCCAGAATATAGAAAAGTGAATGGTAATGGAATTCACCCTGAGGTTAAAGATACTTCTTACATTTCTTAATATTTATGTTAAAAATATTTTATCATTGTGCAACTTACCCTTTACTGTACTTATATAAGGTTTTGATGTTTCTGTTGATGTAGTGAACATCACTAATGTGTTTATATTTTTACTGGTCCTGTAACACTTCATGGAACTTCTTTTCTTGTGGATAACTTCAATGTGGGGAGATTGAGCTCTTGTCCCTTTAGAGGCTCAGTGTTTGTTGATACATCCGTCCAAATGGAAGTTTCATCTGAAGCAGTGATTTTTAGTGTGTCTTTGAAGAACCTCCGATGGAGTGAGACTCTTTTGTAATTAAAAGGTTGGTTTTTTTTTTCTTTTAATGAAAACTACTATTTATGTATTTATTTGCTTGCTTGCTTGCTTGCCATGCCGCACAGCTTGTGGGATCTTAGTTCCCTGACCAGGGATCGAACTCAGGCCCTCAGCACTGAAAGGGCAGAGTTGTAACCACTGGGCCACCGGGAATTCCCCAAAAGGTTGAGTTTTAAATAAATGGTTGAGCATGTGTCATTATTATCTTACGGGAAGAGGGGCATAGTGACAGCCTATATCTAGCTTGGAAATGGTTTTTATAACGACAGTTTTATTGAGATAGAATTCACATACCACAAAGTTCACCGTCTCAAAGTGTACAAGTCAGTAGGTTTTGTGCATCTATCACCACTGTCTAATTCTAGATTATATCCATCACCCCAGAAAGAAACCCCACACCTCCTAACTCTCCCCTCCCCTATTCCCTGGAACCACTAATCCAGTTTCTGTCTCTGTAGATTTGCCTTTTCTGTATATATTATAAAAATGGAATCATACAGTATGTGGACTTTTGTGTCTGGCTTCTTTCACTTAGCATAATATTTTCGAGGTTCCTCCATGTTTTAGCATGTGTCAGTACTTCATTCCTTTTTTGGGGCTGAATAAGATTCTGTTGTGTGATATACCATATTTTATTTATCTAGTTATCTGTTGATGGACACTTGGATTGTTTCCATCTTTAGGCTATTCTGAATAATTCTGCAGTGAACATTGGCACATAAATATTTGTTTGAGTCCCTCTTTTCAGTTCTTTTGGGCATATACCTAGTAGTGGAATTGCTAGGTCATCTGATAATTCTACATTTAACCTTTTGAGGAGACACCAAACATTTATTCATATGCATATTGGCCATTTGTATATTTTCTTTGGAGAAATATCTATTCAGGTTTTTTGCCCATTTAAAAAAATTGGGTTGTTGATCGTTGTGTTGTTGAGTTGTAGGAGTTCTTTATATATTCCGGACAGTAAACCCGTATAAATTATATGATTTACAAATATTTTCCCCAATTCTGTATTTTTGTCATTTCACTTTCTTGATAATATTCTTTGATGCACAGAAGTTTTTAATTTCGATGAGGTCCAGTTGATTTTTTCTATTGTTGCTTGTGCTTTTGGTGCTATATCTAAGAATCCATTACCACATCCAGTGGTAGGAGTCCAAACTCACACTTTTGCATATGGAAATCCAGTTGTCCTAGCACCACTTGTTGAAGAGAATGTTGATTCCCCATTGAATAAACTTGGCATCCTTGTCGAAATCAATTTGCCATAGGTATATAGGGGGTGTTTCTAAACTCTGAATTCTATTCCATTGGCCTCTATGCCTGCCTTTATGCCAGTACCATGCTATTTTGATTATTGTAGCTTTGTAGTAAGTTTTTAAATCAGGAAATGTAAGTCATCCAACTTTGTTCTTCTTTCCTAAGACTGTTTTGGCTATTCACGGCTCTTTGCAATTCCATATGAATTTTAGGATTGGCTTTTCCATTTCTGTTGGGTTGGCCAAAAAGTTCCTTCTGTTTTTAAATAAAAATAAAAGACACATTTTTCATTTTCACCAAGAACTTTATTGAACAGCATATTCACTGTTTTGTTCCACTACCTTCTGCCATTTTTCAGGCAACGTCATAATTCCATCTTCCCAAAACTTTTTATCTTTTTTGAGCAAAGCACTGTTCCAGGTGCCTTTTACAGGGAATTGAAATTTTTTCCATTAACAGAATTTTGTAAAGATGAAAATAAATGGAAATCTGAAGGTGCAGTGTCTGGTGAGTATGACAGATGAATCAGAACTTCCCAGCCAAGCTGTAACAATTTTTGCCTGGTCATCAAAGAAACATGCGGTCTTGCATTATCCTGATGGAAAATTATACATTTTCTGTTGACTAACTCTGGATGCTTTTTGTCGAATGCTGCTTTCAGTTGGTCTAATTGGAAGCAGTACTTGTTGGAATTAATCATTTGGTTTTCTGGAAGGAGCTCATAATAAAGGACTCCCTTCCAATCCCACCATATACACAACATCACCTTCTTTGGATGAAGACCAGCCTTTGGTGTGGTTGGTGGTGGTTCATTTCACTTGCCCCACGATTTCTTCCGTTCCACATTATTGTACAGTATGCACTTTTCATTGCCTGTCACAATTTGTTTTAAAAACAGAATGTTTTCATTACGTTTAAGTAGAGAATCGCATACAGAAATACAGTCAAGAAGGTTTTTTCGCTTCTCTTATGTGGAACCCAAACATCAAAGTGATTCACATAACCAAGCTGGTACAAATGATTTTCAGCACTTGATTTGGATATTTTGAGTATGTTGGCTATCTTTTGCCTGGTATAATGTTGATTGTTCTCAATTAATGTCTCGATTTGATCTCTATCAACTTCAGCTGGTCCACCCGACCAAGGAGCATCGTCCAGCGAGAAATCTCCAGCACGAAACTTTGCAAACCACTTTTGACACGTTCAGTCAGTCAGCACCTTCTCCATACACTGCACAAATCTTTTTTTGTGTTTCAGTTGCGTTTTTACCTTTCTTGAAATAATAAAGCATAGTAGGCTGAAAATATTGGTTTTTTCTTCCATCTTCAATATTAAAATGGCTACACAAAAATTCACCAATTTTGCTGTCTTTTTTTTAAATGCAAGCTGATATGACAGCTGTCACATACAACCTAACAAAATTGTTTCAAATGAAGTTAAAGACAACTAAGTGCTACTACAGCCATCTTACGGAAAACAACCGAACAAACTTTTTGGCCAACCCAATACATAAAAGAATGTGGCGTGTTGATATGGATTGCATTAAATATGTAGATTGGCTAGTATTGCTATATTAACAATATTAAGTCTTCCAGTTCACGAACAGCATATCTTTCTGTTTATTTAAGTCTTTATTTTCTTTCAGCAATATTTCACAGTTTTCAATGTACAAATATTTCATCTTTTTGCTGAAATTTGTTTGTCAGTATTTTATTCTTTCAGATGCAGTTGTAAGTGGAATAGTTTATTATGGGTGTATATACACACAATGGCTTTATGTGTGTCAATCTTGTATCCTGAAATTCTTCTGAATTGATTTATTAGCTTTAGTAGCTTTCTTACAGATTCTTTGGAGTCATATATATATACATATATATGTATATATAAAATCATGTCATCTGTGAATGATATAGTTTTACTTATTTTTCTCCATTGGATGCCTTTTATATCTTTTTATTATCTAATTGCCCTGGCTAGAACTTCTATGTTGAATAACCTCTGTTTCCAGTTCTCAGAGCAGAAATATGGCTATTATTACTGCAAGGACTGCAGCATATGATGGGAAAATACTTATGTGTGGTACCTACAGGGTACCAACAAGGTTTACTTCAAGGAGTTTTGCAGAACTTTTCAGAAGTCTTTTTTTTTTTTTTTTAAAAACACAGAATATTCTGAGTGTTGGTCATGTGTCAGCTATTTTTTTTTTTTTTATAGAATGAATTTAAATTTATTTATTTATTTTTGGCTGTGTTGGGTCTTCGTTTCTGTGCGAGGGCTTTCTCCAGTTGCGGCGAGCGGGGGCCGCTCTTCATCGCGGTGCGCGGGCCTCTCACTGTCGCGGCCTCTCTTGTTGCGGAGAACAGGCTCCAGACGCGCAGGCTCAGTAGTTGTGGCTCACGGGCCCAGTTGCTCTGTGGCATGTGGGATCTTCCCAGACCAGGGCTCGAACCCGTGTCCCCTGCATTGGCAGGCAGATTCTCAACCACTGCGCCACCAGGGAAGCCCTTCAGAAGTCTTATAACCCTTACCAAGTGGAGAATGTCACCTATCAAGTAAATCAGATGTTTGCATTTTGTGTCTGAATTGGGTGGTGGTAGAGAGTTTTAGTGTATTTTCCTGAGTGTATTTTCTGAAAGAGGCTAGGTTCCCAATGACCTTAGGTTTTGATTGCTTTTTAGTAGGAGTTGTAGAAATAATACTCAACTAGGAAATGGGACTTCAGTGAATGTTTCCTTCTGCCCTTGCAAATCTTGGTCTTTTTTTTTTTTTTTTAATAGAAAGTCTTTTTTTTTTTTTTAAATTTATTTATTTATGGCTGTGTTGGGTCTTCGTTTCTGTGCGAGGGCTTTCTCTAGTTGTGGCAAGTGGGAACCACTCTTCATCGCAGTGCGTGGGCCTCTCACCGTCGCGGCCTCTCTTGTTGCGGAGCACAGGCTCCAGACGCGCAGGCTCAGCAATTGTGGCTCACGGGCCCAGTCGCTCCGCGGCATGTGGGATCTTCCCAGACCAGGGCTCGAACCCGTGTCCCCTGCATTGACAGGCAGATTCTCAACCACTGTGCCACCAGGGAAGGGAAGCCCCCAAATCTTGGTCTTATTAACCTCTTTTGAAACTTACCTCACGTGCATTATGGAAGAATATTTGCTTTACCTGCTATTCAGAGTCTATTGTAAGAAAAAGAAGCAAACTGAAAAATAGACTACTTTTCTACCAAAAATGTGTGTGTGTGTGTGTGTGTGAGTGTGAGAAGCTTTCTGTCTGTCACCATTGAGCATGATGTTAGCTGTGGGTTTTTCATAAATGCCCTTTATCATGTTGAGGAAGTTCCCTTCTACTCCTAGGTTTCTGAATGTTTATTCACGAAAAGATGTTGGATTTTTTCACATGCCTTTTCTGTATCAGTTGAGATCATACAGTTTTTTTTCCTATGTTCTCATAGTTTTCCTGTGTTATATATTACATTGATTAATTTTCTTCTATTGAACCACTTTTGTGTTAAGATAAATCCTACTTGGTCAGTACAGTCCTTTTAATATGATGTTGAATTCAATTTGCTAGTAGTTTGTTGAGATTCTGCATCTATATACATAAGGGTATTGGTCTGTAATTTTCTTTTCTTGTGATGTCTGCCTGGCTTTGGTATTAGAGTTGGCCTCATAGAATGAGTTACGAAGTATTCCTTTCTCTTCTATTTTTTGGAAGCATTTGGGAAGGATTGGTGTTCATTTTAATTTAAATGTTTGGTAGAATTCACCAATGAAGCCATCTCGTCCTGGACTTTTATTTGTTGAGAGGTTTTTATTACTGATTCAGGCTCTTTGCTTAGTATAAGTCTGTTGTGATTTTCGACTTCTGAGTCATTTAGGTAATTTGTATGTTTTTGGAATTTATCCATTTCATCAAAGTTATCTAATTTGTTGGTGTACAATTATTTATAGTATTCTCTTATAATCCTTTTTTAAAAAAATTTTTGTAAGGTCGATAATAATGCTCTTACTTTCATTTCTTAGTTTAGTTATTTATGTCTTCTCTCCTTTTGTTTTCTTTGTCAGCCTAACTAAAGATTTGTCAATTCTGTTCATCTTTTCAAAGAACCAATTTTTGGCTTTGTTGATATTATGTGTGTGTGTGTGTGTGTGTGTGTGTGTGTGTGTATATTTTTTGCTATCCTGTATTTCATTGATCTCTACTTCAATCTTTATTATTTTCCTCTTTATACTAGCTAGATTTAGTGTTTACTTCTTTTTCTATTTCCTCAAGGTATAGATTAGGTTATTATTTTGAAAGCTTTCTTCTTTTTTAATGTACACATTTACAGGTGCATATCTCCCTCTGAGCACTGCTTCCACCAGCCATAAATTTTGGTATGTTTTATTTTCATTTGTCTCAAAATACTTTCTTTTATTTTGGTGATTTCTTCCTTGACCCATTGGTTAAGAGTGTGTTGTTTAATTTCCACATATGTGTGTTTTCCAGTTTTCCTTCTGTGCTTGTACTTCTAGCTTCATTCCATTGTGATTGGAGAAAATATTTTGTATCAACTTAATACTTAAAAATGTATTGAGACTTGTTTTGCGGCCCAATGTATAGCCTATCCTGGAGAATGTTCCATGTGTACATGAGGAAAATGTATCTTCTACTCTTGTTGGGTAGAGTGTCTTTATATGTCTTATTAGGTCTAGTTGGTTTATAGTGTTCTTTAAATCTTCTATTTCCCTACAAATCTTCTGTCTGGATGTTCTGTCCATTATCGAATGTCTTGTATTGAAGCCTCTAAATGTTATTGTAGAACTATCTATTTCTCCCTTCAATTTTGTCAGTGTTTGCCTCATATATTTTGGGATTCTGTTGCTTGGTGCACATATATTTATAATTGTTATTTTTCTTGATAAATTGACCTGTTTAGCTGTATATAATGTCCTCCCTTGTCTCTTGTAACAGTTTTTGACTTAAAGTCTGTTTTGTCTGATACTAGCATAACCCCTCAGCTCTCTTTTAGTTACCATTTGCATGGAATACGTTTTCCCATTCTTTCACTTTCAACCTGTTTGTTTCTTTGGATATAAAGTGATTCTCTTGAAGACAGCATATAGTTTCTAAATCATTTTTTAATCCATTACACCAACCTCTGCCTTTTGATGGAGAGTTTAATCCACTTATATTTAATGTAATTACTGATAAAGAAGGATTTCTGCCATTTTGATTTTTTTTTATATGTCTTGTATGTTTTTTTTGTCCCTCATTTTCTCCACTACTGTATTCTTTTGTGTTTAGTTGATTTTTTCGTGGTGAACCATTTTGACTCCCTTCTCATTTCCCTTTGTGTATATTTTTTAGATATTTCTTTGTGGTTACCATAGGGATTATATTTAACATTCTAAATTTATAACAGTCTAGTTTGAATTGATACCATCCTAACTTTAGTAGCATGCAAAACTCTGCTCCTATGCAGCTCAGTCTCCCCTTTTATGTTATTGTGATATGTTACATCTTTCTATGGTATGTGCCCAGTAATACAGATTTATAATTATTTTTATGCTTTTGTCTTTTAAATTATGTAGGAAATAAAAAGTGGAGGTGCAAACCAAAAATGTTAGTTCTGACTTTAATATTTTCCTATTTAGTTACATTTACTGGAGATCTTTATTTCTTCATATGGCTTTGAGTTACTGTCTAGTATCCTTTCTTTTCAACATGAAGGATTTCCTTTAGCATTTCTTGTAGGGCCAGTCTAGTGGTAATGAGCTTCCTTAGCTTTCATTTATCTAGAAATGTGTTAATTTCTGCCTCATTTCTGAAGGACAGTTTTATTGGGTATACAATTCTTGGTTTACAGTCACTTTTTTTTTTCTGTCACTTTAACTATGTCATTCCACTGTCTTCTGGCCTCCATGGTCTCTGATGAGAAACTAACTGTTAATTTTATTGAGGAATGATAAGTACACGACAAGTCTCTTCTCTCTTGCTGTTTTCAAGATTTTCTGTTTGCCTTTGTCTTACAGCAGTTTGATTATGCATTATGATTGTGCATCTCTCTCTTAATTCATCCTCTTGGAGTTCATAGAACTTGGGTTTTCATCAAATTTGGAAAGTTTTCAGCCATTATTTCCTCAAATATTCTTTGTACCCCATTCTCTCTTACTTCTTCTTCTGGAACTCCCACGGTGCATATGATGATCTGTTCAGTGGTGTCCCTTAGGTTCTTTCACCCATCTTTGTTTTTGCAGATCATTATGTTCTTCTCTTATGGCTTTATTTTTGTCTTTCATGTTTTTAAACATTCTAAATCCTTATCTTGCAGTTTTCTTCAACTTTACTGTTATCTCAAGTTCTTGAGGTGCCAACCTCCTCTTTTTCTATGTCTGGTGATTTTCCTTAGGGCAGATTGTTTCCTTATGTGACTTGTAATCTTTTATTATGAGCTCATCTTCACTAAGGCTTAGTATGTCCTATATTATGGAAGTGTTTTTTTTCTGTTTGGTGCCCCACAGTTTCACTGGTCATGGACCAATTTGGGGATTAATTCTTGGCTGCTCTACATTATTTATATAATTTTATAATCTACACCAGTGTGTGGTAAAGGCCAGGGGTTTATGTTTGTCACGGGAAACATATCTTCTCATCTAGAATAAACCCTCCTTGTTGCTAATCTTACTGGTGGGTGAGTTTTTCTACTGACTCTTTCTTCAAGTGCTTCTGGGATTTCAGCCTCAGGTCTCAGTTACTTATGTTGTGATGGAACAAAACCACTTTCTCTTCCTAGAAGCCTCCAGTGCCTATAGCCACCTCTGGACCATCATGGCATCAGGCCAAAGTTTACTATTCTGTCCTTGCCCTTAAAATTTCGTTAGTGCTGGTGATGTTGTTTTGAATATGTTCTGTACAGCATTTCTATGTGGTTTTAGTGGGAGAGAGCATCTGTATTTACTCAGCCTACCATTTTGTAGGAAATGAAAAGGATGGCGTCTTGAAGAATCTCTTCCTACCTCAGAAACTACACGCCTGATCTTTGAGGACTTAGTTCCTAACTTCTTAACTTCACATCTCTGTATAATCCTAACTCTCTTCGTTTTATTTCTCATCATCCCTCCCAGCTACATTCTGTCTTTCCTTCCTTGTTGTTTCAGCCCAGTCCTAGTTAGTGGGATTTTTCAGTGACCTTGACTTATATTCCCTTCCACTGCCAGAGCACCCAGGAAAATGCTTCGCACATTGTAGACATTAAAGCATTTACTGGTTTGTTGAGAATTGTGTGTTTAGGCTTATTTCTGACTTGGCACTGTCATTCGTTGCTTCAACAAATAGTGATTGAAAGCCCACTCTGTTAGGTCCTGAGAATACCACAATTAATTAAAAAAACAGTCCCTGACCTCAGTGATAGGTGAGTGGGAGCAAGGAATTCATAAATAAATAATATTTAGAACAGTATGGTTGTGCAGTAGTAGAGTGTATCTTTGGTGGAGTTGCATGTGTAATATTATTTTTTCCAACTTTATGTTGAAAAATTTTAAATCTATAGAAAAGTGGCAGGATAGTATAATGAACACCTGAATACGTTTCACCTAGATTCTTAGCTGTTCATTAAAATTTTGCCACATTTACTTCATCCTTCTCACTCTCTCTAAAAATGTAAGTTGCAGACATCATAACATTTCACCTCTAAATACTTCCCTATGCATCTCCACGTCTGGGGTGGGAGGTGGGAGGCACTTAGGGAGAGATACTTGTGGAAGTGATGCCTAAGCTAAATTTTAAAGGAAAACTAGATTTTAGTTAGATGAGGGAGGTGATTAGTCCAGTAAGGTACAATAGTAAGAAACAACATGTTATGTGTGGAATAATAAGCTGTTTGGTGTTGCTAGAGAATACATTTCAAGGAAGTGAGGCCCAGAAATGGAGTTGGAGATGTGGGCAGGATCCACTCAAAGAAAGACTCATTATATACCAGTGCCCTTTTAAGGAACCTGGAATTTAACCTGTGAATGATGAGGAGCTGCAGGGGATTGGACTGGTCAGTTTGTGTTTTAGATTGATCACACTGGAATCTGTGAGGACAGAACTCAGGTGAACAGGGATGGAGGCTGTGACAGTAGCACGGTGAGAGCTCCTAAGGGCCTGGACTGGAGCACCAGTAAGGGGGTGAAGGAAGACAGATTTTGGTTATAATTAGGATTAAAAATTGGCAGTACTCGTTAGATGTGGGGAATAAGGGAAAGGGAGAAGTTCAGGATAATGTTGATATTTCTAGTTTGGGTGACTTGGTGAATGGTGGTGTCACCAACTGAAATGGAACACAGGAGGAGGAGCTAATACAGGGAACAAGATTATGAATTTTGCTTGGAATGTGTTCATTTTAGGCATCTGTGAGATACCTGTGTGGAGCTGTCTAGCAAGTGGTCCCACAGAGCAGTTGGGAGTCAAGAGAGGCATGGCCTAAAGATAGTGAGTTGAGCATCACCAGGACTTAGGTGGAGTTGAAGTGATAGGTAATTTTGAGCAGGATAGGTGTGCAGTGCAAGGAGCATGGGCAACCAGCAGAGACAAAAACAGTCCTCAGGAAGGTAAGTGGAAAACCAGGAGAATACAAAACCACAGAAGCCAAGGGAGACGTTTCAAAGAGTTTATGAAACAACATCAGATGCAACAAAGAGTTTCAATAAGACAAGACTTGAAAAGTACCCTTTGTTCCAGGCTATTAATAGGTCATTAAAGTCTTAGAGCTTTGGGACAGTGAAAACAAGCACAGTTTTTTGGGGACACAGAATTTTTCCTAAACCTTATCAGTGGGATAATTTCTCATTGTTTTAATATTATCCAACATTAATTTCAAATTATAAATAATACTTTTATGCTATGATTTAGCAAAATAGTACCATTTTATACTTTCCTGAAACTTGTATCAATGTCATGGTTATTATCAGAAAATTAAGTTATTTAACTAGTATAAATGGTTAGATTGCTATTGTATTTTATCTGAAATAACTATTACACATATACAGTTCTGCCTTGGGGAACATGCCCTTTAAAAATAATGATCAGTGAGTATATGAAACCGTTAATAGCAGTTCATCATTTGTTTATTAAAGTTCTCTGTGACATCCATTAAATTGATGTTCGCTCAAAATATACACTTCTAAAATTTTAGCATACCAAGTCTTTAACCTGAGAAGGAAAGCTTGAGTTTTAAACAAACTTCCCTGTTCTATATCTTCTAATATCAACTTTGCAGATAATGTTCATGTGGTATAACAAATGTAGCCATTTCTCAATAACCTGTAAATATTTGAAATATTTTAGAAAACCAACTAAGACAAGGAAAGCAATCAATCCCACAATCCCTGTACTACTGTGTACCCTGTACTATGGCTTTTCTAAACAATTCAGTTATTCAATTTTCATAAGCAGCCCAACTAAGATACTGGTTTGAAAGTGTGTATATTTATTGTACATATGTATAATATGTGTTTGAGAAACTATTAATGAAAAGTAATTTGAGTCTTAAAAGGCCTATCATTATAAACATGGTATATCCGTAATATTTGAGAAGGCCAAATGAAAATATTACATTAAAAGCTTGAAGAAATTTTTACAAAGAGTTTTTCTTTTAAGAAAAGGATTTCATGTTAACTTTAAAATGCTGGACACTTTTCATATATGATAGTGAAAATTACAGTGATTTTTAAAAATACAAAACAGGGAAACAAAACTTTCATCTTAACGAAACAGCAGCATAGGTGTTAATAAGAGAAGGACGTTTGGCTCTTCAAACATATTGTGTCCCACTACGTAATAGTTCACTAGATTAAATGAAATTATTGATTTCTGCTTCATTACTGACATACATATATGAGCAGTTTCTTTGGCACCATAGCACAATGTCAAAGGTCACAACTTTCTTTCTTTGGAAGAATAAAAGCTTTCAGATGGCAAATCCCAGAAACCTTCACTGTGGCCTTTTGCTTTTTCTCTCGCATAGAATTACTAGAGAGGCATGCTTGAAAGAAACATCTCATAAATCAGCAGGAAAGAGCCTTTACCCTGTAAGTCTTCTTAAAATCATCGACTACTAGTAGAATTCCACTACAGGATAATATTCTGCTTTACCCAAATTTTGATAGTTTTCAATAGGAAACAGTTTGTTGTAACATGCCTCTTTGTGTCCTCTATTTTATGGGAAATATCATTTATATTTTTAGTTAAAGCATTCAGTTTGAAATGTTAGAATATTTCACCTGTGTTAAATACATACATTTTCTACTTTCCTGTAAAAGCCAGGTCTCCATGACATCAGGATGGGCCGGTAAAGAGTTAGGAATTTGGGAATTCCCTGGCGGTCCACTGGTTAGGACTCAGTGCTTTCACTGCAGGGGGCCCAGGTTCAATCCCTGGTCGAGGAACTAAGATCCCACAAGCTGTGAGGCAGAGCCAAAAAAAAAAAAAGTTAGGGATTTGGATGTTTCCATCACTTAATTGGGTCATGTAACTAAAGCCCTTGCATCAATGACTGGATTTTCTACTTTTCATCAAGATGTTTTGGTATCATGTAGCTAAAACCACAGTTTTTACTGTAGCTGGCACACCACTGTGCACATGAGGATGTTACTACACATGAATCCTATTGGGGAATAAAAAACCCTTTCAATTTCATAATGGCAGCTTGAGTTTTAGGGATTAGCAAGTTTCATAAATATACACAGGCATACCTTGGCGATATTGCAGGCTCATTTCCAGACCACTGCAACGAAGTGAATATTGCAATAAAGTGAATCACATTAATTTTTTGGTTTCCCAGTGCAAAGTTCTTCTTAACACTGTACTGTAGTCTGTTAAGTGTGCAGTAACAGTGTCAGAAAAAAAGTGTATATCTTAATTAAATATCTTGTTGCTAAAAAATGCTAACCATCATCTGCACCTTCAGCAAGTCATAATCTTTTTGCAATAGTAACATCAAAGATCCCTGATCACAGATCATGAGAGCAATTTTGTGACAACCTAGATGGGTGAGGTGGGAGGGAGGTCCAAGAGGGAGGGGATATAGGTATACATATAGCTGATTCCCTTCATTGTACAGTAGAAACTAACACAACATTGTAAAGCAATTATACTCCAATTTAAAAAAAAAAGTTTGAAATGTTGTGAGAATTACCAAAATGTGACACAGAGATACAAAGTGAGCAAATGTTGTTGGAAAAATGGGACCAATAGACTTGCTCAATGCAGGGTTGCCACAAACTTGTCCATTTGTAAGTAGCAACATCTGCAAAGCGCAATAAAAGCGAAGCACAATAAAATGAGGTATGCCTCGTGTGTGTGTGTGTGTGTGTGTGTCTGTGTATACATACATACTATATATATTATATATAATATGTTATATGTAATCTATATTTTTGTTATATATATATTTCTGTAAAATTGTTTTTTCTATGCTGTGATAAATTTAGCAGTTATAATCCTAAGAGTTCTTTATATCTTTGTATGTTTTGTCTAAATAGATACAAAAAAAAAAAGAGAGAGAGAAAAAGGCGAAAGAAATGATTTTTTTCCTCCTAGTGGTATGGTCATTTAGAAAAAAAATAAAAACTAGATTATACTGTTTTCTTCAAAAGTAGATCCTCTCAGCTCTTGACTTTAAGATGATTTCCGTATTATGAAGATTTTGCAACACCCTATTGAAATGCTCTTGAAATTTCAAAACTTCTCCAGTGAATCCTTGCCTCCCATGCAACTAAGGGTTAAATACTAGTTTAGTCACATGGATTAAGGAGGTAGGAAAAGCTTATGTATTTGGCAAAGGAACTGTCATTCTTCAGCCCATGGGTTGTTTATTCTGAATAAAAGCTTGGTTTTGGCTAACAACAAATAGGGCTATTACGATTGATATAAAATTTTATTTGGAGAATCAGCTAATTGTCAGTCCAAATTCATTTACACATTGGTGGCAAATAATTTTTATTTTCAAGCAGAGTGCTATATTTTAATTGTATGATAGCTTTTGGGTATATCTGAAAAAGCAAGATAGTGTGAACAAGTGTTGAGCATTTTAATAGCCATGCTCTTGCTGAATAATTTACCTGTGCCTTCTTCTGCAACTTGTGCCAGTTGAGATAGAAATAAATTGCTCATCTAAATGTTTTATCACAAAGTTTCCCTCTTAGTTTTTCTCTCCCTTGGAGTTAGTGTTAATTGATATACCAAGCCAACAGCAGTTAAATTGCTTTTTGAGTTTCTTTCACTGCCTTTTTGGTTTAAAGATGAGCACTTTTTGACCTTAAAAACGGTATTTTTTCAGTTTGAATCCCCAATACTGAAGAGTTTTTTGGATAATTCCAGAGGACCCTGATGTTGTGATCCCAAATCAAAGACATTTATCCCCCTTTCTAAAGAAAAAGGGATTAGGAACTTCCTGTGGCTTTTGTAAACACTAAAAGCATCCTTTAGGGCTTGGAGTTGCCCTAAGGTCACTTTTACAAATGCTTCAAATACTCGCAAGGCCCCAGGTCAGCTCTCAACTTCATGCTCTTGCTTTCAGGGATAAGGGATAAAATTCCTAATAGTCTAATAGATTTGTGTATAGAATCAATGAATCAATCAGCTTAAAAACATAGTTGGGATTTTCTAAAGAAAGTGTTCTTATCCCTGAAGGCGAGTGGAAAATAGCCTGAAAATTCAGGTTTATTTTCCTATGATTTTGCCACAGATGTGGTGGAAACTAATTCATTAGACAGGAAACAAATGTGAAAGCTTTGGCACTGAGGTCTTAGGATGAAAATATTTTGTTTTAACGCATAGCCTGTCATTGTAGCCTCAATTAAACAATAGATACATTACTTAAAAGCTCATTTTTACATAATGTAAATATATAAAGACAGCTGATATGTTATTAAATGTTTTTGATGTTAGATAATATGAAAAATATTCTACTATTTGAGTAAATAAAAAATAAATTATTAGATTAAAAATGACAATTATATTCAGTATTATCATTATAGTGTCTTGTCTGTGTATTATAAAGCTCTGCTCATAAAAAGTTAAGGAACTCTCTAAATGGATTTTCCTCAATAGTCTCCATTGTGGGGTTGTCATTTGAATTCATTAAACACAGAGATTTTTTTTTTCCTTGGCTGCATCGCGCGTCGCTTGCAGGATCTTAGTTCCCCCACCAGGGATTGAACCCTGGCCACAGCAATGAAAGCCCTGAGTCCTAACCACTGGACTGCCAGGAAACTCCCTAAGCACAGAGATTTTTAAAGATTGTTTCCAGGTTTAAACTTTAGCAACATCAAAAGATGTTTATATATTTCTTTAAGGAGCTGCTGCTCAATTTTGATGCATAAAAACATGTTTTAGATAGGAAAAAAATGTATATCATTTCTTAAAGCTATTTTGTGTAGGTTTATTTTTTAAGTGTAAGTGGTTAAGAGATTTGAATAGTTGCAATCTGGACTAGATCATGACACCTGAAACAACTTAATATTTCAAAGCTTATATGATGCGTAAGCAGGGGAAATAGTCTTTATTTAGAAACTTTAAGCTTTTTTCTCTACATAAAAAAAAAAGAAGAAGAAGAGTAACTTTTTGTCATCATGGGGCAGTGAGCTCATGCTTTGGCATATTCTCTCTGCTCCATATACATAGCAATGATAGGTTAAATATAAGAATAGAAAACTGAAAGACATATCCTGGCTCAAAAACAAGAGAAACATCTACAGAGACCAAAACAGGAGAGAAGTGTAGAGGGTTATGTGGCCTGAAGTTTTAGGCTTGGCCTTAGTTCTGGATACAGAACGATTTAAAAATAATTTGCAAAAAACCTAAACTATGAAGAAAAAATTAATAAATTTTATTAAATTTTTTAAAATTTAAAACGTCTGAATTTTGAAAAGACAGTATAAACCAGGAGTAAAATGACAAACCACAACCAAAATATGTGCAGTGAATCTAAATGACAAAGTATTTGTAACCAAAATATATGAATAACTCATATAAATCAATAAAAAAGAGACAAACATCATAGTGGAAAAAATATGAACAGGAGGCAGTTCACAGATCGCTGATAAACATGAAACTATGCTTAGCTCACTTGAAATCAGGGAAATGAAAAAAAGTTTTTAAACTATAATGTTTTACATCTACTAGATTAACAAAAATCAAAACACATGGTATTTCCAAATGATAGCGAAGTAAGCTGATGGTAATCTAAATTGGTAGAACTATTTTAGAGAACAATTTGGCAATACCTGGAAAATTTGAAAATGTTATATGCCCTTTGAATCACCAATTTCATTTCCAGGTAAATATCATAGGAAAACTCTTGCCCGTGTACGTAAGAAGACTTACATAAGAATGCTCCTTGAAGCATCCTTTGTAATAATAAAAAGTTGGAAACAACTTACATGTCCATCAATAAGAAAATGGTTAATAAATCGTGGCATACTATATACAGTGAAATAAATCACTTAAAATGATTAATTAGTTATATATACATCTCAATATGGATAAATGGCAAAAAAAAGTTGAGCATAGAAATGAATTACAGAATAGTGTATGATGCCTTTGTATACAGATTGAAAATATGCAGAACAGTACATACTTTGTTTATGAATACACATATTTAGTGATAGTGTAAAGTATTCATGGGACTAATAAACACTAAATTCATGTTAGTGGTTACTTCTGGGGAGGGAAGGAAGAAGATCAGATCAGAGAAAGGCATACAAGGGGCTTCAACCAAATCTGTAGTGTTTTATATTCTTTAGGAAAATTCTGGAACAAATATAATAAAGTTAATATTTGATAAAGCTTGGTGGAATGTATATCAGTGCTTGTTATGTTATAAGCACTTGCATTACTCTTTTATATGTATGAAATATTTTGAATAAACAGTCTTTAGATGAGTGGTTTTAAAGACATTTCCTTGTTTTGTCAGAGATAAAGTGTCCTATTAGTGGCCGTCTGAGATTAGATTATCTTATATTGCTGTAAATATTTTGTTCGCTTACGTTATTTGACAGCTTATCTTAAAATTTTATCTTTACTGTCTTTTTTACTATCTTCTAAGTCTTGAAGGTACCTTGAATTTGCATAAAAATGTATGATATAAAAGGATACTAATAATCTGAAATAACATCTACTCTGATATATGTTGAAAAATTAAAGCCATAACTGTGCTTGGCACCAAATTGTCTTAAGTTGATTCAGCATGGCCTTTGAGTTATCAGTCAGATTGCCACATGTTTAATTCATTTTGTGAGGTAGCGCAATTATAATAACCAGACCATGAACCATTATTTTGGTTGTCTTAATGATCAAATTGGATCAACAATTAGGGGTTGAATCAGCTGCCTTTAAGTTGGCTATTATAATATCCAAAGAAAGCAAATCCACCTGAGGTGTGTGTATTTGGTTGAAACGTATAGCAAAGCTGCATTCTGGAAAATCTTTGCTGGTACAGAAAACAACCCCCTCTCTCTGAAGACTAAAGCTATTATTTGAGACAGGGGTCTTTGTCTGTCTTTGACCAATGGTCAGTGAACTCTAACCGAGCATTTCATTTCACCATCTTGACCATAGTGTGGGTTGCCAGTGATTGATTCATTAACCCTCTAGCGTTCACATTCTTATGTCAAAGACTTATCAGTATAGGGAAAAAAGGTTCGATGTGAGGTTATTCCTTTGATTTAAAAGGCTAGGATGAGTTGTGTGATTAGAGGTTACTCTGAGGCCTGAGAATGCCTTCATTGCTCCATTTTAATTTGACCCAATTCAAGTCTTATATCCAGAATTATCTACCTTTTTCTTAACAGTTTCATCTCACTGTGATCTCTCCCTTCTCTGAACCTCCCTCTGTGTAACATTCATCTGAGAGCTGTCATCTACTTTTTACTTATCACTTATATCTGCATTCATTAAGTGGATGTTTTTTGTGTATATACACATAGATACATAGATACACACATACATATACATAGATATACACACAATTAAAATTATTTTTATAATATATATACACATGTATATATATTAATGATTATAGGGTGAAAGGTGAAACAAGGAAACCAATTATGGCAGCTTTCCAGTAGCCAGCTCAGAGATGGATGCATGAGTAACCATGAGAGCAAAAAAGAAAGTTTATCAGTTAGATTCACTACATAACAAACTACTCCTAACATGGTGGCTTAAAACTGTAAATATTTATTACTACCTACAAGTCTACCGATCAGGTGGATGGCTCTGCTGGCATGAGCCATGATTGGCTGATCTCAGCTGGGCTCACTCATGTGTTTACAATCAGCTGGCAGGTCTGCTGGGAGGAGGGGTGCTGGTTTGTTCAGGATGATCTCAACCTGTGTGGCTGGCTATTGGTTGGAATGATGGGAGAGATTGGACCACATGTTTTTCATCACCCACCAGGCTATTCCTGAGTTTGTTCACATGTCTTGGCAAGAGAGTGGGGGGAATCAGACAAAGCTTCTCAAGGCTCTAGCATGGAATTAGCATGCTGTTACTTCTATTCCATTCTGCTGGCCAAAGCAAGTCTCAGGGGCAGGCCAGATTCTAGAGGCGGGAAAGGAGCTCTTTCTTTACAATGGAAAGAGCATGGATTTGGAAAAGTGAAGAATTTCACGTACTTTCACAATCAGTATACTACAGATGGAAGGGATATAAGAGAAAGTGTGGGAAGGAAGATTTGTTGATCTCTACCCTTGAAGATAACTTGGAGATCTAGGGCTTTGTTTTTAGATGGTGACATCATTAAATCAGATTGGAAAGAAAGATGGGATTGGTAGGCAGAAAGAAAGTGTTAGGGGGTGGGGAGAGGTAGAAAGGGGAAAGAATAGGAAGGAATATGTATGAGTGAGAAAGAGAATGAATTTAGTCCTGTCATACCAAGCTTTAGGTGTTTTTGGGACATCTCGATGGAGACATTTAGCCATATTGTTGGTAGAATTGAAGATTTTTCTAAGAGAAAAGTTGAAGTCCAGAAATACATAGATTTAGCAGTCATTAACACATTAGGTGCCAGAGGTTGATGGGGTTGCTAAGGAAAAGAGTAAAAGATAAAGATAAGATAAAAAAGATAAAGATAAGAGGGCTGAAGACACAGCCTTATGTTTAAGGAGTGGGTGAAAGAAGAAGAGTCATCAACGTGTATAAGGAAGTAGGAAAGAAAATAGTGATGTGGGTGTCAGACAAGGAGGGAGTCTGAAGGTGAGGGAATTCCACTGTTGTAGATGGTGTGGAGTCCGAATCAGCTGAGGATTGAGGAGAAGCCATTTGGTTCATCACTGATGGTCATGGTGGGGTTGAGCATTGAGTAGGAGATGTAGTGGTAGAGGAGTGAAGTGAGAAAAAGGCAAAGGGCTTGAGATGGAAGCAAGCCCAAGAGACCATCCATATGGGATAGGAAAGACATGAGTATATTTGTAAGCTGATGGTACCTAGGGATGAGGAAGAGCTGGAAGACAGAAGTTGTAAACAAATCAGTATTATGGAGGAATGGGAAGGGATGGACAGACTTAAATCCTTTATGTAGAATATTTCATTGAATCCTCACCATGACTCTATGAAATAAATTTCTCACCCTTTTATAGATTAAGAAACTAAGACATAAAGCCATTAAGTAATTTACAAAGTCACATCTGTTAATCAGTAGATCTAAATTCAGTTTCTTTCTGAGCTTCTGCTCTTTTTGTTTTTGTTTTGTTTTTGGTGTATTTATGCATATTTTAAAAAACGTATCTACTATATACCCTTTTAGAGGGGAAGAGGCAAGTCTACTGAGGGCAGGTATAAGGTTTCACTTCTTCTTCTATCTCCCACTGTGTCATAGATAAAATTTGAGGGTTTACTATATTTTTGATTGACAATTTTGATTAGATTAGATAATCCATATGTTTAAATTGATCAGGAATTGAGTGAATGCATTGAAAGAGGTGTAACGTTTTAGCTTATAGGTCTTTAGAGAAGACCTTTATTTACATCTGTTAAAAATAGAATGATTTAAGGACAAATTAAAAGTATTTAAACATCCTGTGGTGAATATCCTAGATCAAGAAAACATTAAATTCTAGATACTGTAATCACAACCTAAATTTTCAGAAAGAGAGGCCTTTAAAGTCAGAACTCTAGATCCACATCCTCCAGAAAAAGACACAAACTGAATATGAGTAATTTTAGTGGTTTGGAATTAGCAAACACTGTTCCATGGGGGAAAACGTCCTACGAATAACAATTTGCAAATAGACCTGTTTAATTCATGTAGTAGCTAATAAATTATACACGTATGATGAAAAATATAGAATAACATTGCTATGGTAAGTGTAATTAAGTAGATTATTAACATTAAAACTAATAAGAAATAGTGTTTGACCATTGAGAATGAAGAAACTGGTGGAAATGTTTATGATTTTGAATAGGGCTTTCTGGAACTTTAAAAGGCTTTTGAGGATGCTGACTGATATCTGTTTTTATTTTTGACATTACAGAAATAATACATGCTTACCATAAATATTGAAATAATAGAGAAAATTTAAGTTCTTAGTTCCTCCAGAGGTAGTCATTGTTAATGGTTATATAGATTCTCCTCTAAGATCCCATAAGCTGCGTGGTATGGCCAAAAAAAAAAAAAAAAAATTTAGGACTTTTTTCTGTGCATTTACGAACATGTATGTATGTCCACACATGCAGGGGTTTTTTTTCCTTCAGTTTTTAAAAATTTTATTGAAATATGATTAATACAAAATAAACTGTACATATTTAAAGTGCACAATTTAGTGAATTTGACATCTCTGTGTACTGATGACAGCATCACCACAGTGAAGATAATGAATGTACTCAGCACTCCCAAAAGTTTCTTTGAACTTTTGTCATTCATCCCTCCCCCCCATCTGCTGGCAACCACTGATCTGCTTTCTGTTACTATTAATTAGTTTGCCTCTTCTAGAATGTTATGTAAATAGAATCATGTAATATGTATCCTTCTGTTTGTCTGGATTCTGTCATTCAACATAAATATTTTGAGATTCATCCATGTTATGTGTATATCAATAGTTCATTTTTTGTTGAGTAGTATTCCATTGTATAATATACCACTGTTTCTTTATCCATTCACTTGTTAATGGGACGTTTGGGCTGTTTTCCAGCAGTTTGGGGCTGTTGTACATAAAGCTGCTATGAACATTCATGTACAAATCTTTTTGTGGACGAGTTCATTTCTCCTGGTTAGATGCCTAGGAGTGAAATGGCTGGGTTGTATTTTAGGTATATGATAACTTTTTAAGAAACTGCCAACGGTTGTAATCCCATTAAATGCGCATGAATTGTTCTTTAACTTTTTTCCCCACATAATACACAAACACTTTATTTTTGTTATTGGCCTCCTTGATACTGTTGAATCATTACCGTGTCCTTACATCCATAACTACAGCCATAAAGAAATTTGATTAAACTATCTTTAAGGTCTCTTAGAGCTTAAAAAATTTCTGTAATTCTGTTAACTACTCATTTTCCCAGATAACCAAGAATTTAAAAAAAAACTTATTTCATAGCCCCAGAAGTGATCACTTTGAAATAATCCTGGCTAGGCATATTTACTAGTATAGTCAGCTCCAGTACTTTGTCACCAAATTAAAATGTACTAGAAGCTATTGTCATAATTGTTTAGCAGTGAGTGGCAGAGCCATGATTTATCCCTTTGTTTTTAAATTTTGTTTCCCTTTATTTGCACCATTCATTCCTGATCTGTTCCTTCTCGTTGTCTTTTTACTTGTCTTATTTCTTGTCATGGAATATTTTCCCCTGTATTTTTTCCGTTTTGTTCTTTCTCTTTCCCCTCTTTCTCACTAATTCTTTTGCCTCCGTTTTCTTTGCCGTCTTACTCCACTCCTATCAGCAAGTTCATATTTGTGGGAAAGGAAACTTCTAAAGGGCCTCCTGGGCAGGAATAAAGACGCAGACGTAGAGAATGGACTTGAGGACACAGTGGGGAGGGGAAGCTGGGACAAAGTGAGAGAGTGGCATGGACATATATACACTACCAAATGTAAAATAGATAGCTAGTGGGAAGCAGCTACATAGCACAGGGAGATCAGCTCTGTGCTTTGTGACGACCTAGAGGGGTGGGAAAGGGAGGGTGGGAGGGAGGCTCAAGAGGGAGGGGATATGGGGATATATGTATACATAATAGCTGATTCACTTTGTTGTATAGCAGAAACTAACACATTATAAAGCAATTATACTCCAATGAAGACAAAAAAAAAATTAAAAATAAAATTAAAAAAAATAAAGGGCTGCCTATCATGAAATAGAAGGGGTTGAAAAACACTGTCTTAGTGACCTCTGAGCACTGGTGTATGTCCAAAAATCATTCAAATTACCTGATGCCACTGATGGTCATTTCTTTAAAAGAAACTCAGTGTTTCTGTTAAGCCACGTGGAAAATTTGCATTAGGCTATGAATAGCACTCCACACCAAGTTGGGGAATCCAGCTTTACAATTGGCTCTGAATGTGGTTGTATTTATATCAGGGTCACGGTCCTATTGGGATATCAGTCTTGGACTAGAGGGCTGTGAGGACTGAATGTGGGTAGCAGTATCATAATTTTTCTGTCTCTATAAAAGATGCATTGCATAGTCAGACACATATAACTACATTTTTCCTGTTATTAAGAAAATCAGTTTTATTGTCTTTTTCAGCAGGGTCATGTTTAAGTACAAAATCTTCTCTGTGACATTCATTGTAAGCCATCAAAGAAGAAATCGGGCTCTCTGGCTCTCTCCGACTCTCTCCACTGTCAATAACAGGCATTTAAAAGCAGATTTTTATCCGTTAACTTTGCTTGAATGAATGTGACACTTGACAACAGATGAGATACGAGCTGCAAGTTTCTTTGATCCCATTTCTATAAACTATGCATTGTTTTGAGTTGGCTTATTAAACATAGGGGATTTCTATATGATTGTGGTCCAGGATTCTGTGCTTTTATTCTTCTTAGCTTAAGGTTGCATATAATTAACAAAAAAATATTCTGAAAGAATGTATGCTTTCTTCATTTAAAAAATGGTTTGTGAACAGCAAATACAGACTGTATCTCCCCTACCCAAATAATTCAAAGGCTGTTAACAGGCCAGATAAGAGTTTGAGTTAAACTATTTAGGGAGCATGGTTGCATAAACTTGATTTAAATCACTAGTTGGATATGGTTAGATGTGGATATGGTGCTTTTGTCCTACAGAAGGTGCGTTCTTGGTGTTTGAGGTAACCTTAAATGTTCCTTCTATCACTGGTAGCCTCTGTATAGGTAAGGAAGCACTTCTTAAAAAATTTCAGCTTCATTGAGGTATAATTGACATATAAATTGTAAGATATCTAAAGTATATGTCATGGTGATTTGATATACATTATGAAAGAACTCCCTTCATCTAGTTAATTAACACCTCTATCACCTCACATATTTATCTTTTTTGTGTGTGTGTGAGAACATTAAGTTCTACCCTCTTAGCAAATTTCAGTTATACAATTTAGTGTTACTAACTAGAGCCACCGTGTTCTAAATTATATCTTCAGACCTTATTAATTGTATAGCTGAAAGTTTGTGTTCTTTCACCAGCCTCTCCCTTATCTCCCTCACTCCCCAGCTCTTGGCAAACATAGAAAAAGAGAGTAGAAAAGTGGGAAGCATTTTTATGAAACAATCATTCTCAAACATCAGAATCCAATAGGAAGTACACCATAAAAAGACCACATTGCATTTTTGGCTACTCATAGTTAATTTCCCATATTGCTTTCAAATCCAATCGTGTATATCTTTTGCTTAGAATATTTCATTGGCTTCTAATTGCCTTCAAAATGCAACCCAAATGCTTAGAACCATGCTTCTCAAATTTTAAAGTGCATGTAAGTCACCTGAGCATCTTTAAAAAATGCTGATTGGCATTTGGTAGGTCTGAAGTGGGGCTTCATATTCTGTATTTCAAACAAATTCTAAGGCTTTTCCAAGGACCACACTTTGAGTAGCAAAGCATTAGAGCATAAATTGGCAAGGTTCTTCATTATCTGGTCCCCCCCTGCTTGGCAGCTGCATCCTTTACTACTCTGTCGCTTCATATCTCCACCCTACCTCACCCTCTGACCCTTCTTCATGCCTTACGTTCCTATCGCATGGAATTTCTGTTCTCTGAATGCATTATGCTCTCTTGTTGCTCTGTGCCTTTGCCTACTCTCTACCCTTCGCTGGGACTACTCTTGATAATCCCTTGCTGCTTACTAGGTCTTCAACCCTCAACCACACGTCACCTCCTCTTCAAAGCCTTCCCTGATTCTCAGTCTTGATTGATGGCTGGGGGATGTTAGAGCATCCTGTGGGTTGTACTTTTATGGAGGGCTTTAACAGTGTAATTTTCTTAGATTCTGAGTGTTCTTTAAAGAATGGCAAGTGGATTTACTTGGAATAGACAAGATAAGTCTGTATTGGAGAATAATGTGGAAAGTAGGATAAATAATTGTACAATTAAATTGATGTTGCTGAAAAGTAAGTAGAGGGAGAAAGAATTGCTGACAGAAGATCCTAAAAGTCCTCACTGATGATTCTGAGAGTGATGTAATAGCCAATCAACTGGAAGGTTGGGGAAATATGTTTTTGCTGTTATTTCTAGGAAGTTTTAAAGGAGAACAAATTGGAGGAAGGGAAACTGCTTGTCTTCTGTGCATGAATGTCTGTTTCCTACTGGGGAATAGACTCACAAGGCCAGATTTGTGTTACTTCTCTGAAGTGCTATGGTGGACTCCTTGTGTGGACTCCTTATGTCTCTAGGGCTGCAGGCTGGGTGTAATTTAAAAAAAAAAAAAAAAAACCACACCATTTTGACTCATGTCTGCACTATTTACTAATTCTGTGACCCTGAGCAAGTGGGTTAACCTCTCAGAACATATTTCTCTACTTGTATGTAGAAGTAATATTACTTATCTGTTACAGTTTTCCTGAATATTGAGTTGATGTATATAAAATGTATAGTAGATTAATTCTCTCTTCTCTCCCTTTTAGTACTGTGTGGTCAAGCCTAATAAAAAAGTGAGCTACTGTGTCATTAACAGACTCCATTGTGGGGACTTCTTTGGTGGTCCAGTGGGTAAGACTCCGTGCTCCCAATGCAGGGGACCGGGGTTCGATCCCTGGTCAGGGAACTAGGTCCCACATGCATGCTGCAACTAAGACCTGGTGCAGCCAAAATAAAAAATAATAATAAAAAGAAAGACTCCATTTTGTTATAGACAGGTAGCTTAGAACTCAAGGTCCATTTTATGAATTCACTTTAACGAGATCATCTGATGTATGTGTATACTTTTTTTTCTGTTATCAGCTAAATAGGCTTTGTCTTTAACAGCTCTTAGAAGATGAAAGAGATACCCAGACATTTCATAGTGATTGATTATTCCCAGTTTATGAATTGAGTTTCATATGTAGACCATTTAATTAATCTAATAAATTATGATTATGTAAACTTTAATGAATTGTATTGTTAAACAGGCATTTACTGAATATCCACTGAGTGTCAGTTTATTATGTGAAAGAGAAAGGAAAACCAGGCCTTTTATAATCTGAGAAAGCAACATATAAAACAACAGTGGAAAAGAATATTGTAAGGTTTATCAACAAATAATTTAATACACTGCAGTTCTTGAATTGTTGTAAATGTCCTTTAGATAATCACTTGGAAAAGCAAAACTAACCCTACTAGGAATATTTTTGCTTTAATTTTGGTGGATTTTGTGATTTTTTTTCCCCACTATAAATTTGTAAACGGATTAAGTTGCTAAGTGACATGAATTTTGTTACAAAACCTCACTCTTCTTAATGCTTTTTTGATCCTTCTGTTTCTCTGACTGATGCAAAGTGTAAAATTGCATGGAATGTTCTTCCTGCACAGTTGAGCTATTAAGCAGAACTAATTCTTTATGGAATGACAACAAGGCATAAGAAAGGCATTTCTTGGATTAGGCAATATAAGGCAATCACTTGGCAAACGCTGAAGGGGAAGTGGTATTGGAGAAGACAAAGCAACAGCACTTTTTCTCTTCCCCTTGAATTCATAGGAGCCACACAAGTTGAACGGCTTTGAAGCTGGTTAATGTGGCTTACTATGCATGTTTTTTCTGTACCGTTTCCTGCTTGTTTTTGCCAGCAGAGGGGCCAAGAATAATCACTTGATAAATGCATTAGCATGTCTCATACACTTCTGTGACCACACACTGTTGCTGGTGGGAAGACAGATAATTTGAGAAGAGGAAAATCCCAGTTGGGGATGTCTTTCAAAGTGAGATCAGACTTTACTCCCAAACTAACAGGATTCTGTCTAGATTATGAGAGTACCATATGGAGACTGATTATTTAAAAAAAATTTTTTTAACTCAAGATTAAGTAACAGTTGGGAAATATGAAAGGCAAAGTGAATAGTGGTTTATTTTCATTTTATCAGCTCTAGAATGGAAGACAAGGAATGTTGGTAGTAATTTTATGATGGTTAAACAATTATAGAAAACTTTTTATTTCCTTGGATTTTTCCTATTGACAGCATGCTCCTATTTATTTGCTTAGATGTGTGATTTTTCCTTCTTCCTAATCTCTTCCGTAAATTCCTACCAAGACAAACTCTTTCTCTTATAGCATCACATTTCCACATCTACTTATGGTGTTCTTTATGATTTGGTCCTGAGAAGCCACCCTAATTGCCTGTTATTCTCTACTTACTGCTGATCTCTTTAGGGGGAAACACCATCAATTCAGCAGAACATAAGTCAAGGTACAGCTAAAGAGAACTGTATATTAGCTGTAGGTGAAGATGCCAGAAGTGGTTGTGACTTCAACATTGAAAATCTTCACTCAAATAACTCTGTTCACCTTTGCTTTAGGAGAGTGGAAGTGCAAATGTGGCACAGATGTGTGTGCAAAACAACACACCTTTAATTTAGCATGCAGTGGGACAGTTTAATCCTGAAGGAGGTCTCAGATGTTCAGCAGTCTTGGTCAAACAAGAATTCCAAAACCCTGTAGCTAATCTAGAAAATCTGTTTCTCATGTGAGATACCTTGGATCAAACCAATTGGTTCCAGGACCAAATTCTAAACAATTTCAAGCCTGGCCTGATGGCATCTGAGTCAGGTTGAATACTATGAGATTCTCCAAGATGGGCTCAGAATGCCAGGGGGCCTAGAGCTGACAAGTGTCTGCAGGATATGCTGGGTCATCAGCCTGTGAAAAAGGTCTGTGCAGGAGTTGCAGTCCTGCAGTGTGCTGCCGACATCAAGAGGCAGGGAGCTGGGCTGGGCTACTCGGAAAAGGCTGGTTGTTCAGGTGTATGCCTCTGTGTGTGTGTATTGCCTTACTGACTCCCCACTCTTCTAGCCTCTCAGCAGAGGTGTGACTGCTCTCCCACCACTTCAGTAGGTGAAGGGATAGGAGGACTGTAGGTTCCTTACTCCTCCTCTTCCTCAGGAACATAGGTTCATTTCTAGTTATTAGGATACATATTTTTCTGTATACTTTTCATGTATAGTATTCTAAAGATAATGTAAACTTAGGTTCAGCATCTTAGTCCTTCAGATTACTATTGTGTGCACATTATACTGAATGCACTCCAGATGAAGGGGGCGATGACTGAACTGAATGTGTATGTACCCTAGGACATATTTTATTCGTGTGTTTATCAGGACCTTTTGTATCTATGGTGTTATGCCAGGAATATGAAGATGAAAAGACAGATTCTGTCTTGTGGTAGAAGCAGAAGGTAGAGCTTATAAAACAGTGAGACAAACAGGATACTCCAAGCTCCTAGGAGTGTGTAAGAGTTCTATAGTTTTATTTGGGAAAATCAGGTGCATCCTCACAGAAGAAGTGAAGATGGTCTGCAGGACTTGGCATTTAAAATTTATGTGTACTGTGAACTTGCTTAATTTATAATTCTTTATTAAGAGTGATGAGAAAATTAAAAGTCTCTCTGTTTTATAAGGAATATAGCCTTTTTGAAATTTATTTTTTCATTTACATACAGTGAAAATTATTTGGGTCCACAGTTCTGTGAGTTTTAGCATATGCACAGTTGTGCAACCTTCACCAAGCTCAGGATACAGAATGGCTTCATTGCCCCAAACCTTTTCTCATGTTGCCTATGTAGTCGTACCCTTCCCTCCTCCTGACTCCTAGAAGCCACTGTATTTTGCATTTTCCAGTATGTCATATAAATGAGATTATACATTATGTTACCTTTTGGGTCTCGCTTCTTCCACTTAGCACAGTGCCTTGAGATTGAACTACTGAATATGTTGTTGAGTGTTTCAGTAGTTCTTTCCTTTTTATTGCTGAGTAGTGTTCCATAGTACAGATTTACTGCAGTTTATCCATTCACCGGTTAAAGTTGAAGGACATTTCGGTTGTTTATGTTTGGGGCAATTATGTGAATGCAGCTTTGAACAATTTTCTCGTACAGGTTTTTGCATGAACATAAATTTTCATTTCTATTGAGTAAATATTTAAGGTGAGAATGCAGTAAGTGTGTATATAATTTTATAAGAAATTGCCAAGTTATTTTCCAAAGTGACTGTACCAATTTGCATTCCCATCAGCAGTGTTTTGAGAGTTCCAGGTACCCCACATCCTCATCAGTTTATGGCTTGTCTTTTCATTCTCTTAACAGTTTTTTTTTTTTTCAAGAGCAGAAGTTTTTTTGTTTTGATGGAAGCCAATTTACAATATTTTTCCTTGACAGATTGTGTTTTTTATGTCCTATCTAAGAACTCTTTGCCTAACCCAGGTCACAAAGATTTTTCTATGTTTTCTTCTAAAGGTTTTATAGTTTTGTGTTTCACATTTAGTTCTGTGACCCATTTTGAGTTAATTTTTACATAAGGTATTAGGTGTAGGTCAAGGTGCTCTTAATGTTACAGGCACTGTCCTAAGCGCTTTACACTCAATACCTGATGAATTCATAAAAACTCTTTTAAGAATCCTATTTGACATAACAGAATGTGTTTATGAAGAATAAGTAGGGAATTCCCTGGCGGTCCAGTGGTTAGGACTCAGCGCTTTCACTGACGTGGGCCCAGGTTCAATCCATGGTCGGGGAACAGGCTGCACATGCGAGCTGCCTGGTGAGACCAAAAAAAAAAAAAAAAAAAAAAGTAACTTGCTCTGGGTTATACAGTAAGGAGTGATATAGCCAGAATTACGTTAATCTTCTCAGGGAGATAAGAGGCAGAGTTTTTTTTGATGTAATTAAGGGGTAAGTGGTGATGTGGTTCACTGAGTTTACTTAAGAAACCTTTATCAAGTGCCTGTTGTATACAGGCCACTGTACTAGCAATATACAGACGAGTAAGACATGTCTCTAAACTCAAGTAATGTGGCTGCTTCCCACTGGCTATCTGTTTTACATTTGGTAGTGTATATATGTCCATACAGGGAGATCAGCTCGGTGCTTTGTGACCACCTAGAGGGGTGGGATAGGGAGGGTGGGAGGGAGGGAGGCGCAAGAGGGAAGAGATATGGGAACATATGTATATGTATAACTGATTCACTTTGTTATAAAGCAGAAACTAACACACCATTGTAAAGCAATTATATTCCAATAAAGATGTTAAAAAAATAAATAAATAAATAAACTCAAGTAATTTACAGTTTAGGTTAAAAGTGACTGGGGACTTGAATAAATTGGAAAGGTAGAGCATTTCTGAAACCAATTTTTTTTTTTAATTTTTGTTTATTTATTTATTATTTTTGGCTGTGTTGGGTCTTCGTTTCTGTGCAAGGGCTTTCTCTAGTTGCGGCGAGTGGGGGCCACTCTTCATCGCGGTGCGCGGGCCTCTCACTGTCGTGGCCTCTCTTGTTGCGGAGCACAGGCTCCAGACGTGCAGGCTCAGTAGTTGTGGCTCACGGGTCTAGTTGCTCCGCGGCATGTGGGATCTTCCCAGACCAGGGCTCGAACCCGTGTCCCCTGCATTGGCAGGCAGATTCTCAACCACTGTGCCACCAGGGAAGCCCCCCTGAAACCAATTCTTAATATGAGTTAAGAGAATTGTTGAACAGCACTGAGTGGCCCAGATGACAGTGGGGACTCGACGAGCTTTGTGTCATTCTTTCCAGACAAAGAAATTGAGCTTGGGGAGTGCCAAGTCTGGCATTTGCCAGGATAGGCTTGATAAAATATCAAAGAAGCAAAGAATTCTCAGATGTTATTAAAGGTATCTTTCAATATGGATACAGTAGGAATAGACAGAAAAATAATCTAGTCTGTGGGAAATTTGCATATAGCAGCTATTTCTGAAAGTCCCTGTTCCCAACTTTGTTACAAAGTTTCCAGCCTTCATTTTGTTTATATTTATTTGGATACATTTTGATTTAAACATTTCCTTTGAAAAGCAAATGTATACCTCTTAGCACCTAGTTGTCAGAATTGCCATAGATTCAAGCAGGATACTAAATTCACTAGAAGTCAGATAATAAACCACTTATACAATAGCTGTTGCATACTCAGTATAGATTTTAAAAAAGAGGTCGATATGCAAGATGTAATCGCATTACATTATTTTTATTAAACAAATGAATTGTTTTCTGTAAAATAACTTTTAAAAAGTTCAAATAGCTTCTTGCCTAGTCTTAAGGCTATAGTAGGTTGTCAACTTCTGTTTGAAACTTGTACCTTGGTTGATTTTTATCTCAGTAAGTAAAGCATCAGTTACCCTGGTTTGATTAAATGCTGGATCAGGTCTCTTGTTTACTTCCTGTTAGTTGCATGTCAGTCTTCAAGTTTGAAGATTCAAAGTGAATTGAACCTGATGAGGTAAGAAGTTATAACTATGTTTTGATTAGTAAATCCTGGAGTAGACAAATGCATGATTTGAAAGACCAGTTTCATAGAAATAAACTTTAAGCTAATATACATAAAACTCCATAACTAACTCTGAAATTGTGGACATTTGAGTGTTTGAGATAGAAATCTCCTCATTTCCTTGATGAGCTATTTATAGATTTCTCCAGAGCTACTGATTGGTGACTTAGAGCCATGGAAACAGCACAGAAGTATTGGAACATGACTACTGGCCACTTAGGACTCCCCCAGGAGGGGTGGGGTGGTAGCAACTGGTATAGTCCTTGACCAGCCGAGGCCTCCAGATCCCCTGGCTGCTGTGCAGCGTTAGGACCACCAGTGTAAACCCTGTGTTCAGGTTCTCACCAACTGAAGTTTTTTCTGTTTAGTGAAAGAATATTTTAAATGTAATTTACAAAAGAAAATTACGTTTTCTTACATTAGGGAATAGTTTGTGAACTTATTTTAAATTACTGGATGGCTTGTCATTTCAGATTGTGTATTCATAATTTTTAGTTGGTTTTAACATCAACATGTATCAAGTATTCATTGCAACTTTTAAGAAGCATGAATGGCACATTAGTTTAATATTACAGTCATACATTTCCAAGGTGGAAACATTAATATGTTGGTTTCTGATCAAATAAAAGTTGGGAGAACATTTTCTTCTTAGCATTTTTTTTCCTCTTAGCATTTTGATCCTTTTTTTTTCTGACTGTAAATCATAGAAGCAAATGATTAAGTAGACAGGTGAAGAAGAGGAAGTCACAAATAAAATAGGCACTTATATTTATTGTGTTTGCAAGGTTGTTTTTGAGGACGGTGCATGTTTCTTGAGACCTTGTTTCTTGCCCATTTTATAGAGCTCTGGCCTCTTAACAGCACTGCTTTAATGACTTCTTGTGGGGCTCTTGGTTTATGTTAGCACTGACTGGGGAGGGAAGAAAGAGTTCAGGTTTCACAAGAAGGCTGTAGACTTGTAAAATCATACCTAACTGGCAGAAATGAAGTCCACATGAAGGAGAAATCGAGATTTGCATAAGAATACAAGATGTTTTGCCTTGTAAATAAGTACGGAATGTTTTGATAAAGCCAAAAAATAGTTTGTGTAAAGTTTTAGGGGGGACTTAATACTCATTGTAAAGGATGTATTCATTTACTCAGCTTAACACCACACTTAAAAAAATTAAAATAGAAAAACAAATATTTGCTGAGAAACAAAGTTTAAGACTGTCATGATATGTCATATTTGTGCATGCTTTTCTGAAGTTTCTAAGTTTTGATACAAATTTTTAGTAATTTATTTTTTTATTGAAAAGTGGTTTTTATTCAGATGTTCTTTTTCTCATCATTTTTCACATTGAAGGCACTGATTGGGGAGGGAATCAAGCATCCATAGATCATGGGTGATAGCTACCCAAAGAATGATAAGCTCAAAGTACTAAAAAGGCAGATAAAAATTAAGGATGAGGGATTTTTTTTTTGGCCTCATTGCACAGCATGTGGGATCTTAGTTCCCTGACCAGAAATCAAGCCTGTGCCCCCTGCAGTGGAAGGACAGAGTCTTAACCACTGGACTGCCAGGCAAGTCCCAGGATGAGGGATTTTATCAGGTAGTGGAGCAATGGTAGAAAATTTATGCAGACTCTTCCTTCAATCTATGCACCATAAGGCATATAAAATTTATTTTTAAATGTCATTAATTTTTCTTAATTATGTTGTTTTGTAGGAAAAAATTTAAGTACAAAATACGTAATTCCACAGCTAGAGATCCTCTTGTAATCTAGCCCCTTATTATTTCATCATTGAAGTAGGGGATTTTATCCTCTTCAAATAATTTATTCACGTTAAAAATGGGAAAATTATTTCTGTTTTACTACACTTTTTAAAAAATATATTTATTTATTTATTTATTTTGGCTGCGTTGGGTCTTAGCTACGGCATGCAGGATCTCCGTTGCGTCTTGTGGGACCTTTCATCGCGGCACTTGGGCTTCTCTCTCGTTGTGGCACACGGGCTCCAGAGTACTTGGGTTCTGTAGCTGCGGCATGCAGGCTCTCTAGTTGCGGCTCACGGGCTTAGTTGCCCCGCGGCATGTGGGGGTCTTAGTTCCCCAACCAGGCATTGAACTGGCGTCCCCCGCATTGGGAGGCAGATTGTTAACCACTGGACCACCAGGGAAATCCCTGTTTCTCTACACTTTATGTACCTTTATGTAAAAGCTACATAGTCTGGCTTGGTAGAAAAAAAAAGAAAATTTAAAATCTTAGAATACCTCTACCTTTGTTAGGGCTTTAAAATTTATTTTTATTGTATAGTGGTCACTAACATCCTTTGTTTGACTTTCTTTAAGTTATCGTTCTGAAAGCAAAACCAGTGTATTCATAGCAAGATATCCTGTAACTATTACTACTTCCGGTACCACTGCTAGGAGATTACTAGGTGCCAAGCAGTGCCTAAGTACCTGCTTATATTATTGTGTGTGTGTGTGTACACATGTTTATGTATATATAATTTAATGTTATTCTTAAAATATTCTTGTAAAGTATTATTATTATCCCCATTTTACTGGGGAATACTGAGGCATGGAGTTGGGTAACTTCTCAGGGGCACACAGCTCATGCATGCAAAGCTGTGATTCTAACCCAGACCTTTAGATTTTAATATCTGCACTCTTAACCTCAAGGCTATGCTGCTGCCCCACCTCCATAAATTATGCCCTGTATTGTACTGGATTTTTTCCTGATTTTCTTTAAACTAGCTAAGATTAAATTTTACCATATTTTTAATATCCTTTACCTCAGTTTTCTAATGCCTTAATTTCTGTCATCAAGAAATGAAAATAAGTTAAGATTGGAAAAACAGTAAACACTATTTCTCCTAATCTCATTGCAACAGAGCCTCAGAAGTAGGAAATCCTTTTCTCCACTAATTTTACATGTTATACCTTGTTATTTTTATAGGCCACTATTATAAAAACTCATGCATGTCTTTCTTTAAATCTTAACCACAGCCTAACATGTGAACCATTAGTTTAAAAATCAGGATGGGAACTTCCCTAGTAGTCCAGTGGTAAAGAATCCACCTTCCAATGCAGGGGACGCGGGTTCAATCCCTGGTCAGGGAACTAAGATCACACATGCTGTGGGGCAACTAAGCCCGCACGCCACAACTACTGAGCTCATGCACCACAATTATTGAGCTCGTACGCCTCAACAAGAGAGCCCACACGCCACAAACTACAGAGCGCACGTGCCCTGGAGCCCTCACGCCACAACTAGAGAGAGAAAACCTGCACGCCACAACTAGAGAGAAGCCCGAGAGCTGCAACGAAGAGACCGCGTGCCGCAACGAAAGATCCCACATGCCTCAACAAAAGATCCTGTGTGCCACAGCTAAGACGCGAAACAGCCAAAAAAATAAAGAAAATAAATTAAATAAATAAATATTTTAAAAAATTTTTAAAAAGTAAAAATAAAAATCAGGATGAATAGATATTGAAACTGTTGACATTATTAATCCCTGTACTCATTTTATAGTTTCCCAGTCTTCCTTAGCATGGCCAGTTTCTTTTCATGCTCATCAAATGAGGATCTGTGATGCAGATTCATCAGTCCATCCGAACTCTCTTCCTACATTCTCTGTTCAGGCACCATAGTATCCCCCAACCTTCCAGGTGTGTAGGCCGGAAACCTCAGAACCACTCGGGTCTTTCCGACTGTTTCCCTTGAACACCAACATCGTGTTGTTCAATGCACAGCATCTTTTGTATGTGCCCTGCCTTCCATTCCCGTCATCTCTGCCATCATTGAATCCCACAGCTGGTCTCTCTTTCTAATGGCCTCTTAACAGGTCTCCCTGCCTCTAAGCACTATCTCTCAATAGGTATTTGACTGTTTGATGATCAAATGTACATGGGCTTAGAACTAGGAGAATAATAATAAAGGAATAGCTAATATTCCCATGAGGTAAACTAGTTTTTTAAAAATAGATTTAAAAAAAGTACTTGATTCCTCCACGGGTTCGATCCCTGGTCCAGGAAGATCCCATATGCTGTGGAGCAGCTAAGCCCGTGTGCCACAATTACTGAGCCTGCGCTCGAGAGCCCACGAGCCACAACTACTGAGCCTGCATGCCACAGCTACTGAAGCCTGCACGCCTAGAGCCTGTGCTCTGCAACAAGAGAAGCCACCGCAGTGAGAAGCCCGCGCACCGCAATGAAGAGTAGCCCCTACTTCTCCACAACTAGAGAAAGCCTGTGTGCAGCAACGAAGACCCAACGCAGTCAAAAATAAATAATAAATAAATAAAAGATCTAAAATACTTAAAAAAAATACTTGATTCCTAAATAAATTTTAGACTGATTCAATTTACATGCATATATCTATCTTTCCTATCTTTAACAGATTCCTAGAAATGGAAATAATACTACTTGAGATGAGAGCCATAGTTTCAAAATCCTAGTACACCAGAGTTTAAAGGTGTTATTTGTTTTAGAAATTTAGGAATTTAACACGTATTCTTACCCAGCTAGAAAGCCAGTGCATATGAACCTCTATTTGAGCAGGAGAATTGCTTGGAAGTAGAACCAGTAAGTTTTACCTTCCACAGAAAGTTTGAGAATCTCAAGCTTTTACTGAGAGAATTCACATGAGATCTTTGGAGATTACCTGGATTCAGATCACACCCTCACCTCACTGGCTGCAGAACCTGAAGGAAGTTGCTAATCTCCTTGTGTCTCAGTTTCCTGAACTGAAAACTGGGGTAATAATAGTTGTGAGGATTAAATAAACTAGAATATGTAATGTACTTAACGTGCTGCCTTGCAATAAAAAGTATATGTTAAGCTATAGTTATTTCTGTCATCATTATAACCTCTGTTCTGTGCTTTCCTGATATTCCATAATTTTCCTTCATAGCATTTATCACAGTTTGAAATTACTATATACTTGCATAGGTATTTAGTTAAATGCCTTTCTCCATTGCTAGACAAAGATCCCTGAGGGTAGAGCCTCTGTTAGTTTTGTTCATCATTGGATCCTTGGCATCTTGAACATACTAGGCACTGAATAAACAATTGTTGAATGAATGAATTTAGAAGAGATTACTTTAGTCTAAAATTGTTCTAAAATAAGTGTGATTAAAATCTTTTTCTGGAATAGGGAGACAGTTAATCTGGCCCATTATTTTATGAATAATTGCTTGATTCAAAGCCTGTCAGCATGGGTTAACTACACGTTAAATGAATGGTTTGATTATAAAATAGTGGGATTGATGTTAGTATATGACTCATGGAGATTAACTTCTTTGTGTTATAGTTATAATGTATACCTTTAATAGCATAAATATTCACTTTTTTATATAACTATTTTACACTGACTATTTAAATACTGTTGCATGCTTACCATATAAATAGTTTGGGAGTAATTGATGCCAAACTACTTCTTTTTTTGGTGAGGGGGGGTTGTTAAAAGCCTGCTGACGTATCTCATTTATTGAGAATGTACCCAGTGAAAAACAGTTAAAAATATATAGTTAGTAGAAAGAAAAATATCAGTTCCTTTCGATGTAACAAAGATATATACGTACATTCAGTTTTTCTAGTAATTAGGCTAAGCAGTTTAAAGATTTAGAAGGAGGGTGACTAAAACAGTGCTTCTGGACAGCATTTAAAATTGAATCACATTCTTTGTGAGATTGTGTTGTTCATGGTGGTTTTAGCAGTAATGGTTTGACTTACAAGAGCATTTGAATTGATAGATGGAAGCCACTTACGAGTCAAATGCAGCCCGTATCAAACACTGTTGTATGTCTGGAGGATGTTTGTGAAAGGGGAAGAGGGAAAATGAGAGCAGGGAGACCAGATGAGAGACTGTTATAGTGATTCCATGGAGAGATGTTGGGACAGGGATACAGGAATGGGTTTAATATATGTTTAGGAGTTAAAATCAGTGGGAAGTGGTGATTGATTGAAGAGAGTGCAGGGTGAGTCGCTGCACAGTGGTGTGACCGACTGAGGTAGAGATACAGGCTGAGAGGAAAGAAGATGATTTCATTTGGGACACGATGAGTTTGAAGTACGTTTTATAACTTCCAGGTGAAGAAGTCCAGTAGACAGTAGGAGCCATGGGTATGAAGCTGTGAGCGTGGTGATCTAAGCTGGAGTTGTATTCTGGGGACTCCGAAGCAATAGATGGATGTAGTTGAAAACTGAAGGTGGATGAGATCACCCAAGGAGAATGTGGAGAGAGAAAAGAACAGAGAACTCTAGAAGGGAGGGCAGGAGGAGGAGGGAGAGCCTCAGAGGGAGTGAGAGAAATAGGAGTGCACAGTGTCATAGACACTGTTTCAATAAAATAATAGGGGAAGAAGGCACATTAGATGTTTGAGGCATCGCATCAGAGAGGAAGAAGGGGAGACAGCTAGAACTGACTATTTTTTAGGGAAGTTTTGATGCCATGGGGAAGAGAGAGAGTGGGTAGCTGCTCGAGGAATTTGTGTTGTAAAGAGAGGCCTGGAGTTTTGTTCTCTTTGTGTTTTGAGTTTGGGAGAGAATCACTTCTTAAAAAAATATTTATTCATTCATGCATTCATTCATTCATTCTTCTCTGGGTCTTAAGTGTGGCACGCGGGATCTTCCCTGTGTCACGTGGGCTCTTAGTTGCGACACGCATGTGGGATCTAGTTCCCCACCAGGGATGGAACTCGGGACCCCTCTGCATTGGGAGCGCAGAGTCTTACCCACTGGACCACCAGGAAAGTCCTTAATCACTTTTATAAGCTGAAGGAAGGAGTCAGGAGAAGAAGATTTTAAATATGCAGGAGAGAGAAATAAAAAACACAAATATATCAGGTTCCCAGAGGCGAGGGCAGAGGAAGCGGGTGGCACCCAGATGGAGGAGTTACAAAAGGAAAAAAGGAACTTATTTTTATGGTTGAGTCATGTTTGCCTCTTTCTCTTCAGTCTCAGAGGTACTGATGAAGATCCCAAGGAATACCTGGCTTGGTCTTCTCTGGGCAAAATCATTTTGCCAGCAGGTTGGTTCAGAAGAGACCAAGAAGTTAGACATGTTAAGTATAAAGGTGTTTTTGAGGATTTAAAAAAAAATCTTTATACAGTACTTGCTTCATAACTTGCTGAAAACCAGAGTGGGGTCAAGAAATAGTCTTACTTGATGGATGTATTAACTAACCTTATTGTGGTCGTCATTTCCCAATATATACATGTATCAGACCTCAGACTTACACAGTGTTGTACACCTTAAACTTACACAATGCTGTTTATCAATTATATCTCAATAAAGCTGGAAGGAGGGGAAAAGAAACTAGATTAAAGATTGCCTAGGGCTGGGGTAGGGAGGGGGTGGGAAGATTAGGGAGTGATAACTGAAGGATATGGGATTTCTTTCTGAAGTGATGAAAATATTCTAGAATTGATTATGGGGATGGTCACAAGCTCTGTGAGTATACTAAAACCCATCGAATTGTATACTTTAAATGGGTGAATTATGGAATTTAAATCACATGCACTGTGAATTATATCTCAGTAAAGTTGTTTCATACACACACACACACACACACACCCCACCAAAAATAAATAAATATCCTTGCTGTATTACAGGATACATCCATTTATGTTTTAGTTCTCAGACTTCTGTGACTCCAAAGTTCTAGCCCATTTGACCTAAAGTGCAAAATTAGTTTAGTTTTTATAGTAAAAAATGCTTAGGGGTTTCATAGACTTATTTGTCTGGGAAAGAGAGGGAATTGCTCAAAGTAAAGGTAGTGGTTCAGAGGCATCATATTGTTTGATTGATTAGATGAGATTCAGAGTGAAAACAACTCTCAAGTGCCTAAGTGGTTGGAGGGAAGTTACTCAAGGCAACAGAGTGATTATATTGTTCTCAGTAATCACAACACTGATAAAAAGTTTTATAATATATAAAAAGCCCTCACTACGTTGGTTTATTTAATCTTTATAAAAATCCTTTAAGAGAGGAGGGACAGATATTTGTCTCTAAAAATAATACACTGAAGTATCGGGGGTTGTTTATAGAGTTATAGCAAACAAAATAATAAAAAGCATTATTTTCTTCTCATCCCAAGCCTTGGTATTTATACCTGGGAAACTCCCTACATTTCTGGTTACTTTGTTTAAAGACCTAATAGAATTGGAAAACAGTTTTTAAATTTCGGTTTAATTCAACAAGTATTGTTTTAGTGCCGCGTCTGTGCCATTCATCGACTTAAGGGATCCTGCAAAGAATATGACCCACTACTCAGCCTCATTGAGCTCAGAGTGTAGAATGGGAGAAAGACTTGTGAATAAGTGACTGTAGGGGCTTCGCTGGTGGCGCAGTGGTGAAGAATCCGCCTGCCAATGCAGGGGACATGGGTTCGAGCCCTGGTCTGGGAAGATCCCACATGCCGCGGAGCAGCTAGGCCCGTGAGCCACAACTACTGAGCCTGCGCGTCTGGAGCTTGTGCTCCGCGACAAGAGAGACTGCGACAGTGAGAGGCCCGCGCACCGCGATGAAGAGTGGCCCCCGCTCGCCGCAACTAGAGAAAGCCCTGGCACAGAAACGAAGACCCAACACAGCCATAAATAAATAAATAAATAATTTTTTTAAAAAAAAAACCTTACGAGAAATCATCTTTTAACAACAACAACAAAAAAATGACTATAATACTGTGGGATAAAAGTAGCAATAAAGGTCTTCATTTTACAGAAGTAGAGAAAAAGGTCAGGAACAGCTTCCCAAAGGTTCAGACAAGAGTACTAGGCTTTAAATGATGATAGGATTTCATCAGCTGGACAAAGAGACCTAGGATATTTGAAAGAGAAGGAAAGCTCATATAATGCTCAGAAGTGTGAAATATAGTATATTCGGAGAATTAGAAATAGTTCAGTGTCCATAGAACATAATTTCAAGTGGTTGAATACAAAGTGACAGAGTTTTGCAGGGACTAAATAATTCATCAGTAACACAAATCAAATTTGTATTTTATGACCATCACTCTGGAAGGTAACTCTGTTGTCAGGACAGATCTCACCTAAGACACTCCAGCAAGACTTCCAGGCAGTAGGTGATAAGGACCTGAATAAAAAAGAGTACTATTAGGGATGGAGAGAAGTCAGATATGAGATGTATATCGATAGATAGAGATATGTCTCATATATATGTGTATCAGATAAAACATACTGAATTAGGTGCTTGATTCATTGTAATGGGATAATGGAAGAAGAAATTGTTCAAATAGATGGGGTTGGAGGAACTACTGCTTTATGAAGAAAAGTTAAACTATATTAGATATTTCAATCTGGGGAGGTAAATGCTGGGAAAGAGTAAGATAAAAATTCCCACTTTGAAGTCTGTAAATTGAATATAGATGGGATTATCAATGACAACTAAAGCTAAAGGTCACCTCCTCACACAAGGAAAGAATAAATATGGAATCAATAAGAGCAATTAATAATTCATAAAGCAGGCATTAAACTTTTCAAAACTTAGGTCTTAATTCCCCCGAAATATGAATGTATTCGACAAAAGTTTAGTTAATTAAATGAAAGATAAGCTTACATTGTTATTTGTTTGTAAATAGATTGATATCCTAGAAAGTGATTACAGAAGCAATTAAAAAGAAAAACTGTATTGATTTTGAGAGTTTGGTGTTCTTGAATAGTGATTCTTAAACATTTTAGTCTCACTCTTTATATGCTTAAAACTTTTTGAGGGCCTCAGAGAGCTTTTATTTATGTAGGTTATACTATTGATACTTTATTAGTAGAAATCGAAACTTAGAAATTTTTAAAATATTCATTAATTAATTTTGAAATGAAAACATCGATCAATTATATATTAACATAACACATTTAATGAAAAATAACTATTTTCCAAAACATTTTAGTGAGAGGAGTGACATTGTTTTACGTTTGCCCAGATCTCTTTAATTAGCTTAATAGAAGACAGCTGGATTCTCACACTGCATTAGGTCTGTTGCTTTATCACCCATCATGTAGCTTCTGGAAACACTATATACTCAACAGAAATGAAAGTGAAAAAGGCAAAGGATGATTATCATAAAAATGCTTTTGACCTTGTGGGTCCACTGACAACAGCAGTTTGAAAACCAGTGTTCTTAAAGAAGTAGGAATTTTTTCTTACATACATAAATAAAGTATTAATTTACCCCCACTCCACCCTTCTTGGAAGTAGATACTCCTAAGAATATTTTCACTTTTATTCACTGACTTTGTTCCATACCTCTAAAGGCCCATGATTCATTTACAGATTAATGAAGTCAAGTCCAAGGCAGAATTTGTTAGTCTTCTGTGACCTTTTACCCTTCCCAGTCTAATGAAGCATAAGGCATCTAGCCCTTATTCCTTCTATTTTTCTTCATAATTTCTCATTTTATTGGTAAATTGTAAAGGTATATATATTTTTTGAACTGGAGTTTGAGGATGGGGAGTAAGACTCTCATTGGGGCCCTTTCTTTATATCCTGGAAGACTTAGTAGAGGGAAGGCAAGCTACACTGTTACCTGGAGTCTGGACTCCATCAAAATGTGAAACCATGGGGCTTCCCTGGTGGTGGAGTGGTTGAGAATCCGCCTGCCAATGCAGGGGACACGGGTTCGGGCCCTGGTCTGGGAGGATCCCACATGCCGCAGAGCAACTGGGCCCGTGAGCCACAATTACTGAGCCTGCGCATCTGGAGCCTGTGCTCCGCAGCGGGAGGGGCCGCGATGGTGAGAGGTCCGCGCACCGCGATGAAGAGTGGCCCCCGCTCGTCGCAACTAGAGAAAGCCCTCGCACAGAAACGAAGACCCAACACAGCCAAAAATAAATTAATTAATTAATTTTTAAAAAATGTGAAACCATGGACATGATGACCAGTTCCTAGAGGCTTGTCGAGAATACTAAAGAAGAATTATCTAGAAAATATCAACACTTAAGACTTATTTAAGTCTAAAGGTAGTCTCTCGAGTCTGTGTACCTTTTTATTCATCAGACACATCATTTGTCTTCACTCTTTCCTCTCTCATTCTGCTCCATCAATACCAACCTCATTTGATTCCAAACATGGAGTGACATGTTTGTGTCTAATAAGAATCAAGTCTCTGTTTTCATTATACCTGTAGAATCTCTCCATTCTCACTGCCACCACCGAGTTCTTTCACTTTGATTTAAACAGCCTGTTGGTCTTTTGATTTAAGGCTCTTTTTCTTCAATCCATCCTATCTAACAATACCTGATTAATTTTTCCCAGACACTACTGTTATCATGACACTCCTTTGCTCAAAACTTTTCAGTGATGCCTTAATTTGTACCATGGTACAAATCTGTTTTATCTCTACTCTCCTTCCACTTTTCCATGAACGCTTAATCTGATTTATTCTACACTAGTTAGTCCTGGCTGTTACCGTAGAATCTTGTGAACGCAGGCTGCACATTTCTTACTTCTGTGCTTGCCTTCACGTTACTCCTTTAACCTGGAATGTCCTTTTTTTCTCCTTCCATCTAAACCCAAAGGGTTCTTCAAAACTCAATTCACAACCAACCCCTGTAAAAGGTTTTTACCTGACTAATCTGTCTTTATTGATTTCCCTCTCCTCTGAAATACAATAGTGTTTGAGATTTGTACTACACAGCTTAGTATATCATTACATACCATTGGTAATTGCTTATTTTTGTTTCAGTTATATTAATTTTTTTCTGAAATAGATCTAAGTTTCTTGAGAATTTCATTTTGGGAAAGACCAAACTCCTTTAGCTGGACAACTGCCCAGTGGTATTTCTAAAATTATTCCTTAATTTCTCTGTGTGCTTGTTAAGTTGAGTTGGCCTTATGTCTGGGCAGGAGTTCAAGTTTGATAAATAATATCTAGCATAATGTTATTTCCAAGTGTAGTATGATAGTGCATGTACTTATTCTGAATTTGACAAACTTTACCTTATAGCTATTTCTGCATTTGAAGTTCAGCCCGTTTCTACTGAGGTCCAAGAAGGTGGAGTTGCTAGATTTGCATGCAAGATTTCATCAAACCCTCCTGCAGTCATAACATGGGAATTAAATCGGACAACTCTACCTGTAACTATGGACAGGTAAATACAGCTTTTGTCTTTGAATATGATACAGGAATGACAAGGACTTCATCATAAAACTGTATATGGGGAAAGACCACTGTGGAGCTTATTTTCGTTTATGGTAACAATAACCAATTTCTTAAAGACATTTCAAACTTAGGCAAAGAATTAGATCATCAGTCTCTGGTACATGGGGCATAGTTCCTGGTTTTTTGGTTCAGATCAGTATTCAGATACTCTACCTTAGTGCTTTGTTCCTTTCCTCAAACATCTTTTCCAATCATGGGACCACCTGAGTACCTGGATGGCAGCCCAAGGATTTAGGAAACTGACTAGTGCTCTGAAGGTGGTCAGAGTTTAGGGGTCAACTCGGCAGCAACTTCAAAAGTTTGATTCCAATCCTGATGAGTAGCAATATTCCTTAGGAGGCAAAAATCATTTGCTGAAATGGTAGAACTAAGATGGACAAAGTTATTCAAGGAAGAGCTTAAAAAAAAAACTTACATTCAGATATATCTTGGAGAATACATAGATATTAATAGGCAAAAAATCAGGTATTTGAAAAATATCATACTAAACTCTAGACCACCAGTTAGCTAAATGTAAGCTATAATGTCAAGTGAGATTCTGTGTAAAATTACACTGATAGATTTCACAAATCACATACAGCGGGGGTCTCCAACCCCCGGGCCATGGACCGTTACCTGCCCGTGGCCTGTTAGGAACCAGGCCGCACAGCAGGAGGAGAGCGGCAGGCGAGCAGCAAAGCTTCATCTGTATTTACAGCCACTCCCCATCGCTCACATTACCGCCTGAGCTCCGCCTCCTGAGCAGCATTAGATTCCCATAGGAGCGCAAACCCTACTGTGAACTGCACATGTGAGGGATCTAGGTTGCACGTTCCTTATGAGAATCTAATGCCTGTTGATATGAGGTGGAGCCAAGGTGGTGATGCTGGCACTGGGGAACGGCTGCAAATACAGATTATCATTAGCAGAGAGGTTTGACAGAGACCATAATAAATCAGTTGCTTGCAGACTCATATCAGAACCCTATCAGTGGCAAGTGACAATTAAGTTGCGTCTTACAGACTGGACAGGACATAAGCAACACACTTCAGGTGTCACTGTCTCCCACCATCCCCAGATGGGACCATCTAGTTGCAGGAAAACAAGCTCAGGGCTCCCACTGATTTTGCATTATGGTGTGTTGTATAATTATTTAATTATATATTACAATGTAATAATAATAATAGAAATAAAGCACACAATAAATGTAACGCGCTCGAATCATCCCTGGGGGGACTGGGGAAAAAATTGTCTTCCACGAAACCGGTCCTTGGTGCCAAAAAGGTTGAGGACTGCTGAGATACAGCATAATTACTTATGTTTTAGAGAGTTGTAGTAACCCAAATGAAAACAATTGAATCAAGCTAATATTTTTTAAAGTCTTTAAAGTATTATTGCATCTGGCATTTTTAAAAGGTTGAGTATATGAATTCTTAACATAGAATATATGTTAAGATAAAATATAAAATCTACTACAGAGAGTTTAATCTTCTTTCCTGTCATGACAGGGTAACTGCACTACCAACAGGAGTATTGCAGATCTATGATGTTGACCAAAAGGATGCTGGAAATTACCGTTGTGTTGCTGCTACTGTAGCCCACAGACGTAAAAGTATGGAGGCCTCGCTCACAGTGATTCCAGGTACCACACATAAGTTGATTTTTCAGTTTTTAATTGGTCCAGCTATTAATTTGCCTTCTCTGGCTATAATAGTATGCCATAAAGTAGTACTTTAATTACATTTAAATTTTATTGTAATCTATTTGGAAAATGATCATTTTTATCTATTTAAGCAACCTTCTTCTCAAACTAACTTGTTTTATATGTTAATGTCAACATCTTTAAGAAAGATTGAATTTTTGTTTTGTAAATACTTCATTTTTGTTTTTAAAATATAAAATACAGAAAAGCTTAAAAAAGAATAATAATCATCTATTTCCACTAAAATTGTCCATTGTCAATAAAAATACATTTGTTTCCAGTTTGGGTTTTTCTGTTTGTTGTTTTAAGAAAAACTATAATTTGCATTTGTAGAAATGATGCATGTTTTATTTTAAAGAGTAATGTCTATAAAAGTAAAATAATTTTTTTACATTAAACAGTGTAAAAAGTACAAAGATATATTTTTAAAATGTCCCTAGTTGCATATCCAGAGATTATCACTGTTAACATTAAGTGAACATAATTTCATATATTTTGCCATTCATAAATATAGTTAGAAGGGAAACTAGCTTGAGAGATGAATATGAAGAAAGAAATATTTATTTTATTAAAATGGAATTGTACATAGATGCTAGTTTTTTATTTTTTAATAATTAAATTTACTTGAATGTAGTGGAAGAAAACCAGACCTGAAGACATTGTTGAACTTCACACGAGTGTTTACTCTTCACAAGAGATATTACTTCCTAAAAGATCCTTTAAGACTAAAAATTTTTTCAAAGAAACATTGAGACTGAAATTAAATTTTTAATGCCATGTTTTAATTTTAGGTGGTATCTGTTAGCTTCTTGGTATGAAGCATAAAGACAAAAGCACTCTCACACTTCTTTGTTCTCCCCACTGTCACATAAATTCCTAACAAGATTAGTGAAAGCATTAAGTCAGTGTTTGAACCTCAATTAAAAGTGGATGATATGGAAACAACCTAAGTGTCCATCAACCAATGAATGGATAAATAAAATGTGTCTTATCCATTTAATTAAGTATTAATCTGTTATTATTATTCAATAAAAAGAAATGAAGTACTGGTACATGCTACAGCTTAGATCAACCTTGAACATTATGCTAAGTGAAAAGCCAGTCCCAAAAGACCATATAATGTATGGTTCCTTTTTTATGAAATGTCTGGAATAGGCAAATCCAGAGACACAAAGTAGTTGTCAGGCTATGGGGAGAGGAGATTGGGGAGTGACTGCTGATGGGATGGAGTTTCTTTTTGGGGTGATGAAAATGTTTTAAAATTGATTATGGTAATAGTTGTATGACTCTGAAAGTACTAAAAACCATTGAATTATACACTTCAAATGGGTGAGTTATATCTCAATAAAGTTGTTTTAAAAAAAGAAAAAAGTGAAAAACTTCAGAATAGATATTTTAACTCATTTCATTCATTATATCTTATTTATAATTTTTTCTTATATCCTGCCTTTTCCATCTCAAAGGTAAGGAGTCTAAATCCTTCCACACACCAACCATTATAGCAGGTCCACAGAACATAACAACGTCTCTTCATCAGACTGTTGTTTTAGAATGTGCGGCCACAGGAAATCCCAAACCAATCATTTCTTGGAGCCGTCTTGGTAAGTCTTAGGGGAAAAAAAAAAGTCTTTTTCCTTCAACTTTGTTCATACGGGTGAAACTGATAACATGTTTATTTTATATACAACACACATGTTTGGCAATTATGTGGCTTTTAACTTTCTGGTATTTCAGTGTGTAGAGGAAAAGTTTTAGCATAGAAAATTTTAGACTTTTTATGATAATGATTGTTTGGATAGTGATCTTTTGACAAATTTTAGATCACATGTTACATTGTTTTAACTGAAGTGTTCTCTTTGAAATAGATCACAAGTCCATTGATGTCTTCAATACTCGGGTACTTGGAAATGGTAATCTCATGATATCTGACATCAGGCTGCAACACGCTGGAGTATATGTTTGTCGGGCCACTACCCCGGGCACACGCAACTTTACAGTTGCCATGGCAACTTTAACTGTATTAGGTATGTTTTCTTTCCTTCTGCAATCAGGAGAATCTTACATTTTAACATTTGCTGTTTTATCTCATAGCTTACTTCCACTTTTCTTGAATTTTGTAGCGTTGATATGAAATTGTAAACCAGTGATGAATTTTAAGAGGAAATTAAAGCCCTATGTTAAAATATAACTAGAATCACTCTGAAGTTACCATCCTGTTTGCCTTTATAACATTATGGTCCTTCTTAGTTAATTTAAGCTTCCTTTTTATTTCCTTATCACCCACCTACAAATTCATATACCCATTGACCAGTCTAAGATTTTAATCTGTTGTCTCCATGCATTCACAAGTAGCTGTATATTGGGCTTGGTTAAGTTAGGATTATGGCACACATGTTTTTAGTGTGTTTATATAGATGGTGTCAATGGGGAAGGCCTGGGGAAAGTGGACATTAACTGAGCAATGCAGAGAAAAGGCATCTGGAGAGATAGATAGATGTAGAGTGTAGACAGGAAGCTCAGAATGTCAAATATTTTCAGGGATGGGACTTGCGTCACTTGCTGTACTCTTCCTTGACTCTATATCATTCCTGTTTGGACCACAAAAATATTTTCTTTTTTCTTTAAAAATAGCTCCTCCTTCATTTGTCGAATGGCCAGAAAGTTTAACGAGGCCTCGAGCTGGTACTGCTCGATTTGTATGTCAGGCAGAAGGAATCCCCTCACCCAAAATGTCATGGTTGAAAAACGGAAGGAAGATACATTCAAATGGTAGAATTAAAATGTACAACAGGTGGGCTAAGTCACTTTGCTACTATCTTAGATAAGATATAATGGCTTTAGTAATTCTTATGTGAAACGGTTATAGTTATAATATCAAATACCTAAATTATCCTGGTATTTTAAATGAAGTAAAATCAATAAGAAATTAACTTAAGACTGTAATATCAGCATGTCAAAAATCCTTTTGTATTTTATATTGTGGATCACGGGAAGTGGTAGATTATAATGAAATGAATGTTGGAACAGTTCCCCAGACCTGGGTTCTGGTCCTGGTAAGCCACCAGCTAAGTTATTAGCAAGCATGTTAACCCTTTGGAGTCTCAGTTCCTTGTTCCATAAAGTGAGGAATTTAGAAGGAAATAATTAAGTCTCTAAGAGTTCCTCCACAGTTCAAACTTAATGATTTTAAGAACTCATTTTTATTAGTATAAATATGAATCTTCTTGTATCACTCTTGTATGTTGAACAAAACTTTTGAACATTTTTGTTGACCTGAATTTTATGTAACATTGCAATGTTACAGAAATTAGATGCTACTACAGATTAATATACTTTCTTAATAAAAGCCAAATTTTAAAAAAGAGATTAAGCTGTCACCTAAAGCAAACAGGATTCGGATATCACAAGTACTTATTTATATAGACTCAGAAAATAAGAGTAATTTTAAGCAATTCATATAGATGTTTTTAGTAGGGCTGGTCACACAGTTTTTTGTTCTTAATAACTTGTTTTTTAAAATTAAGAGTGCACTTAGTAATAGCTTAACTTTATTTTTATGTCATCCTTAGAATTTTCATTGAAATAATTTTTTTCTTTCCTCAGTAAATTGGTAATTAACCAGATTATTCCTGAAGATGATGCTATTTATCAGTGCATGGCTGAGAACAGCCAAGGATCTATTTTATCTAGAGCCAGACTGACTGTAGTAATGTCAGAAGACAGACCCAGTGCTCCATATAACGTGCATGCTGAAACCATGTCAAGTTCAGCCATCCTTTTAGCTTGGGAGAGGCCACTTTATAATTCAGACAAAGTCATCGCTTATTCTGTGCACTACATGAAAGCAGAAGGTAAGCAATTTGAGGACTATTTATTTTTATGTGCTATTTACAGTCAGGGATTTGTTTTCAATATAAATGATGTCTCACATAATCCACAAAAGATTTTTGAAGTTCTATGGCATTTACCTCTTTTAATAAAGTAATTACTATATCACCTGTGTATAAATTTTTTTGTTAAATTTTGTATTGTTGTATACTTTATGTATATAAGGATAGTTTAAGATTTTCTGTTTAGAAAAAAGTACCATCTCTGCCTGCTAAAAGTTACAGAGTGGTGTACTTATGAATTTCGTTTCAGCCGAGATGTAAATTCCTTACCTAGGACTTAAATATATCAATTTAAGTATGCAGTTACATAGGAACAATGGTGTAACTGCTTAATAAAATAATAAGGTGAACTGTAGTCACTACAGCATGTTATTTTTAAAGGGGAAAGTAAACATTTTCAGATTCCGCATAATATGATTTTATATATTTTGATTATTTTCTGAAATCTCATAGAACTCTCTAAAAATTGAGCAGGACACTCTTTATTGATATCTCATTTATTATGTAAAAGTAGATATCAAATCGTTCTTAAAATTTTTATCCAGTTCCATTTCTGGAATCTTTTTTATCCTCATATTTTCTTTTGGCAAAAATTTAGAGGAAAAGGAAAAACTAGTTATCCTAGAGATTTCACTATTGATTTCTCATGGAAACAATGGCAGAGGTTTACAGATTTTAGTTGTATACAAAACAGCCTACTTTTTATGTGATAGACATTCCAAACAAATTCAGATACCCAAAGAATGGTGATATAATAAAATTGTCTGTAGAAACAGGTGGTTTGTTGTTGTTTGTTTTTTGTACTTTGAAGTAGTATTTTGAAAAGGAGTATTTTGAATTTAAATCAGGGGTCGTGGTAGCAAGAAGAATGAAAGTCTGTTAACTGAGCATGTTGGAGTATGTTAATTCCCTTTTTAATGATTTAAGAAGGTAAAAGGAATGCTGGTTTTGGTGGAGGCCACTCTTGTTCGCTATTATGGTTGTTTCATTAGAGCCCTCCACATGCGGCTCAGTGGTCTATTCAAAGGCAGAACAAGGCTTTTTAATTCGAACTCAAGGACCTTGTTTGGTAGGTCAGAAATCGTACTATGCGGTTCCTAATTAACGAACCATTAGCTAGTCTGTTGTGAAATGCCTGTAATCTTGTCTAATTAAAATGCTATCAAGTTAATTCAGAAATGTGGGAAAACTTAATAGTGGAATTTGCCTTCTGTTTTGTTTATAGATCCAGTGTGGAGAGAAGGGGCTCCATCCTTAGAGAGTTTTGATTAAGTTGACGTGCATTTGCTGTGAATTGTTCACAAAGCACAGTAGCTGCCAGTGCTCTTGTTCCACTTTACAAGTTTACTCTGTAGGAATTAAATCCCACAAAGACAAATCCTCTTCTATACCTTGCCATGCATATTTTATTAAGAACTGCTGAGAATTTTTTTCCTCTCTGGGGGGGAAAAAAAAAACCTCATTGTAGAAAAAAACATTTTGAAGCACATTCTGTGCCTCCCAGTTCTTTTGCTTTCAGTATAAGTAAAAGAACAACTTGTGTCAGTCAAATTTAATAGAATCTCTAGGGGCAGAATGAGATCTTTTGCAGGACAACTTTTGGTTTGGTTTGTTTTTATAAAGAGTAGAGCCATTACATTCCCTACTGTCTCTCCATTTATGTTTAAAAGAAAAAGGAAACCATGAGTTTAAGCAAGTAAAATTTACACTGTTAATGAACTACAGTACTCTGTAGCGTTAAACTCTGTTGTGTTACTGCTGTACATTGTCTCTGCTGTGGGTTTTGACTAGATGTTAAATGATGTTTAGAGAAGATTAATTGTTTTCAGTTTGATTTATTCAGGAAAAATTCAAACTAGTAATTTGTAACAAGACATGGTTACTTTTAGAAAATAAAAACCTTCCTATTCACATTTTTTTAAAGGGTCACAAAAGATAACAGAGAGATCCAAGGACCAGTGTTTCATAGTGGCAGAAAATGGTAATGATCTTGTTAATTTTATTTTGAATATTCATAATTTTTAGACACTGATTCCTTAACCTAGGTTTAAACAATGAAGAGTATCAAGTAGTCATCGGAAATGACACAACTCATTATCTTATTGATGACTTGGAACCTGCCAGCAATTATACTTTCTACATTGTGGCTTATATGCCAATGGGAGCCAGCCAGATGTCCGACCACGTGACACAGAACACTTTAGAGGATGGTAAGAAAACGTGACTCTACGTCATCTCAGCATGAACAGTAGTAATATGCTTTATCGCTTTCAATGAATATGTGTTCTAACTCAGAGAAAATATCCTGGTTTTGGTTTAAAAAACAAAAACAAAAACAGAAACAAAAACAAATGTGATAACCAGCAGGATAATTTACCATTTCAAATCTTACTCTCAGTTTTTGGCAGTAACATGATGAAGAGCACTTTAATTTATAATTCGTAATACAAATTTTAATGACAAAATTGTCCCTGTATTTCTTCAAGTTCCTGGTTTAAATTGTAAATGCGTTGCAGGATTTTTGGTTTGTTTTCTTTTCTTTACTGAGGAGAACAAAATGTGAGATTCTCTAGGCGGGAATAAATATAATGACAGTTACATATTGAGTGTATGTAATGACTGGAGGTCAGAGGCATTGGACTTCTGAAACTGGGAGTTAAAGAAGTTTAGTACTTGTCAGTTAAAAAAATTCTTATAGAATCAGATAGCAGTTAGTTTATTTTTAGATACATTGTGCTTATTCTGCATAAGCAGGAAAGTATTGCCTGTTCAGTTTGTTACCTGGGGTTGGAAATTGAGTTGCTGTCCTTTAGAGGGCAGGCCTCCATATACTCTTATAACGGTGGGAAATTCTAGCCATTAAAATAGTCCTGGAGAACTGATTCTCCTCCTCTGACTCTTCATCTCTCTCTTCAGGGCCTCTCCATGGCCCATTTTTGTACTCTGCAGTGTGAAAGGGGGATTGTTTAACATATACTTAATTATACTATTCTTCCTTTACAAATGTTTTTGCATCCTCAAGAAATGGTCCACCTTTAGTTTTCAAAACATTTTTATATAAATGATTCTCAACTCTTTTTCTTTGTCCATTTGGTCCCAAATCTATTATATCTCTATACTACTACTTGTGTAAATGTTTATAAATTCAGACTTTTACTAAATGAAAAAATTGTCATTGATCTGGATGCTGAATTCCACATTTCAGTTTTCGTTTAAGAGTCTGTTCCATTTTAGAGTGAACCATGACCTCTCTGGTTACCTAATTACATTTAACAACCTCTGACATGCATATCTAAGGTGAAACACAGGCTGGTGTTTGTTGTAGTTGTTTTGGGTTTATTTGGTATATGAGGTGTATTCCCCCATACCCTTCAAGAAAATGTGTCTTAGCATAGCAAGCTACTGGTTAAAGCTTGCCAATTCCAGTTAAGTTGTGATCTCAAAGTTTTTCTCCTTTTAAACCTTTCCTTATTCTGCAACTTTTTTGTTTAATTAAGTTTCATTTTGTTTTCTGGATAACATAGAGACTTCTGACACTGCTTTTCAATTTTCTGCATCAGTATTCCCCCATTTCCTCAGCCTGTACTTCTCGGACTGAGATGTATGGGTCTCCTAGTGTGCACGTCAGATACAACTAACACTTTTGGAGTGTTTACCACTGCCTGTTCTAAAAACGTTCCCTCCATTATCTCCTTTAATCCCTACATAATCCTATGATAGAAGAACCATTGTTATATAAGAGATAGTAGGGTGTGGGGGGTAAGAATATAGGCTCTAGGTCTACTTCTTCACTTAACAAGCTGTGTGACCTTGGGTAAGTGATTTGACCTCTTTGTACCTCAGTTTCCTCAGCTATCAAGTAGAAATGATAACGGCACTTTCTTCATTGGGTTTTTGTGAGAATTCATGAGTTCATACACGTAAAGGACTCAGAAATGCTTGACTGGTTTTCCCTTTCCTACCTATTATTTCATTCATTCAACAAATATTTATTGAGTACCTGCTATGTGTTATTCAGTATTTAGTAGTGAATGAAAGAGACAAAAAATTGTCCCATACCTTGTGGAGCTTACTTTCTATTGTGGGAGAAGGGACAGAGGAACAATAAATAAGATAAACAGTCAATGATATGCTCTGTTAGATAGTAATAAGTGTTGAGGAGAAGGGGAAAAAAGCAGGGAAAGGGGTAAGGCTTTAGACAGAGATACCTCATGGAATAGGTGACATTTGAAGACCTGAAGGAAATGAAAATGAGGGAGCTGGCTAGGCAGATGGCTGGGGGGCATGAATTCTAGGAAAGGACATGGAAATTGCTAAGGGCCTGAAGCACAGGCATGGTTGGACTGGAGGGAACAAGCAGAAAGCAGCAGGAGATGAGGCACAGAATGAATGAGGAGCCAACCATGTAAGCAGGTAGGGCTTTGTATGAATCCATAATGAGGACTCTGGCTTTTACTGTGCGTGAAATGGGAGCTATTTTGAGCAGAAGAGTGACAAGATCCGACTTGCAATTTAACAGCAAATGTGTTGGAGACTAGATGGTGAAGAAGAGGGCAGAGGCAGGGAAATCTGTCAGGAGGCTATTGCAACAAAACAGGCTAAGGGTGACGGTGCAGGGACCAAGGGGGTGGCCGTGTGAGTAGTAGAGTCATAGGATTGAATGTGGAGAGTGTATGGAGGAGTCAAGGGTGACACCAAGGTGTTTGTCCTGAGCAGTTGGACAAATAATTGCCATTACTTGAGGTAGGAAAGCCTGTAGAAGAAGCTATTCTTTTCATCCCCATGTTGTGTATGAAGAAACCTAGACACAGAGAAATTAATTTGGCCAAGATCACACACAGTAGTAATTGATATAACAGGGATTCAGTTACACAGAGACTAACTCCAGAACCCATCTTAGCTCTTAATATTAGACTGCCTTCCAGTATACTTGGCTCATTTTCCTGGACTGCCTGTTGTATTCGAATTATTTACAGGGAAAACATTGTTTTCATATTGAGCACCATATGTTATAATTAGGATTACAAAATTCACACTAATTTTTAAGATACAACTCTATTAAACACTTCAAATTATTTGTCAGGTTATAACTCTGGTGTCCTAAGCTTCTCCATTCTTGTATAATTCTCTCTTCCTTGTTTTAAGGCATTTTGGTAGGGTTACTGAGAAGTATTCTCATATTAAGTAAGCTCATATTAATCCCGAACAACATCAGAACAGTCACAACAACAGTGAAAACCTTGCTTTCTTTGGTTCTCTATATCGGATCCTCCCTCATTATTCTTTCCTTCCTTTTTCTGGTTTGTGCTCTGCTTGACTGGAAACCTCAGCTAGGGCTGAAAGTATCTCTCTCCTTTTTTATGTGATGTGTTGCTGTTAAGATACTTCAATAAAAACTGGTGTGCTGGTTGACAATTTTGATTCTAAATATTTATAAGCAACCTGTTTTCTTGTATGACTAGTTCCCCTGAGACCTCCTGAAATTAGTTTGACAAGTCGAAGTCCCACCGATATTCTCGTCTCCTGGCTGCCAATCCCAGCCAAGTATCGGCGGGGCCAGGTGGTCCTCTACCGCCTGTCCTTCCGCCTGAGTACTGACAACTCCATCCAAGTTCTGGAGCTCCCGGGGACCACTCATGAGCACCTGTTAGAGGGCCTGAAACCTGATAGTGTCTACCTGGTGCGGATTACTGCTGCCACCAGGGTGGGGCTGGGAGAGTCTTCAGTATGGACCTCACACAGGACACCCAAAGCTACAAGTGTGAAAGGTAAACGTTGACTACTGAGGAAGAATAACACAGTATTTTTCTTTTTTTTTTCTTATGTAACTTATGTTTATATTTTAAAATTTTGTCTTATGAATTGAAGTATTCTATCGATCATGGGCTTAATTGAAAAAAATTTTAAACTTTTTATTGAGTAGTTGCTTTTTGCATGGAGCTCATTAGTGTGTAAAACTTTTGGTTACTCTGTGTTTACTTAGCAGATCCTTCAAAGACAGATGGGTCCAAATCAAATTGAATTACCAGAAGTTATATATTAATAGAGACCTAATTAATATCATTGCCATATATTTTTTTTTAAAATCATCAGTTTAATAGAAAAACCGTAATACTAGGAAGTTCCAGACCCGCCTCCTCTTTTACTAATGTGGAATGTAACATGACTGGGCTTTTTCTTGTTAATTGATTAATAATAATGCCTGTTCTATCACAGGGGAATATTGGATGGTCAAAATTAGGAAACACATATTGCTTCTTTGAAAAAACTTAAAAAGCACATGTAATTTTGTTCTTATTTATATACCTTAGTTTTTTAGGTAGTACTTTATATTTTTAATTCTGTCTTAAAATTTAATATCATTGTGGAATTTTTAATATTAAGGTAAAGTATAATTGTTGGAATTGAATTTTTATGCAACTGTTGGTTTAAAACAGAGAGAGCTATATACTATCCTCTGTTTTCATGTGCATTACGAGTTTCTTATACATCTGGTGAATTTTTCTAGCCCCTAAGTCTCCAGAGTTACATTTGGAGCCTCTGAACTGTACCACCATTTCTGTAAAGTGGCAACAAGATGCTGAGGACACAGCAACCATTCAGGGCTACAAGCTGTACTACAAAGAAGAAGGACAGCAGGAGAATGGACCCATTTTCTTAGCTACCAGTGACCTTCTCTATACTCTCAGTGGTTTAGGTGAGTGAACCTGTACTGTGTTTTTCCTTTTTTCCTTCCTCCCTGACCAATTGGGAAAAAAGTTATAGGATATAAGGCAGAAATAATGACTTAATGGTAAAAAGAAAAGAATTGACCCTGCTACATCATTGTGCATATTCTACTGCGTAAGTCAGTGAATGGTCCTTGACTCACCATTGTGAGTGAATCAGTACAATGTCAGATAACCAGGTTATCTTTCCATCTTCTCCCCACCTTTGGGCATCGATTTTCTTTCTAAAGTTCACTTCTGGTGGAGTGAGATCCTGATCAATTCTTGTGACTGTGTGGTGGATGTAGAATAGAAATGTAAAATTAGGAATATCACCAAATGATCAGATAATACACAATAATTTAAGTTTAACTTAGAAATTGCCTGAGAGTGCCAGGTAGGTGTATTATTTTGCATGTGTAAAAGATATGTAAATTATGTACAAAATAATGCTCTTACATATGACCCATGTAACTGTAAATATTTACTTTATGTAGTTCTAACCCAGAAACACTAAAGAAAAAGCACTTAATTTTGTGTTTGGGTTCATCAGAGTTCTGAAAGACACGTTTATTCCCTATTCATCCTATCTTTGCACAGTGAAAGGATTTCATGATGAAAACATGTTTAGTAGAAAGTAAAGACACTTATAACTACAGTAAATGCGTGAGTATAAACATACTCAAGGTGTAGAATGCACACTTAGCTATTTGTTGCTTGTGAGTAGATTTTTACCCTTAAGCACAAAGCAGCATCCACTAAATTCCTACTGGATTGTTATCACACCTTCTGCACATAATGGAAATTTACAAGCACTCTGGCTTTCCCTGTAACAGACTGCCCTTTGGAGTGCAGGAAGGGAAGAGGCACAGTGGTCCCACAGGGGACTGCTTCATTTTTTTTCCCTGGCCTCACGGCACAAGCTGTGAGAACAGCATTAGACCCAAATCCCGGTGCAGTAAGAGCAGTGGTGGGAATCTCTTTTCAGACCCAGGGACGCAGAACCCCGTCTTCCAGTTCTTTGCCGTAATTTTTCAGGTGCCTTTTTGCTTGTAATCTTGTTGTGTTGGATTTTAATTGAATCTGCATTAGGTTAAATAAGTTTCACAGTTGATCCCTGTCACACAGCTTTATAAAGGATGAGGAGAAGTTACATATGTTCCAGGGTGACCTTCCTTAAGCCATTGATACTCAGATGACGTTAGCCCAACCTACTGTTAGCCATTCAGCAGCATTTATTTCTAGCCATGCCTTCTCAGGGTGCCCTCCCTTTCCACATGCATGTCATTTAATCAAGAAAATTTTAGTCAGTATCAAGTAAGAAACAGGATTTGAGACAATTTTTGATGAAAAATCATACATCAAACTCAGTACCTCCAGTTTCTTCACTGATAAGGAAGTATACATACATTGAAGATAACAAAACAGTAGATTGTTAGACAAGTCTTATTGAACATATAGGTAGCTTATTCTAAACAGATGAATAATTTATTAGAAAAAAACAAAAGACTGCTGTGCTTGTGAAAAGTTTAGAGAAACATTTTATTAAAACTTAGCCAATTAAAAACAATTCTTTAAAATTTAAAATTTCTCTACAGATGGCAGATATATATGAAGAAGATCCATTGATTTTTGTTGAAATTTTTTGTAATCTCTGAATAATAGCTTTCCATCCTGTATACCTTTATTTCTTCCTATGTTTTAAAAATAAATCGCATATATTCACTGCCTGTGTTTTTATGTCATAAAATCCTTTGCATGTGCCATTTGCAAAGGATTTAAAATCATTTTATAGTGCATAAAAGTAGGAAATGATTTTGTTATGGTCAGTATACCCCGTCTATTAAAATAGCCGCGTGTCTCCTGACTGGAGTCAGACTGAGTGACTGGAGTAATTGCAGTGCAGGGTTGCAGAGTACTCTCTCACAGCCATAGGGCTTTCTTGTTAGACGGCCCGTTCCATACCCCTGGAGTTGCTGTGTCCAGGGCTGGATCGGCTGACTGGCAGGGATGCAGTTGTGTGGATTCAAGCACTGTGCAGCTGTTGACTAGATCACCTTTAAGATGCCTTCTAATCTTGAGAGCCCTAGGGTCTCATCTTCCTTTTCTAGAAAGTCACTCTTGGGGCCTAGCCAAGCTTACAGCAGGAGAATGGGTTTAACCCACTAAGCAGGCAAGTGTTAACAGCCCTCACTCCTCTCTGTCTTACTTTTGGCTGTTGGGAGAGCAGTATGTTCTATTAACTGGACAACTGACCATCTGTGACCATTTTTAGCGAGAGCATCTGGCGGTAGCTGCCTGTTTAACAGAGTGTGATGTGTCTAGAGGGCAGTAGGTTAAGGGAACCCTATCTGTGTCTTACATGGTGAATACTTGCTTTTACTGAGCTTTTGCACATTAAAGAGACTCTAACCGGAACTAGATTTACTAAGTGGGCTTGGAAATGAAATTTAAATGCTTTTGGTTGCTGATTCAGTGTCAATTTGAGTAGGAAGCTGATGTCTCAAAATTTCATTTTCATACTAATCCCCTTTCTGATGCCCTTTTCGTTTCCGCTTCAGGTAATGAAGTTTTCAATGAAAAAGTATGTTATTGGGACACAGTCTCCTTAGTAATACCTACAGTTCTTTGTTTCTGAAAGAAAGAAATAGGTGAATGAGCTCATACATTTCAATTCATTTAACAAGCATTTTAAATTCTTTTTTAAGTAAGGCATTATAGCACTGGATTAAAAAAAATGTAACAGATGTGACCACTGCTAAAAACAAGGATTAAACCAAAAGATTAAGTTGAATCACTTGTCCAATTTTCTCCCAAATTTCTGATTAACTAAATTTAATTGTACTTAGTAATGAAAGTTATTTTAGAACATTTTACTGTAAACCCTCAAAGCTCTATTCCCTGAGATGTAGAATGTTTTGTTTTTTAAAGTGGCTAAAAAAGGTTCTTGTGTCTTTATTAGTATAATATAAATATCGGCAGAGCAGTGGAAGTATTTTTGATGTTGCTCGTTTGTTTTAGTTTAATGATTTTAACATATACAGTTTGATTTTATTGGAAGTGGTTTACTTTGGGGGAGTTGGATAAAAAGCACTAGGCTTGTGATTTAATGTTTATGTGATTTGTTCTAAATTGTGGTTTGCGGTTTTCTTCAAGATTTTGCATCTTCGTAGTAATGATTTTCACTTCGTTTTTTTTCCTTGGCACTTTCAGTGTTTAGTTCAGTTTTAAATAGAATTTTTAGATGTTTGTTTCATTCATCACACAATAAACTGAAGCAAAATTAATAGCACACTTGTGTTCCCTGATAATAGACTGATTGAAATAATTTGTTCCTCCTTTTTCGGTCTGTTTATTTCAGAAATTGGCTGCAGATTCTGAAGTTAGAGTTTCTAATTGCAAGAGGACTGTTTTCATAAGCTGATTGTCAGAAACTGTTCTTAATTGTTTTGTCTGTGTAGAATAGAGTGAAAAGGGGGGATTATTTAGATAGTGCTGTTGTTTAGCATTTAGGACACTGATGTTAGATAATCTTTAGCTTCTTTTTTGTCAGTGAATTTGTGCTATTAAATTTCACAGCGAGCATGATTAATGAGCATTCTATTTAGCACCAATTGTGAAGATCCAAAATATTTAAAACCACACCTTCAAAACTCAGATCTTTTTTTGAGAAATCTAAAGTTATAACTCCCAGTTTCTGCTGGGAGTAGGAGTCTGAAGAAACAGTCCCTGGTTAATGATGTAATTTTTGAAGAAACAGTCCCTGGTTAATGATGTAATTTTAGAGTCCCTTAGCCAGTTTGTATAGAAGCATGGTAAAATTAAGTCAGATTTCTGGGTGTTATCTTTCACTGTAGTAGAATAGGATTTGGTTGTGTGGCTACATATCTCAAGAAAGAAAACAGAACTAGCACTGGTGAGACAAATTGATATAGCTGGAGGCAGTTGTAAGCTTTCCTTTAGTCGAGGCAGAACAAGATTTTGTGGCATAAAGGAGACCACTTCGAGCAGAGAGGGATCATTGTGAACCTTACTATAATAGCGATTTTGTCTTGAAGAGAATTAGAATCACTCAGTTTACGAAATATGGAAGTCACGTTTTAAAGCAAGCCAAAGTCTTTTCAGAGACTGTCTTCCCTCACCCCTCTCACACAAGGAAGCCTTAGATAACACTCAGAAAATCTTTGGAAACATGCTACAGGTGAAAATCCTTATAATGTGGTTGGTCTGCAAATTTCACATAAGATGGAGTAAAAAATACACTATATTTTATAACAAAATCTTCCTAATGTGAATAATTTCAAGTGTATAGTTCCATACTGACTTAGCCTATAAATTCATTTCAGATAATCTGGTGCTTTGATATTGACTACCAGCTTAAATGTCATTATAGATGCCAGGAGTCTTCCATGCTGAAGTAATGTATAGTCGACAACATAAATGTCATTAAGCATTCTGTCCAGATTAGCTTTGACTTCATAAAGCAGCACTGGTTTCTGTGAGATCACTTTGCATTTATTCAACAGACCATTTTTAGGCTTGGTGTAAAAATGCCATTAACATTATTGCTGTCATTTACCACAGGAAAGACCTTTGGGGACATAACCTCACATTTTTTGCCTCTCTTCAGTTCTTCCTGTGCTTTACCACAGTTAATTTTTACTTTTAGTAGAAATAGTTGCTCTGAGCAGTATCTGATTGCATTCTTTCATTCTTTTCAAATAATTACAAAATAAGTTCATTTAACTGAAGTCAGTAGACTTCTTAAATGATTTTGGAAACCACCTACTATGTAGGCCATAAAATTGACTGTGAGTACAAATTATAACATAACAAAGGGAACATTTGAAAAGTACTGTATTTCACTTCCTTCACTGTTAAATATCTTTTAAGTTATTATGTTGTGTTTAATCTTTTATCAAGACAAAACATGCTGAAACTTAAACACAGACTTTAGGGAATACTGAACTACTTATTCCGAATTTATCAAGAGAGTAAAAATTTTTGAAAATTCCCTTCTCTGCAGTATCCAACAATGCCAAATATGATTGATATTCAAATCACATTTTAGAACCTTAATACTTAAAATTAAAAAAAATACTTAAAAAACCAATACCTCAAAAGAAATGGAGCATCCACTTCTAAAAAATCCCATTACTAAAAACGTACTGCTACATTAAGACAATGAAAAAGATTTTCATTTGCCAATTTGCAACTACCTCTAGTTAAAGACAGAATGTTTGCAGGTTGATGAAACTGTAAGAACTATACAAAAGTTACAGTTAATCATCTGTTTATCTTTGCTTAAATTCTTTTTCTAGGATGAAAGGTAATCTTCCATTTTAAAATATTTTTGATGCGCTCTGGACAAAATTAGAGACCTATCTCTCCTCTCTGGAAAAAATCTTGCTCAGCTTTTAAGTCTTAACTCTTCTGGGAATCCTCTTGTGACCCCAAATGGTGTCAGTCATTCCCATGGTGCGTCATCTACAATGCTTTATTATGGGAGGCACGTGGCACTGACAGTTAAAAGAAAAACATCAGTTGACTAAGCTTCATGTCTGCTGCCTAGGTTTAACTTACAAGCTCCACAGCTTATTAACAAATTAAATCCTCGTTGTTTGCCTAATCTTTTAAATAGGGATAATAATAATAATAGCTATTTTAGAATGGTAGGACGATTTAATGACATAATACACATAAGGGTTAACATTGCATTGTAAATTGCATTGTAAGTCCTCAACAAATGTTAGCTGTTGTAGTTGTTTTTACAATAACATAGTTCTCTTCCCAGGGTAGAGTCTGAAAATCTGTATTTAAAAAAATTTTTTTCCCATATAACTTATCATGATCATTAGATATGGAAACCACTACTTCTTGAGCTTTAATATGTGTTTGAATTTACCCAGGGACCTTGTTAAAATTTAGTAGGTCTGGGTGAAGCCTGAAATTTTTGCATTTCTGCTCACTTTGAGAAACAAGGGTCTAGACCAGGGCCAGGCAAATTTTTTCTGTAATGAGCCAGAGAGTAAATATTTTAGGCTTTGTGGGCTTTATGAACTGAATGTTTATGTTCCCACTAAATTCATATGGTGAAGCCCTAACCCCTAATGTGACTGTATTTGAAGATAGAGCCTTTGAGAGAGTGACAAATGTTAAATGAGGTCATAAGGGTGGGACCCTAATCCGATAGGGCTGGTGCCCTTAGAAGAAGAGGAAGAAATACCAGAGCTCTCTCTCCACCATATGAGGCAATGGGAATGTGACTGTCTACAAGCCAGGAAGAGAGCTCTTATCAGAAACGGACTCCTGCCAGACCTTGATCTTGGACTTCCCAGTCTCCAGAACTGTGAGAAGTTAATTTCTGTTGTTTAAGCCATCCAGTCTATGGTGTTTTGTCATGGCAGCCTAAGCAGACTAATACAGTGGGCCATATGGTCTCTTCCACTGCCACTGTAGCACAGAGCAGCATAGAAAATTCATAAATGCCTGGGTGTTGGTTATGTTCCAGTAAAAAGCCTTACTGTATTTATGGAGACTAAAATTTGAGCTTCATATAATTTGGACGTGTCACAAAATATTGCTTAAAATTTTTTCTGACCACTCAAAAATATAAAAAACCATTTTTAGTTGGCAGGTAACCCAAAGACTGTAGACCATATTACTATGGTTTGCCAATTCCAGATGTAGACTTTATAGTCCTTGCTCTTTAAAGTGTGGTCCCAGGCTCAGCAGCATAATCTAGAATTTTATTTAAATGCTGAATTTCAGGCTCCCCCTGTCCCTTCCCCAGACCTACTGAATCAGAGTCTCCATTTTAATATAATTACTAGGTGACTAGTATGCACATAAAAGTGGAAACACTGGTCTAGATGACCTAGTAATATTCTTCCTAAATAGCCAATGTTAATTCTTTATAACTTAATAACTCTTCACTCTAGTTTGTTATTCTTGTTGGAAATCTTTCAGAAATTTGTTATTGTGCCTTCTAGGTTCCTATATTTCTGACTCTCTTAATTGTCAGGCCAATTACAGTTTTTAATTATTGTTACTACTAAACCTTTCTGTAGTCCATGTTTACTGAACTTCTTACTGCTTATCTTGTTTCTAGTCACACTTCCCCATACTTCTCAGCTTACACATGGAGAAAAACATGGCCTTTCATGAGTATCATCATTCAGTCAGTACATTTCTTCCCAAACATCCAAAGAGTGGATGAATCACAGGCTTTCAGGTATAATCTCGGTTGGGCGCCCTTCGTTTCTATATTTTGTTTGCCACTGATACTCATTTACCAAACTCACTATGTGGTAGTCCTTACGTTAGAACACAGCCATATTTAATGTAGGCATGATCATAGCATTTGGGGAACTTAGGAGGAAGAATGATAATTAAATAAGCAATTAAAATGAGGTGTGATGAACTCCTTGATAGTAGATGTCAGATTGCTGTTACGGCACTTGGCAGGAGCCTCTGACCTATTTTAGGGCTAAAATGGGGATGGCTTTCAAGAAGAAATAACATTTATGTTGAGATCTAAAGGAAGATTAGCATTAGCCAGGCAAAGGGGCAGGGGCAGATACAGGTTATGTGGAGCCTGATAAGATAAAATAATATATAATAAAATAAATTAAAATAATATAAAAATACACTGTAGTACAGTATCTTTAATAGACCCCATGCAGGTAAAGGGCTCTGAAAGTTAAGCTTCATAGCTTCAGGGTAAATCTGCCTTTACAAAGAGGGAATGGCAGAACCCAGGAAATACTCAGGGAATGCTGAAATTTATGTGGGATGGCCAGGAGGTGAGGGAGACCATGTTCTGGAGGAACTAAGTGTTACTATGACCAGAGTGAAACTGCTTCTTCCCTGAAAGAGGAGGTTGTGTGAACTTTCTTTTTACTTTCTGGTTCAAACATGTTATAAAAGTCTATACTCCAAGTTTGCTGTAGTCCCTACTGTACATGGCAGTTTCCATGTACACAAATGGTAAATTAAAATTCCTTTAGAAAACAGCTTATTCTGTTGTTTTAAATCGCTTTATACTCAACTTTTGGGTATTATAATCATTGTATAATATAATATCCACCAGATCAGCAAATTTGGAAATTTCACTGTGCAGACCCTCTTCAAAAATCATTTACAAAGTGTTAGGTAATATTGATCCCATATCTGGAAAAAAAAACCCTACCATTTTAACATAGAAGGGAAAGGTATTTGGACCTTTGGCTTATGCCTCCCTTTAAGCCAGTTCTGTAACTATTAGTTAAAGTGTTTTAATTTATCCTTCATTTTGGTTGAGTAAACTCTCAGGAGGCATCCAGTCATATATCTAATAACATATTCTATCCCCTGAGAAAACCTAATTACTCTTAATTTGGTCATCTCATTTTAGGTAACTGTGATAGTGCCAAGTTAATTAAATATTATGTTTTTAAATGATCAAAGAAATAAACATAGCCATAGATTCCATAAACCCATAACACAAACTGTTCTTTGAGTCGACAGCATGAAGCCAGGAGCGTTTAGTAGTCACTCGAAAGGAGAATATTTTTCAACCCACTCAGCTGCTATCATTGAGCTTCACGATGGGCTTTGAGAGCTACAGCGCTGTTTGTAAAGCCCTCATTAGCACTGTGTGAGTACAGTGAGTACAGTGTTTTATGGAACTCAGTAGGCCTCAGATAAAGAGTCTCCTATGCTTTCCTGGGGCTGGTCTCTTGGGCCCTACTAGAAGGCTTATAACACAGAAGCTCTTTGGCCTTGCAGATCAGTTGAGCTCCATTTAGAAATTACTGATAATGGGCTGCTGTTACCGTTAAATTAGTGTAAATTAATTACCAGCAAATTAATTGCAAAATTGAAACCATCCCCACAACATGCAGTTTTGACTTTTGTGATTTCTTCTCCTAACTCCTCATGAAGACATTGCCTAGAAGATAGTGCCAATTAGAAATGCAAAATTTCTAATTTTAGGGTTGATACAATACACATTTTTCTCAGAAGTTCCTATGTATGTGTTCTCCATCATTCTCCATTATTTTTAAAATTTAAAAATTAGCGTATATTGATTGAATGCACATACTCACCAGGCCCTGGATTGGGCACAAGGAACCTGAATGTAAAATGGCCTGCTTGCCTCCGAAGTGTTTAAATTCAGCCTGGAGGACCTATCAGTGTTCATAGGAAAATGTGCTGATAGACAAAATTGAGGTGTAGTCAGACTACTCTGAAAGCACAGAGGATAAATGACTAATTTTACTATATGCTAAAAAATTGCCCAGTAGAGAAATGGAGGAAAATCATTCCAATCATAGGAGCTTAAAATGTACAGAAACAAAAAGATTAAAAGAGGTAGCCTCATTGGTTTGCTATGGCTAAAACATGGGTTGCATGGGTAGGAGTTACAGAAGCTAAAACCATAGAGTTAACTAGGTCCCATGTTTTAAGGACCCTGTGTACCTTGATAAATTAGTTAGTCTTTGTCTTATCTTGTTAGTAGTGCAGAGCCATCAAGTTTTTAAGTGAGAAAGTGACATGGCTTGTTCAGACAGATAACTGGTAATCATATTGTAGAGGATAGGTTTAGAGAATGCAGTGAGCGTGAGCCAGGGAGGGAGGGGGCTACTGAAGACAGGAAATCAATAAAATGGTTGTTGAAATAATCTAAAATAATAAGTATAAGCTAAGACAGTAGTTCATTGGAGAGAAGGCAGGTGTGAAGTTTTTCATGCTTAGAACTTGACTGATTACATGTGGGCCTAATGGGAGACCTTCATATATAGGGATTACGCCTAAGGGGTCTATGAAAAGATGCTCAACATCATTAGCCATTACCAAAATGCAAATTAAAAAATTTTAACTACAATAAGATACCACTACATACGTATCGGAATGACTAAAATTTTTTTAAATGTCAAAACTGCCAATAACAAATGCTGACATGGATACAGAACACCTGGAACTCTTATGCATTATTGTAGGAATGCAAAATGGTACAGCCACTCTAGAAGACGGTTCAGTGTTGTCTTATGAAGTTAAACATGCCTGTGCCATGTGACCCAGTAATCTCATCCTACGTGTTTACTGTAGAAAAATGAGAACTGATGTTCACACAAAAACCTATACATAAAATGTATAGCTCAATTCACAGTCCCCCAGACTGGAAACCACAGTCGTCCTTCAGTGGGTGAGTGGATAAACAAACTGTGATATACCCATACCATTGAATTACTCCTCAGCAATAAAAAGCAATGAACTATATGGCTACTTGCGATAGTTTGTTGATGAATATTGGCATTATGCTGAGTGAAAGAGGCTGGTCTCAATTTTTTTTTAATATTTATTTATTTGGCTGCACCAGGTCTTAGTTACTGCATGTGAGATCTTCGATCTTCATGGTGGTATGTGGGATCTTTAGTTGTGGCGTGTGGGATCTTTTAGTTGTGGCATTTGAACTCTTAGTTGAGGCATGTGGGATCTAGTTCCCTGACCAGGGATCAAACCCAGGTCCCCTGCATTGGGAGCGTGGAGTCTTACCCACTGGACCACCAGGGAAGTCCCCATTTATGTGACATTCTTGAGAAGTCAAAACTATAGGGATGGAGAACAGATGAGTGATTGCCATGGACTGGGGTGGGAGTAGGATTTAACTACAAAGGAGTAGCACCAGCAGTTTCTTGATATGATGGAATTGTTCTGTTTCCTGATTGTGGTGGTGGTTACACAAATCTGTGCATGTGTTAAATAGAACCATACACCCCCAAAATGTCAGTTTTAAAATTTAAAATAGAAGACTGAGGGTTTTGAGATAAGATGGCCAGGCTTTGAATTCTAGCTCTCCACACACTTGATCTTGGTCAAGTTACTGCACCTCCACGAACCTCAATTTGCACAATGTCCAGGATGTTGAGGATTAAGTGTGCTAGTACATGTGGAACCCTCAACAAGGTGCACTGGTACATAGTAAGTGCTCAGTAACTATTAGCTGTTTGTAAATATGATTAGGTGAGGAAGAAGTTGGACCAGTTCTTAAGAGCTCTGGGTGGACAATACTTTAATTGGAGTAGAGCTTTAGGAGTTAAGACCAGGTTTGGAAAAGTGGGAGATATTAAGTTCAGTTTTGACCATGTTGAGTTGGAAAGGTTGGTGTTCTGGTGGAGATGTCTCTAGCAGCTTAGTATATGGTTTCGATTTCAGAAGATCTGAGATGGTGAATCACTGGTGTGCAGTTTGGAGTTAAGCCTACACACTGATGCTGTCCTGCTCCAAGGGACCCAGCATCTTTCTGTCTTAGCTGCAAAGATTTGAGCAGAAGAAACCATTGTCAGCATAATTGTAAAATGAAAGACATTAGGTCATTTTCAGGAAAGTGGGGCACATCCAACAAATCTCATTGAAATTTCTCTTACTATGTGAAATTTTGAACATTCTCATTTTCTGAGTTGTCACTTTCAGTGCTATCTTTTTTTTTTTAATCATCTTCATAGACCTTAGGAAACTGAAATTCTTTCCATATAGATGAGGTCATATTTATATTCGTAATTTGGTGCAATTCTAAACATTTATCAGTTTCTTTTACTTGCCGCAAAAGATAGAGGAATTTTGATTAAGAAAGAAGCAAAAGGGATTAGACAAACCATTGCTGCTATATTATGGGAGAAATATAGTTGGCAAATTCCAGATTGTATCTTGTAGCAGATCACAGAAGATATTTTGCCCTCTTCAGTATATGAAAGCCTTTCTGTAGCTTTTTTTTTTTAAGTCAGTTGAATGTAATAGCAGTACTGTTAAAATTTGCATTTCTGCCTCTTAAATTCAGAGGATTGCAAAAAGCATTAAAATGACAGTGTCTCCTGAAAGAATAAATGCCTTTTACTCTTGTGCTGTATATTGTACTGTATCGGAATTGTTATCAGTGGCACTTTATGGGATGTTACACTCAACAGTTTTACTTCCCACTTTAAAAAGATTGCTTTGGTGAGAGAGAAGAAAGGCAACAATAAATGCCTATGTTTTCTTAAATATGTTTCTCCATCTTTAAAAAGATATTAAGGTTCAACTTTCCATATCATAGCCAAAAACATAATTGGGAAAAGAATTTTGATAGTTTTTCCTGGACTTTTATATTCTTAGTCTTGAATAATCATTACCTTTCAAAATGCTCTAAAACATGAAAAGCTCTGAAAAACATTTGTCTTGTTAGTAAATGAGGTATAATTTGTGAACAAAAAAACCTACTCTTTTTTTTTTTTTAAAGGATAAAGCAAAGTTTTTTTTTTTCAAGAATGAAATTGATGCATTTGCCTAAATGGTCATCACTTTTGTAGGTTTGAAGTTGTTTTACTGCTTTAGCAGCTGTGTGGCAAGTTTTCTAGCAGACAATGGTGGTGGGGCGGGAAACTTGGTTGCATCTGGTTTCCCTTTGTAAAATGCCTGAAAAGTTGATATTTAGTAGTTTTCTTGAGAAAGCAGTTCATCTATAGGAGAGGAATTCTTTTAGTACCTAAATTAGCTTGCTGTGTTTCATACGCATATGTTTTGTTTTCTTTAAAAAAAAAGGAGAAAGAAAGAAAAGAATAAAGAAAATCATCTACTCTAAAACTACATAGCACAGATAACCCTTTGACCTTTGGTGCTGGGGTAAAGATTTACAGTACTTGTGGAGCCTCACTTCTCATGCCTGACTGAAAAGAACCCTAAATAAAGTAAGGCCCCTGTGGAGATGGGGAAAATAAGCAGGATAAGGAAGTTCCATGATTTCAAGTGGCAGTGTTTTTTTTTACCAGTCTATAAAGTGAAATACCAATTGTGATGTGTTTCCACTTTTGAGTCTGAGGTCACTTAAGTTTGGGATCTGATGTTAGAGTAGTTAAGAGTTGGGGATGCCAGAGGCAAAGTGTCCTTCACTGCTTCCTTCACTCTCAGCAAATATCCCTTCCTGCTGGCTCCGTCAAAGTAAATTTCCACTTGAAATATCTTTTCTTTAGGGAAAGCAAAACAACAGAAAACTTACCAAAAAAACCAGAAACAGGCGCTATTGAAATATGAGTGAGAATGGGAATTGCCAATTGTTTCTCTCTTTGTGTGTTAAGTAGTCAAATTTTTCTTCAGATATCAAATATAAAAAGTATATGAGAACAAAATTAGTCCCTGCTGTTTGTCTCCAGGAAAAGTATTTTTCAAAATTTATTTCATTCAGGTATAGTTGATATACAATGTTGTGTTAATTTCTGCTGTACAGCAAAGTGATTCAGTTATACATATGTGTACATTCTTTTTCATATTCTTTTCCATTATGATTTATCATAGAATATTGAATATAGTTCCCTGTGCTATAGAGTAGGACCTTGTTTATCCATCCTGTATATAATAGTTTGCATCTGCTAATCCCAAACTCCCAATCCATCCCTACCCCACAGAAGAAGAATTTTTAACTTCATTCCAAATGACACCAAATTAAGATCTTTGAAGAAACTTTAATAATTTACTATCTAATGATGTTCATATCTATTTAATAATTATTTAACTAATACTTTTATCCTGAATCTTTAACCTTATGTATCTAGCTCCTAAAATATCCCAGTAGTCTCTATAGCACTTTGTATTTACATTTTGAAGTTTATTTATTAAATTTATCTTCTGTTATATTTTCTGCTTCCTTTCTACATGTGCTAATAAAACCTCATTAAAATGGTAACAAATAAAAGCCATGTTTCTTTGGTATCAGGACGACGCTCATAGTTATTGATCAGCTCTTGATTGTTTTATAGGCCAGAACTTTTCCAGTGGTAATTTTATAAATGAAGGAAAAATTTCAATAAGCTTTGCCTTCTTATTTAAAAATAAGAATCTGTAAGCATGGTAAAATGCTTGACATGAATTGCGAACAACAGTTTTCCTTACAGAAGGGAAAACTCTTGTTTTAGGAAATTAAATCAGTACTATCCATTAATCATACTGCATGTCAACCCTCAGACCACTCTGGAAGTTTCTGGTGAATGTAAAGAATCTTTAGATGTGTGAGGTCTTTAAAGATCTAAGTTAAAGGAGAGGAGGTTTGTTAAATACCACATTAGCACATGAAAGAAACTTCAGGGTGGATAGAAAAAAAACATTTGCTGCATAGCAGTAATTATACTTGGGGGTTTTGTTTTGTTTCTGTTTTAAGCTTGTTCTTAAAAAAACTTAGTTAATGCAAATGAAATGTTAAGCTTTGTACAAATTATACACACCATGAGGTGGAGGGGAGCTAGCTACAAGACAGGCATTACTGGAGGAAAGTATTTTTTATCTTAGCCTTTAAAAATATTTTTGTATGTTTATTTCACAATGTACATAATAGGACAGTCACACATGTATATATGTTATGAGTATGCTTGCTAGAAAAAAAGTTACTAATGGAGGGTAAAATGAAAAAAATTTGGAGACCACTATTCTAAAATAGATGATTGGTTATTTCTAACTAACTACCACAGTTATGAAACGTTACAATCTAGAGGATGAAACAGACATTAATCAAATCACCATATAAATTGTAATTGCAAGCTTTTGTAAATGCTGCGATGGAAAAGCATAGGGAGTGATAAGTTAAAGGGGACACCATATAGTTTGCAAGTGGGCGTTGGGTTAGGTTTCCCTGAGATACTGATGATGAATTGAGACCTAAAGGATAATAGAAGTTAACTAGGTAAAGGACCTTAATGGAACAATGAAAGACTTAAAGGAGGCATGACATAAACATAGTCATAGACTAATCATCAAAGCAAGCTAAATACTGGTATATTTTCCTATCTAAACAACTTGATTTATCAGTTCATTTGGATAAGCTGCTGTGATAATATAATCCTGACAGAGTTTACTGAAATTGTACTTTTCTCTTCCATTTTGAGATGTTTGAACTCTTCAAAGACTTTGCATAACATCCCAGAACGTAGGCTGTCCTATGTAAGTGGAGGCTTCTTGAATTGGCCAAGATAGGTGACTCCATTGACACTTACCTTATCATAGAAACTAGAGCAGTTGCTTCAGCTGAAGGTAAAAATGGCATCTTAGCTTTCTCAGCATGCCAGGATGTTAACAATAACTTAGGAAACCTTTGCAGACGGTAGGCACCACATTGTGCCTGATTATCACAGTTTATACATCTTCCCTGGTAGATTTTGTAAATATATCTAGCTAGTCATTATTTCAAATTTATATACCTCCTGCTTCCTTCTAAGAAAGATTTGGAGTAACTCAATACAGAAACACAAAATTCAACAAAATAAAGAAATAGGTGATATAAGGCCCAGTGTTAGTAAGTGTTTGGGATTAAAGAACACTCATATTAATAGTGAGAGTGTAAATTGATACACAGCTTTTCTAGGGATAATTAGGCAACACCAACAGGGGGTGGAATAATATACACTCTTTTACCTAGCAACTCTATTAATAGAACCTGTCATAAGAAAGTATTATGAACATGCACAAACACTTAACCACAAGGATGCTCACTGTAGTGTATGGGGTCATTTATAATTGTGAAAAGCTAGAGAAAACCTAAATATTCAGCTACAGAGGTTTAATAAAGTAAACTTGGTACATCCATACAATTTGAATAAATGTAGACATTAGAAGGAATGTTTTAGAATATTTAATAATAGGAATAGTTGTCCACAGAATATTAACTGAAAAAAGCAGGTTATGAAATATGAAATATACTGAGTATGGGTGCATATGGATAGGAAAGGGAATGAAAAAAACATACAAACTAATGTTCACAGTGCTTATCTCTGGGTGCTAGTTTTAAGGGTATTTTATTTTTATTTCTTTTGGCCTGAGTTACATAAATTTTCTGTAACAAACATGTATTTGATCATAATGAGAAAAAACAGTAAAGTATATTTTAATTGACTATACTTAGATGAAGAAATTGGAGCAAAGACAAATCAAGATTGAAAGAGTCAGTGAAACCAGGATAACGACTTCTTTGTTGCATGCCGTAAGATATTGTACAGTTGCTAGAAATGCCTATAAATTTAGCTATGAGAGCTTCCTTGCAGCCAAAGCAAACCACAAACACTGATAGCTGCGGGGAACAGGATATTTTAATTATTAGAAGATTTTAATATACTAACTAAATTCCCAAAATACAGTACCTCCGAAAAAACCACATGCTCACATTGTTGGAGAGTCTCTGTGAATCTGTATTGAAAACTATATTATGCTTGACAATGACTTAAGCTAATAAGGGAAGAAGATTCCTGTAGTTTCTAGGATCATTTAACAAGTTACAGCGTTTTGGATGACCTAGAGATACTAACGGAGGAAACAATTAAAATAATTTTTTTGAACTTTCACCTTTCTCCATCTGGATGACCAAGTATGATGATTTTTAGTATGGTTTCCCTTTCTTGAATACACTCCCACTCTTTTCATAAAATGGCCTTTTGTCTCAGAAGAAAAATCATGGCAGATGGGCCTTAATTCTGACCCTACAAAACTATAGAAACTATATTTGAAACACTCTTTTTAAAAGGCCCTTTTTTCTATGCACGTATCCACTCTGAGAAATTACAGTGATTGTTTTAATCATATTAATTCTCTGTCCCATGTTAACTGAATTGCACACTTTATGGCCCTGATTTCTTGGTTTACTCTATTCCCAGGCTGTGTATATTACAAATTGGCTTTCCAGTGTGAGTCATTGAGAATTAAGGAAACAAATCTGCATTTGCATTATTTATGTACAAAGTCCCAGATATTTCTAGAAATCTTATAAGAACCCTAAAAACAAGTTGGTACTTTTCATTGTCTTGTCAGGCAAGAGTTGAATACAAACATTCATATGGATAAATATAGATAAATATAGAGATAAAATTGGCCACTAAGAAAACACTATTCTGGAGTTAGGAAAGCTTTTGAAACTATGATAGTTGCTCTTCAACAAGAAATACAACAAATTTGCAGTTACAAAAAATGTGTATTTTAAGTTATATTTCCCTTAATAAAAAAACCCTATATTAAAGTCATAGTCTAACCTGTGTAATATTCTTGCCAAAAGCATTTAGTCTGGATCTAACAATGAGGAAACAATTAGATAAATCCAGATGTGAGATAGTCTATAAAACGTCTGGACTGGATTCTTTAAAGATGTCATTGTCATTGTCACAAAAGATAGGAAAAGGACAGGGAACAATTCTAGATGAAGAAGCAGTGTGTGACCCTCAATTGGATTCAGGAATTTGGGCAGGGGTGGGGAATATAAAGGACATTATCGGTGGGAAATTTAAAAATAGGCTATGTATCAGATAAAACTGTGTCATTGTTAAATTTATTGGGTGTAATAATGGTATTGTGGTTATATAGGTTATATATGTTTCACCTTGTTCTCAGGGGAGACATGTCCAAGTATTTAGGTGTGAAGTGTACTGATAATTCAACAAAAGAAAAAGTGGTGTGTATATGTACACTTGAACACATGCACATACAGATAAGAGAATAAGAAATAAGGAAAATATATCAAAGTGTTTAAAAAATAATTTAAAGGGTTAAAAATGCTCTGTGCTGTGTGTTTAATTAGTTCCTCCAAGTTAGGAATGGTTTTACAATGATTATGCACATGGTTAAAACGACAGCACTTCTGAAATAACAATTGATTATATAAAACAATTTTCTGGAGATGTGTGGGATATTTAAGAGTTATATCAATTGGCATACATTGTAATATAATTTTACCTACTGAGAAAAAAAATACAGAAAATCAGTTTCTTATTCATACTATCCAGTAACCCTTCCAATTAAAGCTCACTTGAGGAACTAAAAACTGAAATTATTTCCTTAAACAACTAAATATTTCTTCTGTCCTTGGAATGTTTATAAACTGGTGTTTATAATAATATATTTCTTTTTTTTGGCTGCGGCTTGCGGGATCTTGGTTCCCCAACCAGGGATTGAACCCAGGCCACGGCAGTGAAAGCGCCAAGTCCTAACCACTGGACCACCAGGGAATTCCCTTATAATAATATATTTCAGATTGAATATAAGAAACCTTAGGTCTTCTGTTGAATATTTTATTTCTCAGAAAATGTTTTTGGTTTAACTTCATATGCTCAAATTGCTTCAGATTCTCTATCATATGTGTTGAAAACTATTTAAAGATATACTGAATAACTTCCAAGCACCCCCAGACATCTTCAGTGTCTTTCAGTACCTGAAAGATTTAAGGTTTATATAGAATTTGAGTGGACTGTTTATAGCCAATTAACATGGTAATGACCTGCACCTGCTTGTATCAAACTCCCAGAATTCTCATATCTGCTAACATTAAAATCAATTTTGAAGTGGCACATTCAGCAACGTTTAAATAAATTGCTGTAATATAGTGCTTTTTGTGAGTTCTAAAGGAGGCATAAATAAACAACGCAATCATGTTTTATCACTATGATTGATGAAGCTGATATTTTACCAGCTTGCATTTCCTACTTGAGAAGAAATTTAAGACTGGTTTCAAGCTGTCTACCTGCTTCTCTCCCATCTTGTAAGCATGCTTTTAACTGCCGAGGGCTGAGATTTGGAGGAATGGTTATCAGACCACAGATGTTTTTGCCATGAAACGGTGCACCTCCAACCAAGTCACCGTGGTTCAGGAGATGATAGATGGTATTTTCATGTTGCCTCACAGAAAGGTCAAAATGGCATGGCGAGCCCATGACAGTGAAAGGGAGAAATGTTAGTCCTGGAAGGAAATTTATTTCATGGCTTCAGGGGAAGTTTGGTTGTCATGAATAGGCTCTCTCTGTCAGTCTACAAAAATATTGTTTGTAAGGCAATGATGTATGTCAAACAGACAGTGTCTGTGTGTTGGCAGACAGAGCAGCTAGTTAAACAAATGCTAAGCCAAGTATAGTAGCGCAAGTCAAGTACTTTGTATGCTTTTAGGGTAAGAATTGCTCTTGATAGAAATATCAACATAATCAAAGGAACTTATTTCATTTTCTTACGTAACGACTTTAAATAAACTTCCTTTGTAAATTTTACAGCCTTTTAAAATGCACCCCCCCATTCTAACACTTTTTGTGTGTTAAAAATTCTTATAATCAGCAATTGCTCTATTTTATTCACTTCTAAATTATTTAGGAACATATATGTGGACCAGCCTTATTAGTACGCTTCACATAAAGCTGTTACCAATTTTGAGACAGTTAAGCCCCTGCTCTTTTGGAGTCTTCGTTCTTTTTCTCTTCCCCAACCCACAGGGGCTATCAACCATGGGCATAATTCCATTGATGGTGTGGTAGGAGAGACTCAGTGGCATTGCTCACTCATCTTACAAAATTAGACCATGGAAGTGCCTTTCTTCCATGGGGATTCCCAAAGGGAAAGGAATGCCATAAGAAAAGAACATAAAAGATCAAAAACTGTGTTTCTTGGAGCCTCCATTATCACTTTTAGATTTGTTTTTCAGTGTTTGGATGAAAATCAGATTCATTCATGGCAACGTTCAAGTAGAAATCTTCAACCCCAAATATTTCTTATCCAGACAACCCGAAGTAATATATTTGTCAAAAATAAAAAATAGATTTTTTAAAAAGTCTTGAAAGCCTAATAGATGTATAAAATGAAATCACATGATCAAAAAAGAAATAACATGATCACAATATTCGTGAACACAATATAATTGGGAAAGCCTTATGCTTCTGGATTTTACAAAACAATCCCAGTCTTCTGGGGAAGGTTTTTAAATTAGAGATTAACAATAGGATATACTTATTTTGGTAGGAAACTAATCTCAAATGTCACATACAAAGAACTTTCTTCCAAATTATCCTAAACTCAGTAGGAGAGGGGATGTTTTTACTGGGAGTGAGAGGTGTTATTTGTCTTAGGGCCCTTCAGGGATGCAGGACAAAAGGGACTGAGTCTTTTCAGGTTTAGACAAATACTCTACCATCAGCTTCCATAGAGAGCTGTTCTACAGAACACAGAGGGAAAGCTGGGAGAGTGGGGGATTGCCCATTCCATCTGCCATTCTGTCTGTTTTACACTCAGATAAATATTCTGGATTACCACAGAATACATTTATAACATTTTGGCATGGTGAGCATTAAAAAAAAATACTGTCTTTAAATTTTTAATGCAAAGTGAATTATGTTTATGATTAACAATCCCTTGCAGAAGTTCAGTTTATGAACAAAAGGAGAATGAATTTTTAATCTAGGCTTACAGTAAAATTTACACTCTTTTAGCTAAAAAACCTCTTTTTAAATCAGCATACTAGCGCATTTATGTAAGGCATTATTTCAACCATCATGAACTTTTTCCATTCTAACATAAGTCTGATAATACAAGACAAGGAAATCCCTCTTAGAAGAGACTTGGTCTCCTAATCGCAACATGGTTTAGAGAGAAGAGAAACACTAGTCTTACAGCATTTCAGTAACTTGAAGCCAAATCACATCGTTCAAATGTGATTTGTGTTTTTGTTACTGTGCTTACACATAGCATTTTAAAGTAGAGCATTTCACTCAGCTTTCCTTTCCCACCCATCCCCCTTAGCATTTTTCCTGCTCCTCTGCTGCTGGACCAGACTTGGTCTGGCCCCAGATTCTATGTCAGAGGCCGTGACCCAGGTGTCACAGTGGTCCATACTGCTGGCCTCTTCTCTGAATAATTATATGGGGTATTGTATTGGAAGGACAGGCTTGGGGGCAGTGCAGTCACCCTGGCTAGCCAGACCAAGGAGCTCTCCCGTCAAACTGCAGGGAAACAATGGGCTGAAAAGGCTCACACAAAACCTTGTAGCACAAAAGATTAAATTAAAAATGGACATTTGGCCAGACACTAGGTTTCATCCCACAGAATGTCACCTTTCTCACTTTTTCTGAGCATTTCCTTCTTTAACAATGTTCATACTTCCTATGTTGACCTTATAGCAGCACATTTTCAGATTGCTGCTTTTCGATTACCTTTGCATATATATTCTAATTTACTTGATTATTTTTAATGCTTTGAGGCTGTCTTAATTGTGACACTTTGTTGCTAATATAAGCAAAGCTTTTCTTTAGCAGTGGTTTAAGTAAGTAATTTAAAGTAGTACATAGTGGGTTTTTTGTTTGGCAGTGGCGCTGCATATGGGATCTTAGTTCCCCTACCAGGGATCGAACCCGTGCCCCCTGCAGTGCAAGCGCGGAGCCCTAACCACTGGGCAACCAGAGAATTCCCACACAGTGATTTTTAAAGTAATGCTTTTTGTTCTCTTAAGATGTTCTATTAAGCTACTCTAGCATGTTCCATGTCTGTAAATTGAACAAGTGTCAGGGGACTGTCCCAAAGTAGATGTGATTACTTTACCTTCTTTTGGTCCTAGGAGGATTATTTTTCCCATCACCTGAGAAATTTCCATAACAAGATGGGGAATACAACTCATTAAGTCTTTATGAGATTTGAATGTTAGAAATTATGTCAGAGGTGGACTCACTGCTGTGAGGTGAAAGTTTTTTCATGGTCCTGATCTCAGGTTTTCTCTTAATTTTATCTACCCCTGAACTGTCCACTTTGGCCTGGCTCTTTTCAAGCCTTCTGGAGCCTCACCAACAAGCAGCAGCCAAAAGAAACAAAGGCTTGGTTTTCATGACCCCAGTGTTATTATTGGTCCACAGCTGAACACTTTGTAAATAAATAATAATTTTCTATTGTGCATTTTTCAGGAAGCCAAACTTCTAGAAATGTCAGTATTATAGCAAAGAATCCATAAAGTTTGAATTGATGTCCGTCTCTTTTACCATCTGAGTTCATCTCCATTCAGATAACACTTGGTCTTTATAGTGTTTGGGTGAAGGTATGGTGGGGAAACTTCCTATGAAGTGAGCCTTTTAGTTTTTACCTTTTGTATCTTAAAGATGTGTAAGGATGGAACAATGATCAAAATCCAAAAGGATTGGAACTCGTAAATGTTTTCTCCTTAAAGTAAATTTTATTCCTTAATGGTTAAATCTCTGATTATTCTGCTTTTGTTCTACTGTGTAACTGATTACTTTGAATGTACATTAGTATCACCCACTTTATTCAGGGCCTACTTCAGAGATAACCTAAATCCGGAAACAGGCCAAAAAATAGGGTTTAAATCATAAAGCCATGCAGTAGGAGAGGATGACATTCTTTAGAATATATTCTCTTAATTTTACACATGTTCTCACATGTTTTGCTCTCTGACTTCTTAAACATCAGTGATTATAGGGCCCCTGGCTTTATGACATAGGCCCAGAAGCACAGAATTGAAGCTGAAGGACAACAAAAACAAGTTTTAAAAAACCTAGCTACTCTATGTTGTAGAAGATATAATAAGTGAACTTACAGCCCAACTTGTTTCTGTCGTACTAAAGAATCAAAGAGATTTGAAATAGATTTTTGGGTATTTTATATTAAAAAATGGTTAATTTTTAAAGGAAAGCTAGTTTACTTATATAGAAGTATCCTTATAAAATTAAAATAATAATTCTTATTTTATAGAGTTGTAAGGATTATTTAAGGTAATGCATATAAGTACATATTAGTTTGTTGGCATATAAAAGATAATACATTTTCCCAACAATTTTTTACCATTTTATTATTACTGCAGCTGCACAACCAAAAGCAAGTCTCCACGCTTTTCTGTGCCTCAATTTCCCCATTTACAAGATGTGGAAAAATAATACCTAATCTTCCTTCCTTCCCTAAGAACTAAAGATGCTAATCTGAGATAAGATGTGCCTTCTATTGCCAGTTACAGTTTCCTAATGCGCTTCATTTTGACCCTGCTAAATGTAGCTGAAGGGGAGAAGAAATCTTTATTAAAAATCTAAGTAATCAAGGTACTTCCCTGGTAGTCCAGTGGTTAAGACCCACGCTCCCAATGCAGGGGGCCCGGGTTCAATTCCTGGTTGGGAAACTAAGATCCCACATACCACAACTAAGCACGTGTGCTGCAACTAGAGAAGCCCGCGCGCCATGACGAAGACCCAGCACAGCCGAAATAAAGAAATTAATCAATTAATTTTAAAAAAAGATAATATGTTTTCCCAAGAATTCTTTACCATTTTATTATTACCACAGCAATTCATACTTATTGTAGAACAGGTAGAAATATAGGAAGCAAAGTAACTAAAAATTTGACCATATAGAGCTAGATATCACTGTTAACATTTTGGTACATAAGATAATGCATTTTCATTCCCCTTTATAGCTCTTCCTCCGATGTCCCACCACTTCCTTGCTCCTTAACTCCATGTTTTCTGCTACCCCTAACCTCACCCCTTCCTGATGAATTTATTCTGTTAAAGGACCTAGATAACCAGATGTCATTCTTACCCTCGGTGACTTCTCTGCAGCTTTGGATATTGTCAGCTGACCTTCTCTTGGTTTCCATGGTATTTTACCTTCCCTGTTCTCCTCATGACTCTTTAAGACCACTTCTCTTCTTGCCCCCAGGTTTCTAGTCCTTGCTGTCTTTCCTCTCCCGTGGCACCCCATCCTCCATTTAAATGACCGCTGAATGTGGTTCTCCATCCTAACTGCCGGCTCCAGCTGACACTTTTAGTCACCTGCTGGTCAGCTCCATTTGAATGCTCCTCCGGAATCTCTGATTTGGCATATCAATGCCTCCACCAAGCATATCCTCTTCCATTTCTGTCAGTCAAGCCAGGCTGGAACTTGGGAGCTTTCTTACTCTTTCTTCTCGTTAATCCCTTCTCTCAACCATCTCATTTAGTCACCTGTTTTCTGTGCATATGTAAGAAAATCCACAATGCCTAGCCTGGCTCTCAAAGCCCTGTGAAATCTAGCCCCAGCCCAACTTTTCTTTGTGACCCTCACTCATCATGCACCCTTTCCTGAGCTCTTCCCTGTCACTCATCCCTGATCCATGTGTTCCTGTCCCCGAGCCTTTGCTTGTACTCTTCCCATGACCTCAATCTCTTCTTCCCCACGCTTACTAGAAGGCCAGATTCTGCTCGGATGCACTTCTTCCATGAAGTCCTCCCCACCCCCCAAACTACTAGTAACCATTCCCTCTTTTGAATTCCCTTAGAGTTTCAACAAATCTCTTTGTAGCAGTCACTCCTGTCTTGCATGGTGCTTTTTTGTACCTTTGTCTTAGCTCCCCTAGTACACTATGACATAAACAAATTTGAGAGCAACTGATATATTTCAACTTCCTAATTTTAAAGACGAGGAAACTGAATTCCAGGAGACCACCTTTGCAGCCGGATCTACTAAATCCAAGATTAAAATCCAAATCCCCCAATTCTCAAACCAGCCCCCTCCTCTACATTTATTTATTCAGCACTAAAAAACACCTACTCGGGACTTCCCTGGCAGTCCAGCAATTAAGACTCCACGCTTCCAATGCAGGGGACGTGGGTTTGATCCCCGGTTGGGGAACTAAGATTCTACATGCTGTGCAGTGCGGCCAAAAAACAAAACAAAACAAAACAACAATAAAAAATAAAATAAAAAGCACCTACTCAGTGCCAGACATTCTTCTAAGCATTTTTTTTTTATTTTATTTATTTATTTATTTATTTATGGCTGCATTGGGTCTTCATTGCTGTGTGAGGGTTCTCATTGTGGTGGCTTCTCTTGTTGCGGAGCACGGGCTCTAGGCACGTGGGCTTCAGTAGCTGTGGCTCGAAGGCTGTAGGGCACAGGCTCAGTAGTTGTGGCGCATGGGCTTAGTTGCTCCACGGCATGTGGGATCTTCCTGGACCAGGGCTCAAACCCGTGTCTCCTGCATTGGCAGGCGGATTCTTAACCACTGTGCCACCAGGGAAGCCCTAAGCATTTTATATATATAAACTCATTTAATCCCCATTTTATAGAAGAGGAAACTCAATGCAAACCCAAGTAGTCTGGTTCCAGGGTCTATCCTTTCACCATTACACCATCCTGCCCTTCTACATGAGAGGGAGGAGGGATTAGGAGTTGTGAGATGCTTCTAATAATTATATTATTACTACTGATATTTCTATCTGTATATTATTTTTATTGGTAGGTTATTATTATTATTGATGTTATTATCATACACTGGTACTACTTTAAGCACTTTATGTGAATCAATTTGTATCATCCTCCCATCACCTCAAGAGACAGATGCTTTATCATCATCGTATCCCTCTTACAGGTGATTTTAACCAAGGTAAAGAAGAGAAAATAACTTCCCAAGTTACACAGTATTGACCAAGCTAGAATTGGAATCCAGGGAGTCTGGGTCTGACATCTCAGCCCTTAACCCTCATGCTAAACCGTCTCTTAGGTTCTTAGTAGTGCTGAGTCATTGGGAAAGTTATCTTACTTCTGCTTGTCTCAGCATCCTCCTCTGTATGGGACAGGTGACAAAAACAGTACCTTACTCACAGGGTTTTTAAAGTTCATGTGAAATATTTCTATGTATGACAAACGCTGATCCAAGGCAGCCCTTCTCCCTTTTACAGCTTTGCATTTCATGAAATCTTTAATTGGTGAAACTAAAGTAGTCGCCCTAGTTCATGCATACCTGTTTTCAATTGCTCATTCATCAGTTTCAGCTGATATCTGAATAGCTCTCGCCTTAGTAGCTAGATGAGTCATCACTCTTCTTACAGGCACACAGATGCCATCTAGTGATAGAGAAGAGAAACGCAAGTTAGTCAGGTAAAACCCTGGAAGAAGGCATGGGTTTTTTTGTTGTTTTGTGGTGTTTGGAAGCACGTTGCAGTGAAAAATGGGTATATTGTACCAAAAATTTTAGTAGGTTACTTAAGATTTTGCATAAAGATACAGTTAATTCACTGTTGTTAAATCATATGCTTTTAGAATGGAATTAAGACAGGTTCTTGATCAGTTTTAATCTGTGTGCATCTTTAAAAGACCTTGGCATTACAGGGACTCTCATTTTATTGATCTTTGTTCTTCTTGTTCTGAGTTGTTGTCACTGAAGGTAATAAACACCTAATTGTTAAAACTGGATATAATTAACAATAAATTAGTTTGTTGTGTCCATCTGCTTGCTGTATCTAATGCTAGTCCTCAAACTTTTCCATATTTTGTTTTTGTGAAACCATCTACTGTTCTTCCATTAGGAAAGAAACCTATTAAGTTGCTTTCCAAAGCATTTATCATCATCAGGTTGTTTCTTTGTTAGCAGATGATAGCTTATTCGATTAATATGGAAGACGTGGGTGAAGGTGGATTTGACACTGAGAGGATTATACTCCATGTGACATGGTTGCCAAAACAGCAAGCATTCTTCGTGGCCATAAACACAAAACACAGCTCCTTCAATCATGTATACAACTCAGACACACACTTGAGAGCTTTTGCCTCATTCCCTATGAACCAGGGAATGTTAATGAGGATAGAGAGTAGTTAGAGCTCAGCTTCAGTGTCTGCTAATTGCAAATTTGCTGATATTCTGGATTCTAGACCTTGCATGTATGAGTGAACAACCTTCCTACTCATTTGCCTTCACAAAGACGATTCCCAAACTTAAGTGCAGCGTAGTTTTGGCAGTGCCTTTTCTGTTCTCCCAGGCAACTTTACTCACATAACAAAAACAACAGTAATGTTGTGTTTACTAATTATAGGAGCTACTGTACAAAGTCCTTAATAGGCATGGTTTCATTTAATACTGTTAAAATCCCTGTAAGGGATTACATCTGTATTTTCCAAATGAAAATAATTGAGGCTTAGAAAACTAAGAAACTTACCCAAGGATACACAGTTGGTAAACAATACATACAATGTCTTCATTTCCCAGTCTGTCCCCTTTGGTAGATTGAAACTAAAAGCAAGAGTTACAGCTTTCTAATGCTTGAGTCTTCCATACAGTGCCTGACTTTTAGTAGGTACTTGATAAATGTGTATTTGATACCTGTGGACTCCTTCTTGGCCAACCAGACTTCTGGTTCTGATTCCTTCTTATGTGAAACAAACTCAAGTAGAAGAACTGGTAGTGAGAATGAAACAGAAGGGGAAGATGGTGAGGCAGGTCCTAGAGCCAGTGGAGAAAGGTAAAGGGTATAGCCATAGTAATGTTTCAGGAGGGAGAGCTTCATTTTTGGCCACAGGTTGACTCCCTAATAAAGAAAGACAGGTTAATTTGGCTGAGACCTCGATCACATGAACTTAAACTGACACTCCAGAGTTACGTATCAAAAGGTTTAGTCAGATGTGTGTTAAATTAATTTGGGCCTTCTTTCCTGACCCTTCATCTTTATATATTGCTAAATCTTTAAGCAAGTTTAACCAGAAACCAAATGCTACCTATCACCCTCGAGACCATTAAGAAATTAGCCCTCACAGCAATCAGAGAAGAAAAAGAAATAAAAGAATCCAAATTGGAAAAGAAGTAAAACTGTCACTGTTTGCAGATGACATGATACTATACATAGAGAATCCTAAAGATGCTACCAGAAAACTACTAGAGCTAGTCAATGAATTTGGTAAAGTAGCAGGATACAAAACTAATGCACAGAAATCTCTTGCATTCCTATACACTAATGACGAAAAATCTGAAAGAGAAGTTAAGGAAACACTCCCATTTACCATTGCAACAAAAAGAGAAAAATACCTAGGAATAAATCTACCTGAGGAGACAAAATACCTGTATGCAGAAAACTATAAGACACTGATGAAAGAAATTAAAGATGATACAAACAGATGGAGAGATATACCATGTTCTTGGATTGGAAGAATCAACATCATGAAAGTGACTCTACTACCCAAAGCAATCTACAGATTCACTGCAATCCCTATCAAACTACCAATGGCATTTTTCACAGAACTAGAACAAAAAAATTGCATGATCTGTATGGAAACACAAAAGAACCCGAATAGCCAAAGCAATCTTGAGAAAGAAAAACAGAGCTGGAGCAATCAGGCTCCCTGACTTCGGACTATACTACAAAGCTACAGTAATCAAGACAGTATGGTATTCGCACAAAAACAGAAATATAGATCAATGGAACAGGATAGAAAGCCCAAAGATAAACCCATGCACATGTGGTCACCTTATTTTTGATAAAGGAGGCAAGAATATACAATGGAGAAAAGACAGCCTCTTCAATAAGTGGTGCTGGGAAAACTGTACAGCTACATGTAAAAGAATGAAGTTACAACACTCCCTAACACCATATTCAAAAATAAACTTAAAATGGATTAAAGACCTAAATTTAAGGCCAGACACTATAAAACTCTTAAAGGAAAACATAGAACACTCTCTGACATAAATGACAGCAAGATCCTTTTTGACCCACCTCCTAGAGAAAGGGAAATAACAAAAATAAACAAATGGGACCTAATGAAACTTAAAAGCTTTTGTACAGCAAAGGAAACCATAAGCAAGACGAAAAGACAACTCTCAGAATGGGAGAAAATGTTTGCAAACGAAGCAACTGACAAAGGATTAATCTCCAAAATATACAAGCAGCTCATGCAGCTCAATATCAAAAAAAGAAACAACCCAATCCAAAAATGGGCAGAACACCTAAATAGACATTTCTACAAAGAAGATATACAGATTGCCAACAAACACAAGAAAGGATGCTCAGCATCACTAATCATTAGAGAAATGCAAATCAAAACTACAATGAGGTATCACCTCACACTGGTCAGAATGGTCATCATCAAAAAATCTACAAACAATAAATGCTGGAGAGGGTGTAGTGAGAAGGGAACCCTCGTGCACTGTTGGTGGGAATGTAAATTGATACAGCCACTATGGAGAACAGTATGGAGGTTCCTTAAAAAACTAAAAATAGAATTACCATATGACCCAGCAATCCCACTACTGGGCATATTCCCTGAGAAAACCATAATTCAAAAAGAGTCATGTACCACAGTGTTCATTGCAGCACTGTTTACAGTAGCCAGGACATGGAAGCAGCCTAAGTGTCCATCGACAGATGTGAATGGATAAAGAAGATGTGGCACATATATACAATGGAATATCACTTAGCCATAAAAAGAAACGAAATTGAGTTATTTGTAGTGAGGTGGATGGACCTAGAGTCTGTCCTACAGAGTGAAGTAAGTCAGAAGGAGAAAAACAAGTACTGTATGCTAACACATATATATGGAATCTAAAAAAAAAATGGTTCTGAAGAACCTAGGGGCAGGACAGGAGTAAAGACTCAGAGGTAGAGAATGGACTTGAGGACACGGGGAGGGGGAAGCGTAAGCTGGGACGAAGTGAGAGAGTGGCATGGACATGTATACACTACCAAACGTAAAATAGATAGCTAGTGGGAAGCAGCCACATAGCACAGGGAGATCAGCTCGGTGCTTTGTGACCACCTAGAGGGGTGGGATAGGGAGGGTGGGAGGGAGACACAAGAGGGAGGGGATATGGGGATATATGTATATGTATAGCTGATTCACTTTGTCATACAGCAGAAACTAACACAACATTGTGAAGCAATTATACTCCAATAAAGATGTTAAAAAATAAAAATTGGCCTTGTTGAGGAGTGGTTTTTATGCTCCTTGTCTTGAGTTTTGAAGGAACTGGGACCAGCTCTCTCCCCTCTCTCTCATTCTCCTTCCCTTACTGGGTTTTGAGGAGGCTTGCACTGTCCTTTGTGGCTGCTCTTCCTGACTCTGCTGGTTTCCCCCTAAACCACATAGCCTAAATCTGCTGAGTCTTGTGTAACCAAGCACCACATACGAGGCAGTGCTTGACTCAAGAAAGGCTGTAACAGGCCCTGGGAACTGGCTCCCTGTGGCATTTCACAGCGCTGATCCTGAGTGTCTGCTTTGTCCCTTACGCGTCAGAGGGTCTTTGCAGAACTGTAGAGTTTTAAGACTTGTGCTACTTTGCTGTGGTACATTATTTGTGCATTTAACTGTACTTAACATATTGGTCCTAAATTTTTTTTTTTTTACTCTGTATCCTTAATTTTGTTAATTGTGCAGCTGTTCTCTGTTTCCTTTCCTAGCTGGTAACTTTTATTGCCTGGTAATGCTCATCTTAACATTATGTGAGGGCTCTGGTCCTTGGGTCCCCTCTTAAATTTACAAAAGTAGATGAAATTGAATTTCTAGCAAATTGATGAACAATAATGAGCCAGGTTTTTCTGGGGTCTCTGGATTCACAAACCAAAATAATACAGTGACGAGATTTTGAAATTGGACTCATTTTTAAAGCCTAAGAGAGAGGAGTACATGGCAAATGCAGGTGACCCACAGCTCAGCTTGGCCCCCAACCTGGCACCTTTTTTTTTTTTTTTTAGTGTGACGAAATGTTTATTGTAAGTTCAAGCATGAATTGACACCAGAGAGTCCATACGAAAGGGAATCAATGTAACATATAGGACAGAGGACTTGTTCAGACTTCACAACTCACTAGACATCAGAATATATACATCTTTGATGAAGCCACAAGAATGTAAAGTGTGTATAAAGGCTTTTATCCGTAGTGGCACTTTTTATTTTTTAAGATAGATTCTTCATAGAGCATGAAGAGTAGATCACATGTGAACAAAGGTGAATGGATTTTTCCCTTTCCTTTACATTATTTTTCCTACCAGTATGTCCTATAATTTTATTTTTTTTCTACTAAAATAATTTCCAATTATCCTGGTTCATGTTTTACTTTTTTTGTGTGGATAGAAAGGAATCTCGTGCACCCAGTGTACTCTATTTGCCTGCCTGATGGTTTGCCTCTTCCTGACCTCACATAAACTAGCAGGGGGAAGGAGCCCAGCATTGGAGACTGTTGCTCTGGCTACGTGGATGATCTCCAGGTGGGCGTCAGAAGAGCTGCCTCTTCTTGTGTTGGGTTTGCTGGCGTCTGTGCTGAGTGGGTAATAGCCAGGTGCTGGCCATGTTGAGGAACCAACTCTGTTCTCCCATCTTCTTAGGACATGTAAGCTGCTTCTGTCTGATCAACAACAACAACAAAAAGGTTAATTCTGGATTTAAAATTTAGTGTAAGCAGCTCATTTTTTGAAAGAGGAAGAAGGGAAAAAAATCAATTTTAGGGCTAAAAATAAATAACCATTCCAGAGAAGTATTTATGAAGTATTGACTGATTGTTTGCACAGTGGAAAAAAGATTAATCTCTCCACCTCTAATGATAACCCTCATCAAAATCAGCTTTCTACGAGAGTTTGCTGTATCTTTGTGTGGTTCCCTGAGAATGTGAGTTACTGTGGGCAAATTCTGTTTCATTCTTCCTTTTCTGTATCTCCTAATTCCTGGTGTAACACCTTATCACACTCAGGAGGCTTTCCTAAAAGTACTCTTCTAATTGAATAGAGACAGAATAAAGAAATATGTCTGAAGAACTTCTGCAGAGATCCACTTGAATTTCATTTATACCCATTCAGAAGGAGTATTTGAGATACGGAACTCAGGATTCAGTTGACTAATGAGTTCAGCAATAAGAGGAAAGAAAAAAGAAAACAGATTCAAATGAAGTAGCCATTGATCTGAACAGAAACCTTTTGAATCTTAGAATTTCAGTGCTGAACGTTAGAAATCATTTCAGTGATGAAATTCAAATGTGGTTATGTTTTCTGATAATTATTTTATAAATTGAAAATATTTCTATGTTAAAATTCATTATAAGGAGACATACTTGCTGTGACAAAGGCACATGTATTTGTGTAAATTTAAAGGCCCTGTACTTTGTCAGAGAAATAGCCACAAGTTCCTGGTTCCGCTTTGTGTGACATTGGACATGCTAGTTAATACCTTTTTACCACAGTTTATAAAATGGGAATAACATATATCTTACAGGGTTTTGTGATGCTCAAATAAGATAATGTATCTAAAAAACATTTTCTATAGGATGGTCAAATGTTGTTAGTCTTCCCATCTTTCTGTCTAGAAAATACAGAAATGTTCTAAGTTGTATAAATTTTTCTTCTTGTGTAATTTTGTCAAAACAGATAGAAATAAAAATTTTATATTTTAGGACATCCTTTTAATGCATTTTAATATTAAAATACATCAGTTTCAAAAATATTTATACAAATTCTTAAATTACATTGGAGAATTTAATAAACTTTACATCTTGTTTTTGGATATTAAATGTTTGAATTCAATCTAGAATTATTTTTATTATATTATTCTAAGGGGTTTTTTTCCTATTTGATATATCTATTAAGGATGATTGCTTTCCCTTGTGAAATTCCCTTGGATTTATTTATGTGTTTGTTTTATTATTATTTAGAGAAGTATAATACAGAAATGCATTAAAATTAGAAATAGACTTAGCGTATGATCCAGCAATCCCACTTCTGAGTATATATCAAAAGGAAATGAGATCAGTACCTCAGAGAGTTATCGTGAAAACAACCTAAATGCCTGTTAACAGGTGAATGGATAAAGAAAATGGGGCATATATATACAATGGAATGTTATTCAACTTTTAAAAAGAGGGAAATCCTGCCGTTTGCACGACATAAATGAACCTAGAGTACATTATGCCAAGTGAGATAAGCCAGAAAGACAAATACTACATGATCTCATTTATATATGGAATCTAAAATAGTTAAACTCATAGAAGCAGAAAGTAGAATGGTGGTTGCCAGGAGTGGGGGAAATGGGGAGATGGGTACAAAGTTTCAGTTATGCAGGATGAGTAAGTTCTGGAGATCTGATGTACAGCATGACTATAGTTATCAAAGGTGTATTGTATACTTGAAATTTACTAAGTGTATAGATCTTAAATGTTTTCACCACACACATACACACACACAAATAGTAACTAGTGAAGTGGTGGGTCTTTTAATTCACTTGATTGTAGTGATCATTTCACAGTGTATGCCTATATCAAACATCAAGTTATATACCTTAAATATATACAACCTTTATTTAAGGTCAACTATACCTTAATGAAGCTGGGGGGAGAAAAAAGAATACATTATTTCTGAATAGTTTTATTTTTGCCCTAAGCAAGTATTACTTTATAGTTAAATGTTATCATAAGCACTTACATTTAAACGTATTTATATCATTAAACTTCTTGAATATCTTCTAAGCTATATTATTTAAAATTGTAACCACTTAATTTCTCAAAAACCTGAAAAAAATTTTTGATTTAATACGTATGGGATGGACTTCAGTTTCTGTATTGTGTTAGTTAATGAACACCAGTAGAGGGAGCTCCAACTCATCTTTCTTGATAAATTTAGCTCTCAACTGAAAATGTAGGTTTGTGGAAAAGGGCACGCGGTGAAATAAACTTAAATAATACGTGGTTATAAACATTTTCAAAGGTACTAAAGAATGACAGCTGTAATTCTTCTTACCTTTTAGGGGGAAAACAATCTCAGTTTGATTTCCATGCTTTTAAGTTAACTACCCTCAAGTAACTAAACAGAAAACTTCTATGTAGCATAACCACTTGTAAGGAATCCATCAGGCAGCCCGAGGCTTTTAAAATCAAGAATCTATGTCTGGTCAGTTGAGGAAGAGGAGGAAGAACAGTGGTGGTAATGTTATTGTTTGTAATAAGGTTAAATAAAATAAAATTTTATTAATTGGTAGATAGTCACAATAGCAACGTCATAATAAGGCGAACTGCTGAGTCACTGTGTAGAACAAGGAGAGAGAAAATTTTCATTTTACTTAGAGCTCTTATGCATTCAGAAGGTTTTTAAACCAAAATCTAGAAAGGCTGTAGAACCTTTGTTCCTATCTAGAGGGCTGGGCCTAATTATTACCTGTTGGTTTCTTTATAGACCCGAGAAGAAAGTATCATGTGAGATTGCTGGCTTACAACAACATAGAAGATGGCTACCAGGCAGATCAAACAGTCAGTACTCCGGGATGCGTGTGTAAGTAAGAGTTACAGTAGCTTGTTGCACAGTGTAAGACTCATACTCTTTTTTTCTCTTCTTCCTTCTTTAAATTTAAGTGTCATTACTACTTGGATACCTTGGTGGTTTTATTACTTTCACATCCTCCAGGATACCTAACATAGTATCTTGAACAAGTACATACTCAGTAAATATCTAAGTGAGATGTATTTCATTATAAGAACCTATTTTAGTTTTGCAAGGAAGAGACCATTAGAAATTTAACTATGGGGACTCCCCTTGTGGTGCAGTGGTTAAGAATCCGCCTGCCAATGCAGGGGACACGGGTTCGAGCCCTGGTCTGGGAAGATCCCACATGCCACGGAGCAACTAAGCCCGTGCACCACAACTACTGAGCCTGTGCTCTAGAGCCCACGAGCCACAAGCTACGCAGCCTGCGTGCCACAACTACTGAAGCCCACGTGCCTAGAGCCCACGCTTCACAGCAAGAGAAGCCACCGCACTGAGAAGCCTGCGCACCGCAACGAAGAGTAGCCCCCGCTCGCCGCAACTAGAGAAAGCCCACATGCAGCAATGAAGACCCAACGCAGCAAAAATAAATAAATTAATTAAATAAAATTTAAAAAAAAATTTAACTGGGAAAATAACCCTGAATACCTACAAATACTAAGTTTTCTTTTATCTCCTTTAACCTTGAGGCTAATTATTTCCTTCCAGTTGCTATTCAGTTTTATTGCTACTGAGAGCTGTTTGGTTTTATTGCTACTAAAGAGGATGTCAGTCTAGTTTTAAGTCTACTGCTGGCTTTCTGAATGTCTTCGGCTGGTAGCTTGACTTCTCTGTGCTTCTGTCTTACATTCTAAGTATTGATAATTGATTCCTTATCTAACTTACGGAAGAGTCGCTCAGGTTTGAATGATACATCTCTAGACCACTCTGAACCTCTGGTGGAAGAAAGAGCTAAAGGGTGGGGTGTTACGATTTTACCACTTTCTACGTTAAATGTTACGCCATGTGGTAAGCTAACATTGTCTTTTTCAATAGCTGTTCGTGATCGCATGGTTCCTCCCCCGCCACCACCCCACCATCTCTATGCGAAGGCCAACACCTCATCTGCCATCTTCCTGCACTGGAGGAGACCTGCGTTCACCACTGCACAAATAATTAACTACACCATCCGCTGCAACCCTGTTGGCCTGCAGAATGCTTCTTTGGTTTTATACCTTCAAACGTATGTAGCTTCTATTAATGGTGGTTTTCTTTGCTCTCCTCCCCACTCACACTTCCTTCTTTACTATCTTGGGCCAACTTGAGCTTCAGCTGTAAGCATTTGTCTCAGAACTTATCTTACTTATGTTAGGGCGGGGGATTTTGCATCTTTACCATATTCAGTTCTGAAAACCGCATTTATTTTGAAATTTAATTTTCATAAATGATTCTTTGTTGTTGTTTCCCCAGCCTCATGCAACAAGATTAGACAAGAAACTATCAATATGATGACTTTCAAGTAGCTAAACTTAGCATATTGAAAGAAGGAAACAAGTCAATTTTCATGCTGGCATCAAAAAATAAAGCTAGTTATTCTGTTTGCTAGGTTATAGTTAGAAAGATGCCCATCATTATACTTTAAAAGAGTGATTTGACTTAAGTATTTCAGAAGAAATCCCTTTGATTTGGGCCATTTCTATACTGTTAATTTCCTAGTTTCCTCTCAAAGAGGCAGTTTTTAGGCTTATTTCTATAATACCCAATGTAGCATTTTAATAATCAAATTAGATTGCTTTTTAATCTAAAAAAATTTTTTTAAAGAAAATGAGGAGGTAATAAATAATAACAGTAACCTGTATTAATTGGAAATACTGACAATCTTTTAGAAACAATGTGCTACCAGCATTAACTACTTTATTACTCATTATAGATCAGAAACTCACATGTTGGTGCAAGGTCTAGAACCAAACACCAAATATGAATTTGCTGTTCGACTGCATGTGGATCAACTTTCCAGTCCCTGGAGCCCCGTTGTCTACCACTCTACACTTCCAGAAGGTAAAGAAAGCAGCTCCCCTGTGGGTTTTATCTACGTATTATACACACACACACACACACACATACACACACACACACACACACACACGTCACTTTGAAGAAGATACTACCCTGCTTGCCACCTACCAGTCTACGTGTATGTATTTATTTTGTTTCTTAACTTTTGAAGTTTCTTTTCCTTTATTACAGTAAAAATATTTTTCTTCTCAATGTATTGCACAAGCAAGTGGGCTTAAATTTAGGGTCTCTTTAGGGGGTGCTACATTTTCTAAGAACAGGTGTGCTGTGCAAGGCTGCACCCAAGTAATTTAAAATGGAAGAAAGTGAGTAACATATTTAATGATGTTAGGAGCCCACATTAAAATCTAACGTGAACAGTAGCTTGATGCTGTGCATAGTGCAGTATAGATGATACCTGATTGAGCACCAATTCTGTAGCTTACCAACGGCAGTTGCTAAAATATTTCATGTCTCTAAACCTGCATTTCCTTTTTTTAAAAATTAATTTTTATTGGAGTATAGTTGCTTTACAATGTTGTGTTAGTTTCTGCTGTACAGCAAAGTGAATCAGCTGTATGTATACATATATCCCCTCTTTTTTGGATTTCCTTCCCATTTAGGTCACCACAGAGCACTGAGTAGAGTTCCCTGTATATATACAGTATATAGCTGTATATATACAGCTATATACAGTAGGTTCTCATTAGTTATCTACTTTATACATAGTATCAATAGTGTATATATGTCGGTCCCCATGTCCTAATTCATCCAACCCCCCCCACCCCTGGTATCCATACATTTGTTCTCTACATCTGTGTCTCTATTTCTGCTTTGCAAATAAGTTCATCTGTATCATTTTTTTAGATTCCATATATAAGCGATATTATGCGATATTTGTTTTTCTCTTTCTGACTTACTTCACTCTGTATGACAGTCTCTGGGTCCATCCACGTCTTTGCAAATGGCACAATTTCATTCCTTTTAATAGCTGAGTAATATTCCATTGTGTATATATACCACATCTTCTTTATCCATTCCTCTGTTGATGGACATTTAGGTTGCTTCCGTGTCCTGGCTATTGTAAACAATGCTGCAGTGAACATTGTGGTGCATGTATATTTTGAGTTATGGTTTTCTCCAGGTACATGCCCAGGAGTGGGATTGCTGGGTCATATGATAGTTCTATTTTTAGTTTTTTAAGGAACCTCCATACTGTTCTCCATAGTGGCTGTATCAATTTACATTCCCACCAACAGTGTAAGAGGGTTCCCTTTTCTCAACACCCTCTCCAGCATTTATTGTTTGTAGATTTTTTGAATATGGCTATTCTGACCAGTGTGAGGTGATACCTCATTGTAGTTTTGATTTGCACTTCTCTAATAATTAGCAATGTTGAGCATCTTTTCATGTGCCTCTTGGCCATCCATATGTCTTCTTTGGAGGAATGTGTATTTAGTTCTTCTGCCCATTTTTTGATTGGGTTGTGTTTTTTTTGTTTTTGTTTTTTTGATATTGAGCTGCATGAGCTTTTGTATACTTTGGATATGAATCCCTTGTCAGTTACCTTGTTTGCAAATATCTTCTCCCATTCTGAGGGTTGTCTTTTCGTCTTGTTTATGGTTTCCTTTGCTGTGCAAAAGCTTTTAAGTTTAATTAGGTCCCATTTGTTTTTTTTTGTTTTTATTTTCATTACTCTAGGAGATGGGTCAAAAAAGATCTTGCTGCAATTTATGTCAAAGAGTGTTCTGCCTATGTTTTCCTCTAAAAGTTTTATAGTGTCCGGCCTTACATTTAGGTCTTTAATCCTTTTTGTGTTTAGGTGTTAGGGAGTGTTCTAATTTCATTCTTTTATATGTAGCTGTCCAGTTTTCTCAGCTCCACTTATTGAAGAGGCTGTCTTTTCTCCATTTTATATTCTTGCCTCCTTTGTCATAGATTAGGTGACCATAGGTGTGTGGGTTTATCTCTGGGCTTTCTATCTTGTTCTGTTGATTTATATTTCCATTTTTGTGCCAGTACCATACTGTCTTGATTACTGTAGCTTTGTAGTATAGTCTGAAGTCAGGGAGCCTGATTCCTCCAGCTCCATTTTTCTTTCTCAAGATCGCTTTGGCTCTTTGGGGTCTTTTGTGTTTCCACACAAATTGTAAAATTTTTTGTTCTAATTCTGTGAAATATGCCATTGGTAATTTGATAGGGATTGCATTGAATCTGTAGATTGCTTTGGGTAGTATAGTCATTTTCACAATATTAATTCTTCCAATCCAAGAACATGGTATATCTCTCCATGCATTTCCTTTTCTCTAGAATGATGGTGAAGGTGTAGATGGTCTGTAAGGACCATTGCAGCTCTATTTTAATGATGCTGAGAGAAAACAAAGGATATTTATTTAAGTGAGCATTGGGCTGTTTTGCTATGGTTTTGGCAATATTCCATATGTGAGGTAGTGCCTAAAACCAGCTCTTCACACCTTTAGCTCATATTGAACATGGGCTCCACTAAAATCCCAAGACTTCACTACCTTTCATAAATATAAGGTATTAGTCTAAGATAGATATAAGGTAAAGGTAGATAAGATATAAGGTAAGGTAGATATAAGGTAAAGTCTGTTCTATAAACTCACTGATTTACAATGATTTGGAGAGTAACTGAATGTTTCAGTCTCAGAAGTATTTCTTGAGTGGCTTCCTAGATCAGATTAAATATACATTCTATGCATTTTAGTAAGAAATGTAGTTTAGCTTCAGTACCTAATAGAGTGAGTAATGCACAGGTGCCCTGGTGGAACTGTAAACCTTTCTAGTTGTCCATGTGGCAAAACAATATAAAGAGCCCTAAAAATGCTGACAACCTTTGACTTAGTAGTTCCTCATCTAGGAATCTACCACCTCCTTTATATATTTTTAATGTTTTAAACATTATAAAAATGAAATGAGTTTTCAGATAAAGAAGAGAAAAATCGTATTTTGATATTGTCACTAATGAGCTGTAAAAGCTGTGATTTTGAGATGTTTTTATAGTAGTTTCTAGTTTTTTAAACTCTTATCTGTGCCTGTCCAGGTATTTGAGTACTTAATGACCATTTTCTCCTAATACAATATTTTCTACATGTGTGCACAGCACCAGCAGGCCCACCAGTTGGAGTGAAAGTGACATTGATAGAGGATGACACTGCCCTGGTTTCTTGGAAACCTCCTGATGGCCCAGAGACGGTTGTGACGCGCTACACTATCTTGTATGCATCCAGGAAGGCCTGGATTGCAGGAGAGTGGCAGGTCCTACACCGAGAAGGTATATATGATCATAATTTACCAAAGGGCATGAAAAGTCAGGTTATTAATGATAAGGAAACAAAGGGAAAGAGGGATCTAGAGTTTGTTTTGAATTTATGTTTATGAGGTAACAAATGATTAAGGATTTTAGTTTTGTTCAAAGGACATTGGGAAGCCATCAACATACTTTAAGCATGAGCCTGATTTCACACTTCAGAAAAATCACTCTGAGTATTGTGAATAGAAGAGGTTTGGTAGAGGAGGAGTAGAGGTAAGAGTAATGCAAGGAGACTAGGCAGTGATTGTTGCGGTCCAGGAAAGAGAATGATAAGCCCGGGTTAGGGTGGCAAGGAGTGAGATGGAAAGAAGAGGGTGGTTGAAAGACAGTAAGGAGGTAAAATTAACAGGACTTGGTCACTAAGGGAGGGAGAGAGAAGGTAAGGAAGTGAGAATTGTTATAGGTAATTACTAGATTTCCAGTGGTTGTGTGTCTTGCACTGGAGTAGCAAACACTGGAGGAAGACCTGGTTTAATGGAGAAGACTTTTGTACAGCTACTAAAATGGTCCACATGCAAATAAATTGACCCATATGAATATTAGGGTCCACTTAAGTACAGGGAAAAGCTGATTAGGGCTTAGGAACACTGAATTTAAATTGTTTAATACCAATTTTATTTTGGCTGAGAAAAACTGTATTCTAGAATTTAACATTCTTACTTCATACTGTTATAATATGCCCTTTTTAAATTTTGGAATCTTTCATTTGGACAGGTCTCATATGCCAATGTTTGGATGGACCATCACATAAATAGTATAATTTCATGATTTTGATACTTCTTTTAACTTTTTATTGAATTATAGTTGATTTTGATACTTTTTAAATTCAGACATGCATGCTAAGAACTGTTTTCCAGGCAATGAAAAGCTTAAGAAGGATTTTGAGAAGGAAATTTGTTTTACATCTACATATTCTAAATACTTTACAGTGCCAGGCACTTCCACATACATTTTAACTTTTAAGGGGAATATTTACCCAGTTAAGAGAATACACTCTAAGGTCACTTAATGTGGATGTAATCAATATAACACTTTTGTAATTGTAAAATAAAGAAATGGTAACAGAAGCTGGAGTTTTGATAGTTGCATATTCCTATTTTTCATTAAGCAGGTGCCCCACTAAGTAATGATTTCCTAGTCACTGAACAGCCTGGAAAGTAATAATAAGTACCTGCCAGCAATACAATTTTGTGTTTTATCCATTATCTATTGCTACCTAACAAACCACTCTAAAACTCAGCCATTTTATTTTCTCACATTCTCTGAGTCAGTAGTTTGGACTTGGATCAGCTGGGCAGTTCTTCTTTTGGTGTCTCCTGAGGTCACTCATGAGGCTCTGATCATCTCAGGGTTTCAACAGGGTGTGGGTAGCATAAAAACAGTGAGAGAATTCCAAAATCCGGGAGAGAGGGAAGAGGCCCCACACACAAAGCTTTGCAGACCTCTGCCTGATTCACATTTGCTAACATCCCACTGGCAAAATGAACCATGTAGGCAAGCCCAGACTTAGTGTGGGAAGGGACTGCCCACAGGTATGGAGAGATGGAAGCATAATTTATGCAGGGCTATTCATCTTACAGTCTGCCACAATATTCTTAAAATATATAATTCAGTTTTCATTAATTAATTCCAAAATGATTTATTGACACAACATTTGACCAAGTGACTAACCTGATTTAATGAGTGTTATATAAGTACTAATAAAAGAATTTTGATCTCATGAGCACGTATTTCCTTTGGCTCTTCATTTGTACCTGCCTAAAAAGAAACAGTATTTAGTTTTGGTTCTTTTTAATGCATTCATTTGTCAGTTTCAGACAAGGCCCAGAAAACAACATTTTTGCCTCATTGATGGCCCAATAGCGAAATGAATTGTAATTAGAGGTTTTTACTTCTGTACAAGCCTTCCTAACTATATAATAAAGCATAGGGGGAAAAATTCTATTTTTGCCATTATGGTGCTTGTGTAAGTTTAAGAAACATTATCAGTGCAGAGCTTTTGTCTTTTGTTAAATGTAGGGAACCTCTTTCATAGCTAATGCTAGTAATTCATAGAGAACAAAATAAACAATATAAGTAAAAAGCAATTGAGTTTACTTTTTTCAGAGAGAAAAATATAAAGAGTTTGAGGGGGCTTCCCTGGTGGTGCAGTGGTTAGGAGTCCGCCTGCCAATGCAGGGGACGCGGGTTCAAGCCCTGGTCCGGGAGGATCCCATGTGCCGCGGAGCAGGTAAGCCCGTGCACCACAGCTGCTGAAGCCTGCGTGCCTGGGGCCTGTGCTCTGCAACATGAGAGGCCACCTATGAGAGGCCTGCGCAGTGCCGCGGGGAGTGGCCCCCACTTGCCGCAGCTGGAGAAGGCCCGCATGCAGCAATGAAGACCCATGGCAGCCAAAAAATTAATTAATTAATTAATTAAAAGAAAAGAGTTTGAGTTACTTATAAACAAAAAGCAAAGAATACAACATGGCATTTAAAGAAAAAAAGAAATTAGTCTATAGTATCTAATTTTGGCAACTTTTGGAAAAGATAATGGTGTAGAAAAATTGGGGGAAAAAAGAGAAAGACTATCAGTGTCTCATATATATCTATTAATCTGCTATACGTATTATGTTTATACACATTTATGTGTATAATTAATTCACATATTTATTGCCAAGTGGAACAAGATTTTTTTCATTAGTCAAAACATTTAAAAAATGTTCCTGGTGACCATATATTTGTGGCTAAAATGAGACATTGTAAAATGAGTTAGCAGAAATGCAGTATGAAATTATGCCTGTGTGTAATTTAAAGTGGGTCAGAAATTACAGCCTTTACCTTCCTGATATTGCTGTAAATCAGCACAAAGTACTCAATTATTTAAACCTACAAGGCACTGTAGGAAATCATGCTCTACTACAGCAGTTTCTGGACTCTGTTCCTTACAGCATTAGTTTCCCAAGATCATAAAGGCGCCCTGCTTCAAAAAAAAAAAGTTCCATAACTAAAAAAGTTTGAGAAACATCATATACCGTTTCCTCCTATTAGAGATTGACATCGGAAATTAAAGTCCTTCAGTAAAGGAATCCATTTAACTTAATATTTACCAAATAACTTGGACTACTAATAGTAAGAACATATTGATTTATTAAATATTGAGGGATTACTATGTGCCAGGCTCTTTTCTAGGCATTGGCAATACCACAGTGAACAACAGAATGTCCCTTTCTCATTAGCACTTACATCTCAGGTAACAAACAAATATATAAATATTCAGGTAGTGTCACGAGTGCTAAGAAGAAAGCTACAATAGGGGAAAGAATAAAGTGATGGAGGTAGTGGGATAAGTTCTTTTGAAAGAAATGACATCTGAGCAGAGCCATATGGGTATCTGGGGGAAGTGCAAAGGCCCTGAGACAGAAGTGTACTTGGCATTTTAGAGGAACAACAAGACGGCCAGGGAGGCTAGAGTGAGGGGAAGTGGGAAATGAGGTGGAGAGGTAGCCAAGGGAAGATCAGGTAGGCCAGACTTCCTGGACCACGGATTTTTTTCTAAGAGGGATGGAAGACATTGATCTGATTTACATTTTGAAAGGATTACTTTGGCAACCCCCTAACAGCCTACCTGAAAAATTGACTATAAGGAGGTAAGAGTAGAAATTGGGAAACCATTTATTTTTTTCTTTTTTCTTTTTTTTAAAGTATATTTTATTTTATTATTTATTTATTTATTTATTTATTTTTGGCCACGCCATGGGGCATGTGGGATCTTAGTTCCCCGACCAGGGATTGAACCCATGCCCCTCACATTGAGAGCGTGGAGTCTTAACCACTGGACCACCAGGGAAGTCCCTGGGAAACCATTTAATTCGCAGGTGTCTTTGTGAGAGCCAATGGCAGTTTGGCCAGGGATAATAACAAGGAAGGTAATAAGAAGCTATGAGAACCTAACTTGAAAGAACAGTCTACTCGATTTGCCACAGATTGATGTGGGGTATAAGAAAAAAAAAGAAGCAAAATTGGTGGGGGAAATCAAAAGTTTGATTTTGAACATGTTACATTTGAGATGCCTCTTGGATGTCCAAGTTAGAGAGGTTGAATAAGCGGTGGGAGGGTTAAGTTCATGGGAGAGGTATGGACTAGTGGTATAACTTAGAAGTCATCAGTATGGAGATGAAGTTAAGACTGTGGAATTGAAAAAAAAAATCACCTAGTGTGGACAGAAGAGAGAAAGGTATGAGACTGCATACTGGGACTTTTCTCCAACCGTAAAATCTTACGCTTTGCTTTTTTTAAATTAATTAATTTATTTTATTTTACTTATTTTTGGTTGCGTTGGGTCTTCGTTGCTGCACGCGGGCTTTCTCTAGTTGTGACGAGCGGGAGCTACTCTTCATTGTGGTGCACGGGCTTCTCACTGCGGTGGTTTCTCTTGTTGCAGAGCATGGGCTCTAGGCACGCAGGCTTCAGTAGTTGTGGCACATGGGCTCAGTAGTTGTGGCCCACGGGCTCTAGAGCGCAGGCTCAGTAGTTGTGGCTCACTGGCTTAGTTGCTCCACAGCATGTGGGATCTTCCCGGGCCAGGGCTTGAAGCCGTGTCCCCTGCATTGATGGGCGGATTCTTAACCACTGCACCACCAGGGAAGCCCCCAGAGTCTAATATATTCTGAGAGGTTTTTTGTTTTTTTTTGTTTTTTGTTTTTAGCATGAAACAGTGTTTTATTGTATAGGTTAAAAGCATTTGTAAGATTTGATAAATCTTTACTGAGTAGTGTATAAGTCAGGGTGCTCCAGAAAAAGAGAACCAATAGGATTTGCATGTGTGTGTGTGTATGTATGTACAGATAGGTAGGTAGGTAGGTAGATAGAGAGAGAGAGAGGAGAGAGAGAGAGAGAGATTGAGATTGAAGGAACTGGGGATGCTAAATCTGAAATTTGCAGAGCTGGTCAGCAGGCTAGAAATTCTGACAGGAGTTGATGTTGAAGTCTTGAGTCTGGAGGCAGAATTCTTTCCTCTTCAGGGGTACTCAGTCTTTTTTCTTAAGGCCTTAAACTGATTCGATGAGGCCCACCCGTATTATGGAGGGTAATTTGCTTTACTCAAAGTCTACTGGTTTAAACATTAATTTCATCTTAAAAAAGAAAACTTCACAGCCATATCTAGACTGGTGTTTGAGCTAGCAACTGGACACTATTGCCTTGCCACGTTGATATATAAAACTAACCAGCATAAGTACCCATTAGGCACTAAGCATTGCTCTGGACACTGGGGACACAGCAGTGAACTAAAGAGAGGAGGTCCCTGAGCCCCGTGAAGCTTGTGTTCTTATAAAAGTCTGAATGTCATTTCCAGGGTGAGTTGGGGGTGGGAGGGGCAGACAGAGGAGGAGCTGGGGAGGTTGGGGTCTGGGAAGCCAGAGAAGAGACACGTGATAGCGTGAAGGTATGGGGTGATGTTAAGACTGGAGTGACAGCGGTGTGCCTGGAGTGGAAGGCGCTAATTGGAGGCAAAATGAATAGTAATTAGTATTTGGGGATGGACACCAACTCTTCATTTTACAGAGAAGAAAACTCAGATCTGGAGAGGTGATATGACAAGTTCAAGATCTTGTGACATATGGTGACATTCTTTTTTTTTCCTATAAATTATTTATTTATTTTTGGCTGCGCTGGGTCTTCGCTGTGGTGCGTGGGCTTCTCATTGCAGTGGCTTCTCTTGATGCGGAGCATGGGCTCTAGGCGCATGGGCTTCAGTAGTTGTGGCACGTGGGCTCAGTAGTTGTGGCTCGCAGGCTCTAGAGCGCAGGCTCAGTAGTTGTGGCGCACAGGCTTAGTTGTTCCGTGGCATGTGGGATCTTCCCAGTCCAGGGCTTGAACCCGTGTCCCCTGCATTGGCAGGCGGATTCTTAACCACTGCGCCACCAGGGAAGCCCTGCTTTTATATTTTAAATGAACATTCCTTTGGTAACAAATGGCTCATATTTTAGTATAAGTTCAGTTGGTATTTACTGAGAATTATCTTGTGCAAAGCATTATGCTAGCCACCTTCAGCTGTTCACATGTGAAAAACAATTTCTGTCCTCCAGAAAGGGAAGAGGGGAGATCCGAGGTGAGGAGGAAGACTTACTTTCATTGAGTGTATACACTTGTGTCAGACACTTGTCCATGGTAGTTCATTTAATCCTTATAACAATTATATGAGGTGGGAATTATTGCCCCCACGAGGAAAGTAAAGTTCAGTGACATGCCCCAAGTTGCAAATTACTTAATTGGTAACGTGCCAGGACTTGATCAACATTGATCCAACGCCAAGCCTGTTCCACTGTCTGGTGTGTGAAACTCCTAGTCTAGCTAAAAGTTCAGACGCTCTAAAAGGTTGTAGACTGAAATAATCACACCAGCTGGAATTTAGACCGTTTGCTGAGAGAATATAGGGACAGTCAGATCACTTTAATATTTGGGAACTGGTTTAACTGTGCTCATATGGGAACCAGAATGTTAAGTTTCCTTTTTTTTGTCTGAAGGAAGACTTTCTGTGGGAGAAAGGGGAGTGTGCATACACACACATACACACAAAGCTCAACCATTTGTAATGTTTAAATTAAGCGAAAGAATTTTAATTTCAGGGAGTGATTGGTTTTGCCAAACACTTTCTAAAATTAAATGTAAAGTATGGTAAAATGGAGACTCAATTTATTTATATGTTGGTGAAGAAATTGAAATGTTCTTCCTTCTAGCTAATGGTAACATGTCACAATACGTTGTTGCTTTTTAATTCACCTGCCTAAGAGCAAGTGGCAGTGGAAAGACTCTTCCTGATTCTAAATAGGGGTCAGTGTGTTTATTCAACAGTTGTGTATTCAAGTAGCTCACGCTCTTTCTAGGCCAGGTTGAAACCGGAGCACATGAAAGCAAACCGCGTTCAGCTCCTTGCACTGCCACTGGGTTCGGCTCCCTCCCACCATGTGACCTGCAGAGGTAGCCTCTGAGTCATGGCCTCAGCTCTAAGATCACCCTGCGTTTTGCTTGCATAATGAACTATATTGTGGCAAGTGCACTAGAGTAGCCAGCTCTGAGCTGGCGGTGACAGCTACCAGCTGTTGTAAGCTCTCTAAAACTATTTATTGTAAGGGTGCCCTGCATCAGGAAAAAAATGAGAAGAAATTACCCCAGGGAAGCTAGGTTTCCCTGTGAATATCCACACACAAATGCAGTGCAAGAACAACTTCCTGGTTGAATTTCTTTTATACCTGCTTTCTTAACATTAGGACTAATTCCTGGGGTGGGATTCCCTTTGTAAGAAAAATACTTCAGTGCCGTGGCAGGACAAGAGCAGAAAGACGCCTCAAGAAATAGCAGTGCCCAAATAGGAATCCTTCTTGGCAGTCATACCATCGGAGAAGATACCTTTCAATACCAAATATATATAAATTCAAATGATGATTACTTTTGGAGAGAAGTAGATGCTAGCCAGGTTGCTGGTGATAATTTTGATAGTTAATCTGGGGTCTCGGCCTTCAACACCCTGAGGTTCCTACATAACTTTGGCATCTTCTTGCCTGTTTATATTCAGGAAATCTTAGATAATGATTAGGAGGGTGAAAAATGTATTCATACTTTCAAGAATAATTGTTGTTTCTAATTCAAGAAATAAGAACAAAATCATCTATCACAGTTACTGTAAGTGGTTTAAACATTTCTAAAAGAAAAATAAAAAAGATACTCATTGGAGTTCCCTGGCAGTCCAGTGGTTAGGACTCAGCGCTTTCACTGCAGTGGTCATGGGTTCAGTCCCTGGTCAGGGAACTAAAATCCTGCAAGCGGTGAGGCGTGGCCAAAAAAAAAAAAGAGTCTCACATTGGATTTTTTAAATCTACTTGTAATTGTTGAATCTGAGTTCATTGTGTTATTTTGTCTTTACCTGTGTTTGAAATATTCCATAATAAAATGTTTTTAATGCTATTTGTATCCATACCTATGTAAAGAGTAAAAAATTACATATATGTTTATATTTTTTTTTTGGTAAAAAAAAGTGTGTATTTATATATATATATGTATATACATATATGTATCCAAACAAAAATACATGTTGATTTTACGAGCTACTCTTAAAACAAAGTTACAGAGAAGGATTATATAGGGGCAGTGTGCATGGCACAATGTTAAATGAAAACTCTAGGATATAAAAATGCATGTAGTAAATATGTACTCACACATGTACAGTACACACATACACGTACACATACAAATACACAAAAATGTTAACAATGGGAGATTGTCATTTTATTTATATTTATCTTTATTTTACAGATGTTTTATAATAAATGTGTTATTTTTATAATCAGAAAAATATTTTAAAAATAAAGGACCATGGTTGTGTGATTAAAAGAATAAATAAAAGATAGTTTACTTAATTTGTAATTGATATATTTATAGGGGCAATAACCATGGCTTTGCTAGAAAACCTTGTGGCAGGAAATATATACATTGTCAAGATATCTGCATCCAATGAGGTAGGAGAAGGACCCTTTTCAAATTCTGTGGAGCTGGCCGTACTTCCAAAGGAAACTCCTGAATCAAATCAGAGGCCCAAGCGTTTAGATTCTGCTGATGTCAAAGGTCTGTATACTGCCATAATCATTGATTTTCCTTAAGAAAAGAAAACACACATACTTTTTCCCAGCTCCCCTCTGCTTTATTTCTGCTCCTACCATGACCACGTCCCTAAACCCATACTCGGCTCCTTGAATTCTCGCTGGCGAGGTTCTGATGCTGTGGAGCTGCATGGTGCTCTCTGCACTCCTAGAAGGAGAACACACTTACCTCAGAACTAACCGCGGTTTTCAGACCGCTGTGTCCCAGTTACTTCTCTTCCCAGCTGTGCATCCACCAAGACAGATGAGCCACATCACCCCTGAGCTGATGGGAGCAGGCGTCTGGGGGTCTGTGGAAATAAATGGCAGTGATGGTTGTGGTGTTCAAGCTATGAAGAGCATGGTTTTCATTAAGAGTTTTCCCCACCAAAAACAACAAACAAACAAAAACAAAAAACCCATCCTCTCCAGAGTGAAAGTTATTTCTCTCCAGAAAGCAATTGGAAAAAAATACCTTTAAAGAGCCGTTCTCACTCCACTCAGGGTATCGTCCTTCTGTTCTGAAGGACGCCGGGGGCCCCCTGTGACCCAGGACTAGACAACTCCTTTTCCTCTCTCTGGGGGAGGGGGCCTGGGTGGCGATGCAGGGTGTGGCAGGGACAGCTTCAGATCGAGGAGATGCCAGCTGAATTCATGGCGGGATCAAAGGCTCTTAGTTCCTCAGAGGATAGTCATTCAGTATTGTGTGCGCTTTGGGGATGGACACTGGGAAGGAGAGAGAGAAACAAAGAGAAGGGCAGGGCAGTCGGATTTAAGCACAGGAAGGAGGTAGCCACAGTAGCTGCCATATCATCAGGGGAAGCGGAGAGCAAGGCTCATATCCGCTTCTCAGATACCTTGCTAGTCAAAGTGCCTAGAGACCAGCAGCGTAAATGGCACCCGGGAGCTTGTCAGACATGCAGAATTGTGCGTGGGCTCTACCCCAGACCTCGTGAATCAGCGTCTGCATTTTAACATATCCCCTAGTGACTCTTATGCACATTAAAGTTTGAGAAGCACTGCTGTGTAAATGAAAATACATAAATGGAAAACTAATCTTCAATATACAGATCTGCTTTTAAGGTAATATGACATGAAAGCTACCCTTTGGCCTATCAGTGAACATCTATGCCTTGTGCCTTTTAGCGTTATAAATTATGAACTGATGTTCATGTTTGATATAATAATATAATACCTGGAACTCATATTTAGAATCTTCAATATGAGACGATAAGCCAATTTTAAGGTCACTGATAAAAGAGTAATACGTCTTTTTTGCTTAGACACAGATACTGTCAAAAGTTTTCCTATGAGAGGAAGGCAAATTATTGAAAAGCTAATATCTGAGAATTATGATAAATGGAATCATTTATTTTTCTGATTGACTCTGAGTACATGTGTTTCCCCTTCTAGTTTATTCAGGCTATTACCATCTGGACCAAAAATCAATGACCGGCATTGCTGTAGGTGTTGGCATAGCCTTGACCTGCATCCTCATCTGTGTTCTCATCTTGATATACCGAAGTAAAGCCAGGTGTGTTTCCATTGCTGGAGATGTTGATGTGGTTAAAAAACATTTAAATTACAGTAACCACAGAAACAAATTGAAATCAAGTGCCTTTTAGAGTAACTGGGATTTTTCACTTTAAAATGAATGTATTATTACTTGGGTTCTTACAGCTATAGAGATGTGCTCACTTTGGAAGATTATTCTCTCACCATTTGAAAAAAGTTACTGTACCAACAAACTACTCTTAAATGAGGACCTAGTTTTCTCATTTCCTTGGTATTTTGAGAAACACAAAGTATATCCTTTGGATTTTTTAAAAAACTAACCCACTTAATATGATGTATCTGCTGATTGAGGGATTCCTTACTGACTGGAATATTTTCATATTTAAGTAGCCTGAAATGTCTGAGTCACTTGAGAGCTCTACCCTCACCACCACAGGTCATATGTTTGGGATTCTCCAGACATGGATTAAAACAAATGTAATAACTAGGGATTAATTCTCTATAAACTCTTGTCAGGCAATTTTATCAGTGCTTTTGACTTCAGCTAAATTCTCAGCATTCAGTGAACCTCTCTGTTTCTAACCTTTTATATTTTGGCTTTTGCTTTCATTTATTAAGGTTCTTTATTTAAAAAAATCAAAGTCAAATACACATCATTTTTAGGTAATCTCCATCACTAGACTGTCTCCATTATCATAGGTTTTGCAGAGTTTATTCTATATGTTTTTGGTACTTGTGCATAGAAACACACTCAGAAAACATGTTAATGAAAGAGTTAGTTCTAAAGTTTTTTGTATATGGAACTGGCTTAATTTTATTTTCCAAGTTTCTCACTTCAAGATTTTTTTAATGAAATCTTTATGTACATTGTTTTAGTGATGCCCAAATCTTGCATAAGTGCTACTGTAAATTTGTCATCGTTAATTGTTACGTTAGTGTGACAATCTGCAGACCTGAAGGAGAACATGTAAATTTTTTAAACTATAGTTTCTGCGTATATTATAAATAAGCGACAATAATAAATAATAGTACTTTATAAATATTAAGGTTTTTACTAAGTGTAAAGAGTAATTTTATATAAACAGACCTTGGGACAAAAAGAAAGAAGCCTTCTCACATCATAAAAGTTTACAGCAGTGAGTTGGAGTTATAATCTAATAGTTTCTAAAGATATTTGAGAAACAAGCATTAAGGAACTCCATTGTTTGCAAAGTTGCGAACTTCCCGGATTTCACCAAATTTGGTACATTTGCTTCTCTCTTCTTGTGGACTTAGAAAATTTCCTTTCCTTGCAATATTTCAGGAAATCAACTGCCTCCAAGACAGCACAGAATGGAACTCAACAATTATCTCATACCAGTGCCTCCCTAGCCAGTGGAAATGAAGTAGGAAAGAACCTGGAAGGAGCTCTAGAAAATGAAGAGTCCTTAATGCCAATGATCATGCCGAACAGCTTCATCGATGCCAAGGTACTCTGAGCTGAGGGACTGTTGTGCTACGTAATCCTTCCTACCATTCATCTTCTCTTTATGCATAAAATCATCTTACCAAAGAATTGTATGTTGAATGTATTGTGTCCATACTCCACATAATGAAATGTGAAACTGTTTCACTCAGATCCTTCCTTGCATACAATATTTGGGGAGAAGATAGGGATAGATAAAAGAATAAAAGATGAAGATAAAGAAAATATGAGAAAGTAGCATAAATTCAATTAGTTCGGATTATATGGAGCTGAGATGTCTTAAATAAGGACATCAAGGTCATCAGTCCATATTTACTATAATTTGGATTGTTCTGTGTATACTGGATGGACAATTTTTTATTAATCCATTCTAAACTTAGTTTATTTGATTTTAGAACTAAATGGAGCCTCAGAACATTCCAAATGTGAATGAAATTTTTTTAAATACAGAGTATATAAATAGATGTCTCAAGATCCTTCCCTGTATGGCCTTAGGAAGTTGGATATAGTAAAGAGGTGTCATTGGAGGATATTACTTCATGTCCTTTCCACTATGTGTAATAATAGTACAGCGATAAGCATTATGAACACCAACTGAAAATTATTTTTAGTCACATTGCAGCATTAGATATCGTGCATTATTATAATAGCCCTCATAACCAATGTGCTGTAAATTAAGTATCCGCAAACTATAGCCCAGCCCAGGCCAGCCTGCAGCCTGTTTTTGTATGGTCATCTCTGAGCTAAGTATGTTTTTCACATTTTTAAAGGGTAGTTTGGGGGGAACAAAAAAGGAGGAAGAGGAGAAAGTGCAGCAGAGGCCATGTGTGGTCTGCAAAGCCTAAGACATTTACTATCTGCCCCTTTACAGGAAAAGTTTGCCAAATCCTGCTATAAATTCTTCTTCCCCAACCTTTCCCTAAAATTTAGAATACCAAAAATATAACAAAATTTCAGGCAATTTTGATGTTAAATTTTATATAATTATATTTAGCAGATGCAATTTACGTGTATCTAGCACAGTAAATATATATATACTATATATATTATGGGTAAATAATAGTAAATTGATTTTTGCTACTCCTGTTGTCTTTTTGTTTGCAACTTAATTTAGCTTTTATTTTCTGATACAAATGTAAGCCATTTAATTCAAATTAATCTAGAACATTAGAAGCTAAAACTTTTAAATAAGCACAGAAAGTACCAAAATACACTGTCATTCTGTTATTACTAACTTGGAACTAGACATGAGAAAGGATTGAAGAGAAGTGAAGTGGGGAGGAAGACTCTAAAATGAAAGGAGACAGAGCAGAGTGGGGGCCTGAAGTGAAGCAGAGAAGCCAGTTTGGAGGCCAGGTCTCTGAATTCCCTTGGGTTAGCCTAAGAGCTGATCCCCCGTCTATTGCCATTTTGTTGAGCATATGTGGGCCCATTTTTCTCTTCCTAAATCCTTTTTAAATTTTTCAATCATGTGGAAAGGTTGAAAAAATTTAATAAATGCACAAATAATTGTCAGTATCTTTTCATACTTTTGTATCTCTATATATTTTTGTTTGCTCTGTCATTTGAAAATAAGTTTTGGAATCCTTACACTTCACCCCAAATACTTCAGCATATATATCTCTCTTAGGAATAAACCTATTATATCTTTTTGATCACTAACAAATACCCTGTATTTGTTGTGTGCTGCTAGTGTAAAAGAAGAAATAATAATGTCTGTGATCATTTTTTTCTTTCAACATTTAAAAATTTTGTGTACTACTTGTAATAAACTGAAATCTATAATATGTGCATTTTCCCCTTTTATATCTCCAGGGAGGAACTGACCTGATAATTAATAGCTATGGTCCTATAATTAAAAACAACCCTAAGAAAAAATGGCTTTTTTTCCAAGAGTCTAAGAAGATAAAAGCTGAGCAGGTAACTCACCCATTAAATGGAAAAAATCTTTTGCTACTCCTGGTATATGAGATGGTAATTTTAAAAAGAGGAAAATGTAAATGAGTTTTTTTTTTTTAACTTCTGTGTTCTTTCTAGCCATGATTTTATTAATTTGGGGCATGACTTTATGGAAAGCCATGGGGATTGATGACCGAAATGACAATTGGAATAGTAATCAGAGCTGTGGTTTTCAGTGGGAGTTGAGGGGCAATGGAGAAAGGGATGAGGCAGGAGCCTGCATCAAAATCACTGAAGAAGCCTTTTGACATTTCACTTGCCCCAGTCATTCTGATGTGTTCCCACTCCTCGGAGAACCACGGACCTAGACAGTTCCTTCATGATTATCTTTTACCCATGTACTCGATCAGTTTGCTATCTCAGCATACATAGAATATGCAAAACCAGATTTGTTATTTTTTAAGAGCACTCTGGTATCACTGATGGTGTTTTATGTATTTTTACCTAGCCTCAAAGAAGATTTACTCAAGCGGTCTGCTTTTACCAGCCAGGCACTACCGTATTAATCAGTGATGAGGACTCCCCCAGCTCCGCAGGTCATACAGCCAGCTTCCCAAGACCCTTTGGTGTTGCAACTGATACTGAGCATTCAGCGAATAGTGAAGGCAGCCACGAAACTGGGGATTCTGGAAGGTTCTCCCATGAGTCCAATGATGAAATACACCTGTCCTCAGTTATAAGTACCACACCCCTGACCCCCAGTTCCTTCACTGGCACTGATTCGAGTGGGGATCCCTCGATGAGAAAGTGTGAAGAACATGCAGTGCCATCAGATGCTGAGCAGATTTCCTCTTCAGTTCCTCAGCCACCATCTGCCATGCTCTGCTTTGATAAAAAGGATTTTCCAATCTAGATAGCCACATCCAGGTATTCTCACCTTTAAGTCTTTCCGAAGGACAGTGAACAGGGAGCCAAAGCCTTTTGTGAAAATCATGGTATCTTATTGGGTATTTCACCTTTTTTGAATGTGTTTTGTTCCTTTATCTTTAAGCTCACGTATTTTGAATGTTTCAGTGTCAGCAATGTGAAAAGACAGTCAAGATATTTGACTGGATTATGAAATATATCACTGGAGCAAAGGGAAGACTTTTGAAAGCCCCTTTGCTGACTATCTACCTCAGTTTGCCACATGGCAAACTCAGAAGACAGCTTTGTTACCTCGTTTGTTGTGATAGTTTCTCAGCTACATAACCGATGATACTTCCTAGTAGCGTTTTGTTTTCATTGCTGTATGTGTAATGTGTGTGATCAAAGGAGTCATATAGGTAGATGAGTAAGAATGTTTATCTGAAGCTCTGATTTAAGAAACAGCAGCAACAAACTATGACCTCTGTATGGTTTGGATAATTTAACACCTCCAGCTGTGAGGACTGAAACCGCAGAGAAGAGAAAAGTGGGACTGTTGACTTTACTGAATGACCAAAACAAAAAAGTATATCTCTTTTGAGAATAGAACTGTTCAGTAGCATACAGGGACTCCTATTGTGTGTAGGGCCTTTATGTTGTGGGCATTAGAGTCTTGAGTGCTTTATCTGCTGTATCCCAAACCTCGGCCTGCCTAGAAGCCGTGCCTTTTCTACCTGCTCCTTTGCCTGACAGTTGGCCAAAGTGCACTGTCTAGTTTGCAAAGCATCCTCAACCTTTCCAGAATTAGTTGCAAAACTCCTTGCAGAAAATTGACTTTCAAAGAGAACAGGTTAGGGTTGGTGTTTTTTTTTTTTAACTCCAGCTTGGCTTAAAGGGGTAAAGAAGTTTCATTAAATATTAATAATGAAGATAAATGCAGCAGTAGACAGTAAAATGAACTTGAGGTTATCGTGGTAACAGTGCCTTCCATTATATATTATGAAGTTCTTTGCCTTATACCTTTTTAATATTCATGAAGTTGTTGAGGATAAGAGTACAAAAAGTTGCCTTAAGAGTTTCTTGGATTTTATCAGTAACTCTTTTGATGTACAGTATTTTATCAAAGCATTTTGGTTTGTTTTTGTGCAGGTTTTGTTTAGGGATAAGTATTCAGAGCTCTACCAACTTGGTTGTATTTTCTTGAATTCTTAAGAGAATTTGGTACTGTTTAATCTTCCTTCAGTGTCAATGCTGTGAATGAGGAATGCTAACTCCAGGAGTGAGTTAATCCTCTTGCTGGTTTGAAATCAGTAAACTGTTTACTTAGCCACATAGAATAGGCCTTCTTTCAGTAATGAGACAGTTACCTGTTAGGTGCCCAGCAGTGAGAGACAATAAAGAATTAAACACATGGTGTAGAGAAGGGACCCCCTTTTCCTTTTAAAAGTATTTCTTCAAATTATCTGGAAATGACTTTTGAGCTGCTTTTTAAAAGGAATCTTAATGGGTATCCCCCTTGAAACCTTTTGTTTATGGAAGTGGGGGGTCGTGTTAAATGGTGTTCTAAAGTCAAAAAAATGTTACTGGACGACAGTCCCACCTCTATCATCTTCTATCCCAGTGTCTGATGACACAGCATTTTTTGGTTGTTTTTTAATCTGTAGTTTTGTGCCAAATTGGATGTGTTCAGAAGTAGAACAGCATTAACTGCTAGCGTGCGCTTCTGAACTAAATTCACAGTCCCCCATTTAGTTATCTAAGTATGGGCTTGATGGCAAAACAAAAAAGCAGAGCTTTAGGTGAACAATCTGAGGCCAGTAAACATGCTGCTCCTGCCTTTATAGCTCCTGTTTATACTACCTCCTTTTAAACTTATTCTAGTGTTATTTTTTTTTTTCCTGTACTCAGGGAACGTTTTGTTACTTTTGAGCTGCCTCATGGAAGCATGGGCAGATTGACAGGGTATGGCGTTTTGGGGTTCATAAGTAGAATTATGTGAGGCCAACTTTTATCAATATCTAAAACTAAGGACTACAGTGAGGTCATTTTACGTTTTTAAACTTTCGTTAAAAGGCAGACAGAATCTAAAGTTGAAACGTCATCCATCGTGTCTCGGACTCTATTAATTTGAATCATTTTAAAAGCCTAAAATGATGATCTGAAGTCCTTAAGGAAAGTATTTAGTTTGTTTTGTTTTTGATGAATAGGCCCATAGTTATTGTAGATCTTTAGGCTATAACTGTTCGCTAATTATTTACCAGTACATTTTTCACTCTTTCACCTTTTCATTTTGTTCTTATATAAGATTTTTTTCATAATAATCCTATTACCAAAGAATTTTCAGTAGAAAGTGAAAATTTGACTATGATTTCCCCCAAAATTGAATTAACTAGAAACATCTATAGGTATGACGCTTATACAAGTAGTTACTAACCCAGAATAATAGGGTTTATCTTGATTGTTGTAGTTAATTAGACTAGTAATTTTAACTACCTTATTGTTACCAGAGCATTTAAAATAAGTTCTTTACCAGCAGATAGTTCCAAAGAATTTCAAGTGTAATTTTTTTTTCTTCAGCAAGTAAATCTTCAGCTATACAGTATTAAAGTATTTTGAAATTGTTGAAACTACTTGTTGTAGAGAAAAAAAAGTCTTTTCACCAAAGATAAATATTTTGGTCTCATTGAATAAGATATTTAGTGAACACCAAAGACTTCTTTTTACTTGGCCAAAGCTAGCTTCTTTGAAGTCTTAAGTATGAAATTGTAACTAAAATGTGAAGGTTCTCTTTCATCTCTCATAGTGGTGTTACTTCATGGTATTTTCACTCTGAAGGGGCTAATATGCAAATAGTAACTATTTTCTTTTCCAAAGACTTATTTGCTGTAAGTACTAATACATGCATGTCATTTTTATGCCAAATATTACAAGATACTGCTCATCAGTATTTTCATACCAAAGATCATGCAAATATATAGATTAGCCTGTAAGTAAGTAAAGATGAGCAGATTTGAAATAAATTTATTTAGAGGCTGATAGGGAATCTAGCTTTAGTAGCAAAAGATATCAAAGGGCTAAGTTTACATAATTAAAAGCAATACAATTATATTGGTATTTATCAGTGTTTTAATTCACGTACTTTTTATCAACAAATTTTTAGAAAACCAAAGATATTTAAGGTTATGTCCACATATAGGCAGATTTAGTTGTACATTAAACTGTTGTTTCTTGTTTTTATGTCAACCAAACTTGTCTCTCCAGAACCCTGTCTGTATACAAATAGCATACATAGGGACTTCCCATTAAATCTGCTGATTCAGCCACAGGATATTTTTGCCAAATGATGTGATACTTTCCTAAGCACCTTGAGTGTGAGATGTCAACAGAAATATCAGCAGGCTTTTCCACTGCAGAGCATTATGGCAACCCCTGAATCAGTCTGTGCTGTCTTCCTCCTGCTTAAAACATTACGTGGTTGACTCTGAAGGCTCGAGGCAGTCCCTTAATAATAGGGATGTTCTCATCTCTGGGGAGCAATGGGATATAACAGGGAAACGAATCATATCACTGTTTTAAGTGGCTGTTCTTTGATAGATGTGCTCTTTAAAGTTGTCCATAAATTGAAATATTTTAATTGCATCAAGGGAACAAAAATCTTTTTCATGAAATCTGGAGTTTTATATTTTGATTAGCCTAAAAGTAAGGACACAGCTTTATCCACTAAGTGGCTTTAAAAAATCAGTTTTGGCACCCCAGGGAAATTAGATCCTCAGTGAAATGCTTTTTATTTGCTTTTGCTTCAAACAAGAGCAGTGCCAATGCTGGGAACAATGACAGTGATTTGCATTGGTGTGTCTTGGCTTCATTAAGGACATATGCCAGAAACTTGCTCATGTTGACAACTCAGGGTCATTGATCAAGTCGATGAAGACACCTTTGGAAACAATTGAGTGTCACAAAAAAAGATGATTTGAAAGGTTTTTTTTTTTTAAACGCTAGAATATCCAGATGTGGTTCCATCTCAGCAGTGGCTGTAGTGATTCACACATACATTTCTATTTCATTGAATATAAATGTTTAATACTGAATGTAAAAAAAGAAAAAAAGTGCCAATACATTGAAAGAGGCATGATTTAAGACTAAACATGTATTTTGTAGACTTTGTTCCTGACGATTTGGCACATGGGTCTCTGGTAAAATTGCTTTGGTTTAATAGTCATAATTTCTGTGGGCTGTGAGCACAGAGTACAGGGTTCTGGAGATCACCATACACAACCAGTTGTCTAATTGTGAATTGTATTGATGTTTAGAAGAACACATACCTAGAATTCTGTGTGAAGTTGATTTATGCTCAGGACATAAGATCACAGGCTAATGCAATGTGTATGTTTGCAGGCTTTAATCTTCTCAGGCGGTTTCCCTTGGTAAGCCTTTGAAGGTGTTTAAGATTAACATGACAGCGTTGCATTTTTACCAGGCAGATACTGTATTATTTTCTTATTGCTGCTGAAATGAGTTACCACGAAGCTGGCCTTGAAGCAACACAAATTTATTCTTACAATTCTGTAGGTCAGAAGTCTGACACAGGTCTCAATGGGATAAAATCAAGGTTTGTTTCCTTGTCTTTTGTGGATTTTAGAAACTGTAGACCCCACCCTCTATTCTCTCTGACCCCACTTCCATTATCATATCTCTTTTTCTGACCCCAACGGGGAAACATTCTCCAGTGTTAAGGACTCACGTGATTAGCTGGGGCCCATCTGCACGATCCAGGGTACTCTCCCCATCTGAAAATTCTTAACTGAATCACCTCTGCAAAATCCTTTTTGCCCTGTATGGTAACATATTCAGGGTCCAGGGATTTGGGCATGGACTTCTGTAGGTGGCCATTCTTTTACCTACAACAGATATATTATTTCTGTAGAATTCTGATCTCCATAAAATGTCTATAGCATTACAGAGATTGGAAGTGTGAAGCCATGTGCCCCTTGGTGATCTTCAAAATGTCAAAGCTATGAAAACCTCGGCTTATCGCCTACTGAATGTTTACATTAAACTTTCTCTCTAAATCACTTGCAAAAACAGTTCGGCTTTAAACTTTTTGAATATGTGCTTTGTAAACTAACATCTCAGTTCTATGTGTTTAACAGAAAGTTTCCTAATATTTGGCTCTAACTTTATGGAATTTCATCAGATATTTTTGAAAACCGTTCATATTATAGTTGAGCTTTCTCCTTTTCTCTTAAGTGATTACGTCGGTGGGGTAGGGTTGGGGGAAAGACCTCAAACGTAGGAACTCAGAGTAGATGAGCAGGACCATGCTCAAGTTCATTCTTCATTTTCTTCTAAAAGCATTTTTTAACATTCACCCTTTCTGATTTTTAAATCGGGTCTGTTTCTTCAGCTTCACCAGCCACTGTTTGGTTTTCAGTTTGATAGCCTCTTGATTCTCCATCAGCCTTAGCAAGAACCTCCACTTGTACTTAGCAGCATGTACATCTCCTAGGAAATTTTGTCTTTGTTTTCTTTGATTTCAATTGTCCCTTTTCCTAGAAAGCTTTAGATTCCACAGCTCTAGTTTGTTCTGATTCCTGGATCATGTCAAGTCAAGCCTTCTTTCAGATTTGAAGGATAATTTATAATTATACCCTAAGTTTCAGCATTTCTTCAATGAATGAAACAAAGCTATCTCCATCATGGGGTAGAGACCATGATGCTATTCTGAGTAAGGTTAAGAGTGCTGGTCATTTTTCAGCCACTTCTGACTCTACTCCTTAGGAAGGGAGAAGGCCATTTACTGAGCGTATGCGATGTGCCAAGCACATCTTCATCCCTGCACACTGCTACATTCTGCAAGGCAAGTATTATTCCCATTTTAGAGATCAGGAAACAGGTTTAAAACCTCTAACTTGCCAAAGATCACAGCTAGTAAGTGGCTTAGCCAAGATACAAACCCAAGTTGGTCCAACTTCAGTGTTTATAGGATTTCTACTATGATAACATCATCTCAGCTAAGACATGATGTTTAATTACCTAGGCTCATAGTGCCTTCCACTGTGTCAACACAACCTGTCCACACAGTCATAGCCAATCAACAGAGAGAAGTCTGTCTTAGTTACGTTCATTTATTCAAGGAGGAATTTAGGAGGCTGGGCTATAACTCATTCTTTGTCATCTCGTGAACTCCCTTCTTCTTTAAAACCTTCTATTTCTCTTAGCGGAAACTGTGTCTGAAAGCTGATGCTTGTGCCTAGAGTTGCAGTAAACAAGGTAGGTATGGTTTCTGGAGTCCTTATCTGTTCAAGCATTTCCTTATTAGACTAGGTGTTCAGAATTGAATTTTATCTTTTGTAATTTTTCTGTAGTCCCCATATCTAAATAGAAACTTATTAACTAGAAAAAGCCAGGTGTGTAAGCAGTCATCCTTTCTTGCTAGATCTGAAGAGCATATTTGTTATTTGAATTCAACCTAATTAATTTAGGAGAGAGCAAAGTTGAGGAGAATCATATAGTAGAACAAGTATAAGGTTAGTCTTCGGCACACCTAAATTCTAGTTTTTGACCATTTTGAGAATTGTTTGGTAGGAAAGTTCTTAACCTATTTTTGTTCCTTTTCTTAACATGAAGTAAGGATACTTTGTTGTGCAGAATGAAGCAGTAGTACTTTGAAAACTTAAAAGTGTAGATAATTATAATCCAAAAGTCATTTCTATAAGGCCGTGAAACATATCTTAACAGATTTTTTTGTTTTACAGGACAGCCTTTCCAATTACATTTTGCCTGTGCTAAAATGAAAAATGTTTGCATTTCCTGTATACGCACCAAAAAAACTAACAGAAGAAAGTGGTGGATAAAAGATGTAGACTGGGATTTAAACACTCATCTTTAATGTAGGTAAATCTATAAGATGAATAGGGGAATTTACAGTGCTTTCGAGAGTACTAAACATGAAATCATCTTATCCTAATTTAAATCTTTCATTTTTTGTTATCTTGGCTTTTAAAGATCTCTCTCTTAAGGAGAGAGTCAAATATCCCCAGAGGGGTAGATGGGTAAGACAGAAGTGCATTTTTAGGATTCTTCTCTAACAGATCTACTTTTTCAAGATTATGGAGCATTTCCAAATTTCTTTAAACTATTTGGAATAAATTTTAGGGTAACACCTACTGGCACCTAATTCTAGTTTACTCAAGTCAACCTTTAAGTCTTATTGACAAGAAATATATGATTATCATCTTTTTTTTAGAGAAAGGAAATACTTTCCCTAACTTTTTCTTGAACCAGCCAATATCACTCTTAGTATAATCCATGAGATTGTGAACACCTTTCTTGATTTACTCAGGTTTATATCTTGTAAGTAGTTCATGGTATGTAGACACAGTCCTAACTTACAAACTTCATCTTTAAAAATTTATGTTACAGAAGTTTCTTTTTCTACAGAACTGTCTTTAAAAATAACAAAAATACTTAAAATTTTTACCTAAAACATTTTTCTCCCTATTACCACATTCTTTATTCTGTTTGCAAATGAAAATGATTACCGATGATTAGCAACATGAGCCTGTTACAGAAATTTGCAAAGCCTGAATACACACACATTGCCTTAGCCTATCAGTAGACTGGAGGACATATATTAAGTAAGTTTGTCTGTCTGTTGCTGTTGTTGGACAAAATTTTATGTCTGTGTATGTGCGATTTTTTTTTCTATTTTCTTTGAAGATGTGAATTAAATGAAAGTGTGGGAGCCAGTTATATTGTTTCATATTATGGGTGTTCTGGATCCTTTCACTCTGTATACCATTTTCTTGTAAGGGCAGCATTTGCAGACTAGCTAATGGACTCTAGAGCTGAGCTATTTTAATTTTATACTTGACTCAGGGGATCAGCTCTGTGAACTCCATTGCATGAAGAAAGCAAATGTTTACCTTGATTTTGAATGTACCTTTTTAATGTCTTCTTAAAACGTATTTTGCTTAATAATGTGGGTTTGTTTTCCTTTTCTAGCATCATAGTAAATATTGCCTAGTACTTTCCCCCTCCCCAGGATAGTTTATATACTGTCCTACAGGTCATGCCAAAAATGAATAAAAGTTTAAATGCCAAAATGTTTATAAAACTGCTGTCTAAATACTGATTGATTGCACAGTTTAAATAAAAGTTTTCCTTAGTTAAAAAAAGAAAAAAAAATGTTTTCTTCTACTCTTCACTTTTCTTTTGGGTGATAGAAAATGAAAACTTTGAGTTTATAGAATGATGGCTTTCATATCCTGGGATGGGATGATTATAGAGTCTACTCCAAGCAGTAGGAATAGAGCCTGTTTAAGGCATCTAAGAATTGTTTTCATCTGGCATTTACTGAATAGCAACAAGGAAATAACAATTTTCCCATTCCAGTAGATGATTGCTCACCTCAGGAACTAAATAGCCTAAAAGCTATGGGTCATCCAGACAGACACATTTCTAATTCAGGTTAAAATTTTGGTTTTTTAATATTATAAAAAATGGTTAAGAAATATTGAAAACACTTCCACTTTAAAAATCTAGAAATAACAGGTAAAATATGACCCAAACAAGCTTTGTAAGATAGCTGAATTCTTATTTTTTAGAAACTCCGAATTTGGGAGGGGAACTGAAAAACAGAACAGGAACTTCTTGAAAAGATATTGTGCTGACTGTGGAGGACATGAAAGAAAGAATTGAAACATTAGAGAACAATAAACTATATATTTAAAAAAAAGAACAAGTACATTTAAAAAAAATGAATAGAATTCCCAGAAATTAAAAAAAAAAGTCACTGAATTTTTGAAAATCTGTTAAATAGCATATCAGATACACTGAAAGAATATTCTAAAACTGGAAGATAGATGTGAGGAAATTATCCAGGATGCAGCACAATAGATAAACAGAAAATATAAAAGAGATAAACAGAAGATTCAACATACATCTGACAGGCATTCTAAAATGAAGGGGAATGAAGGCTAAGCAATTTCCAAAAAGAATATGACTAAATAATTTATGAAATCCTCAGATTCAGGAAGCATAAACCTCAGTCTAAAAATATAAAAATAAGTCCAAACTACGATGTCTTAGTGAACTGCAGAACATCAAAGCCAAAGATAAGAAATTAAAGGCAGTTTGAGGGGAAAAAATGATAAATAGATTGCACTAAGAAGATTTCTCAATAAAAGAAGCAAGAAGATGGTGGGATAATATCTTCAAAACATCGCAAAGAAAAATAACTGCAGTGTGGAGTTCTGTCACCAGATAAATTATAATTTAAATGTTAAGTAAACACAATTCTAGATACAGATATGAGTGAATTTACCACACACACACTCTTGCTAAATAAACAATAAAAGATGTACTTTAGGAAGAAGGAAATATAATACACAAGGAAAATATGAGGAGCAACAATGAGCGGGAAATACAAATCAAAAAGACAGTGAGATACCACTCCATATCCACTAGGATGACTATAATCAAAAAGACAGATCATAACAAGTGTTGACAAGAATGTGGAGAAATTAGAACCCTCATAGATTGCTGGTGGGAATGTTAAATACTGTAGCCACTGTGGAAAATAGTTTAGCAGTTCCTCAAAAAGTAACATAGTGTTACCATTTGACCCAGCAATCTCATTCCTTAGATATATACCCAAGAGAAATAAAACATGTTCATATAAAAACTTGTACAGGCATATTTATAGCAGCATTATTTATAATAGCCCCAAAGTGGAAACAACCCAAATATCCACCAACTGATGATTGGATAAATGGAATGTGGTATATTAACTTAATGGAATGTTATTCAGGAATATAAAGGAATTAAGTACTGATATATGCTACAACAAGGGTGAATTTTTTTTAATGCTAAGGGAATGAAAGCAGTCAAAACCCCCAACATATTGTATAATTCTATTTGTATGAAATGTTCAGAACAGGCAAATCTATAGAGACAGAAAGTAGATCAGTGGTTACATAGGACTGGAAGGTTGTAGTGAATGGGAAATGACCACTGGTGGGTATGAGATTTCTTTTGGAGAGATGAAAATGTTCTGAAATTGATTGTGATAATGGTTGGACAATTCTGTGGATATACTAAAAAAAACTATTGAATTGTACACCTTAAATGGGTATATTGTATGGTATATGAATTATATCTCAATGAAACTGTTCTTTAAAAATCCATGATGAGCAAAGAGAGAAATGTGGGTAAATCAGCATTGACTATATAAAACAAAAATACTACTAACTAGTTTTATATTAAAACAAGGTAAAACTAAAATACTAGACAACAATGAGCCATAAAACTAGAAGAAAAATGAGCAGAGCCAAAGTATTCTACCATTCATTTTAAAAATAACTGTATGTTAAAATTTAAGATTAAGTGCTAAAATAATAGAAATAGAATGTATCATTTCTAAGTCTGCTAATTTAGGTGGAAAAGGAAATGAAGAATACATGATCAATTTAAGAGAAGGCAGTGAAGCAGATGGGAAAAAAGCAAAAGATAATCCTGAGAAACAGAACAGAGTAATATGGTAGGAAAAATACAATTATATCTGTAGTTACAAAAAAAAAAAAAGTAAATAAACTACTCCTATTTTAAAGATTGGATTAAAAAAATCTTCCTATATGTTGTTGCCACTTAAAACTTAATGACCCCAGTCTCCCAAGGCAATAGAAATAAAAGCAAAAATATAAACAAATGGAACCTAATTAAACTTAAAAGCTTTTGCACAGCAAAGAAGACCATAAACAAAACGGAAAGACAACCTATGGACTGGGAGAAAATATTTGCAAATGATACAACCTGTAAGGGCTTAATTTCCAAAATACACAAACAGCTCAGCATTACTCCAAAGAAGTATACAAATGGCTAACAAGCACATGAAAAGATGCTCAACATCCTTAGTCATTGGAGAAATGCAAATCAAACCACCATGAAATACCACTTCACATCTACTAGGATGGCTATAATAAAAACAACAAAATTGTAAAGGAAAATAAATATTGGCAAGGATGTGGAAAAATTGGAACCTCACACATTGCTAGTAGGAATACAAAATGGTGCAGCCATTGTGGAAAACAGTTTGGATTCCTCAAAAAGCTAAATGTAGAATTACCATATGGGCCAACATTCCACTTCTAGGTACATAGCCAAAAAAATGAAAACAAAGACTGAAACAGACACTTGTACACCAGTGTTATTTGCAGCTTTATTCACAATAGCCTAAAGTTAGAAACAACCCATGTGTCCATCAATAGATGAATGGGTAAACAAAATGTAGTGTATCCATGAAATGAAATATTATTCAGCCATAAAAAAGGAATGAAGTTCTGATACATATTACAACATTGATGAACCTTGAAAGCAATACTGCTCCCCCATGAGCTAGGTTAGTAGGTAGAACTGCAAAAGAAGAAACAAAACTATCATTACATGCATATGGTGTGATTGTCTGCATAGGAAATCCAAGGAAAATCTATAGACAAACTATTGGTCCAAACAGAAGATTTAAGCAAGATTGTTGGGTATAGGATCAAAATACAAAGTACAATAGAGTTCCCATTTATCGGCAACAAATACCTACAATGTGTAATTTTAAAGAAAGGTATAATTTACCAAATCAACAATAATTAAGGATTAAAAATATATCATACCAAACGTGTAAGACTTTTACAGAGAAAATTATAAAGCTCTATTGAAGGACATATTTGAAGAACTATTTAAAGAAGGAGAGAGCCCATGTTTATGGATAGGAACATTCACTATCTTGAAAATGTCAAAACCCCCAAATCTATATGTTTAAGGCAATTCAAATGAAAATCCTAATAGGATTTCTCACAGAAATTTCCATATGAAAAAGATAATTTTGGATGCCTACCTAATCTAAATGAACAAAACACAAATAAATGAACAAAACATTAAAGACCTGATTGCAAAAAGCCCAGTAGAATTCTATATAGCACTTACTACTATTCTAAGCATTTTATGTACATTAACTCATTTAATCTTCACAACAACCCCATGAAGTAGATGCTGTTATTGTACCTATTTTGCAGATGAGGGCACTGAGGCACAGACAGGTCAAGGAACTTTCCCAAGATTATACAACTAATAAATGCAGAAGCAGAATTTGAAGTCAGGCAGCCTGGATCCAGGTGTCTGAGTACTTAACCAGTATACGTACTGATTCTCTTTTACATGTATTTACACATATATTCAGATCAATATAAACTAAAGAAAATTGATAATTAGGAAAATAGCCTTTTGTTCTATTAGATCCTCCCTGACTTCCTCCAATCCTTACCGTTCTCTCTCTCACCCTTCTTCACTTCCAGTTCACTCTAGCTCAGCCTTGTAAGAGCTATCTACTAATCTCTGTGTAAGGTATAAACCAATTGTAAAGGCTTTAGAGCCAGGTAATATAGATTTTAATAGATAACTCTTTAAAACCAGAGCAATTTTACAATCCAGAAGCATGGTGAAGAGACATCAAAATAATAGTGGAGCAACAAGTGGTGGTGAGGTTGACATTTTGGGGAAAGAGAGCCTGACTAAAATTCATTTAAATGAATGACCATGTACTCTCAAACTGTGCATGTATACATGAGTGCACATGCGTATAATGTGTATGGATTGTTAATATAATTTTGAATTTAGAAATGAAAGCTGTGCTTCCACATTTTGCTTATTTTGTAACAAAAGCTATAATAAAAATGGGAACTCTGGGAACCAGGGTTCTCATTTTAGGAGAAGAAAGATACAAGAAGGGAAACAGTAAAGGCAAAGAAGAACCATGTGAAATTGGTTTGGAATTATAGGTGTTCGTATGTATTGATATGAATTCATGGTTTAATATATTAGGATGCACCATATGAAACTGCATTTTTCCCCAGAAAAGAGTCTAGAAGCAGTGACAGTTTAGTGGCAGAGAGCACACCAAGCACTCAGAGTTTGTTTTCTAAATACCATTTCCCACTAGAAGGAACGAGGGCTCCTTGTGGGAAATTGCTTATCCTAGGGCTGGAGCAGAGACGGTATTTCATCCTGGAACACCTTGTTGCATCAGAAAGTAAGTAATAGCTCAAGAAATTATGGGATATGTTCAAAAGATGACAGGAGTCACCCAAAGGGGCTCCTACTAGCCAAATCTGGAACAAATTGAGTGTTAAAATGAATAATGAATTACTATTATAACCCTTTGAATAAATTTATTCTGATAGGAAAGAAAAAAGGAAGGAGGATAAAAAGGAGAAAGGCAAGCTCTTTCTTACACTAGAATGCCAAGTAAGAAATGTAGCGGAATGGCAGAGTTAGAAATGACCATTTTGCAGCTATGATAGTAATAACTGATTCAGATAGGAATCACCAACTAATGCAAAAACTAGTAGATGAAAGTTTAATGAGAAAAGGGATATTTATATAGTCTCAAAGTATTTTCCCAGAGAGTACTCATTAACTTTACAGTGATGATATCTTTATAGTAGAGAAATCTATTGGACACCATTTTAACCAGGTGATCAAAGTTAACATCACCAATAATAAAACAAATTGATACCATGTGCCTCCTGGTGTGATACACTGAGTAGGACACAGACTCATCCATTATTCCTGCCAGGAGTGCAATAATCAGTCTAATCCTGAAAAAAAAAAATCAGACAAGTCCAAACTGAGCATCATTACACAAAAACAACTGTCCTGTACTCTAAAAACATCAACATCATGAAAGACAAGGGAAGACTGAGGAACTATTCCAGACCCAGGAAGACCAAAAGGACATGATAGTTACATGCAATCTGGATCTTTATCAGAGGGAAAAAACTGATATAAAGGATATTATTGGGAATATTGGTGAAATTTAAATAGGGACAGTAGGACTTCCCTAGTGGCGCAGTGGTTAAGAAATTACCTGCCAATGCCAGGGACACGGGTTCGAGCCCTGGTCCGGGAAGATTCCACATGCCACGGAGCAACTAAGCCCGTGCACCACAACTACTGAGCCTGTGCTCTGGAGCCCGTGAGCCACAACTACTGAAGCCTGCATGCTTAGAGCCCGTGCTCTGCTGCAAGAGAAGCCACCGCAGTGAGAAGCCCACGCACCGCAACATAGAAGCCCACGCGCAGCAACAAAGATCTAATGCAGCCAAAAATAATAAATGAATAAAACATAATAAATAAATATGAACAGTATGTTAGATAATAGTATTTTATCAGTGATAAATTTCCTTAATTTGATCATTATTTTGTGATTATGTAAGAGTACCTCATTCTTAGGGAATATATTCTGAAGTATGGGGTAGAGGGGCATGACGGTTCAGAAGATGATTCAGAAAGTAATAATAGCAACAATAATAATGTGTGAGGGTAGAGATAGAAAAAAGAAAGCAAATAAGCAAGTGAGGCAAAATGTTACTTTATCTATCTGGGTAAAGGATATATATGAGAGTCCTTTTTATTATTCTTGTACCTCTTCTGTAATTTTGAAAATAATTTAAAATTTAAAAATTTAAGAAGTGAATGTTCTGGTATATTCATACAATGGAATATTATTCAGCTATAAAAAGGATTGAAATACTGATACATACACAGGATGATGGACCTTGAAAACATTATGGAAAGTGAAAGAAGCCAGTCACAAAAGGCCATATATTGTATGATTACATTTACATGAAATGAAATGTCCAGAGTAGGTAAGTTCATAGAGACAGAGAGTAGATTAGGGGACTTCCCTGATGGTCCAGTGGTTAAGAATCCGCCTTCCAGGGCTTCCCTGGTGGCGCAGTGGTTAAGAATCCGCCTGCCAATGCAAGGGACATGGGTTCGAGCCCTGGTCCGGGAAGATCCCACATGCGGCGGAGCAACTAAGCCCATGCGCCGCAACTACTGAGCCTGCGCTCTAGAGCCCGTGAGCCACAACTACTGAAGCCCACGGGCCTAGAGCCCATGCTCACAACAAGAGAAGCCACCGCAATGAGAAGCCCGCACACCGCAAGGAAGACCCAATGCAGCCAAAAATAAATAAATAAATTTATAAGAAAAGAAACAATCCGCCTTCCAATGCAGGGGACGCGGGTTCGATCCCTGGTTGGGGAACTAAGATCCCACGTGCCACAGGGCAACTAAGCCCGTGTGCCACAACTACAGAGCCAGAGCGCTCTGGAGCCCACACACCACAACTAGAGAGAAGCCTGCGCACCGCAACCAAGAGTCCAAGCACAGCCACGAAAGATCCTGCTTGCCTCAACTGAGACCTGACGCAGCCAAAAATAAATAAATATTAAAAAAAAAAAAATTACTAGTGGCCAGGGGCTAAGAGGGGTCAGGTAGGTGGAGGGGTGCAATAGGGAGTGACTGCTAACCAGCACAAGGTTTCTTTTTGGGGTGATGAAAATGTTCAGATTTAGATAGTGGTGATGGCTGCACAACTCTGTGAATATGCTAATACTAAAAAGTGAATATACGATACACCGAATTGCACATATTTAAGTGGTGAGTTTTATATATAAATTATATCTTCATTAAAAAATCTGAATGTACAAAAAAATGGGGGAACTCAAAGAAATGTTACTGTGCAAAGTTGTCATTATCTTGCCTCCCCTTTTCCAATCTTTCCCTCCCAACACACATACAAACTAAAAAGGCTTAAAATTGGCACATTTTCTGTCTTTTAAAAGAGATTTCATAAAATGCCAATTGTTTTATATTTACAGTTTGTTGTTTTAACACCCAGATTTGTCATGTTTCTTAGGTCCTGCCTTGCTGTGTTTCATTCACAAATAAGCACATATCTTGCTCATTCCCACATGCTCTTAAAAAATTTCTCAAGCACCCACAGTGTTGCAGTCTGCCTATGTTGGCAGTATTTATATCCTGAAAAAAAAATCTGCCTCTTTTCCCATTGCTGTAAGAAACAGAGCAAAACAAGGCAAAACTTCCACATTACTTTGCCATATTGGTTTATCAACTGTCATGTAAGAAGTATGTGACTCACTATGTCTTTAGAGTCAAAGATGAAACACAGATGCCCCACTGGAGGCACCTCACTTAACCATGAATGTTTTAACCACGCTGCCCCAGGAAAGATTGAGGACCTTCCTTGATGATTATGTTAAACTCAAGTCTTGTGCTTATTTGCAAAGGGTATGTCAGGTTCATATGACAAACAATGATCATGATGAAGAGCTACATAGACACTTGTCCCCTTTCTTGTCTTGCAAGCCTCCTTAATATTTTAAAAGAATTACAAGTGCTCTATCAATCATTTCCTTTGTTATTTTTAAATAACAATTATCCAGTAGGAATACTTCGAAATATGTCTTAGTCTGAAATAATATATTTCAGAATGTATTAGTCTAAACTTTGTATGACTGAAATTTTTTTTGGCTGTAAGAATCTTACTTAGTTGACCACCTTGAACATGAGTAGTTAATATATCCTTTTCCCCCCCAGCTTTAGAGTAGTTACTATATCTTAAACAATCGATAGACAAAATTGTAGAATGTTAAGACTTTGACACTGAATTCTTAGCAAGTATATAATTCACTCATTCATTCCAAAAAGTGTTTATTGAGCACCTAATATGTGCCAGCAAAAATCAACACAACCCTTGCTCTCATGAATTTTAAAGTCTGGAGGTAAAGACAAAATGTAATCAGATAGTCACAGAAATTAATATGTAGTTTCAAACTGAGAGAAGTGATGAAGCAAAGAACATGGAAAAACAGAATCTGAGGTAGACTAGAGAGAGCCTTCCCTGAGGAGAGAAATACTTGAGTTGAGAATGAAAGATAAGAGTTTGAGTTAAGTAGAGTAAGAGGGAGAAGAGCATTCCTGCAAGAGGAAACAGCATTTCCAAAGCCCTTGTGGCAGGCGAATGTTGGAGGAAACTTTTTTTCCCATTTTTTAAAGTCTTTATTGCATTTGTTACAATATTGCTTCTGTTTTATGTTTTGGTTTTTTGGCCACGAGGAATGTGGGATCTTAGCTCCCCGACCAGGGATCAAACCCACACCCCTTGCATTGGAAGGCGAAGTCTTAACCACTGGACCGCCAGGGAAGTCCCTGGAGGAAACTTTTAAAAGGCCCGTGAGCATAGAAAGCAAGGGCAGTGGCACAGGATGAGGTTGGAGAAATCAGTGGAAATCATTGTATAAGCCTTATAGTCTGTGTTTAGGGAAAAAAAAAAAAATCTAGCCTTAATTATAATAGCAGTGGGAAGCCATTGAGGAGTTTTATGTAAAGTGATGACAGGATGAGATTTGTGTTTTAAACAGAGCACTCCACATTCTGGAAAATAGTTTGGCATTTCCTTCAAACTAAAAATGGACTTACCATATAACCCAGCAATTGCATTCTTGGGCATTTTTCCCAGAAAAAAATGAAGAGTTATTTTCACACAGCAACTTGTACATGAATGTTCATAATGGCTTTATTCATAATAGCCAAAAAAGTAGAAACTACCCACGTAGTACTTCAGCGGGTGAATGGTTTCACAAACTGTGGTACATCCATACCATGGAACACTACTAAGTAGTTTAAAAAGGAGCAAAACATTGACACACACCATAACTTGGATGAAATTCAAGGAAATTATATTACATGAAAAAAATCTCAAAGGGATACATACTGCATGATTTCATTTGTGTAACCTTCATGAAATAACCTAATTATAAAAATGCAGAATAGATTAGTGGCAGCCACTGATAGGTTAGGGATCAGGGGAGTGGATGGGTGTGGCTGTAAAGAGATGACACCAGGGAGTCTTGTTATCAGGGAGTCTTGTGCTGAGAGTAAAGTATCTTGCTTGTGGTGGTGGTTATACGAGGCTATACCTGTGATAAAATTGCATAGACTTACACACACATACACAAACCCATGCATGTGTAACTGGTAAAATCTGAATAAGTTCTATGGATTGTACCAATGTCAATTTCTTTAAAATTTAAATTTTTGCTTTTTAATATTGTACTATAGTTGTGTATGATGTTAACATTGCCGGAGGATGAGGGAAGAATGCACAGGACTTCCCTGTACATTTCTTTGCAACTTCCTGTTAAACTATATCTCAGAATAAAAATTAAAAAACAAAGAGCACTCTAGCTACAGAGCAGGAAATGGATTGAATAGACGTTAAGGCTGATATGGAGGAAACTACTGACTGATTATTAGTCTAGGAAAAAGACAAATGATCATGGCTAGACTTGGGTGGTCTAGCCAAGTCTCTCACCTAGGAGAGACTTAGGTGGTCTCTCTACACGGCAGTAGAGAGAGAGAGAAGAATGGACACATCTGAGAAATATTTAGGAGGTAAAACTTACGGAATATGGTGATGGATGGGATATAAGAGGCTAAAGAGAATGAGCTCAAGGTTATTTTGAAGTGTAACTTTGCCCCATATTTCACAGCCTAGAAAACAGATATACATTTAGGACAAGACAGCAAAAAATTGGAAGGCATCATCTTACAACAGAGCATATTCCACAACCAAAGGTGCTGTTGCTATGAGGTCACTTGGAGAGCTTTGCTAGCCTAAAGTACACAGTATTATTGTGTCAAAACTCAGTTTATTGTCTCTCAACGCCAATTTACCCTTCATTGCCTGTTCTCCAAAAATGAAGCTGAACGCTTCAACAGTTTTTCCTTTGCCAACCAGCATGATGTTATACTTTCTCAGCAGAGGGTGCTGGAGAGATATTACAGGAGGAAGGGGTTTTTCTTCCTGTCCCAGTTGCTCCTCTTTGTAGGCTCCTTTCAGCATGCATGGCTTCTCCAGCGTCTGGCTGCTGCAGCACTGGCAACTTATCCAGTGCCAGGATCCCGCAATACAGGCAGCACCCAGGGACCAGCAGCTTCCACGGGCACTCCCCTCCGTGCACGGCTGCACGCTCTCCATTAAGTTCAGGATCTTAGACTGGAGAGGGAGGGGCCTCTTCTCTGGGGGCTCTATCGCAGTTTTAAGGGTAGTAGCTCCTCCTTATATCTGCTTTTCTCATATTTTTTAGCATTCTCTTTACTCCTTGCTATCCAATCCCTCCTGCTGTAGTTAAGAATTCTTTGATTAAACTTACCCTGTTCAAATTACTGTATGACTTTTGTGTTTGGATTGAATCCTGACTCAAACAATCCCCCAAAGTGTGCTGTTTTGATTCCCTCAACACTGAGCTTTTAATAGCCCATCTATATTTGTCAACAAAGGGCTCCTGGATGTGGTTGACCAATGTATAGAGGTTGCTAAACTGACCATGGTTTCAATTATATCATGAAAGTATTCAAATCAATGTTGCAAATTTTCCAAATATCTAGAATTGGGTTTTACTTTTATTCAACTTGAAACAAATCTATGATTTTAAGTTTGAAAATAGAGTTTATAGCAATATTTTCTTTTTTTTCTGAAAAAAAGTTTGCATGTTAATCTAAACCAACTTATATTAGCATCTTTATGTTTAAAAGCTCCACTGTGCTACCTTGCACAATATAAACAGGTAAAATTTGAGATGTAAAATATTAAAAGCAAAGACTATAAAATACTTCAAAATATAAGCAAACAAGGTTGAGTAGACTCCAGGCCAAGGATGGTGATGATAGAAATGAGTATTTCTTTCTGCAGCATGTGAAAACGTTGATCTTTTCTCCCTTTTCTTGATTGCCCTAACACTCCTGGTTTTTGTTTTTGTTTTGTTTTGTTTTTCATTCCTTCTCATTTTCCTTTACAAGCTCCTCTATTTCAGTCCACCCTTTAAAATGTCAGTGTTTCCCTGGATTCTGTTCTTGGCTCTCATTTCTCATTGGTGTTGGGTGAGTTTATCCAGACTTAGGTAATGTCTCCTTTATTTGTATCTGCAGCCTAGGCCTGTCTCCTGAGCTCCAAAGTCCTTTACATGATCCAGTTTCTAGTCTGGGGTCAGCAGATGACAGCCTATGGGCCAAATTCAATACAGTTTTTGTAAATGAAGTCTCATTGTAACACAGCCACACCCACTTGCTCACATATGGTTCTTTCCTACTATAATGGCAGAGTTAAGTAGTTGTGACAAAGAATGCATGGTCTACCAAATCCATATTTATTATCTAGTCCTCCACAGAAAAAGTTTACTGACCCCTGCTCTAGCCTAAGCTGTGCATTCTACTGTGGTTTAGGCATGACTGAGCATGTACCTTTTTTTTTGGCTGTGTTGGGTCTTTGTTGCTGCACGCGGGCTTTCTCTAGTTGCGGCGAGCGGGGGCTACTCTTTGTTGTGGTGCGCGGGCTTCTCGTTGCGGTGGCTTCTCTTGTTGCAGAGCACGGGCTCTAGGTGCACGGGCTTCAGTAGTTGTGTCAGGTGGGCTCAGTAGTTGTGGCGCACGGGCTTAGTTGCTCCACGGCATGTGGGATCTTCCCCGACCAGGGATCGAACCCGTGTCCCCTGCATTGGCAGGTGGATTCTTAACCACTGCACCACCAGGGAAGTCCGAGCATGCACTTTTAAATAGAGCGGTAGGCCCATCAACAATAGCTTTACCTGCATCTCTCCGTATGAGAGAACCATACTCATAACTCTGGAACTCATATCCAAGACCCATGGATAAAAAGTACAACAGCAAGGTGAAGGGATATTTTTGTTAGGAATTCTGTCATACTGGGAACATAAGGAGCATAACGCATGATGCTCTTTGCTGTAGAATCACCTAGAGAGCATTTAAAGACAGATTGCTAGACCTCATTCCCAGAGATTCTGATTCAGTACAACGGGGGAGGGCCTTGGGAATCTGAAATTTTAGAATGCTTTCCAGGTAATTCTGATATGTAGCAAATAGTCAGGATTTGGAAGTCCAAATGATCTAAAAATCCATGGCCAAGTAAGATGGTCTTTTTATTCTTGATGAATCATTAAAAAGAGGCCAATTCGTTTCTCTTCATTTATATATTATTTATGAGTCTCTAGCTTTAGGGAATACAACAAAGAATTCAAAATCTCTTAGCAATGATTTTTCTGAACCACTTTTCTTGCACTAAGGATCATGTAATAAAACTCTACGCTTCCATATTGCCTGATATTTTCAAAGTGGTTTCACATCTTCTCTCAGTGACCCTGTGAGGTAAAGTGAGGATCCAATACTTAGCATTCGCTTGAGTTTATCACACTTACCCAAACCCTGTCAATCCGTTGACCAAGGGCCACTTCCAGTCTGTTCATGCATTCATTCAACAACAAAAAAAATTTTTGAACACTTGCCAGTCATTGTTAGGTACAAAGAATTGTGGACTGGATAAAATTCCTGCCCACATGGAGCTTACATTCTAGTTGTGGGACGGGGAGGGGGGCGGGGGGGGGGCTCTCCTTATACGTGCCTTCTGTAAAAAATTCCCTAACCTCTCCTAGTCTGAATCTTCAAATTAGGAATTTCCCCCCCAAACTTATTAAATGAGAAAGGATAACATTTGTCTCATGGCCACACCATATCCTGTCATTTAAAGCTGATTCCTCTGCTGTGGTGCTTGTCTGTCACGTAGCCCTTAAGGCTGTAACACTGGCTTCATGTTTACATCTGTTCTGACATTATATGTGCAAGTGAATGAGTTCTATGGGTCTTGTCTCCGAAAGGAAGAGACTCCTATTTGTAGTTAGTTCTAAGCCCTCATATGATTAATGAGCGCTTCTCAGTGATTCTGGATCAAAATAATCAGTCTCACCTGGTTGAAGATTAGAGTCTGCACCTACAGATTCTCTTTAGTAGAACTGGAAACCCAAGAAACAGGGAGAACAGTTTCGTGAAAGTAAGCCAAAGAATGTCAGAGCTAGAAGAGACCTCAGGGATGTAGCCCCACTGCCTTTTCAAGATCTGAAATCTGAGACTCAGAGAGGTTACCTAAGTTGCCTCAGGTCACACAGCCTAAACGATGGATGTGGAATCAGTAACCAAATACAATCTACAATCACATGGGGGCGGGGAGATCCTTCTCCTAAAATTTAACGTCTACATCAGGTCCCGGCGCCTCACCGCTTCCACCCATCCCCCTTTCTTGTATTAATTACGCATCGCTCTTTTTTGAAGAATCGGGTCGTTAAAACTTGCAGTTGGGGCAGTCCACAAACAGGTGTCCAGATCACTGACACATAGTCGGGGAATCTGGGTCTCCACCTGCCCGCCGAGAACTCTCCAGCTCCCGCGTACAAAGTTTGCTCGGCTCGTACATTCCTCTTTCAGATCCTTGGCCGCGAGGCCAAGATGCCTGCTGCGGCCTCCGAAGAAGTTCGGAGATGCAGTTTCCTCGCAGAAGCCGGGCCGGGGAGCGTCGGCCGCCGAGCTGAGCGTTCTCTGGCTCGGTGGCGGCGGGGGAGCGCCGGGCGCCTGTCGGCGCGGGGCTGGGCGGGGCGGTCCCTCAGCGCGCGCTGCCCGCCCCGGCTCCCGGGGTCGCGGGCCCGATAGCCCCGCGTGGAGCGAGAGGCGCGCGCGGGCCGTGGGGGCTGGGCCGAGGCGGAGCTCGAGGCGCCGCGGGACGAGGCAGCGGCCCCCGCCCCCCGAAGTCCGTCCCCGCGCGGGGCTGGGGAGCTCGGGGCGGGGAAGCCGCGGGGCCGCGCCACGTCCCTCGCCCGCCCCAGAGCGGGTTTTGCAGGCGGCTCTAAGCTGGGGGCTTTTGTGTCTGCGACTCGGGAGCGGCGAGAGCGCAGACCTCATCCTCAGAGGGCGCTGTGAGTGCGCCGCCAGGGCCGGGCCGCCCGCCTCCCGCCTCCCCTGTCAGCGGCTCCTGAGGCGGCGGCGGCGGCGGCGGCGAAGAAGAAGGAGTGGGAGGAGGTGGCGGCGGCGGCGGCGCACTAGTCCTCCGCACACGCCGGCCCCGGGCGGGGGTCCGCCCCCAGGCCGCTCTCCCGCCGCCGCCGCTGAGCCCGGCCGCCCCCAGCACGCCGCCCGGCCGCTCCGAGGCCTCGTCCTCCTCCCAAACTTTGCAAAGTCGGCCCGCGTCCCCACCGCCCTCGGCCGCGCCTCGCCTCGGAGGCTCGCCTCGCAGCCGCAGCGGCCCCGCGAGGAGGAGGAGGAGCCGCCGCCGCAGCATCAAAGAGACCGAATTCCCGCGGCCTGGGGGGGAGTCATGCTTTGCGGTCTGTAATGTCAGCAGAACAGGAGAAGGATCCCATTTCGCTGAAGAGAGTTCGAGGTAACCGAGAAGGGCGCCGGGTTGAGGGGAGCGGGGTGAGCGGGGCGCGCGGGGGCCGCGTGCCCGCCCGCCGGGAGGCCACGGGGCTCTGTCCGGGCCTAACTCCGCGCAGCCCGCGTCCCGCCTGCGCCCCGGGGCCCGGGCTGCGGTCGGAGGCGCGCGGCCCCCGCGTCCCCTGCGCCGAGCCCTGGCCACCCCGACTTTGTGTTAGGAGGCAGTTGAAGCGGCACTCAGCATCCCTTCATACCCCGCTCCTCGCCCACCTTACCTCGTTGGCCAGACACAGCACAATAGGCAGCCCAGAGGGTGAGAAAGAAACACCCCCTGGCAGAGACCACGAACGATGCCCTCCACCCCGCCCCCCCCCCAAAAAGTAAGTTGGACCGCACTAGAGTTGACGCTCTTGCAGAAGGTGTGCCGGGCCTCCGTGTCTCTCCCAGCCCCCTTTCCCATTCTCCAAAAGGCAACAAACATACAGCTTTATTTTCCTTAGGCTTAAGAGGAGGAACTATATTCATTCAAAAGGCTTTTCTCTATTGGCTTATGGATAAGAATCAAATCGCCCCAAATCAGTTTTATACACGGTTGGCTTGCTTCTTCCTTGCACACTAGTTAGGCATTTTCCTGCTGCCTTACTATCTAAGAAATATCAGAGGGAACGATGTGCCAGACAAAAGATAACGCATGTAAGTTCACAGACACCAAGTGCCGTCTGGAAATTTGGGGAGTATCCTCCCGCTCTTATTTCCAGCTTTCAATAGGGTTCAGGCCGAAAGTCCCAAAGTTGAAGTAATACTGTTTGTTCATTAAGCAAATATTTATTGAACATCTACTGTGTGCCCGGCACTGTTTTTGGCACTGGGATACCGCGGTGAACAAAGCAAAAAGACCATCTGCACCCAGGAGGAATGCACACTCTTGGAGGGTAAACAAATGATGCACACATAAAAGGTATAGAATGTCAAATGGTAAGTGGTATGGAGAAAATCAAAGCAGGGAGAGTGGTTAGAAAATATGTATGGGGGTGGAGAGGTAGCGATTATGTATAAGAGGGCTCACCTGGAAGATGGTGTTTGAGCAAAGACCCAAAGGAAGTGACAGAGCAGAGCCATATGGATATGTGTGGGAATAGCAGTGTTGGCAAAAGGAACAGCAAGTGCAAAGGCCCTGGGTCTGGAATTTGCCTAGTGTGTTCAAGCAACTGCAAAGAAGCTATTGTGAGTGAGCAAAGGGAGAGTAGTGTGAGCTGAGCTGAAGTATGGGGTGAATGTGTATTGGCCTTGTGAGCCATTTAAAAGATTTGGGCTTTTACTCTGAGGTAGGGACTGGATGGGTTTGTGCAGAAGAGTGAGTGATCTGCCTTATGTTTTGTTTTGTTTTTTTAAAATTTATTTATTTATTTATTTATTTATGGTTGGGTCTTCGTTTCTGTGCGAGGGCTTTCTCTAGTTGCGGCGAGCGGGGGCCACTCTTCATCGCGGTGCGCGGGCCTCTCACTATCGCGGCCTCTCTTGTTGCGGAGCACAGGCTCCAGACGCGCAGGCTCAGCAATTGTGGCTCTCGGGCCCAGCTGCTCCGCGGCACGTGGGATCTTCCCAGACCAGGGCTCGAACCCGTGTCCCCTGCATTGGCAGGCAGATTCTCAACCACTGCGCCACCAGGGAAGATCCCTACCTTATGTTTTTAGCTGGCTGTTCTGCAGAGAATAGACTGTAGAGAACAAGGGCTAAAGCAGGGAGGCTAGTTAGGAAGTTATTGAAATAATCCTTTCATCCAAACAGGATAAAGTGCTTTATCAATCAGTAAGTAGTAAGGTAAATTTCCAATTGACTTAAGTGATGTAGAGATCAAGGACCACAGTCATTCATCTATGTTTTTGTTCCTTGTGACTAGAGAGTAAACCTATAGAACTGGCTTGTGACATAGTGACAATGTGATATCCAAATAACATCACTTGAGTATTTAGTTAGAGATTGATTTTCTTAGCCATTTAAGCAAAAACATAATTTAGAGCAGAATATTGTTTTTACAGGCTTAATAGCACAATCTTTCATTTGGTGAAGGTTTTCTATTTCAACTTTCTTTTCTCTTTGTGGTTATGAATTGCCAAAGCCTTTAAGGAATAGACCTTTCTAAGATAGTTATTTCTTTGATATGTTTGCCATGTTATTTTGCCTACTATTATAAATTACTTTGGGGTTGAAGGAAAAGAAAGCTTTATTAAGTTTATACCTTTGAACTCAATTATCAGTCTTAATCAAATGTAATTTTAAATAAAATTGATGGGTATTTTATTGTGCGTCAAGACTACAGATCTATCTTTGTTTTATTACAACTGCTGGTTTTAAGTTTGATGCCCTAGTTGTTGGAAGTTGACTTAGGTGTCAGCTCAAGAATATTCTGAGAGTCAAGTACCAGAATAAAAGACACAGCACTTTTTAAAATAAAAAACCAATATGAAGAGGGGGTTTTATGACGTCATTTTGTACTAATTAGAACATTAATTTTTAAAACATTTTAAAATTATTTTATAATCCATAAAACGTACCAGATTATCTACATGAGCTCTTCCGAAGCACAATTCTGCTGAACTTCACTGCCCTGGAGCTTCTAGTTATAATTTATATCATCAGACTGCATGTAGAATGTGGTGTTTGCAGAGCCTAATCTCTTGAACAGTGCTTCTCAAACTGTTTCTTATCCAATGATATATATATAATCAGACTTTTTAATGGTTATGTATTTATTTCATGTGTATTATCAAAAATATAAGTTATCAAACCTTTTGCTTAGGATAAGACTAAGATATAGATAAATAGATATATCTGCATATATCTGTCTATATAGAGAAAGACCTATATATTTTTTGAAATTTAAAGGAATTACTAGAAAATAATATTATAGACATTACTCAGATATGGCAAAATTATGACAATGTGAATGACTAAGGACTTTGTAGACCAAAAGCATCGTAATCCCCTAGGATGCTTATTCAAAATGTAGCTTCCTGGACCCACAGAATCAGAATTTCTGAGAGATTTCTCTGCATCTTTAACAAGCTCCCCCGGTGTTCCTTATGTACACTAAAGTTTGAGAACTGCTGCTGGTAGACCTAGGTTGTGAAGGTAAGTGGACCAGAGGAAGCTGATTGGTGGTTTTCCAAACTTGTCCTGATAGTTTATTTATTTATTTTAATTTTTTTTTTTTTAATATTTATTTATTTGGTTGCGCCGGGTCTTAGTTGCGGCAGGCAGGCTCCTAAGATTCCGCTCGCCAGCTCCTCAGCTGTGGCATGCGAACTCTTAGTTGCGGCATGCATGTGGGATCTAGTTCCCTGACCAGGGATTGAACCCGGGCCCCCTGCATTGGGAGCCTGGAGTCTTACCACTGTGCCGCCAGGGAAGTCCCTGTCCTGATATTTTAATATTAGATTCAGAATTGCTATTTAGTGCCGAAGTATCTTACTCCTATTTCCTACCAGTTGTTACCACCCCCCAAACCCTCAGCCCTGGATTGTAAGACAGATCCATGAGGATAGGTGCAATATCTTGATTATCTTTCTGTTTCTTTCCTAATTGCCTTGCTCACAGTAAATACCAAATGAACGAATGAGTGAATACATGAAGGAACTGATTCGTATCTTTATGCTGCTTTCGGATTGTCCATAGCCCCTCCCACCACGTTTACTTGCCCTTTTTCCTTATTTTAACCAACACTCCCATTATCCAGTATTTTTAGAACTCTTAGATGTTGATCTGATGACGCTATTCATTCGTTTATTCAACAAATATTTGTTGGGCAGTTATAGTGCCAGACAGTGGGAATACATTGATTAAGAAGACATAATACCTGTCTTCAAGAACTTTTAGTGTAGTCTGGGATACTGACAAATAAGTAATCAGTTACAAACAGCATGATAAATGCTGTGATAATCTACAGGAAATAAAGGAACATATAACCTATCTTTAAGGGAGTCAAGGAAGGCCTCCTGGAGGAGAGTTCTAAGAAGCGGTGGGTGTTCCTTTGTTTTAAATGATGTAGAAAGAGCAGCAAGGAGAATGAGGGATGAGAAAAAGATCTAGGAAGTTAGTGGTGATTTTGAGAAGGCACTTTTGGGAGAAAACTACATTTCAAAGTAGTGAATATTAAGTGGTGAAGATATGATTTAAAAGAAGCTTGGTGATAGAAGGAAAGACATAGCCAATAACTTGGAAAGAGAGTCAAGAGGAAGTTTGTATGGGTTCTCTTTATTTTTTCTCCCTTGAAAAATGACAGACATATTAGTAGACAAACAAAAGAATCTGATTTAGAAGGAGAGGGGAGAAACTGAAAAAGCAACAGAAAGAGGATAATTCATTAATAAAGCATTCAATACATGTTTTTTAATATCTACCATGTGCTAGGCATTCGCTGTTGTGGAAGCTGGGCATTAGACAGACAAGACTCCTATTCTCGTAAATCAGGTTTCTGCATATGAGAGAAGGAATAGCAACAAGGATGCAAATGAAGAGTTAGTCTTGGGGAAAAAAAGAGAAAATGAAGGAAGAAAAACAAATTTAGAGATGAAGAAGGAAGTTGAAGCATTCATTTCAGATGAAATGCTTGTTTTTTTTTACATAAATGCCACATTTATTGTTTCAAATGCAGTTATGTCTGATTTATTACTGATTTTGCCTGAAGAAGTTAAGACAGCAGACTTAATAACTCATATCAAAACTATGGTGAACACTGTATAGTATCAAGATAACTCCATCTAGACTATGAAAAAATGATAGTTCTTTAGTAAAAATAGAAATTTCACTAGTCATGAGGCAAAAGTGGTTAAGTAGCTATCTGCTTTTAAAAGACTGTGCACCCTCAGATGAAACGCTTTTAACCAGAGTTAGAAATGACATTGGAGAGGTAAGCATGTATTTTAGAATGGCATAGTAACACAAAAATGTCACAGAAGTGCTAAAAGTAGACTGTACTAAAAAATATAGACCATCTTGATCAGAGAAGTGTGTGGAAGATTTGGATTAAGATTGAAGAGGAAGCATAATTTACAGTCACAGAATTGACGGAAAAAGCTGACGAGAGAAAGTCTGAAGGAAAGGATTGGGGGTTTTTGTTGTTTTGTTTTGTTTTTTAATTGGCATATGTAAGGGCTAGGCAGAGTGTCAGGGAAGCGAGTTTGGTTTTCAACACATTGAATGACTATCCCCCTGGGATGTTGCAGTGTATGCAACAGATATACGTGGTTTGGACTGAGGCGGGTGGTCTGAGCCAGAAATAGAGATCTGGAAGTTATCAGTAAACATGAGAATACTAATTGATGCCTTGGGAGTAGATGAGCTCACGCAAGAGAGTGAAGCGTGAGAAGAGAAAAGCATTGAGAAATGCAACTTTAGGAACACTAACGTTTAGGAGATAAAAGGGGAAAGAGAGGGGCTTCCCTGGTGGCTCAGTGGTTGAGAATCTGCCTGCCAATGCAGGGGACACGGGTTCGAGCCCTGGTCTGGGAGGATCCCACATGCCGCGGAGCAGCTGGGCCTGTGAGCCACAATTACTGAGCCTGCGCGTCTGGAGCCTGTGCTCCGCAATAAGAGAGGCCGCGATAGTGAGAGGCCCGCGCACCGCGATGAAGAGTGGCCCCCACTTGCCGCAACTAGAGAAAGCCCTCGCACAGAAACGAAGACCCAACACAGCCATAAATAAAAATAAAATAAAATAAAATAAAAATAAATTTAAAAAAAAGGGGGGGGGGGGAAGAGGACCCTGAAAAACAGAATGCAAAGCAGTAGCCAGAGAGGTAGAGGAGAAAACTGTAAGAGAATGGTGTCAGATATATAACAGGAAGAGTAAATTTATGAGGGGGAGATAAATGGATTTTGTTGTTAACAAGTAGAATGAAAGGTGTCTATCTGTGAGACCTCCAGCATGCTCTTTCTCCCATATTCCCTAACTTGATGAATATCATTTATCTAGTGACCCAAACCCATGCCCCACTGCAACTCAACACTGTCCCAGAGTCCTAGATTATGTCTCCTTAGTATGTTTTGAACCCATCATCTCCTCAATCTTTCCACAACCACTTCTTTAGTTCAGATTTTGCTTCTCTCTTTGATTATTATAATAACCCTATCACTGGTTTCAGTGGCCTCCCGTTTTGTCTTTCTTAACCCATTTTCCACATTGTTACTTACTGCTGGTGGTAAGTAACTACCATCTATTGAGTACTTGCCAAGCAGTTTGCTAAGTAATTTAAATGGATCATCTTGCTTAATCCTCTCAATAACCCTGTAAACTAGCTGATATCATCATTTCTAGGTTTACAATTGAGGAATTGATATTCAGAGAGGTTAAGTAATATGTGGTTAAGTAACATATTCAAGTTTACCCAGCTAGTAAGTGGTGAAGCTAGAACTTAAATTCTACGGCCCCAAATCTTAGCCAGTATGTTCCATTGCTATAGTGCTCCCCAAACACAATTTAGTCATGTTACTCTTTTTTGTAAAATTCTTCATTGGTTCCCCACTGCATTTAGGATAAAAATCCAACCTTCTTATATTAACCCAATCCAACCTTCTTATATTTTTATTTGGCCCAGGCCTACCACTTAGTCCTCCATCCTTCATATTCCATGAAATGCTTACCCTTGTCTCCCATGCTCCAGTTCTGAAATAGTCACATTTCCTCTCTAGATGTTGTCATGATCTCTCATGTCTTTCAGTTTTTCTTTGCACATTCTGTTCCTTCTGCTAAGCATGCCCTCTTTTTTCCCGACTTTGGTAAGATACTCATCCTCAAAGCTTCAGCTCCACTGAGACCGCCCATTATTAGAGGTATTGATATTATTGTGTAGAGTCAGCTTCACACTTGGATGCCATCCACCCACCCTTCTATGCTTTACCTTTGTGAGCAGCCTTAAACTTCATGTACCTCAGTAATGCAAAGATGATTAGTTTGGGGAGAACAGCTGGCACAAGAACCACAAATATATGAAACTTTAAATCACTGATGTTGAGGGCTTTCTGAATTTAATATTTATTAAATTTAATATTTATTACATGCCCAGATTGATCTAGGTTTGGGGCATCACATAGCAGACACTTTCTGCCTTGCATTCTAAAAGGAAATATCATCTTTTTCATTTCAATCATATAAGGCCATTTTGCCAAATGCTTAATGGAATTCATACAATACTATATTCACATATTAATTCACAATATTTCCATTCCATGGTAGAGACCAGTATTACAGAAGTGTGTGTTTCAGGTGAAGATAAAGCTGTTAGCTAAGATGTTCACATCCATAGTAAATGGTAGAGTAAACTGACATTATATCCCAGACTTCTGCGCTGTTGTGAGAAACTGATACTTGAGTGTCCACTGATTGTGCTGACACTGCTGGCTATTAGATATTTTGATAGGATGTTAAATACTATAGAAGCTGAAATGAAGTGCACTAGTGGTATAGTTTAGTCTAAAGGAAAGCAAAATGAGAACTAATAATTGAGTACCCATTGTGTGCCAGGCAATGTGTTAGGCACTGTCTTAGTCCGTTTGGGCTGCTGTAACAATACCATAGACTGGGTGGCTTGTAAACAACAAACATTTTATTTCTTACAATTCTGGAGGCTAGAAAGTCCAAGATCAAGGTGCCAGCAGATTCGGTGTCTGATGAAGACCCACTTCGTGGTTCATAGACAACAATCTTTCTCACTCTGTCCTAACATGCGGAAGGGGCTAGGGAACTCTCCCAGGTCTGTTATATAAGGGCACTAAATCTCCCAGATCTGTTTTATAAGGGCAGAGCCCGCATGACCTAATCACCTATCAAAGCCCCATCTCCTAATACCATCATAATGAGGATTAGGATTTCAACATACGAATTTTGGGGGAAAACAAACCTGGTTTGAGTCATTTAATCAGCCTAGAATACATCCTTATACCACATACACATATTAAAATAAACACTTATTTGGCATAATGATGAAGCAAGTCTCTTTAAAGGAAAATGTTGATTATAAAATATTTTAAAATAATGTAGTCACATTATTTATGAGAGAAGTCACTGTCACAAACCAAACCATTATTGTGAATAAAGTGAGTTTAATAAAGGAAAATTTAAAATATATTAAAGGCACACTGCTATCTAGTGTACAGAATAATGCCTTCACTCCCTTTTAAGGACATGGGGCCAAAATAGATTGAGTCTTTAATAGGAAGAATAAAGAAGTTGTAACTAGACCTAAAAAAAAAAATGCATAAAAGGCCTAAAGTAAATAATCCACTCTTTACAAAATAAAAAGTACTTCCAAATAAAAGAATGATTTTATACTTACAAATGGATTTCATATCAAAAAATCATTGATTTGTAGCGTCTTTAGATGGGGAAAAATTGTATCATTTAGTAGGTTGGACTCTCCTCTAAGACCACAAGTAGAGAAACAACTTAAGCTTCCAGCTCTAAATAAAGGTTAAAGGGTGAAAGGAGAGGTAAAACTATTTTTGTGCTTAATTGAGATTGATTGGCTTAATGAAAAGTGATAATATATAGACAAAATTCCTTAACTTAAGATGAGAGAGGTTTCTTTTTCTATTGTTGATATCACCCTTTCCCACTTCACTTCCGCCTTGTGCATTTGGAGGGCTCTGGGAAGGTAGGAGTGAAGAGATGAGTTGAAGAAATTCAATTATTAACAGAAGGATCAGAGTAGCCACTGTTACAACAAGATTTGGAAGTTCCCCTTTTCTTGGTTCTGTGCCCCACAACTCTCAACTTCTGGCTGAATGTTCATGGTTTACCTTGCAGAGTTAGCCACAGCAGATATGTAGAGCAGATAGACGCTTTGGTACCAAAAGTTATTAAGGTAACCTAAATAACTGGCTTTATGACCACTACTTTCCCCTCCCCTTGCACTTCGTTTTTAAAGAGTAATAATTACAGAAATTCTTGGTAGCTTATATTCTGATTAGCCCCGATGACCATGAATCTGATCTAACATTACTTAACATCATGGAGATGACAGAACCACCAGTATTACATATACCAATGGGAGGGACCTAGGTAAGGCCAAGAGTCAGAGCCATTGGAAATGTTACAGAGTTAACTTTTTAGATGAACAATAAGTGGGGCAACTGAGACCAGTGGGAACTTGAAGATTGTTTTATGGAGGGAAATATTAGACCCTTTTTTATTTATTTTATTTATTTTTATTTTTGGCTGTGTTGGGTCTTCATTTCTGTGCTAGGGCTTTCTCTAGTTGCGGCAAGCGGGGGCCACTCTTCATCGCGGTGCGCGGGCCTCTTACTATCGTGGCCTCTTTTGTTGCGGAGCACAGGCTCCAGACGCACAGGCTCAGCAGTTGTGGCTCACGGGCCTAGTTGCTCCGCGGCATGTGGGATCTTCCCAGACCAGGGCTCGAACCCGTGTCCCCTGCATTAGCAGGCAGATTCTCAACCACTGCGCCACCAGGGAAGCCCCGAGATATTAGACTCTTAAATAAAAAACTAATACTATAAAACTCAATTTTCAAAAAAGAATTTTAGGTGGTTTTGCTTACAGATTAATTGAAAATAATGAATTTATTTAAATGATTACAAATGTCAGAGTTTTGCCTTATAGTAAATACAGGAATTATCATTAGAGTTTTAGAAAATGAACAGAGATGGTAGATACTAACCATTAAGAGTACATTTTGTCCATCTTTAAATTACAGCATTTTGATAGTAAAATTACAATTATTCAGTAGTCTTAATAATGCTGTGAATGGTAATTTATATATTCTAGATTAGAGACTAATTTGTTAATAACTTTTTATTTTTTAAGAATTACCTTTTTCTATTGATACTTTTGTTATAATGAAATATCCATAACAAATGTTAGGAAAGACAGGACTCTGACGTTTGGACCTTTTGTTTATTTATATAGCCACTTTATTATTTGACCTCAAGCCCATTACTAATTCTTTCCCACAGAATTTCTAGGTATTCAGATTCAAGAACAACACATTTCTCTGTTCAGTATGTCAGTATATACTGTTATGGAAAACTGCATACAAATTGTTAATATGAACTCATTAGTTCAGTGTATATAGGCTACTGAAAGTTATACATTGGTTAAGTAGTTTAGCCATTCCTGAACCATATGATTTTGAATGAATGACCTTGAGGAGTGCACTGGATCTCTCTCTTAGTTCTTTACTTACCATCTATTCAAATGCGATTACCATGTCAAATTAAAATTAAAAGATAGGAGTCCCTTTATCATTTTTTATTAAAAAAAATTTTTTAATGGTCACAACTATATTTTAATTTAATGAATGTTTATATTTTTCACTGTTTATAGTTTTTTTTTAAATTGAAGTTTAGTTTATTTACAATATTATATTAGTTTCAGGTGTGCAACATAGTGATTCAGTGTTTTTTTATTGATTATATTAAGATTGGAGTTCCTTTAGTTTGAACCAGAAGTTTCCATTTTTGCCTTTTGTGGGCCACTGAGGAAGACAGTATATGTCTAAGATCTTAGGGAGGCAAACTACTATATTAGAAGCAGATAAACCTAGTTTTATCCAAGCAACAAAACAAAAATAAATAATTCGAACTTCATCAAAATTAAAAACTTATGTGTTTTACATCTGATGATTATAGTATCCTTAATATATACATAAAGAATTCTTAAAACTTAACAGAAAAGACAAACACTCTAACTAAAAAATAGGCAGAGAACTTGAATAAGCATTTCTTCATAGAAGATAAAGAAATGGTCAATAAATACATGTAAAGATGCTCAACATCATTAGTAATTTTGGAAATGCAAATTAAAAGCACAAGGAGATACCACTTCATACTCACTAGAGTCACTATATTAAAAAAAACAAACTATAAATCTTGGGGAGAATGTGAAGAAATTAGAACTGTCAGACTTTAGAGGTGGGAACATGAAATGGTGCAGCCACTGTGGAAAACAGTTGGGCAGTTCCTCAAAATGTTAAACATAGAGATACTATGTGACCCAGCAATTCTACTCCTAGGTGTATACCCAAGAGAATTGAAAACATACATTCATTTAAAAACGTGTGCATAAATGCATTATTCATAGTCCCTCCAAAATAGAAACAACCCAAATGTTCACCAGCTGACGATTGGATAAGCATAATGTGGAATATCATTCAGCCATAAAAAAGAATGAAATACTAATACATAAAATTACATGGTTGAATGTCAAAAATGTTGTGCTAAGTGAAAGAAGCCAAACTCAAAGCCACATATTATATGGCTAACAGGTATGGGGTTTCTTTTTGGGGTGATGATAATGTTCTGGAATTAAATAGTGGTGATGGTTACACAGCCTGGTGAATATGCTCAAAACCCACTGAACTGTACACCTAAAAGCAAAAGAAAACAAATACTAGTTTTAGATTTCAGAGCTGCTTTTTTACCAGGGGTATGATCTGTACCTTTACAGTTCCACTTCTTTTTCTTTCTTTTTTTAAAATGGGGATGATTTTCCTCATAGGTTTGTTATGAAGATTAAGTGAAAGAACATAGATATAGATATAAACTTCTAAGATAGTAGAACAAAGCTACCGTACAGATTCTCTTCTAAATTTCAAGTGAAATGAACCAAAACAGTTTTTAAAAACAGCAAAAATGTCAGCGATAGCAGCAAACAAGGGAAGTGGCATAGCCCGGTAACATAAATCTGGAACAGGGTGAAATCTGGATCACTGTTTTAGGCTTCTAAAACAATCCCTGCCCCTTGGAAGCTGCTGGTGATTTACAAAATTTTGAGAATTACTAATAACCCCAAGTCTGGAGAAAAGCAAATTAAATGAGTAGTCTTGTCTTCTCACTCCTTTGAGTAAGAAAAAAAATGAGTGAAACAGGGGAAGTTTTTGTTGTTGTTTTTAAAGGACTCTCTGACAGAAAAGAAGCCTTCAGGGATACAAATTGAATCAGATGACTCAAGGGAATCCTCCCATGTGAATGGGTTACTGCACCCCCTGACTAGGTAGATGTGCATTTAACAAAATCTTAGAATTAAGAGCCTGGATGTTTCAAGGAAACACAACAGGTTAATCTTACTAACATAGGCAAGCATTATAAAGAGAATATTAGCATATCCAGTCACATAAATATAACATTCATATAAAAATTAGTAAGTTGTGTTTACTAACATAGGAATGTCAGGCTGGGTTCAACATTAAAGTAATGTAAAGGGGACTTCCCTGGTGGCACAGCAGTTAGGAATCCACCTGCCAATGCAAGGGATATGGGTTCGAGCCCTAGTCCAGGAAGATCCCACACACAGTGGAGCAACTAGGCCCGAGTGCCACAATTACTGAAGCCCGCATGCTCTAGGGCCCACGAGCCACAACTACTGAGCCCACGTGCCACAGCTACTGAAGCCCCTGCGCCTAGAGCTGGTGCTCCACGAGAGAAGCCACCGCAATGAGAAGCCCACGCACCACAACAGAGTAGCCCCCGCTCGCCGCAACTAGAGAAGACCCAACACAGCCAAAAATAAATAAATAAATAAATTTATAAATAAATTTATAAAAATAAATAATGTAAAGGAAAAACATCATATGATTATCTCAATAGATGCAAACCATCTAAGCCAGGCAAACAATCTTAGATAAGAATAAAAGGGAGTCAAAGTTACACACATTAAATCAGAGCTTAAAAGGTCTGGGCAAAGTTACAAGATAAAAATAAAAACACGATAATTATGTAAACATACTATAGCAAACTAGTGAACTGACACACAAAGAATAAAAAGAGAAAGAGCATGCAGAAGATGAAGAACCCATAACCTACAGGACAGAAGGAAATAACTCACATGTACTTCAAGTTGTAGAACTTAAATAAAATAAGAGCTCAAAGACAAGATAATATTAAAACACAGAAGAAGGGTGAATTGCAGACCTAAGGAAATAAATTGACTAAAACAACATATATAGAGAACAAATATATTACAAATTAGAAACAGAATAAAGATAGTTAACAATTAAGTTACATAAAAACTTCAGATAATCAGATTAAGTGCAGATGAAAAAGACTAGTCAGATGAGCTAATAGGTATGGAGCTAAAAAATCTCCCCAGCATAATGATAGTTAGTACCCCTGAAATAGAGCAATCAACAAATAGAGCGGAAAAAAGTATTCAAAGATATGAGAAAAGAAAATTTACCTGAAATGAAGAATCTAGAGATAGAAAATACCCTGCTAAATTTAGGGAGGAAAAAAGTAGAATAAGATGTGATACTATACTATCCTCAACTTTCAAAGCAGGAAGTCACTTGACACCATCTAAAGATTGAAAAAAGAAATACCATAATTTCTCCAACTTAATGTTTTTCTTGATGTCTTTTCTTAGCCTTAGAGAATTATTTTCAAAAATTTCTCTTTTGGTGAAGAAACATTTAGCATATTCTTCAGTTTAATTTATTTCTTTTTCCTTTATTAAATTCTAATAAAGTTAAAATTTAATGCTTTTATTTAAAAAATAATAGCCAATTTTTGTAAAGGTGTTACTATCACAAATTTATACACAGGAGGAAAAGTAGGTAGGTAGATAGTAAGCTAAATCTCTGGAATGATGTTAACGTAGGAGTAATACTATTTTCAGCCTGGGAGGTGTTTGAAATATGTATCAGTCAGGGTCTAGTCAGGAGACAGAAACCAGACTAGTTATTTTTAATGGAAAGAATTTGATATAAAGTATAGTTAACAGATATTAAACTGGCAAAATAGGATACTAAAGTTTTTACAGAGGTAACAACTGTGGGAAGCAGCTACCATTCTTAAATTAAATTATTAAAATATATAAACTCACAAGAGGGTCCCTGTGGAGTTTAAACTCAGGTTTCTGAGAAGGGGGTGCTGCTGGTATGAATGCCTATGGGGTTAGAGGATGGGCCCTGTGGGCCTGGGACTCAGACACCTGGTGCTGATGTCCCTGAGGAGGGCACAACCAGGCTATCTGGGATAATATGTGAGCTAAATAAAAACAGTGTTATTTTGTTCTAGATGGCTAGCCAGAACAGGGAGTACCTTTCCACTTATTAGAAGTCTTCCTCTTTGTCCCTCAATAGGGCTTTTAAAAAGTTTTTATTCATACTGATCTTGTGCATTTCTTAAATTTATTGCTAGCTGTTTTAGTTTAGTTTTGTTCCTGTTAATGAAAGCTTATCTTCTACTTTATCTTTTAACTGGTTATAGTTTGTAATATGAAAGCTTTTGATGTTTAGATATTAATTTAACGTCCAGAATCCTTACTAAAATTTTGTTATTGTTGTCATAGTTTTTTACCTCCACAATATTTAAACTTCTTCTAAATAGCTCTTACAGAAATCTGCTTTGCATTTTTGTTATGTGTGGAACTATCGCCAGCACGCTGATTTCTCTTTATTGCTAAGTACCATTTCTTTTCCTGAACTATTATTGTAAAGATATCATTACTGGTCTCCCTGCTTCTACCCCATTCCCATCACCAATTTATTCTCAGTACAATTGCTAATGTAATCTTTTAAAAACATAAATCGTGTTACTTTCCTGCCCGAAATCCTTAAATGATCATCCACTGTTCTTAAAATAAAATCCAAATTCCTTACCATAAACTATAAGGCTCTATGTCTCAGTTGGCTTGCGCTGCCATGACAAAATGCCATAGACTGGGTGGCTTAAACAACAAATTTATTTTCTCACAGTCTGGCGCTAGGAAGTCCAAGATCAAGGTGCCAGCCAGTTTGTCAGTTCCTGGTGAGGGCTGTCTTCCTGGCTTGTAGATAGATGCCCATCTTCTTGCTTTGTCCTCATATGGCCTTTCCCACTGTTTGCATGTGGGAGGAGGGAGGGTGGAAGGGAGGAAGGGGGTGTGGAGAGAGAGAGAGAGGTCACTTTCTCTTCTTATAAGGCCACTAATCCCATTACCCTCATGACCTAATGTAACCCTAATTACCTCCAAAAGCCCCCACCTCCAAATACTATCATATTAGGGGGCAGAGCTTCAACATATGAATTGTGCGGGGACACGAGCATTCAGTTCATAACACTTTAAAATGATCTGGTCCCTGCCTGTCTCTTCAGCATCTTCTAAAGGTGCTCTCCAGAGTTCCGTAACACACTGGCCTCTTTTAAATGTCTCAGACATGACACATTCAAGCTCCTTTCTATTTATTCTCTCTGCCTAGAGGCTTTTCGTTCTGCTCTTCATATGAGAGATTTCTTATCATCTTTTAGGTCTCAGTTTAAATATCTCTTTCTCGGAATCCACATGTATGAGCAAGTCTCCTATAATTCTCTGTCAACTCATTGGATTTATTTATTAATCTATTACAAATATGTATTATAGTTTACTACAAATGTGTATCTACATATGTGTGTACATAATTTTATTCTGTCTGCTTTTGTATATGTTCAGAATTCTCTGTAATAAAAAGTGTGTTTTTTTAATGGAAGAAAATCCCATGTTTTTTTAAACTTTTTAGATTCACAGCCAAGGTTTTGCTTTTGCTTGATCATATTGAGAAAATCAGACTCACATACATTGTTGTATTTTGACAATACCTTTCAGAATTAAGAGGCACATAACTAGAATGCCATAATTCCAGTCCTAGGAATGACTTTTACATGAGTGTAAAGACATTGATACGTGGATTTTCATTGCAGAACAGCAAAGGTTTGAAAACAATCAAAATATCCATCAATAGGGAGGGGGACTAGTTTAATGAATTATGGTATAATCATACTGTGAACTACTCAGTTATTAGAGAATGGAACAGTTCTATATGTAATGACATGGAATGATTTCCAAGTAAGAAAGCAAGGTACAGACCATTGTTCCATACTAAGCATGCCATTTTGTTTGTGTACTCCCCAGAGCTATACTGGAATTTATCTAGATTATCTTTGGAAAGATAGACCAGAAACTAGCAACAGTGTTTGCTTCAGGGATAGGAAACCAGATGACTGAAGGTTTGAGGGTGGGATGGAGAATTACTTTTTTCACTGAAAGAATAATAAATAAAAATGCTATGGGGTAGAGGTGAATGACTGCTTCTGGCTGAGATTATGGGGAAGACTTTTTGAAGAACAAAGATAATAAGAGCTTAGTATTGCTTTTATCTAATAAAAATAGAAAACATATTAACAGGTAGCTATAATAGATGTTGCTATGAGAGGTGTAAATTTCACTTACGAGTAGAGATATTGTCTGGATTGATTGATTTATTTATTTTTAGGTGGTGATAGCGGACTGGATGGGTTAGGAGGACCAGGTGTACAACTAGGAAGCCCAGATAAGAAAAAACGCAAGACAAATACCCAGGTAAATGGGCATTTTCTTTAATAACAGTTTTTCTTCACTGATATGATCAAGCTATGAGGTAAATTTAACTTTCGTCATGGGTTTTGTTTCCTATCCTAATTCAGAACCTAGTAGTGAATTCTGCAGTGATTTGTTTTTTTTGGGGTTTTTTTTTGCTTTGCAACTAGTGGCTATTATCGGACTGTAAGCCTAGAGTGAATATTGCAAGAAGGAAGTGTAGGCAGATAAATTAAAATGCTTATTCTTAAAGCTGATTTAAAAGGAATAGATGCCTGTAGTTTTATGAAAAGATTTAAAGACATATGGACACCAGTTTAACTTGGAGTAATATTCAACTATTATAATAAATCAGTAGTATGTACATATCATGAAGCAATCATGGTGGAAGCATCTTTTGTCTGAAACCTTTGGTTGTAATAAACAGTTATAAATACAGACTTTCTTGGTTTTGTCCTCTATAAATTTGAAGCACTGTTTTTATTATAAAGACTGCAAGTAAGTGTGAAATGTGTACAGATTACCTTTTTCCATTTTGGCCACACTGTTAAACTTGCAGTTGTGACTAGAACTGGCAGTTTATTTTTCCAGTCTGAGGCCTAGGCCTTAGTGCTTTGGGAATACTTTAGTAGCTAACTCTCTGAAGTTAAGCTAGGGAAAAAAATTTAGATCCTGTTTACTGTTATTTAATTTTATGGCTATTTGGAGGTATAAAGGTATTTTTAGTTAAAATTTTAAGTGAAAGATTCTAGAGTTACAGGCAAGCATATTCAATGAAAATTATGGTAATGAAGCTTCTTTTGAAGGCTGAAAACTTCTAGAGTTTGTAACAATTGATTTGAGCTCAAAAAAGTACACCTTATTTCCTTTCCTAAATGAAAGAAACCTACACAGTTTTATCATTAAATATAAATATGAACATTATTTGGAATTGAAAGGTCAGGTGAAGAATTAAATTTTTGTAACACTTCAAAAGAAATTTAAAACTAGGTTCATAAATGTTAACATTTATGACTTCTTTGATCAAAAACATGTATTTCACATTCTCATTTCAGGGGCCTTCTTTTCCTCCATTGTCTGAGTATGCTCCACCACCAAATCCAAACTCTGACCATCTAGTGGCTGCTAATCCATTTGATGACAACTACAATACTATTTCCTATAAACCACTACCTTCGTCAAATCCATATCTTGGCCCTGGTTATCCTGGCTTTGGAGGCTACAGCACATTCAGAATGCCACCTCACGTTCCTCCAAGAATGTCTTCCCCATACTGTGGTCCTTACTCACTCAGGAATCAGCCACACCCATTTCCTCAGAATCCTTTGGGCATGGGTTTTAATCGACCTCATGCTTTTAATTTTGGGCCACATGATAATTCGAGTTTTGGAAACCCATCTTATAACAATGCACTAAGTCAGAATGTTAACATGCCTAATCAACATTTTAGACAAAATCCTGCTGAAAACTTCAATCAGATTCCTCCACAGAATGCTAGCCAAATATCTAACCCTGACTTGGCATCTAACTTTGTCCCTGGAAATAATTCAAATTTTAGTTCTCCATTAGAATCTAATCATTCTTTTATTCCTCCCCCAAACACTTTTGGTCCAGCAAAAGCACCACCCCCAAAACAAGACTTTAGTCAAGGAGCAACCAAAAACACTAATCAAAATTCCTCTGCTCATCCACCTCACTTAAATATGGATGACACAGTGAATCAGAGTAATATTGAATTAAAAAATGTTAATCGAAACAATGTCGTAAATCAAGAGAATAGCCGTTCGAGTAGCACTGAAGCTACAAACAACAGCCATGCAAATGGGACACAGAATAAGCCACGACAACCTAGAGGTGCCGCAGATACATGCACCACTGAGAAAAGCAATAAATCCTCTCTCCACCCAAGCCGTCATGGGCATTCTTCTTCTGACCCAGTGTATCCTTGTGGAATTTGTACAAATGAAGTGAATGATGATCAGGATGCCATCTTATGTGAAGCCTCTTGTCAGAAATGGTTTCATCGGATCTGCACTGGAATGACTGAAACAGCTTATGGCCTCCTAACAGCAGAAGCATCAGCAGTATGGGGCTGTGATACCTGTATGGCTGACAAAGATGTCCAGTTAATGCGCACTAGAGAAACTTTTGGTCCCCCTGCAGTGGGCAGTGATGCTTAATCACAGGCATTAACTACAGTGGTTTTTTTCCCCTGTGTATTACAGAGAGGTTCAGTGACACAGGATTTTAATGTTTTACATTATTTTTTTAAATGCACACACAAAAAAATTATTTACCTTTTAGTTTTTATTAATACACCACTTCATTGCTAGTGCAAACTTTGTATTGTTTTTGCTATCTTAAATAAGAATAATGTATATGGGGGTGCATTAGAAAGTAATATACAAATAAATTTTAGTTTGTAATCATGAACATAAAAGCCTCTTGAAGCTTCAAGATAATATATAGCAAATGTAGGCAAGTTTTGACTTTTAAAAGTTAGAATCATTGATAAATGTATCAGTTGACCCTTGAACAACACAGGTTTGAACTGCATGGGCCCACTGATTTTCAATAAACACATACTATAGTACTACATGATCCACGGTTGATTAAACCCCAGGATGCGGAACCACAGTTTTGGGGGGCTGACTGTAAAGTTGTATTCAGATTTTTGACTGTTAGGGGGTCGGCACCCCAGCCCCCGCGTTGTTCAAGGGTCAGGTGTATTCCAGTGCTGAACTTTGGCAATATCAAATTAAATATTTAGTTCAAAAAAATATTTGAGGATCCATTTAACATGTTTTCAGAAAGAATATTTGTAGCTAAAACATGGAAGAAAGCATACATTTTAATGAGTGTTTTAAAAAATAATAGAGTATGACACCAGATTCATCCCATATTAGGGTCCTTGAAATTAGTGACCTTCATATTATCAACTCAGTCTTTCCAGGATGTCTGTACAGATGTGAGACAGATGTTAGCATATAGTAGATGTTCAATAAGTATTTGTTGATTAACTTGTGGATTGTACCACATGAAATTGCTAACATTAGATCAGTTGAAAATTGACTACAGTTAGTAAAGTTGTCATAAAGAATGTTTTTAGTTGTGCTATTTAGAAATATAACAATATTCTCTTCACTCTTCAATTTGATTATTGAGTTGTTTTGTTATTGTTTTCCAGAGAAATAAATAATACAGTATCCTCAGAAGAATTGTGACTACTTTTCTTAATATCATTTCAAACCAGGGACATATTGCAAATGAGATAGGTAGAAACATCAATTTGGCCTTAGAGGGCTCTGCTGGCAAAAGAGTGGTGGTTTGAAAAATCTTGTTCTGGGGATCTGAAAATTAAAAATGAGCCTCAGGGGAGTTCAAAATCCATTTTAAGCAAAGATCAATGAAGAGCCAAGATGAGAGCTTACTCACAGTTCGAGGCCCTGCAGCAGACAGGAGTTTCTGCTGTGACTGGGGAAAGTGTACAAATGGACCTGAGAGTATTCTCTTGAGAGATGATCAAGAATGGAGACAGTTGGAGGTGCACTCATTAAGATTTGAAACAACAGAAGCCTGTTTTTGGAGTCGATCATAACCTGTGACCCAAAAAAAGGATTCTATATGACAACTGATAACAATTTATACAATGGTCGGATGTTGGTAAATCTCCCAAACTTGAACCATCATTGTGACCAAAAAAGTTCTGAAGACTATGTGGTGACCTGCAAAAGGGATAATTTAAACCTTGGTGAAATGACAGCAGCAGCAATATTGCCAAGAAATTTAAATTATGCATGAAAATTTTGATTATAGTCCTTCGGTTAATAAACATGAACCCACACTTTTACACGACAGCACTGGTGTCACATGTCACAAGCCACTAAAGGAAAGTTAATTGAATTATTCAATTCTGTTGTTTACAGTGTAGTCACCAGAACTTTATCCAGTGAACTGGTGTAGTTTTCATCATTTGGAGATTTTTCTAAGAAACTTCATATTCTCCAATTGAAAAACAGTAATTGGAGGGTTTGAACAGTTTATACAGCCTAGCAAATGATGAATTTTATAAAAATGAAATATTTAATGTCCTATTAGAAGAAAACTATTAATGCTTGTGATGTGTATTTTGATTGAATAAAACTTATTTTTTTAAGTAGTGTTTTAATTTTGAACTACAGAAACAGCAATTTCATATGGTACAAGGCAATATAAGGTTTTCTCCATTTACCTGTGACTAGTTAGAGATGAGTACAAGATATTTTAAATATAGTTGTAATATAAATGTCTTTATAGTTTTAGGAAATGAAATGATATAAACTCTAATACTAGGTACTCCTTTGTGTGAAAACTTTACCAGTTGAAGCAGGTTAAAATGCAGTAGTTTGGGCTGACTCTTGACATTTGGTATGTTCAGTAGCATCTCGAAGATCACATTTTGCTTACATTGTAGTTTTTGTTAAAGATACATAATTTTCTAAATGTTTAAGGACCTAATTATGTTGTTTTTGAAATCCTAGTGAGTGCAGATTTTTAAGATATGATGCACTGTATGCTATATGCCTAGTTCTAGCATCAGATCATGGTGGTTTTTTTTTTAATGATTGAATACAGTTAGGTTGGTACTGAGTAGAACCTTCCAATGTCTTCAGGAGTTAACACTTTACACGGTAGTACTCAAGTTGTGCTCATTGCTAAAACTGATTATGCAGTTTCTAAAGCCCTCTATTGCTTACACTTTGATTACTTGTTTTGTAAAAATGAAATAACCTCTCCCAAGTTAGTCTAAAAATACTTGATTTATAATGTGATTCTTTTATTTTCCATTTCCAAGTAGTTGTTTTTAAGAACTTACAAACAAGTGAATTTTTATTCTTGTATTTAGGTCTTAAGAGCACCTTACTTAAATACGAATCTGTTAAATTTACAGAAGAAAAACACGTGGTTGATTCTAACAGTGAATCGTAGGCAAACTACAATCATAGCTGATGAATGTTTTCATGTATTTGAATTAATTTTCTTACTAGTTACACATTTGTCTCTACATAACACTGTCAGAAGTTATCTAGAGGCTTTTTGGTAGGGAAAGTGATGAACTATAAGAATGGCCAGATATTAATTTGCCTAATGTGACTCAAAGAAGGCTATGATACAAATCGATATGGCTTTCTTAAGACAAGTGACAAGCTGCCCTAAACATTTAAATATTCAGTGAGGGAAATAAATGCACACAGGTGGCATAATCTTCCAGTAGCATCGCACCTTTTTTGGTGTAATCGTTTTCCATCACTGAAAGACCTCATCTCACATGCACACATATACACAAAGACACACATACATGCAACTGAGCAGGAAATCTTGGGGTTTCTCCTACATTCTCAAGTTTTGCCAAAGTTCAACCTGGCTGTCAGCAGCTAGGCTCTCTCACCAAGGCTAGGTTACTAGAAAGTTTTAAAGTGTCAGTTCCTTTCTCAGAACTTGCTTTGTTCATTTCACTAGAGAATTCCTGATCCACTTGCTTCTAGATGCTACTGGACTCCCTAATGCAGGAACAGCTTAGCTTGCTATAGAAAAATAAATTATTCTTCAGATAGAGTGCTTGGAATTAGATTTGTGATCCATGTTTTCCTTTTGTGTGAAATACTTTTGCATACTGCTATTATGATTCTTGTTATCCAGACTAGAAGATTATGTACATAAAACTGAAGATTTTCTTGTACTAGTGCTTATTCTTCATAGATGAACACAATATAAAGAAATCCAATTTGCGTGTGTGTGTGTGTGTTTAGACTCCCAACTCTGCCTAGTGGTAGGAAAAAAACTTCAATAATCGGTTACCCTGAAATCTGCTGACTTTAATCATCCAGATAAAATATCAGGAGTTTTCTTCTAATATTCTTTTACATTTGTTTGTCTTGAACAAACTGAGTGCTAGTACTTATTGTCCAACATACTATAGTAATTGTATGTAATAGTAAGATATATATATAAGCAATGATTTTTAAAGGGAGCTCGAGAGTTTTTGGATTTCTTTTTTTGCAGTGTATAAAGGTTTCATATGCATGAACATTTGTGCTATTTAAGATTTTTTTAATTAAAAAAAAGTTTAATTAAAAGCATCCAGATTCCCAAAGTTCATTTGTAAATAGTGGTTTAGAACTCTGTATAAGATGATTAGATTCTTAGGGAAGCTCATAAAGGCTTATTTACACCATCATGTAGTTAACAACAGTATTGTATCATGCTGAGTGCTCAGTCCTCTTTAGGGAATCAATCAATGTAGGAAGGAGAAAGAAGCAGAGGTCTTTCCTTTTTCCTGATTTGGTTCAGGAAGGTTGAGTTGTTTGGTGTGTTTCCCAGTTGCCCTCTTCCCATCCTAAACTCTCAAGTGGAATGCTATATAAACCAACTTGCCTTTTGCCTTCCTGGATGCTCTGTACTTCAAAATTTCCTATCTTTCCTCTAATCAGAATTCTCATTTCTTTGTTGGCTGTGGTTGGCTAGATTTTAAGGGGACAGTCTTTTGCAGCAAGATTTGAACAAAGATAATGAAGTGGGATTAAATTTCTCTTTTTTTAAAGACTTTATTCAGAATGAATCTTTAATATCTTTGACTTCAGACAATATGACCACATTTTAGGCACCATGGAAAGCAGTATTTTTATCAAATTGACTGATAGGTTCTTGAGAGTACTTCCCAATCTCCTTTAGATTGTGGAGACTTTTCACAATTTCTTTTCCTCTACTTCTGAACTGAGAGATTTTCTTCTCATTTCCAAATTTTAGCAACTTCCCCCTTTTCTCTATTCCATTTATCTGTTAAAGCAGTATAGAAGTTATATCTGTAATTTTCCAACTCTTGGTACAGTGATGGGAGCTTAGAGGCACCCCTGGAGTAAAGGGACTAGGGATGGGATTAGTATCTCCCAAGACAAGTGGTCTAGGGCAAATAAAGGGAAGAAAGTTTTCATTGAAGACTTTTAATGAAACCGAATGGATAAGCTTCATCTTTGTCATATTTTGTTGAAACACATTACTTGTAATTATATTAAAACTTATTCTAAATACCTGTACTTTTCTTGTTCTGTAGGTGATGTAGATGATGTTGCTTGTTAGTTAAAATATCTTTTATAAAAGAAAGTCCTGCTTCTTATCATGATGTATGTGACTTAAATGACTGTTTCATATTAAAACTATTTCTTCCTTATGTACTGCTTACATATACCTCTTTTTGGGATATTAGTTCAGTACTTTTATACAAATCTGAGTGTGTTCCACATTGGTGACATGTATTTTTGCAGTAAATTTTTGTTTTGTTCTTAGAGCATGTTTAAAGTAACACATGCGCTAGTGCTGTGATCTGTGGCAAAATTACTGTAATTCAAATTGGAAAATAAAATGTTTCCAGACTTTGTCCAACATTTATTCCTATGGCAAAGGAAATTACTATGTAATACTAATTATTTCATATGCTGGTATGTTTAAGCTACTCTATGAAGTATGTGAGACATCAATATTTATGGGTTAGTAGATGGCCTGATGTCTTTGAAATGGGAGAGAGGGGTAAAATTTGGTGTTGGCAATTCATAGCACTCATAATACAATAAATACTTCTTAAAAATTTGATCTTCCTCTTACAGTTATAATTTACTAAGGAATTATCTTAATTGACAGTGCATATTCGATTTTTTTAGCCCATACCATTAAAATTATATATTAGACTTTGAACTTATTCTGATGTCTTCCACCCAAAAAAGATATTATTCACTCCACCATAACCAAAATAAGTAGTAATATTAATCTTCATTTATTAATAAACTATTAAAATACCATAAAACTCCTCTAATTTACTTACAATTTATAACCATTGATACAAGACTTGAATGTTTACTTTGTACTATCTGATGAAAAGATTTGTTAATAAAAGTCATAATCAAGACTTTAAAGAAAAATGTTTAATCTTGGGACAATTTTAAGCTTTTTAGAGGCATTTATTTCAGAATACTAGTTTAAAAGCATTCTTTTGTCATTAAACCTTAAGTACCCAAAAGAAGCATAATAGATAATACTTGGAAATTTGTATATTTGAAATTACATGCTTAACAGAAAAAAAAAAAGAATGCTTGTGAGTGCTTAAACTGCATATCTTTTAAAATATTCAAATTTTTAGACGTTTATCAATTTAACCTGAATTAACAAGGTTTTACTATATCAGTGATGTATATTACAAGATTAATGTCTACCAATGCTATGCTAATGATCTCTCTATACAGCATCATTTTTGGCATGGTTGTTGTGGTATATTTTGTACATTTGATTGTTGGCTGTTGATAGAATTGACATAGCAATAAATCTGATTCAGTTCTTAAATTTTAAAAAATGCCAGATACGATACTGTGTCATAATCCCATTATACTTTATTTGAATGTCCAGTGTTTTCATGGGTTTCTTTTTTTGTATTAAAAATTTAGTTTTACATGTTAGGGATTTTTTTTCTGGTATTTTCATATACAATCTTTTAGAACAGGGTCTGTTTCTATTTGAATCATAGAAGTTGAAAGAAGTATTCGTATTAAATGATTCATGAATTGCTTTGTGGAAAAATCTGAATAAAGTATGAAATGACTAGGTTACCCCCAAATTGTTTATTTTCTTTATGTGGTTAATGTACAGGTTACAGATTTCAGGGAGATAAAATTGGCTTGGTAACTGATTGGATAGAGTAGATAATGGATAGTTTAACTGTCTAAGGGCTTCCAAATATTAAACCAAATAATTCTCAATTCTGAATACTTTTTAATAATTACTATAAATAATGGTAAGCCAATTCTCATTTTTCTTTTTAAGATATTTAACTCTTATAATTTATTCCTTCTTATCCTTTTTCTTTCTTCCTTGAACACGTGCTAGAATTTAAAATTGGATGAGTTTACCTTATCTCCACATTTTAGTTTTTTATTCTGTAGGTAAATAGTAAGACGGGTAGAGGTTCTATCAAACAGTCCATGTTATTGTTGGCCATTCTTTTCAGGGATCATGCTAAATGTCATTTGTGCATTGTATAAAGAATGTTATTTATCAGTATATAGACCTACTATTAGTAGAAATTATGTATGGCAGGCTTTCTTGAACAATATGTGTTGTAAGTGTGTTTCCTATTAGTGTTATGCTTCAGATTCTTTTAAATAAAGCTAGTTTTTAAAGAGAAAAATAACTGTTTTTTAAATGCTTGACTTTTATCAAGACAAGTAGGCATAACAGTCTTAGCTTTGGGTAGGAGATGTTCTAGGAAACATTAAGCAGGGCAGTAGCCTACAATTTACCAGGAATTTAGTTTTATACTGAGGAGCAAACCAATATTTTTGGACAGGCTTTGCTATATACAACTTGTTTTTCCTGTGAAGTTTATACATAACACTGAGTCCTGAGTTTCCTTAAGAAAATGTGAACATATCTCTATTTTGATTTTTACAAATTAGGACTCCAGTTTTGTTAATAGAAAATTAATTGGAGAGGAGTGCTACAATCTCAGAAGCTTAGTGATCCCTGAAGTAGAGACACCGCTGTAGCAATATTAAGAACAAACTTGCTTGAATGATAAAATTAGTTTTACAAAAGACATCCAAAGTTTTCTTGAAACAACCATCAGGTGCCTTGAGTAAAAAGAGAATGCATAAAATGTGAATGTATCAGTTGATGCAACTTGGTATTAGAGGTAATAAAAGTGACAAAAATACAAGATAAAATTTGAATGCACAAAAGATTTATTTAAATGTGTGGAAGGAAAAAAAAAACAGGAAAAATATATCTTACCTGTTGTAGGAAAGAGAAAAGATGTACAGAGACTTCTGATCAAATAACATTATGAATTGATGCTCTAAGGTATCCCTTTGTTTCAAACATATAGCAATGATAAATATAAAAAGATACAATTGGGTTCAAAACCAACATAAATACATCCCAGGACAAGAAAGAAAGAAAAAAGCATAAATGATGCTGAAGCAGCATCCTGCCTGACTCTGAGTCCAAAGCAGAAATTTGCAGTCAAAAATTCTAATCTGGCAGGGTAATGAGGTCTAAAGTGCTACTACATTTCAAAACTTAAGTGATGCAATAACACAATACTTAATGGGAAATGTATAGCTTTAGATAATTTTTAAGCCCAAAATATAATGCTAAGTGTTGATCTCAAGAGGATAAGAATAAAAAATCCTAAGGAAAGTAGAAGGAAGGAAACAATAAAGAAAATAATAGGAAATAAAATAGAAAACAAACACTAGAGAGGAATAATAGGGCCACAAATAGGCGATTTTTATCTTTAAAAGATAAAAGATTTTATTTTATTGGGTTGGCCAAAAAGTTCCTTCAGGTTTTTCCATAAGATGTTATGGAAAAACCCAAATGAACTTTTTAGCCAACCCATATTTAAAAGATTAATAAAATTGATGAGCCTCTGGTGAAACTGATTTTTTAAAAAAATGGCCGACAGAAATAACAGGAATGAAAAAAGGGCAAAAAACATAGCACTGCTTTAAGCCTGGAGGGAGCTGGGATTCCTCTGCACTGCTGCCCCACATGTGAAAAAGGTTAAAAAGCAAGCCTAGCTCCAACTGATACCTGGGATTCCAGCTTATAGGCCTAAAGTGGAAGAAGTGCACAGTTTTGTAATTTGCTCAGTTGATAACTGGTGTACAGTATCACCAAAGAATTCGAAACTAAATTAGCATATAACACTTGGCTGAATTGGAGTCCCTAGGACGCAAGTTAGAGGCAACTTAAAACTGCTAGAAAGGAAAGGATGAACCTAGAGGAAAGAAATAAAAATAAAAGGAAAGAAAAAAAAAAAACAACCCACTCTAAATCAAAATTTCAAAACATATGAAGAAAACTAATGATAAAAACAGCCAACCAACATCCTTTAAAATCTCGATCCACTCAAGATGAAAATGACAGCATAGCCTGAAAAAGGCTTTAAAGAGAAGTACCATTCAGGATCCTGAAAGGTAAACTAAAGAATAAAAATTAAAATTACGAAACCCAGTATGTAGATACTCATTCATTCAACATTTACTGAGTGTTATTTATATGTCAGGCACTGTTGTAAATGCTAAGAATATAGCGGTAAATCAAACAGACAAAAATCACTACACTCATGAAGTTTTTATTCTGTAGAGACAGAAAATAAGTAAACTAAAAGTGCATTAGAGAATAAGTGCTAAGAAGAAATAAAAAAGGGAATGGGATAGGAAATGCTGAGCCTGGTAGGGTGATAGGTGCTATATCAAATAGTAAGAGTATGTTTCATTTCATAAGAAACTGCCAAACTGTCCTTCAAGTGGCTGTACCATTTTGCATTCCCACCAGCAATGAATGAGAGTTCCTCCACATCCTCACCAGCATTTGGCATTGTCACTGTTCTGGATTTTGGGCATTCTAATATGTGTGTAGTAGTGGTATCTCATTATTTTAGTTTGTATTTCCCTGATGACATATGATGTGGAGCATCTTTTCATATGCTTATTTATCAACTGTGTATCTTCTTTGGTGAGGTGTCTGTCAAGGTTTGGCTCATTTTTTAATCGGGTTGTTTGTTTTCTAATTGTTTCCGTTTTAAGAGTTTATGTATTTTGGATAACAGTCCTTTATCATATGTATCTTTTGCAAATATTTTCTCCCATTCTGTGTCTTGTCTTTTCATTCTCTTGATAGTGTCACTCACAGAGCAGAAAAATTTTATTTTAATCAAGTCCAGCTTATCAATTATTTCTTTCATGAATCATGCCTTTAGTGTTGTACCTAAAAATTTATCACCAAATTCAAGGTCATCTAGATTTTCTCCCATGTTATCTTCTAGGAGTTTTATAATTTTGCATTTTACATTTAGGTTTGTGATCCATTTTGAAATCACTTTGTGAAGGTTATAACCGCTATGCCTAGATTCACTTTTTTGTATGCGGATGTCCAGTTGTTCCATTTGTTGAAAAGATTATCCTTTCTCCATCACATTGCTTTTGTTCCTTTGTCAAAGATCAGTTGACTATATTCCTGTGGGTATATTTCTGGGTTTTCTATTCTGTTCCACTGATGTATTTGTCTGTCCTTTCACCAATACCACACTGCCTTGATTATTGTTCTTCAAACTTATCTATAAATTTAATACAATCCCAATCAAAATCCTAGCAAGTTATTTTGTCGATATTGACAAGTTGATTTTACAGTTTATATGGAGAGGCAAAACACCCAGAATAGTCAACACATTACTGAAGGAGAACAAAGTTAGAGGACTGACACTACCCAACCTCAAGACTTGGCACAAGGTTGGCTAAGTCTTCTTGGAGATTTCTAGGGTGGTAGTATGTCTGGCTTTATAGAATGAGTTAGGAAATACAGTCTCTGCCTCTATCTTCTGAAAGAAACTGTAGAGAATTGGTATAATTTCTCCCTTAATGTTTGGTAGAATTCACTAGCGACCCCCATCTGGGCCTGGAGCGATCTGTTCTGGAAAGTTATGGATTATTGACTCAATTTCTTTAATAGATATAGGCCTATTCAGATTGTCTATTTCTTCTTGTGTGAGTTTTGGCAGATCATGTCCTTCAGGGAATTGGCCCATTTCTTGTAGATTATCAAATTTGTAGGCATAGAGTTGTTCATAGTATTCCTTTATTATCCTTTTTATATCCATGTTGTCTGCAGTGATATCCCCTCTTTCATTTCTCATATTAGTTATCTGTGTCCTCTCCCTTTTCTTCCTTAGGTAACCTGGCTAGGGGCTTGTTGATTTTATTTTCAAAGAACCAGATTTGTTTTATTGATTTCCTCTATTGATTTCTTATTTTTAACTTCATTGATTTATGCTCTAATTTTTAATTATTTCATTTTTTAATGCTACTTTGGATTTAATTTGCTTTTCTTTTTCTAGCTGCCTAAGGTAGAAGCTTAGTTGATTGATTTTTAAATCTTTCTCTAATATATGCATTTAATGCTGTAAATTTCTCTCTAGTCAGTTAAACTCTTGATAAAACCCTAGCAGGTTAGGCTCTGGTTAAATAGTTTCTCCCGAGGTCAGATCTTGCTAAGAACTAATGCTCTGGCATATTTCAAAATGGTTCCTTTTCCCATCCCCCTGCTGGGAGCATGAGAATATTTTTGTGCAGTATTCACTGTGAGAACCTGGTAGAACTTCAGGAAGTAAAACTCACAAAAGTGTTGGGGGCTCCCTGATGACTGGGTCCCTCTGGAGTTTTTATCTCTCAGACTTGCCCACAGTGGGCCTCCAGGAATTTGTCAACTACATTCAGGTTTTCCTACCTCGGCACTAGTTCCCACGGAGGTTTCTGCTCTGATTGGATGTGATGCTCTGTAGATACAATCTTTCCCATCAGGGGGGCAGGGGTTTGCCCTGTGACCTCACTTTTCTTGTGGAGCTAAGGAGAGTTGTTGATTTTTCATTTTGTTCAGCTTTTTACTTGTTGGGATGGAGTGGTGACTTCCAAGCTCTGTACATGCCAGATCAGAAACTAGAAGCACTTAAAATTTTTTTTAAAAACTGATATGCTAAAACAAGTCTAATAGGAAAAATCATTGAGATCTATACTTTGTAAATGTCAATCTAAGATATTTGGGCCAAAAATAAAAGGAAAAGTATAAACGGATAGTTCACGCTGTCTACATGAGCTCTACCTATATATTCTTGTCTAGCTGTAAATCACATTGTTTTTCTAAAGCGCAAATTTAAAATAGTAAAATAGCTAATGCATTTAAAACCTAGTACCTAGATTTTGCTCTTGAAAGCTATTCCCCATTAAAAAGAACTAATGGTTCTTGGAGAACGACTGATTCCCTTTCCTAGAGGAGAAAAAAAAAAGGAAAAAAATTCAAAGTGGGTCTAAATCATTTTTGTTCCAAGAATAAAGGATTTTGAAAAGGCTTAAAAAAGTTCTGGGGTGGTGTTAAAAAAGTCATAAATCAACCTTTCCCAATGGCCAAATTTGACAGTTTGACCATCAAAAAATAAACAAATTTTAGTTAATTTATTTTAGGTGAAGAATAATAAATCAGATTTAATTTTTGCTTCATAATGTACATTTTCACTCCCTAAGAGCCTCACAATACATAAGGAGAAAATAAGGACCCTTCTCTATTATAGAGCTTGTTTTTAAAAATTTTACTTTAATTTTGTAATATTTGTTACATAAAAAATAATAGATATTTGTATATGTACGTTATGAATCAAAAGATGAATAAGGCAAATCCATCACCAAAATTAGAGAGAGAAAAAAGTTGGCAATTTCTTTGATGGTCTCTGATGGCATGCTTTGTTGTAATGAACAAAATCAAACAAAAAATAATTTGGGGTGTTCTCTCGATTTTCCTAGGGAACCAGCCAATAGGACCTGGACCTCCTGTCTTCCAGTGGGAGGGGCTGCATCTGACGCAGCTTGCCAGGGTACTAGTAATTTTTTTCTTCCAACTAAATCTTTCCATGTGAATCAAGGTCTCTAGATATTGGGTAGCTGGCTTTCACAGGTAAGTCTTATAAATAGTTTGCACCTAAACCAAGATTGCCTGGGTCCCAATAACTTCCCTCCCGAAAATGTTCCTTTCATGTTTGCCCTATAAGAAGGGAGAACAGCAAGGGGATGGAATTCCTCTCCTGTAATGCAGAGCTACACTGCAGATCGAGCATAGTGCTCTGGCCCCAGTGTACTTCTCCTTGGGATGATGGGAGAATGGGGAAACCTGTGTTTTTTCTTGGCTTTGTAAGTTTCTCCTTTCCTCCATTAAAACCTAGCTCTTAACCTAGTGGGTCACAGACTTTGGTATGTATCAGCATTACCTGGTGGGCTTGTTAAAACACAGATTGCTGGGCCTCAGTTCCAGATTATCTGGTTCAGCAGGTTTGGAGTGGGGTCTGGGAATTTGCATTTCTAGCAAGTCCCCAGATGATGCTGATATTGTTGTCAGGGGAGCACACTTTGAGAAACTCTGTCTTAATTCATGCAGTGTGTCTATGTAGAAATCAGCTTTTCTGGCTACCACAAAGGGTGTCATTTGCAAGACTTTCACCTAGGAGTTAACCATTACCCTTTCTTACACCTTAACTTTCCTTTATAGTTGTACCACATATGTATAGATAGGAATCCTTAACCAACAGATTTGGTTTTCATTATTTTCAAGTTTTATAAAAATGGCATTGTTCCTTAAGGGTCTTATAAGACTTGCTTTTTTCCACTCATCCATCCAGTGTAAAGTAAAATTCATTCATTTTTACTGTTGTATGATATTCTTTTGTATGAATACACCTATTGATAGATATTTGGCTTGTTTTTAGGTTTTTGCTAGAAGCTGCTATGAACAGTTACTTCTTTACCCAATCATAGAGTTACCCTCTCTTTAAGAAAGGACCCAATCTAGAGGAAACCCTCCCTCCCTTAGATCTTCCCTCCAGTTCTGACACCCCCTTACTGAGACACTCAATGTGGTGTGTGCTCAATGACTAAATAAACTCAACTTGTTCAACTACAGGTGCCCCTGTGGTCTTTGACTGAAGGGCATTGAAAAAATATATAACTTGCCATTCTTTATTGTGCCTTTTGGTGAGCACCAGTTCTTAATTTTAGTTCAAGTTTTCAATCTTTTTCCTTTAAGGTAAGTGCTTTTGATGTCATACTTAAGAAATCCTTTCTTGGGCTTCCCTGGTGGCGCAGTGGTTGAGAATCTGCCTGCCAATGCAGGGGACACGGGTTCGAGCCCTGGTCTGGGAAGATCCCACATGCCGCGGAGCAACTAGGCCCGTGAGCCACAACTACTGAGCCTGCGCGTCTGGAGCCTGTGCTCCACAACAAGAGAGGCCGCGAGAGTGAGAGGCCCGCGCACCACGATGAAGAGTGGCCCCCACTTGCCACAACTAGAGAAAGCCCTCGCACAGAAACGAAGACCCAACACAGCCAAAAATAAATAAATTAATTAATTAATTTAAAAAAATGTGGCTCCTCTTGATCCAGAGATTTATTAAAAAAAAAAAAAAATCCTTTCTTACTCCAAGATCATACAAACACACACACGTATTTGTGTATGTGTATATATAAAATATATATATATATTTTAAGCTTGTATGTCTTTAGTTCATCTGAAATTCATTTTTGTGTGTGACACCATATGCATGTAGAGAGCCAATCCCATTTTTCCCCATATGGTGACCATTTCTCCTAGCACCCAATATATTCAATAGTCATTCCTTTCTTTGCTTTTCCCCATTTATGTGCACAGTCACTTTTGCCATATATCAAATTTCCATCTACACTCGGGTTAGATTAAGATTTTTTTGTTTTTTAAATCTAATAGGAAACACAGATTAAGACTTTTAAGACTGAATTAGTTTCAAGGCTTGTGAAACACTTTTTAGATAAGTACCTGTCTTGAAACAATGTATAAAGATTAATGGAGTTTTAAATTGGTATCAGCTGATGTAATGATTCAGCAATAAAACTGATCAAGTTTTTTTAAAAAAAAGATATAATTCACTCAGAGTGTAAAAAGTTTCATAAGACTGGTAGTCAGGAGAACAATTTCACCACAGAGGTTTGTATGTGCTTAACAAAATGATAGCTAACGAATTTTCCTGAAACTCCCAAACAAAGCAAAGTATCCTTTCTATTTTCTATACATACATTGTATCACTTGTGTTTTTGTATAGTGGCAGAATCTACACTTTAACATTTTATATAATAGGAATGCATAAACTCTGTCTTTTGAAGACACAGGAGAGTTTGAAACAAAATAGTAAAAGTAGGAATTGAACACAAGGGGGAAAAAATGCCAAAAGCAACATAAAAAAGAATCTATAGGATTGATTGTTAGGTTTCTCCGATTAGGAGGACAAGGGAAAAGTCTAACATGGCCCCAGTATTCAAAGTTACGGAACCTTGAGATGAACAGCTGACAAAATTAGGTAAGGTAGTGAGGGGTGCTCTGTTTGGGGGGTAAAAGATGATTTTTTTCCCTCCCAAGTCTGCTGCTCCTTAGCTTTCCTCAAGGACTTTTTCAGGAGCTTTTAAATTTGTATTAATGACTTCCAAAAGTAAAATGTTAAAAATCCCCATTCCTAGGTGGCAAATGGTTTGTAGATGCTTAATTTTCCTGTCCTTTTTTAAACATCAAATTCCAGTAATTTATAAACTGTGTCTCCAGAAAGCATCCCAAGGAAAGAACATTGGAATGGGAGTTATGGGGTCAGGATCTTAATCACAGTTCAGCCACTAATCCATGTGGCAATGGGGTTGGGTATATGGATCTCAGATTCCTTAAATACTGCATGTGGGAAGACTACATGATCTTCAAGTTTCCTCTCAGCACTAAAGTTACAAGTCTCCTTAAACAACTGTAAAACATATCCGTGTCAATTCAACTTATCCTACAGTTGAGTTGCAGCCAAGCATTCGCCAGATGAGTCATACGGTCGTTTCTCCCCAGTTCTCAAACCAAGGGGCGAACCCTACCAACGTGCTTGTGACGGGCTTACGGTTGATAGGATCTTAAGGACTACAATACTACAGGCAAGCTCCTAGGCCAGAACGTCAGTATGAGCAGGAAATTTCCAAAACAGGAACACCAAATGGTGCTAACTTCTACAGCCTCCGGCAGAACAAACAAAAGGCCAGGGCTGCAATGGCGCGTGGACGTCGCACCTGCTTCTCGCGGGTCACGCTTTCCCACATCCTTTTCTGCATTTTCAAGCGTGAAGCTCTTTTCTTGCTTAAGCGGAAGTGGGTCTGCTACTTCGCAGATTCACTTGGACTGCGGGTAACAGATAAGACCTCAGGCAACGGTAACGCTCCCGCCAGGGACGCCCAGGCAGTAGCGAGGGGAGTCCGCAGGTCGACCGCAGTGGCGCGCCCGGGGCACGCTGGGAACGGGGGGGGAGGGAGGGGGCCGCGGCCCGGCCTGACCCGGAAGGGCTGGCCTGTGGTAACCCCGGCTTCCCTAGCAACCGAGCGGGCGCGCGTCCTCCCCAGCCTCTCCAGACGCCTCCCGGGATGCCCCTGCAGGTTAGCGACTACAGCTGGCAGCAGACGAGGACTGCGGTCTTCATCTCTGTGCCCCTTAGAGGCGTCAGCGTCAGGGACGCGGACGTGTTCTGCACGGAAAACTATCTGAAGGTAGGAAAGCGAGTCGTGCCTGCCGGGGGGGGGGGGGGTGGGGGGGCCGGGGGTGTGGTCCGAAGCGGCTGCAAGGGCGCGGCTGTGGACATGCAACAGGCGCGTCCTTGCAGATAAGCATCCTAAAATTTTAGTCTTATTAAAAATAAAACAAAGCAAAACAAACAAAACAAAATACGAATCCCGTACAGGTGACACCTCGTCTGTAGACAGATGTCACCAGGTCAGAGATTATTTTATCCAGGACTTCCTCATATGTCGTGCTTTTATCGTGACCTGGAATAAATTTATAGCAGGAATTTAAGAAAATGATTTTGGCCTCTATCACTTATTTCTTAACGGGTGTGTCTTTCATTTGTGTAACTAAATTGACTTCCGTTTTCCCCCTTCTGAATAGGTGAACTGTCCTCCATTTTTATTTGAGGTGTTTCTCTATGCTCCCATAGACGATGAGAGCAGCAAAGCCAAGATTGGGAATGACACTATTGTTTTCACTTTACACAAAAAAGAAGCGGCCATGTGGGAGACCCTTTCTCTGTCAGGTGGTAAGTTCTTTACTAAAAGACGTTCAGCTGGTTGTGCTTTTTATACTTTATACCATTTAAAATTTCTCTTTTGAAATTTATGTTGCTATTCTAGGAAAACGAAATAGACACATAGCATGATTTAAAAGAGTTAGTGCTTCAGCTGCCTCTTAAAATAAATCACCTAATTCCTGAGTAATCTAATTACTCAAAAATTAGAGTCCATTAATACTAGCTTTTAAAGGTTGTGGCCTCGTATCTTCAGGGGATAAGGCCTCCCAATATGGCCTTTATTTAGCACTCATTTTGTATTAGGAATTAGTTCATCTGTTAATCCTCACAACAATCTATCACTTAGGTACCCCGCCTTTTTTTTTTAAGGTGAGGCTACTGAGGCACAGAAGGGTTGAGTAATTGCCAAAGGTCACACAACTAGTAAGTGGCAGACTAGAAGTGGAGTCTTAGCAGTTTGACTCTAGAGCAGTGTTTCACCTACGGAACTTTTACAGAATACAGATGTCTGAATCTCACCCTAGACCAATCAAATCAGTTTCTGGGAGTGAGACTGAGACCTAGGTACTGGTAGTTTTTAAAACGCTTTTTGGGAATTATAATGTACAGTCCAAGTTGAGATCCCCCATTCTCTGTACTCTTAATCAGTACTCTATTCTTCTGCCAAGATCAGCTTTGTGGGTCAGTAATTGCCCTATACTGCTTTAGCTCTGTTATCTTCTTCCCTGATCTAGTTGTCATGTTTTCTTGTGTTTTCTATCTACTGCCTGAAATTTCTCTTAGGTCTTTGGCGTTAAGCCTTGAGTTGGGACTATTGAGAATGGGGAAATTGCAGCCATTCTTTATATTAATGTTTTCTTGGTATCTTGCTGTGGAATTTAATTTTTTAATCCCTAGGACCAGGTGGAATTTTTCTCTAAAATGTGGTATTCAGCTCAGAAAATACTGGTTAAGGTAGGTTACCATAGCCAGCTTACTTTAGTTCTTTATTGAGTCCCAGAATAACTGAGGAGTTTTTAAAAACCAGGTACCTGCTCTCCTACCCCTGCCTTCCTTTTTGATTCAAGTCTGAGATGGGGCCTGGGAATATGTCATGAAACACACCCAGGGTTTTCTGACTTCGTACCTAAGATTAAATGTAAATACTTTGATTTATTTCAGCTGTTGTTGATAATCTTAATTTTGAAGTTAGATGGGACCAGAACCATCATCTATTAGAATGGCTTCTTTTAAAATAAACAGATTGGGGGTTGAGAACTCCCCAGGTGATTATGATGCCTGGCCAGGTTTGAGAACCACTGACTTAAATGTTTGTGTGTGTGTGTGTGTGTGTGTGTGTGTGTGTGTGTGTATGTCTTGATTTCCCCAGGTAACGTTTTGTCCACCAACTTTTTAGGCTATAAAGAAGAGTCATATCCGTAAACCTGTTACTTTCCCCTGTTTCTGACATGAAACACTTTCTTCTCTGTCAAATTCCCTTCCTAAACTGGTTGGCTACCTTATCCAGGAGTGGGAAGGGAATTTTCTAATTATAACCTTCCTCTCTGATTTAGATATCTGCTTTCATTGCACAGGTGCTTGAGTCTTCTCTTTCATGGTTATATGGTCAATGATTCCAAATTTTGACCATTTAAACTAAAGGTTGGCAAACTTTTTCTGTAAAGGACCAGATAATATTTTGGATTTTGTGGGTTGTGTGGTCTGTGTCACAATTACTCAGCTCTGTTATTGCAGCACAAAAGCAGCCATAGACAATATGTATTTATTGATGCTGAAATTTCAATTTATTCTAATTTGTATATGTCATAAAGTATTACTATTCTTCTGCTTTTTTTCAACTATTTAAAACTGTAAAAATTATTCTTAGCTTATGTGCTGAAAGAAATCAGGGAGCAGGTTGGGTTTGACCATAATTTGCCAGTTAGACTAATCAAAACAGTCTTAAAACTAACTTATATAACAAGTAATGAACATCGATTTTACTTCAGAAACCAGGTTTGAGATTCTTTTAGAAGTCAAACTCAGTTTCACATGCAATTCAGTGAAATTATTTAACAGTCTTTTTTTCACATGCAGTATTGTGGAGCTCCAGTCTATACTCCAAGCCTGCCTCCCTCATTATTCAAAACATACTTGCTCCATTTTTTTCTGAAGTTCCTTCTTGATCCATTTTTCATTTCTTTTAGATGTGGAGCATTTCACTTGGAAACTTGATTTTCTTTTAATTATTTCTGCCCCTGAAACTGGTCCAACTGTCTGCCACTCTGTTACTAAACAGGAGGTGGTTTGGGGAGAGACTTCTGAACTAATTTCAGTCCTAATTCCCAGCCAAGATCTTGGATGGGTAAAAATTCCATACTCTTTACTTATTTTTAACTGAAATTAATATTCCCTTCAACTATGAATGTAGACAACAAACAACAGTAGTGTCAATAAAAATCACAAATATGTTCATATCACAGGTACCTCTATCTTTTATATGCACTACTTTAAAATTATAGTATTTATTAGACATTTTGCTATGTATTATTTAATGCATTAATAAAGAAGCACATACTTGTATATCACAAATTTATTTTTAAAAATTTTGTGTTTTAATATAACTAGTTTTCTTTGTGTATTTTTTCATATATTTTAAAGCACTATGAAGGTGTGTATAAAGCTTTACTAGTCATCCCTCCACTCCTGCCCTTCTTATCACTCCCCTACTTCACACTCTCCTCCCAAGTTTCCTCTCCCCTCCTGTTTTGTTTTTCTTCAAAGTCTAGATCCTTTCCTTATCCTTCTTCCCCTAAGATAATTTACCCCCTAATGGATCACAGCCTGCAGTTTCTAAAATACTGAGTGACTGAATAAAAAATAATTGTGAATGGTAAAGTCTGTATATAACATGTCATGTTACTTTGTAATTTTTACTAAGGCTGGCTCTGTACTCTTCATATGTATCACTGTAAATCACCATTTATATTTTTGAAGGTGATTGATTATATCAGATGGTCTCAACCCATCTTCTCTTCTAGGAGACCCCCCCAGAGATGATTTATTGTGATCAGGTTTATAAGCAAATAGCTCTAGTTTCTCAACAGAGAGAGAGAGGAGAATAAATGTGTTCTCTTTCCTCCCATCTTGTCCCCTCCGGCTCCCTTTCCCTCTCCCCCCTCCCACTCATTCCACACTCCTCTCTCTCCCTCTTGTGACCCTCTGTTCCTCTCCCTCCCCCTCCCCTCTCTCCATCTTCATTCCCTCTCTTATTTCCCCTCTCCATTGTTCCTCTTCTCTCTTATTCATATCCTCCCTCTCTCTCTCTCTCTCTGTCTATCTCTCTCAGTGCACAAAGGCATGCATTCTTTTTTTAAATTTTTTTTTTTTATTTATTTTTGGCTGCATTGGGTCTTCGTCGCTGCGCGTGGACTTTCTCTAGTTGCGGCGAGCGGGGGCTACCCTTTGTTGCAGTGTGCGGGCTTCTCATTGCGGTGGCTTCTCTTGTTGCAGAGCACGGGCTCTAGGCGTGGGCTTCAGTAGTTGTGGCACATGGGCTCAGTAGTTGTGGCTCTTAGGCCCTAGAGCACAGGCTCAGTAGTTGGGGTGCGCGGGCTTAGTTGCTCCGCGGCATGTGGGATCTTCCCAGACCAGGGCTCGCACCCATGTCCCCTGCATTGGCAGGCGGATTCTTAACCACTGTGCCACCAGGGAAGTCCCAAGGCATGCATTCTTTACTAATTCATTACTATTACAGTTACTTGCTTACCTTTTAATATTAGCTTGTTGACCAGTTTAATATTGGGAAATGTTTTCACTTCTCCATGTGAAGTTGGGTCCAAAAACATCTTATCCCAGATCAGTATGTAAGCAGTTTCTCCTAAGTAAAACAAATTCATCATGATCCTAATTTATTGATACTCCTTATGTTTTAGTTGACAAAGAGATGATGCAAAGAATAAGGGAGAAATCTATCCTACAAGCACAAGAAAACGCAAAAGAAGCTATGGAAGCAAAAGCTGGGGCAAGGCGGGAAGATCAAAAATATACACTAAATGTCATGATGAAGGTAAGTTGCAGATTGATAGGAAAGTCCTTTAATTAAAGATACAGTAATTGCAATGATAATTTGTTGCAACCACTGTACTTCCTCACCTTTTTGTTCATACTTTGGTTACAGGCCTTGCTGTGCTATGTAGGCTATCTACTATTGATGTGTATTTCTGAAAATCTGTATGAAAATTGAGAGTATAACGTTAAACAATAGATTTACTTGTTAGAGGGAAAATGTTCTATTTCCAGGGGAATAAAACAGTTATAAGGTTTTATGCTGTAAGTGTTTTACTTCTTTTTTAATCTTGGAATTATTGGACATGATTATTTAAAACAAGAAAAGCATAGATTTAACACTAAATATTGACCAATTAATATCTTTTAACTGTTGAGGCTTTCAAGTTAAATCTTTAATCAGCAATATATTTTTTGAGATATAATTCACATACCATACAGTTCACCCATTACAGGCTTACAATTCAGTGGTTTTTAGTATATTTAGAGTTGTAAAACCATCACCACAATCAATTTTAGAACATTTTCATCACCCCAAAAAGAAACCCTGTACCCATTAGCAGTCACTCCCCATTCCTCCGAGCCCCTAGCCGTAGACAACCACCTATCTACTTTCTATCTCTATGGGTTTACCTATTCTAATTTTTACAGATAATTTCCCATCTCAAATTCTCATTTTTGACATTTTGAAATGATTAAGGAATCTATAATAAGCATTATCTCATCAAGAGTCCTATGGACTCATGACTGTTCTTTTGCATTTGGATCACTAGTATTGTTTTTATAATCAACAGTTCATAATTCCAAAGATTTCTCTGCTTCTTTTATCATTTTTACTTGACTTTTAAATATCACCAATCATTAATATACTTTGTTTTTTACTTAATAATTGAACACGTGGTCATCCATCCAAAGTTTCCTGCTTTCTGTATACTTGATAAGCTCCACCTTTTCTTGATCATGTTATCACTACTATCAAACTTTGGATCTTACCATTTTCCTGAATTTTAAAAACTAAAAGCAAAATACTATAAAATTTGTGGCAACAGATAAGTATTTACTGAACTAATAAAATAGTTAAACAGTGGCACACACACTGCTGCATTGGTAAATATAACGAAGCTGAACAATTGATTGGCAGGCAGTACCACAATGCTATATGTTGAAGTTATTCATCTACTGACATATGAAAGCCTGACTTTGGTAGTATTTGGAAAGGTGCTTTAGGGGCATTAGTGTATAAAGAATGAAACTATAGATCACATTGAAGTGATAGAACCTATGAAAGTCTATACCCTATACTACAAACTATTCATTTTGTCTGTCTCTTTCCCTGAGCAGTGTTGAGAGTAGAGACTACATTTTCTTTCATCCTTATCATAGCAGTTGCCAAGTAAATAGTAGGTGCTCAAACAGTTGAATGAATTAATGTGAATATATTGTTCGAGTACCCTGTAACCATAGTACAGTTCTATTCTGGTGGATAGATGTAGCTATTTTTATTCTGTCCAATATTAGACACCATTCAGAAAAGAGCAAAAAAGAACTTTGATGTTCCATTAAGAGCAAATGAAGAGATATGATGACAAAAGGCAACTCCTTATTAGCTTAAACCATAAATTAGCTTAAAACTTGAATCACATATACCACAAAATAATAGGTTTTTTTTAGTAGTAACCTTTTCTTTTTAAAATTAATTAGTTAATTAATTAATTAAATTTTTTTTGGCTGCTTTGGGTCTTCGTTGCTGCGCGCAGGCTTCTCCCTAGTTGCGGCGAACGGGGGCTACCCTTTGTTGCAGTGTGTGGGCTTCTCACTGCGGTGGCTTCTCTTGTTGCGGAGCACGGGCTCCAGGTGCATGGGCTCAGTAGTTGTGGCTCACGGGCTTAGTTGCTCTGCGGCATGCGGGATCTTTCTGGACCAGGGCTCGAACCCGTGTCCCCTACATTGGTGGGTGGATTCTTAACCACTGCGCCACCAGGGAAGCCCTAGTAGTAACCTTTTAAAAATAATTAGCAGGGCTAGTGCGAAGACTCACTGTGTCAGTTTGCTATGCTGTATAGTATAAGTCTGCTTGGGCTACCGTAACAAAATACCAAAGAGTGGATGACTTAAACAACACACATTTATTGTCTCACAGGTCTAGAGCCTAGAAGTCTCAGATCAAGGTCCAGTGGGGTTGGTTTCTGGCTTGCAGATAGCTGAGAGAGAGAAAAAAATCTCTGGTGTCTCTTCCTATTAAGAAACTAATCCTATTGTATCAGGGCCCCACCCTTATGACCTCATTTAACCTTAATTACTCCTCAGCAGCCCATTTCCAAATGGGAGTTAAAGCTTCAATATATCTGGGGGGACACAAACATCTAGTCAATAACACTGTATAAAAACTATCCAAAATTTAGTAGCTTAAAACATTTATTTTCTCACGATTCTATATGTTGGTCAGGCTGTTCTTGTGGTCTGAGGTTGGCTTGGTTGTGGCTGGAAGTTCTAGGATGGCCTCACTCACATGTTTAGAGCCTTGCCAGGGAAAGCTGAGCCCCTCTCCATGTGGTATTTCATTCTCCAAGAGGCTAGCACAGGCTTCTTTACTTCATAGTTAGTGTTCCTGGTAGAAGGAATGGGAAAACCCTAATGCACAAGTGCTTTTAAAACCTCTGCAGTGGGAAAGCCCTAATGCACAAGCCCTTTTAAAGCCTCTGCTGTGTCACATTTGCCAGTATCCCATTAGCCAAATGTCCCATATATCCAAGCCCAGATTAAGAGTTAGAGAAATAGACTGCACCTTTTCTAGGAAAGAAAGATTAAGTCACATTGCAAAGGGGCGTGCATATAGTTATGGGAGGAACTTGTGGTCATTTTACAACTTAGTTGGAATTGAAAATATTAGGATTTAAACAATAAAAATAATTTGATTGATCTAGCAGGAAAAGTTCCGCGATAGAGCAGTAAATCCAAGCTCTGACTCCATCTCTCTGCAGCATCCTTAGCACTGCTTTTTCTTTGTGTCTGCTTCATTCTTAGGCTGATAGAGAGATGATCCACATCTTCACATAAGCAGGGGCCAGCAGGAGACAGGCTGTCTATTCTGTTGGCTCCCTTTCAAGCCCCATAAAACAATTGCTTTAGGTATTGTAGAATGATATTTCAAACGGTAATCACTTTCACACATGTTCAAATAAATCTTTATTTCAAGTCTGTCGCTTCAAACTTGGTTTACTGCATCCACTTCTCATTATCTTTGCTGCTGATGTATCATTCATTTAGCAGACATTTATTGAATACTGTGAAAGGTACTGAGACAGAGCTGAACAAATCAGTCTTCACTTTCCGTTTACTCATAGTATAGAGAGGGTGACCGACAAGAAAAAACAAAGATTACACCATAGTATGCATAAGAAGTCATGGGCAGATGAAGAGAAAACACTGGCAAAAGATTGGTATCTCAGTCTGAGAGGCTGGTCAGGAAATATGAAGCAATGTTGTTTGTGCTGAATACTGGAGAATAAGCCACAGTTACCTGAGGATAAATGGTAAAATGACGTTACAGTTAGTTTGGATAAGTGCCTGAGAGAGTTTGGCACAGCGAGGAACATTTGTTGATCAGAAATAAAATCTTGATATTTAGAAAAATCTCCTGAAGGGAACTCTTTAGGAATTTTCAGCAAGAATCCCAAAATAATTGGGTTTGTGTTTTGGAAAGCTCATTCTGGGGAATGAGTTTGAGAGGTTGCAGGGTGGGGGCAGAGCTTTTGCATTCTTAAGACGAAAGGATTTTGAACATATTTATATGTTGAAGAAAGAAGCCAGTAAAGAGTGAGAGATTGATAATACAACCAAGAGAGAGGATTGATGATGAAGCAGTTTTTTTTGTGGTGGGATGAAGGTTGGAACAGGTGAAAAAATTAAATCTTAGGTAATAGGGGATATTTTATCTTTTGACCCTAACGGGCAGGAGTAAAGAATAACTAAGCATTTGGAAAATTCTTAGAGACACAGATAGTTAAAGTAACCCTTTGTTTCCTTGGTGAAGGTAGCAAGGTCATCTACCCAGAGCGTGAAGAATTTAGGTGGGGTAGGAGTGATTAATGAAAGGTTGGAATATTCATGGCAGACCAATCTGAAACATGCTTTTTTCCCCTCTTTATTTTGGACTGCTATTGCCTACTTTTCCTGTTTTCTTCACTCTTTTGTTTTGTAGGTTGCCTTCTTCTATTTTGAATTTTTTGGTTTTATTTTGTTTTATTTTCTACTTTAGGGGACCCCATTTCCCACTAATTTTTAAACTAAACAGGTCAAATTTGAAGTGCTTTCTTCTGCTATTGTGTTCTTAAAGTTGAAACCCGGAAACTTTAACTGTAAAACGACTTTGCCTGATCATGCAGATGAGGTATGAGTTGCCTTCTAGAGTTGTCTAGATTATACTATAGGGCCTTTAAAAAGCCCTTATCAGTGAAACCACATGCCCTGTTTATTAGAAGCATGTATAACTAAGGGATAGAAAGGCCACAAGTAACTACTTGCTCATTTTTTATTCTATGCAATTGTAAATGTGATTGTTTTGTTTATTTATTTATTTATTTGGCCGCATGGCTTATGGGATCTCAGTTCCCTGGCCAGGGATTGAACTGGGGTCACAGCAGTGAAAGCCCAGAATCCTAACCACTAGGCCCCCAGGGAACTCCTGTAAATGTGATTTTTTTTAAATTTCTCTTTCTGATAGTTCATTGTTAATGTATACAAATGCAACAGATTTCTGTATGTTAAATTTGTATTCTCCAACTTTACTGAATTCATGTATTCTAATAGTTTTTCGCTGGCATCTTTAGGATTTTCAATATATAGTATCATGCCATCTGCAAACAGTAACGGTTTTACTTCTTCCTTTCCAATGTGGGTTCATTTTATTTCTTTTTCTTGTCTGGTTGCTATGGCTAGGAATTTCCATACTATGCTGAATAAAAGTGGCAAGAGTGGGCATCCTTGTCTTGTCCTGATCTTAGAGGAAATGGTTTCAGCTTTTTACTATTGAGAATGATGTTGTCTCTAGGTTTGTCATATATGGCCTTTATTATGTTGAGGTATGTTCTCTCTACACCCACTTTGTGGACAGTTTTTTTTTTTTTTACATCTTTATTGGAGTATAATTGCTTTACAATGTTGTGTAGTTTCTGCTGTATAACAAAGTGAATCAGCTATACGTATACATATATCCCCATATCCCCTCCCTCTTGCGTCTCTCTCCCACCCTCCCATAAAGCACTGAGCTGATCTCCCTGTGCTATGCGGCTGCTTCCCACTAGCTATCTATTTTACATTTGGTAGTGTATATGTGTAAATGCCACTCTCTCACTTCATCCTAGCTTACCCTTCCCCCTCCCCGTGTCCTCAAGTCCATTCTCTACATCTGTGTCTTTATTCCTGTCCTGCCCCTAGGTTCTTCAGAACTTTTTTTTTTTTTTAGATTCCATATACATGTGTTAGCATATGGTATTTGTTTTTCTCTTTCTGACTTACTTCACTCTGTATGACAGACTCTAGGTCCATCCACCTCACTACAAATAACTCAATTTCGTTTCTTTTTGTGGCTGAGTAATACTCCACTGTATATATGTGCCACATCTTCTTTATCCATTCATCTGTTGGTGGACACTTAGGCTGCCTCCATGTCCTGGCTATTGTAAATAGTGCTGCAATGAACATTGGGGTACATGACTCTTTTTGAATTATGGTTTTCTCAGGGAATATGCCCAGTAGTGGGATTGCTGGGTCATATGGTAGTTCTATTTTTAGTTTTTTAAGAAACATTCATACTGTTCTCCATAGTGGCTGTATCAATTTACATTCCCACCAACAGTGCAAGAGGGTTCCCTTTTCTCCACACCCTCTCCAGCATTTATTGTTTGTAGATTTTTTGATGATGGCCATTCTGACCATTGTGAGATGATACCTCATTGTAGTTTTGATTTGCATTTCTCTAATGATTAGTGATGTTGAGCATCCTTTCATGTGTTTGTTGGCAATCTGTATATCTTCTTTGGAGAAATGTCTATTTAGGTCTTTTGCCCGTTTTTGGATTGGGTTGTTTGTTTTTTTGATATTGAGCTGCATGAGCTGCTTGTAAATTTTGGAGATTAATCCTTTGTCAGTTGCTTTGTTTGCAAATATTTTCTCCCATTCTGAGGGTTGTCTTTTCGTCTTGTTTATGGTTTCCTTTGCTGTGCAAAAGCTTTTAAGTTTCAGTAGGTCCCAATTTTTTTTTTTTTTTTTTTTTTTTTCCATTTCTCTAGGAAGTGGGTCAAAAAAGATCTTGCTGTGATTTATGTCATAGAGTGTTCTGCCTATGTTTTCCTCTAAGAGTTGTATAGTGTCTGGCCTTACATTTAGGTCTTTAATCCATTTTGAGTTTACTTTTGTGTATGGTATTAGGGAATGTTCTAATTTCATTCTTTTACCTGTAGCTGTCCAGTTTTCCCAGCACCACTTATTGAAGAGGCTGTCTTTTCTGCATTGTATATTCTTACCTCCTTTATCAAAGATAAAGTGACCATATGTTTGTGGGTTTATCTCTGGGTTTTCTGTCCTCTTCCATTGATCTATATTTCTGTTTTTGTGCCAGTACCACACTGTCTTGATTACTCTAGCTTTGTAGTATAGTCTGAAGTCCAGGAGCCTGATTCCTCCAGCTCCGTTTTTCTTTCTCAAGATTGCTTTGGCTATTTGGGGTCTTTTGTTTTGTTTTGTTTCCATACAAATTGTGCAATTTTTTGTTCTAGTTCTGTGAAAAATGCCAGTGGTAGTTTGATAGGGATTGTATTGAATCTGTAGATTGCTTTGGGTAGTATAGTCATTTTCACAATGTTGATTCTTCCAATCCAAGGACATGGTATATCTCTCCATCAGTTTGTATCATCTTTAATTTCTTTCATCCGTGTCTTATATTTTTCTGCATACAAGTCTTTTGTCTCCTTAGGTAGGTTTATTCCTAGGTATTTTTTCCTTTTTGTTGCAGTGGTAAATGGGAGTGTTTCCTTAATTTCTCTTTCAGATTTTTCATCATTAGTGCATAGCAATACAAGAGATTTCTGTGCGTTAATTTTGTATCCTGCTACTTTACCAAATTCATTGATTAGCTCTAGTAGTTTTCTGGTAGCATCTTTAGGATTCTCTATATATAGTATCATGTCATCTGCAAACAGTGACAGGTTTACTTCTTTTCCGATTTGTATTCCTTTTATTTCTTTTTCTTCTCTGATTGCCGTGGCTAAAACTTCCAAAAGTATGTTGAATAATAGTGGTGAGAGTGGGCAACCTTGTCTTGTTCCTGATCTTAGAGGAAATGGTTTCAGTTTTTCACCACTGAGAACGATGTTGGCTGTGGGTTTGTCATATATGGCCTTTATTATGTTGAGGTAAGTTCCCTCTATGCCTACTTTCTGGAGGGTTTTTATCATAAATGGGTGTTGAAATTTGTTGAAAGTTTTTACTGCATCTATTGAGGTGATCATACGGTTTTTATCCAATTTGTTACTATGGTGTATCACATTGATTGATTTGCATATATTGAAGAATCCTTGCATTCCTGGGATAAACGCCACTTGATCATGGTTTATGATCCTTTTCATGTGCTGTTGGGTTCTGTTTGCTAGTATTTTGTTGAGGATTTTTGCATCTATGTTCATCAGTGATGTTGGCCTGTAGTTTTCCTTTTTTGTGACATCTTTGTCTGTTTTTGGTATCAGGGTGATGGTGGCCTCGTAGAATGAGTTTGGGAGTGTTCCTCCCTCTGCTATATTTTGGAAGAGTTTGAGAAGGATAGGTGTTAGCTCTTCTCTAAATGTTTGATAGAATTCACCTGTGAAGCCATCTGGTCCTGGGCTTTTGTTTGTTGGAAGATTTTTAATCACAGTTTCAATTTCAGTGCTTGTGATTGGTCTGTTTCTATTTTCTATTTCTTCCTGGTCCAGTCTCAGAAAGTTGTGCTTTTCTAAGAATTTTCCATTTCTTCCAGGTTGTCCATTTTATTGGCATAGAGTTGCTTGTAGTAATCTCTCATGATCCTTTGTATTTCTGCAGTGTCAGTTGTTACTTCTCCTTTTTCATTTCTAATTCTGATGATTTGAGGCTTCTCTCTCTTTTTCTTGATGAGTCTGGCTAATGGTTTATCAGTTTTGTTTATCTTCTCAAAGAACCAGCTTTTAGTTTTATTGATCTTTGCTATTGTTTGCTTCATTTCTTTTTCATTTATTTCTGATCTGATCTTTATGATTTCTTTCCTTCTGCTAACTCTCGGATTTTTTTTTGTTCTTCTTTCTCTAATTGCTTTAGGTGTAAGGTTAGGTTGTTTATGTGAGATTTTTCTTGTTTCTTGACGTAAGATTGTACTGCTATAAACTTTCCTCTTAGAACCAACTGCTTTTGCTGCATCCCATAGCTTTTGGGTCATCGTGTTTTCACTGTCATTTGTTTCTAGGTATTTTTTGATTTCCTCTTCGATTTCTTCAGTGATCTCTTGGTTATTTAGTAGTGTATTTTTAGCCTCCATGTGTTTGTATTTTTTACAGTTGTTTTTACTGTAATTGGTATCTAATATCGTAGCGTTGTGGTCGGAAAAGATACTTGATACAATTTCAATTTTCTTATATTTACTAAGGCTTGATTTGTGACCCAAGATATGTTCTATCCTGGAGAATGTTCCATGAGCACTTGAGAAGAAAGTGTATTCTGTTGTTTTTGGATGGAATGTCCTATACCTATCAGTTAAGTCCATCTTTTTTAATGTGTTATTTTAAGCTTGTGTTTCCTTATTTATTTTCATTTTGGATGATCTGTCCATTGGTGAAAGTGGGGTGTTAAAGTCCCCTACTATGATTGTGTTACTGTCGATTTCCCCTTTTATGGCTGTTATCATTTGCCTTACATATTGAGGAGCTCCTATGTTGGGTGCATAAATATTTCCAATTGTTATATCTTCTTCTTGGATTGATCACTTGATCATTATGTAGTGTCCTTCTTTGTCTCTTGTAATAGACTTTATTTTAAAGTCTGTTTTGTCTGATATGAGAATTGCTACTCCAGCTTTCTTTTGATTTCCATTTGCATGGAATATCTTTTTCCATTCCCTCACTTTCAGTCTGTATGTGTCCCTAGATCTGAAGTGGGTTGCTTGTAGATAGCATATATACGGGTCTTGTTTTTGGATCCTTTCAGCCAGTCTATGTCTTTTGGTTGGAGCATTTAATCCATTTACATTTAAGATAGTTATTGATATGTATGTTCCTGTTACCAGTTTCTTAATTGTTTTGGGTTTGTTATTGTAGGTCTTTTCCTTCTCTTGTGTTTCCTGCCTAGAGAAGTTCCTTTAGCATTTGTTGTAGTGCTGAATTCTCTTAGCTTTTGCTTGTCTGTAAAGGTTTTAATTTCTCCGTTGATTCTGAATGAGATCCTTCCTGGGTAAAGTAATCTTGGTTGCAGGTTTTTCCCTTTCATCACTTTAAATATGTCCTGTCACTCCCTTCTGGCTTGCAGAGTTTCTGCTGAAAGATCAGCTGTTAACCTTATGGGGATTCCCTTGTATGTTACTTGTTGCTTTTCCCTTGCTGCTTTTAGTATTTTTTCTTTGTATTTACTTTTTGATAGTTTGATTAATATGTCTTGGTGTGTTTCTCCTTGGATTTATCCTGTATGGGACTCTCTGTGCTTCCTGGACTTGATTATTTCCTTTCCCATATTAGGGAAGTTTTCCACTATAATCTCTTCAGATATTTTCTCAGAGCCTTTCTTTTTCTCTTCTTCTTCTGGGACCCGTATAATTCGAATATTGGTGTGTTTAATATTGTCCCAGAGGTCTCTGAGAGTGTCCTCAATTCTTTTCATTCTTTTTTCTTTATTCTGCTCTGCGGCAGTTATTTCCACTATTTTATCTTCCACCTCACTTATTCGTTCTTCTGCCTCAGTTATTCTGCTATTGATTCCTTCTAGAGAATTTTAAATTTCATTTATTTTGATGTTCATCATTGTTTGTTTGCTCTTTAGTTCTTCTGGGTCCTTGTTAAACGTTTCTTGTATTTTCTCTATTCTATTTCCAAGATTTTGGATCATCTTTACTTTCATTACTCTGAATTCTTTTTGAGGTAGACTGCCTGTTTCCTCTTCATTTGTTTGGTCTGGTGCGTTTTTGCTTTGCTCCTTCATCTGCTGTGTATTTCTCTGTCTTCTCATTTTGCTTAACTTACTGTGTTTGGGGTCTCCTTTTCGCAGGCTGCATGTTCTTAGTTCCTGTTGTTTTTGGTGTCTGCCCCTAGTGGGTAAGGTTGGTTCAGTGGGTTGTGTAGGCTTCCTGGTGGAGGGGACTGTTGCCTGTGTTCTGGTGGATGTAGCTGGATCGTGTCTTTCTGGTGGGCAGGACCGCATCTGGTGGTGTGTTTTGGGGTGTCTGTAAACTTATTATGATCTTAGGCAGCCTCTCTGCTAATGGGTGGGGTTGTGTTCCTGTCTTTCTAGTTGTTTGGCATAGGGTGTCCAGCACTGGAGCTTGCTGGTCATTGAGTGGAGCTTGGTCTTAGCATTGAGACGGAGATCTCTGAGAGAGCTCTCGCCGATTGACATTACCTGAGGCCGGGAGGTCTCTGGTGGTCCAGTGTCCTGAACGCGGCTCTCCCACCTCAGAGACTCAGGCCTGACACCCGACCGGAGCACCAAGACCCTGTCAGCCACACAGCTGAGAAGAAAAGGGAGAAAATAAAAGAAAGAAACAAAAAATAAATAAAGTTATTAAAATAAAAAATAAAAAAATTATTAAAATTAAAAAATTTAAAAAGTAATAAAAAAAAAGTGAGCAACCAAACCAATAAACAAATCCACCAATGATAACAAGCCCTAAAAAAGTATACTAAGATAAACATAACAATCAGAAACTAGTCAGTTGCATATAGCAAACCCCAAGTCTACAGTTGCTCCCAAAGTCCACAGCCTCAATTTTGGGATGATTTGTTGTCTATTCAGGTATTCCACAGATGCAGTGTACGTCAAGTTGATTGTGGAGATTTAATCCGCTGCTCCTGAGGCTGAATGGAGAAACTTTCCCTTCTCTTTTTTGTTCACATAACTCCTGGGGTTCAGCTTTAGATTTGGCCCCGCCTCTGCATGTAGGTCACCCTCTGGCATCTGTTCTTTGCCTAGACAGGAGGGGGTTAAAGGAGCACCTGATTAGGGGGCTCTGGCTCACTCAGACCAGGGGGAGGGAGGGGTATGGAATGCGGGGCGAGCCTGCAGTGGCAGAGGCCGGCGTGACATTGCAGCAGCCTGAGGCGCGCTGTGTGTTCTCCCGTGGAAGTTGTCCCTGGATCACGGGACCCTGGCAGTGGTGGGCTGCACGGGCTCCTGGGAGGGGAAGTGTGGATAGTGACCTGTGCTTGCACACAGGCTTCTTGGTGGCTGCAGCAGCAGCCTTAGTGTTTCATGCCCGTCTCTGGGGTCCGTGCTGATAGCCGCAGCTCGCGCCCATCTCTGAAGCTCGTTTAGGCGGTGTTCTGAATCTCCTCTTCTCATGCACCCCGAAATAACGGTCTCTTGACCCTTAGGCAGTTCCAGACTTTTTCCCAGACTCCCTCCCGGCTAGCTGTGGTGCACTAGCCCCCTTCAGGCTGTGTTCACGCAGCCAACCCCAGTCATCTCCCTGGGGTCTGACCTCTGAGGCCCAAGCCTCAGCTCCCACCCCCCCACCCACCCCGGCAGGTGAGCAGACAAGCCTCTTAGGCTGGTGAGTGCTGGTCAGCACCGATCCTCTGTGCGGGAGCCTCTCTGCTTTGCCCTCTGCACCCCTGTTGCTGCACTCTCCTCCGTGGCTCTGAAGCTTCCCCCCCCCGCCCACACCCTGTTTTCACCAGTGAAGGGGCTTCCTAGTGTGTGGAAACTTTTCCTCCTTCACAGCTCCCTCCCAGAGGTGCAGGTCCCATCCCTATTCTTTTGCCTCTGTTTTTTCTTTTTTCTTTTGCCCTACCCAGGTATGTGGGGAGTTTCTTGCCTTTTGGGAAGTCTGAGGGTTTTTTTATTTTTAATTTATTTATTTATGGCTGTGTTGGGTCTTCGTTTCTGTGCAAGGGCTTTCTCTAGTTGTGGCAAGCGGGGGCCACTCTTAATCATGGTGCGCGGCCCTCTCACTATCGCGGCCTCTCTAGTTGCAGAGCACAGGCTCCAGACGCGCAGGCTCAGTAATTGTGGCTCACGGGCCCAGTTGCTCCGCGGCATGTGGGATCTTCCCAGACTAGGGCTCGAACCCGTGTTCCCTGCATTGGCAGGCAGACTCTCAACCACTGCGCCACCAGGGAAGCCCAAGTCTGAGGTCTTTTGCCAGCGTTCAGTAGGTGTTCCGTAGGAGTTGTTCCACATGTAGATGTATTTTTAATGTATTTGTGGGGAGGAAGGTGATCTCCATGTCTTACTCCTCTGCCATCTTGAAGGTCCTCCCCTGTGGACAGTTTTTATCATAAATGGATGTTGAATTTTGTTGAAAGCTGTCTGTGCATCTGTTGAGATGATCTTATGATTTTTGTTATTCAATTTGTTAATGTGGTGTGTCACATTGATTCATTTGTGGATATTCTTGCATCCCTGGGATAAATCCCACTTGATCATGGTGTTTGAGCCCTTTAATGTATTGTTGGATTCAGTTAGCTAATATTTTGTTGAGGATTTTTGCATTTGTGTTCATCAGTGATACTGGCCTGTAATTTTCTTTTTTTGTGGTGTCTTTGTCTGGTTTTGGTATCAGGGTGATGCTGGTCTCATATAATGACTTCAGATGCATTCCTCCCTCTTCAGTTTTTTGGAGTAGTTTGAGAAGGATAGATGTTAACTTTTCTTTAAATGTTTGGTAAAATTCACCTGTGATACTGTCTGGTCCTGTACTTTTGTTTATTGGGAGTTTTTAAAATTAATAATTTCAATATGAACCGAATTGGTCTGTTCATATTTGTATTCCTTCTTGATTCAGTCTTGGGAGATTTTACGTTTCTAAGAATTTATCCATTTCCTTTAGGTTGCCCATTTTATTGACGCATAACTGTAGTATTCTCTTATGATACTTTGTGTTTCTGTGGTGTCAGTTTTAACTTATCCGTTTTCATTTCTGAGTTTATTTATTTGGACCCTCTCTTTTCTTGATCTGTCTGGCTAAATGTTTATCAATTTTATCTTTTGAAAGATTCAGCTCTTAGTGTCATGGATCTTTTCTGTTGTTTTTTAGTCTTTTTCATTTATTTCTGCTCTGATCTTTATTTTTTCTTTCTTTCTACTTTGGATTTTATTTGTTCTTCTTTTTCTAGTTCTTCAGTTGTAAGATTAGTTTGTTTACTTGAGATTTTTCTTGTTTTGTGACGTAGGCTTGTATCGCTGTAAACTTCCCTCTTTGAACTGCTTTTGCTGCATGCCATAGATTTCGGATCATTGTGTTTCTGTTTTCATTTGTCTCCAGGTATTTTTTGATTTCCCCTTTGATCTCTTCAGTGACCCATTGTTTGTTCAGTAGCATATTGTTTAGCCTCCGTATGTTTGTGTTTTTTGCAGTTTATTTTTTATAGTTCTAGCTTTATAGTGTTGTGGTCAGAAAAGATGACTGATATGATTTCAGTCTTCTTAAATTTATTCAGACCTGTTTTGTAGCCTACCATGTGATCTGTCCTGGAAAATGTTCCATGTGTACTTGAAATGTTTATTCTGCTGTTTTTGGATGAAATGTTCTATGTATAAATATATATCTATTAAGTCCATCTGATCTAATGTGTTATTTAAGGCCAGTGTTTCCTTATTGATTTTTTTTTTTGTCTGAATGATCTATTGATTTAAGTGGGGTTTTGAAATATGCTACTTTTACTGTGTTAGTGTCAGTTTTTCCCTTTATGTTTGTTCATATTTGCTTTATGTATTTAGGTGCTCCTATGTTGAGTGAACATATATTTACAATGGTTATATCTTCTTGTTGGATTGATTCCTTTATCATTATTTAAAGTTCTTCTTCATCTCTTGTTACAGTCTTTGTTTTAAAGTCTATTTTGTCTGATATAAGTATTGGTACCCCAGCTTTCTTTCCATTTCTATTTGCATGAAATACCCTTTTCCATTCCCTCACTTTCTGTCTGTTTTTAGCTATGAAGTGAATCTCTTGTTGGCAGCATATAGATGGGTCTTGTTTTTGTACATATTCAGCCACTCTGTGCCCTTTGATTGGTGCATTTAGTTCATTTACATCTAAAGTTATTATTGATAGGTATGTACTTATTGCCATTTTATTAATAGTTTTGGGGTTGTTTTTGTAGTTCTTTTTTAAAATTTATTTATTTATTTTTGGCTGCATTAGGTGTTCGTTGCTGTGTGTGGACTTTCTCTAGTTGCAGCGAGTGGGGACTACTCTTCGTTGCGGTGCGCGGACTTCTCATTGTGGTGGCTTCTCTTGTTGCAGAGCACGGGCTCTAGGTGCACGGGCTTCAGTAGTTGTGGCAGGCGGACTCAGTAGTTGTGGCTTGCGGGCTCTAGAGCGCAGGCTCAGTAGTTGTGGCACACGGGCTTAATTGCTCTGCAGCATGTGGGATCTTCCCGGACCAGGAGTCAAACACGTGTCCCCTGCATTGGCAGGCGGATTCTTAACCACTGTACCTCCAGGGAAGTCCCTGTAGTTATTTTTTGTTCCTTTCTTATTCATTTGCTCTCTTCCCTTGTGATTTGATGTCTTTCTTTAGTGTTATGTTTGGATTCCTTTCCCTTTTTTGTGTTTCTATTATAGATTTTTGGTTTGTGGTTACCATGAGGTTATATATAGTAACCTGTATATGTATGTGATTGTTTTTAGCTCTCCCTCCCCGCACATTTAATGCTTTTGACATTATCTTTTACATCTTTTTGTTTTGTGTATCCTGTAACTATCTATTGTGGATATAGATGATTTTACTACTTTTGTCTTTTAACTTTTCTACCAGCTTTATAAGTGGTTGATCTACTACCTTTACTGTATATTTGCCTTTACCAGTGAGGTTTTTTTTCTTTCATAAATCTCATATTTCTAGTTCTGGTCTTTTCTTTTTTGCTTAGAGAAGTCCCTTTAACATTTCTTGTAAAGCCAGATTACTGGTGCTGAACTCTTTGCTTTTGCTTGTGTGTAAAACTCTGTATCTCTCTTTCAAATCTGAATGGTAGCCTTACCATGTATTCTTGGTTGTAGATCTTTCCCTTTCATCACTTTAAATATATCGTGCCACTCCCTTCTGGCCTGCTAAGTTTCTACTGAAAAGTCATCTAACAGTCTTATGGGAGCTCCCTTGTATGTAACTAGTTGCTTTTCCCTTGATGCTTTTAAGATTCTCTCTTTATCTTTAATTTTTGCCAATTAATTACAGTGTGGCTTGGTGTGGACCTCATCAGACTGATGTTATTTAGGACTCTGTGCTCCATAGACCTGGATGTCTGTTTCCTTTCCCAGGATAGGGAAATTTTCAGCTATTATCACTCAAATAAGTACTCTGCCCCCTTCTCTCTCTTTTCTCCATCTGGGACCTCTGTAAGGCGATTGTTTGTATGCTTGTTGTACTAGAGGTGTTTAAGACTGTCCTCATTTTTTTAAAATTCTTTTTTCTGTTCAGCTTCGGTGATTTCTACTACTTTGTCTTCCAGTTCGATGATCCATTCCTCTGTATCATATAATCTACTGTTGATTCCTTCTAGTGTATTTTTCATTTCAGTTATTGTATGCATCAGCTCTGTTTGGTTCTTCTTTATATTTTCTAGCTCTTTGTTAAACTTCTCACTATGGTCATTCATTCTTCTCCTAAGTTCATTGAGCATCTTTATGATCATTACCTTAAATCCTTTATTGGGTAGATTGTTTGTCTTCACTTTGCATAGTTCTACTTCTGGAGTTTTATCTTGTTCCTTTGTTTGGAACATGTCCTTTGTTGCTGCATTTTGCCTAATTCTTTTGTGTTTACAGTAGGTTCCCTACATACAAACGAGTTCCATTCTGATGCGCGTGTTCATAAGTCCAATTTTTTCGTAAGACCAACAAAGTTAGCCTAGGTACCCAACTAACACAATCGGCTATATAGTACTGTACTGTAATAGGTTTATAATACTTTTCACACAAATAATACATAAAAAACAAAAAAGAAAAATAAAGAAAACATTTTTAATCTTACAATACAGTACCTTGAAAAGTACAGTAGTACAGTACAACAGCTGGCATACAGGGGCTGGCATTGAGTGAACAGGCAAGAAGAGTTACTGACTGGAGGAGGGAGAGGAGGTGGGAGATGATGGAGCTAAAGAATCGTCAGCAATAGGAGACGGAGGGCAAGCTGCAATTTCACTCACGCCTGACATTGATGGCAGAGGTTCTGGTTCTTTGCTGGATTCAATTCTATCTACCCTCTTGAAAAAATGATCCAGTGATTTCTGGGTAGTAGCTCTTTTTTTTCTCGTCATAGATGACATGGTGGCACTGGATTGCATTCTGAACGGCTGCTGCAACCTTTGTGTACTGTTCTACATTCAGGTCCTGTGCCTCAAAAACTAACAGTGCCTCCTCAAATTAAGAAAATCCCCTTGCCATTTCTTGCATCGTGAATCTCTTCAGTTCTTCTGTTACTTCTTCTTCCTCTTGTCTCTCTTCGTACTTTCTCTGGGCCACTGCTTTTTTGTCACCACCGCTGCTTTTATGCTTGCTTTTGGACATCCTGGGCTTGAAATAAAGATACTGTACAGTACTGTATTCTATACAGTACTGTACAGTAAAGTACACAAAAACACAACCACTGTAGCGGATGCATGCACGTGACAACATACGCCAGGCATGTGAACTAACTCACGTGATTGGACATGCGAACGCACGTTTGCATCTTTGAAAGTTCTCAACTTGAAGGTTCATATGTAGGGGACTTATTAAGTAGGTCATTTATATTTCCCGATCATGGAGAATTGGGCTTGTGTAAAAGATGTCCTGGGACTTCCCTGGTGGTCCAGTGGTTAAGACTCTGTGCTCCCAATGCACAGGGCCTGGGTTCGATCCCTGGTCAGGTAACTAAATCCCACATGCTGCAACTAAAGATCCTGCATGCTGCAACAAATATCCCACACACGGCAATGAAGATTCCCACCTGCCGCAACTAAGACCTGATGCAGCCAAATAAATAAATAAATTAATTAATTAATATTAAAGATAAAATAAAAGACATCCTATGGGGCTCAGCAACATACTCCCCTTGTGTCACCATAGCTATATGATCTAGGGGTGCCCCCTATGTGACTAAGTGGGCCCTTCTGTTGTGGCAGGGCCAATTACTGTGGGCATGCTGGTAGAGAGGGCTGGCCCCTGTCCCTGTAGGCTGCTATGCCCTTCCGCATGAAGTGGCAATCAGCTGATTATGGGCAGAGCTGGGTCTTGGCATGGTTGGATGCATGGCTTGGGCTGTCCCGGGGTTTGTGCCAGCCTGGGTGGGGCCAGGTCCCAGCAAGGCTGTCTGTGGGCAGGGCGTCCTGGAGCAACTGGCTGCAGAGCCTGGGTGTCTCAGGATTGGTGCCGCCTGCTGGAAGGTGGGGGTGAATCCTGGGGGATCCTGGGTCTTGTGTCAGCCCACGGGTGGGTGGGGCCAGATCCTAAGGTGGCTGGCTGGGAGGCTGTGGAGCCAAGGCTGGTACCCGCCCACTAGTGGGGAAAGCTAGGTCTCCTGTGCAGTTGGCTGCTTGACCTTAGGTGTCCTGGTACTGGTGCTGATAGACTGGTGGACAGGTAAGCCTCCTGAAATAATAAACTAGAGGGAGGACTCCAAAATGTTACCAGCACCAGTGTTCTCATGGTAGAACAAGCTCCCCAGAATGGCTGCTGCCCATGTCTTTATCTCCAGGAGGAGTCCAAGTTGCTTCCTGGCTCTCTGGAAGGCTTTCCAATATCAGCAAGTGGGTCTGACCTAAGCTCTTTTCACATTATTGCCTCTGCTAGGTCTTGGAGTGTGTGAAATTTTGCATACTCCCTTTAAGAGTAGAGTCTATTTCCTACAGCTCTCCGGCTCTCCTGCGCAAAATCCCCACTGGCCTTCAAAGCATCATGTTCTGGGGGCTTGTCTTTGTGGTGCAGGACCCTTGGGCTAGGGAACCCGATGTGGATTTGGACCCTTCTCTCCTTGGGAAGAACATTTGCAACTGTGTTTATCCTCGTGTTTGTGGGTTGCCTGCTGGAGGTGTGGGTCTTGACCATAGGTCTCCACCCCTTCTACCTGTCTCATGGTTCCTTCTATGTATTTTTAGTTGTAGAAAATCTTTTCTGTTAGTCTTTAGGTCCTTTCTCATCAATAATTGCTCTGTAAATAGTTGTAATTTTGGTATGTTTATTGAAGGAGGTGAACTCAGGGTCTTCTTCAAACTGCTGCCATGGTAACTTTTTATTTTTAAGCTATTTTTTTCCAGTTATTGAGGTATAATTGACAAATAAAATTGTATATTTAAAGTGTACAATGTGAAGATTTGATACACGTTTATATAGTGGAAGGAATCCCATAGTCAAGTTCATTAACACATCTATCACTTAACATAGCTACCCTTTCTTTATCTTTTTTTTTTTAATGTGAATCCTTAAGATCGACCCTCTTAACAACTTTCAATTATGTAGTACAGTTTATCAACTATAGTTACCATGCTATACATTAGATCCTCAGCACTTGTTCATCTTATAGCTGAAAGTTTGTACCCTTTTACCAATATGTTCCCATTTCCCCTACTCCCCCAGCCCCTGGCACCACCATTCAACTTTCTGTGATTCTGACTTTTTCTTTTAAGATTCCACATATGTATGATTCGGGATTTCCTTCTTTTTTAAGGCTGAATAATATTCCATTGTGTGTGTGTGTGTGTTTGTGTACATATATATACACACACACATACACATAAAAAAAATAAAGTGTACAATTCTTTGGCTTTTAGTTTATTCACAGGTTATACAACCATCATGACTATCTAATTCTGGAATATTTTCATCACCTCCAAAAGGTACCCCATACCCATTAGCAGTCACTCCCCACTCTTCCCTCCCCTTAATCCCTTAAAATCCCTAATATACTTTCTGTCTCTATGAATTTGCCTATTCTGGACATTTCACATACAATATACGGCCTTTGGTGTCTGCTTTCACTTAGTATAATGTTTGTAGGATTTATCCATGTTGTAACATATCTGAGACCTTCATTCGTTTTTATGGCTGAACAATATTGCATTGCATGCGTATACCACAATTTGTTTATCCATTCATCAGTTGGTGGAAATTTAGGTTCTTTTCACTTTTGGCTATTGTGAATAGTGCTACTGTTAACATTCACTTACAAGTATTTGTTTGAGTACCTGTTTTCAATTCTTTTGTGAATAAACCTAGGCATAGAATTGCTGGGTCATTTGTAATTGTATGTTTAATTTTTTGAGGAACCACCAAATAATTTTTCATAATGGGTGCACCTTTTACATTCCTTCCAGCAATATATGATGATTCCAATTTCTTACATCCTTGTCAACACTTCTTATTTTCCATTTTGTTGATTATAGTTATCCTATTGGGTGTGAATTGGTATCTCAATGTGGTTTTGATTTGCATTTTCCTGACACTAGTGATGTTGAGCATCTTTTCATGTGTGTCTTGGCCATTTGTATATCTCATTTGGAGAAATGTCTATTCAAGTCCTTTGCCCATTTTAAAATTGGAATATTTGTCTTATTGTTGTTGAGTTGTAAGAGTTCTTTATATATTCCAGATACTAGACCCTTATTAGGTAAATGACTTTCAAATAATTTCTCCTACTTTGTAGATTATATTTTCACTTTGATAGTGTCCATTGGTACACAAAAGTTTTAAATTTGCACAGAGTCCAATTTGTTTATTTTTTTCTTTTGTTGCTCGTGCTTTTGGTGTCAGTCATATCTAAAAATCTGTTGACAAATCCAAGGTCATGAAGATTTACCCTATGTGTTCTTCTAAGAGTTTTATGGTTTTACTTCTTATATTTAGGTTGTTGATCCATTTTTAGCTAATTTTTGTATATGATGTGCAGTATGGGTCCTGTCTCATTCTTTGGCATGTGGATATTCATTTGTTCCAGCACCATTTGTTAAAAAGCCTTATCAAAAATCAGTCAGCTTGGGGCTTCCCTGGTGGCGCAGTGGTTGAGAATCTGCCTGCCAATGCAGGGGACACGGGTTCGAGCCCTGGTCTGGGAAGATCCCACATGCCACGGAGCAACTAGGCCCGTGAGCCACAACTACTGAGCCTGCACGTCTGGAGCCTGTGCTCCGCAAAAAGAGAGGCCGCGACAGTGAGAGGCCCGCGCACCGCGATGAAGAGTGGCCCCCACTTGCCGCAACTAGAGAAAGCCCTCGCACAGAAACGAAGACCCCACACAGCCATAAATAAAATAAATAAATAAATAAATCAGTCAGCTCATAGATGTATGAGTTTATTTCTGGACTGTCAATTTTATTGCATTGGTCTATATGTCTGTCCTTATGTCAGTACCACACTTTCTTGATTACTGTAGCTTTGTAATATATTTTGAAATTAGGAAGTATGAGCCTTCCAACTTTGTTTTTTTCAAGATTATTTTGGTTATTCTGGGTCCCTTGTAGTTACATTTGAATTTGAAGATTGGCTTTTCCATTTCAGTTAATATGGTAGCATATCCATGCGTTTTCTGACAATTTGAAAAAGGTCATTACATAAAATCTTATTTTTATAATTAAAGTATAGAAAATGAATGGGGGTTAAGATCACTAGTATTGTTTTTCTTTTGTTGTTTTTTGAATTTTTTATGTTTTCTCAATAATAAACATATGTTTTCCCTAATAACAAAACATTTATTTTTGAAAAAGGAACAGTGCTTATCTTTCTATGATTATTTTTTAGACTTTTAATTTCTTTTTGTTCTAACAGGAATTACTAAAATTCTATGTACATCTACCAAATTTCCAAACATATGAGAAGTTAACTTTAGCCGTTAGCATGGTATCATGAGAAAAGGCAGTATCTTTGACACTTTCTTATATTTACACTTTGTCATGTCTACTGACCTACTTACGTTTTGTGTAAATATATCCCAAATTCACAGCATCTGTGCAGAAATAAACTTTCAACAATCATATATATCCACTTTTTTGTTGACTATAAGCTTTTTCATCTTTTCCAGAGGTGTGGTTAAAATCTTTTTTTATTTCCTATGTCCCCTTGCCTCACAGAGCTCAGAGAAAGTCTGTGGGCAGTTTCTCAGAGCTCTTACAACTTGAGCGCAAGACAGTCAGTCTTCTTTCACTACTTTCCCTAGGTCCCTGAATCTAGACCCTAATCAGCTTCTTGGGAAGTCACTGAAGGTTTATAAGTAGATAATTTTAGGGCAATGTATATATTTTTAATGCTCTGTATATGGAAGTGGGTGGCCCACACTTTATGGAGTTAAGCTTGAGTACCAGTTGAGTTGTTCAAGTGGCTTGTATATGTATTATGGAAATAGTGTTATGGAAAAGAGATGGATAGTATAGGGTCACACATTTATAATACTGATAAGGTTTTTGTTAGCCTTGGAAAGAACAGAGTGTGGGAGAAGAAATACTTTTGTTTCAGAGAGAAGTTGAGAGACTTAAGTTGTTGATGGTTCCTTGTCATCTCAACAGCAAGGTCTTTTGAGATGGAAGTAGCTGAGTTCAATTGGACACCTCCAAAAAGGAAATTGTTTGCAAAAGTCTGTTATCAGAGATGAATAAGATTACTACTGAACAGCAAGGATAAGGTGAAGAGTAGGGTACAAGAGTATGATATTAATTCATTTCCATTAGTCAAAATCTGGTTTAAAAAACTAACAATTTTTCTTCTGTTCCTCAGTTCTGTCAGATTTGTTCCTTGAATTTGAAGGCTAGTTTAATAGAAGCATTTTAACATATATGACATTAAATATGTCAGTACTGTGTCTCTGTGTAGTAAACCCAGGTACTGACTTAAGAAAGATTTCTTCATCAGTAAGCCAAAGCTGAATCTTTGAAAGATACCAACAAATCATGACAGGATTGTGAAATCATATAGTGTAAGACCAAAGAATTTTCTATCAAGTAATACCTTTTGTTCAAGGACAGATAGAGCTAACTACTATGGTAAGAGTTTGCTCTTATCCTTGTCTACACATGGAGTTTCCAAGACACTTACAAATTCTTATGCTTTATATGAAAGTCCAGATTTCAGTGTAGTTAGGTTATTCTGCCTTTCAGTTTATTTATGTCCAAATTTGCTGGAGAGTTTAACAAGTTCCTCTCAGTTATTCATGAGTTTGATTTTTTACTTTGTGAATTAATTAGCCATTGGCTCTCCTTATAACTCTCAGTGATATCTTTGGGCCACCTTTCACCTATTTGAAAATCTGCCAAAGGGAAAAGAAAATGTCCTAGTCTGCTTGGGCTGACATAACAAACAAGCAAAAGACACAGACTGTGTGGCTTAAGTAACAGAAATTTATTTTCTCACAGTTCTGGAAGCTGGGAAGTCCAGTATCTAGGTTCAGGCCAATTCATTTTCTGGTGAGGCCTCTCTTTCTGGCTTGCAGCTGGCTGCGTCCTTGCTGTGTCTTCACATGGTGGACACAGAGAGAGAGAAAGCGCTCTGGTGTCACTTCTTATAAGGACAATAATCCTATTGTATCAGGGCCCCACCCTTATGACCTCATTTGACATGAATTACCTCCATGTAAGCCTTATCTCCAAATGTTGTCACATTGAGTGTTAGGGCTTCAACATTACAAATTTGGGGGGACATGATTCAGTTCGTAGGGAGAAGAGAAGGGAACTGAAATGAAAATCAATTTTGTTACATTTTAGCTTTGAACACATACCTATATTATTTTAACTGGATTATCATTTCCACAGAATATAAACAAACAACTAAATAATTAAATTTCAGAAGTTAACAGCTTTCTAAGAGAAATTTTAACACTATATTTATTAAACTTCAGACTGAATTAATACTTGAATTTTCTTAGCTTAAGGGAGCTCATTGTTAGAATGATATATAGCTCCATGTGGAAGATGTTGACTGAAAAGATAAAACATAACTCTCAATTTTTAGGCTGTGTGTTATTCAAGGACCTCACTGAGGACTGTAGCCCTGGAAACAGCCTCTCAGATAGCTCTGAGGAACTGTCCCAGAGAGGTAAAGAATGAGCCAGGACATATAGGGGTTTTTGCTGAAAAAACGAAAAAACAAAAAACATATAGTTGAACATCAAAAGATTACTGCTAGGCACAAGAAACAGACATCTCAAGTGAATGATTTTAGTGCTTTTCTATGTATGGGAAGATGCTAGAGTCTGGGCTCATTGAAATTATTCCTTTGAAATGCTTCTTAACTGTCTAGGGCCAGTATCCTGTTTTTCTTCATCCTAATTTCCCCTCAGGGTGCACCATTGGGGCATCTACAGTGGCTGATGGCTTGATGGTGGACAACATTGTTTGTTTACCAGAATGGCAGGCAACATTCTTTGTTTACAGAGATAAAACTTTTTTTTTTTTGGCCGCTCTGCACAGCATGTGGGATCCTAGTTCCCCGCCCAGGGATCGAACCTGCACCCCCTGCATTAGAAGCCCAGAGTCTTAACCACTGGACCACCAAGGAAGTCCCCACAGAGATAAAACTTTAAGATATTCTTAGGGGGCATCTTTGCATGTTGTCTTCTTTTCCCATTAGAACACTTAACATATTAAACAGTTATTTTAAATTCCATGCCTAATAATTCTTACATCTGTGTTGTATCTGAGTCTGGTTCTGATGATTGCTTTGTCTCTTTACAATGTGTTTTATCTTGCCTTTGGCATGCCTTGCAATTTTTTGTTGAACACTAGGCGTATTGTATCAGGTAATAGAAACTAAGGTTAATATGCCTTTAGTGAGTAGATTGATTTACTCTGACTGGGTTTTGGGTTATGTTTAATGTTAGCTATGTTAGCTGTTCGTAACAGGTACGAGAGGCTTCAAATTCCCCTAGTGTTTTTTTGGTTTTTTGGGTTTGGTTTTTTTTTTCCCCTTCTCTTTTGAATTTGGGATTTTTGGCTTCTCTGTCTACTCATCCTCAGAGAGAGCCTTTGTCATAAGCTCTTTCTTCTGTAATCCACTGTCATTATCCTGGAACCCTGTTGGTGTGGTAATAAATTGTAAGGGAATGGAAACAATCTATAATCTTGCCATTAAATCTCAGTCTTTTCATGGGCCTGTATCTTGGGCCTGTGATCTTCACAAGTGTTCCTCCAGTGATACAGCTTTTCTCCCCTGGCTCTTATTCCCTTCTCCAGCTGTAGTGTTCCCCGTGTATTTTCCTGAAGCCCTGACAGTTCACTGTGTTTTTTTCTCCCTTTAGGTGGGACCGGACGGCTGGGGAGGACTGGAGTGGGAGGAATTCCCTTCCCCCAGCGGGAAGGGAATTCCTTTAGCTCTGACAAGGTCCTTTCTCCTGGAGAGTAGATCTTTGTTATGGAGAATACTCTGGGTATTTCTGTATTTCACAATGATTATTTTTCCCCCCTTTCTGCCAGAGTTCTTATTCATGGTAACCTAGTGGGGTTTCTGATGGTAAAGCTCACAAAAATATGGGGTCACCCTCCAAGATTGTGGCTCCCGAGTTTCTCACTGTCATGCTGGGCCACACTCAGACTCCAGCATTTTGTCAAAATTACCATTTAAGTGTTCCTACCAGTTTACAGCTGTAGTTGCTTCTGCAATAGGCAAGCAGATCTTTTTGTCTTTCTGGATACACTTACCTCTGTGTTTCAGGGTAGCAGTTTGCCCTGTGACTCACTTCTCTGATGGGTCCAAGAAAACTTGGTTTTCAGTGTGTCTTTTTTTGTTATAAGGATAGGAATGACAACTGCTTAACATGTCAGAGCTGAAACTGGAGCTCCCTTGTTGACCTTTTAGCTATTTACATGTATATGTGTATGTATGTGTGTGTATATGTATATAATCTAATATAAATAAACATAATTTTTACAATATGTATATATTTTTTAGGTTGTGAAAGTTTTTAATTGTTGCCATATGCACCTTTAACTTATCACAATCTATAATCTACTTTAGGTTAACACTGACTCAATTCCAGTAAAATATAGCAACTTTGCTTTATACAATTCCATTTTTCTTTCCTTATTTTTGGGCTATTATTGCCATTCATGAATAGGTATATGTACATGGATATTATAAAGTAAACAATATGTGTTGGGACTTCCCTGGTGGTGCAGTGGTTAAGAATCCGCCTGCCAATGCAGGGGACACGGGTTCGATCCCTAGTCCAGGAAGATCCCACATGCCACGGAGCAACTAAGCTCGTGCACCACAACTACTGAGCCTGTACTCTAGAGCCCATGAGCCACAACTACTGAGCCTGCGTGCTGCAACTACCAAAGCCCATGTGCCTAGAGCCCATGCTCCGCAACAAGAGAAGCCACTGCCATGAGAAGCCTGCGCACCGCAACAAAGAGCAGCCCCCATGCTTGCTGCAACTAGAGAAAGCCCGCGTGCAGCAACGAAGACCCAACACGGCTAAAAATAAATAAATAAATAAAATTTTTTTAAAAAGTATTGCTTTTTAAAAAAATCTCAAGTTTTTAAAGAAAGAGAAGAAAAGCAAGAAATTATTTATTGTCTTTTTAAATTTATTTTTTAATTGGATAAAACATAACATAAAATTTACCATTTTAACCACTTAGAAGGGTATAGTTCAGTGATATTAAGTACATTCACATTACTGTGCAACCATCACCACCATCCATTTCCAGAACTTTTTCATCTTCTCAGACTGAAACTCTGTACCCGTTAAATAATAACATCCCATTCCGCATTTCCCTAAGCCCCTAGCAACCAGCATTTTACTTTCTGTTTCTATGAATTTGACTCCTCTAGGTATCTCATGTAAGTGGAATCATACTATATTTGTCCATTTGTGCCTGGCTTATTTCACTTAACATAATGTCTTCAAGGTTCATCCACTTTTTAGTATGTGTCAGAATTTTCTTCCTTTTTAAGGCTGAATAATGTTCTATTATTATGTATATACCACATTTTGTTTATCCATTTGTATTGTCTTTTTTTTTTAAAGATTTTTTTGATGTGGACCATTTTTTTTAAAGTCTTTATTGAATTTGTTACAATATTGCTTCTGTTTTATGTTTTGGTTTTTTGGCTCCAAGGCATGTGAGATCTTAGCTCTCCGACCAGGGATTGAACCCGCACGCCCTGCATTGGAAGACGAAGTCTTAACCACTGGACCGCCAGGGAAGTCCCTGTGTTGTCTTTTATACTTACCTATGTATTTACCATTTCCCATATTCTTCATTCCCACTTACAGATTAGAGTTAGTGTTTAGTGCCATTTCCTTTCTGCCTGAAGATTTTCTTTGGTATATCTTGTTGGACAGGTCTGTGGGCAATAGTTTGTCTCAGTTTTCATTTATCTTGGAATGTGCTTATTTCATCTTCATTTATGAAGAATGGTTTTGCTGGATCTAGAACTTGTAGTTTTAGTTTCTTTCTGTCAGTGCTTTGAATGTGTCATTTCACTGCCTTCTGTCCTGCGTTGTTTCTAATGATGAATCAGCCTTTAATTGTATTATTGTTCCCCTGTACATGATGAGTCCCTTTTTTCTTGCTGCTTTCAAGATTTCCCTGTTTTTGTTTGGCTTTTGTATTTACTTAGCAGTTTGACTAAGTTGTATCTAGGTGTATCTCTTTGTATTTATTTTACTTTGGTTTGAAATTCTCTGAGGTATGTAATGTTTTCATCAAATTTGAGAATTCTTTAGTAATTATTTCTTGATATATTTTTGGTTGAAAGCTAGACATTTTAATTAGTAGATTATAGTAATTCTGAGTTCTGTTTTAATTAGTTGTTTATTTTTTAGTAACTTGCCTGGACTTTAACTGTGGGATCAGTCTAGACACCCGTGTGGTATACAACTGCTGATGTCTCTGCTGAGTTTTTTAATTCTTGTTTTTTGGACTGGCTTCCTTAAGGGGCTTCCCTGTGTCTGCGTAACTCACTTGTTAGCTAATGATTTGGGCAGAGGTAGTAAATACCTTCAGCCTGAAAGGCTTCCACCCCCTTGCTGATTGGTCTATGTGTGGGTTTGGAAGTACATTCACAGTTAGAGCAAGTTCTCAAGTATCCCTTGGCTTTATTTTATGCCAGGCTTCCTTAGATCTCCCCCAGAAATGCATAGCTTGCTGTTTAACCAAGGGTGTATGGTGAGCTTATTACAGACCTTCTATGGCTCTCTAATTTACAGGATCTTTCTCTTAATTTTCTGACTACTCAGGCACTTACCCTAACTAGGACCTCAACCTCAGACCTCAACTGCAAATTTTCCCTCTTCATTCCCACCAAGTTTACCACTTTTCTCCACCAAAGCCACAGATTTTCACTGCCCCACCCTGAAATGAGTCCACCGTTCTTGCTAACAAAGCTGCTGGGTTCTTTTTCCTAGTTTCATGTTGGTAAAAATGTCAGTCTTGTCATCCTGGCTGGAGGTGGGTGGTTGGGAGTAACCTTAGGCAGAAGGTCAGAGCCTCCCACTGTTTTTACCTATAACTTTAGCAGTTCTTCTAGAATAAACACTTATCAATTTACAGGCTGCCTTTGGTTAATTCTCACTGCCCTGAATTGGTTGTTTTTGATAAATTTGTCTAGCTTCATACTTGATCTTTATGGATGAGAATTGCCAACCTCTTCACACCTTCATAAAACCTGCACGTTTTCTGCTGTGGATGAATTTCACAGTTACTTATCAAGCTCCCTAAGAGTTCTTTTGGTATTTTGATTAGATTTACATTGACTTATAAATTAATTTGCAGAATATCAAAATATTGAGATTTAAAATATTGAGATTTTCTTCCAGGAATGTGGCATTTATCTCCATTTATTCAGACTTACATTTTATATCCCTCAGCAAAATTATTTAGCTTACATATAGGGCTGGCTCATATTTTGTGAAGCTTACTTGTAGCATTTTAAAAGCTTTTCTGGCAGTTACTAATGAAATGACTTTTTCCATTGTATTTTCTAATTGTTTACTGCCAGATTATAGGGAAGTTAGTTTTAAGAGTTTGTGTAAGTTGATCTTGTATGTGATTGCCTCGCTGAACTCTCCTTTTCATTCTAATAGTTTGTCAGTTTATTATTTGTGTTCTTTTAGGTAGTCTACCATATTATTTGCAAACAATGATGGCTCTATCTCTGCATAATCTATATTTGTATTTCTTATTTAAAGTTTTTTCATTTTAAAAATTTATTTATTTAAAAAATTCTGTTGTGGAGGTTATGCCCGCTAGGAAAATAGTAAAGCAGTAGGCATGTTGGCCTTAGGGACTTTGCTAGAAATATTTTTAATGCTTCACCATGAAGCATAATATTGTGTAGGTGCTTTTATTGATCTAAAAATTTTTTCTTAGTATCAAGGGTATTTAGAGATGTAGTGAGATCATATTATTTTTCTCTTTTGATTTCCTAATATCATAGATAAGAAATACATCATTGATCAAGATGTATTATAATTTTAATATTTTCCTTGATTCAGTTTTCTAGTATTTTATTTATTATTTTTACACGTAATAAATGAGATTGGCTTAAAAAGAACAATGCCTGATAAACCAGAGATTCATTCCAAATTAAAATAATTATAGATTTCCCTTTCTTCAGGAATTTCGTTTAGGAGCTGCTCATTATTCTCCCGTTACTTATATTTGCTGTCTGTATTAAACTAATATCCCATACTATATGGCGTCCTTTTTTGAGCAGTACAAAGCACTTAAAATCCAGTTCCTTCAGTGTGGTGATTGTTTTTCTAGCTTTCTGAGTTACTACACATTCCTCCTTTAAGTGGTATATTCCCCTTACTATGTTTTTTTAAAAATAAGACCTTCAAGGATTGTTTAACATTTGTCTCTGTTTCTCTTTGCTGTATGTAGTCTGCCTTTATCATAATCATAAGGTATTACCTTCTTCATGTTTCTCTGTTCATTCTAGTTCCTTCTGTCACCTGCTCTTTGAAGCCTTTTTTAATCCTTCCTCTTCCTCATTAATCCCTGAGGACTATTTTTGTGTTTCTAATATAGCCTATTATAAATTGCATATACATATATCTTTATATGCACACATGCGTGCGTGCGTGCACACACACGTATTTCCCTTAACTACATCTTGGCATAATAGAAGAACTTTCTTGTTACTTTTGGTTATAAGAACAGTCTTGTTTTTGGTAAGTAAGACTCAGTCTTATGCATTTTTAAAAACTTTTCAAAATTCACTCTGCTTAACAGGGATCATGAGGGGTGAAGGTGTTCTGACTCTTCACATACTTTTTCCTCCTTCCATGTGTTGGGGAACAGAGGAAGGAGGGGAAAAAGGCAAACATATTACTAAACTGGGGGAAGTTGTCATCTTCTTCTTTTAGGTTGTGGCTGCCTCTAGCTAACACTGACTGTTCATCATGGCCTATTATCAGGCATTTAAATGCTGGTTCATTGCCATGTGCAGATTCTTTCTGGCCCAACCTGTTGGCAGCTCACTGCGGCTCTCTGAATTTAGGACATATAGTAATTAGCATCTTTTGTGCTTAGTTTAGGCCTTAGGTGCAATTCTGGGATTATAAGAAACTCCTGTTAGTAATCTGTGAAATTTATTTTAAAATAAATGTTTCATGGTATAATAGGAAAATAAACAGTCTCCAGAAGAGGGTATTAACTCATGCAAATATTATAGAGTACCTCTTCAGTGCACGGTTTTCATACCTATAATGTTAATTCTATATCCTAAAATAATTCAGCCTCTAGGAAACTTTTTCCCAGCATGTCATTCTAGAGCTGTGTCAGACGTCCTATTTAAAAATAAATTAATTTAAATTTACATTAATGAAACATAAATAAAATTACCAATTCAGTTCCTCAGTCACACTAGCCCCATTTTAAGTGCTTCATTAGCCATGTGTGACTAGTGGCTAATGTACTGGATAGTACAGAACATTACTACCATTAAAAAATGTTCTGTTAGATACTGCTTCTCTGGAGGATAGAGGTGAGAAATTTTTGTTACCATAGGAAGGTTAGGTACATGGAGTCAACCATATATACTAACCAGTTACTCTGTTTCACAGGGATTTTTTTTTCTCGCCCATATGAGGGAAGTTTGTGAAAGGGAGAAAAATTGGCACACAAATGAGCAATGTATTGCTTTCAGATTCATCTGATATTTAGCTTTTCATGTGGAAATGTCAAATAACTGCTATTGCAAACATAGTTGACAGCAGGATTCAAAGTTCAAACATTTCCACCCACCAGAGACGAACTCCCTAGTTCCTCCTTCCTATTCCCTTCTTATTATTCCCTCATTCCTCAGGTGAAGGTCGGCACAACTTCAGTCTTAAGACAAGGTAAGACTGGCATTAGTAGAAAGACGAATGTTTGCATATATGTATTTGTGTGTGTGTAAAGATTTTGGGACAAGTGACTTAACTTTCAGAGTAATAAATTCTTCCTTTTTTTTTTTTTTTTATTAACCAAGCCCTTAGATATCATCTAATTGAATGCCTGTCCACATTTTACATGCAAGTAAACTGAGGCTAGAGAAAGTGACTGCCCAAGAACATATCAATAGTTAATGGTAGATCTGGAACTAAGACCTTTGTTCAGTGACACCATATCATTGAGCATTCTGCTAAATCATTTACTGTTCCCATTTTAATTCTTTATTCACTGCTAACTATTGCTGCAGATTTAATGACAAATGTTTAGAGGTAAAAATAACTAATTATAATAATGAATTTCTTATTTTTAAAATATTGCTTTTTGTATGTTTTAAAGGATTTGGTAATTTTAATTTTTTCAGATTGAAGAAGAAGAGAGGAAAAGAATAGAAGATATGAAAGAAAATGAACGGATAAAAGCAACTAAAGAATTGGAAGCCTGGAAAGAACGTCAAAGAAAAGCTGAAGAACGTAAAATAATTCAGCGAGAAGAAAAATTATATCAACAAGAAAAGCAAATTGAAGAAGAGAGAAAAAAATTAAAACATAAAGGTCTTACTAGGAATTCAGTATCTAGAAATCTTGCCACAAAAGGTACAATGATTACTTAATATTTTCTGGGAAAGTGAGTCCTGTTAGTGAAGTATATATGTCAGAGTGTGTGTGTGTGTGTGTGTGAATGAATCTATCCACAGTATTAGGTCATTATTTTCATATATGAATTACTACAATACAAAGACTAAGGTGAAAGACTTATTTCTTCTTCTAGGAAGTAGTGAAGTTTTCATAATAAAATGAGCGAAGATTCAATATTGTTTTTACTCATGTGCTTCCTTTAGAAATTTATGCAGGTGTTGTTAAATATGTGTTTAACTCAGGGACAGTAAGACTTGGAATGAATTAGCAGTACCAGGAGCATTCATTTATTTCTTTAGAGATAAGAAAATAGGAATTTCATTAAAAGACCTTTTCCTCACATAACTCAGAAAAATGAGTACTGTTAAGCAAACTTTGTTGTAAGCAGACAAGAACTCTTCTGGCCTTTGATTCTGGTGTATTCAAAAATAGGTGAGAGGACATTTTTCTTTATTGAAAGCTAAGAGTTTGTTTTTATCTGATTTTAGAAAGTTAAACTTTGTTTTGGGTTTATTTATGTTTAGTAAATGGAACGTTTTGTAGTTAAATCACTTACATAATAGTGACAATTAACATTTCTTGGGTGATTACTATATGCCAGGTAATTTTATTGATTGTATCACTCAATCCTCACAACAGCACTTTGGGGTAAGTGCTGTTATTCTTATTTTAAAAGAAGTAGGTGTTTTGAAAGGATAAACAACTACCCAGTAAGCAAACCTATAGGATTTGAACCCAGATCTGATTCTGAAACCCTTGTTGTTTTCAAAGGCTGTATGTCTTTACTACTTTAACAGTGAGGTTTAGCATTGTTAAAAAGTCATTTAGAGTAAATATTAAGCAGTAGTTTTATTAAATTTATATATTTTTGTGGTTTAATATTGACATGCAAGTTAACTACTACACTATCTCCTTCTTTAATGCCATTTCAACAAAATATTGATACAACTGGAGTATTTGAAAGCATTTCCTTCCTAATTTCAATTACTTCTAAACAAATTGGATGTTTTAAAACACTGGTGGAACCCAAACAAACTTTTGTATATAAGAGATATCCTGAAGATGTTTAAAAAAAATTCATCCAAGGATACAAGGGAAATTAAACATGGTGGAGGAAAAAAATGTATAAATCAGCTTTTTTTGGATTTTTTACTCTAGAAGTCCTTTTTTTCCTTATTTCAGTAGTATCATTATGGATGCCTGGTAGCATCCTTTAGTAGGCTTTGGTTACTTTCTTCTATCTCGTCCATGCATTTAACAAATATTCATTTACTCAATGTCTCCTTTGTACTAGGAGTTATGGAATATACAGATATGACTTAACGTGTGGCCAGTGCCTAAGGAACATAAGATGTTGTAGATACAAATAACTTCAGTTAGCTGGGATTTGTGAGTAACTGCTTTAAAAATTGACAAATGTCTCATTGGTCAGTAAAGTTAGACCTCTTAAAGAGGAAAACTTGGCTGCTCCTAAAAAGTCTAATGCTACTGTTTTAATGCCACCTTTAACTAAAAATGCTCATTTGATATCATTTTTAACTATAGAAAGAATATTGTATTATTTGCCCCAGAAACGTTCTTGAGACAAGCTACTTTTATAGTATACTGAATACAAATGGTGTGGTGGGTGCTGTAGATTGCCTACTCAACAATAGAATCATGATTTGGGGGTGGGGGACAGAAGAAATGTGTCCAGCTAAAAAACTTACCTCTTGGAAGTTTGAGTATTGATTGGATATTTGAAGAAATTAAGGAATAATTACATTTTTTTTTCTTTAGATGTGATAATGGTATTGTAGTTAGGTTTATAAAGTCCTCATCTTGTAGAGATGCCTACTGAAATATTTATAGGTAAATATGATGTCTGAGATTTGCTTCAAAATAATATGGTATGTGAAAGTGGATAGAGGTAAAGATGAAATGGTGTTTGCCATGAGTTGATAATTGAAGTCACGTCATGAATGCATGATGGTGATTATTCTATCCTACTTTTGTACATATTTGAAATTTTTTGTTATAAAATGAAAAAATAAGGATCAAAGCACAGTGACTCATTTTTACAAAGTAATTTTAAATTAGTTAAAAAAAAAGGGAAAACAAAATTTACTTCCCCAGACTCTCTTGTAACTGTATGTAGGCAAGTGACACAGTTCTGGCTCTTGAAATGCAAGAAGAAACCTACTAAGGATTTATAGAAAAGTATTACTTTTCTGAGGTAAGTGTCCCCAGTTCCTTTCTGCTTGCTCCCCCTTTCCTTTTTCTACCTAAGATGAAGATCTCTGCCAAGAAGTGCATTAGCACTTCTTGAGATCATGAAGAGGCATGCCATACATTAAGAATGATAGAACAGGGAAGAAGAAAGAGCCTGGGACATTAATGACATTGGAAAGCTGATAAATCGTGCTGGACCATCTTTCTTCAAGCTTGTTAAGTGAGAAAAATAAACCCATGTTTGGTTAAACCACTGTAGTCGTGTTTTTTTTTTCACACAGCCTAGAGAATTTTTGACTGCTGTAAATGGGTAATGGAAGGGAAAGTTGATTTAGCATTTGAAAATCGTTCAGTATAATTATACTAACAGAACAAAGGACAAACGTGATTATTTCAATATTGCAAAGAGGCATTAGACAAAATCCAACACCCATTTATAATAAAAAATCGGACTAGAAAGAAACTTTCTCAATCTGATAAGAGCCTTCTACACAAAAATCTATAGCAAACATTATATTTACTGATGAATTAATGTGTACTTTGTCCCTTAGGTTGAAGAGCAAGGCAAGCATGTCTGTTTTCACTACCTCATTCAACATTATACTAGAGGTCCTAACTGCTGCATTAAGACAAGAAGAAGAAATAAAAACCATGAAGATTAGACAGGAAGAAGTAAAACTGTCTATTTGTAGATGACATGATTGTCTATGTAGAAATCCCTAAGGAATCTACAGATAACTGCTAGAACTAATAAGTGAATTTAGCAACGTCTCAAGATATAAGATTACAAAAATCACTTATGATTTTATTTACCAACAGCAAACAATTGGAAAATTAAACTTTAATCAATTTATAATAACACTAAGACAAAAAGTATTTAGGAATAAATTTAATAAAAGAGGTGTAAGATCTTATCACTGAAAACTATAAATATTTACTGAGAGATTTTTTTTAAAGGCCTAAACAAATGGAGAGATATAGCATGTTCATGAATAGGAAAACTCAATATTGTTAAGATGTCACTTCTCCTTAAATTGATGTATAGATTTAATGCAATTCCAACAGAAATACCAGAAAGCTTTTTGTAGAAATCGACAAGTTGATTCTAAAATTTATATTAGAATGCAAATGACCTAGACTAGCTAAAGAAATTTTTAAAAATAAGAACAAAGATGTTGGACTTATACTACCTTTATACTACCTGATTTGAGAACTTAACATCAAGCTACAGTAATCAAGATAGGGTGGAACTGGTGAAAGGATGAACAGAAAGGTCAAAAGAACAGAGTACAGTGAGCAGAAATAGATCCTTACCTGTATGGTCCGATGCTTTTCGTCAAAAGTAGGACAGTTCAATGGGGAAAGGAAAGTCTGGAACAATTGGGTATCTGTGGGAACAAATGAACATTGATTCTTGCCTCACCGTGTACATAATATATACACAGAAGACAAACTACCCAATAAATGATTAGACAAAAGATTTGAATGGACTGTTCACAAAAGAAGACATATGAATGGTCAACATGCACATGAAATGATGTTCAACATCATTAGTCAATAAGGAAATGCAAATTAAAACCACAGTGAAATATAGTACATATCCACTAAGATAGCTAATATTAAATATTAAAGAGTCCATCAGTACAAAGTGTTATTGAGGATGTGCTGCAATTGGACCTTGTACAATGATGGTCAAAATATAAAATGGTACAACTACTTTGGAAGAGTGTCAACTGTCATGTAACCTGTCATATAACTCAACCATTTTAGTCCTAGGTATTTACACAGGAGAAATGTGTCCACCTAAAAACTTGTATTCAAATGTTTTCAGCAGCTTTATTTACCATAGTGAACAACTGGAAAGAATGTCCATCAACAGGTGAATGGATAAACAAATTATGAAATACATTCATAAAATGGAATATTACTCTTCAATAGAAAGGAGACAACTGGGACTTCTCTGGTGGCCCAGTGGTTAAGAATCCGCCTGCCAATGCAGGGGACACGGGTTCGATCCCTGGCCCGGGAAGATCCCACATGCTGCAGAGCAACTCAGCCCGTGCACCACAACTACTGAGCCTGCGCACCTAGAGCCTGTGCTCTGCAACAAGAGAAGCCACCACAATGAGAAACCCACACACCGCAACGAAGAGTAGCCCCCGCTCGCCACAACTAGAGAAAGCCTGTGCGCAGCAACGAAGACCCAATGCTGTCAAAAATAAATAAATAAATTTATTTTTAAAAAAAGAAAACTACTGATACACATGACATGAATGAATCACAAAATTATTCTGAAAAAAGCAAGACAGCAGTCCATAGTGCAAGAAATTCTAGAAAATACTAATTTATAATGACTGAGAGCACATCAGTGGTTGCCTGGGGCCAGGAGTGAAGGGAAAGGATGAACTTCACAGGGTTATAGGGGACTCTTAGAGGTGATGGAAATTTTCTGTGTTGATTGTGATTTCAGGAGCATGTACATCTGTCAGAACTCATTTAATATACTTTAAAATGAGTATAGTTATTGTACATGAATTATTTCTCAATAAAATTGAAAAAATAATGTTTATTGATTTTAGGCAGGAAAGCATCAAAGTGTGCACAATTTCCTCAAGTTCTTACTATTCCACAGAGTTATGCTTAGGGCCAGGCATAGTGAGGCCATTCCCCCAAAAGGCTCCATTTGAGGGTCCCTGCTCTTGTACTGTTGTCTATATTTATAAGGTACGAGGAAAGGGGAATCAATGAGCACTAATTAGTTACATGACTATGGGGGCTTTCTTGTCTTGTTAGAAACAGCTTTGTTCAAAAGGGGAAGCCGGGACTTCCCTGGCAGTCCAGTGGTTAAGACTTCGCCTTCCAATGCAGGGCGTGCAGGTTCGATCCTTGGTCGGGGAGCTAAGATCCCACATGCCTTGAGGCCAAAAAATCAAAACATAAAACAGAAGCAATGTTGTAACAAACTCAGTAAAGACTTTAAAAATGTTCCACATCAACAACAACAAAAAAATCCAAAAGGGGAAGCCTCTTGAGGTCAGTTACCGGTATCTGTTGAACTAGTTTTGATTTGCTGAGCTATCTATTTGCTAAGCTACTAAAAGCATTGTAGTGGGAGAGATGAGGCTTCAGGGCAGGTGGATTTGTCCCTTTTCAACTTGGTAGAACTAGGTACTTCTAAAGGTAGGGGCAAACGTAGGTCTGGAAAAAATAGGATTGGTTGAAAGTGCATAGGACTTTGATTACCAGATCTCCTCCCATACTACAGCAGATAGCTGGAGGTTTACTTTCTGCACAATTGAGGACTGAGTGAGATTCTGCTCTGAAAATACAGAGATTGAGTGAAAGTCTGCACTGTAAAAATCTAAATACTGATTCAAGAGATCCCCTCCAGCTCTATCCTCTTCCCCATATGCATGCAGGAGCCCAGTGCACCTGGGATGCAGATTGGAGAATTCCTCTACAGGGAAGCTAACTAGTATAGGATGAAAAAACCCTGGCATTTATAATGGCCCCACTAGTTCACCATGCTGAAGCTCACTAGTCAACAATCATTAGATTCATGTACACAAAACTTCCAGTCAGAATATTTATACTTCATCTTTAATATGAGCAGACAGCCAAGAACCAAACAAAAAAATGCAACTTGGAACAACCAGGTAATGCAGGGAATAGAAGAAAACTTTAAAAGAACTATAATTAGGTGGGGCTAATGGCAGACTCTGGGAGGGCTCACGCCAAGGAGTACATCCCAGAACTTATGCTGCCAGTGTCCTTGTCCCCACGGTGAGCCACAGCCACCCCCCGCCTCTGCAGGAGACCCTCCAACACTAGCAGGATTGACCCCAACCTCCAAACTTCATTCATATGTTGAACCTGAAGACAGTTCACACACCAAGAGAATCTGACAGAACGTCCTCACATGAGGGACTCCTGGTGAAATCAGTTTGTGGAAACAGTCACAGTGCATCAAGAAGCCTTTACTATTCACAGAAAGATAGACAAGATGAAAAGGCAGAGGGCTATGTATCAGCTGAAATAACAAGATAAAACCCCAGAAAAACAACTAAATGAAGTGGAGATAGGCAACCTTCCAGAAAAAGAATTCAGAATAATGACAGTGAAGATGATCCAGGACCTCGGAAAAAGAATGGAGACAAAGATTGAGAAGATGCAAGAAATGTTTAACAAAGACCTAGAAGAACTAAAGAACAAACAAACAGAGATGAACAATACAGTAACTGAAATGAAAAATACACTAGAAGGAATCAATAGCAGAATAACTGAGGCAGAAGAACAGATAAGTGACCTGGAAGACAGAATGGTGGAATTCACTCTTGCGGAACAGAATAAAGAAAAAAGAATGAAAAGAAATGAAGACAGCCTAAGAGACCTCTGTGATAACATTAAACACAACAACATTCGCATTATAGGGGTCCCAGAAGGAGAAGAGAGAGAGAAAGGACCCGAGAAAATATTTGAAGAGATTATAGTCAAAAACTTCCCTAACATGGGAAAGGAGATAACCACCCAAGTCCAGGAAGCACAGCGAGTCCCATACAGGATAAACCCAAGGAGAAACACGCCGAGACACATAGTAATCAAATTGGCAAAAAATAAAGACAAAGAAAAATTATTGAAAGCAGCAAGGGAAAAACGACAAATAACATACAAGGGAACTTCCATAAGGTTAACAGCTGATTTCTCAGCAGAAACTCTACAAGCCAGAAGGGAGTGGCATGATATACTTAAAGTGATGAAAGGGAAGAACCTACAACCAAGATTACTCTACCCGGCAAGGATCTCATTCAAATTAGATGGAGAAATCAAAAGCTTTACAGACAAGCAAAAGCTAAGAGAATTCAGCACCACCAAACCAGCTCTACAACAAATGCTAAAGGAACTTCTCTAAGTGGGAAACACAAGAGAAGAAAAGGACCTACAAAAACAAACCCAAAACAATTAAGAAAATGGTCATAAGAACATACATATCGATAATTACCTTAAACGTGAATGGATTAAATGCTCCAACCAAAAGACACAGGCTTGCTGAATGGATACAAAAACAAGACCCATATATATGCTGTCTACAAGAGACGCACTTCAGACCTAGGGACACATAGAGACTGAAAGTGAGGGGATGGAAAAAGATATTCCATGCAAATGGAAATCAAAAGAAACCTGGAGTAGCAATACTCATATCCGATAAAATAGACTTTAAAATAAAGAATGTTACAAGAGACAAGGAAGGACACTACATAATGATCAACAGATCAATCCAAGAAGAAGATATAATGATTATAAATATATATGCACCCAACATAGGAGCACCTCAATACATAAGGCAACTGCTAACAGCTATTAAACAGGAAATCGACAGTAACAGAATAATAGTGTGGGACTTTAACACCTCACTTACACCAATGGACAGATCATCCAAAATGAAAATAAATAAGGAAACAGAAGCTTTAAATGACACAATAGACCAGATAGATTTAATTGATATTTATAGGACATTCCATCCAAAAACAGCAGATTACACGTTCTTCTCAAGTGCGCACGGAACATTCTCCAGGATAGATCACATCTTGGGTCACAAATCAAGCCTCAGTAAATTTAAGAAAATTGAAATCCAGCGTCTTTTCTGACCACAACGCTATGAGATTAGAAATGAATTACAGGGGAAAAAACGTAAAAAGCACAAACACATGGAGGCTAAACAATACACTACTTAATAACCAAGAGATCACTGAAGAAATCAAAGGGGAAATCAAAAAATACCTAGAGACAAATGATGGTGAAAACATGATGACCCAAGACCTATGGGATGCAGCAAAAGCAGTTCTAAGAGGGAGTTTATAGCTATACAAGCCTACCTCAAGAAACAAGAAAAATCTCAAGTAAACAATCTAACCTTACACCTAAAGGAACTAGAGAAAGAAGAATAAACAAAACCCAAAGTTAGCAGAAGGAAAGAAATCATACAGAGCAGAGCAGAAATAAATGAAATAGAAACAAAGAAAACAATAACAAAGATCAATAAAACTAAAAGCTGGTTCTTTGAGAAGATAAACAAAATTGATAAACCATTAGCCAGACTCATCAAGAAAAAGAGGGAGAGGACTCAAATCAATAAAATTAGAAATGAAAAAGGAGAAGTTACATCAGACACCGCAGAAATACAAAGCATCCTAAGAGACTACTACCAGCAACTCTATGCCAATAAAATGGACAACCTGGAAGAAATGGACAAATTCTTAGAAAGGTGTAACCTTCCAAGACTGAACCAGGAAGAAATAGAAAATATGAACAGACCAATCACAAGTAATGAAATTGAAAATGTGATTAAAAATCTTCCAACAAACAAAAGTCCAGGACCAGATGGCTTCACAGCTGAATTCTAGCAAACATTTAGAGAAGAGTTAACACCCATCCTTCTCAAACTCTTCCAAAAAATTACGGAGGAAGGAACACTCCCAAACTCATTCTATGAGGCCATCATCACCCTGATACCAAAACCAGACAAAGATACTACAAAAAAAGAAAATTACAGACCAATATCACTGATGAATATAGATGCAAAAATCCTCAACAAAATACTAGCAAACAGAATCCAACAACACATTAAAAGGATCATACACCATGATCAAGTGGGATTTATCCCAGGGAGGCAAGGATTCTTCAATATACGCAAATCAATCAATGTGATACACCATATTAACAAATTGAAGAATAAAAACCATATGATCTTCTCAATAGATGCAGAGAAAGCTTTTGAAAAAAATTCAACACCCATTTATGATAAAAACTCTCCAGAAAGTGGGCATAGAGGGAACCTACCTCAACATAATAAAGGCCGTATATGACAAACCCACAGCAAACATCATTCTCAATGGTGAAAAACTGAAAGCATTTCCTCTAAGATCAGGAACAAGACAAGGATGTCCAGTCTCACCACTATTATTCAACATAGTTTTGGAAGTCCTAGCCACGGCAATCAGAGAAGAAAAAGAAATAAAATGAATACAAATTGGAAAAGAAAAAGTAAAACTGTTACTGTTTGCAGATGACATGATACTATACATAGAGAATCCTAAAAATGCCACCAGAAAACTACTAGAACTAATCAATGAATTTGGTAAAGTTGCAGGATACAAAATGAATGCACAGAAATCTCTTGCATTCCTATACACTAATGATGAAAAATCTGAAAGAGAAATTAAGAAAACACTCCCTTTTACCATTGCAACAACAAGAATAAAATATCTAGGAATAAACCTACCTAAGGAGGCAAAAGGCCTGTATGCAGAAAATTATAAGACACTGATGAAAGAAATTAAAGATGATACCAACAGATGGAGAGATATACCATGTTCTTGGATTGGAAGAATCAACATTGTGAAAATGACTCTACTTCCCAAAGCAATCTACAGATTCAATGCGATCCCTATCAAATTACCAATGGCATTTTTTACGGAACTAGAACAAAAAACATCTTAAAATTTGTATGGAGACACAAAAGACCCCGAATAGCCAAAGCAGTCTTGAGGGAAAAGAAGTGGAGCTGGAGGAATCAGACTCCCTGACTTCAGACTATACTACAAAGCTACAGTAATCAAGACAATATGGTACTGGCACAAAAACAGAAACATAGATCAATGGAACAAGATAGAAAGCCCAGAGATAAACCCACGCACCTATGGTCAACTAATCTATGACAAAGGAGGCAAGGATATACAATGGAGAAAAGACAGTCTCTTCAATAAGTGGTGCTGGGGAAACTGGACAGGTACATGTAAAAGAATGAAATTAGAACACTGCCTAACACCATACACAAAAATAAACTCAAAATGGATTTGAGACCTAAATGTAAGATTGGACACTATAAAACTCTTAGGGGAAAACATAGGAAGAACACTCTTTGACATAAATCACAGCAAGATCTTTTTTGATCCACCTCCTAAAGTAATGGAAATAAAACCAAAAATAAACAAATGGGACCTAATGAAAGTTAAAAGCTTTTGCACAGGAAAGTAAACCATAAACAAGACCAAAAGACAACCCTCATAGTGGGAGAAAATATTTGCAAACGAATCAATGGACAGAGGATTAATCTCCAAAATATATAAACAGCTCATGCAGTTCAATATTAAAGAAACAAACAACCCAATCCAAAAACGGGCAGAAGACCTAAATAGACATTTCTCCAAAGAAGACATACAGATAGCCAAGAAGCACATGAAAAGCTGCTCAACATCACTAATTATTAGAGAAATGCAAATCAAAACTACAATGAGGTATCACCTCACACCAGTTAGAATGGGCATCATCAGAAAATCTACAAACAACAAATGCTGGAGAGGGTGTGGAGAAAAGGGAACCCTCTTGCACTGTTGGTGGGAATGTAAATTGATACAGCCAGTATGGAGAACAGTATGGAGGTTCCTTAAAAAACTAAAAATAGAATTACCATATGATCCAGCAATCCCACTCGTGGGCATATACCCAGAGAAAACCATAATTCAAAAAGACACATGCACCCCAATGTTCATTGCCGCACTATTTACAATAGCCAGGTCATGGAAGCAATCTAAATGCCCATCGACAGACAAATGGATAAAGAAGATGTGGTACATATATACAATGGAATATTACCCAGCCATAAAAGGAAATTGGGTCATTTGTTGAGACGTGGATGGATCTAGAGAGTGGCATACAGAATGAAGTAAGTCAGAAAGAGAAAAATATCATATATTAACGCATATATGTGGAACCTAGAAAAATGGTACAGAAGAACCAGTTTGCAGGGCAGAAGTTAAGACACAGATGTAGAGAACAAACTTATGGACACCAAGGGGGGAAAGCCACGGGGGTTGGGGATGGTGGTGTGATGAATTGGGTGATTGGAATTGACATGTATACACTGATGTGTATAAAATTGATGACTAATAAGAGCCTGCTGTATAAAAAAATAAAATTAAATTAAAAAATTTAAAAAAAAAGAACTATAAATAATGTCCTCAGAGAGATGAGAACATATTTTAATCCTTGAACAAAAACAAGAGGCTGTAATAAAGAAATTTTCCTAAAAGAATGGTTTGGAAATTAAAAATGTAATTAAAAAATTAAAAATTAAATCAAATAGCTGGAATATAGTTAATTTTTTTTCCATAGAATAAGATGAAAAAGAGATTTTATTATTTTATTTTATTTTATTTATTTATTTTTGGCTGTGTTGGGTCTTCGTTGCTGCCCGCCGGCTTTCTCTAGTTGCAGCGAGCAGGGGCTACTCTTTGTTGCGGTGCGCAGGCTTCTCATTGCAGTGGCTTCTCTTGTTGCAGAGCATGGGCTGTAGACACATGGGCTTCGGTAGTTGCAGCACACAGGCTCAGTAGTTGTGGCTCACGGGCTCTAGAGCACAGGTTCAGTAGTTGTGGCACACGGGCTTAGTTGCTCCGTGGCATGTGGGATCTTCCCGGACCAGGGATTGAACCCGTGTGCCTTGCATTGGCGGGCGGATTCTTAACCACTGCGCTGCCAGAGAAGACCCAACAGAGAGATTTTAAAGTAGAAAAGATAAAACAACTAGAGTATCCATCCAGGTTGTCCAACATTCAAATAATAGGAGTATTAGGAAGAGGGAAGGGAGAAACAGAGGAAAGGTAATAAGTTTTTTAAAATTCTTTTTTTTATTGAGATATAATTGACTTATTATAAGTTTCAGGTGTACAATATAATGATTTGATATGTGTGTATATTATGAAGTGATCATCACAGTAAATCTAGCAAATCTGTCCAGCACCATACGTAGTTACAATTTTTTTTCTTATGATGAGAACTTTTAAGATTTACTGTCTTAACAACTTTCAAATATGCTATATAGTATTATTAGCAATAGTCACCAGGCTGTACATTTCATTTGCAGGGCTTATGTATTTTATGACTAGAAGTTCATTCCTTTTGACCATCATCACCCATTTTGTCCACCTCCCACCCCCCACCTCTGACAACCACCAATCTGTTCTCTGTATCTATGAGTCTGGTTTTTTGTTTTAGGTTCCACATATAAGAAATAATTTTAAAAAACATTTTTTTTAGTGGGGGTTGGTGGGGAAGATAAATCAGGAGTTTGGGATTAACATATACACACTACTGTATGTAAAATAGATAAACAAGGACCTGCTGTATAGCACAGGGAACTATATTCAATGTCTTGTAGTAATCTATAATGGAAAAGAATCTGAAAAAGAAATGTATATATATATATATTTGTTGTTGTTATTGTTGTTGTTCCTAATAGTATTTTATTTTTCCTTGATCAACTATTGCAGCATTTTGCAAATTTTGTCTGTTCAAAAAAGCAGTTTTTGGTTTTGTTGATCTTTTATTGTTTCTTTGTTTCTATTCCATTAATTCCTGTGTTTATTTTTATTTGGCTTCTTCTAGTTTCTTTGGGTTTTCTCTGTTCTTTATACAATTTGTTTGCATTAATTTTTGAATCTTTTAACACATGCATATGAAGTTATAATTTTTTCTCTTAAATACTGCATTAATAAATTCACCAAGTCTTGAAATCTTGTGTTTTCATTGCCATTTAGTTGCAAATATTTTGTAACCCATCATGATTTTTTTTTGTCCTTGAATTATTAGGGAGAATTTTTTTTTTAAATTTCCAAATGTATAAAAGGGGAATGACAGTTGTTCTCATATTTTATATTATCTGGGTCATTGTGTTATATACAAATGTGTTTATAAATCATTTGTAGTTTGCTAGTGTATATTTTTGTTTATTGTGAGTCTTTTGATATGGGCTACTTAGGTTTATTATTATAAATAAAATATATCCTGGGACCTCCCTGGTGGCACTACCTCCCTGGTAGTTAAGAATCCACCTGCCAATGCAGGGAGCCCAGGTTTGAGCCCTGGTCTGGGAAGAATCCACATACCGTGGAGCAACTAAGCCCACGCGCCACAACTACTGAGCCTGCGTGCCACAATTACTGAAGCCCATGCACCTAGAGCCCATGCTCCTCAACAAGAGAAGCCACTGCAGTGGGAAGCCCGTGCACTGCAATGAAGAGCAGCCCCCGCTTTCCGCAACTAGAGAAAGCCTGCACACAGCAACGAAGACCCAATGCAGCCAAAAATAAATAAATAAATAAATTTAAAAATAAAATAAAATATATCCTAACGTCTTAGAATTTCCTTCTGCCCTCTTACTTTGTGATTTATATTTACCAGACTTCCGTTTTTTTTTTTTTTTAACTTTTTGGTTTTATTTATTTATTTATTTATTTATTTTTGGCTGTGCTGGGTCTTCGTTTCTGTGCGAGGGCTTTCTCCAGTTGCGGCGAGCGGGAGCCACTCTTCATCACGGTGCGCGGGCCTCTCACTAATGCGGCCTCTCTTGTTGCGGAGCACAGGCTCCAGATGCGCAGGCTCAGTAATTGTGGCTCACGGGCCTAGTTGCTCCACGGCATGTGGGATCTTCCCAGACCAGGGCTCGAACCCGTGTCCCCTGCATTGGCAGGCAGATTGTCAACCACTGCACCACCAGGGAAGCCCCCAGACTTCCTTTTTTGTTCTTTTTTCTATTTTTCTGCCTTGGATTAAATAATTTTTCTTAATTACCTCCTTTCCTTTCTACTAATTTGAAAGGTATACATTCTATTTTTGTTCGCTGAATGATATTAAATTTTTTATAACTGTTTTGATACATAGATATAATTACAATTATTATATTTTTAATGTGCATACTAAACAAAATTTAATCTCTACCATTACTTGTAAATATTAGAAGGAAATTTAATATATGAACTTCAGTCATACCCATCCTCTATGTTACTGTCTAAAGATTTTATTCCACTTTTTTGGCAGGGAGGGAGTCAGGTGATCTCACCTTATTTTTAAACCTCTAAATTTAGTCGTTAGTGTGGCTTTACCACATATACTCATTACTCTTTCTGTTGACCCATATTTACTGCTTTTTAATTATCTTTGCTTCTTGCATCTAAGTTCTTTCTGGATTCAATTACCTTTCCTTTAAGTAAATCCTTTAGTAGTTTTTTATTTTTTTTAACATCTTTATTGGAGTATAATTGCTTTACAATGGTGTGTTAGTTTCTGCTTTATAACAAAGTGAATCAGCTATGCATATACATATATCCCCATATGTCCTCCCTCTTGCATCTCCCTCCCACCCTCCCTATCCCACCCCTCTAGGTGGTCACTGAGCTGAGCTGATCTCCCTGTACTATATGGCTGCTTCCCACTAGCTATCTATTTTACATTTGGTAGTATGTATAAGTCCATGCCACTCTCTCACTTCGTCCCAGCTTACCCTTCCCCCTCTCCGTGTCCTCAAGTCCATTCTCTATGTCTGCGTCTTTATTCCTGTCTAGTAGTTCTTTAATAAAGATCTGAATGTTAAGTTCAGTTATTTTTATTTTGTTATTGTTATTCAATGATGTTTTACATGGTTGTAGAATTCAAGATTGACAGTTATTTTCCATCAGTAATTTGAAGATATGTTTCTATTGCCTTCTGACTTCTAATATTGCTGCTGGAAGTCTGCTCTTGATTCAATATTGATCCTTTATAAGGTAATCCATCCTTTGTCTCTGGTTGCTTTAAAATTCTTCACTTTGGTATATGTTGATTTTATTACTCTAAGTGCAGTTTTATATTTATTCATCTCATAATATCAGAACTTGGAGTATAGTTTCACTCAAAGAACGTATGTCTTACCTCAGTTCTGGGAAGTTATAAGCTATTGTTTTCAAATAGCAAATTGTTTTCAAATTGCCTTTATCTTCCTTGGCTGCGTTCTGTATAATATCCTCAGATCTGTCTTCTAGTTTGCAAATTTTCTTCAAATATGCCTAATGTGCTGTTAAACTTGTCCTAGAGGTTTTCAATTTCAGGGACAATATTTTCATTTTGCAAGTTCTGTTTGCTTCTTTCATACCTGTTTGTTCTTTTTTCATTCCTTAGTTTTTTTTGTTTGTTTGTTTGTTTTTTTTGTTTTGTTTTGTTTTGTTTGTTTGTTTATACTGCAGGTTCTTATTAGTCATCAATTTTATACACATCAGTGTATACATGTCAATCCCAATCGCCCAATTCAGCACACCACTATCCCCACCCCACCACAGTTTTCCCCCCTTGGTGTCCATATGTCTGTTCTCTACATCTGTGTCTCAACTTCTGCCCTGCAAACCGGCTCATCTGTACCATTTTTCTAGGTTCCACATACATGCGTTAATATACAATATTTGTTTTTTTCTTTCTGACTTACTTCACTCTGTATGACAGTCTCTAGATTCATCCACGTCTCAACAAATGACTCAATTTCGTTCCCTTTTATGGCTGAGTAATATTCCATTGTATATATGTACCACAACTTCTTTATCCATTCGTCTGTTGATGGGCATTTAGGTTGCTTCCATGACCTGGCTATTGTAAATAGTGCTGCAATGAACATTGGGGTGCATGTGTCTTTTTGAATTACGGTTTTCTCTGGGTATATGCCCAGTAGTGGGATTGCTGGGTCATATGGTAATTCTATTTTTAGTTTTTTAAGGAACCTCCATATTGTTCTCCATAGTGGCTGTATCAGTTTACATTCCCACCAACAGTGCAAGAGGGTTCCCTTTTCTCCACACCCTCTCCAGCATTTGTTGTTTGTAGATTTTCTGATGATGCCCATTCTAATTGGTGTGAGGTGATACCTCATTGTAGTTTTGATTTGCATTTCTCTAATAATTAGTGATGTTGAGCATCTTTTCATGTGCTTCTTGGCCATCTGTATGTCTTCTTTGGAGAAATGTCTATTTAGGTCTTCCATTCCTTAGTTTTTCATTATGGATTTTAGCCTGTCTTAGCTCTTTAAGTAAGCATGTTTTAAATTATTATAGTCTCTTTCAGATTGTTCTGTTATCTCAAATTCTTAATAGGCCAGTCTTCCTGTTTGTTGTGTCTGCTGACTGTTCTCCATACTGTAAGGAAGAAACATACCTTGTATCCACATGTGATTTGTAGTTTTTGTTTGTGTGCTCATCTTCAGCATGGATTATTTTTATGTGTGCATATGAGGAAATTTCTTGTGTCCTGGTTTGCAGAAGTAAGAATTCCTCGGAAGGGATACCTGAAGTTTAGGTTTCTCACAAGAGACGTTTTTTCTTCTCTTATCCAGAGCCCCAGGAAGAGACATGCTTCACTTTCCTGGGGTTGTGGACAGAGATTTTATGTGTCCATTTCACTGAGAGTGTAGCCCTTCTCAGGCTGTAATTGCCTTTTCAGCTCTCACCTCTGTACCTATATCAGCATTAAATTTCCAGCCTTTATCCTTTATATATAGTCTCTAATATATATATGTATAATATATAGTATATTCATATATATAAAATTTCAGATACAGATATGGATATCTAGATAGATATATACCTTCATAGGTATACCTATCTAGATATCTATATCTGTATCTGAAATCTTTCCAAGTAGCTTTTTGTCAGCTGTCAGCTTTTGAGATTACCCTGGCTATAAGTTGCTGATAAGCCTTTTCTTTTGCATACTTTTTGAACTGAACTATGTACTTGAAACCTTTGTTTATTTGTTATATTTTTATCAAGCATTTTATGTGTTCATAGCATTTTGTCTGCTTGTAAAATTGTGTGTTAAAGTTTGTGAAAACTTTAACCTATGCTGCTGAAAACAGAAAGCTAATTTCTTTTTATGTTTTTCTGTGTGTCTTATTTTACTCTAAGAGTTTGAAAGCTAGATATCCTATTTTTAATGTAACTCATGGTCACCGTAATGATTTCCATAAGCATTTTCAAATGTTTATTCATTTACTTTTATTTAGCAAAGTTAATAGCAAAGTAATTTTTAAATTTCTCATTATGGAAGAATAGTGCTTCTTCCCTCCATGTTGTGTATCCTAGTAATCATTAGTATAAAATGTGAACTTATATACTTCATTTTTACTTTTTATTCTGTTTTCCTTCTGTTGTAGTAACATTAAAAAATCTTACAACATTTTTTCATGTGTTTTAGAAAACCTATCCTTTTTCATTTTTACCCTCAGGTTTCCCAGTCCTGAGTTCTTAATTTTATTTGTCCATGTTCTGGAACATTTCTTTGAGTAATTTATTCAGGAAACATGGCTAGATGGTATATTTACTTAGTTCTTACATATCTAGGAATGTCTCTTGGCTTCACAAGTGAACAACAGTTTACCAGGCTATAAAATTCTTAGGACATTGTGTTAGGTAGGTTCAAGCCAACTGCTGAAATAAAGAGGTCCAAAGTTATAGATCAAATAAGATAGAAATTGAATTCTCTGTAATCTAAGACTTATTATGTAACAGCAATCAATCTAGGCCTGATAGATGGCTTTGTTCCACAGGGCCATCTAGGCTGGTGGGGCCACATCAATCATCACATCATTTGGCTTCCATTTCTGGGTCCAAGGTGGATGCTGCAGTTGGCATTGTTTTTTAGCCAGTGGGAAGGGGAAAGAGGAAGTCCATTGCGAGTAGATTTACATGTAAGATAATGATCCATAAGTTTTATACAGCACTTGTATTCATATTCTGTTGTCTCAGGTTTGGCACATAACTACACCTACTCTTAAGGGAGGCTGGATTTTGTAGATTCTACCTTGGCACAGTAGATTCTATTACTAAAAGAAAGAGGGGAGGATGGGTAGGATACTGCATTCCCAACCACAATCATCATGAAATTTTTTGTTCAAATTTTTGTTAATGTTACTTTCTTTGTTTGAGTCCTTATTCTTTCTTCCTTGCTCCCCTCCTCCCTCCCTTTGAAATGTTAATTCATGCCATTTTCAATTTTTCTTTAAAGTGGAAGTTTTATTTTTTATTTTTTAAAAATTTTCTCTTTTTTTCAGACATTTTAAAAAATATATACATTTATTTATTTTTGGCTGAGTTGGGTCTTTGTTGCTGCCTGCAGGCTTTCTCTACTTGCGGCGAGTGAGGGCTACTCTTCGTTGTGGCTCATGGGCTCTAGGCGCGTGGGCTTCAGTAGTTGTGGCACCCGGGCTTAGTTGCTCTGCAGCATGTGGGATCTTCCCAGACCAGGGCTTGAACTTGTGTCCTTTGCATTGGCAGGCAGATTCTTAACCACTGCGCCATTTCCACTTCCCTAAATTGGAAGTTTTATATCTTAATTTTAAGTGTTCATTTTATATCAAGGATATTAACTCTCTGTCATGTTTCTGGAAAATCTTTTTCAAACAATTTTGATATTTGCCTTTTAAATCTGTATATCGTGTTTTTAGTACTTTTCCTTTTTAGTACCTTTCCTTCCCTTTATTCATATAGTTTATATTCTAACACATCGATTAATTTCTCCTCTTATATTGACTTAATAATTATTACATCTAACTACCTTTATACAAATGTATAGCCTTTCATTACAACTCTTTGTCTGTTCCCATTAGCTGTCTTTAATAGCTGAAAAACCTTTATATCATCACCAGGGAGCTTATAGAAGATACTGATATCGGAGCTTAAGGAAAGTGATGGCTTTGCCTAGGTGCCCTCCTCTAGAGTTGATGTAGATTAAGTTGCCTAGAGTGGCTTCCTCTATGGTGAATGTAAGTTAGACACTGTGTGGTTTAACAAAGAGAACCCCAGAAAAGTAGCTGAGGTCTTTGATGAAAGAACAGATAATTAGCTGCCATAATTTCAATGAGGGATTTTGCATTCCTTATTGTAGAAAATATGTTTGGATTATTTGTGTAGGATTTTAGAAGTAGCTTTAATGTGTAATTACCTTAAAAGTCAGTTTGTTAACTAGGAAATGAGAGATAAATAACTTAGTTGCTAATATTGTTTTTGAAGGGAGAAATTCAGAAAATATATTTTTTGAGAAGTTAAAGGAAGACAGTATTCCTGCTCCTCGCTCTGTCGGCAATATTAAAATCAACTTTACCCCTCGAGTATTCCCAACTGCTCTCCGGGAATCACAGGTAGCAGAAGAAGAGGAGGTTGGTATACTTGCTGTTAGTTACAGTGACCACAATGAAAATATTTTTTATTCCATATATTGAAACTGTTACTGGGTCTGAATTTTTAAAGTATTCATTAAGCTAAAGATATTACTTCATGAAAAAATTTAATATTTCCTTTTGACAAAAATATATTTTGCAGGATTTTTTTTTTTTTTTTGGGCTCCAGAATGCTGATGAGAAAACACTGATTTAATATCCAGCGTTGTTGCTTATCCCAGGAGAAAAAATGTTGCACGTGCATTTATTTTATCAAATAACGTCATTTCCCGTAATAGATTTGTAAACTTTGGGTCAGTGTATGTTGCGGTAAGAAAAGACTTGTAAATTCATTACTTTATTACAATTAATTATTAATATCAAGTATTTCTAATGTGACATTTGGCATTAATAGCTTTCATTCATTTATAAATTCCTGAGCTCTGGGATTTTGAATAGTGTATATTTAGTTGTGTAAGCACTAAGAACTGCTTTTTTTTTTTTTTTTACTGTAAAGTGTGAACTGATACCTCTCTCAATTGAAAAGTTGTGGAAATAATTGAATCTCCTTAAGATATAATGACAATTTATAAATATTAACTTTTTTCTTATTATTAACAGCATATTTCTATATTTTATTATTTATAAAAGTATCTCTGTAACTATAAAATTATAATTATTTAAAAAATCATTTATATATTTTTATAATGTAAAAAAATGTATATATATATTATAAACAAGAAAAATAAAACAATATTCACATGAACTCCCAGAAATTTGGATGAAATTTGGACTAGAAATTTTTATACATTTGATCTTAATCAGCTAGTGAAGTTTAAAAAAAAGCTTAAAGCTGTATAAAAACTAGAAGTTTAAAATCACCACCATCAAATATTTTTATCAGTCTGCTCAGACTGCTATAACAAAGTACATAGACTGGGTGGCTTAAAGAACAGGCAATTATTTCTCACAGTTCTGGAGGCTGGGAAGTCCAAGGTCAGGATGCTGGGGTGGGGTGGGGTGGGGAAGAGCATGCCCTCTGGTCTCTCCCTCTTCTTATAAGGACACTAACCTTATGATGGGAGTCTCATACTCATAATCTCATCCAAGCTTAATTATCGCCTAAAGGCCCCATCTCCAAATACCATCACATTGGTGATTAGGGCTTCAACATATGAATTTTGGAGGACACAAACATTCAGTCCATAACAAATAGTATTTCCATCTTGTATAGGAAGATGGAAAATCTAAAAGTAACTTTTAATAAAACAAGACTTTTGTGTCCTTCATTAAACTTCATTCTCATTTCAGTGGCTACATAAACAAGCAGAGGCACGAAGAGCAATGAATACTGACATTCCTGAACTTTGTGATTTAAAAGAAGAGGAAAAGAACCCAGAATGGTTGAAGGACAAAGGAAAGTAAGTTGTTTGAACTCTGGCCATGAGACTTATAATAAATTTATGTAGATATTAATACTTACATATTTTCTAGTTATCTTGACGTGTGTGTGTGATTTTTGGGGAGAAATAATGCAAATATGCCAATTCTATAGGTAGTGCTTCCATATTTAAAAAGTCAGATCTTATAACAATTAAATAAGGCTCTTATTTTTATTGCTTTTGTATTTATATATCATGGAAATGAAAAATATCACGTCTTTTGGATTGCTTATCAAAATCCCTTTTTAAATCACTTAACGTTTAACATAAGTCCTTCATAATACTTCCCTTAAAATCATGGTTCTTTAAAACTGTAGCTACTTTGATTAGTCATATCCATCTTTAAAAGATTATCAAATTATCCTATAAATTATCATTTTATATCCAGACAATCCTTTTATTTATTTATACGTGGCTCTATGTGTAACCTTTTAGACAATTAACAAAAATGAATTCTGCTATATTCTGTGGTAATTTGAGTTAATATTTTGAGGCAATTGTAGACATTATTTATCTCACTTTATACACTTTTATATTATTTTCCTATTGCTGCCATAGCAAGCTACCACAAACTTAGTGGCTTAAAACAATACAAGTTTATTATCTTATAGTTCTGGAGGTCAGAAGTCTAAAATGGGTTTTGCTGGGCTAAAATCAAGATATCAGTTGCAATCCTTCTGGAGACTGTAAGGGAGAATCTATTTTCTTGGGTTTTCCAGCTTTGAGACTGCCCACATTCCTTGGCTTATGGCCCCCAACCAGCAGTTGAGTCACTCTGGTCTTTGCTTCCAATCTCCTTGTCTGACTCTGGCTCTCCTGCCTCCCTTTTATAAGTGCCCTTATAATTACATTAGTCCCACTTGTATAATCCAGGATAATCTCCTACCGCAAGATCCTTAACTTAATCACATCTGCAAGGTTCTTTCTAACTAACCATTTTAGTTAATATATTCACAGGTTTTGGGGATTAGGATGTGGACATCTTTGGTGGGGAGATTTATCTGTCTAACCACAAAGTCAGTGTTTTTCTTTTCTCATCTTCTCTCTGTTCTTTCTTGGTCTTTTCTCATATCTGATAACAACACCAGAGATTGATTTGTGGAGTTGAGCTGGAGTTAACAATTTTTCTGAAGTTCAGAAGCCTGGGGCTGACAGGTTTGTTCCTCTTACTCCCAACAAAAATCCCCTCTCCTTCTCTCCCTTCTTCTCCGTCTATTGAACCATTAAATAAACATCTGTTGATTGCTTGCGGTTTGTCAGACTGTAGGCTAGGCTCTGAGCTACAGAGATCAGTAGAGGAGAGACACATATACAAATACTTATAACACTGTGTGGGAAGTACAATACATGGAAAGAACAAGGTAAAATGAGAATACAGAAGAGGGGCACCTAACCTTAAAGGAAGGAAGTTTCAGGAAGAGCTTCCTAAAGATTATAGCACCTGAGCTCCTCTTAATGATAAGTAGGAGTTTCAGGAGGAAGGACAGAAAGGCATTCATTTTAAGCAGAGGAGACAGTATGAGCAAAAGCTCAGAGACAAGAATAGGGTGATATATAGGTCAGGAACTGGGTAGTTTATTGCTTGCTAAAACACAAATTTGATGCTAGGAATAATGCCAAATGAACCTAGAAAAATAGGCAGTGGCCTCGTGTTATTCTTATATTTTATTCTGTAAGGTGGGGAAAAATGTGTTGCAGAAACTATGGCAGAGGTCTTGAACCATTATGGCATTGTTATAGGGTGAAGAGGAGAGCAATGTGAGAAATATTCAGGAGGTAAAATAGGGAGGACTTCTTGAGTGATTGTTGGGGAGTGAGAGAAGAGTAGTTGTGGGCGACTTTGGGTTTCTAGTTTGAATGATTATATGATGCCACCAACTGAATTAGAGAACTCTAGAAGAGGGCCATTTAGGAGGGAATGTAGGTAAGTTCAGTTTTGAATATGTTGAGTTTGAGCTGTCTCTTGGTGAGTCTGGCTGACAGTGTCCAGCAAGTTTGAAACTCAGGGGAGAGGCCAGCAGTGTATTATGGATTTGGAGGTTATCAGCATTTACGTAGCAGTTGATTTACAAGAGTAGGTGAGATATCTGAAAAGACCACGTAGACCAGAGGAGTAGTGGCCTAAGGATAAACCCCTGTGACCTACCAACATTTGAAGATCTGGTAAAATAAAGGAGTATGCAAAAATACTCCCAGAAGCCAATGGATTAGAAACTTTCAGAGTTTTTGTTTTGTCTTGTTCTTCTTTAAGAATAGACAAGGTTTGAATAGATGTGCAGATAAGACAGAAGAGGTGGCTGAAACATCCTTGAGAAGAGTGGAGAAAATTGGGTCAAGACCAAAGGTAGATGGTTTATCCCGATTTTGTTTTTGTTTTTCCTCTTGTTAAAAGTTGCATTCATTTTTACACTTTATAATAAAGATATATCTTTTGAAAAAAATTTACACTGTACATCAAATCAAAGTCCCCCTTGGTTTTTGTTTTTGTTTTTGTTTTTAACATCTTTATTGGAGTATAATTGCTTTACAATGGTGTGTTAGTTTCTGCTTTATAACAAAGTGAATCAGTTATACATATACATATGTTCCCATATCTCTTCCCTCTTGCATCTCCCTCCCTCCCACCCTCCCTATCCCACCCCTCTAGGTGGTCACAAAGCACTGAGCTGATCTCCCTGTGCTATGCGGCTGCTTCCCACTAGCTATCTATTTTACGTTTGGTAGTGTATACATGTCCATGCCACTCTCTCACTTTGTCACAGCTTACCCTTCCCCCACCCCATAACCTCAAGTCCATTCTCTAGTAGGTCTGCGTCTTTATTCCTATCTTGCCCCTAGGTTCTTCATGACCTTTTTTTTTTTTTCTTAGATTCCATATATATGTGTTAGCATACGGTATTTGTTTTTCTCTTTATTACTTACTTCACTCTGTATGACAGGCTCTAGGTCCATCCACCTCACTACAGATAACTCAATTTCGTTTCTTCTTTATGGTTGAGTAATATTCCATTATATATATGTGCCACATCTTCTTTATCCATTCATCTGTTGATGGACACTTAGGTTGCTTCCATGTCCTGGCTATTGTAAATAGAGCTGCAATGAACATTTTGGTACATGTCTCTTTTTGAATTCTGGTTTTCTCAGGGTATATGCCCGGTAGTCGGATTGCTGGGTCATATGGTAGTTCTATTTTTAGTTTTTTAAGGAATCTCCATACTGTTCTCCACAGTGGCTGTATCAATTTACATTCCCACCAACAGTGCAAGAGGGTTCCCTTTTCTCCACACTCTCTCCAGCATTTATTGTTTGTAGATTTTTTGATGATGGCCATTCTGACCGGTGTGAGGTGATACCTTATTGTAGTTTTGATTTGCATTTCTCTAAGGATTAATGATGTTGAGCATTCGTTCATGTGTTTGTTGGCAATCTGTATATCTTCTTTGGAGAAATGTCTATTTAGGTCTTCTGCCCATTTTTGGATTGGGTTGTTTGTTTTTTTGATATTGAGCTGCATGAGCTGCTTGTGAATTTTGGAGATTAATCCTTTGTCAGTTGCTTTGTTTGCAAATATATTCTCCCATTCTGAGGGTTGTCTTTTGGTCTTGTTTATGGTTTCCTTTGCTGTGCAAAAGCTTTTAAGTTTCATTAGGTCCCATTTGTTTATTTTTGTTTTTATTGCCGTTTCTCTAGGAGGCGGGTCAAAAAGGATCTTGCTGTGATTTATGTCATAGAGTGTTCTGCCTATGTTTTCCTCTAAGAGTTTGATAGTGTCTGGCCTTACACTTAGGTCTTCAATCCATTTTGATTTTATTTTTGTGTATGGTGTCAGGGAGTGTTCTAATTTCATACTTTTACATGTACCTGTCCAGTTTTCCCAGCACCACTTATTGAGGAGGCTGTCTTTTCTCCACTGTATATGCTTGCCTCCTTTATCAAAGATAAGGTGACCATATGTGCGTGGGCTTATCTCTGGGCTTTCTGTCCTGTTCCATTGATCTATATTTCTGTTTTTGTGCCAGTACCATACTGTCTTGATTACTGTAGCTTTGTAGTATAGTCTGAAGTCAGGGAGCCTGATTCCTCCAGCTCCGTTTTTCTTTCTCAAGATTGCTTTGGCTATTCGGGGTCTTTTGTGTTTCCATACAAATTGTGAAATTTTTTGTTCTAGTTCTGTGAAAAATGCCATTGGCAGTTTGATAGAGATTGCATTGAATCTGTAGATTGCTTTGGGTAGTAGAGTCATTTTCACATTGTTGATTCTTCCAATCCAAGAACATGGTATATCTCTCCATCTATTTGTATCATCTTTAATTTCTTTCATCAGTGTCTTATAATTTTCTGCATACAGGTCTTTTGTCTCCTTAGGTAGGTTTATTCCTAGATATTTTATTCCTTTTGTTGCAGTGGTAAATGGGAGTGTTTTCTTAATTTCACTTTCAGATTTTTCATCATTAGTGTATAGGAATGCTAGAGATTTCTGTGCATTAATTTTGTATCCTGCTACTTTACCAAATCCTTTGATTAGCTCTAGTAGTTTTCTGGTAGCATCTTTAGGATTCTCTATGTATAGTATCATGTCATCTGCAAACAGTGACAGCTTTACTTCTTCATTTCCAATTTGGATTCCTTTTATTTCTTTTTCTTCTCTGATTGCTGTGGCTAACACTTCCAAAACTATGTTGAATAATAGTGGTGAGAGTGGGCAACCTTCTCTTGTTCCTGATCTTAGTGGAAATGGTTTCAGTTTTTCACCATTGAGGACAATGTTGGCTGTGGGTTTGTCATATATGGCCTTTATTATTTTGAGGAAAGTTCCCTCTCTGACTACTTTCTGGAGGGTTTTTTTTTTATCATAAATGGGTGTTGAATTTTGTCGAAAGCTTTCTCTGCATGTATTGAGATGATCATATGGTTTTTCTCCTTCAATTTGTTAATATGGTGTATCACATTGATTGTGTGTATTGAAGAATCCTTGCATTCCTGGGATAAACCCCACATGATCATGGTGTATGATTCTTTTAATGTGCTGTTGGATTCTGTTTGCTAGTATTTTGTTGAGGATTTTTGCATCTATGTTCATCAGTGATATTGGCCTGTAGTTTTCTTTCTTTGTGATATCTTTGTCTGGTTTTGGTATCAGGGTGATGGTGGCCTCGTAGAATGAGTTTGGGAGTGTTCCTCCCTCTGCTATATTTTGTAAGAGTTTGAGAAGGATAGGTGTTAGCTCTTCTCTAAATGTTTCATAGAATTCACCTGTGAAGCCATCTGGTCCTGGGCTTTTGTTTGTTGGAAGATTTTAAATCACAGTTTCAATTTCAGTGCTTGTGATTGGTCTGTTCATATTTTCTATTTCTTCCTGGTTCAGTCTCGGAAGGTTGTGCATTTCTAAGAATTTGTCCATTTCTTCCAGGTTGTCCATTTTATTGGCATAGAGTTGCTTGTAGTGATCTCTCATGATCCTTTGTATTTCTGCAGTGTCAGTTGTTACTTCTCCTTTTTCATTTCTAATTCTATTGATTTGAGTCCTCTCCCTTTTTTTCTTGATGAGTCTGGCTAGTGGTTTATAAATTTTGTTTATCTTCTCAAAGAACCAGCTTTTACTTTTATTGATCTTTGCTCTCATTTCCTTCATTTCTTTTTCATTTATTTCTGATCTGATCTTTATAATTTCTTTCCTTCTGCTAACTTTGGGGTTTTTTTGTTCTTCTTTCTCTAATTGCTTTAGGTGTAAGGTTAGGTTGTTTATTTGAGATGTTTCTTGTTTCTTAAGGTAGGATTGTATTGCTATAAACTTCCCTCTTAGAACTGCTTTTGCTGCATCCCATAGGTTTTGGGTCATCATGTTTTCACCGTCATTTGTTTCTAGGTATTTTTTGATTTCCTCTTTGATTTCTTCAGTGATCTCTTGGTTATTAAGTAGTGTATTGTTTAGCCTCCATGTGTTTGTATTTTTTACAGATTTTTTCCTGTAATTAATATCTAGTCTCATAGCGTTGTGGTCGGAAAAGATACTTGATACGATTTCAATTTTTTAAAATTTACCAAGGCTTGATTTGTGACCCAAGATATGATCTATCCTGGAGAATGTTCCATGAGCACTTGAGAAAAATGTGTATTCTGTTGTTTTTGGATGGAATGTCCTATAAATATCAATTAAGTCCATCTTGTTTAATGTATCATTTAAAGCTTGTGTTTCCTTCTTTATTTTCATTTTGGATGATCTGTCCATTGGTGAAAGTGGGGTGTTAAAGTCCCCTACTATGATTGTGTTACTGTCGATTTCCCCTTTTATGGCTGTTAGTATTTGCCTTATGTATTGAGGTGCTCCTATGTTGGGTGCATAAATATTTACAATTGTTATATCTTCTTCTTGGATCGATCCCTTGATCATTATGTAGTGTCCTTCTTTGTCTCTTGTAATAGTCTTTATTTTAAGGTCTATTTTGTCTGATATGAGAACTGCTACTCCAGCTTTCTTTTGATTTCCATTTGCATGGAATATCTGTTTCCATCCCCTCACTATCAGTCTGTATGTGTCCCTAGGTCTGAAGTGGGTCTCTTGTAGACAGCATATATACGGGTCTTGTTTTTGTATCCATTCAGCCAGTCTATGTCTTTTGGTTGGAGCATTTAATCCATTTACATCTAAGGTAATTATTGATATGTATGTTCCTATTATCATTTTCTTAATTGTTTTGGGTTTGTTATTGTAGGTCTTTTCCTTCTCTTGTGTTTCCTGCCTAGAGAAGTTCCTTTAGCATTTGTTGTAAAGCTGGTTTGATGGTGCTGAATTCTCTTAGCTTTTGCTTGTCTGTAAAGGTTTTAATTTCTCCATCAAATGTGAATGAGATCCTTGCTAGGTAGAGTAATCTTGGTTGGAGGTTTTTCTCCTGCATCACTTTAAATATGTCCTGCTACTCCCTTCTGGCTTGCAGAGTTTCTGCTGAAAGATCAGCTGTTAACCTTATGGGGATTCCCTTGTGTGTTATTTGTTGTTTTTCCCTTGCTACTTTTAATATTTTTTCTTTGTATTTAATTTTTGATAGTTTGATTAATATGTGTCTTGGCGTGTTTCTCCTTGGATTTGTCCGGTATGGGACTCTCTGTGCTTCCTGGACTTGATTAACTATTTCCTCTCCCATATTAGGGAAGTTTTCAACTATAATCTCTTCAAATATTTTCTCAGTCCCTTTCTTTTTCTCTTCTTTTTCTGGGACCCCTATAATTCGATTGTTGGTGCGTTTAATATTGTCTCAGAGGTCTCCGAGACTGTCCTCAATTCTTTTCATTCTTTTTTCTTTATTCTGCTCTGCAGTAGTTATTTCCACTATATTATCTTCCAGGTCACTTATCCGTTCTTCTGCCTCAGTTATTCTGCTATTGATCCCTTCTAGAGAATTTTTAATTTCATTTATTGTGTTGTTCATCACTGTTTGTTTGCTCTTTAGTTCTTCTAGGTCCTTGTTAAACGTTTCTTGTATTTTCTGTATTCTATTTCCAAGATTTTGGATCATGTTTACTATCATTATTCTGAATTCTTTTTCAGGTAGACTGCCTATTTCCTCTTCATTTGTTAGGTCTGGTGGGTGTTTGCCTCGCTCCTTCATCTGCTGTGTGTTTTTCTGTCTTATCATTTTGCTTAACTTACTGTGTTTTGGGTCTCCTTTTCGCAGGCTGCAGGTTCGTAGTTCCTGTTGTTTTTGGTGTCTGTCCCCAGTGGCTAAGGTTGGTTCAGTGGGTTGTGTAGGCTTCCTGGTGGAGGGGACTAGTGCCTGTGTTCTGGTGGATGAGGCTAGATCTTGTCTTTCTGGTGGGCAGGTCCACGTCTGGTGATGTGTTTTGGGGTGTCTGTGGCCTTATTATGATTTTATTCAGCCTTTCTGCTAATGGATGGGGTTGTGTTCCTGTCTTGCTAGTTGTTTGGCACGGGGTGTCTAGCACTGTAGCTTGCTGGTCATTGAGTGAAGCTGGGTCTTGGCCTTGAGATGGAGATATCTGGGAGATTTTCGCTGTTTGATATTACATGGAGCTGGGAGGTCTCTTGTGGACCAGTGTCCTGAACTTGGCTCTCCCACCTCAGAGGCACAGCCCTGACGCCTGGCTGGAGCACCAAGAGCCTTTCATCCACACGGCTTAGAATAAAAGGGAGAAAAAATAGAAAGAAAGAAAGAAGAAGATAAAATTAAATAAAATAAAGTAAAATAAAATAAAATAAAGTTATTAAAATAAAAAATAATTATTAAGAAAAAATTTTTTAAAAGTAAAAAAACCCCCAAAAAACGGACAGACAGAACCCTAGGAAAAATGGTAAAAGCAAAGCTATACAGACAAAATCACACACAGAAGCGTACACATACACACTCACAATAAGAGAAAAAGGGAAAAAAATATATATATATCTTTGCTCCCAAAGTCCACCTCCTCAATTTGGGATGATTCGTTGTCTATTCAGGTATTCCACAGATGCAGGGTACATCAAGTTGATTGTGGAGATTTAATCCGCTGCTCCTGAGGCTGCTGGGAGAGATTTCCCTTTCTCTTCTTTTTTCGCACAGCTCCCGGCGTTCAGCTTTGGATTTGGACCTGCCTCTGCGTGTAGGTCTCCTGAGGGCATCTGTTCTTCACTCAGACAGGACGGGGTTAAAGGAGCAGCTGTTTCCGGGTCTCTGGCTCACTCAGGCTGGAGGGAGGGAGGGGTACGGATGCGGGGCGAGCCTGCAGCGGCAGAGGCCAGCGTGACTTGCACCAGCCTGAGGCGCCCCGTGCGTTCTCCCGGGGAAGTTGTCCCTGGATCACGGGACCCTGGCAGTGGCGGGCTGCACAGGCTCCCGGGGGGAAGGTGTGGATAGTGACCTGTGTTTGCACACAGGCTACTTGGTGGCTGCAGCAGCAGCCTTAGCGTCCTATGCCCGTCTCTGGGGTCCGTGCTGATAGCCGTGGCTCGCGCCCGTCTCTGGAGCTCCTTTAAGCGGCGCTCTTAATCCTCTCTCCTCGCGCACCAGGAAACAAAGAGGCAAGAAAAAGTCTCTTGCCTCTTCAGCAGCTCCAGACATTTTCCCGGACTCCCTCCCAGCTAGCTGTGGTGCGCTAACCCCTTCAGGCTGTGTTCACGCAGCCAACCCCAGTCCTCTCCCTGCGATCAGTCCAAAGCCCGAGCCTCAGCTCCCAGCCCCCGCCCGTCTCGGCGGGGGAGCAGACAAGCCTCTCGGGCTGGTGAGTGCTGGTCGGCACCGATCCTCTGTGAGGGAATCTCTCCACTTTGCCCTCCGCTCCCCTGTTGCTGCGCTCTCCTCCGTGGCTCCGAAGTTCCCCCCTCCACCACCCACAGTCTCCGCCCGCGAAAGGGCTTCCTAGTGTGTGGAAACCTTTCCTCCTTCACAGCTCCCTCCCACTGGTGCAGGTCCCGTCCCTATTCTTTTGTCTCTGTTTTTTCTTTTTTCTTTTGCCCTACCCAGGTACGTGGGGAGTTTCTTGCCTTTTGGGAGGTCTGAGGTCTTCTGCCAGCGTTCAGTAGGTGTTCTGTAGGAGTTGTTCCACATGTAGATGTATTTCTGATGTATTTGTGGAGAGGAAGGTGATCTCCGCGTCTTACGCTTCCGCCATCTTGAAGCTCCAACCCCCCTTGGTTTTTACCCAGTCTGCTGGCCTTCTGCCTGCCCTGCCTCCCAGATGTATCCAGTCTAAATTATTTGTTTAATTGTGTTTGCTTATCTTTAAGCTGCCATTGTCATAATCACAGTTATTATGTTCATAGCTTGTGATAGGTTACAAGAGCTTCACATATACTATCTCATTAAATCCTCACAACTGTAGTTGGCTAGGACCCACTGCTTTTGCACTCATTTAACAAATGTTTATTGAGAGGCTAGCAGCTTTGCACAAAATAGCTCTTTTAATTCCTTTAGCAATCTAGCTAGTTGGATATTATTATCTTTATTACGATTTTATAAATGTAGAACAGGGCTAGAGAGGTTACGAAACTTGTCTCAGGTGGTAGTTTATAAGTAGAACCAGGATTCAATCCCAGGTCAATATGATTATGAAGCTTGTGTTTCAGATAGTGCTGTGCACCTCTCACAGATAAATAACATCTTCTTCCTGTCCTTTTGTTCCCATTGTTCAGCCTTTGTGAAGGCAGCCCAAGTGGTGTGACCATGAATTGCTCTTCCTTGCAGCCTGAGAGTACTGAAGTGTGCATAGCTGAAGGTGCTCTCCTGTTGGATTGGTTTCTTTGGTCTAGAAAATATTGAAAGATTAAGTTGTAATAGACAGAGTTTATTTTCTGAGATGGAAGGAAAGAAAATGAAGGCAAGTATGAAACTAGATACATTTCTAACAATAATTGCTTGGTGGGTACTGTTGAGGGCTCTGCTAGATTAGAAAACGTGAATTCATAGAGATGCCAGTCAGTATAGCTATGTGATTTATCTTCTATAGTGTTTAGTGTTTTGGATTTAAGAATAGATCATTGATCCAAGGTTGGAATTTTGACTGACAAGTACAGCAGAAGACTAGTAGTGCAAGGGACCAGATTGCTCATGGAAAAATAGCTCGGATATTTAACCATGAAATCTAGGCTGGGTTAGAAAGGAAGAGATGCCCTGAGGTGCCCAGTGGACTAAGAGAAAACAGAGCAGTTAAGAAATTAGAGGGCACTGTAAGGTTGAAGGTTGACTATAAAGGGAAAGTTTGCAGAATAGAAAGTTCTGGTCAGTGGCTGGGATTCCAGAGTTTGATACCGCTGAAGTAGTACAATTCAGGTGACGACAAAGTCCAAGATGTGGCCCAGGGAGTGGGTAGCAAAAGTGAAGTTGAAGGGAAGGTAATTTGAGTTAAGGAGTCCCAGGTATTTCAAGGCTAAATTGATAAATGGGTCATATACATAAACCTTAGAATCTTCTGGAATTATGGCATAAATTGGGATGGAGACAGATGCTGGGAGCCAGGTTTCAAAGCCCTCAATGAATAAGAGAATAATGCTTTTAAAAAGCCAGTTAGATGACAGTGACTGGAAGGCCATAGGGTAAAGATGTCAGGAGTCCCAAAGGATGATGATTTTTTCATAAAGGGAGAATTACACCTTGGAACTAGCAGAAGCGAGTCTGGAAAATGCCAAGTCCTATGGTCCTAGCCCCTTCCCTGATGGTCCTCCGTAGAGACAGTGGTAGAGATAGCGCTGCCCTCTGGAAAGAGCCAGGCTTACTTTAAGAAGCATTGTGTGGAAATTTTGAGCATTAAGAAAGGATTGGGGTGGGAGTTGGAGTCAATTATGGCAGAACAGGAATAAGAAAGTGCAAAGGAATAGAGGGGGATGAGAGTAGGAAAGACCAGCAAATACGAACTTTCATGTGAGGACAAAGAAGAAGCATCCTTTTTGATCAGCCCAAAGATAGCAGGTTGATGGAGATGGTTAGAAAGTCCTTTGGCATAAGATGTTTTTGGTGCTGGGACTGGCTAAACGTCTTAGGCAGTGTTTGGTCTGGTCTTATTTTTGATATACTAATGCTGTGATTTCGATTTAAGAGTGGAAAGAGCAGATAAGATCATTGAGCTGAGGTTGGAATTTGACAAGTACAGCAAAAGACGTGTGTGTGTGTGTGTGTGTGTGTGTGTGTATGTGTGACTGCTGGCAAAAGCAATGAATTGCCAGCAACCTAGTGCAAAAGTGTACTTGGTTGCAGTCGGGTGTGACTGGTAGATTGTAATCACTTCAGTCTCTGTTGTTTTTTGTACCATTTTGACTCACTGCCTCCAATTAGGTAGAATAAGAAAGAGAAGCGGGCTTCCCTGGTGGCGCAGTGGTTGAGAGTCTGCCTGCCAATGCAGGGGACACGGGTTCAGAGCCCTGGTCTGGGAAGATCCCACATGCTGTGGAGCAACTGGGCCCGTGAGCCACAATTACTGAGCCTGCGAGTCTGGAGCCTGTGCTCCGCAGCGGGAGAGGCCGCGACAGTGAGAGGCCCGCGCACCGCGATGAAGAGTGGCCCCCGCTTGCCACAACTAGAGAAAGCCCTCGCACAGAAACGAAGACCCAACACAGCCATAAATAAAGAAAGAAAGAAAGAAAGAGAAGCAAAATAGGAGAAGAAAAGAATTAAAAATGAGGAGAGATGGAAGAAAACTTAGTAACTAGTGACACCCAGAGAAACAAAGTACAGTTAATCATAGCGCCAAGTACAAACAGATAAAAGGAAAGGTACTAATTATTAGAGAGAAATGTATCCTCTCTGGCAATGTAATGCAGTACAAAAGACAGAAACAGACATAATAGAACCCATTCAGAACCAGTGTTGAATTTAAGCCAAAAGATAAAATACTTTCAGATACTTTCATCTCCAGAGGCTTTGTTTCATGCTAGCCTTCTATATTTACACAGGCAAAAACAGTCCAACTGTCCTTTATTGTTTTTAAACCCGTGGGTAGAAGTGGACAAGCCTTCCAAAAGAGCAATAGTTTGAGAAAACTGTTTATGGGATTGTATCTACTCAAAACAGACTCTTAGAAAAAGCCATAGAATGTTTTCATTTTTTTTACCTAGCATTCTTCTGCCAAGTCTTAGTTTTAAATGCCAACTCTACCTTTCAGGAAAATTTATAAGCTTAGGTAATTTTATTTGCTCATGAGAACATTTTACCGTTGGCAATTAACATTGTACCAGATAGCTTTTTACTGAGAACATCTCACATAAAACAGAGTTTCTGTGCTCTAATTTATATATTCGCATGGTGTGTTGTTATTTAACAGCCTTACATGACTCAGAATCTGTAAATAATAGCTACCCTTCCAGTCACTTATAATCATATAAGGTTAGATGAATCGTTGTTCTGTCCCACTGATGTTACTTTGTGCTTGAGTTTTAGCATGCGTCTTTTTGGATGCTCTCTTAACCCCAGACTGAAAGTTCCTTCTTCCCCCACATTAGGACCACTTGGATGCCATCTGCATACCTCACTCTCTACAGAAAATTGTAATGTTAGATAGGAGGAAATTAAGGATATACAATTCTACAGTCTAGCACCCAGCATCATATTACTGTTGTTACATAAAATTACCTACATTAGTTCTAGTGTCTGAATTTTCTTTTTTTTTCTCTTGGCCTAAGTGTCAGATTTTATAGCCTGCCCAATACTCCGGTCCTTTTAAGACTGAGGCTCTGCTTTGCTTTTGCTTATTCTCTTTCCACCCAAGTTAATTCTCTTCTGAACCCCAGCTTTGTGTGTGGGAGCCAGCTATTTGATGACTGACTAACCTAGTACCAACTTGTGCCAGTCTGAATTTCTGTTTGCTTGCTGTTTGTGAATTTTCTGTAGCTGGATTCTATCTGCCTGTCTGGATGTCCTTTTACTTCATGTTGGACTTTTTGATACTGATTGTTAACCACCTGTTACCATCTTCTCCCAACACAGCATACAGTTCTACTTGCCAGAGTGAATTTCTTTCTAACACTTTGGTTTGGATCCATTCCCTGGCAAGAACTGTGAACAGTTAGCCTACCACAGTTTCATAGGTGCTGACAGAAGTCAGGAGACTCGTGAGTCAAAGAGAAAGGACTTCACTATTCAAGGCACATCAAACAGAATGACCTTCATGTTGGTTCCCTCTGCCCCTAAAGTCCCATGGGGCCAATGCAGAGGGGAACCCAGGTGGATGCTGTACATACAGTAGGTTTTGTACCATAGCTGAGCAGGCCAAGCTTAAGGAACACAGCTTTTTATAGAGGATTATAAGCAAACCTGTCCAACTTTTGCCTCACACGGTGATAATATCTTTATTATACTGAGCAGTGAACAAATCTATTCTTTGCCCCAGAGAGACACTATCTCTATCTTCCAAGGCTGTGCACTATGCAAACATCTTTGAAAAGATAGTCCCAAACAGAAGCTGTCAGTGCATCTGACATATGACACGCAGGGTAAAAGACCTATGGAGAATTGTCTCCCAGTATTTACTTGTACTTGCCTACTTTCAGAACAGATCTGCCAAATCTGCCTTGTTGCTCTGCTGCATTTTTTACAACTTTATTTGTTTATGGAGATAAGACAGTTTTCTTATGCTGCTGCCTTTTGCCTGACTTAAAAAAGTTTAGAAGCCATATTCTAAGATGACTTCTTTGACATAATTATAATTTTGTTTGTTGATTGTATGTATTTTACAGGCCATAATATTCTGTTGCAGTACAGTCCCTATTATGGCCTAACTTGTCATTTTATTTTGTATGCAGTATCCTTTTCCTCCTTCCATCCTGAGTGCTAAATTGTACTGGTTGATGTTCCTTCACTAAGGTGCACTAATACTCAGTTTTAGAAGCTCTTGAGATACCAAGAATGTTTTCTACCCACATAAGATGCTGAAAGAAACAAGGACCTTAAAAGTCTTTTGAGGGGTAGGTGGCTGTTGGAGTCCTTATTACCCACAAAACAGAGCTGTTGTGTCTTGTATTGGAATATGTGTTACTCTCTGCCTCCATTGCTGTTTCTAAGCCCCACTGCTTTTTTTTTTTTAAATAAGCAAACATTGTTATAGTTTAACTGGCAGATTTTCTCTTACTATGTATACAATGACGGTGTGACATATAATCTGTAACATCTCAGTATACAAAGAACAGTACTATCAAGGTACAAATTCTACATCTTGCTTCCTTTAGTCATTTCTTTTTTTTTTAAATTAATTTTTATTGGAGTATAGTTGCTTTACAATGTTGTGTTAGTTTCTACTGTACGGCAAAGTGAATCAGCCATACATATACATATATCCCCTCTTTTTTGGATTTCCTTCCCATTTAGGTCACCACAGTGCATTAAGTAGAGTTCCCTGTGCTATACAGTATGTTCTCATTAGTTATCTATTTTATACCTAGTATCAATATAAGCCCCACTGCTTTTGATTTCTCTTAACTCTTTTCTGCCCCTTTCTTTACTTCCCTCCACATTGCTTCTTTCTTATCACTCCTGCTTCTTGTAACTTCTCCTATGCTGAACCGTTGCTCAAAATGTTTGGCTCTTTTGGCCATTGCCAATCAGAATGTTTCTTTCTTTACAAAGTCAAACCAATCAATCATCATAAAAATGACAGGAGTGTTCGCAATTGTCCACGTCTCTTTTGTTCTTTCTGTACAGTCAGTACCATAAGGACTCAATGTGTTTTGAATGAGTACTTTTGCATAATTCTTTTCACTGGCATTGCTTTATTTGGAGCCATCAGGCGAGACTTCCTGGTTATTAGCTTCTCTGTTTAAATTTGGTGTTCAAAGGCTACTACCCTTAGGGCAGAGGTTTAATTTTTTTTCCCTTTCCTTTTGAAATTCAGCTATTTCTGAGTTCAGAACCATTCTGAAAGCCATAAAGCAAATTATGCTTTATTGGTTGTTTGTACTGGTATTGAACTTTAAAGAATGTAATGTTCATTTGGATTTATATTTTAATATATATGTAAACATTAAAAATGTTTAATACTTCATATTTCTTGCTCTTATGCCTCCTACAGTGGCTGTTATTTTTAAAAATTTTTATTGGCGTATAGTTGATTTATAATGTTGTGTTAGTTTCAGGTGTACAGCAAAGTGAATCTGTTATACATATACATATATGCACTCTTTTTTAGATTCTTTTCCCATATAGATCATTACAGAGTGTTGAGTAGAGTTCCCTGTGTTGTACAGTAGGTCCTTATTAGTTATCTGTTTTATATATAGTAGTGTGTATATGTCAATCCCAATCTCCCAGTTTATCCCTCTCCCCCCTTTTCCCTCCTGGTAACCATAAGTTTGTTTCCTACATCCTACACTGGTTCTTTTAATACTGCTCATTGTAAGTTCTTCTTCCCTTAGAATCTGGGAGAATTTTTCTGATAAAACTGTTACATTATAAAACTGTAAACTTATGTTAAAGATGAAAAATGGAACTCCAAATGAATGTATTAATATAAGGTTTATATAGATATAGACCAGTGGAATAGATAGCCCAGAAACAACCTTCACATATGAAAATCATATGGTCAAATGATTTTCAACAAGGGTGCTAAGACTATTTAATGGAGAAAGGATGTTGTTTTTCAACAAATGGTGTTGGAAAAACTGGATATCCAGTTTTTATTCCATTTTCAGTCTTTATTCCAAAGAATGAATTTGAACCCTTACCTAACACCATATATAAAAATTAACTCAAAATGGATCAAACACCTAAACATAAGAGCTAAAACTATAAAACTCTTAGGGGAAAACATAGGGTTCTTCATGACATTGGATTTGGCAATACTTCTTGGATGTGACATCAAAAGCACAGGCAACAAAAGAAAAAATGGTTATTTTGGAATGCATCAAAATTAAAAACTTTTGTGCATCAAAGATGCTGTCAACAGAGTGAAAAGACAACCCATGGAATAGAGAAAATATTTGCTAATCATATATCTGAAAAAGGTTAATATCAGAGTACATATAAAGAACTTCTACAACTCAACAGCAAAAAATAAACAGCCTGATTAAAAAATGTGCAAAGGACTTAAATAGACCTTTCTTCAAAGATATGCACATGGCTAATAAGCACGTGCAAAGATGCCGAACACCACTAATCATTCAGAAAATGCAAATGAAAAGCACAATGAGATACTACTTCACACACAGAAGGATGGCTATTATTAAAAAACAAACAAACAACAAAAAAAACCCCAGAAAATAACAAGTGTTGGTGAGGTTGTAGAAAAATTGGAACCCTTGAACACTGTTGGTGGGAATGTAAAATGGTGGTGCACAGTAGAGAAAACAGTATGGAGGCTCCTCAAAAAGTTAAAAATAGAATTACCATATGAGGGAATTCCCTGGCAATCCAGTGGTTAGGATTCCGTGCTTCCACTGCAGGGGGCATGGGTTCGAACCCTGGTTAGGGAACTAAGATCCTGCATGCTGTGCAGCATGACCAAAAAAAAAGAATTCCCATATGATCCAGCAGTTCTATGTCTAGATATACACACAAAAGTATTGAAAGCAGGGACACAAACAGATATTTGTACACCCATGTTTATAGCAGCGTTATTCACAATAGCCAAAAGGTGAAAGCAACCCAAGGGTCTATTGATGGATAAATGAATAAACAAATGTGATATATCCATACAGTAGACTATTATTCAACCTTAGAAAGGAAGAAAATATTGTCACGTGCTACAACATGATGAACCTTGAAGACATTATGCTAAGTAAAATAAGCTAGGCACAAAAGGACAAATATTGTCCTTATATGACTCCACTTATATGAGGTACCTAGAGTAGTCAAACTCACAGAGACAGAAAAAGAATGGTGGTTGTCAAAGGTAGGAGGGAATGGGGAGTTATTGTTCAATAGGTATAGAGTTTCATTTTGGTAAGATGAGAAAGTTCTAGATATGGATGGTGCTGATGGTTGTACAAAAGTGTGTAAAGTGTGTATGTATTTAATGCCGCTAAGCTGTACACTTAAAAATGGTTAAAATGAAAAAAAAAAAAATGGTTAAAATGGTAGATTTTAAAATTAAAATTAAATTAATTTAAAAAGAAGGTTTGTAGTAGACACAATTGGTTATCTAGCCAACATTTATCGTCTCCTTTTATCCTTGTTGGCGGAGTCCCTATTTTGTTTAGGTGTGTAGACCTTGCCTATGTGATTTAGGGTGGGGACCCTATCCCAAGTTCAGCTATAAATTCTGATTGACTGCAACAAATCAGGATTACTTTCATTACACTGCTGGTGTGTGTGTGTGTTTTACGTATATGTGCAGTAATGTGTATTATAATATTGTTTATAAAAGCTAAGTATTGGGAAACAAAACACCTAAGTGTCTATCAGTAGGAGGAGACTGGTTTTAGAAATCCTTGCACAAATGAGAGAGTGGTCTGTAAAAATCTCTGTAAAAATAGTAGATCTCTATATTTATTAACATGCACAGATGGTCATATTGTTGAATTTTTTTAAAAGTTCCCAAACAGCAGTATATAGCATTGAGGAGTGAAACTGGAGAGAGAGAGAATGGGTAGAAGGATTGAGAACAGGAGAAACTGGTGGGTTTTTTAAGGCAAAATATTTTTTAAGGGTAGATATTTTTGGTCAGTGAGATGGGAAAGGAAGTGAACTGGGAGATTTCTGGGCAAGGTTTTCTAGCTCTCAAGGAGCATATACCAGAAAATACTGTCCCATTTTCTTCTAATGAATATTGTGCCTGAATGTGGCACCTTGAACTATGCATGAGGAAAACCAGCTCCAGGATGAAGTAGCTGCTGAGTCCAGTAGGGTGGAGAAATGGAAGGAACCTGAGGCCTTGATAAGATCCTTGTTCCGCTGGTCATATTGGGCATGGAGCCTTTCCCCCTGAACTTGTTTAATGTGAGGTGATCTATTTCCTTCCTTGTTTACACCAGTTTGAGTTGAGGTTCTGTTACTTGCAGTCAGAAACATCCTAGCTGAAACGAGACATTTCAGAAAGGTAAACTCTTCCCACAGAATTAGCTTTTCTAGTTTGTGGAAGTTATTTTAAACTTGAGTCAGGCTTAGGTTCGATGTCACAGTGGTGTCATTTTACCTTTTATTCATGATTTGCTGGCTCCTTTTATGGGTCTACTTTTGAAGTCATCGTGTTTATTGTTCTAGAATTGTAAAGTGTACAGTACAATCGACTGGAAATGAATAGAAAGTGTTGTTTATATGGCACTTTTATATTTGGCAAAGTATTTTCTATTTTCCTTATGTTTATGCATTTTTCGAAATACCAGGAATTGTACATGAAAAACAAAAAAGAAACTTTATGTTTTAAATACATCCTTTAATTATGTACGTCTCTTTATTTGAAGAGAATTTTGGAAGGTTTGAACTGAAAGAGTGTATTTATTAGGATGCTTTTGTTTTGCAAGTAACTGAGAAACCCCATTTAAACTGACTTAATATTTAAAGGAATTTATTGGCTTATATAACTAAAAAGCTAAAGGTGTGTTACATTTCGGGTAAAGCTTGGTCCAACAGCTTAACTGCCTTTTTATCCTTTTCATAATTCAATAGTATCAACTTTATTCTAGTGCTAGCTCCTCCCACAGTACTAAAAATGGTCAGCAACAATTTGGGTTTATGTGCTTTCTTCATTTGTGTCCAGCAGGGGGAGTTTTCCCAATTTTTCGTTCTCCAACTTTGGTAATCAAATCACAGGCTTCACTCTGAATAGACCAGTTTAGGTCATAAATCCATCCCTTTGTCAATCATTGTAGCAAGGAGGATGGAAATATGCCTATTGGCTGAAGCTACTGATTGGCTACCCTTGGAGGTGGAGGTGAGGTCAGTCCCGTTCAGATTACATGCTGATGTATGGAGGATAGGTGGGCTTAGTGCCACCCGCAATGTCCATTTTACAAGGAATGGAAAGAAAGGAAGCCATCCATCCCCTGTGCCAAATATCATTAGATATTATTTCTGTGTTTCTCTTTTAGTGTTACATTGTTTTTCTTTTATGTTTTCATCTCATTAGCAAATTGTTTGCAACAGAAAACTATTTGGCAGCTATTAATGCATACAACTTAGCCATAAGACTAAATAATAAGATTCCACTACTGTATTTGAATCGGGCTGCTTGCCATCTAAAACTGAAAAACTTACACAAGGCCATAGAAGATTCTTCTAAGGTATGTGTATCTATTTATTTATATATGGTGCTTTAAAATTGTTATGCTCCTATTTATTGGTTTAAATGATGCCCTTATCTTTTGTCAGTTAAATTTGAATAAGTGAGATGCAAGGATTTTAAGAATCTTGCTTATTACATCTTTCTACTGAAAAAAAAAAAATTTTTTTTTTTTTTTTGGCCGTGCCACGTGGCTTGCAGGATCTTAGTTCCCCAACTAGGGATCGAACCTGTGTCCCCTGCATTGGAAGCACAGAGTCCTAACCAATGGACCCCCAGGGAATTCCCCCAAAAAAGAATTTTTTTTAATGGACAAGGAACTAGTGTTTCTTGAGACTTCAAATTAGATTAGCGATCCCCTATCAATTGCCCTGGTGTATCAGTTGAAGTTCAGAAGGAAATTAGTAAATGGTTGTCAGTTTGTGCTCACCTTTTTTCTTATTAAAGTTTTGCAGACTTAATGCGAGATAGAAGAACACTTGGTGTCACTACTGCTTGCACAGTAAAAGGATATCTCCATGATCATTTTTCCATTTTCAGAGTAACTTAGTATATTCTCATTTCCATTATGAATATCATGTCATTATCTTAAACTTCTAGTTTTTTCTTTTTTTTTTTCCCCATATCAAAGTAACTTGTTTTAAGGGAAATCACATGCAAAATCTCTTATGTGTCTCCTTGAGATTGAGGATACGGAGGAAACAATCAAGTCCTCATATTTTGATCTCATTAAGCTATTGAAGATCTGACAATATTTTTATGATCCAGTTTTCCTTTTAGTAGCATAATTTCGGGCACAAACAAATATTTATTGAATGAATGAATAAACTGAATCACCAAATTTAAATATAGAAGCATTATATATAGTATATATAATACTATAATTAATAGCATTAATTAAATTAATGCTATTTAATCATCCCTGCTAGTAAAGGTAAAGCTGTAGAGGTTTCAAATGATAAACTAAATCATAAGTTTGGGGGCGAGGGTATGAATCTCATATAGGAACAATTGAACAAGTCCTAAAATTGTTCAACATAAATGTATGTATTTGATAAATTCTTGTCCTAGTTAAGCCAAAAATTTAGGTGGGTGAGGGCTTGAGGCTTGTTTTAAAGTTGAGTTTTATCATGTTTTTGCTCAAGTTTAAATTAGGAAATTATATTTTTCCCTATTTTTTTTTCTTTTTGTAAGGCACTAGAATTATTGACACCACCTGTTGCAGACAATGCTAATGCAAGAATGAAGGCACATGTACGACGTGGGACAGCATTCTGTCAACTAGAATTGTATGTAGAAGGTAAGAAATGACAGAAATGTTTTAAATTCCAAGTTATACTCTAAAAAAAAGTCATTGCCATTATTCAAGATGACTCCATTATTTTATACTTTTAGCATTTAATTTATTCTTTGCAATTTATCTGACAAAACGAAAGATGGTTTGAAATATTTTTAAAAATCATTGTTGTAGAAGGGAATTAACACAAGATATAAACATCTCCCTAGGTCTCTGGAGATGCTGTAGTATAAGACAAGTTTTTTTGTGGAAAGATGTGTGATAAATGAGTCACTTAAGATATAATGGAAATTTTAAAATGAGCTTCTTTGGTCAGACACACAGACACTACATACATACATATATACATACATACATTCATAAGCTCAGAAATAACTGATCTACCACAATGTATGATCAATTGCTTATTTTTGTGAGACCATACTAAGGTTTGTAATTCAGTCTCATGTGTATGCAAGCCATATTTATTTAATTTTTATTGTTTTAATTTAATTTAATTTTTATTGTTTTTCATTTTTAATGTAATTAAGGACTATTTGCAGTTACTCATGTTGCCCCCGAGTTTTATCTTCAGTGCTCTTCCTCCCATACTTCCCTACCCAGATTCCTGTTCAGTTTCCCTTTATTCAAGGCCTAAAGGCCTATTCCTGATGATGTCTTGCCAGGGAATTGGCTTTAGCTTATAAAGTTTTATTATTTCTGACTTGTTTGTAAGCTTGTTTCTGGCCTTTTTAGATTTTTCTAACCAAAGCATCCAAATTAGGTTTATATGCCTATCCTTTTTTTTAAGAGTCTTATCCAGCTTCATGAGGATAAAAATTATCAAGACAGGAATGAAACACTATAAGCATTCTTTAGGAATTACAGCATCCTAGACTTTTTTGAGCTAAAAGGACCCTTCATTTTAAAGATGAGAAAATGGAGACTTAGAGACGTTAAGTGATTTGCCTGAAGTGGCATAGCAAATCAATAGCACCTGGAACTCAAGTTTCCTTAGAAATTCTTCTCACTGATATTTTTGTTAAAGATTTAGATTCAGTTATATATTTTTAACAACCAGTCCACAATGCTTTCCTTTTTAACCAATTTTCCTCAAAGAAATTTTGTAGATAGGATAATTAGAAAAAAAAAAGAGAGCACAAACTATAGTCTATAAATTATATAAAGTATGGATTGAGTGTACCAAAATTATTTTTTAAAATCTAGAATTTTGAAATAAGATGACATTTATTACTTTTTCATTGAGGTGATAAAAATGTCCTTTTGATATATGAGTTTTGAGTCTATTCATGCTTTAATGAATTTAAGCTGTTAGCTTATTTGTATTTCAGTTTAAAATAACTGCTTCTTACTGAATCTTGAATGAAATCATAATTATTTCTGAAATTACTGAAAAATTTCTTCAGTCTCTTAGAGACCATGTATGTGAAAATGGGAATCTGACTAAAACCTGTTGCTTGTGCTGAACCATGGATTTAATGATTCTTTTTATTTTTTAAAAATATTGTTTAGATAACACAAGTATTTATAAAATATTTTATTCATCATCATTGCTATATAAATATAGGCCTACAGGATTATGAAGCTGCCCTTAAGATTGATCCATCCAACAAAATTGTACAAAATGATGCTGAGAAGATTCGGAATATAATTCAAGGAACAGAACTAAAATCTTAATGACTACTAGAAGCAACTAGGTATTGTACTAGGTATTGTTCTAAGTTTTACAAAAATAACTGGAGGCATTAGGAATCTGTGCATATTATGGCTGATTATACAGAATCACTTTCTCTTTAGTTCTGTACAGGGCAGAATACTATACATCTGTAGAAAATGAAATGTTTGATTTCAATGGTTTTTGAATAAGTAAATCAAAGTAAGAATAATCTATTTTAATTATTTGTTTCATACTACAACATAATTTAATTATATTTTTTTGTTACTGAATTCAGCTTGCCCTTATAACTAACAAAATATTTGTTGGTGTGATTACCGGGACACTTACTGATTCATTTTTAACACGGAGAAGTTTAAAATAAAAGATTGTGTTTATAAAGTATTTTTGTTTGTATTAAATACTCTATTTAATTGTCTGAATGATTGGCCTTGGTATAATCAATACTGATGTTTTGACTTAGTTTCCAAATGCACAGAACCTTCTTTTAAAAAAATACTGCTCCGCTACCTGTTGTTTGAGGTTAGACCAGTTTACCCTAGTAAAACAACTGTTTGGGAAACCTTATCTTCAACTTTAGTGGTGGGAAGTGTTTGCCAAAGCGTCGATCATATTTTATAACACTATCTGGTGATGATAAATTTTCTACTGAGATTTTTTCTAGTACCTTCAAGTACATCAGAAAAAAAACAAAAGAAGGCAGCAGGGACTTCCTTCGTGGCCCAGTGGTTAAGAATCCCCCTGCCAATGCAGGGGACAGGGGTTCGAGCCCTGGTCCAGGAAGATCCCACATGCCACAGAGCAACTAAGCCCGGACGCCACAACCACTGAGCCTGTGCTCTAGAGCCCGAGAGCCACAACTACTGAGCCTGCGTGCTACACCTACTGAAGCCTGTGCGCCTAGAGCCCGTGCTCCGCAACAAGAGAAGCCACCGCAATGAAAAGCCCACACACTGCAAAGAAGAGTAGCCCTTGCTCGCTGCAGCTAGAGAAAGCCTGTTCGCAGCAACAAAGTCCTAACACAGCCAGAAATAAATAAATAAATTTATTAAAAAAAAAAAAAAGGAAGCAAAGGTGAAAATGTTAACTTAGAGTATTATGATACTGACACTGGATTGCACCACCACTTGTGTTATATCTCTGTGATGATGCAAGCATTAAGCAAAACCAGTACAGCTTCCCTTTTGCATCCAATAGTTGTCACATTTCTCTGTGATTATATGTAGAGGATTATTAGGAAAACAAAGCAAAATTTTTAGGAGTAAGTTTTTATAGTATTTGTTCATCAGATGTCATTCAAGTGGATCATAAAACAGCCTCTTTCTTAAAAAAAAAATGCAGTACTTTTTTGAATATGTAAGAGTATCCTAGTTCAGCAACCTTGAAATTTTTACTTCTATAAAGCAACTCTTGATAACTTCTATAGCAGTTCTGCCCAGTTATCAGACCTTCTGGTGAGACAGGATTGCTTTTTTCTTATAATCAACCCTGGTTTGGTTTTTTTTGTTTTAATTAATTAATTAATTAATGGCTGTGTTGGGTCTTTGTTGCTGCAGTGAGCGGGGGCTACTCTTTGTTGTGGTGCGCGAGCTTTTCATTGCGGTAGCCTCTCCTTTGCCGAGCACGGGCTCTAGGCACACGGGCTTCAGTAGTTGTGGCACTTGGACTTAGTAGTTGTGGCTCGCAGGCTCTAGAGCACAGGCTCAGTAGTTGTGGTGCATGGGCATAGTTGCTCCGCAGCATGTGGGATCATCCCGGACCAGGCCTCAAACGCGTGTCCCCTGCATTGGCAGGCGGACTCTCAACCACTGTGCCACCAGGGAAGTTCCCCTGGTTTGCTTTTATTTTTAAAAATAAATGTGACCAAAATAGAGGTGGTTCTTCTGTTTGACTCATACCAGTTTGACATTCAAAATACTTTAACCAAACTAGTCTTTCCTCAGGCTCTTCCTGTTGCAGGAAAAATGGGGCACATGAGGATGGTCATGTCCCAGGTCTCGGGTGAGTCCCTGGGACAGGCTACCAAGTGAGGGTCCTTGGCTTCGCGCAGGAAATAATTCAAGAGCGAGCCATAGTAAAGCGAAAGCAGGTTTGTTTAGAGAGATACGCATTCCATAGTCAGAATGTGGTCCATCTCAAAAGGCAAGAGTGTTGCTGAGGTGTGGGGGGGGATAGTTTTTATGGGCTGGGTAATTTCATAGGTGGGAGGATTATTCCTACTATCTTGGACAAGGGGCAGGGATTTCCAGGAATTGGGCCACCGCCCACTTTTTGGCCTTTTATGGTCAGCCTTGGAGCTGTCATGGTGCCTGTGGATGTATCATTTAGCTAATGTATTGATATTACAGTGAGCGTGTAATGAGGCTCTAGGGCTACTGGAAGTTGAATCTTCTGCCATCTTGGACCTAGTTGGTTCTAACTAGTTTTTTTCTGCATCCTCAATGGCTGTGTCATTCTTTTAAAGGTTGTGCCCTGCCCCCTTCCCTCCTGTCTCATTCCTATTACTATCCCAATCAGAAAACAAAAACTGGGCCCAATAGCTACCGTAAGAGCAAAAAAATCTATTTTTGGAGGAGGTAGAAGAAGGGAGTCTTAAGTAGTTATTCTTTTTGACCCTATCCTCCAAGTCTTGGTTTAAAAGCAACAGACACTCATTTGTATTCACTTGACCTTTTTTGAGCAATCTTCTATTAAGGGACTTCTGTCTTAGACTGAAGTAGTGATAGAGTTAAAATATAGATACAGACATTCCCATTTCATTTATGATAAAAACATGCTTCCCAAATAATAGTGTTATCATTAAAGCCTATGAGTAAAAGATTATTAAAAGAAAAAATTGTCATGGTAGTCCTTTGACATGACCAAGCCAAAGAAGGAAGGATTTATTACTTGCAGCAAGTAAGGAGAACACTGGGGATCTTTCCCAAGGCAGTGTCTCCCAGAACAGCAAACTTGGGGAAGTTTTAAGCTAAGGGTCCATGCATATTCATGAAGGAGCTTGAGCAGAGAATTCTGCATGGCATTGGGCAAAGGTCAACAGAGTTCCATGCTTTAGTTGATTGAAGTCATGAAGGTCAGAAAAGGTCAACACCATCATCCCTTAGCTTCCAGTAGATATGGTAGTTGAGCCCTGGAGGGGGTTTAAATTCTGCAGAACAGCTCAAGAAAGTGCTTCAGGCTAATCTTTACCATTGAAACAGATCTGGAAGTCTTTATTATCTGATTTGTTATCTTTGTTGTTGTTCCTCCTCTTGCCTGATAAGAGTCCTTTGTTCTTTTGTTCCCTTAAGATCATTATTACTGAGGGCAAGCACTGTGGCCAGGCTTAGATCACAAAATGGCTTAGGCCTAAAATGGCTTCTCTTATGTCAAGAAAGCCATGCCTGGATCTCTTTCTCTGAGGACCCCCTACCGTAACTGCTTATTACATAAATACACAGTGTACACATTAATTAAAGAAACCTTTTCTGCAAATTTGGTAATAAACAAATATCAAAGCTATATCAAAATTTTGCATGCAAAGGAAAAACTGCTAGTTAGTCCATTTTGCAATTGATGCTTTATAGAAATAGGAAATGTTAAAAAACAAAAGTTCAAAGTCTGAAGACCTAATTGGCCTTATTCAGTGATTCATGATTTAAGCAGTATCATACCTAGCAACTAGAAGGGCCCTCTGAGGGGTTGTACAAAAGGGAAGGTTTTTATAGAAAGAAGGGTGGGGCACAAGGGAGCTATTAATGAAAAAAAATAATGGATTATTTTTAGGCTAAGGCATCTTTTGCTGGGAAGGGTTTTGTCAGGCAGATTGCTTCTTCTTCCTTTAGGGGGCTGGGGGGAGTTGGAGAGGGCCCAAGTGACAGATTACCTCTTGGTGCTGACCAGCAAATTCCAAATTGATTGATTAAGATTACATTTCTGGGAAAGGTCAAAACTGCAGTTAGGTTAGGTATTAAATCATGGGCTTTTAACACAAGTGCTGCCATTTTGGGCCTGTGATTTTTCTCTTTAACAAATAATAGGAAATAGGAATAGGAAATAATTAGATTATTGTTAGACTAGATTTTTATTTTGTTTATTATTAAAAAAAATTAATTTATTTATTTTGGCTGCATTGGGTCTTTGTTGCTGCACGCGGGCTTTTCTCTAGTTGCGGCGAGCAGGGCTACTTTTCGTTGCAGTGCGCAGGCTTCTCATTGTGGTGGCTTCTCTTGTTGCGGAGCACGGGCTCTAGGTGCACAGGCTTCAGTAGTTGTGGCTCACAGGCCCAGTTGCTCCGCGGCATGTGGGATCTTCCCGGACCAGGGCTCGAACCCATGTCCCCTGTGTTGGCAGGCGGATTCTTAACCACTGCACCACCAGGGAAGTCCTAGACTAGATTTTTAAAAAGAGTATTTCCTTACATACCACTTGCCTCTTGACTGACAGTCATGTGAGAGTCAGCTAGGGTGGGTAAGTAACTAGTTTCACAAAATGTGTCTCTATCTCATTAAACGTGCTTAAGCATTTTGTCAGGGATGCTCATTTTCTCCTTTCTTTCCAGAAAGAGAATTACATCAAGCAAAAAAAGGTTTGTCCCAGACCAGGTTTGGGATAACTTTTCTTTTACACATTTTAGCTCTTTACTGACAGAGGTAAAAGTATTACTCCTAATAGATCAATGCTGTCTAATAGTTAAATGGAAAGTAAACACATGTATTTAAGTAAACATATCCTGTTCTAGTTTCCTAGTATCACAAAATACTAGAGCTGAACAGTAGTTACAGCAGTAAAAACAAGTATTACTCAGGAACTATTACGATAGGAGAAAAGAGCACTCAGTATAGAACTGGGTTCAGTTCCTACTACAGAATGGACAGGTGATGATTTATAGCCAAGGAGCAATAGTGGGGTCGGGGGGAAGCGGGGAAGGGGGTGGCTTGTCAGTGGATAGAAAATTACTGAGAGGAAACATCAGGGGTAGGGAGATCCTGGCTAAACTAACCTAACAGGATTCCTGCTGAAGGCAGGCCATTTTGATCAGATATCACCTGGGAGATGGTGAGAGGTGGGGAATTTGGTTAGACATTGAAGGTGATCAGATGTTGATGGTGGGATTGTGGTTAAACCAATTTAACAAGATTTTTTTTTTTTTTAAATCTTATCCTCTTCAACTAATCAACATGACCACCGGTGACACAACACTGTTATTGACGCACAACACTCAAAAGTGGGGCCTCTCTTCACTCCAGGGGGACAAGTCAGGTGAGTGGGGGCAAAGGAGTCAGGGCTGCTCACCTGAGGGGCGGGTGTCATGGAACCCACCTCTTGGTTGTGATGGTTTCGAGTTTCCCCACCATTCAGGATTCATGCCCATGCTCCCTTCTGACCTCCATATGCATAGCAGTTTCAAGTTTCAGCCTAAGCTCAGATCAGTTTCTACTCTCCCCTTTGCTTTCACCAATGACCCTGTGACCCTGTGTTGCGCTTCTCCACGAGGGCACTTCTTAAGAGTCAGGCTTGCGTGGAGTTGAACGAGAGGTTTTAACAAGAGTCTTGTTACAACTAGGCTCTGAAGGACAAGGCCCAAGTGTTACCCGAAAACTGGGTTCACCTCTTGGTGGATGTCGAGCCAAAAGATGCAACCAAGGGCAAGAGCGAAAGAAGGACCCATTTATTATTTGCAATAAGTAGGGAGAACACGGGCGATCTTTCCCAAAGGAGTGTATCCTGGAACAGCAAAATTAGGGAAGTTTTAAGCTAAGGGTACGTGTATATTCATGAAGGGGCTTGGCTGGTGTATGCATATTTCTGAAGGAGCTTGAGCAGAGAATTCTGCATAGAATTGGGGCAAAGGTCGACAGAATTCCAAGTGTGATTGAAGCTATGAGGGTCAGAAAAGGTCAACATCATCATCCCTTAGCTTCCAGCAGATCTGGTGTTTGAGCCCTGGAGGGGGTTTAAATTCTGCAGAACAGCTCAAAAAAGTGCTTCAGGCTAATCTTTACCATTGAAATGAACTGAGAGTCTTTATTATCTGATTTGTTATCTTTGCTGTTCTTCCTTCTCTTGCCTGATAAGAGTCCTTTGTTCTTTCATTCCCTTAAGATCATTATTACTGAGACCTATTCAAAGGCAAGCATGGTGGCCAGGCTTAGATCACAAAATGGCTTAGGCCTAAAATGGCTTCTCTTATGTCAAGAAGCTGTATCTGGTTCTTTCTCCAGGGAGCCCCTACCCCATCTGCTTACACAAGGATGAGGCCTAGTTGAAAAAGTGGCTCAGAGGAGCCCGTTTAGAGTTTGGCCAAGGAGAGACCACTTGCCACTGGCAAGCCAGGTTCTTTTCAACAAACCTCATCTATGTGGAGAATAAAAAAGCAAAGGACTTTTGCACATACCACCTGGGGAAAAGGTTGGTATATGATCTCCCAAGAAGCCTGATAACAAGGGTGTGTTTCATTACCTTATTGAATTGATCTGGCTCAGTCTCACTCTCAAAGGGTCTCACTCTCAAAGGGCCTCAAGAGCTGGCCCATCTGCAAGGATCAGAGTCACGTTAACCAAGCTCAGGAGACTAAGTAAAACAGATTGCCTACTTATTATTAATTCATAATCAGAAATTGACTGAGGATGTTCATTCTCACGGTAGGTTAAATGAAAATTCATTTCTCTTTATGAGCAGATTTGATATGGTAAATCAAATCATAAAGTTGCTTGGCAAACAAGGACTCAGAACCCGGATGATTAGTTTAATGAATGGAATGTTTCATGGCATCATGTATGCAATTCTACATAACAGGCTTCCTTTTTCCTACAAAGTTTAGGATAATTCCCTTTGTTCACAAACCTTAAGACATACCTCACTGTAACTAACTCTGATGTACTAACAATAAAACCAGGTTAATTCTTCAGGTCATGACAAGGTTACCAGCATCTTCTCTTTGAAGTGTGATTTGCCCTTCTTTTTTTTTTTCCTCTGAAAGAACATTAATTGAGTAATTTATTTAGTTGATGTTGTGATTTGCCCTTCTAAAATGTTTTAAAGGCATATGACTCTAAGACCATCTCTCGCTTAAGATACTCTCTTCAAGGAGCTACTTTTGACAGTACTTAGAACATACTTCATTTTAGCCTTTTTATGACCTAAACAAACATGGTTTTTGTTTAATAAACGAACTGCTTAGTATAGTACCTAGAACATAATAAACTCAGAATAATTTTGAGCAATTATAGATAGTAAAAACCAACCAACATTATTTGGTCAAATATATTAATTAGATTATTGACGGGGTAAATTATATTTATGATAGTCTCTTAGTTTATAGCTAAAAGAGGAAAAAGACCTAAACAAATTGGTAAAATATTCCTTTGGGAAGATAAGCCTTCAGTTTCATTTGAAGCTGAGAGTTCATGCTGTATTTCAAGAAATGATCAGTCAATAAATGGAGGTAAAACTTCAAATATTCTGATAATTGTGTAAAGGAAGGAAAGTTTGCCTAAAGTATGTGAGTTTTCAAATTAATTTGCTTTAAGTATCTTCCAGGAGAATTGATTGTTCAAACTGTTATCTGAAATGGAGTCTTTCTTTTTGGAAAAATTACAGAGTATGTTTATTTTTTACACTTTAGGATAGCGTATTCCAAATTTACTACTTTACTTAGTGTATCTCACAAAATAGTTAAATTAATACTTTACAGTCCATACACTAATGCTTTTTTTGGATTGTTCTTACGTATCCTAGTTCTAAATATACTATAAATTGGTGAATAATTCTGTGTTCATCCTCTCTGTGCCTTTGATTTTATACACTTTAGCTTTTTTTAGTCCATAGTAAAGAAACATTACTGTGTAGTCATCTTTAGCTACATTTTCTCTATGGAACTGATTACCGTGGGCGAGAGGTTCTCCAAATGTGGTTCCATCAAAATACAAACATGCTATATTATGATCCTGTCTTTAAAAAGTAACCTTTGCCCCCACATCTGTTTCCAGCTATCACCCCATTTCTCTGTTCAGTGTACAGCAAAACTAATAAAAAGTAGTTTTTACTTCTTGCAGCCTTTTTTTTTAAATACACATAAAGAACTGCTTTTATTGAAAACAATACAACATGAATCATAATATTCAGCATTAAAAATGTTTCCACTAATGGAACATTTGAAATTAACATTGCATTAGAGGGGAGGGATAAATCAGGAGCTTGGGATGAACATACACACACTACTATATAAAGATAGATAACCAACAAGGACATACTGTACAGTGCAGAGAACTCAATATTCTGTGATAACCTGTAAGAGAAAAGAATCTAAAAAAGAATGAATATATGTATATGCATAACTGAATCACTTTGCTGTACAACTGAAACCAACACAACACTGTAAATCAACCACACACCAATAAAATTAAGATTTAAAAAAAAAACACTGCATTAGAAAATTACAGGAATATGGTCACCATGCCTATGAAAACTACAGTCAGTTAGTCAACAAAACAGTTAAGCTTTGTTCACTGTTCTTCTCCCCCATATGTTTGTGGTTATTAAGACCGTTTATGTTAAAAATGGATCAAGGTTTAGTGTCGGTTCTATAGATACGATGAGTATTTATCCCAGGTTTCCTGGGACATCCCAGGTTGCAAATGACTGTATCCTGGTTTGGGGATGGGAGGATGTGGTCCACACTGTTGGCTTTGTGTGGTGAAGGTCTCCTGATCCAGGTGTGAAGGGGTTAGAATGGATCATTTGGATAACATCTGAGACAGCAACAGAACAAAAGGGTACAAGAACGAGAAAGCTGTTTGAGCGAAACTGGTGGCCCTTGAAGAAGCAGGCAAAGGTGTCAGGCAAGCATGAGGCCAGGATGTGTCTGGGTGAAACAACTTGAGGATAGATCAGGCAACCGTCTTGGAAGACGAAGTTGGTTTTCTTGAGTCAGCAGCTTAGTCACCTTCCGGCATCGTCAGTGTCAAGTACTTTTTAGCCTTCAGGGCCTGGCCACGGGCTTCTGAGGTGGTGAAACCACCTCAGAAGGGGGGGATTTTAGAAGGGTGGGCCTACGGGTTCATTTGTGGGAGAAACCTTCATTCCTTCTTCATGTGAATCCATTCAAGGGCTTCCTCTGTGCCCGGCAGCCTGTGAGAAACTGGGCAGGATCCAGAAATGGCCAAAACCCAAATCTTTGCCTTTGAGGAGTTTTCAGTCCAGTGTGGGGGACAGGCCTATAAGGTAGTAAATTATAATCCCACCTTATCAAGGATTCCTATCTAGATAGAACCAAGCACTGAGGGGCACAGAGAGGAGAGAGCCACTAACCACGGGATAGCTGGGGTGATTCAGGCCGGCCATCGTGTAGTGGGCCTCACACAGTCCTTTCTAAGTCCTTTTCCCCCTCAGTGGGTGAGTACAGGGAATAACAAGAATTGTTCCTCCCGGGGTTGTATAAGTGCTTCTGAGAAGCCCCCTTATCCTTCCAGGCTCCTGTTGATTCTTTCCCTATTTTCTTCCCTTTAAGGACCTGTCAGAGTCCAGGCAGGAAACAGAGAGTACACTCATCTGCGGTGTTTAAAAGGCTTTTTAGTGAAGTGACTATTTACAGAGGTTTGGGTAGCTTCCCAGAAGTAGTAAGAGACGTTGTGCCCCCAGCAGCTGCCCACAAAGGGAAGCCGCTCGCCCACCTGCCCTGCAGAGGCAGGGGAAGAGGTGGTGGTGGCGGCATCCAGGTGAAAGCCAGCATCCTGGGAGAGGGGCTGCTGGACAGGAGCTGCTTGCCCACAGGGCACCATGCCAGGCATTGAGGAATTAAGGATCAACCAGGCAGACCTGGCCCTCACCTTTACAGAGCTTATGGTCAAAGCAGACTGTCCTGCAGGCCCCAGGGCTCTGGTGATTTCTGATCTCTCTCCCTCATTCCTTATTGGCCACGCCCTCTTCTTACCCCATGTGCTCTGAGGGCCTAGGGGATACCAGCTGCAGGGCCAGGTGTCATGGGTTTCAGAGATACCAACCCGACATGCTTCCTTCCTCTAGGGAGTTCATCGGGGTGGAGAACAAAGCAATCAAGTTTCAAACCCGGATGTCACTGGGGAATAGCTGGGTGGCCGTGGACAAGACACTTCCACCAGGGCACCCATTTCTCCATCTTTTTACATCTCAGGGCTTTGTGCACTTTCTTGGGCTCTAGTGGAAGAAGAGTGGCTGCAAAGCTGAAGAAGAGGTCTCCAGTCTCCAAGTTTCCAGGCTCCAAGGCTACGGCCTCACTGAAACACTTCTTGTTGAGGACACCAATGATTTCCACATTGCCTAATCAAACCCTCAGGTCTCAGTTTATGTGTTAGCTTCCAAGATAATTTCACACAGCTGGATCATTCCCTGTTCTGGAAACAAGTTCCTTACATGGCTTCTAGGCATCACAGTCTTACTAATTTCTTCCTACTTCACTAGTTACTTCTTCTTGGTCTCATTTGTTTGTTCCTAGTCATTCCCCTGACTTCTAAATGTTGGCGTTCCCTAGAGATTAGTAGTCCTCTGTTCTTTTTTCTACCTACACTTTGTTGTCTTATCTCATGATTTTAAATAATATCTTTGTGTGGATGTTGTTTATATTGATTATATTCAACTTCTCCCTTGAATGCCAGACTTGATATTCAGTTGCCTCAACAGCTTGACTTTCCCTTCACTTCCTTCAGGGGTGTGGTCAAATACCAACTTATCAGACACTCCCCTACCTAAAATACCTCCTTGCCCAAGCACTCCTGCCCCAACCCTAAATTATTCTCTCCCCATAACTCTTATCGCCTGGTATGTTGTATATATATAGACATATATAAATATTCACATGCTAATAACATGCAAATAAAATATTTACATAAATAAAATTTATGTACCATAAATACATAAATGTACATATATGGACATAAGTATTTACATGTAAATATGTACACATATTTTATATTTACATATTTACACATATGTATAAATATTTATGTCTATGTTATACATATATGTATAACATATATGTATAACATAAACATATAAACATTTATGTTCTATAACATTTATATATAAATATGTATACATATTTATACATATGTCTTTTAGTCTGTTTTCCCCTACTAGAATTTATTAGAATCTAACCTCCATGAAGGCAAGCTCTTAGTGCCTAGAATAGTCCCTGGACTTTGATAGGCACTGAATGACTACATAATTGCATTCCAGACAATATGCTTGATTCCAAGATACTCATCCTTCCTAAGAATTTTAGCAACAACAATAAAAGGCCTAACCACCTGTCATAGTAAGGAACTTTAGGTTAACCTCTAGATTCTACATATTAAAAAGTTGACTTCACTTTCTACAAATCAAGCACCTACAGTGAAGGGGGAAAAGGGTTTGTATAGTTTATGCAGAGAAAAATCTGGTAAACTCAAATTCTGTTGCATCATTCGCCTGGAAATCTTGTGCAGTGCCTTGATTTTTGATGTTTTAGAGGAAGTGAACAAAACTAATTTTTTTTTCTTTCTTGTGCCAAATATCATATTTTGGGATATTTGAAAGAATTTCATGAGGCTGCAGAGTTTGAGCTGTTTCCTCACATCAAGTCATTTTTGTAAATAGAAGATTCAACTTTTCTGTACCCAACTTTTCTGGTCCCTTAGTGACTCACAAGATTATTTTTTCTAATTGATGTTAATATCCTGAACCTGAAATCAACAGGGAAAAATAAGAACAGTAATTTTTTTTTTTCCAGTAAAGGTACTCAGATCCAACTGAACAGGAGGTTTGAGCAGATGGCAGCTGAAATAAATCTCTCTATATAGTGGAATTACAGAGTTCAAAGAATTGTATAGCCCATCATCTACCACTGCTCATGCTCTATGTTAAAGATGTAGCAAAGTAATTACATTTGGGGAATTCCCTGGTGGTCTGGTGGTTAGGACTCCTCGCTTTCACGGCCTGGGTTCAATCCCTGGCCGGGGAACTAAGATCCCACAAGCTGCATGATGTGGCCAAAAAAAAAAAAAAAAAGTAATTGCACTTTTAAAAATGTGCAACATTCTCTCACATTTTCATTCTTGTATATGTAACGTTTCTTCTGCCTGGATGGACCTTTCCTTTGATTTGGCTTTACCTTCTCCAGAATGTTTCTCTTGATCTCCTTGGTCTCAATTTAAGCAATTCTGTCTCTGTGTCTGAAAGACCTTTTACATAGTTTACATTACATAAATTATCATGTATTATTAATTTACTACTCTCATTTCCCCCAAATATTGTTTATTGAAACAATAAAAGACACTGTTTTCTATTTCTGTGTTCCATTTGCATCGTATAGCACCTGCCATAAGTAGGTGTTCAATAAATATTTGCTAAATGAATGAATGAATAACAAGTCCTCTCTTCCACCAGTTTAGCAGTGTGAACTAACATTCCCCAGGTTCTAAGCTATTAGTTGAAATAACAGAAAAGCAGGAAATTACTCGTCAGAATCTTCCTTAATTCAGTTTTCAAAATTAGAGTTCCTGTGTTCCTTTGTCTTGATAAATATACTCAGTAGACAGTTGAGATCCTGAAAGCCTTTTGAAGCTTTTGGACTACATGAACTAAATAAAGCTAGGTATAATAAAATGCTTTCTACCTTTTATTCTATTTTGAACACATTTTTATTTAAGAAGTCACTGTCATTCAGTTATCGGTTGAAATGCTTTATTTCTTAAAGGTATTTTTAAAAAATTAATTCAAATCTTTTTATATTTCAAATTAGGTATCCTAGCCTTAGATTTAAAACTCATTTTTCCCAAGTATATTTTCTCTTTATTTAAGAGTAATATATTTTCATAGAGTGTGTTGAAAATTAGGAAAATCAAGCGTTCTTGTTCTGTCAGGTGCAGTGTTTAGAGTGTTATTTTGATAAAATCCAGTAGCTCTGATATTGCTTGAAAATACTTGGTCCTTTGGAGTATAATAGCAGGGGAAAAACTGTGGCATGGGTAAAAATTCACCATAATTACTTGAATTGGTTTTATACATAATCATCTTAGGTTTTGATAGTGAGGTAGCTGTATGGAGTGTCTTTGGGTCCAACATACATGAAAACACAGGATTGCCAGGGTTCACACAAGGAGGCAGTTGTTCAGGTTTCATTTCTGTTTCTGAATTTGACGCTGAAGTACTTTTCTTATCCTAAAAGATAAATGCATAAAATAATTCTCAATTATAAAGTTCTGAAAAAAACAGAATTATTTAAACTTAGCCCTAAGCCTTTCTTACCCCACTACTCACAAAAAGTGACTCGAAAAAGATCAAAGACAAATGTAAGATCTGACACTGTAAAACTCCTAGAAGAAAACATAGGGAAAAAGCTCCTTGGAGTTGGTCTTGGTAATTTTTTGGATATGACAACAAAAGTACAAGCAATAAAAGCAAAAATCAATAAGTGTGACTACGTCAAACGAAAAAGCTTCTGCGCAGCACAAGAACAGCAGAAGGAAGAGGCAGCCTTGGAATGGGAGAAAATATTTGCAAACCATACATCAGATAAGGGGTTAATTTCCAAAATATCTTTAGAACTCATACAATTCAACAGCAAAAAACCAAACAATATAATTAAATAATGGGCAGAGGATCTGAACAGACATTCTTCCCCAAGAAGACATACAGATGGCCAACAGGTACATGAAAAGATGTTCAACATCCCTAATCATCAGAGAAATGCAAATCTAAACCACGATGAGATATCAATCCACACCTGAAGAATGGCTATTACAAAGTTAAGAGAGAATAAGAGTTGGCGAGGATGTGGAGAAAAGGGAACCCTCATGCACTGTTGGTGGGAATGTAAATTGGTGCAGCCACTGTGGAAAACAGTATGGAGGTTCCTCAAAAAACTAAAAATACGGGACTTCCCTGGTGGGGCAGTGGTTAAGAATCTGCCTGCCAATGCAGGGCACGTGGGTTCGAGCCCTGGTCCGGGAAGATTGCACATGCCGTGGAGCAACGAAGCTCGTGCGCCACAACTACTGAGCCTGAGCTCTAGAGCCCGCGAGCCACAACTACTGAGCCCATGTGCCACAATTACTGAGGCCTGAGCACCTAGAGCCTGTGCTCTGCCACAAGAGAAGCCACCGCAATGAGAAGCCCGCGCACCACAACTAGAGAAACCCCGCGCGCAGCAACGAAGACCCAACGCAGCCAAAACTAAATAAATAAAATAAATAAATTAAAAAACAACCAAAAAAACTAAAAATAGAACCATCATATGATCCAGCAATTCCACTTCTGGGTATATATCTGAAGGAAATGAAATCACATCTTGAGGAGATATCTGTACTCCCATGTTCACTGCAGCATTCACAATAGCTAAGACATGGAAACAACCTAAGTATTCATCAACAGATGAATGGATGAAGAAATTTTGGTATATACACACACATACACAATGAAATATTATCAGCCATAAAAAAGGAAGGGATCCTGCCATTTGCAGCAACATGGATGGACCTTGAGAGCATTATGCTAAGTGAAGTCAGACAAAGACAAATACACTATGATCTCACATATATGTGGAATCTAAAAAAAAAAAAAAAGTCAAACTCAGAGCAGGATGGTGGTTGCCAGGGGCTGGGGATGGGGGAAATAGATGTTGGTCAAAGGGTACAAACTAACAGTTATAAGAAGAGTAAGTTCTAGGGGTCTAACGTACAGTGTGGTGACTACAGTTAACAATACTGTATTATATAATTGAAAGTTGCTAAAAGAGTAGATGTTCTCACCATACCCACACACAAAAATTTGTAATTATGTGAGGTGATGGACATATTAACTAATCTTATTGTTAATCATTTCACAGTATATATGTATATGAAAGCATCATGTTGTACCTTAAACTTACACAATGTTATACGTCAATTATACCTCAATAAAGCTGGAAAAACAATAGAGAAGAAAACAAAAACTTAGCCCCATCTACTCTCCTTTTGGGAGTCCTTTTCTCTGGAGGACACTGAAGAGTGCCCATTCAATTATATATATCTGTACAGAGCAAACTTGTCAAAAGTATGTACAAGGTAGCTTTTTAAAATCCAGTACTAGAACTATGAGAATTTATAAAAACGTGTAACTTATAGAGTAAGACTGCAATAGGTCATAGTTCGAAGAGGACGTACAGCTTAATTTTAGAGTGAAAAGGGAACAAGATAAACATTCAGGGATCTTAACCTTGTGGGGGATAGCCATTAAGCAAATAATTATACAACTGACTAATTATAATTGTGGTAAGTGCTATGAAGAAAAAAAATTCAGGATATTTATGAAGACATACAGGGGATTCTAACCTAGTGTGAGGGCCTAGGAAGGCCATTCTGGTGAAGTGTCGCTGAATCTTAAGACTGGAAGGCAAGGAAGGAAAAGACAGAGGAGGGCACAAAGAAAAAGCATGGCCAAAGTGGAGTAAGTTAGAGTGAAAATGGCTGCAGATGAGAATAGAGGGGCAGGAGCCAGATCCTGAAGGGTCTGGTTGGCTGTGTGAAAAGTTTAGATCTTTATGGTAAAAGCAATGGAAAGCTATTGAAGCGTTTTAAGGAGAAGCATGTCATGATGTAATATACTTTTTAGTAAGATTACTTTGGCTGCCGTCAGAGACTTGAATGGATGTGGAGAGGAGCTTCAGTATTCCATGTGACTGACGATGATGATTTATAGAAGAATGGTGGTATACAGAGACTAGTAAATAAATTTGAGACACATTTTGGAAGTAGAATTCATTGGACCTGGTGATTGATTGGATGTGGGTAGTGAAGAAGAGGGACAGATCAAGAAAGACTCCCACATTTCTGGACAAACATTTGGGTAGATGGTGGTGCCATTTACTACAATTTAATATGTAATTAACATATATAATAAATTTAATAAATATTTAAAATATACATAACTTAGCTATTTGGGGAAGGAGGGAGCAAGATATTAAAAAGAATGGGTACAAAAGTGCATATTGCTTTCTAGCAATGCATATAACATGCTTATCCTTAGTAAAGTCCATTCTATAAAAAACATCAAGCTTCAATAATGAAGGTGAAAGAATTCAAATGGAACAGACTATATGGACCTTGTTTATCACTCATTCAACAAATACTGAGTACCCACTGTGTACCAGGCATTGTTAGATGCTGGAAAAATAGTGATCAACAATCTAAAGTTCCTAGAACTTACATTTTATTACATAGAAGACAAGCACATAGGAAACCAGCTCAATAATGTTGGGAAACTGGTTATTTAAAAAAAAAAGTAGGTCTTCACCTTCAAATATTAGGTGTCACCAGTTCTGGGTTCTGATGTTGCCAGTGATAATAGCTGCGTGACTTTGATGAAATTATTTTGCAAGGATTCAATTCCTTGTCTATAAATATAAAACAAAGGAGATGGATTAGACAGTTTTTTTCTTTTTCTAATAGGATATAAGGGCTCTCCAAATGTAGCAATAGGAAAGTGATTTTCAGTTATTTAAAAACATGAAGGAAGTGTATATTTACTTGTGATAAGGCTCTTAAAAATGATTCTGTGGTGTCCATGTAGGCAAAAAATTTTGGTAGTTAAAAAACCCTCCAAATATGGCAACTTCTGGAATACTTAAGATCTAAGTCCTTCCAGATCAGAAATTATATTATTATATCTAACCTCATAGAGAATGGCAGGGTACTGTAACTCTGACTTTTTAAGGTTGCATTAAATAGAAGGTTGTTTATATGCATTAAAATTCTTTTGCTTTGAAGACTCTATAGTAGATTCTTGTGATTCATGAGGCTGAGACCCTTTAAGAATTCTAAATCCTTAAAACTAGCAAGCATATAATCTCAGTTTCTCCAACTCTAAAATGGAGGAAAGAATATTGACCAAGTTGTTGTGTCAGGCTTAAGGGAGGATCAAATTTGGGTCAGATTAATTCGGTTCCTCTTAGACTAACCCAGCTCACTGAATTCCTGGGTTATTCTACTTAATGTCTCTGCAAAGTTAAGTTCCCCACTGTCAGGAACCTATTTGTTTTGAAATCTTGAGTTCAAACCTGCAAATGTGAAGTATTTACTCCACTTTCTTTTATTTTGTTCAGATTTGAAGAAGTATAATAGAGTGTTGGAGGAGTAGCACAGGCAAGAACTTTGTGACCTAGATTCCAATCCTTTATCATCATTGCACCTTTGTTCTTATATTGTCTGTAAAATTGGTAAAAAAGGGGGAAAAAAAACACAACCTGCCATAGTTCCTGTGGTTGTGGAAATGAAAGAAAATCGGATGTAAATGATACGCTGCTATATAAATGGAACCAATTTTTACCATTTTCTTTTTTGCAGGTATACTTCAATGCATATGCATGATCTTCCAGAATTCAGTTCTGAAATTTACGGGTTAAGAAAACTTTACAGTAGTGTGCTACCATTTACTAACACTCATTATCTTGTAGGAAGCTGGCAAAGCTGGAAGTAGAACTCATCAGATCTTGCTGTTTATTCTTTTTTGACACTGCTTATTAATTTGTTTTAAATATCAAGTGCACAGACATTGGAGAATAGTAAGTCACCAGAATCCTACGGCATCACAACAGGTCAGCTTTTCTCAAAATGTCTAGGTTCTCTCAGCACATGGAAGGCTTCGTAGGTGGAAGGTGCTGCCCTGTGACTTGTGAGAAAAAGTACCAACCCTAATTTACTTTATGGACACCAGTCTGGTTGCCCAGGGCAACCTCAGTCCCAGAGGTTGTGACTTTCAAATCACCTTCTGCAACTGGCTCTAAAATTCTGATCAACTTTGACTCAAAATGGAATACAGGGGCTTCCCTGGTGGCGCAGTGGTTGACAGTCTGCCTGCCAATGCAGGGGACACGGGTTCGAGCCCTGGTCTGGGAAGATCCCACATGCCGCGGAGCAACTAGGCCCGTGGGCCACAACTACTGAGCCTGCGCGTCTGGAGCCTGTGCTCCGCAACAACAGAGGCCGCGATAGTGAGAGGCCCGCGATAGTGAGAGGCCCGCGCACCGCGATAAAGAGTGGCCCCTGCTCGCCGCAACTAGAGAAAGCCCTCGCACAGAAAACGAAGACCCAACACAGCAAAAATAAATAAATAAATAAATTTATAAAGTTCCTACCAAAATTCTTAAAAAAAAAAAAAAAAATGGAATACAGGAAACAGAATCTAGTCAAAATAGAAGACAAATTAGCTGAAAAATTTTGTTGGCATAATCCATACCACACAGTCTGTAAAAATTAGTGTCTACCGAAATCTTTTAGACCTCCAGGACAATTCACAAATGTTTACGGACTTGGAAACAAAATACCCCTTGCTTTTACTTTATGTCCTAGGCCCTCACTGCAACTGTCTTATTTGGGTTTCGACCTCTTCAAATCTGGTATTCTTAAAATGTAGAGTTCAAAACAGATACAATCAAAAACAAAACAGCCTAATATAAAGAATAATAAAAAGATTACTTTAAATTCTCTGCTAGGTTATACATTGGGTCAGCAACTGTTACTGAAGGAGAAGAAGGTTAATGAAAATTATAAATGAATCTTTTAAGATCGATTAAGTCTAAAATTAGACTGTGCAAGTGCCTTGAAAAGAATGAAAATCTACAAATAGATGGTATTAACTTCCTTACTAATTTAATTTTCAGGCTCTCCTAGAATTAGAGAAAACCAGGCCACTTTGACTTTTCCAAGTCTTTTGTTATAAACACACACACATTCTTATAAAGATAAATAACAAGCTACTGAAATAATAAAAATGCCCATTATAGAAGCTGTAATTATAAAATTAAAAAAAATTTTTTTTTTTTTTTTTTTTGGTTTTGTGTCACAGTTGATGTTAACTACAGTAACACCAAAAGCAAAAAAAAACCCTGTAAGTCTAATTTTGAGGCACCCTTTTGTTTCTCCTCAGGCCCACCATCCTCCTTGTTCGTGTTTTTCTTAATTTATCTTTTTCTGGCCACAATTAGGTGACAGAGAATTAAACCTTAACTTTCTACTGTTTCCATCAACAGTGAGTATAAATGCACCATATCCTTTTTTCCCCTCATATCCTTTTTTGAACAAGACACAATGTAAACAGACGTCAAATTAACAAGGTACGTTTTTCTTGTTCAAAACCATCACGGCATTTTGCAATGGGGCATGAGTTGCATACCATCCCCAATCATCCTTATACCTTCAGAGGCAATTCTGGCCTAATGCAATGCATGTTACATCTGTGTACCCCAGTGGTTGCCTACAACGGTGGTTGTTTTTGGAGGGTGGGGGTGGGTAGGAGTGTGGGGTGCCCCAAATTTATAGTAAAGAGTATCGACAGTCAAAAACATCCAGCCCACTGCCCAAACCCACCCAGTCGCACTCGGTCATTCTCGATATCTTCTTTATTTTTTTCGGCAAACGCAGTCTTTTCCTGCAGCGGATGGCAAGGCCAGCGAGCGCCGACTTTTACTACACCCAATTAAAGCAGCAAAGAGAAGGCGAACCGTCGGCTGGATGGATACGTGTAAACTAATCGGCCTAATCCGGGGAGCCGTCCTGCAGGGTGGAATCCTTCGGAGAGGCTGTAGCAGGCCGTCTCCACAGTAACCGGCAGCGGCGCCTCTGCAGTGCCGGGGCCCGGATGTTGTGAGGATCACGGCCGCGGGGCCCAGCTTCCTGCAGCCTGCCGGCGACGGGCTGCGCTCCTCTTCGGGAGTCGTAGTTCTTCCCTCCGCCGCCGCCCAGTATAAGGCGCGGGCGGGACTACGAGTCCCGGCATGCGCCGCGGCGCCTCGCCGCCCTCCGCCTCCCGGCTGCGGATGCCTGCGAGCAGGTTGTTGTTTTTATGAGAGGCGTCACTGCTCTCGGAGCTGTGACCGCCGCCAGCGCGACAGCTAACGCCGTCGGGCGGAGGTGGCGCTGCTCCTTCAGGTACGGCCCTGGGCGAGTTTGGACCCCAGGAGGGGAGTCCGGGCCGACTGTCGGGGTCCTGGCTCAGCCGCCTGGCGGAGGCGGTCGCGGGGTTTCCGCTGAAGGGGGGCTTGACCCTAGGCGCTCGGTGTTTGCGGCCGCCTGGGTGGCCTCCTCGGAAGGCGAGTCTGCATCCCCCGTGGCGGAGCCGGTCCGGTGGTCCTGCAGCCTCGGTTCCCTGCGTTGCAGACGCGAGCGGTGTGCCGGGAGTGTGGGGGAGCCGACAGCCCAGGGGACGCACCCGCCTTCCTCCGCTGGGCTGGCTTAAGGCTCTCCTCGGTCCTGATTGATGAGAATCCATATGGTAAGATGTTATGTGCGTCACCCCGCCGGGTTTTCAGCCGGCCGGTCTTTTTTTGGTGACGTTTGAGCCCCGTGATGCCAGGAAGAGAAAGATTAAATAATGTATTTGAGATTTCTGCTTGTGAGCCTGGCTGATAATGATCAAATCTCCCTGTCTATCCTTTTCCCCCTCCACCGGTCCCCTTCCTAATCGATAAGCCCTCCGTAGCAGCAGGTCACACCGTGCCTTCTACGCGTTACTGTTTATCTTTGTTTAACGAATCAACTTTTTGCCTTTGGGAGCGCCAATTTTAACGAACTCAGCCAATTAGGTACTTTGTTGAGTGGGTGAAATTTGCACTGTCTCAGTCTGGCTTTATTAAAAAATGGAATGGAGCCTTCTTGTAGCTAGAATAGGTAATTATTTTAGTACTGGGAATTTTAGGAGATTTGCCTCCTCAAATAAGGTCACATCTATTGGACGGTACTTGAAATGTCATTATTAGCGCATCGTATCTTTGGCTTAACGTTTGAATCTTATTACGCCCCACCTTTCTCAGGCGGGTATTTATCACACCTTGGACGCTAGTGTGAATGGTTTACTATACTTCCCTGGGCTGTGGTCATAAAGGGGAAGGGAAGGGAGAAAGTGAGGGTATTATTTTAGTAAATAATTTCTAATCCTTTACGCAAACCTAAGGATGGGATTCTAATTAAAGAAGCTATTAAAAATCGCTCTCAAATAATATTTGAGGGTGTGGGAAATACTAGTTTTTAAATGAAAATAGGTTAGAAAGTAGTGTAATACTAATTTTGTTAACTAAACCATAGAACTAGAAGTGATTCGATGTCTATTAGAAATAAGACTCAAAGGAGTGTCATAGTTATAAAAGTGATTAGATGGTGAAACTACAAATTATTTTTTTCTTTATACTTTTTGGTATTTTCCAAATTTTCTATAGGAAAAAACCTTAATTTCAAAAAAAGGACACAGGTGCAGCAATTCCAATTATATAGATTCTTTAAACATTAATTTTAAAAAGCAAATAACAACTACAAACAACATAGGCAGAGCCCCTGTTACTGCATCCACAGACTGTGAATAACAAGTTTAAATGTATATAAGTTAGTTGTTGAGAAGTGACAAGAAATGCATTGGTTGGACTGGAAAGGAAACAAAAAAATATTACAGTAATTCTTAGCATTTGTACATCTCGTCTTATTTTGATCTGTTTTCATTTTGTACAGTAAAATCAAGACAGAATTGCTTACTTTTATTCAATTAAGGGAATGCAATCTTGATTATTACTATAACTCAAGGTGACAAAGCATGGGCATATTAATCTGAAAAGATCTGGGATGTAGCAGGATTTTTCATTTATTATTTGTAAACATTTGCCAGTGGAAATAAAGAAGTTAAACATTATTATAAAATGGGGGCTTTAAGCTTGTTTTCATCAAGTCATTTTAAGTATCAATACTATGTTTAATGTGCCTGATATTTTGGATTATGTTTTTGTTTCATTTTCTATTATGGATATGTTGGATATGGTTGGGTAAGTAGCATATTTAGCCCACATTTTGTTTTCTGTCATAAAGAAAGGGCCACGTTGTTCTTTGATAGGAATAGTCTATGTATTTTTGCAGTTATCAGTCTTGAAAAAATGGGGTTTACCTCAATTCCAGGTGTCCATTAACTCAATAAAATAGCCATTCTGAAGCTTTGTTTTTGTTTTGATTTTTTTGCTTTTTTGTTTTTTAAGCTGTAGAAGTCATACTTTGTTTTCTTAGGTTCTTTTCTTTGGAGCATTGCTTCTCTCCCCAAATTTCAGTTTCATTTCAATATTTTCTATTGTTTTATTTTGTGTATTTTGTGCCCTTTGTTGGCTCAATATCTCAGTAAAAATTTGGGTTCATTTACAGGGCATAAGAAACATTCATAATTACTTAACATGTCTGATTTACTAACTGGTTCCACAGTATTGTCTAGGTTGTGTAATTGTATTTTATCCAGGTTAAATATTTAAAAAATTAGGTGAGTTTGAACTGAGATCTTAGAAGTAGTAGTTTCTGACATGTAAAGAATATGGACACAGTGCAAGGCCTCTTAAGCCCAGGGTATTTTAAAACAAAATGCAGACTCATCTAACAATGCAGAACTACTAGAGGCTGAATTGTTTTTGTGTTTGTGAGTGGTTAAGATGAGGAAGTTGCCATACTGTAGGTGATAACTTACATTTTCAAGAATTTTCTTACTGGGAGTTGTGCAGTTTTTGTTTTGTTTTTAAATTTATTTGTAAAAATTTGTTATACAGTTTTTAAAGGTTACTTTCCATTTACAATTATTACAAAATATTGGCTCTATTTTCCATGTTGTACAGTACATCCTTGAGCCTATCTTACACCCAGTAGTTTGTACCTCCCACTCCCCTACCCTATATCGCCCCCCCCAACCACTAGTTTGTTCTCTATCTGTAAGTCTGCTTCTTTTTTTGTTATATTCACTAGTTTGTTGTATTGTTTATGTTCCACATATAAGTGATATCATACCATGTTTGTCTGTCTGGCAGTTCTGCAGTTTTGACTAAATTAAAACAGTTAAAAAAAAATGAGTTGGTTTAAAAGGTCATGTTCGATGTATTGCACCAGATAGACTTGAAAATAAAAATCTCAGTTTGAGTTCTAAGGTGAAATTTATAATATGGGGAGGATTGCAACTAACTGATAGAGGATTTTTTTTCCAAGGGGTGTTTAAGGTGTGGAAACCTGCTTAAGGGCTTATAGAGTTTTCTGAAGGAAGTATTAGCAAGGAAGTATTAGTATTAGCAGGAAGTCAGAAATCTAATTTTTCTTCAGTATTTGTCCATAAAGCACTTTCCTAAAACCTTATTTCTGGTTCATGTTGCCAGCATGATGAAATGTGAAAAAAGAATTGGATTGGGAGTCAGGACGTTTAATGATGTTGACAAATAATTTAACTTATGAGCCTCTATTGTTTCCATTTGTACATTATAAATAACAGCCATTGCCATACTTCATGGGGTATTTGTGAAGATCAAATCAGGTATAAAAAGTCCTATCACTTTGTAAGTGGCAGAGTGATCTACCCATGCAAAGTATTATTGGCCTGCGTAAGTAACATTTACATAAAGCATATTATACATTTGAAGTGTGATGACTTAATGTGATATATACTTTTGGACTGAGAAGTTTGATGGAAAAAAGTCAAATGGGATCTTCATTTGATTTTTTTGATAGTGCTTTTTGCCTTTTACTAGGTTGAAGGGAACCTGGCCCCTTTCCTGACTGTGACTTTGTACTCTGCTGCATTAAAGGTTCTGAAATTGCAGTGTGGTTTTATGGTTCGGCCTTTAATTTTGGTTTTGATTTGTTTTAATTGCACATCTAAAGTATAAGGAAGATCATCAGTGTAACTTAACAGTAGGAAGTGGATGTTGTTTTTAATGTTCTAAAACGGTACTTTGAGTTGATTTCATGAACAGTGAGCCTACACTGAATGTCAAATTCCAGGTCCTCCCAGAGATACATTACATGTGTAAGCATTTGTCTTTCAGGGAAAGAGAGTTTAGAGCTTAGACACTCCTTCTGGGGAAGTCAGCCCTATCTGTATTACGTACAGCATCTGCCCCTTGAGATTAACTTCAAGTTGGGTTGACATATAGAACATTCAAGTAAAAAAGTCTTTTAGAAACTTACAAAACAATTCTGAGGACTTTATGAGAGCAAATATAAGCGAAAGTAAAAGGCAAAGAAACATATATCATGGGTTGGTAATGACTGCTTCTATAGTTGATTAGTTGATAACTCAAATAACATCTTTACTAACATTTAATCTAATATTACTACTAGAAAGTAACAATGGATGTGTACTTAATTGTCTATTATGTACTTTAAAAAATGGAAAACAGAATAAAAATATATAGAATCCCTTTGTTTTCCATCTCTCTGGCTTTTTTCCCAAATGAAAAGTAGAAGAGAGTTGTAAAAAAAAAATTAGGACAAATTATCCTTTTGTGGAAAGTATGTTTAAGATAAACAAAAAATATATGATGAATACATATATTTTAACAAGTAAAATCATTAAATTTTTTTTGAGAGTAGAAGAAAAAAACATCAAGCTAGATCCCAGTAGTTTTACTTATCTCTGAAAGGGGAGAGGAGCCAACAGGGGCTTGCAGTGCCCAAGTGAGGGCTGTATGGCGCCTAGTCAAGCTTCTAGATTTACTACTGGCTCTTTCAGGCTTTTCCAAAATTAAGATGTAACAATCCTGGAAAGTCAGGATTCTTTTCAGAATGGGAACACCTGGTGAAAAGACGATTTCCATACTAACAGGTATCTTAATTTCCCCCCAGCATTTTGAATTTATATGGTTTACTACTTTGTTGCAAACTTTTAATCAAAGGTGTAGCTTCTTTTAGATGGAGGCAAAAAGGGATACTTTTATCTTCAAATATGGCAGTAGTTGCTTTTGTTTCCCAATTTGAAGGATGTTAGGTCATAAAGGAAATCTTGTGAAGAAATTGTGTATTGACTCACTTCTTGCAGAATTTGTTTTCTAAATCAAAAAGTTAATTTACTGTTTGTAACAGTATTGCTGCCTCTTTCTGGTCATGGATAAAGTGAAATTACTACTATTGGAGATTTTTTTCCGGATACCTATCTTTAGCGATAGATACCAGTGTTTAAATGAAATTCCACTCCGTTAAAACTAGGAAAGCCTGTTTGCTATGGAGAGGTTATCTTTGAATCCACTTAGAAGATGCATATAACCAAGAGGCAGGACAGCCATTGGACCCACATCTTGATGCCGTAATTACTACGCTGTGGACTCTTCACATCCCTGGGTTATGCTCTCTTTTCTCTAGCATCAGTTTTCTACAGTACACTTCTGATACCTCAGATATAAACATTTTAATATGATTCCCTTTAGTCCTTTAATTTGTTCTGAAGAGACTGGTCATCCAGAAGATTATTGGATTTGTGTCAGTCATTCATTTACTTAATATTGGGTTTGTCTTTTCATTTAAGAAAATGTATATTTTTTTCCTGCTGATTATGAAGGTAATAAATAGCTCACTGAAATTTAGCAGACATAATACGTGTAATTTTAGTTTTTTTAGATTTGAAAGATACTCTTTAAAATTTTAATTAGACTAATGCATATAAATTAATATCAGTAGGGTTTATTATACGTATCATTTTCTGACTTGCTTTTTTCACAGAATATATTATTGATATCTTTCCATGTCAGGACATGTTGATCTATTTTAAATTTTTAATGGCTGTATTAATAATAGATATTATACATTTTAATTTTAATAAACTCATTCTTGATAGACATTTCACTTTCTAATTTTGTATTATAAAAATTCAACCGTTCTTACACACATGTATATGTATTTTCATATTCATGTGAGTATTTCTACTAGATAAATTCCTAGAAATGAGGTGGATAGGAAATGAAATAGAGATGATAGGTCACAGGGTATCAGCCTGTAAAATTTTGTTATTACAAAATTACTCAAATGATGATAACTATGCATTTTTACTGTTTACAGTGCCTATTTTTCTGTATCTAACCTATTAACCTGTTTAATCTTTGTTGATCGCTTAGGCATTAAAATAATCTTGCTTCTCTTTGTGTATCTTTCGTAGTAAGGTTGAGCATTTTTTTCCTTATAAGCCATTTTAATATCTTCTATAAATTGCTTACTCATATTCCTTGATAAATTTTCTATTCAGTTTTTTAACCTTTTTCTTACTCATTTACTGGTGTACTTTAAATGTTTTGAAAACTCTGTTATATATGTCACAGGTATTCTCAGTATATCATTCTTTTATGACTTTTGGCAAACAAGTTTATGATTTTTATATAATAAAAAGCTTTTCCTTTACAATTTCTAGGTTTTGTGTAAAGCTTAGAAAAAAGATCATCTTTACCCCAGGATTGTAAAACTTTTCTGTTTTGTTTGAGTCTTTTTGTGTGTGTGTGTGGTTTTATTTTATATGTTTAAATCTCTGGGCTGTATGTTTACCAGGTGGTCTTAAGGTTTTATGAAGCCTTATCTTAATAATGCCGAACTTTCACAAGGCAAACGTGAGAGATGACATCAATCTGAAAGTCTTTTGCAACACCACATTTATGACGTTTAATGGAGAGTATGATTCCTGAGTGATGCAATTTGTCAAAAAACTGATTTTTTCCCCCTTTGGGAGGTAGGAGGGGAAGAACAATGAAATTTACTGTCTTTTTAAATTCAGAAGCGTTTTATGTGAAAGTGGCTCTTATCTTTTGCATCTCTTTCATTCTCTACCTTTCACACCAACCATAGAAAGGCTCTGCTGTTTTGAGCATCCAGAATGGCAGCCAGCACTTTAGTTCCATATTCAGAATAGCCTGTCAGATCATTTGTCTCTTGATGCTGTTTGGAAGCAATTTAGTTTGATCTGGGCTTGGTGAAAATATGTTGCAGGATTTATCTGCTGTAACAGTTAAAAAGCCATACAAAACTTACTCTTTTTCAAATAGTTTACCTGACCATTCTAGCCAATAAGCCTTGGAATCAACTTCCCTAGGGTAGTCTTTTTTTTTTTCCCACAGCACAAAGGCCTAGTGGGTACTAGGCACTCCTAGGCTAGGCTTATTTACTGCCAGAGTTTGGGGACCGAAATAAGGTTGACATTGTAGATGAAAAAAAAAGTATAAGCTGAGCCTTCACTTAAGATGAGACTATTTGGAAAAAAGAAAGCAACACAGTGAAAGGTTCTTCCCCCACCACAATGAACAGGATTGAAGACCCTTTAATTCCCCAAAGAGATACAGTTCTCACCATTTACTACAGAAATGTTTGTCACAATACTTTTTAAAATGTAAATTTGTGCCAAATTACCATAAAGCATGGTGACAGTAACAGTTTTAGATACTTACTTAGACAGAAAATCTTAGAATTTCTTAAGCTTTTCTGTTTCAACCCCTTCATTGTGGTGCTTAGTGATTTTAGTGGCCCTAGCTCCCTTTTGAAAATAGGCAGGAATAAAAAAAATTCATAATTGTGGTACATTTAAAAGAGACAAGCTTAAGGGTGGGGCTAGACCTGAAATTAGACCTGTAGCTCATTACCATTTCTGATCCTTTAATTCCTGATCTGAGTAAAAATGCTTGTATGTCCTTTTCTATAGATAAAATAGAATATTAAGCGATTAAAGATGAGAGATTATTGTATGTATTGTATGACTTCTGACTAGTAGAGAGCAGTTAAAATTTTTGTGCTGTTATAAAGACATTGAAAATTAAATTGGAACTCCTTATCAAAAGCTTTGAACTTAACACTAACTAGTAAAGTAACTCATGGATAAAAGTAATAGAAGCTGCTATTAGGCAAGCTATGCTAAGAAGTACAGAAGTTATGCTAAGAAATAAGAAATAAATGCTGTACATTCAGGGAAAGGAGAGATCAGTTTGTCAGAAACATGAAGGAAAACTTCATGGAGGAGACTGAGCCTTAAAGATGGAAATCAGAAGAAAGGAAAAGAGGAAAGCATTCCAGGAAGTGTGACTTGAGTAAGTGAAGACGTGGAGGTAGGGCTGTGCTCCTCTACTTGTAGCAAGTAGATTACTTTGATCAGATGAAATAGTTCTGGAGGAGAGAACTAATCGATTGCAGGCTAGGCTAGAGCCAGGTAGTGGAAGCATTTGGATGTCCCCCTAAGAAGTTTGACTTTATTGTACAGAATACTTATTCTCAAGGTCATGGGGAGACTTTTGCACGGGAAGTTTAAAAAAAAAAAAAATTTCTAGCATTTGGAATAAGTATTGCATGTACCCTGCAGTCAGTTTCATTGTTGCTTGTATGTAAATGTTCAGGGTGGTTGTGTGTGTTTAGGGAGGGACCAAGTGAAGAGTTGCAAAATGGCACTGTAAAAAGTGGTGAGTACCATTGTAATTAAAACAGCCTTGTTTTGGTTCTGGAATATAGATCATTGGAACAGAATGGAGACTACAGAAACTGATTCATAAATGTATGGGACTTTATGTGACAGATTCATAAATGTATGGGACTTTATGTGACAGAGAGTGGCATTTTAAATCATAGAAAAAATATGGAATATTTAATAATTGACATAATTTCTACCTCACACTAAAAGGGAGAAAACCCAGATTCACAGATTAAATAGCTAAATGTAAAAGCCAAAACTCTGAAAAAGTATTAATAGAAAATATAGGAGAAAAATTTACCATCTTGAGAGTAGGAAAGACTTTCTAAAGCAAGGTGTAAAATATAGGCTATAAAAAACACCTTATTCTCCATCCTCAACATTTGACTGCATAAAATTTAAAGACATCTATGATAGAAGATATTTTTTTAAATTGAAGCATGCTAGAAAAAAATATTTGCAGTAGGTTTAGCAGTGAACTCATTCATGACCCAGTTTATGAAGAACTTCTGAAAATCAAAAAAGGCAGCCCAATAGGAAAGTGAACATGAGAACATTAGATAATTCATGGGAAATGAAATAAGGATAGCCAATAAACATAGGGAAAGATGCACAACCCCTATGCACAACTATGCACAACTGAGTCATCTGGGAAATGCAGATTGAAATAGGAGATTTACTTTCTTTTGCTCATGTCATGATCAGAAATTAAAGATGGTTACTTTTTTGGTGAGGTTGTGGAGAAATAGGTACCTTCGTATGTTGGTGGGAGGTCTTCCCTGACAACCTTATTTAAAATTCTGATCCCCACCCTCTACTCCCTGCATTCAGTTTTCCCCCTTTTTGCTTTATTTTTCTCCACAGTCCTTGCCACCAACTAACTTAACTACATCTTCTGCTTGTTTATTTCTGTAGGGTTGTTATTGGACAAAAAATAGAATATAAGGGACATTTAAAAAGTTTTTTTTAGTTGGGATCTTGGGTCCTCTTTCCTTTATCCAACAGTCTGGTTTAAAGCAGGCATTTTCATATCCTCTTGGGGATATGAAAGTTCCAGAACCTCTGAAAAGCATGATAGAAATAGGTTCTTGAAAGCTGTCTAGACTGACTGACTCATCTTTGATCACATTTACAGTACAGCAGCACTTTTGGGACCTTTGTTTGGTCACAGCCCATTGGTTGGCTTACATCGGAATTGTAGACGTGTGGGAGAATAATGCCCCCATTCTTCTCCATCGTGTCTAATTCTAGAAGATACAGTAATGGAAACCGTACCTTTTCCATAGTAAAATGTAGCTACTCAGGAATGATGAGAGGCACCATCATATCAGGTAATATTCACTCCAGTTGTACTTTATGAGGTAAAATTAATATTGTTGCTCTGTTATTAGTTTTGAAAGCTGCCACCTAAAGTGTTTTAAAATTACGTCTTTGGTCTGTATCTCTCCCCTAAATTCAGTCTCCAGCTGCCTACTTGACGTTTCAACTTGGATGTGATAATAGCTGTCTCAAGTTTAATATGTCCCCGACGAGTTTACCAATTTTCCTTTCATAACCTGCTGCTTTTGAAGTCTTCCAGTCTCAATGGCCATTCCATTCTTGTATTTACTTAGGACAGGGGTCATCCCTCATACCTCGTATTCAGTACGTCAGGAAGCCCAGTTGGTTATACCTTCAAAATATATGTATAATTTGCCCACTTCTTACTGTCTTTGCTACCACCCTGGTCCAAAGCACCATCATCTCACCTGGATTACTGCAGTAGCTTTGCAAATGGTCTTCCTGCTTCTGCCTTTGCCCCCTCACAGTGCTGTCTCAGTAGGGCAGCCAGTGTGATCTTTCTATTCCTTTCCTCAAAATTCTTCTGTGACTTTTAGTTTCACTCAGAGTAAAAAGTCTTAGGATCTGTAAGGCCCTACATCATTTCTCTCCCACTCCATTATCTCTCTGTCCTCATCTCTTCCCACTTTCCTGGTAGCCCACTCCTCTCCAACCACACAGGCCTCCTTGCTGTTTCTCATAGATATGGGCTTGGTTCCAACTTTGTACCTACTGTTCCTTTGGTCTGAAACACTCTTTACCCAGTTAACTGCACGATGATTCACTCACTCATTCAAGTCTTTGCTCAATATACATACCTTCTTAAGGAAGCTTTCACTGATCATCCTTTTTGAAATTAAGCCTCTCCAACCCAGCATTTTCTATTCTCTTTTCCTATGCTTTCTCTGTAGTAGGAAATATACCATCAAATACACAGTGTAGTCTACCAGGTAATGTTGTTTATTGGATGACTCCAGTGTGAAAGATGAAGTGCATAGGAAAATTGAGATGATTTTTTTTTTTCCTTTGGCCACGCCATGTGGCATGTGGGATCTTAGCTCCCCAACCAGGGATCGAACCCATGCCCCCTACATGGAAGCATGGAGTCTTAACCACTGGACCGCCAGGGAAGTCCCAGAAAATTGAGATGAGTTTAATTCAGACTATTGCAATAGGAATATCTCATTAATGAACCGAGGAGTCTTATAGAGGCAAGTAAACAAGGGACTCAGGATGGGTGGAAGTGAGTCTTATCTGGGATTTTTTGAGGGCAGGTTGGTCCTTTGCAGTTAGCTATCTGTCAGAACACAAAACAGGATGGGGAAATTTCTCAACCTTCCTTGCGTTGCTGGAGCACAGGGCTCAGATGAAGTTCAGCCTAGTCAATTACTGATAGAATTTAAGCTCCAGGAAGGCAAGACTCTTATTTGTTTTGTACATTGGTATATTTTCAGTATCTTGCATGTACTAAGAACTCAATAAATATTGAATGAACAGATGGATAAGGGAGTGAATTAAAAATGGGACTAACTGTAGGCCCATCTGCTGGAGAGTGTGATTATACTAGTGTAGTATAATCCTTCTACCTTAAGTAACTTCATAAATGAGATACGAACATCCATGTAATAAATTTACATCCTAATATGACTAATATGTGCTATATTCTATGTGGAAACCGTATGTTTGTAATGCTTAGTGTCAAATTCTCTTCCATAGAGTTCTATGAATAAAATCTTACATGTTGTGAAGAAATGTTCCATAGGATTTCTTAGGAAGTGAGAATCAATTTAAATGATTTGTCTCTGTTCTAGAGGCTATTATTATAGGATTTTAGAGTTTATCTTGAAGGCACTGGAGACCAATTTTAAGTGATTGATTAAGTGATCAGATTTATGTGTTAGGATAAACAGTAGGGACAGCATTGGGAAGGAGTGACTGGAGGGGAATTTGAAACTGTAGGCAGAGATCTCTTAGAGAGCTGTCACTGTAATAGAAGTGGGAAATGATGAAGTTGGGATAGGAAGCGGATAAGGATTTAGACCTGATTGGATTTTTGGGTCAAGGCAAGTTTTAGTTATCCCAAATGTAGTTATCCTAAATCTAGGATTTTTGACCTGATGTTTGGTGGCTTTTGCTTGCAGCCAGATTATTTTTGGCTAATGCTATTCTCTGAGATGATAGAAACAGGAAGGGCAGCAGGAAGATGATCTTAGTTTTGTAGATGCTTTATTTGAAAGGCCTGAGAAACCTGCTAGTGATCATCCAAAAAGCAATGGGGAAATATATGACTGGAGATTGGGGTAAAGAAGCTACCCCGAGGAATAAAACGAAGCCTGAGTCTAGAAGAGGGCTTCAAGTTTATCATCTTCGTAAAGTACCCTTAGCTTTATAACTTTGTATGATTTTTTATGCCTTTGTAACTTTCCCATAAACTCTGCTTATTTCTAAGTTATTATTAGTAAAGCCCTCAAAATGGAACAGGTTTTTGCATTTACCTTTGGTCAAAATAATGGGGAGAGGAACCTCATGGATTCCTCCAGAATTCTGAGTTCCTTGAGGAACAATTTAGAAGTGTGTCACTAACTGCATCATCACCCAGAAATGTTTACCTTTTTTCTTTATTGAGTGCTTAATATGTGTTACCAGTCAAGTAAACAAGCAATTACAGCACAGTGTTCTATTTTAAGTAGTAGATTATGGAATATACTAGTCTTTAGGGATGGGGTCAGGGAATGGTTCACAAAGTGATGCGTTAGCTGAGATAGAAGAGTGGGCACAGGAGTTTGGGTAGAAGTAAGGAGGTGAGGAACTGAGATCAGAATATGCAAAGCCCCTGAATTAAGAGAAAGCTAAGCTTTTTAGCGGAATTGAAAAGGTGGAGGGGAGAGAGGGGATGGAGGGAGAGAGGATGAGATGCTAGAGACAAAACACTTGATATTTAAGGCCTGTGGGCATTATCCTGAAGACAGTATGAAAATCTTAACATTTTTAAGGAATGACAAAATATTACCATTTTAGGAAGATAACTGGCTATAGTGGGGAAGTTCAAATACAGAGGCAGCTTTCAGAGTCAATGTGTCTAGGATGGGACTCAGAAATTTACTTTTTAAAATTTTGATTTAATTTCAGTGCACTCAACTTTTTGAAAACACCTGAATTAAGAGGGTTCTTTAGTAGGGCTGTGAATTTTGCTTACCGAACTCTTACTGTGGTGTTATGGCCAGTAGGGGAATCTTTTTTTCCTCATTTGGGCTAGATGTCAAGCTGTTCTTCCTCCAGGGCAAGTAAACAAAGAATTAAACTGGGATCTGATTAAAGTGGGCTCCTTGATTTGAGAAATTCAAATATGATAAGGTCCCAGTTTAGCAATGTATGTAACTTTCTTTTGAAATCTTGTCTTTATCTCCAGAGCAATTAGAGTTCTTGATTGGAAAACAAAAGCTGGGGACTATCTATTTAAAAGAACTGTTTAAATGGAAATTACCTAGATAAGGGTAGGAGATGTATACCCATTAAATATCCCTGATCAGGTCTTGTATCCCAGGAGTTTTGGAAGGTTATGTAAGTCTGGGGGTGAGCTGGAGCAGCAGTGAGAATGTGGGCTGCTAGAGGAGGTTAGGAACTGGGGGTTTGCAAAGGGAAGAGGAGCTTTCACATGGTGAAGAATGATTGCTTTTTTTAAAGCCAATTTTCCTTTTTTAAAAAAAAAATATTTATTTATTTATTTTTGACTGCTTTGGGTCTTGTTGCGGCGCGCAGGCCTTCTCTGGTTGCAGCGAGTGGGGGCTACTCTTCATTGCGGTGTGTGGGCTTCTCACTGTGGTGGCTTCTCTTGTTGCGGAGCACGGGCTCTAGGCTCGTGGGGCTCAGTAGTTGTGGCTCGCAGGCTCTAGAGTACAGGCTCAGTAGTCGTGGCGCACAAGCTTAGTTGCTCTGTGGCATGTGGGATCTTCCTGGACCAGGGCTCGAACCCGTGTCCCCTGCAGTGGCAGGTGGATTCTTAACCACTGTGCCACCAGGGAAGTCCTAGGCCAATTTTCTTAATCGTAAAGCCCTACCTACTTGTTCCATATAGAATGGTTTTTCCAAATACCAAGTCACTTAAACCAAAATATACTACACTTTCTCTTTTCTATTCTTTGTTATTCTTCTTGGTTATTCAGTCCTTTAAAAATCTTTCGTGTCTGTCTTCTCAAATCTCTCCTAACCCCTCCCCATCCTATTTACCCTCTCCCCCTCATCAATACTGTTTAAATTTAGGTGTTCATCTTTGTCATGGAATATTGCATTGATTCTTTGTATCCCACAGGTCTAGGGCCCTTTAGTTGTTTCCCCATTTTAATATGTGCCCTTTGAAAGATTCTGATTTTCAGATGTCTTCTTTTAATACTTCACTCATGCTAAATTAATTGCATTTCTTAGAAGTTTCATATTCTTTAATTTTTTCTGCCTTTATTTTTTGTAGTGCTTTTCCCATTATCTCTTGGGAAATCCTTCCAGTGTCGTCATATTTTTTTTTTTTTTCTTGGTAATAAGGAACCAGAACTTAATTTTTTTGTGATAGCTCTCAATTTTAAAATTTTGGCAACTAATTCAGTTAAAAAACATGCTGTCCAGCATGTCTAAAAACATTACAACCTCATTTATAAAGCCTGCTTTGACCATTTTCCTTTCTTCCTGCAAAGTTAACTGCTCAGTCTTTGTGCAGTCTAATATGTTAACCCACAACTTTCAAATTGTTATAAAATAATTAAAATACAAATAGTAACATCAAAGTTTTTTTTTAACTCACGGAAACTGGTTCAATGAGAAATTGGGCTTTATGTAGTCAGTTTAATAAGGAATGGTGAAATAAAATTGCTAAGATATAAAATTGGTTAATATCCTATAGGGAGGGTATTTAGGCCTAGCCTTTGGGATAGTATTCTCTACTGGACAGAAAAGGTGCATTTCACTGTAATAGTTTTTTTTTTTTTTTTACAAATTTACTTCTAAATTTAGAAACTGCCTGGGCCCTAATTAGTTGTAAATGGGAAATCAAACAATCAAATGACCTCAGGTGAACTTATTGTAAAATGTTCTGTCTCGAGTGACATTAAAAGTCACACAGTCGTCTTTATGTCTTATTTTAGATTTTGAATAATTTGTCTGAAAACATGCTTATTTTTTACTATCAGTGACCAGCCACCTCTCTGTATCTTCTCTTTTTAAAATATTAATTTACAAGAGTTTCCAGAATCACTAATGGACGGTCCAGATCTATATTTTTTGCCCTGTTTTCATTTGTGCACTGGTTCCATATTAAATTGTCTGCAGTAGAGTTCTGCTAGAACACTAACCATCAACTTGGATATAATGGGTTCTCAGTATATGTGCAATAATAGAAGCATTTATAAGACATATGTATGGAACAAAGTCAGCAAGATACCATTTACTTTAATGAGCTTAATTTTGAAGTTTAAATAGGAGTTTCAGATAGAAAGGGTAGAACAAACCAGGTAGAGTGACCAATGTGTGCTGGTTTAGGACTTGAGTCTATCTAGGCTATTGCCAATGGCCACAAGTTTCTAACCAACTTCTGGTCTTTTTCTTCCCCTGTTTTAATGTAACTGAAGTGTTACCAACATGGTTATTTTCCTAAAAACCATTTGATCACATTCCTTCCCTGCTTGAAAATATTAATTGCTTCATGTTGACAACAGTAGATTTCATTTTGCTGGGCCTTGGAACTCTTCTCTTTCCCCCACTTGGTTTCTTCAGCCATGATTTTCACACCGTACTGTTCATTGAAAACATAGGCTTTTACTCTGGCTGACTGTTCCCCATTTGTCATTCCCTCAACAGTTGACTTCCTCAGAGTCAGATTGTTCTCATTTACCTTTGTTTCTGCCTGGCCAAATCCTACATTTCTTGCAGATCCAGCTTGCCTCTTCATTCCACAGTACGACCGTCTAGACTGTTTTGGCTCAGGAGGATCTCCTTGTCATAAAGTTTGGTTGTATTTGTTCATATAGATATGCAAGCATATCCTGTCTGGTAAATCTATGGGTGGGTTGTCTCAGTTTCACCTGGAAGGCAGTAAGCCACTTTTTGTACTTGGGTCACATATTGTACTTCCTATAGAATTTTTAAAAATGTGTCCCACATATCAATATGTTTTTGTATTTGTAGACCTGAAAAATGTCTGAGAATTCCAGTGACAGTGATTCATCTTGTGGTTGGACTGTCATCAATCATGAGGTACGCTACTTAATACTTTTTATAAGGCAGTTTGTAATATTACAGTGTTAACAGTGATGTAAACTGGGTTCTTTGAAGGCCATTAGTTTTTTACATTTAAGCATAAGGTTCCATTGTCTATAGCTTTTCCCACCTACATTTCACTTCACTGCTGAAAACTCTTCACGAGCCAGCATGTTATTGGACATTGCTTTCCTCAGCTTTGAGACATTAGGCAGGTATTTACTGAGGGCTTATTATTGGTCAGGTCCTGTGCTTTACTTATGTTCTCATAATTTTAAACAACCCTCTGTGGTACAGATTGTTTTCATTCTCATTTCATAGTTGAGAAGACCAAAGCTTATGGAGATTCAGTAATTTGGCCAAGATTATGTAACTAGAAAACATCAGAGCCTGCATTTAAACAGACCAAGGAGCATGGAGAACATGTGTTCCACCCATGTTATGTTACGTTACATTATATTATCATTTCAGAACTTGATGGAAAAAGGACTATGGCTAGAACTCTATTACAAAATGAATTTGATTATAGAAATATGATGTTACATAACTAGTACATCATAAACAGTAATTTATTTTCTCACACTGGTAATATATGTTAATTACATATATTAGAAAAATCATAAAATAGTGATGTATAGAAGCAATAAGATAAAAACTATACCTATTTAAAGTGTTAATGGATTTATCTGTAATTTTCCTGTTTATTTTTAGACTCAAGCCTCACTTATTTTCCTTCATCAGTAAAAATTTTAAACAGTATTTTTTATAATTCCTTTGATAATTTAATATTTAGACAATTGGTTAGTCATGACTTCTAGAAAACAACATTAACCAAAGTTTCTGCAAGAAAGTTTTAAAATTTATTAGCAGCTGTACCAGTTGAAATTAATGTGGTTTCTTTTTCTTCTTTCTTCTTTTTTTTAATAAGTGACTTATCTATTTTTAACCTGTTTTCTCCAAAGCTTAGATCAACTCTCATAGTAACAATTTCTCCTTTAAGGATAATTAACAGTATAGAAGTGAGGCAGCTGTGGGAGTCTGCAGTATGAAGCAAGATAGCAAACTTTTCTGGCATTTAGCCAAGTGTGTCATTTGGGCGTTCTGTATTAGAGATACCTGTCACAGAGTTGATCATATTTGTACCTTTATCCTTCTTCCTTCCATATCTTGTTATCAGGTACTACTCTTTCTTGCTAATGTCTCTTACATGTATTTCCTTTTACTTTACCATCGCTACCATTCTGATTTAGGCCAGATCTGGTCTCCCCAGTGACTCACAATTCAACCCGAACCTTGTGTCTGTTACTACCATTCTCCTGCCACTTTAGGCAATCCCAAAGTCTTATACTCAGAATTCTCTTTAGGACTCAACTCAAACCCACTGCTTTAATGACATCTCTTAGTTTTTGCTGTTGTGAGTTATGTATATCAGGAGAACTCAGACCTTTTGATTTCATGGATTACTAAATTATAGGAAAATTGAGGGAGGGGCCTGGAGAGAGACAGAATCATTAGTGGATAACTTATTTTGCTAGTTAAGATGAGAAAAAAACCCTGTTAAGATCCACTTTTATTAAAGAAAAGACAGTCTGATATCAAAGTAAGAAGGAAAACCTTGGAAGAATAAAAGAACAGTCTGAAATTTTATAAGGAAAGTTTACTCCATTAATCTAATAGGTTAATTTTAATCCTTGCCCTTAAACCTTTTTAGTCATATGTTGCAATAATAAGTAGTTATTTGCTTGTGGCTGTTTCTCTGAATAGGCTATAAATCTGAATTTTAGATTTCAATTTTTCATACCCTGTGACACTAGCAAAATGCCTTGCCTAGAGTAGTTCCATAAGTGTTGAGTAGAAGCAAATTAATAGAAATAGCTAAATTTAGAAACTTATCCTCTGGGATTCAGATTTATTGCTTGGGCTTAGTTAGAGTGTTTGACTTTTAGACTGACTTCTTTTATTTTATTTTTTTTAAGATTTTTAAAAATCTTATTTTTTTAAGATTTATTTATTTTCGGCTGCGTTGGATCTTTCGTTGCTGTGAGCAGGGGCTACTCTTCATTATAGTGCGCGGCTTCTCATTGCGGTGGCTTCTCTTGTTGCAGAGTACGGGCTCTAGGCACGCGGGCTTTAGTAGTTTTGGCATGCAGGCTCAGTAGTTGTGGCGCACGGGCTTAGTTGCTCTGCGGCATGTTGGAGCATCTACATGTAGTCACATCTAGCTTTCGGCAGCTGATAGACAAATAACTGATTAACACTTTTTATCTAGGGGTCTGATATAGAGATGGTGAATTCTGAACATGGTGCAGCCAATGACAGCTGTGAGCTCACCCCAGAATGTTCATCTTTATCACAAGAGGAGCTACAAGTATTGCAGTTAGAGCAGGGAGGTAAGTTTAAAGAAGTCTGATTTTTCTTTTTTTCTTAAATTTTATTTATTTATTTATTTATTTATTTATTTATGGCTGTGTTGGGTCATAGTTTCTGTGTGAGGGCTTTCTCTAGTTGCGGCAAGTGGGGGCCACTCTTCATCGCGGTGCGCGGGCCTGTCACTATCGCGGCCTCTCTTGTTGCGGAGCACAGGCTCCAGACGCGCAGGCTCAGTAATTGTGGCTCACGGGCCCAGTTGCTCCGCGGCATGTGGGATCTTCCCAGACCAGGGCTCGAACCCGTGTCCCCTGCATTGGCAGGTGGATTCTCAACCACTGCGCCACCAGGGAAGCCCCCTCTTTTTTTTTTAATAGGATATGTGAGCAACATTATGAATCTTGCCTTCTTTCTAGGTGGGCAGCCTTTCTGGCTAGTCTAAATCATCAAGTCACACTGAAAGACTAGAATTTTCGTGTGGATTAGGTGGGCAGGCCTAAAGAACCCAGTGGCACCAAATTGCCCAGGGGATTTGTTTGTTTGTAGCTATAGTACATACTTGGGCCTCCATATGACTCTTTGATACTGCTAGTGTAAACAGTGACTAAATATTTTTAACCTTGATTAAGACTAGTGATATACAAAATTATTTATTCACACAAAGGATTTACTAAACTCTTCTCCAGTTATCACACTTCAGAGTACCTTTGGTTGTAGGTGGTAAATGGCATTTAACTACTGTATTGCATTGATGTTATATATTCTTCTGTGGGATTTGATGCCCATATTAATTATATAGAGGATTAAGAAACCCAAATAATTAATACATCTTCATATTTAAAAATTACTTCTTAAATTTTCTTTTAAAAATTGCATTAAAACGTAAACAGAAGATTTCTCCATCAGGAGAATAAAGTGTATGTGTCAAGGCCAGAAATATAAAGGATTATAACTGTTAATCTTGTTTTCAGCTTATGTGTTGATTGCTATTCTCATTTGAACAGTGATTCTCATCTTTCATGGGTCAGAGATCTCTTTGAGAATCTGAAAGCTGTGGATGGTCTCTCCCAAGAAATGCATGTATTTAGATACGTAAAAAAAAATTTACATACTTCCTCAGGCGTCCTTGGACCCAAGTCCACCTTCGTTGAGGAGTCTTATCTCCAAATTAATATTCTGTTAGGAGCCATATAACACACACAAGTGATGTTTGGGTGTTTTTCCCTTTGTTATTTTGGAGGGGTTAAATTACGTGAGAAATACACATTTATGATAGAAAAACAAATGATGAGCAAAAAAAATCAAAGCCATCTATAATTCTTTTTATCTGGAGGTAACATTATACCAACAATGCATATACTTTGTTATGCATAAAACCTGATGCTTATTGTATACCGTTTTAATATTTTTAGCTTCTATTAACATTTTATAGCCTTTTTCATTAAAAATATGACATTATAAACTCTAATTTGTACATTGTTTTTTGAGAGTTTCTTATAAAATATATCTGCATCTGCTATGGTGACATTATCTTGTTTTTCTGTGTTCTTTTGAGGCCTTGTTTTTTATAGTCTATTTTTTATTGTAAAGATTTGTAATTTGAAGCCATAGTTTTGATTCTTGTGTTACTAGGCATTGACAGTCTTTAGAATAGTGGTATGTTTAAGAATTATGAATAAACTAAGAATTCAGGAAATGTGCCGTCAGTTATCTGAGAATCAGTTTTCCATATTAACAGGTTTTTACAAACACCTTGGCTTAAGTACTTTGGAATTGTAATGTAGAGATTGTTTATTTAGGGATTATGGTCTTTAGTAGATTTTTAAATGAGTTCAGTTCAGTACCTAAAATTATCCCCTGACAATTTCAAATAGTTATATTTGAAATACAGCGATCTTTTTAGTAACAATAGAGTGTTATAATTACATGTGGCATTTCATTAAATCCACTTTAAAAATTAGGAATAGATTTTATCTGCCTATATTATAATATATGCAGACCAAAAAAAAAAAAAGTCGATGAAGTGCAATTAAATTGATCTTTGCTTTATGTCAGAGAGCAGCCAGAATGGCGCAGTGTTAATGGGAGGAACTACTTATCCAGCTTTGGAGGAAATGAAGTCAGCACTTGAGGTAACCTTGTGTTTTACTATGTGGATATATGATAAACAGTATTTATTAGAGAATACTAATTAAAGCTTCCATTTCTATTTGTGCGTTCTGTTCCTGTTTGAATTATAAATATCTTGTGTTGAAAAATTTGGGATTCTGCAGGTTGGTCAGTTTTAAGATTAAAGTTAGCTTCCATTTAACTCCTAATTAAGTGAGCTATCTTTTAATTTAGAAAAGCGATTTCTTGGTAATGTGTTAAAGATCTATTCATTTCACCTCTAATATTTTCTTTGGAAATATGTTGCTTTCTTGAATTATATTGAGAAATTAAGGGTTCATATCTAAAATGAAGGTTAGTTTTAAAATTTGAGAACAGACTTTGTCCTTTGGCATTTTACTTGACTTCCAGATAAAACTAGATAGCTGGATGAGCTTTATATTACATAGCTTTTGAAGTTTATCAGGAAAATTTAATCAGTCTTTTATGGGCTCCCTGACCACAGAGTTATGCCCAAATAAACCTGTAGAACTGGTGAGAAACAAATCCTCTCCTTTTTGTGGACATTGGGTTGGAAAGGTGGGTTTGTTTCTCAGCTTCTGCAGCCCACGAATGAATGGGAGACAGCAGTTTGATTTAATTCTGAAAGAGAGAGTTGCCAACAGGTTTGATGGTATTTTCAGCCTGAAAGATAAGCCTACTATTTGTTTTTGTTTTTGTTTTTGGGCTGTGCCACACGGCTTGTGAGATCCTAGTTCCCTGACCAGGGATTGAACCCAAGCCCCTGGCAGTGAACGTGCAGAGACCTAACCACTGGACTGCCAGGGAATTCCCTAGGATGAACCTACTATTGCGTAATCCTTTCCTGTTGGGCAGGACTTATTTTAAACCCAATCACCATACTACTTAAGTACCATTATATACTTTGAACTGCCTAGAAAATATAAGGCCCATAAATAATTGTTGAATTTGTCTCTAAAATTATTATTCTTCAGGGAGAGGAAGAAAAGTTACCTGATGACAATCTCTATTTTGGAACTGTCAGTGATGATTCTGATATTGTTACACTTGAGCCACCTAAGTTAGAAGAAACTGGGAATCAAGAAGAAACAATAATTGTTAAAGAAGCAGAGAGTCCAGAAGACTTTAACATGGGCTCTTCCTCTAGCAGCCAGTATACGTTTTGTCAGCCAGAAACTGGTAAGAACTACATAACGGATACGCCGATAGGAGACTTAGGACTCTTGTGACCATATTTTATATAATGGCTTGTTTTCTGACCCTGAATTTCAAGTTTTGAATATGTTTGGGTAAAACTCGTGAAAATTTTTTGTAAAATCTACTCTTGTATCTAGTGTTTTCCTAGACCTAGGGCCTAGAGCACAGTAGTCCAATAAATACCATCTTTTATCATTGAAAGAAGAGAAAAAATAGCTTCAAGGAGATCTGTTAATGTCTCAAACACTCCAAAATGCATTTGACAATTTTTAGGTCTTTAGGAGTGGGAGATTGAGCCATTATACCTAAAAAAGTAGGACAGTGTTAATAAGATTTTTAGTTACAGTGGTACAAATTTTATATTATAGAAATAGTGAAAGAAACTTTTTATTGAAGCCTTCCAGATCCATTTAATTATTAGTCAGTCAACAAACATTTATTGTGTGCTACCATGTGCCAAACAGGGTTTAAGGAACTGGCAAAACAGCAGCATCCTAAAGCCCCTGAACTTTGGATCTTTCACTTTAGATTGAGTTATGAAAATGTACCTATTGTAAGTCACATTCTTAATGCAGTGAATGCCTATTGTTCAGACAGAATCATTTGGAGGTAAAATGTGAGTTACTGAGCTAATTCCCTCTACAATTCTTTGGCTCAGTTTTAGGGACATATATAACATCTTTCAAGGTAATATAAATATTTAGACACAAAGTGACAGAAAATCTAAGAAAGAAATCTATAATTAACCCACGGTTTTTAACCCCCAATTATAATTTAGGGTGAATTATGTGAGAGATACCTGGGACATTGCTAGTGATAATAAGAGTTTCCTAATTTGATGCAAAAACAGGAACGTGTAGTATTTATTTCAGATCATTTTCTTAGATTTTACCATTCTTTGTTTAATTTGCCAGAGTCAGACAGTGGAATTTTTCTTATTCTAATTTGAGCTAATAAAATTCAAGTAGAGGTTAAACCAGAAGCTGGTTTAATTTAAAAATATTTGTGGGCCAGAATGTGTAGTCAAATTGAAGACAGGAGCATTGCGGAAGAGTCCAAGCAGACATTTAAGAAATGATGCCACACACTGTTGATTTTTTTTCCAGGAACTTCAGTACTTCAGAGCACATTAATCTAGTTTTTAATTTCCTTTCTGAACTTGGACTTCTTGGGAATTTTACAGATTCAGTTAAGCAGAGTATTTTTTTAGGTGTATTTTTATCCGTTGCTGTCCCTCCCAAGGGAATTAATTATTTCAATAAAGAAAATGTTAAAAAATAATCAAAAATGATTTTGGACTATGTTGAAAATAGTATATATACATCAATTATCAAGAGTTTTTGTTCTCTTCCCTTAGCCCGTATTTTTCTTGGTTGGTTAATTTCCTGCTACCTATTTCTTCTTATTATTTTTTTTCCTTTCCCTTTCTTCTCCATCTTTATAGGATTTCAACTTCATTTTTTTCTTTTTATAAATTAGATTCTATGGCAATAGTCTTTTTGTTGATTTAAGAACATTTCCCACTCCCTCCATATGACCCTCTCCTCCCCTAAGGAACCAGAGTTGGTAGCTGTAGAAAAGTTTGTATTGTGTATATATATATATATTTTTTTTTTTTGTATATATGTTTTTTAAAAAGGCATGATTATTAGATTTTGATGGAGTACAAGTGATAATGTTAAGTGATAATTAAAACAAGTGTTTTTCAATTCTCTTTTTCCTTTTTATTCTTTATAATAAAGCTTTATACATCTTTTTTCCTGTTTATTCACAAAAGAAAGGTGGTGGGAGAAGCTGTGGAAGATTCCTGAATGCATAAGGGGATGGGATGATCAGCTGAAACACCATGTTCCTAGCCAACTCGCTTTCCAAGGTGGTGTGACTAAATCTGATCAGCTTTTCTAGAGCTGAGTGTGCCTAGTCACATTTACAATTTACTTTTAGTGCTTTGAAGATATCTGTTGTAATCTGTGATACTCTGAACAGGTGTTCAAAATTGATCTTGTAATAAAGCTGGCTAAGCTTATTGCATGCCTTTGCATTGCTTGCATCTTGGACTGTGTGCCAAATTATGCTTTAAAAGAAGTTTAAAAATCAAAGTATTTCAGCTATCATACGTATGGGTTAAAAAAGATGGAAGCATTAGATAAGGATGCGAATTTGTTCATGTGGGTTAGGCTGGTTTGTTTACTTAGACTGTATAATGAAGGCAATAAGTTAATGTAGAATTGAAAATTTAAGAAATTTTGACAAATGGTTTGTTTTTATATTTACCCATCTTAATAATGTCAGAAAGTCTGACTTAAGTACTCCAGCCATGATCATGAATGCCTTTGTATTATGTAATGCTTTGTTTAAGTCTTCCTTTCTTTCTCTTTTTCCAAGAAATGTAACCTCACAGCTGAGGCGACGACATCTTGGAAAAACTAGTGATCAAGAATAACCAGATAAACATGATGGGCATAAGGGTTGTGACCAAAAGATCTCTCAGTGGCATCTATATCACTAAATATTAGGAATATTCATTCATTCAGTAGTGCCTTCTGTCTTTGTGTTTGTTGTTGTAAGTGTGAAAGTTAACTGAATTCTCTGTGATGCATCTTTTAGAAGTATTGTCTAACCTAAGTCACCAGCTTTGCTGTGGCATGGATACCCTGTCTTCTGAAGAACTGTTCTGCTTTTTCGAAGCATGAATGTTTGTTGTTTTGGAGCTCTTTGTATCAAATTCATGTTCACATTTTATCCTTACTTTTAGTGCTTTTTTTTTTCTTCTCTCTGGCCTATGGAAATTATTACTGAGTCATCTAATCTTCTGTGTCAGCATATAGTTTATTGATATATGGAACAATGTTAAGAAATTATACACTTGAAAAAGCTGAAGATGGTTTTTTCCAATGAATATGCTTCTAGTCCTTGAGATTTCTTGTGGAATTTTTTTCCCAATTTGTTGTTCTTTATTATTCTTTTCATAAAGGAGCAGCACAAGACTAGTCCTTAAATATCGGAGATAGCTGTTGTGTCACTTCCTCATGCTGACATATTTACTAGAGGGTAAAATTAATAACCTTCTAGTAAGAGTGGCAGTCGAAGGGAAGGGCTCATCTGACTTCTGGAAACCTGTGTTAAACTATAGTGCTTTGAACCTTGATTTTGGGCCCATAGGATGGAAACAAAACTAGGGACTAGTACACTCAAGGAAACTTTTGGTAGTTGTTGTCTTTTTTAAGTCTCAGGAACTGCTTATATACTTCCCTCTGTTCCTTAAACAGTTGAGCTTAAATTACCTCTATTTGAAATTAAATGAAGAGATAGAGGGTTTTTTTTTTCCCTTCCAGAAATAGTATTTGTTTGTGGCTCTAATAGCAGTGAAATTTAATAGGCTATGAGAATGATTGTTCTAATGGTGTAAACTATAAGGGAAGTTAAAAAAAAAACAAACCAAAACCAGACCCTCAAAGGCACAGAATATAGTTAACAGTTTCTTATGTATCGCAGTTGAAATCTTTGGCTTTATGTTGATAAACTTGAAAACTTGAGTTTTTGTTTCTATTGTGTTGTTTTTGTTCTTGGCTGTCGTATGTAAAAAGGCATGTAGGGATGGCATTCTAAATCATATTTACTGGGAAGGCTTTTCTAAAATATTTAATATTTATCTACATTTTTCTTTTTAAAATAGTATTTTCATCTCAGCCTAGCGATGACGAATCAAGTAGTGATGAAACCAGTCATCAGCCCAGTCCGGCCTTTAGACGACGCCGTGCTAGGAAGAAGACTGTTTCTAGTTCAGAATCTGAAGAAAGGTTACTTGCTGAACAAGAAACTGAACCTTCTAAGGATCCGTGTAAACGTCAATTCAATAGTGGTCTCAATAAGTGTGTTATACTTGCTTTGGTGATTGCAATCAGCATGGGATTTGGACATTTCTATGGTAAGTATTTGAAAATTTGTTGTATATAAACTGGTGGTGAAGAGTGAGGAATTCTGGGATCTGTTTTCTGTGTCTTCCTTAAAATATATGACCTTGGAAAGCTTGTATGTGTTTGAGCCTTGGTTTGCTCATGTGGAAACTGGGGATAGTGTTGCCTCACAAAGCTGTTTGTTTGCACTGAAATGAGTCAGTATTTAAGAAATGTAAGGATTGCTCATATATATATTTATTTAAAGAAAATATTGGAAGATTAAAAATCTGAAATGCTTACGAGGCAAATCATTTTAATTTAGAATCACAGTTAAACTAGCTTTAACTGTGACTTTATTAGGAGGATTATTTAAATTCCACTTGAAATAGTTACATATGAAATGTCACAATAATAGGTGCTCATTACTTCTACTTTTGGGTTTCATGAAAGCATTATATTTTGTGACCGTTGTAACGTCCATGATTCACATGACTTAAGAATTTATTTGTTTTATACTTTGCTCACTATTATGCTTGTTAGTGTTTATTTACATTGATTATTATTAATTAATATTAATTAATTATTGATTAATAATTTTCTTAATGCAAAGCGTTTAAAAGTATCCTGGGTGAAAAGAGGAAGGAATTCCATGTGGTGTTATTTTTCTTTTGGGAGCCTAACCATTGAGTCTTATTTAAGGTATATATTTGTACAAAGATAAGACTGAGAACTGAACATTCATTCTTTTTGCTTTATTAGAATTTTGCAGAAGACACTTTAAACAAATGTCTTAGATCTTGTCAACTTCACAAATTTCAGTTTGCCTTGTATTAACTACTTTTAGGATTTTTGCCTACATAATCCACAGTTTAGCTTTCTGGGTAAATCTGGTTTTGCTAGTTCCTTCCAACAATGTGTTCCTTAAGATTGAAGAATTATATGTTCCCTTTGTTGATTTGTGGAAAAGATATATTATTCAATATAGTGTAATGTTAGAAGAAACTTAGTGAAGACAATCAATTCTTATTTAAAGTCAGAGTCAGTAAAATGTGTTTCTTCTTGTATTTAACTTTATATTAATAAAAATAAGTATTTAGACTCCTGGTGGATGTCTGCTTGAATTTAATACTGGGATCCTGTAATTTGTATCCTCCCTTGAAGTTTGTTGTAATGAGATTTGACTTGAAATATATACTTAACTTGTTTATTATCTAGCTGGAGCAAATATATGAATATGTTTTTTTGAGCATGGTTTTTTCCCCTTGCAGGTAAACATGGAGGTAACAAAGGAGAAGGTCTTACTTTAATCTTCTTTTCTTACTAAAAAAAAAATTGGACAGTGATTTAATGTTAATCCACATTGCATTAAAACCCTACAAATTGCATGACCTTTAAATATTTTGTAGAAAGATCAATGTAGGAGTGCTTTCAAAGTTGAGAAATTATTGCCCTGTTATTTAAGAATTTTGGTTACTTGTAAAATTTACTTTATTAATTATATTTAATAAATATTTTCCTGTAGTATTTCAAATTAGCTTTTTAGAATAGGAACAGCCTTCATAATAATAGGTCCATATAGTAATATGATTGGCTCAGGGAACATAAAAAAACTTAACCTGAATGATAGCTTTTCAAGGTCACTTTTAAAGGACATCACATTTTTTTTTCTTAATTGTGGCACCGATCTCAATACTTTTAGAGCTCTTTTGAGTTGATTTTAGAGCCAGCTTGAATTTCCCAGGCACTGTGAAGTCAGTCATTGCACTCCATAATCAGTCATTTGCTTTATAACCATTTACCAAGAACTACTAAGTTAATCACGCAGAACATTCACCAACCTTGGTGATATAAATTTGGAGTGTCAGATCTATCTTGGAAGGAAGAGAGAACTAGAAGGACTGAGGATAGTAAAAGAATGTACTATAGGTATTTGGCACTGCTTCAGGTCCTGAAAGTGCTTACAAACATTTTTTAAAAAATCTTGATGAAGCACCTATCTTATTCTTTCTTTTACCTGTAGACTATCCATATTCTAAATCAACCGCGGAGTTCAGTTGATTTGGTTTCCTCATGGAGTTGCTTTAAGTATAGGCTGTACTGCTTTTCAGCAGACAGTATAACAATATAACTAGGTGCTAAGTTATGAAGCACAGACAAGAATCATAGCTCAAACTATGACACTGAGTCACCCTAGAGATGGTAGGATTTAAGTTGGGTCTGGACTTACACTAGGTGGAAGGAAAGTAGAACATTCTAGCAGTGGAGAACCTGATAATCTGGAAGTAAACTTGCTAGGTTTGGGAGCACTGGAAAGACTGGCAGGATTATAGCAGAATAGATATTTAGAGATAATTGAAAATAGGTTGGAATATGTGGGATGCTATTAATTGTAAAACATCTTGGAATCCGAGTAGGAGAGTTTGATTTATAGAGTGAACTGAGAGCAGTAATTTTAGAGGAAAAGTGCAGGAAGATAAATAGTGTGGGAAAAATTAGAACAGTTAACTAGAAGGTTTTGTAATTCAGGTATTCAGTGATCAGGACCTTGACAGTTCTCGTGATGGTGGGGATGGAGAGAAGGTTGGTGAAATAAGGGACACTGAAGTAACAATGAATAACAGAACTTTGAGCCTGGATGCTTGAGATATTGGTGGTTTACTTTTTAAATTCCAAGAAGTGTGTTAGCTGCTTTACTTTTGGCGTTGGGGGAGTTAGAGGGGAAGAGTTTTGCTAGATGAGAGAGTTAATAGATGGTGGGCACAGTTCGGTTTGTTTTTACCCAACTTTATTTTAGAATAAATTAGGGCAGGTGCTGAAGTTCAGTTTTTTGTTTCTGTTTTTTAAATGAAGACACCCCCAAAATTGTGCCTAGCAGGCAGCTGGATATATTGGCTGCAAGCTCTGGTGAGATTGAGACTCTTCACCTGTAGAAGAGAAGTCTTACAGCAGTGGTAGCAAAAACTGACAGTGGGTTAATGTGATTAAGGTAGGCAGATTTGTGGATATAACCAGAAGGCCTTACACCCTGGGTTGTAACACTTCATAGTTAGGCAGCTGAAGATGTAGAGGGGAAAAAAAACCTAATTGTTTGTGAGATTGATTGATAAAGGGCACATTGATAGTCATCAAACATATGCTATGTACTGGTACTGCAAACTCAGATCTCAACACATAGTTTTAAGTTATTTTCCAGTGGCCAAAGGAATTCATTCTGTTAGCAGTTTGAAAAAAAGAAGTTTTCAATTGCCTTGGGAACTATAGATAAATTTATTTCGATATTTCAAAAAATCTGAGATTCTTTTGAGTAATATTGAAACAAATTTGCCATGCAAATTTGTGATTTTTTTTTTTTTTTTGAGAAGTGAATTCTAACAATATCATAGCTGTTAACTGGTAACAGTTGTCTGTAATTTGGCAGAAGTTTTCTCTTTAGTGGTTTTCAAGATGTACTGAAGAAATAAGTTAATTTTTCAGAAATCAATTAACTATTAATTATTATATTCTTTCATTACAAAATTCTGTGATGTCTTTTACGTAATGGTATGCCACTCAGTAGATGTAATATTATGGTTGCCAAATGCATTTTGCCTTCTTCTTGATTTAGTGTTGTTTTTTTTCTCATGCATGAAGCATGTAGCAGCATGTGAACAGCATGTCTTGACAAATTAACATTTTGATTTTTAGGGTGAAAATATAGAGCATCCTGGTTAATTTACGATTTCTTTATTACTGGGATAGGGATGGTGATACTCCAGTACAGACCTAACTAATGCAGAGTTCTTAAAAGATCTGGCTTTGAGAATGGTGGGTAATCATAGTTAGCCAATTATTTTTCTTGCTATTCTTTTTGGGCTTGTGCTATATCATTTAGGCAAAATACAGTGAGAAAAAATAGACATCTTCATTTTTCCTTAGTTACTTATAACCTGTGAATAGACTCCATGGTTTGTTCCCTTCTCTGTTGAAGTGGGGAATGCAACACTTTATGTACCTCAGAGAGCCCTTAAATACAACAGTAAGACAGAAACATTACATAAATTTTTTTGTTTGGTAAGGTAATATGGTCTGGCTTGTTTTAATCAAAAGGATAGTGAACTGCTTAAATATCCCTGGTGTATGCTAAATAAAGTAAAAAATATATTAACCTACTTGGCCTGATTTATAAATTAACATCCATATACCACCATTTGATGAATGACACTGTAAGATTTTACTTATTCCTTCTTTGTTTATATAATCAGAATTTTTATAGAACTGTGAAATGATATTTTGAAGAAAATGATCCTGCCTGGATTAAGCAGTTAAATATATGCAAAGTAAATGTTGTATTGTATGTTTAAAAATATTGGTAATCATGACATTTATGTTATATATCCCTAATAAAAATTTTTATTTTTAGGCACAATTCAGATTCAGAAGCGTCAACAGTTAGTCAGAAAGATACATGAAGATGAATTGAATGATATGAAGGATTATCTTTCCCAGTGTCAACAGGAACAAGGGTCGTTTATAGATTTTAAGGTATGTACTAGAAATAAAATTTTAAAATTGTGTTAGCCAATAATTATGCTATTCAGAGACAACTACAGTGCAGATTAGTAAATCAGTAATAATATTGGTAATTATTGATTGAGTACTTACTGTGTCCTGGGCACTGTTGTACCTCACATACAGTATTTCTCTTATTTCTCACCACATCCCAGTGAATTAAGCAAGTATTAATTTCATTTTATGGATGGGAAAGAGGCTCAAAAAAGTTAAGTAACTTTCCCAAGTCTAGCAGCCAGCAGAGCTGAATTTAATTCTGTTTATCTGACTCCAAAGATGTTATTCCTAATCACTATATTATAGTTAACATTATTTTAATTGATATTATCTATGAAACATTATTATTATTAACATTATTTTTATAGAGCCAAGCAAAACATTTTCATTCAGTGAGAGAGAAAGAGGAGAGTTTGTAGCTTCTCTAGGAGCCACCCTTGATCAAGGGAAATGATCAGCCAGTCCTTTTTCTCTGGTTTCATGTCAGTTATGAAGAAAGAGAAAGCATGTTAGACTTTCATACCTGAAATTCACCTGGCTCCAACAGGACTGTGCTGTCTATTCTGGGTTTATGAGGATTAGCAAAATACCTGGTCTCCTCTCTAGTTCTTGCCTAGGAAGGGTGTAGGGATTACAGATAAACTCAGGGTAGAAAGGTAAACTGTTCCTTTTTCCTTCCATTTCCCTAAATTTCCTTCACAGTTTATGTATATATTCTTTATAGGGTTATGATTGTATTTCTTTGGAAGACAGAATCCCACTTAACATCTGAATTATATCTTTCAGGGAGGGACTACTGAAGTTAACTGTAAATAGTGTAGTTTTCCCTGCCTTGAGCAGAGGATGTTATAAAAAAGCAGCCATTTTCTTCTTAACATCATGGTTTCTGGTTCCATAGAATGATGTTGGCTCTAAGGAGACTCGCCCTGCATAGATATTTGCTGAGTCAGTTCTTGCAGACCTCTTGTCTCCAGCTGTTAAATGTAGTTTGGATTTTGAAGATCATCATGGAAGACCTGTCCAGGATCTGCTTAGTCACTTGATTCAAGATTTTAGAGTTTACTGGATACAGAATATTGTACCCTGCAGTCATTCTGTGGTGCTCCCCATGCTTGTGCATTTAAAGATAATGTTACATTAGTCTGTTCTACTCCATAGTTCACTTAAAAAAAAATTATTGAAGTATAGTTGATTTACAGTATTATATTAGTATCAGGTGTACAGCATAGTAATTCATGCTAATTGATAGTAATTCATAGATTATACTCCATTAAAAGTTATTACAAGATAATGGCTGTAATTCCCTGTGCTGTAGGATATATCCTTGTTGCTTATCTATTTTATACATAGTAGTAGTTTGTATCTCTTAATCCCATATCCCTAATGTGCCCCTTCCCCTTCCCTCTCTTCACTGGTAACCACTAGTTTGTTTTCTATATCTGTCTGTTTCTGTCTTGCTATATACATTTGTTTGTATTATTTTTTAGATTCCACAATAAGTGATATCATACAGTATTTGTTTTTCTCTGACTTACTTCAGTAAGCATAATATTCTCCAAAGTCCATTTCTGTTGGGTAGATGAAACTTGTTTTCTCTCACTCAGGGAGAGCAGATGAAATGACTGTAAGGAAATTTTAAATTTTAATTTGTTCTTCGAAGATTAATGAGCCAGACAGTGAAACATCCATTTCAGATATTTATTTTTCAAGTGGAAAATATCATCATTCAAAGGATTTTTTTTTCTTTTTTGTCTCTGTAAATCAGATATTTTTCTGGTCTGATTCAAAGGGAATAGTCATAATATTTGTAGTAAAATAAGCAAAGTTGAAGTATCATTTTGCTGATTTATGAAGATATTTTAACTGACTGGATAGTGCTATAACCATTAACTGACTGGATAGTGCTATAACCATTAACCTGTTTAAGCATATTGTTTAATTTCTTGCTGTTTTGATGAAAGTTTGTTACTAATACATGCATTGAAAGAAAGATCATTCAAGGCTACCTAGCACTGCAGCAAAATTCTCTAAACCTGACTGGACATAATTTCTCAGCAAGAATGTTGACGTCAGAGTTATATTGCTAATCTGGTTACAGTCTCTTCAGAAAATTATTTGAAATTGGAGAAATTAGTTGTAAATGTTACCAAGATTCAGTGTGTTCTGTAAAGTATGGGAGAACTTGTATGACTTATCTGAACTTAGAGATGTTAATTTGCATAGGACCAAGATCTTTCAAATAGGACTAAGATTATTGAAATTTTTTTCCTTCAAAGAGTGCAATGAGTATAAACAGAACTTTGTGAAGCCTGAAGTCATCTCTAGCTGTAATTTTACTTTTTATAAAAGATAATCGCTCTCACCCAAGGATCAGAGAACCTTTAGTCCTTCCTACATTCTCTCTAGGAGCTTTCTCAGGAGAGATTGGAGTCCTGTAGTCAAAAGATAGAAGGCTGTCTTCTTCCAGTGTGCTATGTTTTTATCTTGATGAAGCTCTTTGCTGTGCATTTTCCTGCATATGAACCTTGTATTTTCCAGTTTTCATATATTGAAAAAACTACATAAAGGATAGTCTCTGCAGAAATAGACACTGAACATTTATCGAGTATTTGTTGTATCTTAAAGATTTAAATTCAGCCTTTAAAGCTCTTGACATTTTTCTTTCTTATCTTTCAAAAAAATTTAGTCATTGAAAGAAAACCTTGCAAGGTGTTGGACTCATACTGAAGCAGAGAAAATGTCCTTTGAAACTCAGAAAAAGAACCTTGATACAGAAAATCAGTATCTAAGAATATCTCTGGAGAAGGAAGAAAAAGCCTTATCTTCATTACAGGAAGAGTTAAGGAAACTAAGAGAACAGATTAGGATATTGGAAGATAAAGGGACAAGTGCTGACTTAGTTACAGAAAATCAGAAACTTAAGCAGCATTTGGAAGAAGAAAAGCTGAAAACACAAAGCTTCCTTAATCAAAAGGAGACTCTGTTGGCAGAAGCAAAGATGCTAAGGAGGGAACTGGAAAGAGAACAACTAATAACCATGGCTTTAAGGGTGGAACTCCAGCAGCTAAGCTCTAGTCAGTCATATAGCAACCCAGACTCTCCCAGTGTAGTGACTGAAAACAAGGAAATAGAAGTGTTACGGGAAAGACTCACTGAGCTGGAGCGCAAGCTAAACTTTGAACAGCAGCGTTCTGACTTGTGGGAAAGACTGTATGTTGAAGCAAAAGATCAAAATGGAAAACAAGAAACTGATGGAAAAAAGAAAGGGAACAGAGGAAACCACAGAGCTAAAAATAAGTCAAAGGAAACATTTTTGGGTTCTGTTAAGGAAACATTTGATGCCATGAAGAATTCTACCAAGGAGTTTGTGAGGCATCATAAAGAAAAAATTAAACAGGCTAAAGAAGCTGTAAAAGAAAATCTGAAAAAATTCTCAGATTCAGTTAAATCCACTTTCAGGCATTTCAAAGATACCACCAAGAATATCTTTGATGAAAAAGGCAATAAAAGATTTGGTGCTACAAAAGAAGCAGCAGCTAAAAAACCAACAACAGTTTTTAGTGAATATTTATATCCACAGTATAAGGCACATACACAAAACCAGAATAGTAGAGGCCCTACTACGCAAAGAGAGAGAAGGAAAGAAAAGCCTCATTTTGAAGAATTTGGAAAAAATACAAATTCACAGAAATGCAGTGCTGAGCATGACTGTGGTGAAAATTACAATTCTTTCAGAAAGGCTTGTTCTGGTGTATTTGAATGTGCTCAACAGGAATCCATTAACCTTTTTAATGTTAAAACGTTGAATCCTGTAAGGATAGATGAATTTAGACAGTTAATTGAAAGGTATTTATTAGAAAAACTGGATAGTTTTCATCATTGGAAAGAACTTGATCACTTCATCAATAAGTTTTTCCTAAATGGTGTCTTTATACATGATCAGAAGCTCTTCACTGACTTTGTTAATGATGTTAAAGATTATCTTAAAGACATGAAGGAGTATCAAGTAGATAATGATGGAGTATTTGAGAAGTTGGATGGATATATGTATAGACACTTCTTTGGTCACACCTTTTCCCCTCCGTATGGACCCAGGTCGGTTTACATAGCACCATGTTATTATTATAATAGTTTTTAAAATTTATATTGGATAGCATTTTTATCATTTGATAAATTTCTTAGAATGTTACTACAGTTCACCTGTAAACAACGTGGGGGTTAATCTGCATATGACCTGTAGTCGGACCCTCTGTATCTGCAATTCCTCTGCATCTGTGGATTCAACCAACCACAGACCATGTAGTACTGAAGTATTTACTATTGAAAGATATCCATGTGTAAGTAGACCCACGCAGTTCAAACCCACGTTGTTCAAGGGTCAGCTGTATTTGTAAAAGTACTTCTTGTAAACAAAAGTACTATTTGTAAAAGTACTTTATTGCCTGAGAATTTAGGATAAATTAAATGATAAAATTTTAAGTTAAAATCTATTACAAACTGAAAATTTCATATAATCAATTTGACTTGAGCAAATGGTTTAATTTCTATCTTAAAAAATCAGTTAAGGATATATAATCCTATTTTAGCCTATTTTGTTTCTTTTCATTATACTTTATGAAAAGATAATCACTTTAAGTGAAATTATTTTCCTTTAATTTTTTATTTACTCACTTTGGGAAGCTAGGAAGAAAAATACAAATTTCACTTTGAAATCAGAATAACGATTCAGGTGTCTCACTTACTTTCATTTGTCTATTCCATTTACCAACTAAATTATGATATCTAATACATTTATTACAGAATTATTGTTGATAAAGGTAGAGGCATGATCAAAGTGGCAAACTTAGCAAGCCAAAAGTTCTAATGTGTGTGCTTTATATATAACCTCTAAAAGTAATATTGTATCCATTGCATATCAGTTTTCTGTTCTGTAACATGAAACTCACCTAATCTTCAAATGTTAGCTTTATTTTTTTACCTTTTAGAAAGGTAACTAACTTTGAGATAGTTTTATATATATATCTTTTTGAGTAAATGTAATGTGTCTATAAAATAATGAGACTGATTTTGGTGTCTTTAGTCATTAAATACATATCTAGTGCAAAGTACTGTGAGGCTGCCCTGAGGAAACAAATGAAAAATTCTTGCTGTCAAAGAGCTCACAAGCTTTTGGAGAATTAGGTCAGTACAAGGAATGCAGTGGAGGTATGGAGGCATATGTATATGGTGGCCTCAGTCTGGAGATGTTTGGGAAGGCTTCATAAGTGAGATGGCCTTTGAACTGAACTTTTTAACAGACTTTTGAAGGAGAAGTGAGAACTTGCCAAGCAGATAGGGTGGGACATTCCACTCAAAGGGAACTTCATTTGCACAGATTTGGAGATATGAAGACATGCTACTTTAAGGAGGCAAGGTAATGCTGGGGTGTGAACAGAAGAAAAGATTCAGAGCATGAAGAACCTTCACTTTATGCTGAAGGACTTGCTTTATTGCATTTTGGGTCACGGGCAGTAGCCTGAAGGGTTTGTTGGAAAGGGTGAAGCTAGATGCTAGAAAGTGGTCTTTGAAACAGTACAGACATGAGCTGATGGGTATCTGAACTAGGGCAGCAGCAGGACTAGAAAGGAGGAGGCAGATTTGAACAATAAACAGTAAGTAAAATTGGTGGTATTTCTTGTGAAAGGGAAGTAGAAAGTAACAATGACTTCCAGATTTCTGGGTTGAGTCACTAGTTAGATAGTGACATCAGCTACGCTAAGGAATACCAGAAGGTTTTGCATAAGCGGAATTGGAAATGAGAATTGTGTTTGGAGGGTACCTGTTGACATACAAGTAGAGAATTAGTTGGCTGTTGGTTATATGACTGTCTCTAGCCCAGACTCCGTGTGTGTGTAGACAGTCTAGGCTGGACGTATTTATCAGACTCCTGGGGAACACCAACATCCAAGGGGTTGTAGAGAAAGAAGGCTGAGAATGAATGGCCAGAGAGTGGCATCATGAAAATCCAAAGATCTTCTCAAGTAAAAGGAATATTTCAGTGTTAAATGCTTAAACAAAACAAAACAAAAAAACGGAAAAGACTGGATTTCTTGGCTGGGAATTGGATGGCCATGGATGGCATTGTGGAGTGTTTCAGTGAAGTAGTGACAGAAGCCTGATTATATAGATGGAGAACTGTTCATGTAGACATTGTTTATAAGCCTTAGCTTAGAGAGAGAGACTCTGTAAGAGATGTATACGTATTCATGAATGAAGCCACTGGGGGGGGGATTAATTTTTATAGGAAAGGAGGAAAAATAATGGAAACACATCTCATTATTTTATTGTCACATTTCTACTTATCTATTGAGTGTTTCCCCTCTTTGCCAGCACAGTTTGTCTATTTTTTCTTTCTATAGGATAAAAGTATAAACTCACTGAATCTTTTTCGTATGGTTATAGTAGGATTATACTTCAGATTAATTTAACATCCTTTTTCAGTGTTCAGATAATAGATTAATGGATAAAAACATTAAAATTGTTTCTTGTTTAAATAAATTTAACTCTAACATGGATGAAAAATGTGTTTACTGCTTTCAGTCGACCAGATAAAAAGCAACGTATGGTAAATATTGAAAGCTCCAGGCATCGAAAACAAGAGCAGAAGCACCCTCAGCCACAACCTTATAAAAGGGAAGGTAAATGGCATAAATATGGTCGCACTAATGGAAGACACATGGCAAACCTTGAAATAGAATTGGGGCAATTACCTTTTGATCCTAAATATTGACCATCACGATTAAGTTAAATTAGAAAACTGTAACAGAAACTTGGATGCTTTCTATACTGTTTGGTGTTGAAACTAAGATGAAATTATCAAGATAACAATGTCTTTTTATCGTTTCTAAGTATCAGTTTGATGATTTTATATTATTACTCAGAAGCATCAGGCAAAAGCTTACTAACTTGCATTTTCCTGTAGTTTAGCTTTGCTGAATTTTTTTTGGCACTGGAAATGTTCAACTGTAGATTTATTAAGGAAGCCAGGCATGCAACAGATTTTGTGCATGAAATGAGGCTTCCTTTCAGTGTATGAGCTTAAAGCAAGCTCAAATCATACATGACAAAGTGTAATTAACACTGATATTTGTGTTAAATTTCCAGTAGAGCTTGAAAAAAGTACATTGTGATGGAATTTCATCTCTAACATTTTATAATCTTACACTTCTTGTCTTTTTGTGGGTTCAAGAGCCCGTTGACTTGTGAAGAATTTGCTGCCTTATGAGCTTGCTGACTTGTTCTCTTGTGAAATTTCTTGCACATCTGAATATTGTGGAAGAAACAATAAAACTACACCATGAGGAAAACTAAAGGTCTTTATTTAAAATCTGGCATTGCATTATTAATATATGATTTTATATTTTGTGATATTTTTCATATATTTCCTCAGTAGTGATATTTGGTAAAGTAGTTCATAGTGGTTTTTTGCTAGTTCCATGAATTTTACCCAGTATTTACTAGCATATTTAAGCAGCATCTGGATATTTCTGCTCAGCAATGTCTATTTCTCTGAGAAAGATCTAAACAAAGTCAGAATTTCATGTTCATGTTTGGTTGAGTTTCCCTTTTAACTTCCGTTCATAGACGTATATGTGACTTCCAGTTCGACGCTCCGGAAAGTGAGTGTGGAAGAATACAGCAGTTCTCTCATACTTGTTTGAAATTAGGAAAGGATTTATTTCCTAGAAGTAAATAAATGTTTAAGTAAATAAAGGCTACATTTTGCTGAGTACCGTTTCAAGAATTTAAGAATGACCTATTTGTTCTTCTGAAACTCTTTTCTTAATAAAACAATGCAATTTCTTAATAAAATAATTAACTCATGGTAAGTAACATATATTCCTTGGTAGTTATAGAACTAGGGCTGATTTGGACTAGGGAAAAGACCAGTTATAAAATATGGGTTGAAAGGGACCATAAAAAAAGTGATGTTGTCTATTTACCTGAGTGTTTGCTAAACCTGAGGTGAAATAAAAATACTGAGTTATACCTTTTTTCACGTTCCCTTACCTCCTCCAAGATGCTGAAGATGATCAAGTGAGTAGGCAGTGTTGAATCATTTTGAAACTCTCTATACAACCACTTTAAGGGATTTAGATAAAATATATCTGCTTCAACAAGATAATCACCTTTTCCAGTCAGGTCTGGGGGACATTGGAGAAATCTCATTGGAAGTGGGTGATGGACATGGCTATAAAAAGAAAGTTACCATTATAGTTACAAGAAGTAAAAAAAAATTTTTTTTCGTGAAAGTTTTCAAATTACTCTTAAGATATGCTCACATAACAAAATGTGAAATCTGAATCTAAACTAGGTTCCAGTTAAGGTGAGGAGGCACACCTTTAATGTAGTTTTCTCAGAAATGGAGAATATGATTCTCACACTGTGTACCTGTGCAGTAACCTCAAGTCCAAACTAAAGAGCAAAACTCCATTTCAGGGCGGGAAGTACGTCAGCAGCTTGTGGGACTCAATAGTCTATAACATTAGTATGCTGTTCCAGGGATGGATGGGGCCTTTGGGACCGGGTATGTTGCTTGTTAATAAGAGAGTAATATCTGGCAAAGTAGAAAACTGGTCATGAACCAGAAAGGATTCTTTTCCTCTTTCTGCTCTGAATCCTTACATGACAAGTTTTTCCTTTTTTTTCTTAAATATTTATATAAGTAAGATTTAGTAATAGCAACATGGGTTCACTGATCAAAATTCAAATAAGTAATGGTTTTACTGTGGCATAGAAAAACTAGAGTGTATGTAAAAAAGATGGACTGATGAATCATAACTTAAGCCAGTTACTTGGGCCATGCAAAAAGCCATGTTTACAACTTTGCCTCAGGAAAATTAATATAGGGACTTCCCTGGTGGCGCAGCGGTTAAGAATCTGCCTGCCAATGCAGGGGACACGGGTTCGATCCCTGGTCCACGAAGATCCCACACGCCATGGAGCAACTAAGCCCGTGTGCCACAACTACTGAGCCTGGGCTCTAGAGCCCGCAAGCCACAACTACTGAGCCCGTGTGCCACGACTACTGAAACCCGCGCGCCTAGAGCCTGTGCTCCGTGACAAGAGAAGCCACCACAATGAGAAGCCCGCGCACCGCAACGAAGAGTAGCCCCTGCTCTCCACAACTAGAGAAAGCCTGCACGTGGCAACGAAGACCCAACACAGCCAAAAATAAATAAATTTATAAAAAAAAAATTAATATAAATAAGTGATAGAAGTTTATTTTTATCTATGAAATGCATACAAAATAAATTTACACAAGACCTTAATACTTCATGACTGGGACTTCCCTGGTGGCTCAGTGGTTAAGAATCCACCTGCCAATGCAGGGGACACGGGTTCGATCTCTGGTCCAGGAAGATCCCCCATGCCATGGAGCAACTAAGCCCGTGCTCCACAACTACTGAGCCTGCGCTCTAGAGCCCATGCGCCACAACTACTGAGCCTGCGTGCCGCAACTACTGAGCCCACGTGCTGCCACTACTGAAGCCCATGTACCTGGAGCCCATACTCCGCAACAAGAGAAGCCACCACAATGAGAAGCCAGCTCGTCACAACTAGAGAAAGCCCGCACACAGCAACAAAGACCCAACAAAGCCTAAATAAATAAAGTTATTTCAAATACTTCATGACTTTTACAATTTTGAAGATGAAGGTCTTGCTTCAAGGGGAAAGCAGAAACTGACAAAAAGCTGCCAGCCTTATATTCCAAAGTAGGTATCAGACTTTTTTTTTTTCTTTTTTTTTTTGTGCTCCCTTGTGCAAGTTGAAAAAATCTAAGACAAGAACTAGGTGAACTATACAAAGCCTAAGATATCAACCACTACAACCATGTATGGGAGAGCATCTTGGTACCTCTAGAATTCCTGTTGTCTTCAGTGTTAACACCACTGAGAGCATGGATGGAGAGTGAATGTCGCTCTCTCAGGTCTAGTCTTTTTTATATAGTGTAGGATCCTCAAGTTAAAGGGATACTTGGGGTCTTACATCCATCTAACCTGTGGCTTTTGCTACACATTTCCAAATTGCATATTAATGATTGGCATTAATGATTCAGTTAAGTACAGTATTCCAAAAGTGTTAAATTACCTTAAAATGATATCAAGTTTGATATTAAGTTGACTGAATGTGCACATGGAAAATTAACTTCAGATTGTTTAAAGCCAGATAGGTAAAGAATTTTCTAAAGGAAAGCTGTTTGCTTTGTCCTTTTACCCTTATTGGGCAATTGGTGAAGTAATACAGCTTCCTGAAATACAAGCATAGGGTCAATGATGTCTTTTTAAACGTCCTGCATAATTAAGGCAGTTTCAGTGTTATTTCCCAGACACACTTAATCCAAGCATTAGGATGGCATCTAATTGAATTCCCTAATTTTTACAGGCAAGACAGCTGATATCCAAAGAGATTAAATATACTGGTTTAAGACCAGGGCAGCAGTCCAACAGTAAATCTGGACTTGAATCCAGTGTTTTGAGATTATTTCAAAATTATGTAAATAATAAGATGTATCATAAAGATTTGTACGGATCAATGATAAGTGAATTTCTTTACTAAGAGTACCATCAAATAAACCTATATGATATTTTATACTACCTTTAAATAGTATAAAATATCGTATAGGCTTTCGATTAGATTATTTAAAAGTTGTTTTGAAAAAAGATTAAAGTTTATTTAAAAGTGTATGATTTTCATTGACATAAATAGCAGTTTCAAATTTCTTATAATCATTTGATCAATTAATTTAAATCCAGGAATCCAAAAGGAATTTTAAAGTAGTTTTCATAATAATAGCATATTGTGAACAAATTTTATTACCTATAATAAGGAGTAGAGTGACAAGGCATCATCATAAGTACTGAAGCTGAAGATATATTTGTATTGTTGTAACAGAGTTCTTGAATATTAGTCATGACATCAAGAGTACCTCGTTGATGAACTAAACCAGTATAGAGGGCAAAGAACATATTTGATAAAAACAGGAAACTTAGAGCTGGTTTCTTCCACAATTTCAGTTTGTTTAGGGAGTATCCTATATAAAGATAGACACATTGAATTGTAACACTGGTAATGTTTTGTTTTCTTATAGCTAAGCAAATATTAACTGCAAATATATTTGTAATCTTTCATGGAAGTGTAGTACAAGCTGTAATGCTGTCATGGACAAACAAGAAATCAGCAATACGTCATCTTTGTAATTTCTTTGACCATTCACTGTCATTATCCATTATCATTCCATGTCTTGACCTTTTTCTAGAAAAAGGAATTGAGGTATAGCGGAAAGATTATGGCTAGGGAGTCTAACAGAAACAGATTTGAATTCTAACTCTGGAATTAGTTTCCCTATCTTCCCTAACAGTACCTTTTTCAAGTATTAGAAAAAAATGTTATGTCCAGTGTCTGTCCTGGTACATAGTTGCTAAATAAATAGGACTTGCATTTATTCCATTTACCTATCACTTTAATCTCCCAAGCACTAGCAATGGATTGTGTACATTACAAGTCTCAGTAATTCTGGAGGAAGTATAACAGAATATCCTCTTAGAAAAATACACCACTAAGCTCCTGGGAGATTTTCAGTGGTCAGTTTATGAGTGGTGGCATGGATCTCTTTCTGGAAGAGAAAGATTTATGTTTTATTATTATTTTTTTCTTTCACTATAGTGTTGGACAATTTGGAGATGCTAAACAATTTTTCTTTTTTAATTTGTAGAAGTAATTCTTGTACGTGGCAAAACAAAACAAAAAACCACTTTGCTAAGGAAATCTATATTTTCATTTTCCATAGTGAGAAGTCAGTAGATAATGCCAAAAACAGTAACCTTTAAGAGCATTATTAGCATTTTATTTAGAGAGGGAGACAAATAACAAAATAACCACCTAAAAGAGTGTAAGTGATTGTCTCTGAGTATGGTAATGGGAGGGAGGGCAGGGGAACCACTGTTCTTTAAAAATCCTTATCTGACTTTTGAAACAGTGCATGTGCAGTTTTGCTAAAAAGATTAGCACATGGAAAAACAAAGTGGCCTAATCAGAGACCAGCAAGTCTGCACTGGCCACTGTAGTAAAAACAGATTAAGCAGAAACCCAACCCAAGATCCTGCCACTTAAAGACTCACTCTTTTGGAATGGGAATGAGAATTCAGACAACTCAGTCTTTAAAACACTCTGTAAAGACACAGAGCAGAGAAGTGGAATGCTGGAAAAACCAGATTATAAAAATGGAATGAAACCAAGTTCCTAAATTAACCAAACCAAACATGTGCACAGAAATATTTGTCCTCCAATAGTCTGGCAATGCTCCCCTGGGTGAAAAGCAAACAATTATAACTCTAACTCAAGTTACTGTAAAAAAAAAAAAAAAAAAAAAGTTTAAATCTGAATAGTGATTTGTGAACAGATTTGCTCTGCCAAATGGTCCCACTATTCTTAAAACTTGCCAAATAGCTCTTAGATGCTTATATTTGTGTCTGCATTTGTATTTGAAGTAAGACTATAAATAGGACACTAACTTTGGTTTCAGAACTTTAGATGTTTCCAGTACATAGATGTGTATGTTTGTGTCTAAATTGAAGAGACTACATCTGAGATCTGTAGGAGATAACTTATACTTGGTCAAAGAAGGCTGCTTAACTCAATGGGTTGTTTGGAGGTTTGGTGTTTTTTTTTAAGTAAAATGTTTGGTACCATTAACTTCCTAGTTTTTCTGAGCCCCCAGGCCCAGTTGATTACTCATTTCTTCCCTCCTTAGTCCAGTGATTTTTTTTTTAGTGATTAATATTTGAAGGAAGCCAACAGCCATTCTGAATTAAACTTGAAGCTAATAAAGTTTCAATTCGTAAATTTTCCAAACCAACCAATGAAAAAATTCATATTTTCCAGAGCCGAGTAATATAAGACTTTTTAGAAGCCATATGTAAAAAACTTACTGAAAAAAACCTAGTGGAAAAATGGAGAAAAGATTAAAAATTAAGTCAGAGGTGTGAATCACTTAAAAAATTGCATGTGCATTAGAGTGAGTCTTGAAGGGATAGATGTGTGTAAAGCATTAAAAACTAGTTTCAATATACATTTTTCATTTGTGGAATGTAGAACTTTGTAGTTTAACCATAAACTTAAATTAGCTATTCTAAAATAGACATGTTGTATTACTTTTTAGCGAAAGATTTCTGACAGCCAGAAACACCACCACCAAAAGGTGTTATGGATACTGGATCCTTATGTTTTTATCTCACTTTACAGGACACAGGAAAAAGGATATTTAGGCTGCAAAAAGGGAATGCTGCAGTAATATACTCAATTTGTAATTAAGGAGCAATTCTTATTTAGCCTACTAGAAAATAAATAATATTTTAGAGTTTAATAAGCATTGATTGTCTTAACTGTTCCTTTATAATTGATTTTTTTCTCTATTATACAAAAATACTTACCACAGAACACCATACAAAATGGTAAAACTGGATAGATAAACCTGAATTCTTTGTGGCTCAACATGCTATAGTAAAAAAAGATGTTCAAAGAAAATATTATTTTCTTATATTAAATGATGGTTTGAGAAGTTAATGTATTTAAAATGAATGTAATTAACATGATCTGTTTTTGTAATTACTGAGACTGAATTTCATGTTTTAGGAATCAGTCTCATTCTTTTTTAGTTATTAAGGTGATGATGATGTGTTAAAAGTAATCCTAACATTTGATGTCAATGCGATATTCTAAAGTACAATTGCGTTCTAAAAAAAGGATTTCTATTACCAATCCAAGTAAGTTATTTTACTCAAATTTCAAATAAAGGTGCATACATTTTCAAAATATTTCTCTGGTCCTTCAATACTTAAAATTTTGGCAGTTTCTGTTTTTTAAAAGCAAATACAATTTGTTCAACCTCTTTAAAAATTGAATGTATCCATATTAAGCAAACTGTATCAGAAGTATTCAGTCTGTCTGAATACCAGCATAATTATTACATTTTCCATCTGCTAAATAATCCCCACTAAAAAATCATAAGAATTAATGCACCTCCAAAAGATAAAGTTTACCTTTTAAATAATTTAGTTAATTTCTTGGTAACATTTAAAAAGTGAACTATTTGAATAAATAAAATCTTACCTATAAACTAGCAGTGTCCACAGCACAGTCACCAAAAATATCCTGTACCTCTTTGGGGCTAGAAGGCAGCCATGAATAAAGAAGGGTAAGTGAGTACCCAGGACAGCTGGAAATCCTTGACTGAAGTACCAGTGCCATGGATGAGAACCATAAAATGATCCCACATTCTGCAGCACGTTAAATTTCAAAAAATTATATTGAACCAGAGTCCACTGGCATCATTGAAGGAAAAAGAAATAGAAATGTGTTAGAGCCAAGTATGAATCTTTGGCATTAGGGAATTTGGCAGAATCATGAAATTAAATCAGAATGAAGTCTAAACACCATACCGTAGTTTACATTAATAATTTTGAATATGAACTCATTCTTTTTTTTTTAAATAAAGTTATTTATTTTATTTATTTATTATTTTTGGCTGCGTTGGGTCTTCGTTGCTACTCTGCGTTGCGCTGCATGGGCTTCTCACTGCAATGCCTTCTCGTTGCAGAGCATGGGCTCTAGGCACACGGGCTTCAGTAGTTGTGGCACGCTGGCTCAGTAGTTGTGGAGCCCAGGCTTAGTTGCTCTGCGGCATATGGGATCTTCCCGGACCACAGCTCGAACCTGTGTCCCCTGCATTGGCAGGCGGATTCTTAACCACTGCGCCACCAGGGAAGCCCGAACTCATTCTTCTTTATATATTCTTTTCCATTATGATTTATCATAGGATACTGAATATAGTTCCCTGTGCTATACAATAGAACCTTGTTGTTTACCTATTATCTATATAATAGTTTGCATCTGCTAATCCCAAACTCCCAATCCTTCCCTCCTTATTGGCAACCACAAGTCTGTTCTCTATGTCTGTGAGTCTGTTTCTGTTTTGTAGATAAGCTCATTTGTGCCATACTTTATTTTTTTTTTAAAGTTACCTCGTATCCTTTTTTTTTTAACTTTGGGTTTGTTTATTTATTTATTTATGGCTGTGTTGGGTCTTCATTTCTGTGCGAGGGCTTTCTCTAGTTCTGGCAAGTGGGGGCCACTCTTCATCGCAGTGCGTGGGCTTCTCACTATCGCGGCCTCTCTTGTTGAGGAGCACAGGCTCCAGATGCGCAGGCTCAGTAATTGTGGCCCACGGGCCTAGTTGCTCCGCGGCATGTGGGATCCTCCCAGACCAGGGCTCGAACCCGTTCCCCTGCATTGGCAGGCAGATTCTCAACCACTGTGCCACCAGGGAAGCCCCTGTGCCATACTTTAGATTCTACACATAAGTAATATCATATGGTATTTGTCTTTCTCTTCCTGACTTACTTCACTTAGTATGATAATCTCTAGTTCCATCCATGTTGCTGCAAATGGCATTATTTCGTTCCTTTTTATGGCTGAGTAGTATTCCATTGTGTGTGTGTGTGTGTGTGTGTGTGTGTGTGTGTGCCCGCACACACACACACATATATACATACCACATCTTCTTTATCCATTTATCTGCAATGGACATTTAGGTTGTTTCCATGTCTCGGCTATTGTGAATAGTACTGCTGTGAACATAAGGGTGCCTGTATCTTTTTGGATTAGAGTTTTTCCTGGATATATGCCCAGGAGTGGGACCGCTGGATCATATACGGTAATTCTATTTTCAGTTTTCTGAGGAAACTCCATACTGTTTTCCACAGTGGCTGTACCAACTTACATTCCCACCAACAGTGTAGGAGGGTTCCCTTTTCTCCACACCCTCTCCAGCATGTATTGTTTGTGGACTTTCTGATGATGGCCATTCTGACTGGTGTGAGGTGATACCTCATTGAAGTTCTGATTTGCATTTCTCTAATAATTAGTGATGTTGAGCATCCTTTCATGTGCCTGTTGGCCATGGCTTCTTTAGAGAAATGTCTATTTAGGTCTTCTGCCCATTTTTCAATTGGGTTGTGTGTTTTTTTGTTGTTGAGTTGTATGAGCTGTTTGTATATTTTGGAAATTAAGCCCTTGTCAGTCTCATTGTTTGTAAATATTTTTTCCCATTCTGTAGGTTGTCTTTTCATTTTGTTTATGGTTCCTTTGCTGTGCAGAAGCTTTTAAGTTTGATTAGGTCCCATTTGTTTATTTTTGCTTTTATTTCTGTTGCCTTGGGAGGCTGACCTAAGAAAACATTGGTATGATTTATGTCAGAGAATGCTTTGCCTATGTTCTCTTCTAGGAGTTTTATGGTGTCATGTCTTATATTTAAGTCTTTAAGCCATTTTGAGTTTATTTTTGTGCATAATGTGAGGGTATGTTCTAAATTCATTGATTTACATGCAGCTGTCCAACTTTCCCAGAACCACTTGCTGAAGAGCCTGTCTTTTTCCCATTGTATATTTGTGCCTCCTTTGTCAAAGATTAATTGACTGTAGGTGTGTGGGTTTATTTTTGGGCTCTCTGTTCTGGTCCATTGATCCATATATCTGTATTTGTGCCAATACCACACTGTTTTGATTACTGTAGCTTTGTAGTATTGTCTGAAGTCTGGGAGGGTTATGCCTCCTGCTTTGTTCTTTTTCTTAAGGATTGCTTTGGCAATTTGGGGTCTTTTATGGTTCCATATAAATTTTAGGGTTACTTGTTCTAGTTCTGTGAAAAATGTCATGGGTAATTTGATAGGGATCACATTAAATCTGTAGACTGCTTTGGGTAGTATGGCCATTTTAACAATATTAATTCTTCCAATCCAAGAGCATAGGGTATCTTTCCATTTCTTTGAATCGTCTTTGGTTTCCTTTATTAATGTTTTATAGTTCTCAGTGTATAATTCTTTCATCTCCTTGGTCAGGTTTATTCCTAAGTGTTTTATTTTGAGGGGGTGCGATTTTGAAAGGTTTTTTTTTTGTGTGTGTGTGTTTTTAATTTATTTTGGCTGTTTTGGGTCTTCGTTGCTGCATGCGGGCTTTCTCTAGTTTTGGCGAGCAGTGGCTACTCTTCATTGTGGTGCGCGGGCTTCTCATTGTGGTGGCTTCTCTTGTTGCGGAGCACGGGCTCTAGGCATGCGGGCTCAGTAGTTGTGGCTCGTGGGCTCTAGAGCACAGGCTCAGTAGTTGTGGTGCATGGGCTTAGTTGCTCCACGGCATGTGGGATCTTCCCGGAGCAGGGCTTGAACCCATGTCCCCTGCATTGGCAGGCAGACTCTTAACCACTGCGCCACCAAGGAAGTCCCAGATATTGTTTTTTGACATTCCCTTTCTGATATTTCACTGTTAGTGTAAAGAAATGCAACTGATTTCTGTGTGTTAATCTTGTATCCTGCTACCTGCTGAATTCGTTTATCAGTTCTAGTAGTTTTTGTGTGGAGTTTTTAGGGTTTTCTATAGATAGTATCATGTCATCTGCATATAATGACAATTTTACCTCTTCCCTTCCAACTTGGATACCTTTTATTTATTTTTCTTGTCTGATTGCTCTGGGTAGGACTTCCAATACTGTGTTGAATAGAAGAGGTGAGAGTGGGCATCCTTGTCTTGTTCCAGATTTTAGCGGGAACGCGTTCAGCTTTTCACCATTGAGTATTATATTGGCTGTGGGTTTGTCATAAATAGCTTTTATTATGTTGAGATATGTTCCCTCTATACCCGCTTTGGTAAGAGTTTTTTATCATCAGTGGATGTTGAATTTTGTCAAATGCTTTTTCTGCATCTATTGGGATGATCATGTGGTTTCTGTCTTTTGTTTATGTGGTGTATCACATTGATTTGCATATGTTGAACCATCCTTTTGAACTTGGGATGAATCCCACTTGGTTGTGATATGATCTTTTTTATGTGTTGTTGGATTTGGTTTGCTAATATTTTGTTGAGAATTTTTGCATCTATATTCATCAAAAATATTGCCCTGTAATTTTCTTTTTTGGTGGTGTCTTTGTCTGGTTTTGGTATCAGGGTGATGATGTCTTCACAGACTATCTTTGGGAGTGTTCCCTCTTCTTCAATTTTTTGGAAGAGTTTGAGAAGGATCAGTATAAGCTCGTCTTTGTATGTTCGGTAGAATTTGCCTGTGAAGCCATCTGGTCCTGGACTTTTGTTCGCAGGAAGTTTTAAAATTACAGATTGTTTCACCACTAGTGATTGGTCTGTCCAAATTATCTATTTCTTCTTTTTTTAAAAAAATTTTTATTGGAGTATAGTTGCTTTACAAAGTTGTGTTAGTTTCTACTGTACAGCAAAGTGAATCAGCTATACATATACATATATACTCTTTTTTGGATTTCCTTCCCATTTAGGTCACCACAGAGCACTGAGTAGAGTTCCCTGTGCTATATACGGTAGGTCTGTTTCTTCTTGATTCAATTTTGGTGGGCTGAATGTTTCTAGAAATTTGTCCATTTCTTCTAGGTTGTCGAATTTTGTTGGCATGTAATTGTTCAGAGTATTCCCTTATAGTTTTTTGTATTTCTGTGGTATCGGTTGTTATGTCTCCCCTTTCATTTCTTATTCTGTTTATTTGGGTTCTCTCTCTTTTCTTCTTGGTGAGCCTGGCCAGAGGTTTGTCAATCTTGTTTACCCTTTCAAAGAACCAGCTCTTGGTTTTATTGATTTTTTTCTATATTTTTTAATCTCTATTTTATTTATTTTCTCTCTAATCTTTATTATTTCCTTCCTTCTGCTGACTTTAGGTTTTGTTTGTTCTTCTTTTTCTAATTCTTTAAAGTGGTAAGGTTAAGTTGTTTATTTGAGATTTTTCTTGTTTTTTGAGGAAGGGCTGTATCGCGGTGAACTTCCTTCTGAGAACTGCTTCTGCTGCATCCCATAGATTTTGTATAGTTGTGTTTTCATTGTCATTTGTAATAACAATGAAATCATTCTTTATTAATTTTTTATGTTCTAAGTACTAATGTGTTTTTTGTTAATTTGTAAAACAGTAGCTTCTTGAGATTCAGGAAAGTATGAATAAATGTTATGACAGTGTTAAGTTTTACATACAACTGGACATAAAGAATCCTTAAAAATAATTTTTATGAGTATATGTGTTTGGTACCCATATTAAAATTTTTACTGTTCTACCTTATGGCATCAGACATTATCTATTAAGATAAAGCTTTGAAAACATTGCAGTTTGAATTATAGCATAAAGTAGGTAATAACAGCAGCAGCTAACATTAAGGGCTCACTTGTGCCATGCAGTGTTGTAAGCATTTTACATGTATTATTTCATTTAATCTTCCAACCGTAAGAGACAGGTACCACGTTTATTTCCAGATAAGGAAACTGGCAAGAAAGATACACAACTTGTCCAAGGTCTTACAGCTAATAATGAGGGCACTAGGCCTCAGACAGTGGCATCTGATTCCAGAACCCATAAGTGACTTAAAAACAGGGAACTTAAAAACAACCAAAGGCATTACCAATAGTCATAAGATTAAAATGCCAAATCAGATGCTTAAAGAATATTCTGATTAATTTGAATTCTGAATAATTGAGGTCAATTAAAATCATTTAAAAATTAACCTTTATTGTTACAAACCTGACAAAAATGCTCAAACCTGACAAAAATGCCTGAAAATGGATTCTTGAACTTAGGAATTAGGAATATACAATTCTGTTATATAGAAAGCATAGCAAAGTGAACCAAAGGCATATGCTAGTAGTTTTTTTCTAATATATCCATATCATTAAAAAAATGATTTGCTTATGCTCCCAAATATTCATGGATTAAAAAGTAAGGTTGAGTTTTTAGTGTAATAAATGATTACATTAAAATAGTTTTTTTTAAATAAAAAAAAGCATAGGGCTTCCCTGGTGGTGCAGTGGTTGAGAATCTGCTTGCTAATGCAGGGGACACGGGTTCGAGCCCTGGTCTGGGAAGATCCCACATGCCGCGGAGCAACTGGGCCCGTGAGCCACAATTACTGAGCCTGTGCGTCTGGAGCCTGTGCTCCGCAACAAGAGAGGCCGCGATAGTGAGAGGCCCGTGCACCGCGATGAAGAGTGGCCCCCATTTGCCACAACTAGAGAAAGCCCTCACACAGAAACGAAGACCCAACACAGCCATAAATAAATAAATAAATAAATTTTAAACAAACAAACATATTTTTACTTACTTGACCAAAAAAAATACGATCAATTATCAGAGAGAAACTCAAAGTGACAAATCTGAAAAACAAAATAAAAGGGTGATTAACATTCTGAACTTGCTGAAAATCCAACAGTGGCATATGGCTTTGCAAGTGCCCTGCATCAAAAGCCAGTTTAAAAATGCTTTAAAAGTTTTACCAAGTGAATATCGTTTTGAAAGATCTTTCATTGAGAGAAGCTGTATTTAAGCAAACTTTTTAAAAGTAACAAACTCTGTATTATCTATTGCTGCATGACAAATTACCCCCAAAATGTGGTAACCAAAAACTATGAACACTTATTATCTCAGTTTCTGTGGGTCAAGAATCCAGGCGCAGCTTAACTGGGTGTCTCTGACTCAAGGTCTCATAACTTGTCAGGATATTGACTGGGGCTGTAGTTTCATCTGAAGGCTCTCATGATTTTTCCCTATAGCACTTATTGTCATTTGAGAAACATGTTAACCATATGTTTCTAGCTGTCTCCCCCCCACTAGAATGTATACTTCATGAAGGAATGGACTTTATTTTGTTAAATTGCTGTATCTCCAGCATCTGGAACGACACCTAGCACATACTAGGACTAAATAAATATTTGCTGAATGAATGCATTACTTCCAAAACAGTGCTAATAAATCTGAGAAATGACAACACTGGCAACTTAGCCACCGGATGATTTTGTCCTTTTTTAATAGCTACCAAAAATAACCTGTACAGAGTGAATACTAGTATATTAAAAAGATCACTGTTTTAAGAGTCAAAATGCATTCATCCCTTCAATAAATAATTATTTTGGATATTCCATAGATACCTGGGATAATTCTGATCCTAGGAGCTCAAAATGTAGTTAAGAGGACCTGGGTTTCAATCCCATTTCCATCAGAGCAATCAACCCAGTGACACTGGCTAATTCATTTTTAATTTCACCAAGCCCTCCATTTTCTGTATCACAAAGTAAGAACACCTGCATTGCCTAGATCCAAGAATTGTGAAAATCAGGTAATATGTGAACACATATATTATAAAGCCCCATACAAATGTGAAGGAATCAAGTATCTCTAAAATGTATTTGAAAAATATTTAAGAAATAAAGCATAGGAAAGTTCTAATTTAGAAAAATTGCCAAGATCCTCATTTAAGCAAATTAAAATACTTTAGAATCACAAATAAAAATATAAAATGTAAAATTGGAAATACTATGTTTCCTTGGTCTGACAATTCTCATTGACGTTAGAAGATATAACTGACTAAAAGATGTAAAATCTTGTTCATAATTTATAATTTATAGGTTATTAAAATTAATAGATGGATTGTAGCCATACTTACCCTACAGGTAAAAACTGATGTAGAATAAGATCAAGCTTTCTCTGTTCTTGCCAGAAATGTCTGAACAGCAAAGGTATCCACGGAATAACAGCTGTGGGACGAATTATAAAGGCAAGTGCCACCAGGGATGAGTACTTGACGCTATAAGCAAGGAAAAGGTATTGTCAAGACAACTAGGAAATGAGTTCAGAAGTTATCTATTTACGCTGTGGTATAACATTTTTTTTAAAAAAATGAGAGCATTTTCCTTTTGGTATAAATAGCTATGTGAACTTGGGGAAGTTACTTAAACTTCTGGCTCTTAATTTTTCTCATCCATAAAGAGAGGTAATATGTAAGGTCTTTTCCAGCTTTAATATTCTAGTATTTTCAAGTAAGAAGTTATTCTGTGTCCTAATGTTTATCTTGTTTACTGAAAGGTATACCAACTTTTAACCATACAACTATGCCAGTTGCTTTCCTGGTGGAAAAATGATCAAGTCTCTCCTAAAGAGATAAAAGAGATAAAAGACAGTCCCCATTTTATAAGGAAAAAAAAAAAAGCTCCTTTAAAGAAACATTGGGTTTATTTAGGCAATGATGGGCTTCTGGGCACATGTGGTTTTGTTTTGAATGTAAGCTGGTAATTTTGTCCAACTGAAAGATGTGTATATACACCTGATTTTTTTTTAAAAAGCTTACTTATAAAAACCTATATGATCATGGATAGAAATGTGGGTTTTTACTATTAGGACTTCTCTCAATAAAGGGTTGAAGGCGAGCACCTGATAATCATGAGGACTACAGACAGTGGCAAAATAAAACAACTTTATGGTACCATTATATACCTATTAACTAATAAGTAACTATAAAGAAATGTCCAATGTTGGTGAAGATGTAAGAGCAGGGATTTCAAGTTCAAATGCTTACAGAGACCAGATAAGTAATAAAAAAAATGTGTGATATTGGCTGCATGGGGGCTCTGATATCGTCATGAAGGAATCCTGGCCCAAAATGTTAACAGGCCTTACATTTTTTTTCAAGAGAAACTAGAAATCCAGATTTTAGGTAAGATCTCCCAATTTAAAAACTTTGCCAAGTAGTTAAAAAACAAAAAACAAACACTGTGTAGGTGAAATAAAACATTTGTGGCTTGGTCTGACTTGCAGACAGCCTAATTGCAAATTCTGCCATAGTGAAACTACCTACCTCACTCCAAATTTTCAGACTTGGATTTCTTACTCCTTTCTGAATATTTCTACATAAATTTCTTACTGGCATTCAAAATCAAACTGTATGAAATAAGCTCCACACCATTCTCTCAAACCTGTTTACTATCTAGTGTTTAAGTTAATAGTATCACTCAGTTTCTCAGTCTTAAAATTTGGAGTCACCTTAAATAGAAGCTTGTCATCCCACACATCCACTGTGTTTCCTCCCCATTCTCACTGCCATCATTTTACATCAAGTCCTCTCACTATTCTAGAATCTTTTCACAGTTGTGTCACTTGTTTGGAATCTTTTCATAGTCTTTTTTTTAAAATTTCCCAGAAATATTACTTAATATCATTCATCAGTACGTACTGAACACTTACTTTGTAATAGGCCATGTGCTATATATACTATATACTATCCATAGAGTCTCATTTAATTCTTGAGAGCTGTTGTATTATTCTCATTTGATAGAAATCAATGTTTAGATATCCTCATCTATAGGTAACTTAAGTGAATGCCTATTCTTGCAGTCAAGAGTCTAATGCAGAAATGATCTTATTCGATTTGATCCTCCCAAAAACCTTACATATAAGGGAGAGTGGATACTAGATTCCTAAATTTTCTTAACTAGATTCCCAAATTTTCTGGCTTACTCCCTTTCGGTATATCCTAAATACTGCTACTACAAGAGAATTATTTCTAAATCAGATTATGTCATGCTTCTCGAAAGCCACCAGTGGTAACCTGCTACCTATAAAGTCCAAATTCTGGAGAAAGGCAGAGTTACATTCTAGCCTCATCCCTCATTCTTCTCTTCTCCCACACATCCTACCACACATTAGCTCCTCTGGACGACCTGCCCAGAATACAATGAAGCCCTTTTATAGCTCTGTGCCTTTTCTCATGTTCCCTTTGCTTGGTGTTTTATACCAATTTATATAAACCCAAACCAGGTCCATGTGTTTTCTATTTGCGCATCCAGATCTGCTCTCTACTCTTCACCTGCTCAGTGTGCAGGGAGGCCGACCTTTATGGACTATATCAATGGGCTATCTTGCTTTTTGGCTTCTCATTAGTATTGGTTAACAGCAGGGCAGAAGAGTCAGGGTATTTTATTCACCCTGCTCTTTCCTTGCTATGGTTAAAGGCTGGCTGTGCCCCTCTCCTGTTGGGGCCCTCTCAAAGTTACAGCTCTATGGATTTCAGTAACTTTCCTCTCCTTGCTCCTTGGGGCCAAAGGGTAATTGAAACTTCCTGTTGTGACTAGCCCTTGGGTACTATGGTATCCCCTTATTAGCTTTTCCAAACATTGTTTACACCTTTGTAAACAGTCCGTTTATTAAACTCTCCTTAATTATCTGGTTTGAGTATATCTCTTTCCTGCTATAATGAATACATCAACTGTGAATTTGTGGTTCTAATAGCCTTCATGAGCATTAGGGGGTCCACTGGACGTTGCAATATATTGATAATTTAAGATTTTTCAAAAGCATGCTTTAGAGTTTTGTACATAATTATAACAGTACTGTTACTCACCTGTTCATAAACTTTGAACCTTCCAAAGGATAGTAGAAAAGAGCAATTACAGTGAGAACAGTTTCCATGGTGTTTGTAAGAGTTCTGGTACAGCAATACCACGTGAACCAAGAGCATAACTGGCAAAAAAACTAAGAACAATTATAAGCAAACGTATATGGAGTGGGAAATGGAAAAGCTTAGTATTCTAAGGAAAACAGCAAGCAAGTCTAAATAATGTTAAAAGTGGGCATGTCCAAACATTGTTTTTAAGAAGTTATATCAAGCACATCTATGATACCAGGTCTGTATTTGTTAAAGTTAAGAAGTTTATACTTTCAGGTACATTTTTGTGGCATTGCATTTGATTTAAATCTCACTTCACACTAATAAAAGACATAAAACACAGATTCTTTGATGGTAGAGTTCAGATAAGATTGAAATTCATAACTAGAGTCTCAAAATCAGTATTCCTCAAATTGTCTTATATTACTGACAAGTATATTGACTGATTTTTATTGACCTTGGTTGGAATGTTGTCCTATTTCTTGGTGGAAAATTTAAGACAACGTAAGAGAAAAAATCATGACCATCAGGAAACATCATTAAATTTTAATTTGGAAATTGACTAAATTAATAAACCACTTTTTGGTAGAACATGCAAACAGAAGCATCATTCAGTCTACAAAACAAATGCCTTAAAAGAAACTTACTAGTTGGTGTAAGGGTATTAAATGTCGTACCAGCTTCCTATCTCTTCAAATACAGACTTTAAAATATGTTCCCAATTTTTGTGAAGTTAAAGGCTCTTCCTGAGCTAGAAGATCCTAGTGCTGCTACTTTGGAGGAAGGACTTCAAAGGCATTATGCCTTTGCCATTTTAGGTTCAGCCTTCGACAGTGTGTATAAGCACAAATTAAAGAGATTGACTTAATCCTTGAATCAATTATCAAGGACTCAATCGCTAAAGCAATCTGTCTTTTTAATGCAAATCACACTGCCTGCAGAAATATGTCCTATTAATAATAAATTGTTAATATTTATTAATAAATTAACAATAAATTATATTTCAGAAATGTGTTGGTAAATTGGTTACTTGGAATTTGGAACATATTTGCAAACAAATATAAAAAAGGTAGTAAGGTTTCTAAGTTGGCTCATATAAGCTTACTTATGGTTTAAATGGGAAAATCCATTCAAGATTTGAATGGGAGTTTGAGAATCTATCTCCCCACTGTGAAATGAGCCAAATGACAAAAGACAGTCTTCTATACCACATTCTCTCTCTTACAAAGTCCAGCTATTTCCACCATTCTAGCCAGAAGAGAAAGAGTGCATCAGTGAAAAGATATGTCTCAGGTAGCTGGAGGAATAGTGAACAAAGGTTGTAAACAGCTGAGGTGATCTGTGAGGTAGGCAGTGGTTTAGAACTATTCCTACTGAATATTATGGAAAGTGAGGCAAGGACTCAGTTCTGAGTCATGGTGCTTCCCAAGGCTGGGTCCTAGGGTTTAGCCTCTCATAGGGTTGGAGGGCATCAGTGGCTTCTGCCACCTAGGGCTCATTCAGAAGGAGAGAGATAGCATGTCCACTTGCATTTTACTGTTCTTAATTATGGAAGTACCTCTATGAAGTTGTACGAATTATCTTCTGAAACTGTTTTGGGAATCAGTCATATTGACTGACCTGTTCACGCGCTTCATGCTTGTAGGAATGAAGTAACTGACATACAGTTTCTAAAGTGTTTAGGACTTACCACCCATCTTGCCACTTGCTGATTTTCTAGTTGCTTCATTAATGAGTAAAGCCTCAAGTCTGCTATAGCAGACAGAAGTGCTTGGGCAAGTCTAGGAATCCAAATCTTCATTAGTTAAAAAAAGAAAAAGACATTAAAAACATCTGTTGGTTCATACTTTAAAATCATAAGAAATCAACAAGCTGACCCAACTATCAATCGAAAGCCATTCTTAGTTAAAAAAAAGATGTATTATTCTATTCTTCTGCAAAAATAATTTATACCTTAAAAATTACATTAATTTTCATGGAAATACCAAAAGGTAGTTTTCTCATTCTCATTCTTTCTGTAATATATATATATTACAACACTACTAATTTTAAATAGCCAGCAGACCATTTCATTGTGTGAAGGTTCTATTTTAGAAGCACATGTAGTTCTTTTCAGTAGCATAACAGGTAATTTTTTATGAAACATTTACCCTACTGTATGCTAAGTATCATACTAAGTACTTTATGTATATCAGCTAATTCAGTGCTTCTAACAGGTACTGTTTTATAAATGAGAAAACTGAGGCATAGAGAGGTTAAGTAATTTCCCCAAGGCTGCAGAGCTAGTTAGTGTGGAGGTCAAGATTCAAACCCAAGTCTGCCTGACTCCAAAGCTCTTAGCTACTAAGTTACATTGCTCCCCTATCCTGCAATATAGATAATAAAATAATGTTACTTTTTTTTAAAGCTTTAAGTAATCTATAATTACAGAAACATGGTATCCAGTCAGATGGCACTAAAGAATATAAGAGTAAAAAGAAAGAGTAAATGTATTATAACTTAATTACAGTTAATGATTCTAATGTTATACATTAGCATCTTTGAGTTTTAAAATGTGTCACAGTTATTATTAACAAATAACACTTGCTGGTAGATCACAACTTAATTTTAGTTTGTTCAAAAGATGTGTTTCTAAAAATTTATACGTAAATCTGTATTTTTGTTGGATCAAACTTCACTAATTTTACATTATAATTAGAGCTGCTTTACTTTCAGTTGTCAGTGGCTTCTAACACTTTCGCTTTACGTCCTTTATCAATAATCTATAAATAAATGTTTAAATCTTAGAGTTAAAGGTACATTGTACTTCATAATTCCACTTAAACTGTGCCCTGTAAAATACAGTAAAAGGCATCTCTGTACTCACCTTCTGTTTGCCCTGCATAAGAATCTATAAGCTTCCTCCTCACCTCCCAGGTATGATAGTACTTCATGTAAAAAGTTAATTTTGCTACAAACTTAATAGGAGCTGAGTGTTGAGGTAGCCACTAAAAGACTAAAAGGATTCTTGTGCACTGAGAGAAGTATAGTATTTATGAAGTTAATGGTCTCACTGTATTCTGAGCTAGTTACCCTAGCTTTCAGTATCGTGTTCAGTTTCGAGACCCACATTTTAAGATGGACATTAATAAATTACAAGATGTTTAGAGGACATTATCTGATTATGAGGTTTAGAACTGGAGATATTTATCCTGGATAAATAAAACTTTTTTGAAGGGTTGTCATGTAGAAATCTTGAATTTAAGAGAAGGTAGATTTTAGCTCGACACAAAAATAGGTGGAGTTGTAAATTCCCAGTTATTAGCAGTCTCTCCAGACTTTTAAGATATCATTATTTTCCAGGTTATAAGGACCTGACAAGAATTAAACAGTTACACATGGCTTCTGGAAAATAAAAACTAGGGCGGTGGGGTAAAGGGGAGAAGGACCATGCCAGGGGTAAACCCTGAAGGTGAGGCCTGTGTTGGCGGCTTACCTTTCTACACTCCTGGCTCTTTCAGATCCTCCTCCCTTAAGCTCTAGGAGCCACATGCCCTCGTGCCATCTCCTGACTGTTCAAAGCCCCCACTGTGGTACTCCCACAGGTCTCCCTTCTTATCCCTCTTTCTTCTCACATATCCTAAGCCAGCGCTGTCCAGTAGAAATGCAATGTGAGCCACATACCGAATTTTAAATTTTATAGTAGTCAAATTAAAAAGTTAAAAAAAAAATCTCTAACAGGTAAAATTAATCTTAGTGCTTTTGTTTAACTCATTATATCTAAAATATCATTTCAACATTTAATCTATATAAAAGTTACAGAAATAGTTCACATTCTTATTTTGTTTTAGTTCTTTGATGTCTGGTATGTATTTTACACTAATAGCACTTCTCAATTTGGACTAGCTGCATTTCAAGTCTTCAGTAGCCACAGGTGGCTAATGGTTACCATATTGGACAGCAGAGCTTTAAGCCATCCCTAGTTCTTTTCACACACCTTAGGCAGTTTAGAGAGAAGCTATCTGGAAAGAACACTAGGCTGTAAATAAGTAGACCTAGGATCTAGTTTTAGCTTTTAACATGCTGTGACTTTGGTCTATTTTCTTCATCACTTCTCTGACCCCTTCTAGTTTCAAAATTGTATAATCTATATTTAAAAATAATCAATATGAGAGTATGAATGACTGACTGATAGCATCATAATGGTTCTCTATCTGCTCAAGTTCCAGGTAGGATAGAGGTTTTTTTGGGGGGTGGAGGGGTATTGGAGTGGGGTAGGATGGGGACGAGAGGAGGTTTCCTTTAAATCACAAAATGGCCAGGTGGGTCAGCTACAGGTTGAGGGCAGTGGATAGATCGTGGAGGAATAGGAAGTTTTTCTATCTTGAAGACTCCTTCATTCATAATATAACCTGCTTTCTGGGATATTATATATATTTGTCCTGTTTCGAGTCTATGAATATCCTTCTTGATCTAGAAGCTAGTGGGTAGCCCTGAGAAAAGGAAAGAGAATTCATAGTTCCTAACTTCTACATGTGTTAATGGGAGAAACCCTGCTACTGCTCTCAATCTTCCTTCCCTGTGATATTCCCAAATGAAGCATCAATTTTACCAATATGGTCCTGTTTCTCAATAATGGGTAATCAAATATCGTTGCAAAGGGGAGGGTACAATACAGCCTAAGAAAACCAAAACAAAACAAAAACCAAAACTCCAGAACCTCAATGTCTTTCCAGGCTTCAAAAAACCCTTCAGGATTTAGACTGCCTTTGGAATTCTGGGCCACTTCCCTAACAGAAAATGAGGAAGGCCCAAGCTTCTGAGTCCAACTTGATGATAGCTTAAAGATACTGAGAATGAGGTTAGAAAAACTTTTTCACCATTAGTTCTTCTTTTGTATCCTCTCCTGGCAACTGACCCTAGAAATTCATGATCTGGGGATTACAACCCTGCTCACTATTGATGGCTAATTACTACATAGCACGATGATTGTATATATCACTATATTTTTGTCAAATTAATTTTCCTAATTTTTAATTTCAACACTAAATCCTGAGTGGGTTTACATGTATTTAGTCTTCATAGGCTCATATAACATGATCTTCTGCTCACAAGTTAAAAAAAGCAAGATACAGGGCTTCCCTGGTGGCGCAGTGGTTGAGAGTCTGCCTGCCGATGCAGGGGACGCGGGTTCAAGCCCTGGTCCGGGAAGATCCCACATGCTGCAGAGCAATTGGGCCCGTGAGCCACAACTACTGAGCCTGCGTGTCTGGAGCTTGTGCTCCGCAACAAGAGAGGCCGCGACAGTGAGAGGCCCGCGCACCACGATGAAGAGTGGCCCCCGCTCGCCGCAACTGGAGAAAGCCCTCGCACAGAAACTAAGACTCAACACAGCCAAAATAAATAAATAAATAAATTTAAAAAAAAAAAAAAAAAGCAAGATACAACACTGCTCTTAAGTGATCCTTTTATGAAGGAAATTTACTTCTAAAGTACAAATAATATATAATGTAGTCATTCTGAGAATCTGTATATCTTAACAGGATTGCTCACAGCACAACACTTTCATGCTCAGTCTTATGTTTTACAACATATTGAACAGTTACACATCACAGTTTGTCTTTGAACCCTGGGCTTCCCAGATGCGGTCTGAGTTTAGCAACAGTAGTCTTTTAAAAACAAACTTCATGATATCAGTATTATCATTTAGTTAATATACATTAACCTTAAAAAAGGGATGGAATAAATCTGTTAATGACTATTTTGATTACTTTTATTTAAACTTACCAGCAACTGAACACTGTCTTTCCCCAAAAGGTGCAGAATCTTGTATATGCTTGCAAAGATTAAGGGGTAAGTGTAACCCCTCAATCTTTCTGTCCATTCCCAAGTTAAATAACCATAATTAGCATTATTAAGGACTAATGTTAAATAGCACTGAAACAAAACCTCTTTTCAGTTCTATATATAAAACACTTATTTTTTGGCAAAGAAGCTTAAAAGCATAGTATTTTACACTGGGTATCTGAAGTAAAAATGCAGTTGGCCAACTAAACTGTTGACTTCTTCAAAGCAGGAATGTATTTTTTACTTCATCTATATCCTCCACATTACTGAACGCTTTGGGAATATATGCTAAAGGCTGAGTCAGGTACACTAACATCAAAGAAAGATAGAGAAGAAATATTAGCATAAAATAATGGCACACTTTTATAAGTTAAAATTATTTGGAGAAAATATGGAAAATTTATTGAAAATATGTCATGGAGCTGACACAATTCCTAAGATGAATACACATTTCTAGTCCAGAAAAGAAACTACAAAGGATATTTGAAAACCATGTGATGTGCAACTTCAAGAGACTGCCAGTATTCATCTGGAACAAAACTTGTCTGGACTAAAAAGCAGTTACATATTCGTAATGCTATGGTAAACAAGACCAGATAAATGTTTTCACCAAGAAGATCTGAAAAAAGAAAACAAAAAAACAACAAAAAAACGAACAAACAGGTAATTGTAGCACAAAAGTCAGGCAAATTCCACTTGGGGAACTAAAATCTGCTGCTCTGGTTGGCCCCTTGCTCAGGCTCTGTTAAAGCAGTGGTGAACTCTGGCCCCTCCACACTACTCTCAAAGCAGACCTGGGCGGAAAGTTAGACAAGGGCCAGAGCCTCACCAATCTTTCTGGCAACTTATTAATATAAAGAGGATATTAAGATACATTTTGAAAAAGATTGGGTTAACTAAGGCCTTAGGCTAATTAGGTTTTCCTATATGTATATCTAATGAAAGAAACCAGCTAACAAATTACTAACATAGGAAGGGACACTTTGCATATGTGCATATACTAGCATATAAAATGGTCCTCTATACATTTTAAAATAGTCCTTACTGATACTTTCTATATGCTAGGCACTGAGTTCGTTCCTTTACATGTGCTATCTCATTTAGTCCTCAATGCTATGGGGAAAATATCATTAGCCCTATTTTATATATGAGGAAACTGAGGCTCGGAAGTTAAACTGCCTTCTCCCAAGTCAAACGGTTGTAAATAACTAAACAGGATTCAAAACCGGGTCTGTATGTTGACTCCAAAGCCCTGCTCTTAATCACAAATGGACTGCCTGTAGACTGAATATTTTTTTTTTAATGTGAATTTAGTTGCCAACATTTAAAAATCAGGTTTTGTATTAACATCTGTATTGCAGCATATCAAAACTCTTTAAGATCTGGCAACACAGAGCTCAACTGGGAACAACTGGCTGGTACTGAAATATAGGGTGCTTTGACTTCTTATATATATAATATTTAGCCTTGCCTGTCCGGCCTCCTGAGGACTTGAGTTTGCAACCTGCCTCTGATCCACTGTGAGTCTTTGCTATCATTCCGGGTTCCTGCCACTCTCCTTCCTTCTTCTCCAGGAACACATTTTCAATGTTTCTCAGACATTGAACTGGTACGTTCAACACCACATACGTGACCCTTCTGAACTTTCATCTCTCAGAAACAAACCTCCCGACTGCACTGTATCTGCTGTCAGAAAACCTTGTTGTTCTTTCCTTTCCTCCTCTTTAGTCCGTGGACTCGGGCAGAAGAAACTGTACTCAGAACTGGCCCTTGAACAACCGCGCTTGGCGCATAAAAGGCCCACAATAAATACTTAATGAATGAGGAGCCCATCTTTATAGTAAATACCCCCTCCGACAGATCAAAATTCCACTTGCTGGGATGATTTTTCTCCTGTCAACATTACATCAGGACCAAAGAAAAGGCGGAGGGGGCAGTGAAGAAAAAGCAGTGCGGCGCGGGTCAGACCTGGTCGCACTCCAGGAATCAGCCCCTCCGTAGCTACGAAACCTCGGGAACACTGGGCCAGGGTGGCGACCCCCTCTCTGAAAAGGGGATGGCCACATTATGCCTACTCACTTCACACGGCTGCGGGGAGGACGGCACAAAATAATGCAGAATACACTGCCGCGCAAGCGACAGGGATCGAGAATCCCGTCTCGATAGCAAAGCGATTTCTTGCCCCCTGCCCACCCCCCCCGCACCCCCCCCACCCCCCAGCAGATGGAGCCCTCGCTCAGTGTCGGCGATTTCCCGCCACCGCCACTCCGCTCGTCTTCCACACCCACTCACTCACCTCCGCAGCGCCCAGTGCTCTTCGGCTGGCTGAGGTACAAGGTGGACTTTCTCGTTCGCAGCTTCATCTTCTCGTGGGAGCGGTTCTGGAGACCACGGAAAAAGAGGCTGCCGCCGCCGCCGTCTCGCTCCATCCTGCATCTGCTTCGAGGTCTGCTGGGGACAGCCAGCCGCCACCGTCCCCAGCCCTGGGTGGCTGAAGCAGCGCGCGTTGCTCTTCCGCCCACTAAGTTTGGCCTTTGCGAGCGGCCGTCTCCGGCAGGCGCGGAGGTAGCCGGGAAAGGCTAACTTGGTTACGCCCACGCCCGCGGCTGGTCGCTGTGGTGCAGTGCTGCATGTTCAGGCAACGCTTCTGCGCTTCGCCACGGGCTCGTCCCTGCTTTCCAGTCTACGTTTCTTTCTCGAGGGATTGTTGCCCTCCTTTGGCTTCGTGGTCTCTGCGGCTGGCGGTCTGGAAACTGCTGAAAGGAGCCGGATCTCACCTCTGCGGGGGCAGGCGGGAGGCGGCGCGGAACCAGAGCAGAACGGTCAGAGGTCTCTAAGTGGTAATGATAATAGTAATGATCATTACAAACGGAAGTGTTGGTGTAACATTGCACTCTTTGGGTGATCTCACAATAAGTATTTGTTGAACGACGTAGGCAGGGTAGGGGTAATTTAGCCTGTGGGAAATGAGGCCCCCAAACGTTAAAGGACTTGGTCAGGGTTACTTAACGAGCTAGTGGCAGAAGGGGAACCTTCCCGTGTTTGTGTGGTTTAATTGATTGTTTTCCAAGGAGCTGAATTGCAAATGTTTCCTTTTCTTATACCTAGCGGTCATTGAACCAAACCAAGCTTGGTGAAGTTGTCATTTATCCAGTTAGCTGTAGAGTCCAAGAGAAAACAGGTTCCCCCCCGCCCCCGATTAGTTTAAATGACAATTTTAGCAATATATTAAGAGCAAGCTACTAATTATTAAGCCCCTACTGATTTTTGTGAACTTGGGAGCTGGTTTAGGAGGCTGTGAAATATTGTTGTAATAAAGAAAACGTGTAAATTCTTCGCTCTGCTTTCCTCGTTCATAAACATCTGCTTAGGGTCTCCTGCAACTATAGGACTTCTCACAGACTATAGACTGTAGTAAGGAGTATAATTTTCTGAGACGTTCTAGAGCCTTAACTCCTCAATTGTTAAAAGTAAAACCAGCCAAATCCCCGTTGTATTTTTGTCAAAAATGAATGGCAAATGACTTAGAGGTGATGTCAATATGTACCTACTACAGCATCAAAAGGAACTAGAAAGTCTTTTAGCTTGTTTTTTAAAATTGTTTTTAATCATACATATTGCCGAAAAACATAAAATAGTAAAGAAGGGCTAATAATGAAAAGTAAGAAATCTCTTTCTGCTGCTTCCAGATGGGATTGGCAATCACTTTCAACTTTTTTGGGGGGGCTGTTTCTTTCAGTAGTTTTGGTATACCTTTAAAGGCATAAAGGGTATGCTTCTCCCCTCTCTCACACTATTGCCATTTAAAAAATCATCCATTTCAAACCACTGAAGACTCCCGACGGGCCCGGCGGCGCCTGACTACCACTGCTAACGGACCGCGCGGCGCAGGACTAGAAAGACGCTGGTGGCGGCGGCCGCAGAACGGAACAAGGAACCCATCCTGCGCGTGCTGCGGCTGTGCGTGGTGGCCGCGTGCTCGAGCTGGCCTCGGGCTCTGGCCAGCACACGGCCCACTTCGGGCGGGCCTTCCCCCACGCCGAGTGGCAGCCGAACCACGTGGATCAGAGCTGCCTGGACAGCATCCTGGCCACCACTCAGGCCCAGGGACTATCCAACGTGAAGGCCCCGCTGTACCTGGACGTGAGGTGGGATCGGGAGCAGTGGGGTGGGATCCTGCCGCAATCTCTGGATCTGCTACTCTGCATCAACATGAGCCACATCAGCCCCCTGAGCTGCACCGAGGGGCTCTTCAGAGCAGCAGGACACCTGCTCAAACCCAAGGCACTCCTCGTCACCTATGGGCCCTGTGCCATCAACGGGAAGATTTCTCCCCAGGGTAACGTGGACTTTGACCTGACCCTCAGATGCAGGAACCCAGAGTGGGGGCTGCGGGATACAGCCCTTCTGGAGGACCTGGGCCAGGCCAGTGGGCTGCTCCTGGAGAGGATGGTGGACATACCAGCCAACAACAAGTGCCTAATTTTCCGGAAAGAGTAACTCCCTTCTCCGCCATGCCTGTGTCCCTGGGACAAACCCAGACCACCAGCCCCTGCCACCCTGGGCCGGACTATGGGAACTGGCCCTCCCCACACTGGGGATTCTTAGCCGGTGGCCACAGGGCTGCTGAGAGCCTGGGAATAAAGTGTTTCCTGCTGTCCAAAAACAAAAAAACAAAAAAACCCCCCAAACCACTGAAAATTCTATAATAGGATTTAGCTTTATCTTACCCCATCCCCTAACGGTCATTTCTCATATTCCCTATGTATGTGGATTCCTATTTTAGTTACATCAATAAGCATATTTACATATTATGACAAAAATACTGTTCATGCAGGAGCAAAGTTGTGACATGAAGTCTTTATAAAGGATATTGTGCTAAGTTACTGCTTTGCTTCCCATTTTCTTTGTATACAGATCTGAAGAGATTTCCTGGAAACCACCCTTGCACTGTGCGGTGTTTGTTGAAAAAATGTTTGGAAGATTGACTTTTCCACAACTGCTTTTTGCTAGCATCCTTGGAATTGCTGGAGGAGTATATATTTATCAACCAATATTTGAACAGTATTCCAGAGATCAGAAGGAATTAAAAGAAAAGTTGAAATTGGTACAAGACTCAGAAGAGAAGAAAAGTTAATACTACATGGAGTCGAACTGTAATTGCTTAAAATTCCATTGAAATTATACATTGACTATAAATAATCTAGTAAAAAGTTATCAAATGTATTTTAATTGTAAATAAATCATAGATAATGATTTTAAATTAGTTTTAAAACTAGCACTGTCAATTTTAATGTTTCCTGTATTTTTATTTGCCATTTTATGTGTTTTCACCAGGACAGATTAGTACTTTCCTTTTAAGCAAAAATGAATGTCTTAAGGAATATTTTATTTCCTAGTTGAAGCTTCTTTTTTCTGGGAATGCGGCCTATACATTGGCAGTCTAGACTGTATAAACTAGCTGGGAATGTTGTTTACAGTTGTGTTTGTAGATGAAATTAACCAAGTTAACTTCAGGCAGGATGCCCCTCAGTTAGCCTACAATTAGCCTGCTTTAATATACTTTAGAAGTCTTTCAATCCCAGCCCTTTCTCATCCCAGGCAGAATGGAGGAGTAAATTGAGAATTGGGGTGGCTCAGATCAAATGGACGTTTTTGAGAAGGTAGGTGGTGTCACATAGGGTGGCAAATATGCCACAGCTCTGTTTACTTAACCCACTAAGCAAATTTGCATTATAATGATGGTCAGGGAGGAGTTAATTTATTATGAAGCTATTCACATAGTTAAAGGGCTTTTTGGAAATCGCTAAGAACTGATATTACTTTAACAATGAAAGCTTAAATGTAATCACATATGTACAAAATGCTTTAAATCAACTCATTTCTTATTATTGATTTTTTTGAAAAGTAAATTCATTGTAACTTAATCTAAACTATGTTGAGACCAGCATAGGTAATTAAAAAAAAAAAAGTGAATAAAAAATTACAGAGTAGTACATGTTCACCTCATTAAAAAAACCCAAACAATACAGAATGAACAAAGTGAAAATTACTGTTTTTCAGTATACATTGATTTAATTAGCACCTTTAATAGTTTGAGCTTTTGAGACTGTTTTTCTTCTATGCACACTGAAAAATATATGTAAATTTAAAACACATACCAAGTATCTACTGTGTGACAGGCTTGGCTTGTCTGTCGGTAGACTGGGGTTCTGTTCTGTGTGTCTTCTCATTGTGGGCCCCAGGCTCAAGGAGTGGCCCCTGTCTGGGATATGACAGAGTTTAGGATTAAGAGAGAGACTGAAAGGAAACATGAAGTGTAAATGTCTGCTCAGTTGTGGCAAATGTCTCCTCAGAGTCTGCTGGTTTAGAGCATGTCACAAGGTCCTGCCCAAAGGTGAGGCCAGGGACAAAGACTCTTCCCACAGGATACACAGTCAAGTGTAGTCCTGCCTGTGACCATAGGCAAGAATATATAATCCTGTTATCCAAGGAATGATAATCCTATTTAACATCATGTGAAATTGAACTGCTTTTTTTTCTTTTTTAAAGTAAAGCCTTTTTTTAAAAAAAAATTTTATTTATTTATTTATTTATGGCTGTGTTGGGTCTTCGTTTCTGTGCGAGGGCTTTCTCTAGTTGCGGCAAGTGGGGGCCACTCTTCATCGCGGTGCGCGGGCCTCTTACTATTGCGACCTCTCTTGTTGCGGAGCACAGGCTCCAGACGCGCAGGCTCAGCAATTGTGGCTCACGGGCCTAGTCGCTCCGCGGCATGTGGGATCTTCCCAGACCAGGGCTCGAATCCGTGTCCCCTGCATTGGCAGGCAGACTTTCAACCACTGCGCCTCCAGGGAAGCCGGAAATTGAACTGCTTTTGATCCTCCTTTTGAGAAGGATGGGTTTGTCAGTTTGGTAGTCACATACCAAGTGCCAGAGAATGAGTTGTTTTTTGTTTTTTGTTTTTTCCAGTAAAGGTACTGCAGCCATTCAAATCAAAGCCACAGTGAGATGCCGCTTCACATACACTAGGATGACTACAGTCAAAAAGGGGAAATAATGAGTGTTGACAAGGATGTGGAGAAGTTGAAACCCTCGTATATTGCTGGTGAGGATATAAAACAGTGCAGCTGCTGTGAAACAGTTTGGAAGTTCCTCAAAAAGATAAACATAGTGATACCATATGACCCAGCAATTCTGCTTTTAGACATATGTCCCAGAGTAGTGAAAACATATGTCTATACAAAAATTTGTAAATGAATGCTCACAGAATCATTATTATGATAGCCAAAAAGTGAAAATAACCCAAATGTCTCAGCCAGTGAATGGATAAACATATTGTGGTATATCCACACAATGGAATATTACTCAGCTATAACAAGGAATGAAATACTGATACGTGCTACAACATGAATAAACTTTGAAAGCATGAAAGAAGCTGAGCACAAGAGGCCATATATTGTATGATTCTATATGACGTGTCCAGAATAGGCAAATGTGTAGAAACAAAGTGTATTAGTTCCCAGGGACTAAGGGGAAGGAAGGATAGGGAGTGACTGCTAATGGATATAGGGTTACTTTTTAGGATGATGAAAATATTTTGGAACTAGATACTGGTGATCAATGACAGCTTTGTGAATATATTAAAAACCACTGAATTGTACACTTTAAAGCTTTATTGTGTGGGATTATATCTCAACACGACTGTCAGAGAAAAAAAAATCACTGCACCCAGAATAGCAGCTGCAGTTGAGGTAGTCCATTGTTTCCTGCCATAATCCATCTAGTACGTGTGTGTGGTGTAGAATATACATAACATAAAATTTACTGTTTTTACCATTTTTAAGTGTACATTTCAGTGGCATGAAATATATTCACATTGTTGTGTGACCACCATCACCATCCGTCCCTAGAACTTATTCTGTTTAGTTTTTGCAGGGCGCAGAGAGGTGAATTGAATGGTGGTATAGAGAGAACCCCCCCCCCATATACTTCATATCTTTGAAGGTGGCATTAACGTCTGCAATTTTTTGCATGAATTGCTTCTAATTTACTATTGGAGCCAGGGAAAGCAGATTTAGGGGCTTTCAGTTGGTCCTTTCTACAATAACGATGTGGTATGGACTGAATGCTTTTCCCCATTCATATGTTGAAGCCCTGATCCCCAATATGAGGGTATTTGGAGGTAGGGCCTTTGGGTGGTAATTAGGTCATGAGGGTGGAGCCCTTGTCAACGGGATTAGTTCCCTTATAAGAAAAGATACAAGAGAGATGCTCTCTCTCTCTCTTGCCCATGTGAGGATACAGCAAGAAGGTGGCTGTCTGCAAATCAGGAAGAAGGCCTCATCATACACTGAATCTGCCAGCACCTTGATCTTGGACACCATAGCCTTCAGAACTGTGAGAAAAAAAATACCTGTTTTTTAAACCACTCATTTAATGGTGTTTTTTTTAATAGCAGTCTGAGCAGACTAAGGCAGGGGCTCTTCCTTTAAGGTCAGTGTGAGGTTCCTGCCAGCTACTGAGTATATGTATGTATCCTATGGAATGTATCCTATGGAATGACAGAGTGGGTCCTGTAAAACAAATTTGGGCCAAACCTGCATTTATCTTATCACCTCCACAAGCCCCCACTCTAAACTGAGGGACTGTGGTAGCATTTAGAGCCTCCTTGTACCAGTTTCAGCTCAGATCTTGCAGTCATCAAAGTCTGAATTCCTCTTCCCCCAATGCATATTTATCCTGGTTGAAGGCCTTGGTCTCTTGGTAGGAGCAGAGGAAAGTTTATGATTGGTATAATTCTTGTGGTATTCACCTTCCTCAGGTGAATACAGCTTCTTCAGTCATTGGCTCTAAGTCTGTGAAATGACTTAAATCAGGAAGCTGGTGAAAGACCATGATTGCCATTGTGGAGACTGACAGCCTGCTGCTCACTAGTTCTTGATTTTCTTTTAAAAATATTTGAGTCAAGAAACACCCCTTCTCTCCTCAAAACAAAAACACCCCATCTATCTTTTCCTTCAGAACACCATGACCTATAAGCCGCCATCACAGATCTCTGTGGGTCGAGACACCCTGGTTGCACCCCAGCCTGGCTTCCCATTATAGTACTTACGGCCTGCCATCTGTTCTTTGCCATTTGGGCATTCTTTTGTTTCTAACTGATACTCAGGAGTCCTGTTGCAGCAGCATCTTCTGTCAGTCTCAGCTCCTAAAGGACATCCACCATTGTGCTTTTCCGAGGTGTCAGTGGCCTCCTCACCAGTGCCTCAGTGAAAGGAGTATCATCAGGGCCTTCCCAGGTAACATAATCAGGTGGTGGTTCTGCAGTCTCATCACAAATCCATTCTAACTCCAAGGTCAGGAGGGCAAGATAGGGAGAATAAGAGAGTTAAAGGGGGAAAGCCTAGACAATGGTAAATTTTCAAGGGGGCCACTAGACTTGATCCTATGGGATTTCCTGAAGAGAATTCTAAAAGTTTTTTAGATATTATTTTGAAATAATTTCAGACTTAAAGAAAAAGTGCAAAAATAGTACAAAGAATTTTCATATACCTGTTACCCAGATTCCACAAATGTTAACATTTAACCACGGTTGCTTTAATCTCTATATATGTGTGTGTATGTCTATGCACACACACACATTATTGTTTTTCTAAACCCTTTGAGAACAATAAGTTGCCCATGTGATTCCCTTTTACCCCTAAATATTTCAGTGTGCAATTCCTAAAAACAAGGATATTCTCATTTATAATTATAGTATAATAATCAAAATCAGGAAGTTAAGATTGACAGGATATTATTATCTCATCTCAGATTTCATCCAAATTCTACCAAGTCACATTAATGTCCTTTAGAGCAAGACAAAATTTTTTTTCTGGTCTGGGAACTAATTCAGGATTACATATGAGTTTAGTTGTCATGATTCTTTGGTTTCATTTATTCTCATTCCTTAGTCATTGCCTTTCATGATCTTGAAATTTTTAAAGAATACTGGTCTCTTTTGTAAAATTTCCCTTAATTTGGGTTTGTTTAATGCTTCCTCATGATTAGACAGATTCAGGTTTTACCTTTTTGGTAGGAATACTGCAGAAATGATCTGTCAGTATGATTCACAGATTCCTATTTTGTTCAGTGAGTTACAATCTGTCACCAGTGCTAGCCACATGATTTGTGGGGCTTAGTGCAGAATGAAGATGCACAGCCCTGGGTGAGGATGAGAAAGTCAATCTCCTCTTCTCATGGATCCACCACTCCAACCCATGGTGAATGTGCACCCGCCCAGGGATTGAAGCCTCCATGCTGGGGTGCTCTTGATTCCTGGGTGGTGGTGGCAGGAGCCCCCTGCTGAGTGGCACATAGAATGTACTGTGGTGCTACCAGACTATGGCAGTGATACCTGCCTTCTTGCCCGCCCCATGGTGCCATAGGGCATGGGCTCAACCCTGATCTCTTCTGCTCTCACACCCAGGCTCCTGGCCAGGTGAAAGGTGATGGCGGAATGTGGGCCTCCCCCAGCCAAGGTGACTGAGTCACTGCCCTGGAGTAAGGTAGTGAATGCAAGGCTGGGTAGGGCCCAGGGGACCAGGGGGTGAGGAGTGGGCAGTGGCAGGAGTCAGAGCCATGTGTTTGCAGAGGCTTCAAGCCTCCAGCATCCTCCATTGTGCCATCAGATTTCACTTATAAAACACAAATTCAAATGTAAAATTATTAAGAATTTTAAGACAGTGACTGCAGAGCATTAAAATTCTGAGTGCAGGGCCCTGTGTGATGTTCTATTTGCATGCCCATGAAGACAACCCTGACAATCACTACCTGTTCAAATTGTCCCAGATTTGGCTGGTTGGAGTCCTTTCAAGCTGGCTCCTGTATTCTTTTTTTTTTTAAATAAATGTTTATTTCAAATATGAAATGTAATGTTTAAGCATTTTCTGAAGATAATTTTGTAGTTTAACAAGTGTAAAATAAGACTTCTTAAAAAAGTTTACAACTAGGTATAAAATACTCAAGAATATACTTTGACATTCACAGTGGACATTTTTGAAAGGTAAGTTTTGTTAATATAGCTTATAAACAAAAATATATTGACAGTCCCATTTAAAATAAGCAAGCGCTTAGCTGAGGAATAATCCTCCCTCAGATGGGTCCTGTGTCCCTTTGTTATGTCCTTGTCATTCTCTGAGTACTTCTTTACTTTCTGGCTCATCCTTTTCTTAGACCAAGCTTTGACTCTAGGAGTTTGGTTCTTTTTTAAAAATTGAAACAAAATTCACATAACACATTTTAAAGCATACAATTCTGTGGCATTTAGTACATTCACAATGTTGTGAAACTCACTTCTGTCGAGTTCCAGGACATTTTCATCACCCCAAAAGGATGATGTGCAGTAAACAGTCATTCCCTATTCCTCTTCCCCGCAGCCCTGGCAACCAGTCTGCTTTCTGTCTCTATGGATTTACCTTTTCTGGATGTTTCATATAAATAGAGTCATACAGTATGTGACCTTCTGTGACTAGCTTCTTTTACTTAGTATACTTTCAAGTTTCATTCATGTTGTAACAAGTATTAGTGCCTCACTCCTTTTTGTGGCCAAGTAATATTCCATTGTATGGATATACCACAATTTCTTTATCCATTCATCCATTGATGGATGTTTAGATTGTTTCCACCTTTTGGAACCTTTTGGAGTAGTGCTGCTATGAACATTTGTGTACAAGTATTTGTTTGAATACCTGTTTTCAATTCTTTTGGCATATTTCTAGGAATAAACTTGTTGGGACATATGGCGATTCTCTGTTTAACTTTTTAATGAACTGCCAAACTGTTTCCCAAAGTGACTACATCATTTTACATTCCCTCCAGCAATGTATAAAGGTTCCAGTTTCTCTATATCTCACTAACACTTGTTATTTGTCTTTTCTTTTTTTAAAAAAAAGTTATGGGGGCTTCCCTGGTGGCGCAGTGGTTGAGAGTCTGCCTGCCGGTGCAGGGGACATGGGTTCGAGCCCTGGTCTGGAAGGATCCCACATGCCGCGGAGCAACTGGGCCCGTGAGCCACAATTACTGAGCCTGCGCATATGGAGCCTGTGCTCCGCAACAAGAGAGGCCGCGATAGTGAGAGGCCCGCGCAATGCAATGAAGAGTGGCCCCCGCTTGCCGCAACTGGAGAAAGCCCTCGCACAGAAACTGAGACCCAACACAGCCATAAATAAATAAAAAAAAAAAAAAAAAAAAAAAGTTATGGCCTACCTAGTGGGTATGAAGTGATATCTCATTATGGTTTTGATTTGCGTTTCCCTAATGACTAATGCCATTGAACATCTTTTCATGTGGTTGTTGGCCACTTTTATATCCTCTTTGGAGAGATGTCTATTTTAGTCCTTTGCCTGCTTTTTAATTGGATTGTCTTTTTGTGGTTGAGTTGTAAGAGCTCTTTATATATTCTGATACTATATTCTTATCAGGTATATGGTTTGCAAGTATTTTCTCCCCTTCTGTGGATTGTGTTTTCACTCTCTTGAGAGTATCCTTTGATGTGAACAAATTTTAAATTTTGATTAAGTCTAATACAGTTTTCTTTTGTTGCTTATGCTTATGCTATCACATGTAAGAAACCATTGCCAGATCCAAGGTCATGAAGATTTCTGCCTATGTTTTCTTCTATGAGTTTTATAGTTTTAGTTCTTATGATTTAGGTCTTTGATCTATTTTGAGTTAATTTTTATATATGGTGTGAGGAAAGGGTCCAACTTCACTCTTTTACATGTGAATATCTATTCTCCCAGCACCATTTGTTGAAGAGACTGTTCTTTCCCCATCAAATGGTCTTGGTACTCTTTTTGAAAATCAATTGGCTATAGATTTATGGGCTCATTTCTGGACCCTCAAGTCCATTCCACTCATCTATATCTCTGTCTTTATGCCAATACCACACTGTTTTGATTACTGCAGTTTTGTATTAAGTTTGAAATCGGGAAGTGTGAATTAACTTTATTCTTTTTCAGGATTTTTTTGGGGGCTATTTGGAGTCCTTTGCAATTTCATGTGAATTTTAGCATCAGCTTTTCCTTTTCTGCAAAAATAATGTTGAATTCGATAAGGATTGCATTGACTCTACAGATTGCTTTGGGGAGCTTTGCCATCTTTACAATATTATGTCTTCCAATCCAACAACATGGTATATCTTTTCATTTATTTAAGTCTTCTTTAATTTCTTGCAGTAGTGTTTTGTAGTTTTTAGTGTATAAATCCCGCATCTCCTAAGTATTTTATTCTTTTTGTTGCTATTATAAACAGGATTTTTAAAAAAAAGTTCCTTTTTTAATTGTTCATTCCCAGTGTATAGAAATACAACTGATTTTTGTGTATTGATCTTGCACCCTGCATCTTTGCATATTTCATTTATTAGCGCTAATAATTTTTTAGTAGATTCTTTAGGATTTTATATATAAAAGATCATGTCTTTGGTTCCTTTTATTGGAAAAGGGTATTTAGAAATCAAGATCTGAGTGCTAAGTGTGTTCATAGCTACTATGATATACTTGCTTCTAGGACCTCTTAGCAGATGGAGCTGGGAAATATATACTTAACACATATCTATACATAACTCTATTTCTCCATATTAAAAATCATGAGTTTGTACTGATACCTCCAATTTCAATCCTATTAATGTGACTGGAGCTGGGACTCTGCATGTTTCAAGCAGCAGCCTGCAGTGTCAGAGAAGCTCCAGAGCTGGAAGCAAGAGGTGTACTGTGACCAGTTCTGTGGCTGGAGTAAGAAGTGGTGTGGGGAGGATTTTGAACTGGTGCACAAGATGGGTTTAATATACTTAGTTTCTGTAATAACTTTCTCTCTTTGTTTTCCTCTGGACACACCTTTCTCAAATTCCTTTTTGGATTTCCTCTGCCCATGCCTTAAATACTGAGTGATCCTCTGGGTTCTGCATCAAGCCCCCTCTTTGCCCTCTCAGCACATTTTCTAGACTAGCTCATTGCCTCTCATGTCTTTGAGTCCCCTTGGTAATAGCTCCAGTTCACGTCTTCTGTGCTTCAGACCAACTTATTCAACAACATACTAAACAGTTTCACTTGGATGTTCTGCTGGTGCTGGTATGTCAGAGTTGAAATGTCCTAAACTTGTTTATTATTGCCTGTTTCACTCTCCTTCCCTGTAGCTTTCTTCCTTTTGCTCAGGGGTTCCTAGTTGCCCAAACCAGAAATCTGGGCACCTCCATGGATTCCTCCCTCTTCTTCACCCCGTACAGCAAAGTCTTCCTCTTTTTTTTTTTTTTTAATTAATTAATTTTTATTTTTGGCTGTGCTGGGTCTTTGTTGCTGCACGTGGGCTTTCTCTAGTTGTGGTGAGCGGGGGGCTACTCTTCGTTGCGGTGCATGGGCTTCTCACTGCGGTGGCTTCTCTTGCAGCAGAGCACAGGGTCTAGGCGTGCGGGCTTCAGTAGTTGTGGCGCATGGACTTAGTTGCTCTGCGGCGTGTGGAATTCTCCCGGAACAGGGATTGAACCCGTGTCCCCTGCGTTGGCAGGTGGATTCTTAACCACTGCGCCTCCAGGAAAGTCCCTAACAAAGTCTTCTTGATTCACTCTCTTAAGTATCTCAAATCTGTCCATTCATCTTCATTCTCAGGGCCACTGCCTTAAACCAGATCACTGTTATCCCTCACTTGGACTTCAGCATGCTAATTGGCCTCCCCAGCCCATTCTTCGCCTTATAGCCATTAAGAAAATGGGTTCTAAGTTCTGGTCCTGGCTTTGCCACTTATTAGCTATATGAACTTGGGTTGCTTAATCCATTTAAGGCTCAGTTTCCTCTGTAATATGGGGACAAGAACAGTGCTTATTTTATAGGGCAATTGTGAGAAGTAAATGAGGTGATACATGTAAAGTTCTTAGCATATTGGCTGATTCAGAGTAAATGGTCAATAAATGTTAGCTAATAGTAGTATAAGCATTCCAGGGTTCTTCATATTCCAGCCTCTGCTCATTTCTGCAGTTTCTTTGATTGCTTTCTTCCACTCAGTTTTTCAGCTCTCCGAACTTCTTTCAGTTGCTCCAATATCTCATTCTCGTCTCCAGACCATTCCTCTGCTCTCTTTCCTAAAATTCTCTCCTCTCTCACTTTCCCCTCTTATTCATCCTTCTGAATCTATACATCACTATCTCTGGGAAGTCTTGACTTGGTGTCACTTATCTGTGTTCCAGTTACACTCTTTAACTTCCCTTATCAAGAATCGTATCTCACTGCACTGGAGTTAACTTGGTTTCTCTGAGGGCAGGATCCCTGAGAGCAGGGACCAATTTACCTCATTCACTATTGCCTCTCCTGTACCTAACACAGTGCTTGACTCACTGAATGAAATGAATGAATGGGTGATGACGAATGGGCCACAGCATCGCTATTTTCTGATCTCCTGCCAGGTAAACTCCTGGTGACAGCCCTGCCTGGCTGCAGGAGTGGGGAGGGCTGAAGGGGGAGCTCTCCTTATATGAGCCATTAGCGGTTGCTGCATTGTTGGCCCCCCAGATCTTAGCTAATCAATGACTCCCAAGACTTCCTTTACACATGAACATCGGGCTACTTTTCCTGTCCTAACTTCCATCAGCAACAGTTTGATGGCCTTTCTCTTCCCTGGGAAACATCCCTTGAAAGCATCACCCTATGGTGAAATCTGTTATCCCTAACTTTGAGATGACTGTGTTATATTTGGAACTATTAAATTGAATGTATATTCAATATTTGGCAATTTCATACGGTTCATCCTATATGTGAATCTGAGAAGCTAATTGTACTGTAGTGCAAACTGTGAGTAGTTATAGACTGAAAGGATGATGGAGTTGGGCAGGTCACCCTGAGACAGCTGGAATTTGTGGTGCAAGAAGAATCAGTGAGATAGAACAGATAGTAAGAGACAGTAGACTAGGGCTTCCAGTCACTTTCTTTTGCTTAGAAGTAGAATTATTTGGTTCAGAAGTGCTTTGCCTGAAAGCCCACGGGGCAGGCCCAAAAGCCACTGTTCAGACCCCCAGGCCACTGGAGGAGAATTTGGCTGCCTCTCAGTGGGAACCTGGTGGCCCCAACAGCCACAGGTCCAAGCGGCCCCCACAAAGCCGTCGGCACTGAGAGAAGGAAGCCGCTGGGGGGCAGCAAAGGCTCGCAGATTTCTCCTTACAGGGGCTATTCTTTCAAGTGCTGTACTTTGCTTTTTTTTTTTAACGAATTGCTCTAATACTCGGAAATTTAACTGAGAGCGATTTTATAATCTGAACTAGACTGTACGAGTAGAGACCCCGTTTGTCATTTCCTTCCAGAAATATATTTTTTCCTGCCAGAATTCTACTACTCTCCCCCGCCCCCCCTTCCCCCGGTCATTTTCAAGAACCCTAGAGCTTTCTCTCACTCCAGGAAGGCCATGTCCAGGCCCCCCGAGTGAGGAGCTGGCGGGGCGGGATGGACAGTGGCAGAGCCGGATGCCCAGCGCGGATCCGGTCCCTGGGGAGCCGGACCAAGGGGGCACTGTGAGCTGGAGCGCCCCCGGGCCTCAGGAACCGCAGGCAGGGCTGATTTTGCAGCCGCTCAGCACCTCTGGCTACAAGGTGGACACACCGATCTGATGCCCTGGAAAACACCTTTAGAAAATGGCTTTTAGGGGAGCAGATTTGGCGAGAGGCACCAAACTATACCTTGCAGTGCCCTATCCTGTGGCAGTTTGTAAATGTCACCACTGTGTCTCAGAACGAAAACAACCCCCTAAGGTTTGGCGCCTTCCAGGAAGCGGCAGTGGAGACCCAACTTGGACTAAAAAGAGGCGAATGGGGCCTTTGCGTGGCAGGTGCGGCGGGGCTGGGGGCGGCGCGCGGGGAGGGCGCCCGCAAAGCGCTCTCGCCGAGTTGGGCGGGGGTGCTCGCCGAGGTGACAGGAGGAAGCGGGAGGTGGAGGGTGGAGAGGAGGTCCCGCCCCCACCTCGCTCTCCTTTACGGGAAGTGATGTGGGGCCCGACGGAAAATACCCGCCGAGGACCCAAAAAAGGCCGTCAGCGGGTGGACGCGGCGCGCGCAGAAGGAGCGGCGTGGGGACCGCGGGCGGAGCAGGTGAGGCGGCGGGCGCGGGCGGGGGAGGCGCGCTCAGGCCCGGGGCTCCGGGAGGCTCCAGTCACCCCGCGGGGCTGAGCGACGGAGCGGGCGAGCGCAGGGTCTGGCCCTGGGGCGGGGGGTGAAGCTGCAGCTCCTTTTCTCCCCGCCTGTGGGCCACCAGAAAAGCTGCTTTGCTTCTCCCAGGCCCTCAGCACAGACTCTACGATGACAGTGACGGGGGTGGGGGTCAGCTTGGGCGAGGTGCTGATTAGGTGGAGTTCCAGGTTGGGACGGGGCTGAGGTCACCTCCGGGCGGCATCCAGGTGCGAGGCTCCCCGTCTCGGGGTGGGAGGAAGGAAACTTCTCTGGCAGGAGAGGAGGAAGGTCCCAGACCTCCTGCACGCCCCGCCTTCGCCCCCCAGCCCCCCGCCGTTCTTTTCTCCCTCTCTTTGTTGTCGGTTGAATGATTTAACGTCTTGACACCTTTGCTGGTGAGGGTCTGGACGGGCAGACTGCCCGGGTGGGAGAGGGTTCTCTCTTTCCCTGCCAGTCAGACAGAAAACCCTGCCAGGCAGCCAGGCTCTCGGGTCTTGACTGGTGGTAGGGCTGATGTGATGACTCGTTTCGGTAACTATTGCCAAAGCTTTTGCCTCTGTCCCAATAGATCACCGATTAAGCAAAGTCAGGCCTGAAGTGAAGGAAATCTTGTGAGCCCTTGACTTCACCTTCCCAGCATTTCGGCTCCTGTGGGCCACATGGCTTCCTAATCTCCTGCCAGGGGGTCCTCTTTCTTACCTCTGTGGGCTACCAGCTATTTTTTCCTACTGGATGGATTATCACTTTTGGGTCAGCTCATCATTCAGATGTTGGAAGGGGGAGTAGTGTTATGCTGCATAAATTTTCTATAATTATTGGTGATATAATTTGTTGGTGCTTCACTGTTCTTGTTCCATTTATTTATTTATTTTAACCTTCTTAGAAACTTGCTGTAGGGGGAAAACAGTCTGGAAAACAGAATTTCTGCAGACGGTTACAAATGAAGAAAGGTTAATGTAGTGCTGAAAAAAACTTGACTGACCATCATTCTTTTCTGTATTTTATGTTAGTTTTCATTCCTACTTTCTTCCTTTCCTTTATTCTTTCTTCCTTACTCCCTCCCTTCCTTAATTTCCATGGCCTGCCTTGATTTTTAACTTTGATGAAGTACAATTAATTTATTTTTTCTTTTGTTGCTCTGCTTTTGGTGTCAAATCTAAAAGCCATGAAGATTTATGCCTATGTTTTCTTCTAAGAGTTGTATAGTTTTAGCTCTTACATTTCCATCTTTGACTCACTTTAAGTTAATTTTTGTATATGGTGTGTGGTAGGGGTCTAACTTAATTTTTTTGCATATGGACATCCACTTCTCCCAGCACCATTTGTTGAAAAGATTATTTTTTCCCCTTTGAATGCTGTTGGTGCCTGTGTTGAAAATAAACTGACTGTAAATGTGAGGGTTTATTTCTAGACTCAGTTCTACTCCACTGATCTGTATGTCTATCCTTACGCTAGTATCATACTCTCCTCTTTATTAGCTATGTACATGGTAAGTTTTGAGATCGGGAAGTGTGAGTCCTCCCACTTTTCTTTTTTGAGACTGTTCTGGCTATTCTGGGTTCCTTGAATTTCCATATGAAATTTAAGATCAGCTTCTCAATTTCTGTTGCCTTGGTTTTAAAAGAGATATAAGGGTCTTGAAGTGGGCAACAGTCTCTAGGTACCAGACTCTTGATTTTCCTCTTCCAAACCCGCTTTCGCTTAGTCTCACCTGTCTCAGTTAATGGCAACTTCACTCTTCCAGGTGCTCAGGCTAAAAACCCCAGGGTCACCCCTGATTCTTTTCTTTCTCTCACACTCCACATCTAGTCCCTCAGCAAATCTCATTGGTTCTATTTTGAGTCTATACCTAGGATAGGAAATTTCCACAGTGTCCACTGCTTCCACCAAGTTCCTTTCACTTCTGTCGCCTGGATTACTCAAAAGCCTCCTACAGGGCCACTCTGCTTCCACCCTCACCACTCTACAGTCTGTTCTCAATGCAGCAGCCAGAATCAATTATGTCTCTCACTCCGGTGCTCAAGGCTCTCCAGTGGCTTTTTATCTCAGAAGGAAACCAAAGTCCTTGCTGTGGCCTGCAGTCCCCTTACATGGTGTGGGGGGCTTCATCTTCTATTACTCCCCTCTTTTCACACTCTGCTTCAGCCACGCCTCAGGACCTTTGTATTTGCTGTTTCCTCTGCCTGGAATGTTCTTCCTTCAAAAGTCTGTACAGCTTACTCACTCATTTCTTTCAAATCAAAAGTCATTTCTTTAGAGATGCCTTCTTGTACCATCCCATCTAAAATAGCATCCTTCACCCCTCACCCCTGCCCTGCCCCATCATTTTCTTCCCCTTTCCCTTGCCTTATTTTTCTTTCGAGTATTTATAGCACTTACTGTCATCACACACACACACACACACACACACACACAGATTTTGTACACAACATCTATCTCCCATTGGTGGAATACAAGCTCCATGAAGGTCAGGAATTTGTCTTGTTCATTGTGGTGGGCATAGCACCTAGAATGGTTTCTGGCACATATTAAGCCCTAAAAAATCATGCTGAGTGAATGAAAAGGGAATGAGAGGCTGAGAAATGGGGATCACTCTGCTATTTCTTTCTCACTCTTCTTCCCACTTTATCCGAGAAGCAATGTCCATAGCTACACCACAACTCCTAAATCTCTCCTCTCCTATCCTCCTATTTTCCTCAAGATAATGGCCTTACCCTCCTTGGAAAGGGAAAGGTCAAACAAGCAGAAAGGTGAGGACTTTGGGTCCTTCCCACCGTGGCAGTGGGGAGCCCTCTTCTCTGTAGCCTGGGCAGACTGGGTGGGGGCATTCAGCATCTGTCTCCAGTGATTCGGTCTCTTGTGCTGATCTAGGGAGAGAGCGAAATCCCTTGGAAATTTGAGAAAATGGAATTTCATTTCCTAATGAATATTTTGCAGTACAGTGAATTTAATCTTTTTCTGACTTCTAACTGAAATGGCCAATTCTGAGACTCATTTTGGCCTTTAATGACGTAACGACTTTAGACTGTCAACTGAGTATGTGTACGTGGCCTCATTTCCATGAGTAGATTGTAATATCCTGGAGGCAGAGCACTGGCTTTAGCTCCTTTGTGAGTCCTATACTGCAAGCTATCATAGACAAAAAAAGAAGTGTTCAATAAACTCTTGCTGAATGTACCCACAAGTTAATGAATAAACTTGGATTTGTTTTCCTCATTAGAAACCTCTACTCCATATATTTAATTTTTCTTAATGTATAGATATAAGTATCTTGTCTTAGCCTACCTCACCCTGCTGCTCCTGTGAGATCAATATTGGCCACAGTTGAGAGGGGTTTCCTGTGGACCTCTCTCAGTGAGAATTGAATTAACTGGCCCAGACAGCATAGTAATCAATCTTTATTTAAAAATTAAATTAAAAATTAATTTTTAAAAAATTAAAAATTATTTAAAACACTGAACTAGCCTATTGTTATTTAAACTTACCTTGGAATGTGCCCTGTCTATATCTTCACTACAAACTATGAAAAAGGATTATTTTTACATACATGGAATATATATATATATATATTTTTTTTTTTTCTCTCTGATAAATTAGGATAGGCTTGATACCACCTGAAAAACAAAACAGGGCTCACATATTTAAAGTGTGAGCCGGTAATTAACTGGATGGGTGGGAGAATCCCTCTCACAATGTGTATGTATATCAAATCACCATGATATACACTTTAAATAATCTTACAATTTTATATGTCAATTATGCCTCAATAAAGCTGGCTCACAATAAAAAAAAAAAAAATGTGAGCCCCTAGGCAGCAAGATTATCTTGCCATTGTTCGAACAAGATTGCCTTCTGAAGAGAGGAATTTTTCCCTTTCACTGCCTTCGCTTTTTATGCTGTGTGCAGATTTTGCTTGGATCATATTTATTCCTCTGCCTCTTGGTCAGGAAGTTCCAGTTTATGGTCTGGTTTCCCTTAAGCTGATTATCTTGGGAGCAGACATGAGCACTGAGTTGGAGGAAGAGATAAAGGATTTGTAATTAACTTTATGTCCAGAGGGTGAGAGGTGTGGAGCTGTGAGCATCCAGCTTGTTTAGGCCTCCTGTCTGGTCGTGCAGTACACCACATTCTTTTTCTTGTATGATTGAGGTCTACTAACAAACACTCATATTTCACTTACTGTTAAATAAAACTTGATGCCTCACTTACTCAAAAGAAATGTTGAAAGTTATTCTTCCTTGCCTGTTTTCGTTTTGTTTTTTGCCTCTGTGTATGTTACCCATGAGAAGTCCTCCCATTTAGTGCCTCAGCCACGCTTGGAACCACCCACAAATATGAAATCAGACTTTTGAGTCTTGAAATTGAACTTTTAACGTGGGGTCAGAGGTAGGGTGCCAGATTTAGCAAGTTGGAAAAAAAAAAAAAGAAATTTGCGTTTTGGATGACCAACAACTAATATTTTACTGTAAGTATGTCCCATGTAATATTTGGGACATACTTATGCTAAAAAATTAGTTGTTTTTATGAAAGGCAAAATCAACTGGTGTCTTGGATCTAATCTGGTAACCCTGGTTTGGTAAACCTAGGTTTATGCACAGGGAATGCATTGATCATGATAATGTCCAAAGAACGACTGAGCTATGGCTCACTTTGGTGATTGCACATGTGTCCATCTTAAGGAAGGAGAGGGCTTGTAAACTCAAGGAGTATTAGAACTAGAAGGAAGTAGAAGATTGTCTTACTCTAGTGTTTGGTAGTTAAGGAAATTTTTATCCAGAGATGTTAAGTCATTTTCTAAGATCACACAGTTAGTAGCAGAGCCAGAACCGGAACTCTGGGACCAGTGGTTGGTCTGCTACATAATGTCTTCCCTGAAGAGATCATGTGTAAGTTGCTTATGTGTTCGTGCTGACCTTTAATCACTTCTTTTGCCACCCTCCCATGATCGCTCCATTATTCTGCTGTCCTTCCAGTCTCTAGATCCGTTATGTGGCAGGCAAAGCCATCCTCATGGATACCCTTGTCTTTTCTCTGAGAACCACAGGACTGTTTAAAGCCACCATTGGTTGTATTTCTGTGGTGATGCCAGAAAGCCAGAAAGCCTGTCTTTCCATGTGTTTTTATTCCTTTTAAGGTCTGGTTAATATTTTTGTCACCTTTGAGTGTTCATTGTAAGATGCTTTGATTTAGCAGGACTTGCTGAGAATAATTCCACAGCCACCAAGTACTGTCTCACTGTAAGTCACTTGCTTTGTGTGGCCTATTCCTTTGATACTCCGTATCCTTTTGTATTTTGGTAGAATAAATATGGAAGCTACATGGTAAGGACCAACGCAGTAGATAGGTATATGTGACTTCCTCTTTAGAGATGTGTCCTTTTAAAACACTGGGTTATTTTCTTACTGTTTTAAAGTTGTTTGTACTTATTTGAGAAAGCAGTCTTGGAAACGAATATGCTTCCTCTGACTGCCACGAGAATACCATATTTCAGAGCCACTAATCCTGTTTTTTCATAGCTTTGTTGATTAATTCATATAAAGCCTTACCAGCTGCCAGGTCAAAGCATAACAATAAAATCGGTTGCCAAGAGACTGGAAAATCTGTTCATTCTTATTAACTGCTGCTCATCTATCTTGCTCTGATCCCACCACATGGGCAGCTGGTCAAGTCTTATCTGAGTATGGCTGGTCACTTCTCTCCTGTATATTTGTATCATTTGCCACAAAGACGGGGTCTCAATCAGCTAATAAAACTTATGGTAAGGTATTGTTTAAATTCTTGCTGTACTAGCCCTAATACAGGAAGGAATGAGACATACACCTGAGAATTTTAAAATATAATCCATGGTTGTGGTTGGGATTTCTTTGTTTCCTGCAATGTGTGAATCATTTTCATAATGAATCTCACCACTGCAAGGGAGCAACCCCAGGCATGAGTAAAAAGGTCTAGCAGCCCTTGAAAAGATAAGGTATCGTCCTTCTAGTCAGATACTGGAGACCAAATGTGGCCAAACAAGCTGCTGGCTGTTCCAGGCTGGGCTTCCTTCGTCAGGGACAAGGTCAATTCTCCATTGCCCCCGCTCTGCTTAGGCACAGAGGGCCGTCAGGTGGGTTGTGGTATTTCCTCAGGGAGTGACTCATCCCTGTGTTCCACAGCTTCTGCTGGAATGTGGAGGAACCAACACAGGCAGGAATTAGTGGATTGGTTTTTAGTTTCTAACATTGCCAATAATTAACTAAGTGATATTACACCAGCATTCTCAATTGGGCTGGTTCCGACTCCCTCCTCCCGCAGAGGGCACCGGGCAATGTCTAGAGACGTGTCTGGTTGTCACACCGGGGGAGCTATTGCTGGCATTTAGTGGGTAGAGACCAGGGGCGCCTCTAAACATCCCACAATGCACAGGACAGCCCCTCATGGCAAAGGGTCAGTCCTGCCCACCATGTCAGTAGGGCCAAGGCTGAGAAACCCTGCGTTAGACACATCGTTGAACCTCTCTGGTGTGCGGTTTCCTGAGTTCCACATTCTCTCCATCACGTAAAGTTAACTAAGCCTAACTCCACCACTCTTGCCTTTCTAACCTCTCCCTCACCCCAATTCTAAGTCATTAAATGTGAAATAGGACCCAGGCATCTATATAGTTTTTAATCTCCACCAGGGATGCTGATGGGCAGTTGGGACCGAGAACCCTGCCCTCAGGGACCATGGAGTGAGGTCCTCACCGAGGTGCCAGGGTGGACCATCCGAGGGGAGTGGATGGTGTGGGGAGAGCCTGCCAGCAGGAAGTGAGAGCCGGGCGGCAGGGCCTGGCTGCCGTGTGATTCAGCGCAGGTGGAAGGCTGCCAGAAGGGCCGCAGGGAGTGCCGTGACTGAAGGCTTGGCCCCTGAATTCCTCAGAGATGGGGCCCTCAGCCCCTCGGCCTGACGAGCTCTCAGCTGCCCGGGAGTGTGTGCTCCACAGATTGCCAGCTGGCCACCGTACCCTTGTGCCAGAGGTGCCACAGACCTCAGAGTTTCCCAAGGAAATAGTAGGACTGGCCAGTTTCTTCATGAACACCCCATTTCCTGCTTAGCTAGAGCATCTCTGGGAGATTAAAAGTCAACAGCAAAAACCGCAACCCTGAGTCAGCAGCCCATTTTGCCACCCAGATAAGGAAACCTCCCTTGTTACACTTACGGCATCGTGTAATTTAAGGGCTGGTAGGCACCTTAGAAACAAGGGAGCCCAGCCTCCCCTCCACCTCAGAGGTTCAGAGCGGTCCCCAAGGTCACATGACAAATTGATGGCAGAGACGGTTCTAGAAGACAGGTCTGCTGGTTCTTTCTATGCCCCTGTGCTAATGTTTCTTAATTGTAACCAGCAGTGTCTCTTCCTTGAACTCTTCTAAAATATCACAGGAATTGAAGCAAGTATATTAATGATTTTCCCCTATGTTAAAGCAGTCCAGAAATATCTGATTGTCTGCTATGGCTGTGTGCCAGCTGTCAGTTAAAGGCCACCATCAGTTTTTTGCCTGTACTGTTGCTTTTCTTCTTCTTTTTTTTTTTTTGGCCACACCATGCAGCATGTGGGATCTTAGTTCCCCGGCTAGGGGGGTCAAACCTGCACCCCCTGCTGTGGAAGCGTGGAGTCTTAACCACTGGACCACCAGGGAAGTCCCTGCTGCTTTTCTGATGCCGTTCTTTGCCACCCATAACCCATTCCTCACACAAAGCCAGTGATCTTTAAAAAATGTAAATCAGATCATATCCTACTTCTGTTTAAAATTCCTCAGTCACTTCCCATTGCAGTTGGTGTAAGATCCAAATGTTCTAACCGTGGTCTGGAAGAGTCTCTGTGATCTGAGCCCTGTTGACCTCCTTGACCTCAGTTCATCCCTGTGCCTCCATCTTTCAGCCTCATCTACTTCCTTTCTGTTCCTTAAAAATGCCAAGTTCTTTCCTTCCTCAGAGCCTTTACACTTGCCTATAATTCTTTCCTCTAGATCCTCACCTGGCTGGTCCCTTGCAGCAGAGTAATCCCTGATCACTCTGTTGAAAATAGTCTCTAGTCAGTCTCTACCCTATTATTACACTATTGTCTTCACAGGACTTAGTACTATTTGAAATTATTTTACCTCTGTTTTCACTTATTACTGTCTGTGTCTTCCTGCTGAATTGTTCTCTCTATGAGAGCAGGGACCTTTTCTGTTTTGTGAACTCTCTATGCTTAGCACCTAGAATAATGCCTGGCACATGGTAGATGCTAAGGTAATAAATGAATGATAGAGTAACTAGGGAGTTGGTGTTAGAGAAGATTGCTTGACAGATTGTCCTGTGTAATTCCTATTTTTTCCTACATTGGACTTTATTTATTTATTTTTTAAACCTGTTCCATTTTTTAAAATTAATTAATTAATTAATTAATTTTTGACTGCGTTGGGTCTTCGTTGCTGTGTGTGGGCTTTCTCTAGTTGTGGCGAGCGGGGGCTACTCTTCCTTGCAGTGCGCGGGCTTCTCAATGTGGTGGCTTCTCTTGCTGCAGAGTACGGGCTCTAGGTGCGCAGGCTTCAGTAGTTGTGGCACGTGGGCTCGGTAGTTGTGGCTCGCGGGCTCTAGAGCCCAGGCTCAGTAGTTGTGGTGCACAGGCTTAGTTGCTCCGCAGCATGTGGGATCTTCCCGGACCAGGGCTCGAACCCATGTCCCCGCATTGGCAAGAGGACTCTTAACCACTGCGCCACCAGGGAAGTCCTGGACTTTATTTTTTGAACTAAAACTGGAATGCCAGTTTGATGCATGAGAAAAGTGCAACTGTTAAGCAGACTAGATTCCTTTCTTTGAAGACGAATGTACTCACTTCCTCTGGTAAAAACTCTGTGGGAAGCAAATATAAAAGGACAAGGGTACTTGGTAAGCACAGACTCAGACACAGGGACTTAGAAATCAAACAGGTCCAAGAGCTTTAGTGCTGGATGGGGCCTGAAAGATCACCATGGGAATGGTTCCTCAAAACTGGCTGCCCATGAAAATCACACAGGAAACCTTTATTTAAAACATACTCACGCGGGGACTTTCCTGGCGGTCCAGTGGCTAAGACTCTGCGCTCCCAATGCAGGGGACCTGGGTTTGATCCCTGGTCAGAGAACTAGATCCCACATGCCGCAACTAAAGATCCCGCACGTGGCAACAAAGATCCCGTGTGCCACAACTAAGACCCGGTGCAGCCAAATAAATATTAAAACAAACAAACAAACAAACAAACAAAAACCTAAAAAAACATACACACGCAAAACCACACGTTTTTCAGTCTCTCCTTTGGAGATTTTAATTTGCTATTCTTGGCATTAAGGCTGGGGAATCCATGTTTTATCTAAAATGCTGCTGTAGTGATGGATGGTGCACAGCCAGGTTTGGGAACCAGTGACTGAGCCCACTTCTCTTCCCAGGTGAATACACTGAGAGGTTCAAAGAGATCCCCTGTCTCACTTAGGGGCACCCACCTGGGGAGCTGGGAGATGGCACTCAAATCTCCCAGCTTTCTCTCTGCGCCTTTCGAAAAATGTGGTGAGAAAGAGTTTCAGGGACAGAGGTGGCACAGCCTTGGAAGTTGTGGGTTTATTACTTTTTTCTTTATTGACATGTAACTAACCAGTCTGGTGTCAAACAGGAAATGCATCTAGCATCGTTTTCCTTTTTTATTACAAACTGTCAGAACAATCTGATTTTAGTGGAGCGATGATCAAAGTGTGGTTCTGAGACCAGCAACACCAGCACCATCCGGGAACTTGTTAGAAATGCAGATTCTCAGCCCCGGCCCAGAACTACTGATTCTGGAACTCTGGAGATGGCCCAGCAGTCTGTATTTTCAAGCCATCCAGATGATTCGGATGCCCACTCAAGCTTGAGAACCACCATCACAGGTACTTTTTACAACCCAACCATTGGTTAAAGAAGCTGGCCTCGGCCTTTTAGTTGGTGACTCATTAACATGCAGGACTTAAGCTAGCTATCTGCTTTCCTTGGTGAAGTTTGTTCAAAATAGGGACTTCTGTTATAAAATCTTCATTAGACTGCTACACAAGAAAGGTGGGGATGGGTTAATACTTGCTGAACACCTGCTGCATGTGAGGCTCTGTGCTGGAAGCTATTACCTGTTGTCTCATTTAATTCTCACAACCATCCTGCTAGGTAGGTATTATTATCCCTATTTTACAGATTTGGAGTCTGAGGTTGGTGGAGGTTAAACGTGGTCTTTCCTCTGGGTTATTTGCCCAGCGATGGTTGTGCATTTTGCTGTCTGTTGTCTCCATAGAGCAGCTGCTCTCAAACCTTTTTATGCACAATCAGGAGTCCTCTGGGAATCTTGTTATAAATGCAAATTCCCTAGCCATCCTCTCAGAGATCCTCATTCAGGGGCCTGGGTGGATTTTCTTCAGGTGACTCTGCTGCCAGTGGGCATCAGACCATACTTGGAGAAGTTCTCTCCTGGATCCAATCACTCTTGCTTCAGTAGTTGGACCAGATGTCTCTCAAGGCTCCTCGGAGGTTCTGTGGTTCGCCAGTGTTTTGCTCACAGGCCTTGGGCACTGGGTGGGGACTCTGGCAGAAGAAATATGAGCGTGGGAGGTGGGAGCTTGGGAGCCTGGACAGAGAAGTCTCTTACATGCCTGGTGCTTCATGCTCTCTGCTGCCTCTTGGAGCGCCCAGGCCATGTTTTGGCTTTGAGTAACTTGTGATCTTTTCAGTTATCTACCCCAAATTGTGCAACTTTTCTTATAGCAACTTCGCCCTTGTGTTGGTGGACTGCCCTGATGTGAGCAATTTCCTTCAGCTTTTGAGGTCAGAATGGCATTTCATCTGTTTGACGATAAGATCCCTTATTTTTCAGGCATAGAATGGACATATTTAGTGAATGCATTTGTTAATCCATTAGGAGACAATGATTTGGTGCCGTTATGAAGGAAAAAAGTGAGATGCAAATTAAAAAAGAATTTCAGGTATGATGTCTGATGTCCTTCTTTGCGAGTAGGAATGCTGATTTCTGTCCAGAAGTTTAGAAGCAACTACTAACATAAGTACCCCAGGGCTTCCGTAGTAGAAAAGACGCATGTATCCAAAGCTGGTGGAAACCTCTCAGGCCTTTGCCCAGTGGAGAAGTCAACATTGTTGAAATATTACATTTCTTTGATAAGTCTGAGTCCCTGAAACAAATTGTGTAGGAAAAGGGTGGAAGGAAATTCATGAAAGCAAACATTTCAGCTTCCTGGGATCCACTGTATATAAGGTAAATTATTTTTCCAGTAAGAAAATAACCAAGGTACAGGTTAAGTTTCTAAGGATAATTTGTTTTGCCACTGATATCAGAGTTGGTAATAACAATAGGTAACCGAGTCCAGTAGCTAGAGCTATCATTTACTGAGAGCTTACTATTTGTCAGGAATTATATGAACATTCTCTCACTTCATCCTCAATAGACTTTCAAAGTAAATATTATCCTTCATTTTACAGCTGATGAAACAGGCTGAAAAGGATTAAGTAATTTAACCAGTGCTGGGACTGGGGTTTCCAGGTATGCAGGACTTTCAGTGCTAAAACGCAGTCCCAGGTAAACTGGGATGGTTGGTTTCCCTGAGTGTCACCCAGCTCACTGACCTACAGTTGAGAGTTAGAAAGTAAGCCCAAAGGGTTCTGAATTGTCAGATAGATGATTCGTATATGGAAATGTGCAGATTTGCCCCACAGAGACACCTTCAGAACATTTTGTGGTGCCCATTTTTCTCCATTTTATCCATAATTCTAATCTTGGTTATTTGGTTTCCATGTGCCTTGTCAATTAGAAGCTGCACATTGGCGGGGGAAGGGGTCACCCTAGAAAGGCACATTGATTATTGTGGTGAGGGACAGCTGGCTAACTGACAGAGAAGGTGAGGGCAGGAAGAATGAAATATAAACTAATAAAAGGCAAAATCAATACAGTGTCAGGAGGCTTTTATTACAGGGGCAAACATACCTTAATAAGAATAGCTACTATTGAACATTTACTATGTGCCAAACACTGTTTTAAGCACTTTATAGGTATTACATAATTCAATTTTTACAAAATAATCCTGTTATTATCCTGGTTCCACAGATGAGGAGACTGAGGCACAGAGAGGTTAAGTAACTTACTGAAGGTCACACAGCCAGTGAGTGGTAAAGCTGAGATTCAGAGCCAGGCAGCCTGTCTCCAGGGCCCAGATCCTCAGCATCCTGTTTCCGTGTAGGCCCTAGATCCTGAGGATGTAGCACACGTTAGGGGTGTTTATTGTGATGGCCTGACTCATCCAAGAAAAAAAAAAATTAAGCTTGGGCATTACCTTTCATTTTGTATTAATTAATTTTAAAGATTTTATCAGGGCATAGTTCTACAAGGCCTGTTAGGAGAAGCCATCAGAGTCCCCGCCCCCAGTTCATTTCCTGCTCCCCAGAGTCAACTGCTTTCAGTTCTTGCAATGAGTTGACTCTTGCTGGTCGTTATATCCCCTGTCTCTAAATGACGTACTTATATTTCTATGGCCGATTTTTCAGTTTTAGGCATTATCTGTTGATGCTTTACTATGGAAGAAGAGAATTTTAGCTTGTTTTTCCACCTACCCCTACCACACACGTATACCATTCCCATCTCCTCCTTCTCCCAACAGGTACATCATAGTTTTAGCTAGATTGACATGTCATGGGCTCCTTTGTATCTTTCAGCATCTCTCCTGGGTGGGGCAGATTCTCCCGAGAAGACCATTTGAACCACCTGCCTGTGGAGTATGCCTGCCTTCTGGAAGTCCAGTGTGTAGGTGAGGGTGGAGGTGTCTTCATATTTACTCTGCAACTTCTCAGTGCCTCCCCCTGCCCCCACTGAAGTTGGTATGACTCAGAGACCCTCTGAGAGTTTGATACTCGGAGTTTTACTCTCTCCAGAGAATAAACCTTCGACTACTGCCAGAGCTGGAGGAGTTACAAGGCTGGCAAGGGTGGGGCTTGGGGTGTAAACAGACTTCCACCATTTTTAGCCCCACTTTACCCTCTCCCCTCCCTCAGAGGTGTTTGGGGCTCCAACTGCCTAAGCCTTGCTGGCGATTCTTTAATGATGAGTTGCTTGTTGGCTTTCTCTAATGGCAGGTAAGGAGTCTGCTTTCCTGGGTCTGCTAATCAATTACCTCTTGTTCATCTATTCGATACTTTCTAGCTTCCAACATTTTCTTCCTGTTGTTTCCACTCACTTTCTCTTTGTTTTTGTAAGTTTATGTCTATAAGAAATAAAATTCTCTTCATTGTTATACTAGTGAGATTTGGGGAGGTAATAGAACTAAATGTATTTAGTGTGCCATCTGTATCCTGAAGGCTGAAAGACATTTGAGAAAGCTTTCAGTGCAAAGTGGTCAAAAAAAGGTTGTGTTGCTCTAAGGAGAAGACTTTTAGTTCTATGAAAAATGGGGTTGTTGAAGTTTTACTTGCTACTGAAAGTGAAGTTCTAGGACTAGGAGCATCATTGTTACCTGGGTATCACCTGGGTGCTCCTTAGAAATGCAGAATCCTGGGCCCTACCCAGACCTATTGAATCAGAATTAGCATTTTAACAAAATCCTAAGATTCCTAAGGACACTGAAGGCTGAGAAGTGCTAATATGAAACTTTACTCAGCTTCTACTGTAATTTAGAATAAGCTAACTATAGTGAATTTTAATCTGGGATTTAAACATTTTGGTACATTCCCTTAATAAATTATTCTCCAAATTCTAGAGGTTGCTGTGAGAAAAGAGGAGTATATAAGTTTTCCTTTATAAACCACATAAACCGAAAATTCCGTGTCATTTACCAGATGATGTCAGACTGGTTATGTTCAGGCTTTTTCAGTTGCTCACATTTCAGGTTGGTGATGGGATTGTGTAGACTGTATCGGTGGAGTCTTCAGTCACACTTTGAGTGGTCAAAGTGAGAGGGTGGCTTCCCCTAGAGGCAAAGGATAGAGTGATTCATTTTACGCCCGGCATCTATCCCAGTGACAGGCTTGTGTTCAACTAGTGATTTGTGGGACGGGTGAGTCAGATGAGACACAATTCCTGTCTTCAAGATATTCAGGGACTTCCCTGGCGGTCCAGTGGTTAAGACTCCGTGCTTCCACTGCAGGGGAGCACGGGTTTGATCCCTGGTTGGGGAACTAAGACCCCACAGGCTACGCGGCACGGCCAAGAAAAAAAAAAAAAAAAGATATTCACCAACCAGCAAGAAATAAATTGGATAATTACCATACAGGGTTAACCTGTTCTAGGAAGAGTGAGCACAGAGAAGGGGCATCTAATGCAGCATTACTGGCAGAAAAAGGTGCTGAAGGACTGAGTCTCTGGGTGAACAGGGCTTGGTGGGTTTCGAGCAGGTGCCCTCTGGTGAGTGTATCAGAATCACCTGGAGGGCTTGTTGGCCGCCCCCATCCTTAGAATTTCTGCTTCCATAGGCCTGGGGTGGACCCACGGATGTGCATTTCTAACGGTTTCCCAGGTGCTGCTGATGACTCTGCTCTCCCATTTGGGAAATCACTGGTTTAGAGAATTACAGCTAGCTGTGGTGGCTGGAGTCAGGAGGCAGGGATGACAAAGAAGGCAGAGGCCTAAGGAGTGGGGATGCCACTGCGGAGGTGGTGGGGAGCCGTTGGCTGCTTTTACAGAGGACAGTGATGGACACCCACTTACCTTTTGGAAAGATCACTTTGGGTGAGGCGTGGAGGATGGGCCCGTGGGGGGGGGGCCCAGGTGGGGGCCAGAAAACCAAACGTGTGGTTGATTGTAGCCATCCAATGAGAAATGAGAAACACTTGGAATACAGGCAAGAGGAGGAAAGAGCCCTAGAACTTGGTGGCTAGTGGAAGTGGGAGGGGCGAGAGGGAGGGGCCCCTGAGGACCGTCAGATGTCTGGCTGGGTGTGTGTTCGGATTGTGTTACTCAAGACGCAGGAGGAGAAGAGGGTCTGAAGCAGGGTCTGGAGAGAAGAACACAGGAGGTAAGTGGAGGGCAGGACATGTTGAATTTAAGATGCCAGCGAGATATCTGGGTGGACCGTGCGGTAGAGAGTTTTCCTCATGAGTCTGGAGGCCAGAGTGAGAGGTGTGGGCAGTCTCGTCACTTCTGCCACTTAACACTGATATCCCGTGGTGTTTGTTTGGAACAGGCCTTGTATTTGTAAAGAAGCAGTATTAATATAAACCTTCAGGGCCTTGAGAACACAATACTTTCAAAGATGTTTTTTCAAGAAACATCTAATTTTTTGATGGGGGGAAAAAGAAAAAGTTGAAGTATGAGTCTTCTAACATTGGAAGGCGGTGAATACAGCCACCTTCTGTCTGAGAGACCAGGAGATTGGGTTTTAGTAAAAACTTGAAAGGGGCAAAGTCACTTGACTGGTTTGCAGGCCATATGACGAACAGCTGAGACTAATTAGCTGGATTGTGGGTTTTTACAGAGATGCCTGATTTGGAAAGTTGATGGAGCAAAATTGCTTTTCAAAAGGCTCTTTTGAAAAACTTTTACAAGTAGGTGATTCTGACTTTCACATCTTTGTATTAGACAAAAAGTAACTTTTTAGAAGAGGACATGTGATTCCAAGTTGTGTAATTGTTGAAGTATTGGGAACGCCAGTCTCTAAAGTTTTAGGAAAATTAACCAGCGATTTATACTTTGTCAAGGTATGGTTTTGCTTTTTTTGGTGGTGGGGAGGGAGGTGGAGTTCTGCCATGCCAATTTTCAAGTACTTAAAACATGTGCAAGTTAACATAAAATACCACTGCACATGTTAAATTTTTTTTAAACAAAGACCTCAAGACATCTGCAAAATTTCTTGGGTTTAGTTTGAAAAGTGCATTTTCAATTACCAGAGAGTGAGTATGAATACTGACTGCATTCTTCCTTTCCTTTCTGTACTTTAACAAAGTAACAGAGGCTTTTATTCTCAGATAATATGTTGAATAAGAGAGCCGATTATGGAATCGAATTGCTCTAAGAGTCTCACTCATCCTCTGAGCATTTTATCCACAAAAATTCAGGCTTATTGGCATTTTGTTTTCAGTATTGTTAATAGCTGTAGTGGAGGATTATATAAGCATGTGTTTTAGTATAAGGTGTATTTCTTCTGTCAGCTAAATTTGCCTTCAAATTATTAATTTTGTGATTTTTGGAAACAGCATTGTGAGGAAAGTTCCATCTATTTTAGAGATGCTTAGTGATAGTATGCAGGAATGAAAGATCTGGGTGATGAGTGTGATGGGGTATCTTATACAATTCTCCCTACTTTTAGATATGTACCAGTTTGCTGGGACTGCCATAACAAAGTGTCACAGAGTGTGTAGCTTAAATAACAGAAGTTTCTTGTCTCAGTCCTGGAGGCTAGAAGTCTGAGATCAAGGTGTTGGCAGGGGTGGCTCCTTCTGGGGGCTCTGAAGGAAGGATCTGTTCCAGGCCTCTCTCCTTGGCTTGTATATACTGTCTTCTCCCTCTGTCTCTTCTTGTCCTCTTCCTTTTCTGTGTGTCTTTGTTCAGAAATCTTCTTATAGGGACACCAGTCACACTGGATTAGGGCCCACCCTAATCACCTCTTTTTCATTTGATACCCTCTCTAAGGACCCTCTCTCCAAATCAGGTCATGTTATGAAGTACTACGAGTTAGGACTTCAACATATGAATTTTGGGGGAACACAATTCAACTCATAACAGATAAATTTGAAAGATTTCATTACATCACACTTTGCCTCCACATGCATGCAATAAATATTTATTAAGCCAAGTGCCTAGACTGTGTTGGGTGTTGAGTGTGTGTGAAGATAAATAAGACATGGTCTCTGCCCACTAACATTGGTTTAATCATATGTATGGATATAACTTCGTGAGTGTGCGTTCACTTATCTCTTCCATTGTGTCGGGGCCACTTTCACTGTTGGGTGTCCCTGGAGACACAATCAGCATCTTGGCACAAGGGCACCTGGAAGGGGCTCCCTTGCTCCGGAACACCCTCAAGGTAGGTGAGGAGAGTAGAAGGACCCTTAACATTCATCTAGTCTGACCTCCTCATTTCACAAATGAAGAAACTGAGGCTTCAAAGTGCTCAGGTCATTCGGCTGATGAGTGTCAGAGCCAAGGCAGTGTCCTGACTTCCACTCCAGTACATCGTTTTGTTTTCTCGGTCACAGTTTATGCTTTCACCTAGGAGTGAACCCAAAGTCTCATCAGAAATCAGATGAGAGGGGGACTTCCCTGGTGGTCCAGTGATTAGGGCTCTGCGCTTCCACTGCAGGGGACCATCCCCGGTTGGGGAACTAACATCCCACGTGCTACGACGTGGTGCGGCCAAAAAAAAAAAAAAAAAAAAAAATCCCATGAGAAAGAGACTTGATAAAAAGCCGACATTCTCTGTTGAGATTCTTGTAAGTACAAAAAAAAAAAAAAAAAAAAAGTTTTGGGGAGGAGTGTTTATTCGTGAGGGCATTTCATCCATAGAATGTCCAGCTTGTATTTAATACATCCCAAAGGAGTTTGTTCCCACCTTGGTTAGTTTCTCAGTCTCTTTCCACTTTCCCTTTATTCTTTCCAGGCACAGTGTTCAGTGACCCAGCGGCCATTAGAGTACAAACAACATTTTTTCTTCTTTCTTGCTGCTGCTGCCCACAAGACAGGAACTGTGGTAGAAAGAGAAGGCTGATGCAACATTACCGGCCAGCAGGATGGCGCCATGGCAACCAGGACCTGCGCCTGTTTGGCAGGGCTGGGAGCCCAGGGCTGCCTCTGCCGCTGTTTCAGCATCTGCCCTTTCCAGTCCCTCAGTACCTGAGTGCTCACGGAGGACATGCTGCCCACTTCCCTCTGCTTCTCTTCTCTCTTTTGCTGTTATTCCCTTCTTCCTCCCTAGGAACTTGGTTGATTTATAGCTTGAGCCAGGGTGCAGCATATGTGATAGCTGATGAGTCATGGAACAGGCCCATTAAAAACAAAAGCTGGTTTTTGCAGAAGCCATCGTTCTCTGGGGCTGTCTTTGCAAGAGGACACCTTCCTGCTTTCTCCGGCGCTCCCGGTGTTGCTGTGGCGTGGCTGGGGCCCTGCCCTCTTGGCAGAGCAGAGGCTGGGTTTGGTGGGGGTTGGAGGGTAGGGAGGTGATGAGATGAGGGCGCTGCGTGAGAGGTGAGCTTGCATTGCTGCTGCTTCTCTGGAGGCAGGAGCCACTTTGCTCAAACACAGATGCAAATCATCCAAGAGCTGAGAGCATAGATTTTTTTTTTTTTTTTTGTCTATTTGTTTTCTTGTTTTCCCCATTTCATCCTCTGTTGCGCTTCTCTTCTCCCTGATGTAATCTGTAAAGGGGTCCTTTATTGTAAGTGCTGGATTTATCACTCAGCAAATATTGAATGGATCCTCTGTTTTCACAAGAAGGAGAAAGTCCAGACGGCTTTAAGCTGGCACCTCTGTGCGGTGGTGACTGACCCAGACTATGGACTGTCGTTTGAAAAATTTCCTTCCTAGTGTCCTTCTTGGATCTCTCTTGCTGAGCCTTACATTTTGGCTGTTCACTCTAAAAAAGGCCCTCTTATCTCTCCCATTTTCTCAGTAAATCAACTGTGTTGATGGCTTTAAAATCCGTCGTGTTAACCCTTGTTTTTCTTTTGAGCCCTGTTTCTGTTTTCCACATGCCAATTAAACACAACTCCCTGGATGTCCCTGAGACATGACGGACATTTAATTGGTCTTGTCCCATACAGTATAACATAGTAGTTGAGAGTGTGTCTGGGTTCAAATCTTGGCTTTGCCTTTTATTGGCTGTGTGACCTTGGAGAACTTACTTAGCCTTTCTATGCGTGAGTTTTCTCATCTGTAAATTAGAGAATTCATAGGGTTGTGAAGCTCTAATGAGTTAATATTTTAAAGGGCTTAGTAGTCAGTGAGTGTTACTTATAATCATCTCAAACCAGCTTTTCCTCTCTTAGTTAATGATAATACCTTTCATTCAGTTTTGGTTATCTTTAACTCCTATACCAGTCAGTTAAGAAATTACACTGATTTTCTGCCTCCTAAATCTATCTTGAATTAATCCCTTCTTCTTCATCCCACTGTCACCAACACATGTCACTCACTGTCTCTCCTCATAGCTTCCTGGTCCTCTGTGTATTCCCAGTCTCCATGTGGCTGCCAGAAAGATCTTTCTAAGACACAGACCTTGTGTTCCTCTTCTTTGTAAAAGCCTGTAGTGGCTTTCCATTGCCCAGAGGATAACACAAGACTTTCTAGTACCATATAAGAGTCCTTTCAGGCCCAGGTCCCAACTCTCTCCCATCTTTTCAGCCTGTCGGGACACCTCCTGTCGCATCCCCGTGCAGCCCTTTAGCGGCATGCATCTGCTGAGGTCCCCTGAGTGCATCGTAGCCTTTTCCCTCTTAGACCTTTGCAAGTGCAAATGCTCTTCCCCGACTCCCACCCTCCCATTCAGTCACCCCAGCACCTGCTCCCTTCTCATGGCTCTAAGTCTGGCCTGTGTTTTGTACTTCGAATGTCAGACAGCCCTTACCTAATTCCATCAAAATTCGGTTACACCTTTCGGATTGGCATCGGTGATCATTTCGGTTGATGGTTTCCGTTATCTTTAAAGGATAATGCTTATTTGACATATGAGGTGAAGTCCTTTACCACATCATATGTGAACTGTGTAATTTTTGTTCATTCACATTTGTCACTTGTGTCTCTGTGCTGATGTTAAGTCCTTGGCTCAGGTGCCCCTCTATGAGGCGGCATAGTGGGCTCCCCGCCCCTCTGGCCCTCTCTGCCCCAGACCTCCTGGCTGCCCAGCATTGTGTGCCTATTTCTGTAACGTTCTTGTTCCACTGCATTTTCATTGTTCATTTCCATGTACAGCGCTTCTATTAGACCGTTGCTTTTCCAGAGCCTTGTTCTAGGTGCTTAACATAGCGATGAGTGCAGGGCCTGTTCTCAGTGCTAACTTATTACAGGCATGATGTTTGAACTGATGTGCTCATCAGCCACGACCTGAATTTCTGTCATTCATACCAGGCTCTCCCTCCTCAATGTCTTCAGGCTTTGCTGGTATATCTTTGGATCATTGGTGTAGGAGAGTCCACTTGTCAAATTTTATTTAAAATTATTAACACCTTTTAGATTGATATTTATATATCATTTTGCATTTAGTTTTGGTTATATTTGAGGACATTTGGTGTATGTATATTTCTTGGGAAATACTTCCGTATCCATCACAGCCATTCTCCACATCATTCTATCCTTTATAATTTTTGCAATTTTTCATTTGTCTTTTTTTTTTTTTTTGGCCGCGCCTCATGGCATGCGAGATCTTAGTTCCCTGACCAGGGATCAAACCCGTGCCTCCTGCAGTGGAAGCACAGAGTCTTAACCACTGGACCATCAGGAAAGTCCCTGCATTTGTCTCTTGAGCCAAGTTTTTCCTTTATTTATTTATTTACTTATTTTCGGCTGCGTTGGGTCTTCGTTGCTGCCCGCCGGCTTTCTCTAGTTGCGGTGAGCGGGGGCTACTCCTTGTTGCGGTGCACGGGCTTCTCGTTGGGGTGGCTTCTCTTGTTGCGGACCATGGGGTCTAGGCGCAAGGGCTTCAGTAGTTGTGGCACGTGGGCTCAGTAGTTATGGCTTGCGGGCTCTAGAGCGCAGACTCAGTAGTTGTGGCGCACGGGCTTAGTTGCTCCATGGCATGTGGGATCTTCCCAGACCAGGGATCGAACTTGTGTCCCCTGCTATGGCAGGCGGATTCTTAACCACTCTGCCACCAGGGAAGTCCCCCAAATTTTTCCTTTAAAGCCACTTAAAAGTGTGTTAAAAAAATAGATTCCCATCTAGTCTAGTTTTTATAGTTCTGAAAAGTGTTTAAAAACTAAAAGTGATTAAGTGTTTATAGAAATCACAGAATGAATATAGTCTGTTTTTTGTTTTGTTTTTGTTTTTGTTTTTGTTTTTATGGTGTTAGAAAACTTACTGCTGGCAATGGCCCTGGGGCTCCTTGGAGTCAGGTGTGAATTACAATTCTATATATTCTTGTGGTGTTTAATTTACTTTTCTTAGGAGGAAAGACTCTAGAAGTTTGTTTGAGAGCTGCTTGCTGATTTCTATTTAACTGCCCTTTTTCATTTCTAGGTCATGTCTCATCTAACATCCTTGATAAAATAGGTGTATTTCATGGAGTTAAATACAGACTTTAGTATAATTGTATAGGCCAACTGAAACAAAAAAAACTTGACAAAGTTTTTTCAAAAGTGCATCCTAAATAATTAGCCAGAGTTTAGAAATGTACCTTCAACTTCTTTAATTTTAAAATGAAGATGTCACCTTTTTAAAAAATTTTTTATTTTTGGCTGTGTTGGGTCTTTGTTGCTGCGTGGGCTTTCTCTAGTTGCGGCAAGCAGGGGCTACTCTTTGTTGTGGTGCGCGGGCTTCTCATTGCAGTGGCTTCTCTTGTTGAGGAGCACAGCCTCTAGGCGCACGGGCTTAGTTGCTTTGTGGCATGTGGGATCTTCCTGGACCAGGGCTTGAACCCGTGTCCCCTGCATTGACAGGTGGATTCTTATCCACTGTGCCACCAGGGAAGTCCAAAATGTCGCCTTTTAAAAAGTGATAAGATCACATTTAAAAAAAAATTTTATTGGATTATAGTTGATTTACAATGTTGTATTAGTTTCAGGTGTACAGCAAAGTGATTCAGTTATACACATATTCATTCTTTTTCAGATTATTTTCTCATATAGGTTTTCATAGAATATTGAGTAGAGTTCCCTGTGCTATACAGTAGGTCCTTGTTGGTTATCTATCTCATATATAGTAGTGTGTGTATGTTAATCCCAAGCTCCTGATTTATCCCCCACCTTTCCGCTTTGTTAACCATAAGTTTGTTTTTGATATCTGTAAGTCTGTTTCTGTTTTGTAAATAAGTTCATTTGTATCATTTTTAAAAATTAGATTCCACATATGAATGATATCATATATTTGTCTTTGTCTGAATTACTCCTCTTAGTATGATAATCTCTAGGTCCATCCATGTTGCTGCAAATGGCATTATTTTGTTCTTTTTTAATGGCTGAGTAATATTCCATTGTATATGTGTACCACATCTTCTTTATCCATTCCTCTATCGATGGATATTTAGGTTGCTTCCACATCCTGGCTATTGTAAATAGTGCTTCTATGAACATTGGGGTGTATGTATCTTTTCGAATTATGGTTTTCTCTGGATGTGTGCCCAGGAGTGGGATTACTGTATCATATGGTAGTTCTATTTTTAGTTTTTTAAGGAACCTCCATGCTGTTCTCCGTAGTGGTTGTACCAGTTGACATTCCCACCAACAATGTAGGAGGGTTCCTTTTTCTCCACACCCTCTCCAGCATTTATTGTTTGTAGACTTTATTTATTTATTTATTTATTTAGTTTTGGCTGTGTTGGGTCTTCGTTTCTGTGCGAGGGCTTTCTCTAGTTGTGGCAAGCGGGGGCCACTCTTCATCGCGGTGCGCGGGCCTCTCACTATCGCGGCCTCTCTTGTTGCGGAGCACAGGCTCCAGACGCGCAGGCTCAGTAGTTGTGGCTCATGGGCCTAGTTGCTCCGCGGCATGTGGGATCTTCCCAGACCAGGGCTCGAACCCGTGTCCCCTGCATTAGCAGGCAGATTCTCAACCACTGCACCACCAGGGAAGCCCTGTTTGTAGACTTTTTGATGATGGCCATTCTGACTGTTGTGAGGTGATACCTCATTGTAGTTTTGATTTGCATTTCTCTGATAATTAGTGATGTTGAGCATCTTTTTATGTGCTTTTTAGCCATCTACATGAAAAGCACATTTTTTGACTAGTAGAGGGAAATGGCAGATTGGGTAGGATCTAGTGCATAACAAGAGAGGTATAGTAAGGCAAGAAGGATGAGGAACCTATTTCATACTCACTGTCATAGTCTTTTCTCCAAGTATCTGGGGAATACATTGATTTTTTTTTTTTTAAACTGTAGCCTTCAGGGTGAGTCACACAGTTGTGTGTGTGTATGGGCAGTGGGGTGGGATAAGGGGAGAGTATGGATGAGGGTCTTTGGATCTTTCAGCTTTTCTATTCTCTCCTGTTCTACACTGTTGGACTGTAGAGTGCTTTCCCCCCAGGGAATCCCAGCTTTAATGTACTATTTAGGGCTGCAAATTACTTAGAGAACTTCTCCATCTCCAGACACCAAACCCTTTGTACACTTCCTCTCAGAACCCACCTCACCTGTATCTAGGTTAGGTGTTAATCTCATGTGCTCCTTCCGTTATGCCAGCCATAGGTACTAACCACACTTGGAGTCTTGCTTCAGTGGTCAGTGTTCTCCATTAGATGGTAAATTTGGGGCGGGGCAGCAGGTGCTGTATCTGTCTTATTTGCGTTTCTATCACCTTGCACAGTGTTTGCCTTTGGTGGGCACTCAACTATTAAATGAATGAACAAAAAAAACATATAATAACCCCTCATTAACACAGAACGTGTCCAGTCTTTTCTAGAGGTATAACCTCCCTTGATGCAGCATTCCACAAATCAGATTTGTTCACCCTGCTTTAAGCAAAAGGAAATAACTATATTTTCCCCTCTATCCTCAGATTGTACAAATTACATGATCATTGTGGCTGGTCTGGTTTAGGTTTGGAACCAAGGTTTTGAGGCATGGGCTGGCCCCTTTGGCTGATAGTGTTGAATTGCAAAATATATATAAGCATCACTTTTTATCTCTCTTAAGATGCTTACCATTTTTGAAATCTGTTACCCTCATTGCTAGGTGTTATAATGGGGGGTGGCGCTTGAACCCCAGTACTTAAAGTCCAACATAGTACTGAAAAGAAAATTCAAAAGACAACTAATGATTTTCTAATATTTCTCTAGGGAGTAAAAGACTATTTCAGTTGAAAACTTTCTGTGATAATTACTTCTGTCTCTAACTGACTGCATCTTGAGTAACCTTTTTCTTTTGGCCCCAAGCTAGAGCAACCTATGTACACGTGATGTGTTACATTTGAAGATTGGTTTTGAGTAAATCCTCTCAGTTATGTGATACTTATTAGGTATTTCATTTTTTTATTCATTCAAATATTTATTAAATGATTCTGAGAACTATAGCCTCCTCTCCTCAGGGATGGACATGGAAGAAACAATGACTTTGAAAGAGAAGTCTTGGGTAGAGAGTATAGGTAAAGAGGAGAAGTCAGGAAAGTTAGAGAAAAAACTAGAAGAAAGGAAAAATAAAGATCAAAAGCAGAATAATTGTAAAAGCTTGTTAATTAACAGATGGAAGGAGAAAAAAAAATCACATAATTTTCCCAATAGATTTAGGAACGAAATTTGATACAATTGATATGCATTCATAATACTCATTCTTAGAAAACTAGGAATAGATGGAGCACTTCCTTAACCTGATAAGAGTGTGTACCAAAAACCTATAGCAAATGTTATTCGTCACAGTGAAACGTTAGAATCAAGACAAGATTTTTATTCAGTACTTTTGGAGGTCCTAACTAGTACAGTAAGACAAGGAATATAAATAAAAGGTATAAAGATTAGAAAAGAAATATATAGAACGTATATATATATATATGTGTGTGTGTGTGTATATATATATACTACATATATATTATATATATTTAAAAGATGTCACTTATAATAGTCACAAAAATATAAAGTACCAGTAAATCTAAAAATGTACAAGGTCTTTATGAAGAGAATTTACTTTGACAACATTTTTAAAGGCATTAAAGAAGACATAAATAAAGGTACAGATTATACATTACATGGATAGATTCAATATCATGAGTATGTCAATCTTCTCAATTTGATCTATAGATTTAATGTACTCCAAATCAAAATTTCCTTATGGTTTTTGAGGAACTTAGATGGAAGTGTGAAAGGTCAAGGATGTCCACAGTGAGGTAGAGGGGCCTGGTCCTCCCAGATATAAACAATAAATATAAAGCTGTATTATAAAGCCATAGTAGTAGTTAAGACCATATGACATTGGCCCAGGGGTAATGAAAATGACCAAAGGAACAGAAGAGAGAGCCCTGAAACAGATCTGCCCAGATATGGTGACTCACTAGGGAAAGGATAATTTTTCTCAATAAATGGTACTATGATAATTAGATGTCCTTCTGGGGAAACTAATGAAATTGGATTCCTACATACACCTTAAAAATTCCCACTGGATTGAAGACTTAATGTGAAAGGCAAAATCTTTTGGAAAATAATGTAGAAGAATATCTTTATTACTTTAGGTAAAGAAGGATTTCTTTTACATGATATAAAAAGAACTATCTATAAAAGATTGATAGATATGACTACTGGAAGATTGAGCCATTAAAAAAGTGAAAAGACAAACAACTAGGTCCTACTGTATAGCACAGGGAACTATATTCAATATCCTGAGATAAACCATATGGAAAAGAATATAAAAAAGAATCTCTCACGCTCTCTCTCTCTCTAAGTATATATATATATATATAAACGGAGTCACTTTGCTGTACAGCAGAAATTAACACAACATTGCAAATCCAACTATACTTCAATTAAAAGAAAAAAAAGAAAAAAACAGTGAAAAGACAAACCACAAACAGGAAGAAGATATTTGCAACCTCTGTAACTGACAAAGGACGAGTAGCCAGAACATATGAAGAACTCCTGCATGTCCATAAGAAAAAGACAACCCAACAGAAAAAAAAGGGAAAGGACATGAGTATGCTCTTCCACAAGAAGAAATCAAATGGCCAACAAATTAAAAAAAAAAAAAAGAAATTGAATGGCTCAACCACATTAGCAATCAAAGAAATGCTGATTTAGATTACAGTGTGTTACCATTTTGAGAAGTCTGACAATAAAATGTTGGTGAAGATGTGAAGTTGGGAGAGTACAACAATTATGCTGGACAACAATTTGGCATTGTCTTGTACTGAATATTGTTGAACACTCACATACCTATGCCCCAGGAATGTCACTCTTTGGTATCTACCCTTCTCCCCTGGTATGTTCTGAATTGGTTCAGATGTGTTGAGACAGTAAACCCTTCTTCTGTCAGGGTTGTTGGGCAGGGCCTGGCATTGCTGGAATGCCCAGATCTGTGGCCTTCGATTATGAGCATTTGACCCAGTTTGTCAAACAAATAGCATGAAAAAGGTTGCCAAGCAATCTGCTGGAGAAGCTCTTGCTGGCATGCATCAGGAGACGGTGCACATGCATATTTATAGAAGTGTTGTTTTATTTTAAATGAGAACAAAAACATGGGGGACATGGTCTAGTTAGCTAATTGTCTTCTGAAAACCCACAGGCATTAAGTAATTAGAAAAGGGTTTGGGCTTGTCATTTCTTAATATCAGTGGTAAAAGTGGTAATTATTTCAAGCCGAGTGAGAGAGGCAGAGAATGAGGCTGAAGGAAAATGATATACTCCTGGCCAGTATGTATTTTTATTAACATGTAGTCAGATGGGTGGGATATAGGATGATGTTTTGAACCTGAATTGGTGCCCTAATAAAGGCTCCCCCAAGGAGAGAACAGTCTAGAGGCAAAGAGATAGCCAGCTGTCCTCCTTGACATTTCCCTTTTACTTACTGTCAGATACTAGAGGCATGATGTCTGCAAATGAAGTTTCATCAGAACAGCAGGGACTGCCCATCATGTCCCATGTAATTTAGTTTGAGTGAGAACACCCTGCTGTGATCCTTGGTCTTGTGTGTTCCCTCTTCTGTGGTTTGTACAGTCATGGCCTTCTTTTTGGACCTTTCACTGTTGGCCCCTCTGCCTCTGTCCCAAGGACAGGGATAAATGTGGGACCATAGAGAAAGGGGATGGTTTTCAAGCACTCCTCTGTCATGTGGCTTTGTTGACCCCTAACTCTCAGTCTGTCCCAATCCAATCTCATCATCTTTTCCCTCCAAAAATCTGATGGCCACCCACAAGAACCTTCTGCCCACTTCAGCTTTCTCCCTTCCCCCACTTCAAATATCCTGTTTCCGTCAGCAGCCCCATTTTGCTCTCTTGGTCACCCAGTTTCATCCTTTGTAGTACTTTCTCTTTGCTGCTTCCTCCTCTACCCAGTGAGACACTGCATTTTATTATTATTATTTTTTTTAATACTATAACCACTTTATTTACCATCAAGAATCCACACAATCAGTGCAGATGTCTCTTGGATCTTTTCCATCTCATGCTCGTGTCTAGGCTCTCGTCTTTAAGGAGTGAGAAGTGACACGAGGGACAGCTGCCACCATGACCCCATTTAAACTTCTCGTGGCTAAACTCTTCAAACGTAGAATGTTTGTGTAGGGAAGAGACCATTGAATTCAGCCCTCTTATTTCATATTTGAGGAAACAAGGCCCGGAGAGGGGTGGTGAGCCATGCTGGATCACACACAGATGGTAGCAGAGCTGAAACGAGTAGGCGGCACACTGACGGGTTCGTTGTCCAGCCCTCTTCAGCTTGCCACATTGCCTCATAAGCATTCCTTTGAATTTATAGCCAGTTTTATAGTTATTTGTGGATTTGTCTTATGTTTCTCTGACTGTAAATTTTCAGGGAAAGAACTATATCATATTTACATTCGTAGCCTTTGAAGTAGTTAACAGGGCTTCTCAATACTTGTTAAATTGCAGTCAAAACATGCTCTTGCACCAAACATGCCATCTTTCCTACTCCTCACCACTGAGCTAAATCCTTTCCGGCTTTGAAGGTGTTCAGCTAAGGCCCTGGTTTCTGTTTGAAGCCTTGGTCAGATTGTGCCCTGTTTCTGACCTCTTGGGGTCTTTAATCCTCCCAGTGATCTTGCTAGATAAATACTCCCATATTGAGGAAACAGGCTGGGAGAGGTTACATGACTTGCCCGAGATCACACAGCTAGGAAGTAAGTTGCAGAATCCAGGTGTTCTGACTTCAAGCCCATTTCACTTTTTTTTTTTTTTTTAATTTTATTTATTTATTTATTTATTTATGGCTGTGTTGGGTCTTCATTTCTGTGCGAGGACTTTCTCTAGTTGCAGCAAGTGGGGGCCACTCTTCATCGTGGTGCGCGGGCCTCTCACTGTCGCGGGCTCTCTTGTTGCGGAGCACAGGTTCCAGACGCGCAGGCTCAGTAGTTGTGGCTCACGGGCCCAGTTGCTCCGCGGCACGTGGGATCTTCCCAGACCAGGGCTCGAACCCGTGTCCCCTGCATTGGCAGGCAGATTCTCAACCACTGCGCCACCAGGGAAGCCCGCCCATTTCACTTTTGATATCCTGGGCTGGGTGACATTTTGCTTCCTGATTATCTTATTTGTCCTTTGTTGGAAGTGAGTTCATTTTATTTGCTCATCCCAATTACCAAGTTCTTGAGGGTTCGCATATTTCTTTTGTGCCATTTGTAGTTACCAACACAGTACTGGGCACATAGAAACTGCTTATCAAATACTGTTGAGTTGAATGCCAGTATAATTTAATTTACCAAAAAAGAGCAGCTAGGGACTTCCCTGGTGGCTCAGTGGCTAAGAATCTGCCTGCCAATGCAGGGGACACAGGTTCGAACCCTGGTCCGGGAAGATCCCACATGCCGCAGAGCAACTAAGCCCGTGCGCCACAACTACTGAGCCCTCGTGCCACAACTACTGAAGCCCATGTGCCTATCGCCCGTGCTCTGCAACAAAGAGAGGACACTGCAATGAAGAGTAGCCCCTGCTTGCCACAACTAGAGAAAGCCTGCGCGGAGCAACGAAGACCCAACACAGCCAAAAATAAATAAATAAATAAACTTATTAAAAAAAAAAAAAAAAGAGCAGCTATCAGTGGAGCTCCAAGACACTTTATGAGTCATTCCTGAATGAAATCAGCAGGGAACAGAGGGAAACAGAGGAAGGAAAAGGCTGTCAGAGAAAGCCAGATGGTAGACACAATTAGCAATTGAGTGGCAGCTGGCCTGTTTTAAGTCCAGCGGTGAGGTGTGGAGGGGAAGCGACACACAAGAAGAACAGTCCAGGCAATACGCAAGTTTACTGGGGAGCTGCGGAATGGGAGAGGAGTACTCAGAAGTAGTGTAATACCCGTCCAAGTTAACGAAGATAAAGCACTCATACATATTGAGAAAACATTGGTTAAAGGACTATCCAGAGCATGATGTGGCCTAGGAGGACTGGTTTCCAGGGTGAGAGTGGAATGGGTAGAGAAACTTTTGGCTGAGTTCGTGATCATACTGTTAATTACTGAGACTGTGAGAAAAAGAACATAAGTAGGTGAGGATGTTGCCATTGAAACAACTTCCCTTCCCCTTTCTCTACTACGGCAATCAGTAGGGTCTCAGTCCTGAGCCCTGATGGTCAGAAGTGAAGGGAACTCAAATGATTGCACGTGTCCTCTGTGCCCAGAGGTGTGTTGTGATGGCCAGCTCCATGGCTTTTCTGATACTGCTTCATTTCAGTTTTTTCTATGTGTATTTGCCCTATAAATTAGTGAGGTGCTTTAGAAATTCCAGTACTTTGATAACTAAACTATATTCCCGATTCTGCCTTTTTCCCAAAACGGTCATGAAAATCCACTGACAGACCTCATGCCCCAGATTTTGGTTTGGAAAATCACACTGCATCTCCTGAGTTAATAAACATTTTGCATCTTAACAAAATGTAAAACCTCTTGCACTAGAATGTATGTGGTAAATGTCCAGTTTCCTAATAGAAGCTTGTTCTCTTGCTGATTCATAGTTTCCTTGCTAACACAGAATCTTTATTTTGTGTTAGCAAATCTATACTGAGGTTTCTTTATTCACTCTTTTTTAACAAGGCCCTGTAGATTCTTTCTGAGCGGCCGTCTTGCTTACTGACTTTGGTCCTTATATTCTTAGTCCTCTGCCTTCAAATATCTTTCTCATAGGTGCATTCAGAAAATAGGAGCTTGGGCCTTTCTCCCCTTCTGAGACGGCCCACACTCTGTCTGTGGAGTGTGTTTCTCTCTAAATAAATCCACTTCTTACCCATCCAAAAAAAAAAAGAAAATAGGAGCTTGGTTCCCATAGGTGTCCTTATCCCAGGCTTGGCTGATGACAAAGACAGGTATGGCTTTGGGAACCAAGTTCTCACCTGGATGCTTGACTTTTCCATTTGCCCAGGGCAGCAGGAGGACACTTAATGAAGGAACCTGTTTGGGTTGATTAGGGAGCCTTTGAAATTGGATGGGTTAAGCAGGGGAGAGCAAGTAGATGGAATAAATTGCCCTGACTTAGAAGGGAAGAATCTCTCTGGCTTTTGATAAAGTAACAACTACCTGGGTCTTTTCTAGGTGTTGTTCCTACTGGCTCTGATGAGCAAGTGGTCTTCCCAGTCTGTATGGCTAGCTGTCCTCCTGAATTCCTCAAATCCACAAGCCATCTCTCCCCTTTTTGATCTGCTCCTTACTTTTTTGGTGTTTGACTTTGATGTGACTTTGTCCACCTGTCTGGGACCTCCATTTGTATCTCCCCCTTCTGGCCTGAAGTTGATTCTATGCCATCTTCATATGAGGCTGCCTGCTCTGGTAGGGAACACTAGGGATTGCTCTGTTCCCATCTTCCCCATGCCCTTTCCTCCTTCCCTGGAACTTTCTAATGGTTCTAAGTAGCAGTCCTTTCTTTTTTTTTTTTAATTAAATTTATTTATTTATTTATTTATTGGCTGCGTTGGGTCTTCGTTGCTGTGTGTGGGCTTTCTCTAGTTGTGGTGAGCGGGGGCTACTCTTCATTGTGATGTGCAGGTTTCTCATTGCGGTGGCTTCTACTGTCGTGGAGCACGGGCTCTAGGCGCGTGGGCTTTAGTAGTTGCAGCACGCGGGCTCAGTAGTTGTGGCTTGCGGGCTCTAGAGCACAGGCTCAGTGGTTGTGACGCAAGGGCTTAGTTGCTCCGCGGCATGTGGGACCTTCCTGGACCAGGGCTCGAACCCGTGTCCCCTGCATTGGCAGGCGGATTCTTAACTACTGCGCCACCAGGGAAGTCCCAGTAGCAGTCCTTTCATATGAAACATTCCTCATGACATAGCCATTAGCTGGAACAAGGGGTTCTATGGAGAAAATACAATACTAGCAATTTCTTTTGAATTTATAGAAAAAAGTCAAGTTAGTGGAGAGAATTTTAAGTTTTTCTCCCATCAGTATTTTTTTAAAATTTATGCTGCTTTGTGTTATCCTGTGCTGTACTTTAGTACAAAGTGGTTTCTGACGTAGCACAAAATAATATATTCTCAGTTATTTTAAGTTTGCTATATCAACATTTCATTGTGGTCTTCAAAACATATCTTGACTTTTGAGGGTTCCACCCAAGCATAGGTTTTTGAGTCCATTGAGACTGACATGGCTATGTTTTATAATGCCCTTTGGGAAAAGATCACCAGTGTAGCTGGTTATAAACATCCTCCCGATAGTTCCCTTTTTCAAGGACACTGGTTTTCTGTCCCAAGGGGGATGCTGCCCCTTGCTTCACTTCTAGCCAGTTTGGTCTAGATTTTCCCTGGACCATTCAGCCTTAGATCCAGAGCTCTTCTTTCCCTTTGGTTGACCCAATGATCATTGTCCTTTCCTACAGACTTATTCTGTGAAGCTCCAGGTAGCCCTTCTTGGAATTCTTACCAGAGTCACCCAATACATTCCAGATTTTCAATCCCAGATAAGAAGAGTCCTAAGGTTGTGGTAAGGGGACAAGATTTGAGAGATGGCGTTTTTAGGAGATGCTGAATAAAAAAGTGTAGCATACCTTGTAATGAGGTGTCAGTTTGAGGTGTTCAGGCAGACAGGAAGTGTTGGGTACAAAGTTGAAGGTAAACGAGATGATTCAGAGCCATTTGAGGTCGAGCTTTCCACATTGATTTTCCACATGTGTACAATGGAGCACTTGTTAGGACTTTGTTGGGTCCACAGGCCTTGGAGGTGGGGTCTTACCTTCACTTCTTTTACCAGAGTGGTTCTACTTTCACCTGTTTTATATGTTAAAGTGCCAGGTAAGATTTCATTTGAAGAACCTTGCTAAAGAAAGTTTGCAACCAGCTGGACCAGAGCAGTTTTCTGAGGGAGCGAAAGATTTGCTGCAGTGACATTATGTAGCTTTTCTGAGACGCTATGCAAGAGTATTCAGCTGGCTGTGAAAACACTGATCTGCTATGAACAAGAAGTAACCCAAGCTTAGCGTAGCTCTAAGTCAGATAAGAAGCTCCCCAAACATAAAATCATATCTGCAGTGCTCTATAATAAAATGTTAAGATACAGCATACTGTGTTCATTCCTTATTGCTCAATTGACTGTCCTAACTGGATAAAAGCCAACATGTGCTGAACAGATGTGCCTGAGCCTTGCTGTCATTTACTGAGTGTGGCTCACATATGCTTCCTTAAATATTCTCACAAGAGTGGACATGTGAATCCACTCCAAATTTTTTTTAAAAAGGAAAGAGAATGACAAAAGCCTAGTGCAAATTATAGCCTTCTCAATTAATGACACATTTATAAGAATTCCAAATAATATGTATGCACTAAAGGCAGAAGCAAATAACTTAGCCAGGCAGTAAGTGAACAATTTGGAGGTCTCTAAATGTGGTATATAACTCATTTGACTGTAAGTTTTTATTCCAGTTAAAAAAAATAACAATAAAGGAAAAAGGACATTTGAATAAAAGTTTATAGACTCCTAAAGAACCTCAATGGGTCCCAGAGTTCCACAGACTTGAGGCCTCTCTAATAAGAACTGCAGTGCCTTATTCTTTTATGATGTGTTATATTCATCTCGTTTAAGACATTGTCTTGTGCTTACTTTCTAAAAATAAATACGATCCAATTTTTTTCTTGGAACCTAACAGGTGAAGTAGGAAAACATAAACAAGGATATATCAGATTGAAAAATACAACTAACTAGCTTGAACTAGTACATACGTAATTCTGCATACAACAAACAGGGAATACAGATCCTTTTTATGCAACCAGGGGACATTCGTAAAACTTAACAAATCCCCCCAAATTTGATATTAGGCAGCATTTACTGGTTCAAAGGTAATAAAATTAGAAAAAACAACAACAATCGCAGAAAAGCCAAATGTGATCTGACAGGCTGATTTAGAAATAGGCTGGATGGCTGCAAGTACCTCAGTCCTCTTTTGCATAAGTAAACCCAAGGCACGCCCTAGTCTATAAACAGCTGTTGACAGAAATGCAAACAGTCCCTGCTAAGACTGCCTACTGCATAGGTGGAACGGGGCAAGAATCAATAGGAAGTATATCAGATTGGACCTGCACCACAGGTGAGTTTCTCTTCTTTCCTTTTGATTCAGCTATTAAAGAATATGATATTTAGGGAGCAGTTAAACATGTATTGTAAGTATATTAAATGGAGAGAGTGGACCTGATTGAGGACCAGGAAGACCTATAGCTGGCTGTTTAGAGCTTATTGACACTAAACGAGAGAGGCTAAGAATCCTAGTACTGTTGTTTTGTGGTGCTAAAACATCAGGAAATAGTTTGATTTTTCTGAGCCTATTTTACTGTTTTTAAAAGAACTAAGTCAACACATGGTGGAATATTTACAGACACTAGTTTTTTAAAATAAATTTATTTGTTTTTAATTTATTTTTGTTTGCATTGGGTCTTCGTTGCTGTGTGCGGGCTTTCTCTAGTTGCAGGGAGCGGGGGCTACTCTTCGTTGCGGTGCGCGTGCTTCTCATTGCGGTGGCTTCTCTTGTTGAAGAGCACAGGCTCTAGGCATGCGGGCTTCAGAAGTTGTGGCACGCAGGCTCAGTAGTTGTGGCTTGCGGGCTCTAGAGCACAGGCTCAGTAATTGTGGTGCACGGGCTTAGTTGCTCCGCAGCATGTGGGATCTTCCCAGAGCAGGGCTCAAACCCGTGTCCCCTGCATTGGCAGGTGGATTCCTAACCACTGTGCCACCAGGGAAGTCCTCAGACACTAGTTTTTTAAACTCATGATTAACTTGTGTCAGTATGCTGCCTTTTCATCAGTATATGGTAAACCCCAAACTGGCACAGTGGAGAAGCTCTTGGGTTTCTGAAATGGCTCTGTTCCCAGACTTAGCTGGGGGAAAACTTTCCTTATTGGAAAAGCAGAAGTCCCTGAAGAGAGAGTAGCAAATGAGCTTATGGAGGAGAGTCCAGTACCTTGGAATTGATATAGCAGCTCACTGTTACAAGGAAAGCACCAGTATTCATGGACTGGTGTTGTTGGTGTGAGGTCAGTTTTTGCACACACAAACTGGAGTTTGGGAAGAGTATGTGGAGATGCGGGACAAGGAAGAGTAGAGAGGCTCAGGTTAATGGATAGAAGTGGGACTGTTAGAACCCAACATGGGGGTGTTGTAGGGTGGATAGGAGACTATGGAAAAGAAAACCAGCTGTGCATGGGGCTTCTCTGGTGGCGCAGTGGTTAAGAATCTGCCTGCCAATGCAAGGGACAAGGGTTCGAGCCCTGGTCCGGGAAGATCCCACGTGCCGCGGAGCAACTAAGCCCGTGCGCCACAACTACTGAGCCTGCGCTCTAGAGCCTTCGTGCCACAGCTACTGAAGCCCGCGTGCCTAGAGCCCGTGCTCCACAACCAGAGAAACCACCACAATGAGAAGCCCGTGCACCGCAACAAAGAGTAGCCCCCACTCGCCGCAACTAGAGAAAGCCCGTGTGCAGCAACAAAGACCCAACACAGCCAAAAATAAAAACAAACAAATAAATAAATTTATTAAAAAAAAAAAAAGAAAGAAAACCAGCTGTGAAGAGATGGAATCCTGTGTGCTTTCGTAAGCCAGACTGCACCTGAGAAGCATATCCCTGGGGGTGGAGAACAGCTGTGCCCTGGTGTGGTCAGTGCGGGTGAGGCTGTGGTGTAGGCAGGATGAGGGAGAGGTGAAGCCCTGTCCAGTGCATCTTAGTGGCCTTTGTAAGTATCTGTGTGCCAAACTGATGCTTCATCTTAGCCTTCAGAGTAGGGTGTGTGGGATAGGAGCCCTCACCCTTCACAGTTTCTGCAAGTATACAGTTACAGTATCTCATCACAGAAAAGTTGAGGTATGGTCTATGCCCTTTGTTTAAGAAGTCAGGGAAATGGTTACAGTACACTGTAGAAGTCACCCTTACAAAACAACAGTGAAAATAATATCCTGGTATGCAAATGATTGGGTCTGGAAAGGCAGGGTGGTGGTATATTCTGGACACAGTGTCTCTACGGGGTGAATAAATATAGAGCACTCATTCTAGTTTTCAAAAAAGGCAATGATAAAGGAATCCCTCTCCTCCCCAGCTACTGCCAACTCAGGGATATTAATCTAATTGTTTTTATTATTTGGACAGTCATCCTCAACAGGTCTTGATTCTTTTAATTCACAATTGTTTTTCCATCCTAAAATTTTTCTTGGAATGAAAGAAGCATCATCGCTCCATCACAAAGTGTAGTGATTCTCTTCTTGATTTGGTGCATTTCCTCTGACAAATCAACATCTTTCCTGTGTTGCAGCACATGAAAAAATTTGAGGTAGGTTAGATGCAAGAGGGCAGCTAGGTTGTGTTGGTCGGAGGCCTTACAACCCTCGCATATTCCGGGAGGACCAGGCTTGGCAAGAATCCCTGACTCCATTTCTAGGTCATAAATGGAAAGGTGTTCTGTGTTTTGCCACCTTGGAAATGCACTTTTTTTATTTTTAATTTTATTTTTTTATACAGCAGGTTCTTATTAGTCATCCATTTTATACACATCAGTGTATACATGTCAATCCCAATCTCCCAATTCATGGAAATGCACTTTTCAATTTCAAGTCCTTTGAGTGCTACTTGATTTGTAATCCTTCCGGTCCTGGCTGTGGTAGCAGCACAGTCACCCCTAATATTTCGACCTTTGAGTCTTGGGCCCAGGAGTTTGGCATCACTCTGACATAGCCAAAGGCTCTTCACTTCTACCTCTTCAGAACTTAACAGCAGAATTCCCTTTATGAATCAGTTGGTCTTGCAGCTACCTTCTAGGTAGCTTAGGTCACTCCTCCTTTTCCATTTTTGGAAAATATTTTTACTCCATTCTTTAGGAGATTTATTAGGTTTAGTGTCCCTCTTAAGGAAGAGTGGAAAAAGCACCAGTCTTGATGCCATAAGGTCAGTGTTCAAACCTTAATCTCTCTTAGTCATAAGAATAGCTACGATATATTGATCTCCATCATGCATTTTGCTACTCACTTTACACCAGTAGGTGGTGGTCCCCTGTTTGAATTGAGGAGAGCCTGACTCCAACACCTATGTCTTACTGTTTTCTATGTGCTCACAAAAAGCAACCACTGAGTGGGAGTAGACTTTACAGGTTTTGCACTTCTGTGGAATTCTTGGAGAATTCCAAGAATTCTCCAAGAATTACCTGCTTCACGGTGTCATTAGGAAACACATTTAGCCATGGGTGGGACATTCCATTGCAGGGACATGTGGTTGTGGCCATTATGGGGCTACTTTCACCTTATCTGAGATATTACTCGGCAAACCAAACAGCCACTCCTATTGCCACTGTATTGTCTATATTTTACAAAGGACAGATTCTGTAGTACGCCTTTATTCCTATTACCCTGTGTCTATAAAATAAGATGTACTTGTCACAAACTGTAAGTAAATAACACCCAGTATTTACTTTCCATAAATTTCTGTAAACAATTATATTCTGATTGTAAAAGAGGCGTGGGCAGCAAATAATGTCTTTTGAGTAAATGAATCTATGATCTCCATATCTTAAAAAAACAAAAAAGCCAGTATCTCATTTGAGTTGTTGACAGTGGTCTTCCAGAAGAACATTTTCTACTTTCAAGAATCATTCCAGTGCCCCCTTCTTTCTTAATGTGTAGTTGCTTGTATTATTTGACTACTGGCTTATGTTAGTCACCTACTGAGGTGATGGTAACATTTCAGAAATAGTAGGTCAACTCCTGGTTTGAGACTGCTTATTTTTTCTTTATTCTCGTCTTTCTCTTTAATACTCATAAGGAATTGCAAATGGCTGAAGGATGCTTTTACAAATGATATATTTGGATGTCCTGGCAGTATTTGGGAATGTATATTTAATTCAACAGTGTTTGTAGATGATTTTATTTTTTCTCTGAATAAATTGCTATGTTGGAATATCATCGAATACTATAATTTAGTCTTTTCACTTTGTGTAATTGGAGAAAATGGAATATTCCTGTGTAACAGGCACATTTATAAATATTAAGCCAAATTGTATGTAAATTTAGATTGTCAATTTTTAGCTATGTACCTCTCTTCTCAGTGTTAAGGGTGGATCTATTATATTACTATGAAACATTCCAATTTCTGTCTATTCTTCAAAGCCATTACATTTCTACTTACTTCTCTCTACCTAAGATCTTTGCACAAACAAGATAAACTCTTTGTTTATAATTTCATCTATTCTACTGTCAACCTATTCAGGAGGGCAGAAACCTATCACACTAGATCAGAAATTGAGAAGAGGAAGGTCTCGTGCACAGAGGGCAGAGGCTGTCTCCTTTTGTGGAAATGGGGAGCCCCACTCTTGGGCAGTACACATCTTGCTTTTGCAGTGAAAGTAAATGTATTTCACTTCAGGGTATAGCAATTGCAGTGATCTAAGACAGTTGTAGCCAGGGCTCATCTGGTAAACACAAGTTGCCCCTACTCATATCTTGGTACATTATAAAATGCTGCTTTTTTTTTTTTTTTTTTTTTTTTTTTGGTTTTTCCTCGCGGCTTGTGAGATCTTAGTTCCCCGACCAGGGATCAAACCCAGGCCCCCTGCAATGGAAGCACGAGGAGACTTAATCACTGGGCCACCAGGGAATTCCCCATTATAAAATGCTTTTATGATGAACACTCTGGCTCTGAAATTGCCAAAAATCACCCAGTTAAAACTCATTGTTAGATTGGAATGCCAAGGTAGCTTTTGTGATAGAGACCTCATAAATGATTGCACCTAAATTGACTTTCTTTCTCTATTTTTTCTAAAGGTTCAGGTACTGGTTACATTAAGAATAGGTTATAAAATTACATGCCTTGCCTAATAAGAACTTGATGAGGCTATACATTAGTAATAGTATTGCTAAAAAGAAGTTTCAGTTATTGAACACTTAACACAAACCAAGCAATGCACTAAAACTTTCTGTGGATTATGTCACTTCATCCTTAAAGTAACCCAGTGAGGTTAGTAATGTTATCTCCACTTTGTAGTTGAAAGAGAGGAGACTTAGTTTGAAGAACTTGGACCAAGTCACACCAAGAGGAGTCCAGAATTTGAACCCAAGCCTACTGGCCACCACAGTAAGAAAACAACATTCTCTTTATGTCTTACCCAGACATTAAGTTCCGCTGAAGGATGATAAAATAGAACCATGTCTACTACCATTCGTGACACATAGTAGTTGTTCAGGTAATATTATCCCTCCCTGCTTTTTTACTCTCTGTATTAAATGTGGTTGATAGAGGGAAAATTGGGCTTTTAAAAACTGGCTTATCTGGAGTAGATTTTGAATGATTCTGCCTAGTGATTGGGGATCGTAAGGCTGGAATCTATGACTGAATTTAATAGGAAGTTTCATGGAGAATTTGGGCTATTGTGTGTGTGTGTGTGCGTGTGTGCGTGTGTGTGTGTGCGAGAGAGAGAGAGAGAGAGAGAGAGAGAGAGAGAGAGAGAGAGACAGAGACAGAGACAGAGACAGAGAGACAGAGAGAGAGAGAGAGAGAGAGAGAGAGCGCTTTCCCCTTTGCACTTAACTAAAATCAATTTCTTCTATCTTATTTCCTGAAAAGCAATTAAAATATATTTTATTTTTTAAATAAGGAAGAAGATCATTGACTTTCTCTCACCAGGCAATTATCACCACATGGTACATGTTGAGGAAGTAGGTGTTCCTTGCTTTCTGTTGTTAATCTGTTGAGAGTGAGGGTGTAGATCACTTTGAAAAAATATTTGTGTAAGGAGGAGAGATAGATGTGAGATGAATAAGAAAATCTTTTGCCTGTTTCGAATTGAGGGCATTCTTGACTTTTTAGAAGACATTTCCTTGGGGTATTTAGATGCTACTTCCTCCAGGAGGTACAGTGTTTAAAGAAGTGACCTTACGTTCAAGTGCTCTCCATAGATTCTTTTTTTTGATAAAATTTATTTTATTTTTTACATTTTTATTGGAATACAGTTGATTTACAATGTTGTATTAGTTTCAGGTGTATAGCAAAGTGAATCAGTTATACACATACATATATCTACTCTTTTTTTTTTTTTTTTTTAAGATTCTTTTCCCATATAGGCCATTACATCTCCATAGAGTCTTTTTTTTTTTTAATCTTATTTTTCGATTAGGGATTCAGTTCTTTCTTCATTTCTAAGAAAGATTATTGCCTTTGTATTGACCCTTCGGAGCTAGACTGCTTGATGATGCTAAATGCAGTTAATACTTATTACAGGACTTACTGTGTGCCAGGCACTGTTCTAAACTAAACTTTATATGTATACTCAATCCTCACAACAGCCCTCTGAGATAGGTTTACTGTTGTGCTCCATCGAATCTAAAATGTGTTGATGCTGCATTCTTGATTTTGCTTAGAAGTTACTAATGAAAGGTTTCACACAACTGTATTTCCAGTGCCACCTTATTTAGTAACAATTGCAAGATGTCATGGGTTGTAAGACTGTGAAATATAAGATGCACCCCACTTTTAAAGAAGTTAAGAAAGCAGATACATGATAGTATTAATAAAATAGGTTATCATTCCCATTGTTAAGATGGGGATCCTGAGGCAAAAGACATTAAATTTTCTAAAGTGACATGACTGGATTCATAGCCAGGTGATTCAACTCTAGAGTCCTTGCTCTTAACTTCCACTTTTTTTATGTCTCTCAACAATTCATTGGAATTGAGCCCATGTTAATATGTGGAGAGACTGCCCAAGACCCACTTCCTCATCCTTTCATTGTGGCATTCATGATAGACTGGCACCAAGATTCTTCCGAGGGAGGAAGTGTGTGTGATGTATGTATCACCTGCCTTTAGGGCTGTGATGAGGGCTGTTACACTAATGCATGTAAAGTGCCTGACATGTGGGCATGTTACTTATTTTTAGCAAGAGCAGTGCAATTGGGAGGCCTTGATGAACTAGCTTCCCAAGCATCAATAGGCTGGAGTGCTTGCTGGAAATTGTGTGCACAAAATGTTGTTTGGGTGCCCCAAATTCTGCATTGTGTATTTTTACTGTTTCCCTGTCTGCTCTAAAATGCCAACATAAAAATAATTTGTTATTTCCATAATTGGGGAGTGGAATATTTTTTTTTTCTGAAGAACAGGTTCCAGAAACACCACTCAGGACTTGAGTAACAAAAATAAAAAGCAAAAATAGGTTTTATTTTTTTTTAATTAAAAAAATTTTAAAAAATGTTTATACTCTTTTTAAAAATTTTTTTTTCTTTTTTTTAAAATGAATTTATTTATTTTTTATTTTTATTTTTGGCTGTGTTGGGTCTTCGTTGCTGTGCGCGGGCTTTCTCTGGTTGCGGCGAGCGGGGGCTACTCTTTGTTGCGGTGCGCAGGCTTCTCATTGCGGTGGCTTCTCGTTGCGGACCACGGGCTCTAGGCACGTGGACTTCAGTAGTTGTGGCACGTGAGCTCTAGAACACAGGCTCAGTAGTTGTGGCGCACGGGCTTAGTTGCTCTGCAGCATGTGGGATCTTCCAGGGCCAGGGCTCGAACCCGTGTCCCCTGCATTGGCAGGCGGATTCTTAACCACTGTGCCACCAGGGAAGCCCTGATTTTCTTTTTTTTAATGTGGATCATTTTAAAAGTCTTTATTGAATTTTTTACAATATTGCTTCTGTTTTATGTTTTGGTTTTTTGGCCCTGAGGCATATGGGATCTAAGTTCCCTGACCAGGGATCAAACCCTCATGCCCTGCATTGGAAGATGAAGTCTCAACCACTGGACCGCCAGGGAAGTCCCAAAAATAATTTTTAATAATATGAAGATGGTTCTATGTGAAGACCTACCAGAAGCTGAAACTTAACATTTAGTTGTCTTTACCTCGTGGTGGTAAGCGTTGGCGAGACAACCACATATAGGACTGCAGGATGGGTTTGGGATTGTAGTCTGCTATGGACTAGAATTATTTTCTCCTGAAAGATGGAATGATTCCATTAACTCTAGGCTTTGACTAACTGACTGTAAGCTCAGATAAGGAACCTGTCACCACCAATACCCTGAAAGATCTCTGTCAACAATTTGAAGACCTGCCTGTTCCCTGAATACTTTTATTTCCTAGCAGCTTCCTTACTCTTTAGAATTCTGGTCTCTGTTAACCCAGACAAGCCTGGTCATTGTGACCAACTTAGGGCATACTCTAAATAGCATCCCAATTTGCTAAAGGTTCCCCCCAGCTGAAATCTCTATTTTATTGTTGGATCACAGATCAGTGTTTTGCTGCCAGGTCCTTGAGATAAGGCAGGAGGTGAGTTCTTAACCAAGGAAGCCTGTGTCACTCATCATACCTTTCCCTGTTGTTTATCGTATTCTCCTCTGCCAGTATCCCTTCTCCCAACCTGTTTACTGTACTCCAACACGTACAAGCTGTTCAAGTGTAGAAAGAGACTATACTGTGGTGGAGATAAATATTTGAGTACAGATTGTCTACAGTTGGGGTAATTATAAGTAAAATTTTAAGTTTGTTGATTTGGTATAAGTTTAAAGCACCAAACCATTGCTTTTGGTGCTTCTGAGTATCATTTTACATTTTTAGTCTTGAACTGTTTGAACATCTGATCAGTCAACTTGGACTGTTTTGAGCCAGTTTTTACCTTGAACTAGTTACAAGCAGTTTGATAAAATTAGAGCAACTATGACCCAGTTGGAGATTGATTTAATTGGTCAGCACTAGCTTGATTCAGTAAAATATGCTCTGAACCAATCAAACCTTAGGTGAGCCAGTCAGAACCTGCTTGTCCAGGTCAGAGCTTATTTGAGCTAGCTAAAACCAGTGTGAAGCAATTTGAGCTCTTAAAACCAGACCTAAATGATTTTGGTTAGATACATGTGGTTTTAGCCAAAGTGGCTTTAGATCAATCAGAAATGGTTCTGTAGGTAGAATGTCTTTGAACTTAACTCTTTCACTCTGAACCAGAATGAATCATTGAGATCCTTTTGAACAAGTGTGAATTTTCTAGTATGGATCAGAGTGTTTTATACAATTTAAACCTGTTCTTAAGCTGGTCATAACTCTTTTGAAATTGACATATCTACTTAAAATTAATTGAAAATGGTTTGAACCAGCCAAGAAAGAAGGTGATGTTTGCTGACTCGGTAAACTACTCTGAGCCAGTCAGCAATCTTTTGTGCCAGAAATACATGTTTTGAGCTGCCCAGAGGCAATTTTAGAAATTGTTCTAGGTCTTCAGATCCTGTCTCATCTGTCCAGAATGGGGAGAAGAGAGTGAGCCAACATTTACTGAGTACCCAGCATATGCCAAGCATTGTGCTAGGCACTCCACAAAGAGTATCTCATTAAATCCTTAGAACAATGGTGTGAAGTAGTGTACATTATCTTCTTTTTCATGGAATGGAAACCTGAAAATCCAAGACTGAAAAACATCTGTGTAGCCAGTATGTGGGAGATATGGAATCCAATCCAGCTCTGCTTGACTTCAGAAGTCACATGTTTCCTGTTAGGCTACCTTGTGTGATATCATACCTGGTCACTTTTAAATCCAACATCCATTTGTAAAAACTTGAGTAATGGCCACAAAGCTTGAGGTAGAATGGACATTGGACTTGAAGTTAGGAGACACATGTTCTAGACTGCAAATGAGTTAAACTCTCTGGGTTCTGTTTCATTCTTTAGCAAACTGAACCCAGAAAATGGAAGGTCTGAGCATTTATTTTCAGGTCAGCAAGGCAGATAATTGTCTAAAGGTGCAGTCTGAAGAGTATAAAATATGATTAATTTCAATGGTGGTATCTATACCTTCAGTTGTGGTATTTTGTTTGTTAACACTTCCTTTATGATGGTTTGGTTTGGGAACAAACTGTTATATATTGCTGTCATCACGAATAGAAGACAAAACCCATGAAGATCATTTGTAGACTTACCTGTGTAATTCTTCTCCCATGATAACTAAACATATTAAATTTTGGTGCAGCAGAGATAGGTTCATCTGTCTTTGAATTCCATTCAAGTAGGTTTAGAGAATTCTAGAAGAGTATGCCATTGGTGACATTTTCTCCTGTACCTGAAATGATACAGAAACTAGTTATAAAAATGACCAACTTTTTTCAAAATAAAAGTAAAGAGGAAATAAGGTAGCCACAGCGACTTCTTGCATCATTCTCCTTGCAGAATTTGGAGTTGCTTTCTGCTTCCTCATTTATTTGGAGGGGAGCCCCCCCAAAAATGATTCAATGTTATCTGGACCTACTTTTCAATTCTTAGCTCTTATTTATGAATAACTTGGAGCCAAGTGAGATGCTATGATAAAACATACTAGAATCTTTATTTGTACCCAAGTGGTCATCTTCTGGAGAGGCATTGTGTTACGCGCCATTAATACTGGCAACCTGCACCTGTGAGTACAGAAGCTATAACATAGGAAAGCCATCATCTGTACAGTGTCACTCCTTATAGTGTGCAAATAGAATGCCAAATGTTTGTAGAGGCTTTGCCCTTGTCGACTGACCAGCCATATCTAAACGTGAGGCCACAGCTCTGCACTAAGGGACTCTGTGGAAATCACTGCAGCAGCTCTTGGGGATCAGAATTCAGGATTTTTGAGCATAAGGTGAGTCACCAAATTGAGGATAGGGTGGGGGAGGCAACCTTGAAAATCAATAAATGTCCTTGCCTGAGCTTTTATGAATTTTATGGATCTGTAGAAATAATCCTATAGGAAGCGTTGAGAATTGTGGTAAAGTTTCTGGGCAGGAGATGGCTGGGTGAAAAGGGGACAATGAGAGGAATATCAGCAGCATCTAATGTAGGGCATATGATGTGTATGTGGATGGGTGAATATGTATGTTGAATGGGCAGGTAGAGTTGTCAGTGGTAACGGAATAGCTGATTGTTTTTCTGATTTTCAGGAGGGTTTATTGGTATTAGAAATGGGAGGATAAAAAGAAGTAAGCCTTCCCTGGAGACAGACTATATTTCTAGTCAGACTGATATTTTGAATAGTTTGAATCTATTTAGAGGATAAAAACAAATCTTGAAAAGTGCTGATTGCAAAGGATAAAAAGTAACCATGGTTAGGTCTTGCTGTAAAACCAAGAATATTTCTTCTCAAAGGTAGACTTCTGACCAATATTGAAGAGCTGAATTGGTAGCATTTCCTGTAGAATACCAAGGCAAATGTAGATAAATGAGCCCTTCATGGTGGAACTCAGTTCTCAAGTGAGCAGTGATATTCTAGAAAGATCTGATTTAATATGTAGTAACAATAATAATTTGTAAGGAAGCTGCAAACCGAGTTTTACTTGTGAACTTAACATTATCTTTGAAGGAATGATAATCACATGTGAAAATGCATAGGATAAATGAAATTGTCTCAATGTCCAAGTAAAAAGAGAAAAGCCAAGGATGCAGCACTAGGAGACTTTGAAAAAGGAGGGGCAGTTGGAACCACTTGCACTCTAAGAATTATTGTTATTCCTGTAACATTCTCCTTCCTCCTTTCTTTCTTTGTTTTGTCAACTCTTGTTCTACACGATCTGCGTATAAGCCTTAGTGACGATTACCTTTTTGATTTTCATTCTCACTTGGAATTTTTGTCTTAACAGTACTATCATATGCATGATAAATTTAACCTAAACTGTTAGTTATTTACAAGTTCAGTAGCATCTCATCTAGCAAATGATTAAGTCCTTGGAAAAGTGAATAATGTCTAATCCTCTCTTCACAGAACCCTTAGGCACATAAGTGTTACGTAGAAGTATTTGATGAACTGGATATTAAAGGAAGTCATTTTATTCATGGAAGATCCTAATATTTTCTAATCGGTTTTTGGTAAATATACATTTGTTTGTATTTTTCAGGTGAACCACTGAGTTCTTCATTATGTCTGATGGAGACTATGATTACCTCATCAAGTTTTTAGCTCTGGGAGACTCTGGAGTAGGGAAGACCAGTGTACTTTACCAGTACACAGATGGTAAATTTAACTCCAAATTTATCACGACAGTCGGCATTGATTTCAGGGAAAAGAGAGTGGTAAGTTCTGTATCCTTCTATATAAAAACATAATCTGAGTCAACATTTGCCTGTCTGTTTTGTTTACTTTGTAGGAATTAGGAGGACAAAGGTTGGAATCTAAAATTAAAGGGTCCTCATACCCCTGTTTTGTGGGCTATTTCTTCCATTTTTGATATCATTTTTGATGGATTTTCTCTTAATTAAGGCCTCAGCTATCGCATATGGAACACTAAGTGGGAGAACTCATTGATCCCACCAGGAGTGTGAGGTTGGAGTAGGGATGGGAATGGCGGTAGGGCATGTGGATCTGGGAGGTAACCAAGGGGACAGCAAGGTTCTGCAGAATAAGGGAAGAGGATATTTTTTAAAAATTTTATTTAATTTATTTTTCAAAGGACAGCAAGACAAGTTATTGTGGGATAGGGAGGAAGGCAGGAGGTTAGTATGTCCAGGAACTACATTTCTTACTGAAAAAGCAGCTGTTCCCATGAAGCAGGTCAACAAGTAGTCAGGAGATTCATGACAAAAACCCTGCAGTGGAGAGTATTCTACCTGGGAAAAATGAATGGTCTCTGGCTTCTAGGACAGAAATATTCATTCCCTCTGATCCACCCTGAGCCTTCCACTACCAGAGAGTCTGTTTTTTTTTCTTTTTTTTTCATTTTTAAAAATTATTTTTAAATTGAGGTATAGTTGCTGTACAATATTGTATAAGTTTCAGGTGTACAATATAGTGATTCACAATTTTTAAAGGTTATATTCCATTTATAGTTATTATAAAATATTGGCTATATTCCCTGTGTTGTACAATATATCCTTATAGCTTATTTATTTTATATATAGTAGTTTGTACCTCTTAATTCCCTACCCCTATCTTGCCCCTCCCCTATATGCTTGTGATTATATTTATTAACTAATCCCCATTTTATAACTTTGTTTTTTAAAAATAACTTTATTGAGATATAATTTATATAAAATTCACCCATTTAAAATGTACAATTCAGTGGTTTTTTAGTATATTCACAGTTGTGCAACTGTCACCACTACCAAATTTTAGAACATTTCATCACCCCAAAAGGAACCTCATATCCTTTAGCATTTTTCCATTTTCCCTCCCCCAGCCACTAATCTACTCTCTGGATTTGCTCATTTGGATTTATCATGTAAATGGAATCATACAGTATGTGGCCTTTTGCGTCCAGCTTCTTTTACTTAGTGCAATGTTTTCTGCATAATGTTGTATCATGTATCAGAACTTCATTCCTTTTTATGATCAAATAATATTCCGTTGTATTGGTATACCACATTTTGTTTATCCATTCATCCATTGGTGGACATTTCGGTTGTTTCACTTTTTAGCTGTTATGAACCATACTTCTATTAATATTCATATACATTTTTTGGGTGAACTTATGTTTTCCATATACTTATATAGGCTTGGAGTGGATTTGACTGGCTATATGATAACTCTCTGTTTAACTTTGAGGGACTTTCACATTTTTTGGAAGATGCTGCCCCATTTTACATCCTCACCAACCATGTATGAGGGTTCCAATTTCTCCATATCTTCACCAACTCTTCTTGTTGTCTATTTGATTGTAGCCATTCTAGTGGGTGTGAAGTGGTACCTCATTGCAAGTTTGACTTAAATTTCCCTAATGATGAATATTGTGGAACAATCACCTTTTCATATGCTTATCGGCCATTTGTTTGTCATCTTTGGAGAAATGTCTGTTCAGATCCTTTGCCTATTTTGAAATTGGTTGTTTTTTTGTTGTTAAGTTTTAAGAGGTTTTTTTGTGTGTGTATTCTGGACAAATGTTCTTATCAGATATATGATATGCAAATAGTTTTAGCTTTTACATTTAGATCTGTGATCCATTTTGAGTTAATTTTTGGGTATAGGGTGAATAGGGGTCCAACTTCATTCTTCTGCATGTGTATATCTAATTGTCCCAGCACCATTTGTTGAAAAAACTATTCTTTCCCCTGTTGAATGTTCTTGACACTCTTGTTGAAAATCAGTTGACCATAAATGTAAGGGTTTATTTTTGGACTCTCAATTCTATTCCATTTATCTATATGTCTATCCTTATGCCACTATCTTGATTACTGTAGCTTTGTTGTAAGTTTTTTTTGTTTTTGTTTTTAAAGTAAGCGGTACCTTATTTTATTTTATTTATTTATTTATTTTTGGCTGTGTTGGGTCTTCGTTTCTGTGCAAGGGCTTTCTCTGGTTGCGTCAAGTGGGGGCCACTCTTCATCGCGGTGTGCGGGCCTCTCACTATCACGGCCTCTCTTGTTGTGGAGCACAGGCTCCAGACGCGCAGGCTCAGTAGTTGTGGCTCACAGGCCTAGTTGCTCCGCGGCATGTGGGATCCTCCCAGACCAGGGCTCGAACCCGTGTGCCCTGCATTAGCAGGCAGATTCTCAACCACTGTGCCACCAGGGAAGCCCCTGTTGTAAGTTTTGAAATTGGGAAGCATGAGTCCTCCCACTTTGTCTTTTTTCACGATTGTTTTGGGTTCCTTGCAATTTCATATGAATCTTAGGGACAGCTTGTTAATTTCTACAAAGAAGCCAGCTGAGATTCTGATAGGGTTTGCATTGACTCTGTAGAATAATTTGGTGAGTATTGGTATCTTAACACTATTAAGTCTTCTGATTTGTGAACGTGGAATGTTTTCCTATTTAGATCTTCTTTAATTTCTTTCAACAATATTTTATAGCTTTCAGAATATGTTTTATACTTTTTTATTAAATTTATTCTTAAATATCTTAATCTTTTTATGCTATTATAAATTAAATTGTTTTCTTAATTTTATTTTTGAATTGTTCCTTGCCAGTGTATAGAAATACAATTTATTTTGTAAGTTGAGCTTGTATACTGGAACCTTACTGAACTTGTTTATTAGTTCTAATATAACCTGTACATGTGTGTGTAGGGGGTGTATGTATCTGTGTGTGTATTTATTCCTTAGGATTTCCTATATACAAGATAGGAAATAGATGTTCGGAATTCCCATCTTCTGTTATACTTCTTCCTTTCCAACTTGGGTATGTTTTGTTTCTTTTTCTTGCCTAATTGCCCTGATGAGAACCTCCAGTAAAATGTTGAATAGAAGTGTTGAGAGAGAACATCTTTGTCTTGTCTTTTAGGGAGAAAGCATTCAGTCACCATTAAGTGTAATAGAAGCTGTGCATTTTTCATAGATGCTGTTCTTCAGGTCAAGGATGTTCCCTTCTATTCCTAATTTGTTGAGCATTTTTATCATGAAAGGTGTTGGACTTTTTCAAATGCTTTTTCTGCATCTATTGAAATGGTCGCGTGGTTTTAGTCCTTTATTCTACAACTGTTCTATTCCATTACAAATCAATATTGATTGATTTTTGTATGTTAAATCAATCTTGTTATCGCGATAAATTCTACTCAGTCATGGTATATAATCCTTTATATATTTTTCTGGATTATTTTTGCTAGTATTTTGGTGTCTGTATTCAGAGTGGATATTGGTCTGTAGTTTTTTTTCCCCTCGTATCTTTGATTTTGGTGTCAGGATAATATAGGCCTTCTAAAATGAGGTGGGAAGTAAGTATTTCCTTCTTTTCTATATTTTGGAAGAGTTTGGGAAGGATTGTTGTTAATTTTTCTGTAAACACTTGATCAGATTCATCAGTGAAAACATTTGGGCCTGGCCTGTTCTTATTTTTATTATGAATTCAGTCTTCTTATTGGTTATATGTTTCTTTAGATTTTCTATTTTTTCTTGAGTTAGTTTCAGTTGTTTGGGTCTAGGAATTTCTCCATTTCTTCTAAGCTATCTATTTTTTTGGCATACAATTGTTCATACTATGCCTTTATAATCTTTTTACATATGTAAGGTTGGTAGTGTTGTCCTTTCATTTCTGATTTTAAGAATTTGAGTCTTCTATTTTTATCCTTGCTTAGTCTAACTAAAGGTTTATCAGTTTTCTTGATTTTTTTTCAAAGAAAAGTTCATTTATTTCTACTCTAATCTTTATTATTTCTTTCCTTCTGCTTGCTTTGGATTTAGTTTACTCTTATTTTTCTAGTTTTTTGAGGCTGAAGTTTAAGTTACTGATTTGAGATCTTTCTCGTTTTTTAATATAGGTGTTTACTGCTAAAAATTTCCCTCTGAGCACTGCTTTAAGTTCACTTGATATTTTTTGTATGTTGTGCTTTTCATTCATCTAAAAGTATTTTCTAGTTTCCCTTGTGTTTCTTCTTTGACCCATTGGTTATTTAAGACTGTATTGTTTAATTTCCACATATTCATGAATTTTCCAAATTTCTTTCTGTTAATGATTTCTAATTTTACCACATTGTGGTTAGAGAACATACTTTGTATGACTTCAGTTTTTTAAATTTATTGAGGCTTGTTTGATGACCTAACATATGGTCTGTCCTGGAGAATGTTTCGTGTGTACCTGAGAAGAATGTGTATTTTGCAGTTGTTGGGTGAAATCTTTTGTAGATGTCTGTTGTGTCTAGTTGGCTTACAGTGTTCTGCAGGTCTTCTGTTTCCTTGTTCATCTGCCTGCTTGTTTTATCCATTATTGAAAGTAGAGTATTGAAGTCTCTAAATATTATTGTCAAATTGTTTATTTCTCTTTTTATCCCTATGTATTCTTAATAAATCAGCCCTTTTATCATTATAAAATATCCTTCTTTGTCTCTAATAACTCTTTTTGTCTTCAAGTCTATTTTGTCTCATATTAGTATAGCCACTCCAGCTCTCTCTTTGTTATTGTTTGCATGGTATATATTTTTTTCATCCTTTTCCTTACACCTTTTTGAATCTAAAGTGTGTCTTTTGTAGATAGCATATAGTTGGATCATGTTTTTAAATCCATTCTACCAACCCCTGCCTTTCACTTGGAGTCTTTAATACATTTACATTCAATATAATTACTAATAAAGTTGGATTTATATCTGCCATTTTGCTACTTGTTTTCTGTGTATCTTATCTTTTTTCTGTTATTTTGTTATTTCTTTGCAACTGTGTTACATAGATATTTTCCAGTATACTATTTAAATTCCCTTCTCATTTTTTACTATATATTTTTTGAATTATTTTCTTAATAGTTCCCCTAGGGATTACAGTTGTCATCTTAATTTTTAACAGTCTAGTTTGGATTAATACCAACTTAATTTCAATGCCATACTCTGCTCTTATGTGGCTCCATTTCCTACCCCTTACTTTGCACTGTTATTGTCATACAAATTGCATCTTTATACACTGTGTGCCCATCAACACAGGTTTATGATTATTAATTTATGCAATTGTATTTTAATCAGATGGAAGAAAAGAGTTGCAAAAAACCATTTATACTGTCTTTTATATTGACCCACGTAGTTTTCTTTACTGGTGCTCTTTATTTCTTTGTATGGATTCGAATTACTGGCTAGGGTCCTTTCATCTCAGCCTGAAGCTCTGTCTTTATTATTTCTTGCAGGGCAGTTCTGCTAGCAATGAATTTTCTGTTTTTGTTTTTCTGAGGATGTCTTAATTTCTCTTTTAATTTTAAAGGATAGCTTTACTGGATATAGGATTCTTGGTTGACAGTCTTTTTTCTTTCAACACTTTTTGTCATCCTGCTGCCTTTTGGCCTTCATTTTTTTTGATGATAAATCAGCTCTTAGTCTTATTGGGATCCCTTGCATGTCCTGAATCACTTTTCTCTTGCTGCTTTTACAATTCTCTCTGTCTTTTGATTTTGACAGTTTGGTGGTGATATGTCTAGTCAATATCAGCAAGTTTATCCTTCTTGGAGTTTATTGAGTTTCTTGAATGTGCAGATGAATGTTTTTCATCAGATTTGTAAAGTTTTTGGCTATTATTTCCTCAAATATTTTTTCTGCCTCTTTCTATCTCTCCTTTTTTTTATTTTTATTTTTTTACAGGATTGCTAGTATGCATATATTGGTATGTTTCATGGTGTTCCATAGGTCTCCAAGACTCTCTTCACTTTTTTTTTTTAAATTTATTTATTTATTTTTGGCTGTGTTGGGTCTTTGTTGCTGTGCATGGGCTTTCTTTAGTTGCAGTAAGCGGGGGCTACTCTTTGTTGCCGTGCGCAGGCTTCTCATTGCGGTGGCTTCTCTTGCTGTGGAGCATGGGCTCTAGGCACATGGGCTTCAGTAGTTGTGGTGCACGGGCTCAGTAGTGTGGCTCGCAGGCTTCAGAGTGCAGGCTCAGCAGTTGTGGCACGCAGGCCCAGCTGCTCCACGGCATGTGAGGTCCTCCTGGACCAGGGCTCAAACCCACATCCCCTGCACTGGCAGGTGGATTCCCAACCACTGTGCCACCAGGGAATTCCCTCTCTTCACTTTTATTCATTCTTTTTTTTTTCTTTTGTGCCTAGACTAGATGATCTCAATTGACCTATCTTTAGATTCAGCGATTATTTTTTCTGCCAGTTCAAGCCTCCTCTTGAGCCCCTCTAGTGAATATTGCACTTCAGTTATAATTTTTAACTCCAGAATGTCTGTTTACTACTTTTTATAATATCTATCTCTTTATTGACATTCTCTATTCAGTGAGGCATTATTCTCATACTTTCCTTTGATTCCTTAGACATGATTTCCTTTAGTTCTTTGAACATATTTATAATAGCTGATTTAAAGTCTTGTAAGTTCAACATCTGGGCTTCCTTAGGAATGGTTTCTTTTGGTTGCTTTATCTGTGTGTGTGTTCCTATTTCTTTGTGTGTCTTATAAATTTTGTTGAAAACTGAACATTTAAATTGATAGAATGTGGCAACTCTGGAAATCAGATTCCTCCCCATTCCCAAGGGTTTCTTGTTTTTCCCATTTATTTTTGTTGTCACTCTTTGTTTGGTGATGTTCTTGGGCTAATTCTGTGAAGTCTGTATTTCTTGTTATGTGCAGCTACTGAAGTCTCTGCTTAGTTAACTTAGTGGTCAGCTAATGAGTGGACAGAAAGTTTCTTAAATTCTTGAGCGAGTATATCTCTCAGCTTTCTCTGAGGTACTGTGTGTGTGTGTTCTGGGATGTTTGCTTAATGCTCCTGCAGGCAGTTTACAACTCTGCCTTAGCCTTCACTTCTGCTTGAGAAGAGCCTCAAGGTCAGCCAAAGGTGAGAGATTAGGGCATTTTTAGGTCTTTCCTGGACATGTGTACAACCATGCACGTGAGCCTGGCCTAGTAGGTTCCAAGGAATATTTTGAAACTTTTCAAATCTCTCTGTGGACATCTCATATCTTATCTTTAAGATTTTTGATTAGATTTTTGTTAGGTCCAACTGGTCTTGCTGCCTTTGGTAGCTGTGATGTTAAATAATTGCTGCTGATTGCTTTCGACAAATGGTCTAAGGGTAGGGTTTTCTCATAGAGCAAGCTAAGTCAGATAAAATAAAGACAAGACTTGGGAATGGAGCTTCACAGGCAGATTTCAGACACTACTCTGGGGATGAGACTTTTGGGGAACTCCAAACCTGTTCTGCCTCTCCTTCCTACAGTGGTTGCTGCACTGATGGTTTTCACAGCTACTGTAGTTGTGCATCTGTTGGTTTTCAAGGCTACACTGGAGCTGGGGAGGGGGAATGGGAATAGGACAAGTTAAAACAGCACAAAACTTACAATTTTTACTGATATTAAGCTGTTTTTCTTGAATAGGTGCTCCTTGGAATGTTGCAAGCTTTTGTTAATTTTAAGGGTTTGGAAAAAGTTGATTTTGACTATTTTTGCCAGTGTTTTTATTGCTTTGATGGGGGAAGAGATTTTCAGAGGTCCTTCCTGTAAAATTGTTTTAAGAGTACTTTTTAAAGATAGGATGGGGAGAAGGTAATATTTCCTGAAACTAGTGACCTGAGGGGACTTTGAGGAAAGGGGAGCTGATTATTATTTTTTAATACAAATTATGTATTACTTGTATATTTTGTAATATATTTATAAAGATATATAATGTGCATACATCATTTAATACAAATTATTGTATTACCCAAAGACGATTATTTGGAATAAAATACAAATAAGATTGTATTCCAGATGGGATTTCCTTTAGAAGTTTAGATGCTTAGCGGAGTTGTACTGAATAGGAAAGTGAGAAGAAGTTCTCTCAGAAGTTCTCTTTTTCTCTTTCATTTTTCCATTTTAGGTGTACAGAGCCAATGGACCAGATGGAGCCATTGGCAGAGGCCAGAGAATCCACCTGCAGTTATGGGACACAGCAGGGCAGGAGAGGTATGAGATCTTCAGTTATGTGCTCCTTACTGGAGGAAAGGGGAAAAACAACTACCTCTTCACACAGTGACCTGAGTAGGAAAAGGCCAGCTGATTAGTTGATTTGCACCTGGATAAGACATGCTGCCAAATTAGCAGGAAATGTATCAGTCTGAGGTGATAATGGTGGCTTTATTTCATACAAGGTCAAAGGAAAAATGAATCCTTTTCAAAGTGGACCCTTTTACTTATGGACTTTTTTCTTTTTCTCCCACCCTTTTTTTAGACCTGTATACTTTTCTCCATTTGCTTTTGCTGTTTACTCAACCACAAAGAAAGCTGTAGAGTTGCATGCATTATTCTTACCTGATTGTTGAAACCTAGTAGAAAATCTCATTGGAATTAATTTATATGGTCAGAGGTTGCTTGAAAAAAATGTCACATGAAATCTTCATATACAGTTACTTTTTAAAAATTGCAGTATAGTTGATTTACAATGTTGTGTTAATTTCTGCTGTATGATAAAGTGATTCAGTTATACAAATATATACATTCTCTTTTATGTTCTTTTCCATTATGGTTTATCACAGGATATTGAATATAGTTCCCTGTGCTATATAATAGAACCTTGTTGTTTATAATAGTTTGCATCTGCTGATCCAAACTCCCAATTCATCCCTCCCCCACCCCCCTCCCCCCTTGGCAACCACAAGTCTGTTTGAAGTTGCTTTTAGTTAGCTATAGCTCTGTTATCTCTCACAATTTCCTTGAAGGATTTTGTTTAACTTTTTATTATGGGAAACTCCGAGTATATGCAGAAATGGAGAGGAGAGAACAGTGAACTCAGGTACTAATTCCTTGGTTTCAACAGCCATCAAGTTGTGGCCCATCTTACTTCACGTATATCCCTCACCTCTCCTCACCACCCCCACCGCCCAATTATTTTGAAACAAATCCCAAATAGCAAATTATTTCATTCATAACTATTTTGGTACGTATCTCTAAAAGATAAGTACTCTTTTTGTAAAAACATGGATTAGAAATATTTGAGAAAACTTAGAAGAGCGGATTAGATGACAGATTCATACCAGTATTTTCTTCCCTGGAGCCTATGCCTGTCAGTTGCAGGCTTTGCATAAAAGCAAAATAAGAGAAAACCTGCTACTAGAGGGAGGGAGAGGGGAGAGAGCAGGATAAATCCTTGGTGGAGAGAGTACCTTTCAGGGGAGACTGAGGGGATACTATCCCCACCTTAAAGCCAAAGAAATGGTTCTCAGAGATAAGAGATTTCTTTAGAGACTGAAAATTAAAAGGTCATGGAACACATTGTGATGTTAAATCAAGACAAGCTTTCACAGGACAAAGAAGACAAACACAGCAAGCACCATTGCTTTTGGCCTATTTAACTCTTAACTGTACAATAAATTCTTGGCTGAGACTAAGGAATCACGAGCTAGTTCTTGTCATCCCTGTCAAGGGATGGGTTTTTAAATCACATGGCCTATTAACACATAAACTTTTATCAGTTAGATAAATAACTGTATTATACATGTTTGGAATATCATCATCTAACTTATTTAAAATTTTTTAAAAGTTTACACAGATGGTCTTTATTTTAAAAGAAAATTGCAAGTTTAACTTTGGATAATTGTTGGCATTTTAGAAAGTCTAGATTTGTTTTCAAATATTCTTTCTTGCTCTAGATACCTATTTACTATATTTTGTATGCTATCCAATATCATTGATTATGTACATAATTTTACACTGTTGAAATTATCTATTAATGTAATAGCATAATTCAGTAAATCTTGCACAAATAAGATTTATGCATGTATAATGTGCACATATAATGTGAAGTTACTAGAAACAGTGGCATGTTATTAAACATCTAACTTGTTTTTGATGAACTATTGTAAGAGGCTGAGGGCACTGCTGGTGGCTTTATATTTCAAGAGTGGGGCCATGGTTTAGGTGACCAGTCTGCTTTATGTTCCCAGGTTCCGCAGCTTGACAACCGCATTCTTCAGAGATGCTATGGGGTTTCTTCTGCTTTTTGATCTGACAAATGAGCAAAGTTTCCTCAGTGTCAGAAACTGGATAAGTAAGTGTTAATAGTCTCCATGCCTCTTGCTTCCCACTCCCTGCAATAAAACCCCTTTTATATTCTACTTCTTTTGTAAGTTGTTTTGTAAGAGCTCCTAGTGCTGTTTAAGATGCTGTTTAAAGGAGCAAGGCTCTTAGTTTAGGGGTGAAGATAACTGAAATACTCTGCTTTCCCTAGTCATGCTAACTTTCATTTGTTGAGTGCATCCTGCACTCTAGATACAAGGAGTGGTTTCTATGTAATCTCTTCATCAGTCTTTTCCACAAAGGGGACTCTTAGCTGCATTTTATAGATGAGGCAATAAGCCTAGAGAAGTGCTATCAGGTATTTTACCATCCCAGGGTTTAAAACATATATTACATTGACCCTTTTGAAAACTTAATGGACCCTACCCCTGGCTCCATGTCTCTTCTGTATTTAGAGGCCCCCTTTCTACTTTTAGGGCCAGAGCATTTACCAGGAGGATCCCATCATAGAAACCTCTAGAACTGCATTGGCCAGCGTGGTCCCCAGCACAATATATATGAACCTGCATTTTGGCTCTTTGGAGACAGCCTAATCTCTTACATGATTGGTTATAGTAGCCATTTCAAATCCTGCTACTTGACCAAATGTAGCATTTTCTTGCGTTGCAAATGTACATTTTCCTCTGTTGGTTGTATTAGTGTTACCTTAGAGAATCTATTGAGAGGGCTGTGATGTTAAATTCTTAACATCCAAATCTTTAAAGTGAAAACACTTATTTCGAAACACCCACTACGTAAAAATTTGGAGTTTTGGTATTATGAAAGGGTAATGGGCTGTGGTTTTTACAGTAGAAAACCTTATTTTAAAAAATGAGGGACCTCCCTGGTGGCGCAGTGGTTAAGAATCCGCCTGCCAATGCAGGGGACACAGGTTCATGCCCTGGTCCAGGAAGATCCCACATGCCGCGGAGCAACTAAGCCCTTGCGCCACAACTACTGAGCCCACGTGCCACAACTACTGAAGCCCGCGAGCCTAGAGCCCGTGCTCCACAACCAAAGAAGCCACCGCAATGAGAAGACTGCGCACTACAACGAAGAGTAGCCCCCGCTCGCCGCAACTAGAGAAAGCACGCGCGCAGCAACGAAGACCCAATGCAGCCAAAAATAAATAAATAAATTTTAAAAATTAAGGAAAAAAATGAGTTTTTAAATAAGTAATTTATTAGTGCCTTGTGGTTTTCAAAGCATTTTCACATAGTTTGTGTCTGATCCCCACGTGCCCCCTGTGAGCAGATGCAGGGAGGTGCTGTGTCCTAATTTTAGGATGAAGACGCTGAGCCTTACAGAGTAACAGACTTGTCCAATGACATGGAGCTTTTGGCTTTTGATTCAGTGGCCTATTTTTTTCCTTGATTCAGTGGCCCTTTATGTTCTTTCTCAACTAAGTTTATCACTAAGAGTTGAAGAGCTATTTAATACTTTAAATATAGGTTCCCCAATTTAGTCATGCTTACTGGGCTTCGCTTTGTTAAATGCCTGCCTGAGTCACACACCCTTACAACTGAATGGTGGTGGCTATTTCTAATCTCTTATCCTCCTTCCTTGCTCATCATTCTCTCCTTTGCATCATCGGAACAAATACTGGGGCTTTCTTAAGTCAAGCACTTTATAAGGATTGTTGTTAGAGACGGGCTCATAGAATCTTAGCATCGAAAGAGCATCAACCCACCTATTTTTCACTGGCAGAAACTGAAACTCTGGACAAGATAAATCTTGTCCATTTGGGCTTTATGGCTAGTTAGATGAAGAACAAAATCATGTGAAATTATGTGTATGTATGTATTATTTTGTGTTTTCCTTATAGTGTAAAAGAATTCTTTTTGCCCAGTTAGGTAAAGAAAACATGCATATTGGAGATTTCGCATCTTCAGTGGAAAGCCTTCTCCTCCCTCCAGCCCCGTTTTTTAAAAAAAGGTATAAGGTTCAGTGTCAGACATGGTAATATCAAATCTTAATTAGGAATACAAATTTGTTACTTATCTATACATTTTATTTTTCCTCTTCCTGTTAGTATTTTGAGTATTAGAGGGATCATTCATTTCTTCTTTTTTTTTGGTCAAATTAAAAAATATATATATATATATACACACCAATGGTGATAGAAGAACAGAGGCAGTGTTGCATTGAGGGGGTAGCTGAGTCCTGGGTGCTGAAGGCCCAGGGGGAGGAAGCAGGTCTGCCCCCTCCCTTTGCTTCTCCAGAGCTGCACTGCAGTCGCTTCTCCCTTGACCCAAGGTCTGTCCGTGCCCTCTTGGGCAAGGGGTAAGAGTCCCACGGTGATCCCTGCTGAGTTTAGGAGACTGAATAGAGCGCTGTGTCCTCTGGGCCTGAATTTGAAATCTGAGAGGAATCAGATAGTTTTGTATCACTCACCTGTCTTTCTGGAGCTTGGAGGACGAGCCAGTCATGCCCACAGGCAGCGTGTTTGGTAGGGAAACTCTAAAGCAGCCTATATTTCTGAACTTTTCTTCTGTAGCCTCACATAAATGGGACAAGAGCCCAGCAGGTATATTTTTAACATATTTTTGCCTTTATATTTTTATTCCCTCTGTCTGAAAAGCCCTCCCCACACCCACTCCCATTTCCTTAAAAAGTTGAGTTTTACTTATTCTTTAAAATATAGCAAAATATGGCCTCCATGAAATTTTCTGTGATAACTTTGTTGGATTAAATTTTTTCTCTCCTCTTAACTCCTATTACATTTTGTACTACTTACAGGGTCCTTATCACATACCACCTCTAGTTGTAGTTATTTATGTATGTGCTTTTTGCCTTGGTGAGATTTTTTAAAAGAATTAATCAATTTACTTTAAAAAAAATTTATTTATTTATTTGGCTGTGCCGGGTCTTAGTTGAGGCATGTGGGATCTTTAGTTGCAGTGTGCGAACTGTTAGTTGTGGCATGTGGGATCTATTTTCCCTGACCAGGGATCGATCCCGGGCCCCTTGCATTGGGAGTGCAGAGTCTTTAGCCACTGGACCACCAGGGACGCCCCTAATTTACCTTTTTTTTTTTTTTTGGCTGTGTTGGGTCCTCATTACTGCACACGGGCTTTCTCTAGTTGCGGTGAGCGGGGGCTACTCTTCGTTGCAGTGCACGGGCTTCTCATTGCGGTGGCTTCTCTTGTTGTGGAGCACAGGCTCTAGGCACACAGGCTTCAGTAGTTGCAGCACATGGGCCCCAGTACACGGGCTTCAGTAGTTGCAGTGCATGGGGTCAGTAGTTGTGGCATGCGGGCTCAGTAGTTGTGGCTCACGGGCTCTAGAGCGTAGGCTCAGTAGTTGTGGTGCACAGGCTTAATTGCTCCGCAGCATGTGGGATCTTCCTGGACCAGGGATCGAACCCACGGTAAGTAATTCACAGATTTTGTAGAAAAGTTGGGAAAAAAGAAAAAGAAAAATTATCAATTATCGTACTTCCCAGACTCCTCAAAATAAATACTATTAAACATTATTACTGGTAATACACAGCATCTCTAAATTCTTTATTATATTAACTTAATGGTTGTCAAGTGCAAGCATGCATCTAGATCCCCCAGAGGGCTTGTTAAAACACAGATTCCAGGCCTCAAAGCTAGCCTTCCTGACTCAGTAGATCTGGGGTGGTACCTGAGAATCTGCATTTCTAACAAGTTCCCAGGTGATGGTTAGGCTGCTGGTCCATGGACCTTACCTGAAGAGTCGCTGAATTAACTCATTTAATCCTCACCTAAACCCTATGAAGTAAGTACCGTCATTATCACCATTTACAGATGGGGAAACTGAGGCACAGAGTGGCCACATAACTTCCTCAAGGCCACACAGCTAGGAAATGGCAGAGCCAGGATTCAACCTTAGACACCCTGGGTCCTGAGTTCCTGCTCATAACCATGACACTGAACAGACATGGTGTTAACAGAGCACAGAGTCTCTCTGGAGACCAGAAAGGTTTCACAGTAGAGGTAACTGAGAGGCAAGTCTTAAAGGAAGGGTTGGGAGTCCCTGAAGGAAGGGTGTGTTTGGGTATTCAAGGGTGTGGGGACAGCATGTGTAACAGCCTGGAGGAAAGAAAGGTCACGGCTGTTGTTGGAAATGGTACACAGTTTGGTCTTGCCTGTATAGGTCTTGTTTCCCCTAACTGTCCCTTGAGGGCAAAGGTCAGTGCCCTGAATTCTACACCAAATATCAGGCCTCCCTTATTGCTCAGTAAATACTTGCCGACTTGACTTTCTCATGATAAGATATAGCGAACGTGACTTTATAATGAGGAACTAAAATGTCAACACTTTTCTGGTTAACCATGATAAAAAATAAATTAAGCCATACATTTTTGAGGATGTCTTATTGTGCAAGTTTGGGTTGCTTTCATTTCATTGTGGAGTGTGCTGAGGAAGAAATAAGGCTTTATTTTCCTTCTTTGGGAGATTAAGCTCTTTAGCTTAGTTGAAGTTCCCTTGATTTAACTGCTATTAAAAATTACTGCCTATTTACAGGTTTTCAGGTGAAAAGAAATAGCAGCTATGGAGTAAGAATTGTAGTCTCCTGCTTCTTGGCTCTGGTGACAGAATCATTTACTATTTATTCTGGGTTTTCTATCTTCATTTGATCCTATATTTTGTTTGTTTTAGATAAATTGATTCTGCCTTAGGATAATAGAAAAATGTGAAAAACATTTCAGATGGAAGTAGGTTAGTTTATAGAAAGACAATTTGTTTTAAAATGTCATTGCTATGGAGAGAAAATATACGAAAAACAGAGCTTTAAGATTAGCCATAAGCACTAGTAAATCCTCCAAGTGTTTTTTTTTTTTTTCAAATGGCCTTCATAAGAAAGACAGCTATGTTGTATGTGTATGCATGTGTGTGTGTGTGTGTGTACATAACTTTTGGAGAGAGAACAAATTCTCCCATTCCTCTCCGATATAAATAAGCTGGGGTATGTGCATAAGGACAGGATTAGTTTTACATCTCTGCCCCGTCCATTTAGTTTTATAGCTTAGGGTCTTGGTGCTTTGAAAGAATTATATCAGTTCCTTATATCTGTATATCCATTTACAGTTTCAAAGCACTTTTGCATGTATTCTCCACTGATCATAGACTTACATTACTTACCTATAATAAATTTTCTTATATTAATAGGCCAGCTACAAATGCATGCATATTGTGAAAACCCAGATATAGTGTTATGTGGAAATAAGAGTGATCTGGAAGACCAAAGAGTAGTAAAAGAGGAAGAAGCCAGAGGACTTGCAGAGAAGTATGGGTGAGTATTTTTGTGGAGGAATCTACAGAGCAAGTTTCCAATACAAACATTTGCATATGAATGAGTAACAAAAAAGGGCAAAAGCAAAAAATTGAAACACTCAGATGTAGCCCTTGGGGGGAGGTGTCAAATACCTACTTTGCATATTAATATTATATGATATGGGAGCCATAGCAACAGCAGTGGGCGAGGGCCCTCATTCAGTACCGTTTTTCTCAATCTCTTGGTGTTTGAAGAAAGACAGCTTTGAGGTCAAATGCCCTAGCTATGTAAGGCCTCCTTTCCAAGATGCAGGTAAGAGACACCCAGGATAAGGAAATTCTCTATATTCAGCGAGGAAATTTCAAAGCCGGTTCCTATGCTGCCGTAGAGAGCTCCCGCAGACAAGAAGGCCTTATTGGCTTTGGAATATCTGTGCTGGAAGAGGAGTGTGAAGATCCCCTTTGGTTTAAGCTGTGTTTTTGTGCTGGAGAATCAACTAAATACTGTCTTCCTCCTTTAGCTCAGGGAGTAGGTTTGTAGTAGCAGCAGCATTAACTGGACATGGAAGAAGGGGTCAGCCGCTGCTAATTCAAGTGTCTGGGGCACCTCTAGAAAACAATTTGTGCTTTACTTTCTTTCTGCCTCTAATATAATGAGAATGCAAATGTGTATGTATTAATTACCCTTAATATAAGTGGGAGGCAAGTAGGGTAGAGAAGGAAGGGGGGGGAGAGAGAGAGAGATGGGATGGTGTGGGATGGTAGGCTGTGTGTAGGGGGCGTTACCAGGCTGGCGGCCTCTGTTGTTAGGCAGGTCCGAGGAGGCCGGAGGAGGCCCTTTCCCTTTTCGTTGTGTAACCCCTGCTTTGTTCTTCCTTGGGCTGATTGAGTTCAGAAAGCACTCAACGATGGGGTTCACATGGGGGTGGGGGGGGTGGGGGGGTGGGGGGGGAGTGGAAGGATAGGTTGGCCCGGTGGGAAGGAGCCAGAGTTTGGAGAGCTTTGAATACCAGGTAAGAAGAGTGGACTTGATCTCCCGGGACACAGGAAGTTGCTGAAAGCCTTCAAACGTGGAGGGCTGTTATGAGTACTTTCCCAGGTCAGCCTGGGGATGACGGGTGGGGTGGAGTGGAGAGCTGTTGGGCGGCCTCTGTAAAGTGTTGCTTTGTGTATGACGCTGGAGCCCACAGGGCAGGCAGTCAGAGGGGAAGATGGATTTGAAGTGGCGGAGAGCCAGAACCAGCTGGGACCCGTAATGACGGACTGAAACTTGTATCAGTTCTTATTGCTTCTGACCTGGACGGTGTGGGTGTCCTACGGAAGCCAAGACCCTTTACCGCAGAGCTAAACACACACATCTGGCCCAGGAGGTGGAGAAGCTAAAGGGGGATCTAGGGGAAGGTGGAAAGGGGGCAGGTCTGGTCACTGGTCTGTGCCAATGAGGTGAGCCAGCGGAGAAGTGTCGATGTATGAGCAGAATGGCTGCTCCTTCACTTCTGCCCTCTGCATCCCCCCCGCTGCATCTCTCTGTGGTCCACCCTGACTGGGAAGGGAATTCTGGGAAGTGTTGTTCAATCCAGCCAAGCTGACAGATTGCAAAGCCACCACAGGTAGGGAGTGGTGGCTGGGCACTGGTACCTTTTAAAAGCTCTCCATGTGATTTTTGTGAGCAGAGGTTGAGAACCTCTGACGGAGGTGATTCTGAAATGGGGGCTGACAGAGCCCTGCAGGCGATTCTGATCACCTGATATGCTCCCTCCTCTCGTGAGAGGCACTTGTGTAAAGTAGTGGAAGGAAAGAGGGAGGGATCAAATACCACGGAGGCTTCTGAAGTGTTGAAGCTGGGCGCTGTGTTGCAAGGGGGTGAGGAGGAAGTAAGTGATGAAGCAACAGAAACTGTGGACCGTGCTTTCGAGAAGTGTGTTCGCAAAGACCAAAAAAAAAAAAAAAAATAGGGCAGCTAGGGGAGTTAGCTGGATCAAACAAGCACATTCTCAAACCTTCTGGGGGAGTCTGGATTGATTTCTTACCCCTCTGGCCTTCTTCAGCCCTTTGCTTGTTTCCTCTGGGCAGGTTCTTAGGATTCCATCTCCTGCCTGGTATGAAAGAGCCTGGCATTGCTTTCTGACTATATGGGGAATCTGGGGATAACAGGGATTGTCTTCCCTCTGTGCCCAGGTTGGAAGATCTGGGGAGTATTTCATAAGAGGGACTCAATGTAAAGTTTCTGAACTGAGTTAAAATAAGGAGAGGAGAGATTAGCAGATAAGATAATTGAAATTATTGAAGAATGGAAAGGGATGGAAACGGACTTCCCTTAGGATTTAGGAAGCATACAATAGAGTTCTGTAGGCTGTTTGGCAGTTTCAGAGGAAGGTGTAAAGGGGAAATTTGGTTCACATGCATTTCACAAATTTGAACATATAAGTTTAATGATTATTTTCACAGAAATCTTTTTTTCATTTTTAATAATCGTAATATTTTCATGGGTTGCACATGCGCTAGAGGACTATGTTGGTTAGTCCATCGATGTGCTCACAGTCAGAAAACAGTAGTTTATGGCATATCTTCATATCATTTGTATGTTGTCTGATAAATTTGCATTTTTTGTTACTATCGTGTTGCCTTCTCTCCTCAGTTCATAAAAATGGGTCATTGGTTCCCAGGTGGTTCTCTGAAATATACATGCATTTGGAGAGTGAAAGACTATGTCTCAGAAAAACTTTGCAAACCTATTAAAAACATGTTACAGTGCAAATATGGAACATAAATCTGTGTCTGCTGGGACAAGTAAATCTGAGAATGAGGGCTTCATGCAGCAGCCCAAAATAGAAAGGGTGAATTGGATGCATGATGATGAATATTCAAAAAATTATTTTTAGTAGACTAAGAATCCCTTCACCCCTAATTCCCTTTTTTTTTTGCTATAAAACTTGGTTAAATTGTAATGTGAAGCTCTTAGGTCACTTCCTAACACAACAAAGCGATGTGCCCCGTAAACCAGTCAAGTTTTTTAGAACAACTACAAAATAATGCTTTCCAGTATGTAATATTGAATAATATTGTCAATGAACTCGGGGAAGAGAGCAAAACAGAGGGTTATTCAAATTTGTACTTCTGCCAGTCAAAACTATTATAGTTCACACTGTTGCTGAAATACTTTCAAAAATAGCTACAAAGTCAGTGACAAATATATTAAAAGAGAAAGCAGAATGCAACATTGACAACATTCGTCTTTTAGATGATACTGTTGGATCTCAGACTTTAGTGTGCTCCAGCTTCACCTGAACGCTGTCCCACTGAGTCTCTCATTTAGTAGGTCTGGGATGAAGCCCCACATTTTACATTTCTAGCTGATTCCTAGATGCTGCTGCTGTTAGTGATTGAGGATAACACTTTGAGAACCACCTGTGTAGATGTCAAGTTACTATGAGCTGTGCATGCTGGCAGATATTTTCCTTGACAGCAGAGCTGGACAAAATCATTATGCACAGAATATGAAGCAGGTGTCTACTTGTGCCATGCTTGGAGAAGGGAAATGTGCTCAATGACTTAACATCGGAAAATCCATGCTAAATCCAGGAGGATTTTTTCTCTTGCACAGTTAATGACATCAGCTTTGATGCAGACTGGGCAGGGACACTGGGATTGGTACCAAAGGAGCACCAGCCACAACTGGGTAGGAAAGGACTTTATTGTGAGTGAAAATGGTTGCATCTAAGCATCCTTCTACCCTCTTCTTTATTCACAGAAGATAGTTGGTCAATATAAGCCTTTGTTTTTGATTCAGGGTCGAGGGAAATAGAGAACATTTTGAATATGATGAAAGTATGATAATTGAAAGTATGTATTTCGCATGTGCTGTGCAAAGAAAGAGTCAGCAAATTTTTAACAAATGAGATATAATTGATATATAACATTGTATTAGTTTTAGGTATACAACTTAATGATTTATGTATATATTGTGATATGATCACCACAGTAAGTTTAGTTAACATCCATCACCACATGTAGTTACAGTTTTTTTTTCCTTTTTTTTTTTTTCTGGCCACACCTGGTAGCGTGTGGGATCTTAGTTCCCAGACCAGGGGCGGAACCTGTGCCCCCTGCAGTGGAAGTGCAGAGTCTTAACCACTGGACCACCAGGAAAGTCCCATGTAGTTACAATTTTTTTTTCTTGTGATGAGAGCTTTTAAGATCTATTCTTAGGGGCAGCAAATATAAGGCAACTTTTTTCCCCCACTGGAGACTGCTGGCTAGTGATGAGAAGGGTGCTCAAGAGTTTCTTGAATGAAGGATGTGTTACAAACATTGATTTACAACATTAATAATATGAGTACAGACCATTCCTGGGATTTCAAGTGGCTTAGCTCAGCATGGTGCTGTCAGTGTCTTATGTAGTCTGAACTAGATGAAGTGTATGAATAGCTTGATCTCTAATAGTTTTTTATTCTTTGAAAACTTGACATCCGACCCTTATTCAAGAAATAAATTAATGCCGTATCATTGGGCACATTACATAAGCTGCAACTAAACAGACAAGGCTGATTTCCAGAGCCCCAAAGAACTCAGTAAAGGACCTGAATTTCATCTGGGCACAATCTCCCAGGCTGAAACAGTTTATACACTCACTCTTTCCTGTAAATGCTTGTTCATTTATGAGCCAACAGGCCATGAAAAGTAGTGAGACTCGCTTCTTACTTTAGTGAAAAATACCTTCATAATTTCTGGATCCACACGTGAGTCAAATATCTAGAACCATTGGACAGAATCACCAAATACACTTGCTTTCATTCCTGGGATCTAAGATCTTCTAGTGTTGTTGAAATAAGTCATGGAAAAGAAAACATCTAAAAACGTGGGTCCTAACCTATGACATGAGCTGGATATAGGTGTCTCGGTGAAAAGCTGCAAATGATAATGCCCACCCTAATTTTCGTTTTGCTCATTTTTTTTAATTTAAAAATTTGTGATTTATCTATTTATTAAAAGCACATCAAAATTTGTGTTCTACATGTGTTCCAAAAGGTCATTAAGTGCTTGTTTACAGGTTGATATCAATTAGCTGCACAGGATTTTTTCAAATGTTTGGCGGTACTGCTCCCTAGTCATGCTGCTCTAGCACCACCATGTGACGAGAAGGAACAATACACCTGTCTCCATGCTTAAAAGGGGGACAATTGATCCTCTTGAATTTAAGCTAAGATTACTAAATTTTTGCCTAGAAAGTTTTAGGAAAAGCAGAATATTATTTTTAGAGAAGAAGAGAACCCCATTAGATGAACACTGATTGAGCACTTGCTGGATGCTAGGCTTGTGTTAAGCCCTTTACGTGTGTTATCTTATTGCCTCCTTATCAAGACCCCATGAAGCACTGTTACACCTCTTTACAGATACGGAGAACTGTTCAGATAAAATAGCCCGAATGCCTTCTAAAAGTGAACATCAGGAAGATATGGACATAAAAATATGACTGACTCCATCCACTAGACTTCCTATGCCCTTAGGACAAGCTGAGCAGTCCAATTTTCAAATGTGAGCACGAGGCACATTTCTGTGTCTGGGGCATCATTTTATGCTGGAACAGAAGTCTTAATTCAGGGTCTTTGCTGTGCGTCTCATCTAGTTTGCTTTTCGTCTGGCAGCTCAAAGAACTGAGAGTAGAGAGGAGTGATCTCTAGCATTCATTTATTCCTATAGAAACAAAAACCATGTTGCCCCAATTGCTCAGAAGACTCTGAATAATTAGTCCAAAGATTTTAAGGTTGTTAACCTGACTCCTGGTCACATCACCTAAAGATTCACAAATGGACAGGAAATATATTTTTAATTTTTAGTTTGTTACTAGAAGTTGAATTAGGACTCCAAACTACATCTTATTAATACTGTACCTCTTTTAATATGAGTGACTTAAAAATGTACACCTTCACTCATATACCCTGAAATTCTACCAATTAAATATTTGCTGAAGTTAGTAAATAGAGAATAACTCATAGTTCTGCTAGAGGCACCAGTCATTTATACTTCAGTATTGATCAGTAAAGTAAGATCCATTTTCTCTCAGCATTTAGTGATGATCACTTGGGGGCAGTAAGGAACCTCTTATGGTTTGACAAGGACTGGAGGGAGACAAATGCTTTGAAGCATGAAACGTTTTGGCTAGGACAGATCTGAGTGAGCCATCTCTGACATAGGGAAGCATGGTTCAATTTACCAGAATTTAGGGTAGGACTGTATATCAGCTACATTGTGGATTAAATCAGTGCTTGTGGGCTAGTCTGGAAATTTAATGTTTATAATCTTGCTGAGGTCTCTTGGAGCTATGATTTTCCATGATTCAGTGACATTGTTTCTATGTGTCCTGAGTTTTAAACAACAAAATTAAAAACAAACTTTTGTAACCTAACCCATTACTGTGTTGGAAATAAGAAATGTTTATCAATGACACATTTGTCAAAAATGACGCATTTCCAAGTGCTTTAAATGTTAACTCATTTAATTCTTAATAGGAAGATACTGATATGATCTAGTTTTATGGATAAGGCACCTGAGGCACAGATGTTAATAGCTTGCCAGGGCTACACAGTCGGTAAGGAGTCATACTAGGATTTGAATCCCGTCAGGCTGGCTCCAGAGGTTATGGCTCTTAAGCATTCTCCAAACTGTCTGTAACTTCCATGCATAGGTTTTGTCATTTTTTAAAAAGTATTTTCAACTGTGTTTTCTCATTTATGCCTTAAAAATTATTGTGAGGTAATTACCAGGAGCTGAGATGGAAGAAACTATGGAAAGTAGAAATAGCTTAATGGAGATCCTGTTGAGGAATTCATTGAGGCTGAGGACTCTATAGCTGGAAAGATATTTTTAATTGACTTTGAGGAAATTTTTAAAGTAAGATGTACACTATTATGACTAGTATTTACAAGAAAGTTTACTGCTCAACTACTTTTTAATTTTTGTATTTCCAATTTCAGCCCATTATTCTCGGAGGGAGAGATGAGTTTTTCAGTTGCTTTTCCGTTAAACAATAGCTTTCTGAATGGTGATAGAATGATCAAGCCTTCTCCTTAAGTATAAGAAATGTTCTGCAGATATTAAATGATTCTTCATGGGTATAATTGAGAAAGAGCACGATGGAGAAAATCTAAGTATTTAAATTTTGAGAATTCTTAATCGAAAATTCAGCTCATGTAAAAATGGCAGCATTACAAAGTGTCCCCAGGACTTAGCTCAATAACATAGGTACTTGATAAATAAGTATTTATTCAGTCCCCACAAAGAATGTCTTCTTCAAACTTGGTAAAGAAATACCGCATGTGACCAGGGGGATGGGAAAGATGTATTACCTTCATTTTGTGGCTAAGGCGCCAGATGAAGATGTAGGGAAAAAAGACTGACAGTAACCAAAGAGGTATCCAGGCAAGAGGTTTAAAAACCACTGAGATGATGTAATTTGCCCAGTGGACCCTTCTCTGATTAAGGTATTTTAGAGTCAGCATATGAAGGGCTATGAACATGGTCATGGTAGAATCAGTGGAGCAACCATGTCTTTCAGAACTCACAGATAGGTAGATAAATCCTCAAATGAAGTGATGGTTCCTCAACTGGTTTTTAAGAGCTGTACTCAAACAGGAGAGGATTGTAGAGTCCAGTTGCAAGGCCTGTTAGCTCCCATAGGAAGCGAGCAGATAATAAGGCAACATCTTGAGGAAATCATAATGGACAGACAGCCTTCCATCCCTACACATGTACCCCTAATGTGCTTCTTGGTGACACAGGAAGCAGAACAGTTGTGAAAAGATCTGTAAAAGTAGTAAGAAGGTTAGAACAAATCTATAAAAGCTCTCCTGTGGAAGCTGCTCCTAGCCAGGAAATAATGAAAGAATAACCAAAGTTGTAATCAGAGTCATTGATGTAGTGTTAACATGCTATGAGAAGACAGGAGAACAAAGACGTTCTTCAGGAAAAGTATTGTAATAGAATTGGATGTTAAAGTCTCTATAAATGTAAGGAATATTTTACTGAATTCAATTGCAGGACTCCCAGAGGTGCTAAAACAACTTTCTTTTGTAGATTTTACATCTAAGAGCATTTTTGGTCAGATTCCTTACTAAGTGGTGGGAATGAAATCAACGGTTTGAAGAAAATACAATTTTATTACTATTTTCATGCCTTTATTAAGAAGGAGGAAGAACTTGGCAGGTGATTGATTAATCCCCTTGCAAAGACTGACTCTAAGTATGAAAGGTGACCACCATGACAAGACTGATGTCTTAAGAATATGTGAAAAGTAGCCTTACAGTTTTGAAATGATGCTTTGTGAGTTACTAAAAAATTACACCTAACCTCGGGTCCTGGGATAACAAAACAAACATACTTAAGATTGATAATACCTGAGGAACTCTGAAGTGCTGTGGAATTCAGAATGTCTTCAAGTGTGTGGTCCAGGAATACAGCCTGGAGCTGACAAGTGGCAAAGCCTTTGACAGATACAGCCAGGGACCTCTGATGTCTCTCTTATATCAGCTTGTTTTTTGTCTTTGTTTTTTTTTTCCTCCGTATGTAGCAAGTGAAACAGAGTTTTCTGTTTTGGAAATCCTCATGCAAGTATGCGTATTTGGAACCAGTGGAGCCTATGGTTTAAGTTGGTTACACTAGAATCAAACAGCTGTGGATTCAAATCCTGGCTCCGCTACTTTCTAGCATTATGAAATTGGGCACATTACTTTATCTTCCTGAGCTGCAGTTTAATCATCTGTGAAATGGGAGTAAACACTTCCGGAAGTTTTACGTCTGTTAGGAATGCATTGTCAATTATTTTATTTTTCACTTTTTAACGTGGCCTGTGTGGCAAAATGCTTTTGTTGTCTTGTATATTTGTATTCTTCCGATTTTCTAAGTTGAATTATCAAGAGCAAAGGTCACTGTCCTTTCCCTCCGCATGTTGTTACCCGAGTTGTCACTGTCTTCCAGAATCCCCTACTTTGAAACTAGCGCTGCCAATGGGACAAACATAAACCAAGCGATTGAGATGCTCCTGGACCTGATAATGAAGCGAATGGAACGGTGTGTGGACAAGTCCTGGATTCCCGAAGGCGTGGTGCGATCCAACGGTCACACCTCTGCTGATCAGTTGAATGAAGAGAAGGAAAAGGGGTCATGTGGCTGTTGAAGAGTCCAGCGAGCTGCACAGTAATTCAGGTGGCCCATGTCTGTGACCTGCTCTACGGTGATACACGGCACCGGGAGAAATTAACGGACATTGTGTACAAACTGCTTCTCACCATCCCGGTTAGACCTATCAGTAAAGCATCCAGTTTTAAACTTACTTTGCTGCAGCTTTGTAAATATTTCTTTAAGATTCAGCCTGAGAGTTAGGAGAAATATTTCACATAGCCAAAAGTGCCTTATAAAACCTTAGCCCATGGCAGTAGATCATTCAAGTATTCAGGATTTTGTAGCCACAGAACAGTGCATTTATTATGTAGGATGACTGAAGATACTGTCACCTGCCTTAACATAGATAGGCCTGGAGTCTCACATTCAAGATCTTAGACGTAATATCAGTGTTTAACCCAAATTTAAAGACCCTACTTGCACCATAGGGGACCTTCTAAAATGCCATCTAAACCATTTGAATGTTAAATAAGAATATACACAAATGATGGTTCAATGTCTTTGAGTATTAATTTACGTAAGCATTCTCTTTAAAATGAAATAGGGCAAATTATTGGCCGTATCTGTAGACCTTGGATAAACTGGATCGAGAAATTATACGCTCACTGTGACTGTTGCTGGTGGGAAAGGGCTTGGGGGTGAGGCCTGGGGTGGCTTAATGTTGTATAAGCAGCTGAAGGGGGACTTCTGGCTCCCTGCTAGATTCCCATTGCTCTGCAGGGTTGATTGAAGGGTCAGGGAACTAGATTTTTATGGCTTTAGTTCACTGTGATCTGTGCATTTATACTTGGCCTATGTGCTGGCCCCATCTGAACATAGCTGGTGCTTATGCCGAAGTTATTTGTGATAAGTAAACATTTAGCTTCTCTTTCTTCGTATTTATAATGTTGGTCTGGCATCCTCAGGCTGCAGTTTCAATTAGCTTGTGAGCAACTCATCTTGTTTTCACCCTCAGTCTCTATATTCTTGATCTTTGCAACTTGTTTTATTTTTACATTGGTGGAATTGAAGGAATTAGCTTATAATTACATAAAATATCTGTTTACTGTTTGGTGGAAGATGGATGTTTGTGTTTAAGCAGTTACATTTGTACTCTAGCTCAGTATAAGAAAAACGGAGTGTTCTGTAGCCTGTAGTTTTCCTTGAGATCATGGGCATTTACCGTACTTGCTGGGTCTTTCCAAGGTCATGTACTCTTCCACATTGCCAAAGTGTCTTTTTACCAAATTTAAAGGTGGTTTCAAAATATGCTTCATGGCAGTTGCTTATAAAAATCAAAGGGGGAAATTCTTATTTATTAAAGTAGTTTAAGTAAAGTAGATTAAAATTTCCAAAGAGCTTAATGGCTATTTAGGAAGAAACACCACTCATTATAATTTAAATAAAGAATAAAAATAAATGTATTTTGTGGTGGCAAATGTTTGGCATAACAGTAATTAGAAAAATACAGCTATGATGGAAAGTAATTACTTTTATGATAATTTTCAAATGGCTTTTAGTTGAGCATCTGTCCTGTTTTTTTTTGTCACTGCCCTCCCACCATCCCCTTAAGAAACTTAGCTGTGTTTACTAAGATCTTATATATTTCTATCCTTGAAATGAGGACCTTTTTAAATACTAAGGAGTCATTGAGTCCTATGCGTTTGAATTGTGTATCCTGGTGAGAAAAAGATCCAGACATTTCAAGGGCAGGGTCATCATCACAGGCAGTGCCTTCTAAAGTTGCCATAAGACTTAAGTGGAGTAAATAATAATTTTATAGCTACGTATCAGGGAACATTTTATATGATTCATTTGTATAGTTAAAAAGAAGACAATATCAGTATGTTCCAGCCTATTTAGGAACCAACTGAGAAGTTAGCTACAGATTCCATCGGCCTTAAACATAACACACAATTAAATATATACATGATATTGGCACACGCAAGAGCCATCTTTAATTATTGACGTAAATAACCTGTATTCTCTTTGGAAATCATTTGTTTAAATTTATATTGAAGTACCAATATAAATTTTTTTGTGCGTCAGTGTATTTTCCTATTGACAGGCTTCTGTAAAAGTGAAGTGTATCTTCAGTGAACTTTGTGCCAATTAAGCTTATAATAAAAAAGTGGTTTAATCTGTCAAGTTTGGATGTGAACATAACTTCATTTCCCATCACAATAAAGTTTCAACCAGAAGTCATAATGCTAAAGGAAACCACATTCAGAGACACAAATTCCATTAGGTACGTGATGAGGGACCAGCCAAGACAACATATTCTGGAGAAGATAATTCAAATATGTTATCCTTGAACATTTATGGAGCATCTACAGTGCAGGAAATGTTGTACTAGCTGTCCTCAGGTGAACAAAGCAAGGATGGTAAGGGCGTGAACTAAGACTGGGGCTGAGAGATGGGTGCAAGAGGCATTGGCAGTGGTGTAGTACTTGATTGGATGAGGAGGGAATATGTGGGGAGATGTTCCCATTACCCATATATGTGGGTAAATAAGATTTACCTTATTTCCTACCACACTGTTTACCCCACTCAGTCCTCTGCAGGCATACTGGCCTCCCTGGAGCGGTCAAGTGTGTTCCTGCCTCAGGAATATTTGCTGTTCCCTCTGCCTGGAATGCTAGTCTTCCATACATCTGCATGGCTCCCTCTCCCATCCTTTAAGACAGTTCAAATGTCACGTTGTCCAAAAGGACTTTACTGATCACCTTATATAAAATAGCAGTCAATCCCCCTCATGGCCCCAACCAGATTGTCACCTACTGCCTTGTTATCCTGCTCTGTTTTTGTACATGTCACTTATCACCACTCAATATATTTGTATGTTTGTCTCCATCCACTAAGATATAAGCTCCATGAGGACAGGGGCTTGGGAAGTTTTCTTCAGAATTGTGTTGCCACTACCTGGAAAAGGCCTGGTACACAGTAGGTACTCAAATGGTTATTGGTGGACTGAATAAAGAACTTGAGATACAGCAGGGTCAAGTGAAAGAGTTTTCAAAACAGGAGTCACTATTAATGTTCAAAGACAGGAATAGAATTGGAAAGTAACCACTTCAAAAATGTTTAGAAATGCTCTCATATAATAAATCCATATTGGTTTATTATGAGAAATTAGGAAATCTGAGAAGTATATTCTGATGTTTTGAAGTTGATGTCAAGATAGCTAACAATCTATTGAAGAAATGTTCAATGAGTTCTTTTTTTTTTGGCTGCTCCACGTTGCATGCAGGATCTCAGTTCCCTGACCAGGGATCGACCCCATGCCCCCCACACAGTGGAAGCACGGAGTCCTAACCACTGGACCGCCAGGGAATTCCCAATAAGGAGTTTTTTTTTTTTAATTGAACTGTAGTTGATTTACAATATGTGTTAGCAAGGTAATTCTTTGCTAACATTATGCATACATTATATATGTATATATATAATATACATATGTATATTCTTTTTCAGATTCTCTTCCATTATAGGTTATTACAAGATACTCCTAATCACATACTCCTAATTTATTACTCCTCCCTCCTTTCCCCTTTGGTAACCATAAGTTTGTTTTCTATGTCTGTGAGTCTGTTTCTGTTTTACAAATAAGTTCATTTGTGTTATTTTTTAGATTCCATATTTAAGTCATATAGTTGTCTTTGTCTGCCTGGCTTACTTCCCTTAGTATGATAATCTCTAGGTCCATCCATGTTGCTGCAAATGGCATTATTTCTTTCTTTTTTATGGCTGAGTAATATTCTATTGTATATATATTACCACATCTTTTTTTAAATTTTTATTTATTTATTTATTTATTTATTTATTTTTGGGTGTGTTGGGTCTTCGTTTCTGTGCTAGGGCTTTCTCCAGTTCCGGCGAGCGCTGGCCAGGCGGCCACTCTTCATCGCGGTGCGCAGGCCTCTCACTGTCGCGGCCTCTCCCGTTGCGGAGCACAGGCTCCAGACGCGCAGGCTCAGTAGTCGTGGCTCACGGGCCTAGCCGCTCTGCGGCATGTGGGATCTTCCCAGACCAGGGCTCGAACCCGTGTCCCCTGCGTTGGCAGACAGATTCTTAACCACTGTGCCACCAGGGAAGCCCTACCACATCTTCTTTATCCATTTATCTGTCAGTGGAGACTTAGGTTGCTTCCATGTCTTGGCTATTGTAAACAGTGCTGCAATGAACAGTGGAGTGCAAGTATCTTTTTGAATTAGAGTTGTTGTCTTTTCTGGATATATGCCCAGGAGTGGGATTGCTGGGTCATATGGTAGCTCTATTTTTAGCTTTTAAGGGAACTTCCATACTGTTCTCCATAGTGGCTGCACTAATTTACATTCCTACCAACAGTGTAGGAGGGTTATATTTTTCTCCACACCCTCTCCAGCATTTGTTATTTGTAGACTTTTTGATGATGGCCATTCTGACTGGTGCGAGGTGATAACTCACTGTAGTTCTGATTTGCATTTCTCTAATAATTAGTGATGTTGAGCATCTTTTTATGTGCCTGTTGGCCATCTGTATGTCTTCTTTAGATAAATGTCTCTTCTGATCTTCTGCCCATTTTTGGATTGGGTTGTTTGGGTTTTTTGATATTGAGTTGTAGGAGCTGTCTGTATATTTTAGAAATTAATCCCTTGTTGGTCACATCATTTACAAATATTTTCTCCCATTCTGTAGGTTGTCTTTTCATTTTGTTTATGGTTTCCTTTGCTGTGCAAAAGCCTGTACGTTTGATTAGGTCCCATTTGTTTATTTTTGCACACTAAAGAATGTTTTGCTTGGCTTTTTATAAGCTGGAAAACTCTATATGGTATTTCCAGGTCTTCTATTTTGGCAATATGGGTGAGTATAGAACTGGAAGACTCTCCCAATATAAAACACTTGATAATGCTGGATAAAATATAATGAACATTTTTTTAAATGAACTCTTGATCTCTTAAGAAAGTAAGGGAAATACCCTGAGACCATCCCTCTTTTTCCACAAAACAGACAACAACAGCAACAGCAGCAACAACAATGGCAGCAACAGAGGGAACTTTCAACAAACTGATACTGAGTGTGGTTTGCTTTTGGTTTGGTTTTTGCCAGTATCAGTAATCTAGGTGCTTGGTTTTAATGGCTACATGCCATCATGGGAGAAAGCCTTGGATCTGTTGGAAGTAGGACACTGGGATGCAGGGCCCCTACCTCCAAACACACACAAAGCCAGGGCCTGGTCTATGTCTTAATCTTCCCTGAGCATTTATAACCATAAGTATGCTTTTATACAGGTTTGAGGTTCAGGTTTACATTAGCCCCCCCTTTTTTTTTCCTGGGAATGTCTAAGCCAAAAAATGAACATAAACTAACATAAAGTGATTTGTGGTTGGTAATACCTCTGGATTTCTTGGGAGAAGCAAAGTAAAATCTCTTCAGAGGAAACATTTTCACCCAGAACTTACAGGATTTTTACAGAAAACACCCTAAGAGTGAGCTCACTATTTAAAATGAAAACCCATTCCTTCCTCACCCCCTTCAGCCCCAAACATGAGCAAGGGCCAGTGAACCAAAATTCAGCAATATGGCACTTAAGAACTTCAAATAATGTACTTATCAGATGGAGACCATAAAGTAAAGATGTTTAAAATACTTACAAACATAAAAGGAATGGAAACATCTGGGAAAAGAAGACTTTATTAAAGATACAAGACTGGTTTGAATTTTAGAAAAAGACTTCCATATATGGAAAAATGTAGCCATTGATATTCAAAATGTAATGGTCAGAAGTTAAATGGCAAGTTTGACAGTTGAAGAGAAAATTGGTGAACTAGAAGATAGACTGGAGGAAATTATACAGAATTCAGCAGACAGGGATAAGGTATGAGGGAGGTTAAGAGAGAGAGAGGAAAGATGAAGGCTCCAACTTATGTCTAATAGGAATTCTAGAAGGAGAAATGAGAGAACATAGAGGAAGAGGAAATATATGAAAAGAAAATAGCTGAGAATTTTTCAGTAATGGTGACAGACATACACCTTCAGATTCAGGAATCATTAAGTCTCAAGCAAGCTAAACAAAAAGAAATAGTATTTCCAAGATTTCAGTTCAGTCTGTTGGACGTGAAATACATGTTTGTTGTTGTTGTTAACCCCTTCCTCTGTATTCCATTATAATAATTGGAAAGAAAAACATTTTCTAAGACTGGCTACTCACCTATTCAACCTAGAGCGAAGCACTGAGTATGCTCATAGGCTGAAGGGAACAGAGTCTCAAATGAAGCCTTAAGGTGTGGGATTAAGAACACAGATAAGGGATAGGGCCCCTGACACTGAAGGTAAGAAGTGAAGCTGGGTTATCACGTTGGTGAGAAAGGCAGGAAAGTTCTTGTTGAAGTAAAGGGATAAAACTGAGAGAGTTGGGAAGGAACTGTGTAAAGAGCTTGGAAAGACTGATAAGGCTCTTCTATAATTATTGAGGGGGATGAGAGAGGGAGAAGATCAAACAAAAGTAAAATAATTTTCAGTATCTTTGTTGCCAATGAAGTGTTGGGCAAATGTTTATTACTAAAATTTCTGATGTGTGCCTTTGTTATTAACATTGTTCTGGAATTGCATGTCAAGTGATTAGCAAAGAAAAATAAATGCAAGTATCAGATAAAAGGAAAACACATGTATTCACAGATTATAACTAGACAAACTGATTCTAAAGTTAAAAAAGAAAAAAAAAACTTTAAGGAATAGCTAGAGAAACAAGGAATAAGAAGGCCAAGGAAGGAAGAGGAGGACTGCTGGTAAACCCAGTTATTTAAAAAATTACAATAATTTAAACATTTTGGAACTGGCACATAAATAGATAAATCAGTTGAAAAAAGTAGATAGACCCATGGAGAAGTGATACTTTGAATTAGTGGAGGAAGCAATGCCCGTATTCAACCTACGGTACTGGGGGAAAAAATAAAAAAACGCACTGGAATCCTATGTTATTATTTATACTTAAGCAAATTCCAGATTAGTTGAAAATTCAAATGTGAAAAATGATACTATAAAAATAATAGAGAAAAATCTTTGAAAAACAATTTTGAAGAGGGAAATGCAGTTTTAAGCAAAACACCAAATCCAAAACCACAGAAGAAAAGATTAATTTGGATACATACAAATAAGACATTTCTGCACAGAGAAATGCTATAAGTAATATTTAAAATATTGATAAATTGGGAAACAATTTCTGAAAGTTAGAGCAAAGCTCTAACTTTCTTAATATGTAAAATGCTGTTAAAAATCAACAACACTGTAGAAAACTGTGTGAAGGACATAAACAGGCAATTCACAGAAAAAAATAGATTTCAAACATTTGTAAAGATTCCTAACTCCATTCATAATCAAATAAATGCCAGTTAAAACAATAATAAAAAAAATTTTAAATCTCAGATTGGCAAAGATCACCTTCGACAAAGACGTCGTGAAATAGGCATCTTACTTGTTCTTGTTGAGTGTTAATCGGTAAAACCTTTTGGAAGGCATTTAGTATTATCTACCAAATTTTAAAAGTGTTATAGGCCCAGCAACTCTATACCAATAAACTCTCTTTTGAAAAAAAAAATTAGTAAGGATGCTTATTATTAGTAAGGATGCTTATTATCTCCTAAAGATAGGAGACAAGATAGGAAACAAATGTCCATCCACAGGCGACCAATTAAGATGATACCCTCCTACAATTGCGTTTATGTAACTATGGAAGAGAATGGGAAGTATTCACTGATAATAAAATGTGCATTGGATGCTTAATTACGTGCCAGGAACTGTTCTAGGTACTGGGAGTATAGCTGTAAACACAACGACAAAAATCCCTGCCCTCATGGAGCTCACATCCCATTGAGGGGAGGCAGATAGCAGCAAGATGCACAAAACGGTGAACAGGATGCTCATCAGTGTTATCAAGAAGAGGGAGTGGAGACACGTACACACAAATGTTTGTCTATGCACAGAAAACCTCTGGTAGGTAATAAAAGGAAGTGACTGCTACTGGAGAGGAGGACTGGAGGTCTGGGGAGAGAACTTTAGTTTCCCGAAGGGAAAAAAAAAATTTTTTTTTAACCACATATGTATATTAATTAAAAAGCGCGGGGGTGGGGGAGTAAAGGTGGAGAACACCACTACAAGTCTTTAAAACACTGCCGGTTAAGTCCTCCGAGCCTGAAGCTCAGCTGCTTCGGTTGCAGCGCGGGGCAGCAGGTTCCCGCCGCGGACATCAGGCAAGTCGGCTTGGGACGGGAATCATGGACGGGGCTCGGGCCGCAGAGAAATGAGTTCCTCGAGACGAGCCACGTGTGGAGAGCCGTCTGGGGAAAAGCACAAACCAGAAACAAGATATACAAGACGTGAGTAAATGCTGACCTTATACGACACGGTAGGGAGGAAAACTAGGGGCTCGGACAGCCAGTTCAGCAATCTGCGCAGAACCTCGCACTTCACCAGAGGGCGGCTGCACTCTGCGCCTGCGCCAAACGGCAGCGCTTTTGCCGGCGCGCCCGCGGGGTGGCGCCGTCACGTCCGGCTAGCTTTCCAGGGGCCCGAAAGAGCGAAGGAACACCGCCTTTTCCGGGGGGAGAACCGGAAAGAGAATCACTTCCCGTGGCGGGGCTACGTCACTTCCTCTTGAGCGCGGCGGTTGGCCGGGGCGTCCCCACGAGCGTTCAACATGCGGATTGAGAAGTGTTATTTCTGTTCGGGTCCTATTTACCCAGGCCACGGCATGATGTTCGTTCGCAACGATTGCAAGGTGAGACTGTACGCTGCGCTCCCGCCGGGCTGAAGCCGCGCCCGCGTGGCGTTTGGTCTAGGATTTCGGCTCCTGGGGCTGGTTTTGCTAGCGGCTCCGACCTCGACCTCCCGCTTGGGGAAGTTTCTCCTGCCGGCGTCGCGACCGGAGCTGGTCACTAGGCCGCCCTTGGGCGAGGCTGGCTGCGATGAGGTTGAGGAGCGATTCCAGCCAGCGCCGACGGGGAAGCTGGGAGTCTGCCCACTTTTGCACATGGGTCACGTTCTTCAGTTCGGTAAACTTTGTTGAACGCATGTCGGGTCAAGCGTCATTGCTGAGGCCCGCGTCTGTACAGATGAATAAGACTTGGGGTCGGCCGTAGTCTGTAGAGGTTGATAGAAATGTTGCATATGGCTTAATAGTAGAGTTATGTATTATGAAGCTGTTGGAGGTGTTTTGGAGAGGGTCGTCTGTAGAAAGGCACAGAAAGGAAGTGACATTTATCCTGGATCTTGCGTTTTGCTTAAGAACGTGAGGAGAAGGCAGTCTAGGGGGAAGGAAAACGAACAGTTTGAGCAAAGGCACAGAGGGGAGCAGTTACTTCTCTGTTTAAGCAAGTGACGGATTGCAGATGGTGATAGAGGCTTGGGGTAGGGCTATAAATACAAGTATAAGTCTATATAAAAAAGGTGCCTTTGTAAGCATAAGATATAAACAAAGATACAGATTTTCCTCGACTTTCGATGGCGTTGCTTCTGGATAAACCTATTGTAAGTGAAGATGCAAAACCTAATCTACTGAATATCATATATAGTCTAGCCTTCCTTAAACATGCTCAGAACACTTAACGTTAGCGTATAGTTGGGCAAAATCATCTAACACAAAGCCTATTTTATAATAAAGTGTTGAATATCTCATGTAATTTATTAAATACTCTACTGAAATAGAGAAACAGAATGATTGTAAGTGTATTGGGTTGTTCACCCTGGTGACCTGGTGGCTGACTGGGAGCTTTGGTTCGCTGCCACTGCCCAGCATCAGAGAGAGTTGTACCGCATTGCTAGCGGGGAAAGATCGAAATTTGAAGTACGGTTTCCACTGAATGTGTATCACTTTTTCATCATCATGAAGTCGAACGATCATAAGTTGGGGACCGTATGTATAAGGCCTCTTTGTGAAAGACTTTATGAATGATACATGAATTTGCCTTTCATGCCGGAATGGATCTCATTCCTCTGTTTAACACACTGTTTCTCAGAATTTGACCTCTCTTGTATTTGCTTCTGAATCACTGGACACTTGTAGAAAATACTGATTCCTGGTTTCCACCAGATCTATTGAATTGGAATCTCTGGGGGGAGAGGAAGAGGAGCTAGGAATCTATATTCAGTGAGGTGATTTTGACATGCTAAAGAACTACAGTTCCTACTTCATCACCTTATATCTGTATTCTACATGAAAGATACTGACCTCACTAAATTAGGAGTAAGGGGTCTTGCCAAAAGTGTGGGACCAAAGCTATGTTTGGAAACTTGAAAGAGCATGTAAAAGATTTTTAATTCCTGCTCTCAGGAACATGACAAAGAATTTATAGCAATGAATGAAATGATTGTCAGGTTGGGGTGTAATTCACAGTGGGCATTACGGCTTTGTGGATGATTTGGTCATCATGACTATGATTTTTGTCCATCAGTGTTTGTCAGCTGGGTATGGGAATTAGAAAGGATGGTGGGAGCTATCTAGAGTTGGCTGTTGATCTGGCAGACACAGTGCAAGTTCAAGTTGATGAGGAAGTCTATATTGCTAGCAAGGATAGTGTTGAATTAGCTGGGAGCTAGCTTGCTGTAGGGAAGACCAGTGTATCCAGAACAGAGTTGATTGGGGAAATAAGAAGTAGAGGCCCTGAAGCACTAATGAAGAACAGGTACCTCATGTTTTTCTTTGTGGATGATTCCGAAATCTTTATCTCCTTAGTTCCAGGTCTGAATTTTCCGCTTGACAGGGAAATCCTGTTTGTACCTAACAGTGAGCCTGCTGAAAGAGTCTTCCTTATTACCTCAAATCTTTTTGCTCTCTGAATTAATACTGTCATCCACCTAGACAGTTCTGCTAGAAACTGAGAGTCATCTTTGAATCTTTCACCGTTTATATCTAGCTATAGGTTCTATCCATTCTGCCTTTGCGAAGGAGAGTGGTGTCTTAGCTTTCTTTCTGCCCACCTGCCCTCGTTCCAGATTCGGCACTTGTCACTTTTGTAGCCTCCTAACTAGTCTTTCTGCATTTATGCTCTTAGCTTTTGGGACCATCTTTCATAGAAACCTCCCCTCTTATGCTTCTCAGGTAGTTTCTTAAGAGTAGAATTAGTGTATTACTGCTCCATATTTTCATAGTTTGCAAACAGGAAAAATATACATACTCTTAAGGTGTGCTTAATAAATGTTTGTTGAATTAGTGGCATAAGAAGGTGTTGAAGAACTTTGAGGCTCAGATGGATCATTTGTGTGCATGTTGAAGACTGAGGATGATGCCAGAGGACTAGATTAAAAGGGAAATTTGAGTCTATGAAGCTTTGTCTCACACATAATCGTTTACCACCTACCCCACCATAGATTTAACCACTTCCTTAATGTGTGCTTGCATATTACTTTATACTTGATTATTGTGTATAGCTGTATCCCATTGTTTATATCCTAGTCCGTTCTTTATCTCTCTTGTTTTCAAAATGAGATTTTACCACATTGCTAGACTAAGCTTCTCAAGGTAAGGCGTCATGTTTTAATTATTCTTGTATTTCTTGCATCTAGTACAACATCCAGCACATAGTAGCTGCTCCTTATTTGGGGATTGAATCCCCATCCCATCTCAATGACTCCAGTCTCTTCAGATAATTCATTGTGCTTTTCAGGTGACATCTGTTAGATATGGAGTTCAAGTAGACTTGCCTGTAACTTCCCGTTGGCTCTCTTTGGAACCGAGGAGACCTGGGACAAGTTCAGACCTCTCATTAGGTATATCTCAGAAATGGGGATTTGTTTAGGAGTTATCTAGTAGGTGTTAAACATTGAAGCCTTTTACTTAAAAAAGATAATAGTACTTTGGCTGAAAATACTCAAAGAAATTTTACCAATAATGATTTTATAGTGAGTTATTCCAGAAGACTACAGTAGTTCTTCTATTTTCTAGTTGGTTTGAAATTAATTCAAGAATGTAGACATGCTTTTACTCAAGTCTCCCAGGAGAGGGCTCTCCATGAGGTCAGGGCTTAGATCAGATTGATCTAGTATTGACCATTTTTAAGAAAACTATGTCCTAGTGTGTTTAGTGACCTATTTGAAGGTCTCCATAGAACAAAGTGTATATAAAATGAAAAGTATTTTGGTTTGTGATATATGCGTGCGTGTGTGTGTGTGTGTGTGTGTGTATGTTAGCTTGAAATGGTAATACCTTATTTTGACCTTTTTTTTTTTAATGGGTCACATTTTCTAGGTATGATAATTCAACTTAATTTTCGTTGCCAAGATCTACAAACTCAATTACTTTTTCTCTTCAGATTTCCTCTAGTAAAACACACAAATTTCAATGTGTTCTAAGACAAAGTAACAAAATGATGCATTTTAGACTTATAAAATGAGTCCCAATAAGCCATTTCAGGAGCATGTTAAATCATCATTAAATTGTAAACACTATTAAAGGATAACATCTTTTGGGATGAAAGTGAAGAATTAAAGTAGTGAAGAATCTTCCTAGTAGATCTCTGAATAAATACTTTAGAAAACAAATCTATAGCCAGTTTTAGTTGCTTTTTTGAAATTATTTTGTGCAACGGTGGAAAGAACCAAAGGAAGTTTCAGAATGGTTGTTTGAAACTTTTAACCCCCTCCCCCCATTGAGGTATTTAGAAAGTGAATTTTGAGAATTATTTTGAATTGCAAAGGGATTTAAATAAATGACTTTCCTTAAAACTGTTCCCTTCATTCAAGATCATTTGTAAGGTTTTACTGTTATTCTATAAAAATGGTCGTTTTTAACCATATTTTTGGGGCCCTCAATCTTTAGTTGTGATGATGTTTATTAGTCAAAAAATAGTTCAATTTCCATTTTATGTGATATGTCTCACACATTTGTAAATGGTGTTGTGAGTAAGTAGAAGCAGTTGTGAGTGAGAACCATTGTTATTTCTCAGACTTTATAGTATATTTTGTCTGGTAGGATAACATCCTATGGTATAAAATTTTTTAATATTGACTTTTCACTATTTTAACACTTTTCTTGTAGGTGTTCAGATTCTGTAAATCCAAGTGTCATAAAAACTTCAAAAAGAAGCGCAATCCTCGCAAGGTCAGGTGGACTAAAGCATTCCGGAAAGCAGCTGGTAAAGAGCTCACAGTGGTGAGTACGGTTAGCTATCAGTATAGTTCTTACAGTTTTCAAAATTTTAACTTCTAGGTGGGAGATGTGATTTAATTAACTCTAACAAGGCTTCCTATAGAATGGTTAATGAGTGACTTATTTGCATTTGGGTTTGGTAATCTCATTCTCACATGATCCCCAAAACCATAAATCTGTAGAATTCTGAAAAGGAAAAAAATTCCTAATCTAGTTTGTAGAAGTGATTTTTCTTATTCTCGAAAAAGTATTTTTAGCTCTTGCAACAAGGGGGGAATTATTTAAATGGATTGAAGTTGGAAATTGCTACTTAGGGATTTTGAAAGGAGGTTAAGAGATTAAAGGGTTTTTGACTAGCAGTGAGGGCTCAGATGAGGTTTGTAATGGACTCATTTATCAGTTTCTTGATTTCTTTAGCAGGACTCTGTGTCTGAGAGCAGAGAACTTACTTCATAATGGCAGTGTAAGGAGGAATCGTGAGGAATCAGGGGTGAGGGAGTTCCATGAGGCGAGCCCCCACCATCATATTGCTGTTAACTGAGTTGGTGTGAAGACCTGGTGAAGCTTATCTGCACTCGAGCCTTAAAAAGGGACGAGGGGCAGCTGCTGCACAGGCTACCTTTGAGGGAGGGAGAGCTTTCAACTGTCCCCTCCCGCCAGACTTCCTCTTCCCCCAAACCCATGACTCTTTCCCACCTCGCCACTCCTTAAAGGCAGTATAGTATCTAAGTAGTTGCTGTGAAGCCCTTTGCTGTCTGTCTCGACACCTGAGGTTCTTCAGTGAACATAAAGAATATTTTTTGACAACATGTAAGGCCAAATCATAATTGTCACAAAAGTAATTTTCACTATGGACAAATAGATATATAGCATCTCAAATACAGGTGGCAACTGTATGAGTGAAGAAAGGATGCCGGGTCGTAGTCATTTGCTGGTGACCAGTTACCTTGTCATGGCTGAGGTTACTGTGATCTGAACAGAGGCATGTGTATATAAATGAAATAGCCAAGTGCAGAGTTAATGCTGTTCCGTATGCTTGAGTCTGATAGATTTGAAAACTAAGAAATATCTGTAGTTTTTCCAAAATTATTTTGCATGTTTTGAGATAAATAGGATTGTTAATTATCAAAATACCAACTACATTTGAAGGGGACTAAAGAATTTCAGGGTGAAGCTTACGTCATGCAGAGTAGTACCACATTATTTGAAGATGTGTAGTTTCAACTCTGTGCTGTAACACAAAGGTTTATAGGTATTGAAATATATAAACATGCTAGGTATTTTTGTTGAACCATATGCAGTTCTCAGTGTTTGACTCTTTTTGATCTATGGGAAAAGGCAATTTCATATGGTTGAATCTAATATAAAGTTTTCTGGCTATGAGTCTCATCTAGAAACAGGAAATTAGGGAAGCTTTTTTGGTTTGTTTATAATCCCCATGATTGTTATAGGCCCCTCTGAGGGATGGGGGTGATCCTCTCCCCTCCCCTCCCTTTGAGAATCACTCATACATAGAGAGACGTTTTCAATAGGGCTGTCTTGTACATCGTGGTGTTTAAAGGAGAAAAAGTTTGAAAACTTGTATTCTCTGGGATCGCCCCGGGGGAAATCTTAATATGTGCCCGTAGCTTGAAACACTTAGAACTTTTGTGAAAAGGAGAAAAAGTTTTAAGAAATGCTTCCTTTCTACCTCTCTTAAAACCATATTTCTCCTCTTCTTACAGGATAATTCATTTGAATTTGAAAAACGTAGAAATGAACCTGTCAGATACCAGCGAGAGCTATGGAATAAAACCAGTAAGTCACAAGGACTACCGGGAATTTTCAGGAGACACTGGTTTGGGATATTACCATAACTTTAATATCAGTTGGTTGGTTAAGTATTAAATTTCTTCTTTTAATCAGTTAGCTTTTATACTTTTATCCTTATTTTAATGGCTCTGTTGTATTTGTGGGGTTTTTTTTATAAGCTATCCCAAATCCTTTTCAGAATGGACTGATGTATCCATTATAAAAATGGCATAATTATTAAATTTGATATTATTTGAAGTGCCTACACAGAAATATAAAAACATTCAAATATCTGGGGAAAAAATAGAGATGTAGAATACTTTTGGGGGGTGAGTGTGGCATAGTTAAAATACACAAAAAACCTAACACACTTTACAAGTTTAGATAATTTGGTTTAGAGGTATAAATATTGTTTTCTGTATACCTAATAAAACTTAGTGATTCTGTAAAGTTAAAACGTACAGCATGTAAGGTGATAATTACAGATTTTCTAAGAGAACTTCTAAGTGCTTGACTTGGGTAAAAAATGAAGCTATAGGCTACTGAAACTAAAAGCAGTAATGTTTAATTCTTATCTACCTACCTACCTATCTCTCTGTTTTGTTTACTTATTTAAGTAAGCAGAGGCTTTAATTTAAAAAATTCTCATATGTAGTAAAACGTAGTTCCTTAAGCTAGCTTGTAGATTCCACTATGTCTCTATGTGTGTTTGAGGCCCTTGGCCCTGCCTTTTCTCCTTCCCCCATACCTGCTTATGCAGCCTTTAGCCATTTCTAGTCTTGGGTGTGGAGGTGATGTAGTTTGTTAACTACAAGTCTCTAAGACTTGGAATTCTACCAACTTTATTGGTCTCTAATGGATTATTGGCAGGGCATACTTTTCAACACCTTTTCACCAGTTAGTCACAAGACTTCAGAGGAAGAGTTGGAAAGTTATGGGCCTTTGTAGTAGTATTTGACACCCTCTAAAGCCTGGTTTATCTTCCTGAACTGTGTGGAAAAATCAGAGTCCCAATTGGGAATTGCCTAAGTATTCTGCCCTTTGGTGTGCTTGTTTGTTTGGTTTTTTTCTCTTTTTAAAAAATAAGGTCTTTCCCTTCTGTTTTGTAATTAGAGGAGGAGTTAATTTCTGATTAGCAGTTGGTTTTATTGGGTTTATTTAGTAAGGAAATAACACTGATTCAAACTCACGGATTTCTAAAGAGATTAATAGGATTTTTAAAGTTGAGATTATAATTGACATATATTAGTTTCAGGTGTACAACACAATGATTTGATATTTGTATATATTGTGAAATGATCACCAAAATAAGTCTGGTTAACAGCTACACTATACATAGCTAATTTTCATAGGGTTATTAAATTGATTCCTAAAGGTACTCTTGGCAGGGACATTATTGGAAGACCCTAAAGCATTTCTGGACCCCATTGAGTTTTATTTCACTTTGGCCTTTGTTTTCTTTTTTTTGTTACTACTTGAAGATAGCAGCTCCAGACCATTTTTACCTATAACTACTTTTATTTGGTGGGTATTCAGCTTGATATGGAAACTGAGGTACATATTTTAGTCATCTGTGGATCTTCAGTTACTAAGATCCTCTGTGCTGGTATCATGATGTTTATGTTGTTCCTGAGAGATACTGTGTGTTCTCAAAGATGTTGTATCCTTTACCAATAACCACTGACTCTAGCATACAAAGATGAACAGGGCGTATACAGTCCCTGATCTCTCAGTGCATTTTACTGAGTACTCTATTTTACTGTTTCTGTTAGACAGTAATTGGTTCAGGTATTATCACAGAGTCTCATTCATTTGCCCCACTCAGATCCACAGACTACACTTTAAGAATCTGGACTGGGAATTGTGCTATTAGTATGGTAGCCACTAGCCACAGGGGCTACTTAACAATTAAAATGTGACTAGCCTGAATTGAGATGTTCTGTAAATATAAAATACATGCTGGATTTTGAATACTTAGTATGAAAACAAGCATAAAATATCTTAGTAATTTTTTATATTAATTACATGTTGAAATGACAGTATTTTGGATATGTTGGGTTAAACAAAATGTATCTTAAATTTAATTTCAAACTTCCTTTTTTTTAAAAAAAAATGTGGCTACTAGAAAATTTAAAATTACATACGTGATTTATCTTATATTGGACAGTGCTGATATAGATTCTAGAGTAGTTGGACTCAACTCCCTTATAGCCTAGGCTCCTCTACACATTTTCTGAAACAGTTGGATTTTAGTGGTTAAGAATGTGGCAAATTGACTGGTTCATTCTACCAGTATTCATCGTGTGCAGATCATATCCTAGGCACTTGAAGAAAAAGTGGCTTTTATGACCAGGAAGGTAGAGTCTCTTTATGGAGATGACAAGCTAAGAATGGGATTAATTGCCATTAATCCAAGTTCTCTGTAGAATAAAATTTGAAAAGCGTTGGACTGGTTTCAAGTACAAGGAAAATTTAGTAGTAGTAAAGGCTTTTGCAAAATAAAAGTTAGAGGAGTGATACGTGGGAAAGAGTCAACAGTGATATCAGCCAAGGGTACATACCTTTGTCAGCTATTTTAGTAGGAATTGTTTTTTAATAGGAAGTGTTTTTGCAGTGAGTTTTTTGTTTAGTTTAATCCACTTCTAAGTCACAGTAAAGTAGTGATTGTTAAAGCTCCTGTTGGTTATAATCATCCTCCTTGAATGTACATAAATTTGTTAACGTTTATGAATTTTTTTGTAGTTGATGCAATGAAGAGAGTTGAAGAGATCAAACAGAAACGCCAGGCTAAATTTATAATGAACAGGTATGAATATTTTAAAATATCTTTATTTTCATGTAACTTCAGACTTTCAAAAACTGGCAAGATAGTATAAAGAAGTCTTGTATATTCTGTTAGCATTTTGCCAAATTTACTTTAACTCTGTGCGTAGTAAGTTGAAGACATGATGCCTTTTCCTCCTAAGTATGCTTCAATATATATATATATATATCCTAAAAATAGTATGTTCTTTTTCTCTGGGTTTTTAAAGTTGAGGTATAATTGACAGACAACATTAGTTTCAGGTGTACAGCATAAGAACATGCTCTTAATAACCAGTGTAGTTAAATCAGAAAATTAACACTGGTAAAGTACTATAGACCTTACTAGATTTACTTGTTGTTCCAATAATGTCCTTCATAACAGCAGAAAATCCTGGATCATGCATTGCATTTAGTGGTCATATCTCCTCAAGCTCCTTTAATCCAGCAGTTTCTCACCTTTGTCTTAGATGACATTGGCATGTTTGAAGAGTACAGGTCAGTTATTTCATAGAATATTCCCCGGTTTTTGTTTGATGTTTTCTTCGTGATTAGATTCAGGTCCCTTTGGCCAGAACATCATAGAAGTGTGTCCCCCTTAAGCACCCCAGCAGAGGCACCTGTTGTCCCTTACTGGTGATGTTAACTTTCATTGCTTGGTTAAAGTAGTGTCTGCCAGTTTTCTCCACTGGAAAGTTACTGTTTTTTCCCCCTTTTTAATCCATCAGTACATATCTTGAGGGAGACACACTGAGACTCAGCAAAGAGCCTGTTACTCCTCAAACTGGTACCTACTGGTTTTCGCATCCATTAGAGTTCTGCCTGAATCTGTTACTACTGTGATTGTTGCCAAATGGTGGTTTTTCTGATTTCATCATTTCTTTTCCGTTTATTAGTTGGCCTTCTTATCTAAGAAAGAGCATTTTCCTTTTTCCCCAGTTCCAAAATTTATTCTTTTATTCATTTATTCACATCATATCTGTGTGTATTCATTAATTCTTATTGTATTCAATGAGTTATAATTCTTTGTCATTATTTTGATGTTCTAAGTACCCCAAGTTGGCCAGTGAGAATTCCTTCAGGCAGGCTGTGTGTCATTTTGACAGTTCCTCACCATTCTTTGAATCCTTTCTTGCTTTATGGCTAATGAGATTTTTCCCTGCCCCAGCTTGGAATTGGCTATTTCTTTAGAAGGGGCATCACTTTTGATCTAGTCACCATAAAAGTCATAGAAAACCATGCGTCAACAGCTTTCTGGCTTTAAAATTTTTTTTTTTAAAGCATTACAAAAAAGGACCCAAATGCTTGAGAACTAGTCTGTTGGCTTTTTTTGTTGAATGTCTTGTGTTTTGTGCTCTTGTAATTACTGAATGATTTAAAAAATTAGCTAACACAGAGACTACAAATCTTTCTCCTCAAATAGAGAACACAGACACTTTAATAATCAGAGAGTCTTACTCTGTGTAATCTCTGAGACTTGTTAATTCTTTGTTTCAATCACATCCCTTCATGCACTGAGCAAATATCTTTTCAACCCGTTTTATTCCCGACTAGGTGCTAGGAATACAGTGAATGAACAAATTGGGAGTGCAGGAATCATGTTTAAGCTAATTAGGAACAAGAAGTGAATTGTGTTCCCATTGCTCGTTTGTGTGGCTAACTTAATACAATTTTTTACAAATGAGGAATTAATGTCTTTTAAAGAGGTTTTAGTAACTGAAATTTTGGCCTTAATGTGTTTTATCCTAGGTTGAAGAAAAATAAAGAACTACAGAAAGTTCAGGACATTAAAGAAGTGAAGCAAAACATCCATCTTATCCGGGCCCCTCTTGCAGGTAAGTACTGCATTATGCAGGAGTTCTCTGCCTTAAGTAGAGAAATGAAAAATCTGGATTGTTGTGGTCCATGTAATTGGGTACCAACCAACTTTTTAAGGTTGAATCTTTTCATGTAAATGTTCTCCCTCATTTATGATATGACTATTTATAAAAGTAATTTATTCAGTGTGCTTCCCAGTTCCAGTCAATTTATTGCATATGGTGTTTCTTTTCTCCCTTCATAAAATCCTAGCTTCCACAAAATCCAAGTTAATCAAAACGATTTGAGTAATAATTTAATAGATGATTTTGCCTCATACCTGTTTTGATTAAAGGATAATGTTTTATATTAGTAGCTCTCAAACTTCATTTGGTGTGGGAGTTACTTGGGGGACTTAGTATGTAAACATAGAGGTCCAAGCCCCTTGAGTTTGGACCTCTGTTCTTTAGTAGCTCTCCAGGTGAGTCTGGTACTTCAGTTTGAGAACTACAGTTTTGTATTAAAAACCCTCCTTGTGCTTATGTAGCTTACAGTTAGGCACTCACTTGGGCAGTTGCTTGTGTGCATAATTTCTTTTGTGAGATGCTAGGAAACCACTCTTTTTACTCAGCTGGTGCCAAGTACAATCTGTTAAAAGGAGAGAAATTTTGGTGAGATTTAGCTATGCCTAAACCTTAGTAAAGTCAAATCCTATAACCACATATTGGGTAGATTTATGCAAAAGTCCTAGCTAGGCTGTTTTTGTACCAAATTTTAAAAAAATAGACAAAATTCTGGAGCATTGTTTCACATATAGATGATATGGACTGACAGACACCCAGAGAACAATAGGAATGAACCATTGTTATCTAAGTTTTTAGGTAACCCTTTGACGTAGGTAGTACAGTGTTAAGAGCAGAGAGAGACCCTAGTTCAAGGTGGCCAGGGTTCACATACCAGCTCTTTGTCAAGAGTTTAATTTCTTTCTTTCCCTTTTTTTTTTTTTTTTTTAAATAAAGGCAAAGGAAAGCAGCTGGAAGACAGAATGGTACAGAAATTACAACAGGATGTGGACATGGAAGATGTTTCTTAGAACTCTTACTGTCTGTAACCATTTCTATAAGTGCATCTGGAAATCTCCTTTGGAGACATAGAACTTCTAAATTATTGATTTTTTTTTTCATATAAGGTCACTCATATGAAAGGGGATTAAAGTACTTCCTTCCTACATTGCTATCTGCAGAACAGCAGATATGGATGCTAGATTGCATCTCAATGTTAAGCCTTCACTGAGAAATACACTTTTATAAGTCATGAAAATTATGTTTGTAAATACAGAAGTGAATTGTGGACATAAAATGGTCATGCCTTTTGGTTAATGGCACTAGGCAGCATTTATGTAATAATTAATGACAAATTCATGATGAGTAATATATAAAATAAAATTTTCATTGCAGTAAAATATTCCTTTTCTAGAAGGGATACAGCAAGGAACTAACAATCTGTATGATAATTAGCCTCTAGTCATTTCTTTTGATTTTAGTACTTCTGGTTTTGGTTTATTAGCTTCTTATAAGAACATAATGGTCTAATATATTGAAGCCTAATTATGTTGGACCGTTTTGACCTGGTTTTAACTATTATGATAGGCATTTGTGGATGTTGGGGGTGAGTTGAATAGTCTGTTCCTGAAATGGCACTATATAATTTCTACTTTGGAGAATACTCACTTCTAAGTTGAGATTCCTAGTAGAATAAGCTTTATTTTTCTAGGAGCCCAGTACCTATTAAAATTTTTTGTGTGGTTTTCTTTTTAAAAACTCCTTAATTGTTTGTGGAAAATTGGACGTATGGGTAGCACATTATAGATTATTTGCACATAAAATTGTTTCTGAAGTGCCTACGTATTCATTATTTAAAAGTACTAAACAAAAGGTATGAAGTTTGCTCACACATACTAAGAAGTAGGAGATACATTTAAAGAGAAATGTATACTTTATACTTCATGTTTTCTTATTTTTACATTACTTATGAGTAAGTATGTTAAGAGTATTAAGTAACTCAGTTTTTTTTTTCTTAGGACAATATTTAGAATAAATTACAAGTTTTAAGGTTATATAATTATATAGTAATGGCTAAATTTTTATTTTAATATTAGATAGTAAAAAAGTGGACTGACCACTGGACCAGGTGTTAGAAGACCTGAATCTAGCTTTGTTCTTATTGATAAAATAAAGCTCATTTGTAAACAACATTATTGATGCAACATTTAGGGGAAATATGTATGTAAAGACATTTGTAAAATTACTTGACGTTTTCATCGCATTCTATATTCATGTTTGTTTTGATATAAACTTGTTTAAAATTACATACTATTAAGAAACAAATTTCCTACTGTGCTAGTTAGGGAGTAGCTTAGCTATTGCTTTGAGATCATTAATTGGGGTAATTGAGCTGAAACAAAGAGCTGACATTGTGTTTCAGGTTTAACATTCAGGCAGTTCTCTTAGCTGTCAGGATTTCATATTATTGTGAGATGCCAGATAAGTATTTGGATGCAAATGCCATGATTTTATCCACCCACAGCTTTTTAAGCTTGGTTGGACCACTGAGGATGAGTTGTCCCTTTAAAGTTTGCCTGAGAGTGGCATGGTACAATGCTTTTAGGCTACTATTGTTGTAGCTTGTCTGGTTGAGACCTCTGCTGGGCAGTTAGCATAAACACAAAAGTGTGAATTGTCCAGACACTCACTACACAGAATATATTCTCTCATTGTTTAAGAACAGTATCAGGCTGGAAATCATAGAATTTTTTTTAACATGTACCTCTTAAAAAACCTTGTAAGATTGCAGAAAAAAAATTCTCACATGAAAAAAAAATCTCATTTCTTAAAAATGGAAACCCTAGGAAGATGTTTACCCTGTAGAAGAAAGTTTGAGAAGGACTAGCCTATTTCATGAAGTAGACAGCATTTTTCTAATTTTATAAATGGCCAAATCTCAGGTGTAAAATCTTGCCCCTTAATCACACAGAACAGAAGATGGAAGAGGCAGGGATTTGTGTTCTTACCAGTCTGTTTCCAGCGTTGCCCTGCGTTTATATGGAAGGGATTGATCTAGAGCCTCTCAGATCCCATCTTCACAAGTCCAGGTGTTTGCTGCAACACTCACTTGACTATACTTTGATTTCTTCATCTGAAAAAAAAATGGAGACAATGACTAACCTCAGGAGTTTTAATGAGGATCTAATTAGTTAATACATGTAAAATAGTCATTTCAACTCCACCACTATAGTAAGATACTGTTAAAATGTTAGCTATTAAGGTTGGTTATGTGACCACACAAACTCAGTAACAGCAAAGGACTTTGACTTGGGAGAAAGACGGAAGGTCTTAGGGTTTGGGGCTAGCTGTGCTTAATTGAGTGCAGTGTACTTAGTCTACAAAGTGATATGTATGGTTTAAAATGTTAATTTTAGCCTTTATGTCAGCTGACAAGTTCAGTTATTAAAAGCATCTCATTCCACAAACATTCTCTGCTGTGAAGATTGGGAGGGGAAATACGTTTCTGGTTCATCAGCATTAGTTTAAAAAATGAATCATCGCCCGTAGTTTTAAGGGCTAATTTACATGGTATAAGGGAAGTTATTTTTTCCCTCTGTCCTTTAGCTTACATTTTAAATGGAGATCTGGAAAAAGACATCAGACTTTAATCACTCAATATAAATTCCAATATTGAATGAACACTACACCTTGTAAAAATTAACCTAGCAGCCTGCTGAATTAAGAGTGTTGAAAAACTAAGGGGAAAAATATATAAAAAATCAGTTTCAAAGGCTATAGGAAGAATTTTCTAAGGTGTCTATTCTTTACTGATACATAGCAGAATGGAAAAGTTAACCCACATGGTTTACCCTGATGTGTTTATACTGAGTGTATCCATAAGCCTCATGTTGATTTGAATCATTTTTGTCTGTTGTTGAATTTCTTTTTAAAGGAGAAGTGACCTTTTTCTTATCTTTTCTGACATTCTGGATGTAACAATCTCTAGTTTCTGGTGCCATGGGGTGAGTCTCTAACTTAAGCTCTCCTGCTTGAACACTCTCCCTTGGTTTTGTATCTTAATTCAAGCTATCATGCAGGGGTTGGAGGTGATGTTTCTACCACATGACCTTCCCTGGGGTACCGGTTACCTGAACTGATTCTCTAGGCTCCCAATGATTCTGTGGCTTCCCTTTGATCCTGCCAATAAATTCCTTTTGCCAGTGTTTGTAACCAAAAATCTTGATTGATAGACATCCCCCATCCTCTCCAGCAAGTCCAGGCAACCCATTTCTGTCATAATCCATTAAGATTGCAGGGACTGTTTCTTATCCCAGACACATATTAGATACCTGGTGCATGGAAGGTGCTCAATAAATGCGACTAAATGTAGCCATTTGCTAGGTTTACTCCTGTTTAAGATAGCCAGTAACTTGGAAGATATAAAGAATCAATTAGCAGCAGAGAGATACTACATTAGGAAAGGAAGCAGCCTGCCTGTCTGTGACTTTAGTCGTATCTGCACTGTTGGGAAGACTTGCTGAAGAACAGTGCTTGCCTTGGGTTGCAAAAAACTGATTTTGCTGCTTAGGTCTAACCGTCTAGTGGTGGTACACCAACCTCCATGTCTGGGTCTGGCTGGAGCATTCACAAGTCAGGAAATCCCAGGAATAACAGCATGAGCCATGGTTTTGGCAGGTTTCTTAATGTTTTGTCTGGAACTTGCTTTGCTGGTGGAAGTAGAACTTTACGTCAGGAGCCACAGAGTCTAAAATAGAAATAAGGACAATTGGGAAGAATCTGTTAAAAGAGTACTGCTTCTCTAAAGGAATGTTAACCAACCAAAAAATACAGGAGACTGGTCCGTTAGCATTTTGAGGAACTCTTTGTTTTGGGAATGCCAGATTTTAAATACTTCATTTGTTTAATATATTCCAATAAAGTGTATATATGTTTGGTTCGGCCCCAAGCCTTGGACTCTTAAGAGGAACACCAATGAACAGTATGCCATTCTAGTCAGTGAGTTACCTCACACTGTTTTCCAGTGTACATTTCATGATATTGTTACATATTAACTCGTCTGATAGGGAATGATGTAGGCGGTGAGCAAGTAGTTAAAGGCGGTCCAGCTGATCAAAAGGATTCCCCATTCAAAAGCAAATGATACGACATGCTTATACTGTGTTAAACTACAGTGTTGTCCACTGAGTTTCTCGTCAGTACTCTCAGATTCTTCATGCTGCCAAAACACCAGAGCTAGTAGCTTTTTGACTTTGTAGAGACAGTTTCCCCATTTCTAGAAGATAAGATACAATGGAAATAAAAGTTCTGTAGGGGAAAATATCTAGGTCCTAACCTCTCAGTTCCTTTGATCACACGTTTGCCAAGAGGTAGTACCACCTTGTCCCAGAGTTGTGAGAACTCAGTGATACAGGAATTATTATGGCCAGGTACACTGCATATATTATCTCATAATATTCACAACCCTTTAAGTTAGTCCTCATTTTGCAGTTGAGGAACATTAGAATATGAAAATAGCTTCATCCATATACTTGTCACTAACAAGTAGCAGAGCTTAAATTCAAGCTCTGACCATCACTAGCTGAAATCCTAAACAGCATCTAGCATGTTGGTGCTCAATATACATGTGTTTATTCATTCAAGGAAAAAAATCTAGCAGTAAAAAAGTATCCAGGAGAAAAGGATAGATTTCATGGAGTAGTTTAACCTATGACTCTAGAATGGACACTTTTTCTTCCCAGTTCTTCCAGGACTGACAGGTGATCACCTATCCCAGGTTGAGTATAATTCAGACAGCAAGTTTAGGGAAATGAAGTTTTTTTGAAATTTACTTCAAAAATTAGTACAGCAGTGCAAGTAATTACAGTATAATTATTGGAGCAAGTGTTCATTTAGCACTGCAATGCATGCTAATCTTGTTATCCAAAGAAGATTTTGAAATTCAACACTGCTTCAATTGAGCAACTTCAGTATTAATTTTAAATGTTTACTTTGTGTCTGCTATGTGTGAGGCATTGTTTGCCTCACTTAGCAAGTTAATTCCTGTTATATTTGAGAAATTTGAATCATTGCAAAGTGCATTCCTCTAGCTATAGTTCATGTTTTATAGGACTTTAATTCTAATAGCTGTTGCTCTTGGGCCAATTCTTAAATTCTCTAAGACTGTCAGGATTACTGACAATAGAGTTACATCTTTGTCCCAGGGGCTGAAAGTCCTGATGCTGACAAGCTTCAGGTTTCATCTAAGGTGAGAGGTGGGTTTTGAAGATGCCCAGTGTACTATTTGATTCATCTTTCTAATTACTGATGTGGAAAAGAATCTAAAATCATGTTCTTGCAATGCATAAGCACACATGATAATATTTTATTCCCACTGTTAGTTAAGTGAAACCTCAGAAATAATGTGGGCCCTACTAAGCAACTGTATTCCTTTTTCTTGTTGGGAAGTCCCCAGTGGAGATTAGGGATCCAGGAAGATTTGATCAAAACAGTTGAGGATTAGCTACAGTAGCACTCAGAGTGGGGGCCTCAAGCCTGATGGCACAAGAGAATCATCTGGGGCAATTTACAATGATCAGTGCCAGGTCCCTGCCCTAGACCAATTAAATGAGAATCTGGGATTGAGGCCTAGCCATTCGTATTTTTAAAAAGTTATCAGGTGTTAGGGTGAAAAAAGGTGGTGACAAAAGAGGTACCTGAACTCTTCTCCCATGGACACGCAGAGCAATCAACTCTGAAAGAAATTTAGAAACTAGCTGAATGACTCTTAATACACTGGTGAATGAACAAAACCCACATTGAAATGGAAGGCTGAGACACTCACCATAAACCCCACCCCCAGCACAATACCATACAGTCAGGTAGAAACTCCCAACTTCCAGCTTCTCCCTGAGGAGTAAAGGGTTTGAACCTCCCATCTGGTGTCCCAGCTTTAAAGATTCTCACCTGAGGAGTGGGTCCTCCAAAACACCTAGCTCTGAAAGCCAATCAGGCTTGCACCCACAAGACTATAGCAAACAAAGGAGCAGTTGTTAATGGGTGTGTGAGCACTGGCTGTGGCTATACCCCCTGGGCTCTGTGTGGCAAAAGCAGGCAAAAATCACCAGTTTCCCAATCTTTCTCTGAAAGGAGTGTATGTGCATACTTTGAAAGCTACTGCCTTAGGGTCAGGCTTCTACTTTAGGACACATCTAGGCACTAGCTATGTTTCCTGGAGACAGGAAACTGTCGGACACCTCCTCTGCTATAGCCTCTCCCTATAGCCCCTCAAAGTTGCCACTGTCACCATGGAAGGAGCTTATACACATATCTGTGCCCAGCTTTTGTGCTGCTGCCTGTGGGATGGGCCCTTATATTGCCTGGCTCTGATAACTAGCAGGGCTTGCATTCATGAGTCCTACAGGATAGTAGCAAACAAAGAAGCAGTTCTTAATGGGCACAGAAGCACCCCTTGACCCCTGCATCTATATATGTGGGCCTAGAGCAGAGGGAGCAGGCAGAAATTCTTATCTCCCAGTTTCTCCCTAGAAGGGGCTTAACTAAAAACTTTCCCAGCTGCCGCCTAAGGGTCTGCCTGCTAATCAGTCTGTATCTAGGTTCTGGCTGAGATCCTCCACTTTAGGATATTGACAGATCTTGGTACACCCTCAAGTACTGGGAGCCATTCAGAACAAAGAAGGCAGCTTGGAAGATCACAGAGGTTTGAGAGAACCAGGGGCTGGGGTCAGGCTGATAGATGAGGTTTATCTCCTACACAAGACCATTCTGTCAAGACTGGGAAAGGTGGCTGTTTTATCAGAAATCAACATAAAGAATCAAGGAAAATGAAGAAATCGAGGAGTATGTTCTGAACAAAAGAAGATAATCCCTAGAAAAAGATCTTAATGAAATGGAGAAAGGTAAAGTACCTGATGGAATTCAAAATAACAGTCATAAAGATGCTGAGGTCAGACAGCAAATGCACAACAAAACGATAATTTCAAAAATGGGAGAGAAAATGCAGAAAAGCACAAAACAAATCACAGAGCTGAAAAATATAAATTGAACTAAAAAATTCAATAGAGGGATCCAAGAGCAGATGAGAGCAAGTGGAAGAATGGATCAGTGAACTTAAAGACAGGGGCGATGGAATTCATCCAGAGAAGCAAAACCCAAAAAGTATGAAGAAGGTGAAGATATCATAAGGGTCTTATGGGATACCATCATAGCACGTTTATATGCATTAAAGGGGTCCTAGAAGGAGGGGAGAGAGAGAGAGAGAGAGAGAGAGAGAGAGAGAGAGAGAGAGAGAGAGAGAGAGAGAGAGAAAGCTTATTTTTAAAAATATTGGCTGATAACTTCCCTGATCTGGGGAAGGGAACAGACTTACAGATCTATGAATGCCAGAGTGTTCCAAATAAAGAGGATTCGGAGAGACCCATTTAAGGCACATTATAATTAAACTGCCAAAGGATAAAGAAAAGGAAAGAATCTTAAAAGCAGCAAGAGAAAAGCAACTTGTTTCGTGCAACAAGTTGTATATGTACCCCCATAAGACCATCAATGGATTTTTTAGCAGGCACTTTGCAGGACAGAAGTGAGTGGCAGAATATTTTCAAAGTAGAAGAAAGAAAAAAAGAAAGGAAGAAAGAAAAGGAAGGAAGGAGGGAAAGAAGGAAAGAAAGAAGGAAAGAAAGAAGAAAAGAAAGAAGGAAAGAAAGAAGGAAAGAAAGAGGGAAAGGAAAGGAAGAAAATGTTGCCAACGGAGAATACTCTGGCAAAAATATCCTTCAGATTTGGAGAGAGAGTTTTCCAGACAAACAAAAGCTAAAGGAGTTTATCACCACTGGACTGGCCTTACAAGACATATTGAAGTGTTCTTCAAGCTGGAATTAAGTGATCCTAATTAGTAAAGAGAAACATAAGAAGGCATAAAACTCACTGGTAAAAGTAACTATATAGTTCAACTCAGAATACTGTAAAGTTATAACATTGATGGGTAAGTCACTTATAATTCTACTATAAGGATTAAAAGACCAAAGTATTAATAATAACCTCAATAATTTGTTAATGGTTACACAACATAAAAAGACAAATTGTGACAAAAATGTGGTGGGGGAGTGTAAAAATGTAGAGCTTCAAAGTTATGTTGTCAGCTTAAAATAGACGTATTTTATGTAAGCATCATGGTAACCACAAAGCAAAAACCTGTAGTAGATGCACAGAAGATAAAGAGAAATGACTTTAAGAATACCACTACAGAAAATCATTAAATCGCAAAGGAAGAAATCGAGAGGATCAAAAGAACAAAGCAGTTACAAAACAACCAGAAAAACAACAAAATAGCAATATCAAGTCCATTTCTATCAATCATTACATGTAAATGGGCTATATTCTCATATCAAAAGACAAAGTAGCTGAATGGATAAAACAAACAAAACCAAAAACAAAACAAAAGATGAAAAAAACCCAAGACCCAACTATATGCTGCCTACAAGAAACTCACTTCAGGGAATTCCCTGGTGGTCCAGTGGTTAGGATGCCATGCTCTCACTGCTGAGGGCATGGATTCACTCCCTGGTCAGGGAACTAACATCCCACAAGCTGTGCGGCACAGCCAAAACAAACAAACAAAACAAAACACACACACACACACAAAAACAAAAAACAAACAAAACACCTCACTTCAGCTTTAAGGATACACATAGACTGAAAGTGAAAGGATTGGAAAAGATATTCCAAACAAATGGAAATCAAAAGAAGGCAAGGTAGCTAAATTTACATTAGACAAAACAGACTTTAAGTCAAAGACTAACAGGAAACAAAGAAGGTCATCATATAATGATAGAGGGTTCAATTTATCAGTAGAACAAAACCAGTAAATATTTATGCAGCTAACATAGGAGCACCTAAATATATAAATTCAGTGTTAACATACATGAAAGGAGTAATATATAAGCAGTACAATAATAGTAGGGGAGTTCAATATCCCACTTTCATTAAAGGATACATCATCCAGACAGAAAATCCATAAAGAAATACTGCACTTTAAACCACACATTAGTCAGATATATCTAATAGACGTTTATAGAGCATTCCATCAAACAGCAGCAGAATACACATTCTTTTCAAGTGCACATGTAATATTCTCCAGGATAGATTATGTTAGGCCACAAAGCAAGCCTCAATAAATTTAAGATTGAAATCATATAAATATACACTGACAACGAAAGATCAGAAAGAGAAATTAAGGAAACAATCCCATTTCCCATCTCATCAAAAAGAATAAAATATCTAGGTATAAACCTACCTAAGGAGGCAAAAGACCTGTAGGAGTGCACATGGGCAGCAGCAGGCACTAATTGCTGCCTCTGCTATCCCAGGAGTGTACGGCCTGTCACCGCCACTAAGAGACACAGGAGCAGGTGCCAAGCACTGCTCCTGCTGTCCTGGGAGTGCGTGGGCCGCTGCCATGGCTGGGAGACCTGTGAGTGGGTGCCAATCGCTGCCCCTGCCGTACTGGGAGAGTGCACCTCTCCCAGTGCAGGCCGCCGCACCTGCACACCACCTATCAAGGGGACAATGGAGCACACACTGAGGAAAGAGGCAGCAAGCATCCAAACTAAAAGCAGCCCCTTGATTCTGGACAAGATGGGAGAGTAGAAGGACTTAAGCTCACCTCTTCTTATGAAAACACCAAAATCACAACTAGCTGCTGAACAACCATCAACAAAAAAGACTGGAACCTACCAACAAAGATATTTTACATCCAAAGACAAAGAAGAAGTCACAATGAGACAGTAGGGGGTGCTTTTGCAATATAATCAAATCCTATACCTGCCGAGTGGGCAACCCACAAACTGGAAAATAATTATATTGCAGATGTTCTCTCACAGGAGTGAGAGTGCTGAGCCCCATGTAAGGCTCCCCAGCCTGAGGATCTGGCATTGGGAGGAGGAACCCTGAGACCATTTGGCTTTGTAGTCCTGTGGGGCTTGAATGCAGGAGCTCCACAGGACTGGGGGAAACAGAGACTCCACTCTCAGAGGGCACACACAAGATTTCATGTGCACTGGGACACAGCACAAAGCAGTGACTCCATAGGAGCCTCTGCCAGACATACCTGTGTGTCTTGGAGGGTCTCCTGGGGAGACAGGGGTTGGCTGTGGCTCACTGTGGGGGGAAGGACACTGGTGGCTTGGCCCCAGGGAATATCAATCATCATGAGCTCTCTTGGAGGTCACCATTTTGGCACTGAGACCTGGCCCAAGTCAATAGTCTGCAGACTCCACTGCTGGGACACCTGAGCCCAAACAGCAAGGAAGGGGGGGAACACAGCCCCACGCATCATCAGACAGGCTGCCTAAAGATGTACTTAGCTAACAGCCACCTCTAAACACATCACTTGACGTAGCCCTGTCCATCAGAGGGACAAGACCCAGATCCACCCACCAGTGGGCAGGCACACCAGTCCCTCCCACCAGGAAGCTTACACAAGCCCCTGGACCAACCTCACCCACCAGGGGGCAGACAGCACAAGCAAGAGGAACTATGATCCTGTAGCCTGTGGAAAGGAGATCACAAACACAGAAAGTTAGATAAAATGAGATGGCAGAGAAACATGTTCCAGACGAAGGAACAAGGTAAAAACCCAGAAGAACAACTAAGTGAAGTGGAGATAGACAATCTACCTGAAAAAGAATTCAGACTAATGATAGTAAAGATATCTAAGATCTCAGAAAAAGAATGGAGACACAGACTGAGAAGATAAGAAATGTTTAACAAAGAGCTACAAGAACAAACAGAGAGGAACAATACAATAACTGAAATGAAAAATACACTAGAAGGAATCAATAGCAGAATAAATGAGGCAGAAGAACAAATAAGTGATCTGGAAGACAGAGTGGTGGAAATCACTGCTGCAGAACAGAATAAAAAGAATGGAAATAAATGAGGACAGTCTCAGAGACCTCTGGGACAACACTGAATGTACCAATGCATTCTAGAGGTCCCAGAAGGAGAAGAGAGGGAGAAAGGGCCTGAGAAAATATTTGTAAGGATTATAGCCGAAAACGTCCCTAACATGGGAAAGGAAACACTCGCTCAAGTCCAGGAAGTGCAGAGAGTCCCATACAGTATAAACCCAAGGAGGAACATGCCGAGACATATATTAATCAAACTCACAAAAACTAAAGACAAAGAGAAAATATTAAAAGCAACAAGGGAAAAGCAACAAATAACATACAAGGGAATCCCCATAAGGTTATCAGCTGATTTTTCAGCAGAGACTCTGCAGGCCAGAGGGGAGTGGCATGATATAGATAGATAGATAGATAGATAGATAGATATTGATATTTATTTATTTTTGGCACATAACAGATTTTATTGAGTCAGTTTGTTATTTACATACTCATAAGGGATTTTAAAAAGAAGTTAAATGGAAGATGTTCTCAACAGACAGAAATAAGATATTCCAATCCATTGTTCCAGTTTATAGCTCACATATAAATAATGGAATAAACATGATCTGAAAATAGTTGCACAGTGCGTGCTTCAAAGCCAGCCAATGAAAAGCAACATCTCCCTTTTTCTATGGCTGATGGCACTCCAAAGACACTACCTTTTGTTTTTTTCTTTTTTAAGGAGACTGACTTCTCAGTTACACTGGTGTTTAGCACCATTGTTGGGTCTCCCGGGTCTGCAGTTTAACTTTTATTTGCAGAATGCCATTGTGGTTCAAGGCATGGCATTCCAGTGGGCTTACTACTCCCAGCAGCACAGGGCTGCAGAAAGCACCTTCTCTCTCAGAGTGAAATTACAGCTTCCCATGCTCGAGTTCTGAGCACAGTCTCATAAAATCAATCCCTATCACACTGCAAGGGTGGGCATGAGAAATCCCACTTTTCAAGGGCTTAGAGAGCAAGAAGGATTTGGGACTCCACACATGCCTCTCTGTGCTTTTTAGAGGTTCACACACCGCATGAACCTGGCCTGTGTCTGGAGAGGGTTGTGGCAGAGCCCAAGCCCAGCCCTGAGCCCAGAAGAAGAACAAAGGGGACTTGCCCGCCTTTGCTCCTGGGGGCAGCACATGTCCAGTTGTCAGCCCCACCCCTCTTTGGCAGCGCGCCCTTCCCCCACCACACAGCCCCCATGGCTGGGCGAAACGGCGGCCATGCCTCAAAATGGCAGCTGCGTCACAAGATGGCAGCTGGGCCAGGCCCCAAGTGGACACTGGCGGGGAAATTAAAGGTGCTGCAGAGAAATTAAAGGTGCCATGGACCCCATCCCTAGCACAGCAATGCAAGCCTGAGCTTCCTCTTGATGGCAGTCGGGAGCCCCAGCCCTCCTCGGGCACAGGCATACCTCCGTGGTCACGTGGAGACACCCTGGCCTTCCCATGCCACCCCACCCAGCAGCACCATCCTCTGCCCTCTCAAGTCCAAAAGACTTGGCAACTTTGTGCCTGGGTTGCCTTTTCCCTTCCAAACAGCCCCCTCTTCAGGAGGCTCTTACTTAAGGGCATACAAACTGGAAAGAACTGAGCATGGCACACCTGCTGGGTGACACTTGTCTGCCAAGGACACCCTTTTGGTTGGATGCGGGGAGGGAGCACCCCTTTCCTAGGGTCTCCACACTCACAGCTTAACTCCAGGTCACCAAAGTAAAGATAGGAAAGGGGAATCAAAGAGTCCCCTGATGAGGAGAAATTAAGGAAAAGGGGCCAAAGCCCCATAGCAGGCCTTCGGTAGCCATGTTGAATTCCAACGCACTGAGTCCACACCCAAGAGAGCAGTGAAGAGCCACCAGTGGCCCACTGCATGCAGGCACTTTAGAGCGTGGATGTCAGCTTTCGCTCCACCATGCAAACACCCAGTGAGTGTCTTAGGATTTTCATCATTCCCTCCTGCCCTCTCCCTTCTCCCTGTGGTGAGGGGCATTGGGGGCTGGGCACAGGCAGAGGAAGGAGCGGCTGCTGTCATCCCCATGCTTTTCCCCAAGGCATGAGGGTCTTGGTGGGCTTGGGCTTTGCTTTGGTCATGACTTGATGGATGGAGGCAGGGCAGTGGCAGTGTGCTTTGGATTTTTTGCTTTTCCTTCTCTCAAATGCTTGCTTCCCTGCACTCTCCATCCCCCAGCTTCCCTTGAGCTCTGACTTTCCAGAAACTTCTCAGGGAAACTCAGCAAAAATCTTTAGGCTCTGACACCACCTCTCTCCTGGAGCATGCACGATGCACTCACGTGATATATTTAAAGTGATGAAAGGGAAGAACCTACAACCAAGAATACTCTACCCAGCAAGGCTCTCGGTCAGATTCGACCAAGGAATCAAAAGCTTTACAGACAAGCAAAAGCTAATAGAATTCAGCACCACAAAACCAGCTTTACAACACATGCTAAAGGAACTTCTCTAGGCAGAAAAGAAAAAGCCACAAGTAGAAAAAAGAAAATTACAAATGGGAAGGGTCACTGGTAAAGGCAAACATACAGTAAAGTTAGGAAATCATCCATACACAAATATGATATCAAAACCAGGAATCATGAGAAGAAGAGAGTACAAATGCAGGATATTGGAAATGCATTTGAAATTAAGAGACCAGCAATTTAAAACAATCTTGTTCATATGTAGACTGCTATATCAAAACCTCATGGGAACTGCAAACCAAAAATATGTAATAGATACACACACACAAGAAAAAGCAATCCAAACACAACACCAAAGATAGTCATCAAATCACAAGAGAAGCTGAAAGGAAGAAAAAATACCCACAAAAACAAACCCCAAACAATTAACAAAATAGAAATAGAACTTACATGTTGATAATTACCTTAAATGTAAATGGATTAAATGCTCCAACCAAAAGACATAAACTGGCTGAATGAATACAAAAATAAGACCCATATATATGCTGTCCACAAAAGACCCACTTCAGATCTAGGGACACATACAGACTGAAAGTGAGGGGATGGAAAAAGGTATTCCATGCAAATGGAAATCCAAAGAAAACTGGAGTAGCAATACTCAGACAAAATAGACTTCGAAATAAAGACTGTTACAAGAGACAAGGAAGGACACTACATAATGATCAAAGGATAAATCCAAGAAGAAGACATAATAATTATAAACATATATACACCCAACATAGGAGCACCTCAATATATAAGGCAAATGCTAACAGCCATAAAAGGGGACATTGACAGTAACACAATAATAGTGGGGGAATTTAACACCCCACTTACATCAATGGACAGATCATCCAGGAAGAAAATCAATAAGGAAACACAGTCCTTAAATGACACATTAGATCAGATGGACTTAATTGATATTTACAGAACATTCCATCCAAAAGAGTAGAATACACATTCTTCTCAAGTGCACATGGAACATTCTCCAGGATTGATCATATGGTGGGCCACAAAGCAAACCTCAGTAAATTTAAGAAAACTGAAATCATATCAAGGGTCTTTTCCAACCACAATGCTATGAGATTAGAAATCAACTATAAGAAAAAAACCCCTAAAAAACACAAACACGTGGATACTAAAAAATATGCTACTAAACAACCAATGGATCACCAAGGAAATCAAAGAGGAAATAAAAAAATACCTGGAGACAAATGACAATGAAAACATGACAATCCAAAACCTATGGGATGCAACAAAAGCAGTTCTAAGAGGGAAGTTTATACCAATACAATCTTACATCAGGAAACAAGAAAAATCTCAAATAAACAACCTAACCTTACACCTAAAGCAAATAGAGAAAGAAGAACGAACAAAACCCAAAGTTAGTAGAAAGAAAGATATCATAAAGATCAGAGCAGAAATACATGAAATAGAGATGAAGAAAATAATAGAAAAGGTCCATGAAACTAAAAGCTGGTTCTTTGAGAAGATAAACAAAATTGATAAACCTTTAGCCAGACTCATCAAGAAAAAAAGGGAGAGGGCCCAAATCAATAAAATTAGGAACAAAAAAGGAGAAGCTACAACACAACAGAAATACACAGGATCATGAGAGACTACTACAAGAAACTATATGCCAACAAAATGGAAAACCTAGAAGAAATGGACAAATTTTTAGAAAGGTACAACCTTCAAAGACTGAACCAGGAAGAAATAGAAAATATGAACAGACCAATCACAAGTACTGAAATTGAAACTGTGACTTTAAAACTCCCAACAAACAAAAGTCCAGGACCAGATGGCTTCACAGGCGAATTCTACCAAACATTTAGAGAAGAGCTAACACCCATCCTTCTCAAACTATTCCAAAAAATTACAGAGGAAGGAACACTCCCGAACTCATTCTATTGAGGTCACCACCACCCTGATACCAAAAGGAGACAAAAATACCACAGAAAAAGAAAATTACAGGCTAGGACTTCCCTGGTGGTGCAGTGGTTAAGAATCTGCCTGCCAATGCGGGGACATGGGTTCAAGCCCTGGTCCAGGAAGATCCCACATGCTGCAGAGCAACTAAGCCTGTTCACCACAACTACTGAAGCCCACGCACCTAGAGCCTGTGCTCTGCAACAAGAGAAGCTGCTGCAATGAGAAGCCCACTCACCGTGACGAAGAATAGCCCCTGCTTGCTGCAACTAGAGAAAGCCCGCGTGCAACAAAGAAGATCCAATGCAGCCAAAAATAAATAAACAAATAAATTAAAAAATAAGAAAATTACAGGCTAATATCAGTGATGAACATAGATGCAAAAATCCTCAACAAAATACTAGCAAACAGAATCCAACAACACATTAAAAGGATCATACACCAAAATCAAGTGGGATTTATCCCAGGGATGCAAGGATTCTTCAATATCCGCAAATCAATCAGTGTTGTACACAACAAATTGAAGAATAAAAGCCATATGATCATCTCAATAGATGCAGAAAAAGCTTTTGACAAAATTCAACACACATTTATGATAAAAACTCTCCAGAAAGTGGGCATAGACAGAACCTACCTCAACATAATAAAGGCCATATATGACAAACCCACAGCAAACATCATTCTTAATGGTGAAAAGCTGAAAGCATTTCCTCTAAGATCAGGAACAAGACAAGGATGTCCACTCTTGCCACTATTATTCAACATAGTTTTGGAAGTCCTAGCCATGGCAATCAAAGAAGAAAAAGAAATAAAAAGAATCCAAATTGGAAAAGAAGTAAAATTGTCACTGTTTGCAGATGACATGATACTATCCATAGAAAATCCTAAACATGCTATTAGAAAACTACTAGAGCTCATCAATGAATTCAGTAAGATTTCAGGATACAAAATTAATACACAGAAATCTCTTGCATTCCTATACAATCACAATGGAAGTTCAGAAAGAGAAATTAAGGAAACAATCCCATTCACCATTGCATCATAAAGAATAAAATACCTGGGAGGTATTTTACCTAACCTACCTAACAAGGCAAAAGAAAACTATAAGACATTGATGAAAGAAATCAAAGACAACACAAACAAATGGAAAGAGATACCATGTTATCGGATTGGAAGAATGAATATTGTCAAAACGACTGTACTACCCAAGGCAATCTACAGATTCAATGCAATCCATATCAAATTACCAATGGCAGACTGAGCTGGAGGAATCAGACACCCTGATTTCAGTCTATACTACAAAGCTACACTAACCAAAACAGTATAGTACTGGCACAAAACAGAAATATAGATCAATGGAACAGGATAGAAAGCCCAGAGATGAACCCACACACCTTTGGTCAATTAATCTATGACAAAGGAAGCAAGAATATACAATGGAGAAAAGACAGTCTTTTTAATAAGTGGTGCTGTGAAAACTGGACAGCTACATGTAAAAGAATGAAATTAGAACATTCCCTAACACCATATACAAAAAAAACTCACAATGGATTAAAGACCTAAATGTAAGACAGGATGCTATAAAACTCTTAGAGGAAAACATAGGCAGAACACTCTTTGACATAAATCGAAGCAAGATCTTCTTTGATCCACCACCTACAGTAATGAAAATCAAAACAAAAATAAACAAATGGGAACTAATTAAACTTAAAAGTTTTTGCACAGCAAAGGAAACCATAAACGAAGTGAAAAGACAATCCACAGAATGGGAGAAAATATTTGCAAACTAAGTGGCTAACAATGGATTAATCTCCAAAATATACAAACAGCTCATGCAGCCCTATATATATAAAAAAATAAAAAATAAAAAATGGGCAGAAGATCTAAATAGACATTCCTCCAAATAAGACATACAGATGGCCAAAAAGCACATGAAAAGCTGCTCAGCATTGCTAATTATTAGAGAAATGCAAAAAATACAATAAGGTATCACCTCACACTGGTCAGAATGGATATCATCAAAAAGTCCACAAACAATAAATGCTGGAAACATGGATGGTCCTAGAGATTGTCATACTGAGTGAAGTAAGTCAGACAGAGAAAGTGAAATATGATATCACTCGTATGTGGAATCTAAAAAACACCCGATACAAACGAACTTATTTACAAAACAGAAACAGTTACTGGGGGGAAGGGTAGGGGGAAGCAATAGTTAGGGAGTTTGGGATTGACATGTATACACTGTTATATTAAAAATGGATAACCAACAAAGACCTACTATATAGCACAGGGAACTCTGCTCAGTATTATGTAACAACCCAAATGGGAAAAGAATTTGAAAAAGAATAGATACATGTATATATATAACTGAATCACTTTGCTATACACCTGAAACTAACACAACATTGTTAATCAACTATATTCCAATATAAAAAAAAAAAACAATAAATGCTGGAGAGGGTGTGGAGAAAAGGGAAACCTCCTACACTGTTGGTGGGAATGTAAATTGGTACAATCACTATGGAGAACAGTATGGAGGTTCCTTAAAAAACTAAAGCAATCCTGGACATATATCCAGAGAAAACCATAATTTGAAAGGATACATGCACCCTAACGTTCATTGCAGCGCTATTTACAATAGCCAAGACATGGAAGCAACCTAAATGTCCATTGACAGAGGAATGGATAAAGAAGATGAGGTACATATATACAATGGAATATTACTCAGCCATAAAATAGAATGAAATAATGCCATTTGCAGCAAACATGGTTGGACTTAGAGATTATCATACTAAGGGAAGTAAGTCAGACAGAGAAAGACAACTATCATATGATATCACTTATATATGGAATCTAAAAACAAAGATACAAATGAACTTATTTACAAAACAGAAACAACTCACAGACATGGAAAACAAACTTATGGTTACCAAAGGGGAAACATGGGGCAGGGGGACAGATAAATTAGGAGATTGGGATTAACATATACACACTACTATAGATAAAATAGGCAATCAATAAGGACCTACTTTATAGCACAGGGAACTCTACTCAATATTCTGGAATAACCTATATGGGAAAGAATCTGAAAAAGAAAGGATATATGTATGTGTATAACTGAATCACTTAGCTGTACACCCGAAAGTAACACAACAATGTAAACCAACTGCAGTCTAATATAAAATAAAAATTAAATTAAAAAAAGAAATCATATCAAGTTTCCTTTCCATCCACAATGGTATGAAATTAGGAATCAATTACAAGAAGAGACTGGGAAAAAAAAAACCCCACAAATATAAAGAAATTAAACAACATGCTCCAGAGTAACAAATGGGTCAAAGAAGAAATCAAAGGGAAATACGAAAAATATTTTGAGACAAATGAAAATGGAAAGGCAACATACCAAAACGTATGAGATGCAGCAAAAGCAGTTCAAAGAGGAAAGTTTATACGGTTTACCCTTGAACAACACATGCTTGAATGGCATGGGTCCACTTAATACCTACAATTTTCTTCCAAAATTATTGGCTCTCTGTATCCATGGGGTCCACATTTGTGGACTCAACTAACTGTGGATTGAGTATTATGTTTACAACCCACGGTTGGTTGAATCCTTGGATGCAGAATATGCAGATACAGAGGGCTGACCATGGGACTTGGGCATCTGCTCATTTTGTTATCCTCAGTCTTGGAGCCAATATCCCATTGATACTGAGGGATGACTATAGTATTAAATGCCTGCATTAAGAGAAAGCAAGATCTCAAACAACCCAATCTTACATGTAAAGGAATTAGAAAAAGGATAAACTAAGCCAAAAGTTAGAAGGAAGAAATAACAAAGCTCAGAGTGGAAATCAATAAATTAGAGATTAAAAAGACAATAGAAAAGATCAATGAAACTAAGACCTGTTTTTTAAAAAGATAAACAAAATAGACAAACCTTTAACTAGACTGACTAAGAAAAGATGGGATTTAAAATTATAATTGCAAGAGGAGACATGACAACTGATACAACAAACACAAAGAATCATAAGGCAGCAAAAGCAAAAATCAACAAGTAGGTCTACATCAAACTAAAATGCTTCTGCACAGCAAAGAATACCATCAATAAAATGAAAAGGCAACCTACCAAATGGCAGAGAATATTTTCACATATGTGCAATAAGGGGTTAACATCCAAAGTATATAAAGAACTCATACAACTCAGTAGAAAAAACCTAAATAATCAGATTAAAAAATGTGCAGAGGATCTGACTAGACATTTCTTTAAAGATAACATACAAATGCACAATGGGGACATGAAAAGGTGCTCAACATTACTACTCATCCTGGAAATGCAAATCAAAATCACAATGAGATATCACTTCACACCTGTTAAAATGGCTATTATCAAAAACACAAGAGATGGAGACCAAGATGGCAGAGTAGGAGAATGCTGGGCTCACCTCCTCTCACGAGCACATCAAAACTACAACTGCATATAGAGCAACTCTCACTGAAATTGACCCAGGAGCTAGCAGAACAGTTCTACAAGCAAGGCTGTAAAGAAAGATCCACATGTACTTGGGTAGGAAGGGAAGAAATGCAAAATAGGTGGGACTGGTACCCTTAGTGGGGGACAAAGAAGAAGAGAGGGTTGTCACAGGCTCAGGGATCCTCCCTGGGGAGTGAGGGGTTTGAGCCACCTATTAGGCACCCCAGCCCTGGGGTACAACACTGGGAAGATGAGCCCCTTTGCTGGTTTGAAAATCAGTGTGGCTTACTGGAGGGGTGTATGAAACTGAGACTCTGATCTTGAAAAGCACATGCATTAATTTGCTTACTCCTGGTCATAGTATGAAGGGATCAGATTGAAAACTGCCTGGGGCTCTGGTAGGCTTGCCAAGACTGCCCCAGCATACCCCCACCCAGCCCATACCAGGCGCTTGCTCCAGCCCCTCTTGCAACGGTGCTGCTCTCCACTAGGGTGGAGGCTGCTGTTGCCAAAAGAGTGAGCACACCTAGAGGGAACGGAGCCAGCTTGGACACAGCTCTGTCTCTGGCAAGAGTGGAGACAGCCATTTCCAGCTTGTGCATTCTGCCCATGTTGAGGAGTGAAACTAGCTCCAGGGTGGAGACCAACGTTGCCAACAGGAGTGAAACAAGCTCAGTAGTGTGGCACTAACCCCTCCATCCCTGACCCACCCTCTAACAAAGGTGTGAACATGGGGAAAAAGTGAAACCAGCACAGAAGTACAACCCTATGCCCTCAGGCCCCAGTCACATCCCAAATCAAGGCAGAGATTGTCATCGTTCCTGAAAGAAACCCAACTTCCTCAGGGGTCCTGCTCCAGCCCCTTGGCCCCCGACCCTGCCCCTGATAGGGTGGTGATGGCCATCGAGCATAGGAGAAACCTCAGGTTGCACCTCGCTCTGGTGTTAGCCACTCCAACTCCAGCCCCCACCTCCCACCAAAGTAGTGGCTGCCAGCACATCCTGGGGTGAAAGATGTAGCTCATGCTCATTTCAGATCTAGCTCTCTCACCAAGCCACTGGGCAAAGGCAGATGGCATACACATGCTCTCACAGAAGGACATGCCTTCAAGACCAGGAGAAGTAACCCTTTCACATAATTTCATAGAGATAAAGTTAAACAAAATGAAAAGACAGAGGAGTATGTTTCAAATGAAAGAACAAGGAAATAACCTCTAAAAAACCCTAAGAAAACAGATAAATAATTTACCTGATAGAGTTCAAAGCAATAGTAATGAGAATGCTAACTGACCTGGGGAAAGAACAGATGAACACATGATAATTTTAACAAAGAACTAGAAAATGTAAAAAAGAACCACTCAGAGGTGAAGAATACAGTAACTGAAATGAAAAGTACACTAGAGGGAATTAACAGAAGATTAGGTGATACAGAAGAGCACATAAGCAATCTGGAAGATAAAATAATGGAAATCACCCAATCAGCACAGTAAAAAGAAACAAATTTTAAAAAATGAGAACAGTTTAAGGGACCTCTGGGACAACATAAAACATACTAACCTTCATGTTATAGGGGTCCCAGAAGGAGAAGGAGAGGAAAAGGTGTAGAATATTATTTGATGAAATTATGGCTGAAAGCTTCCCAAACATGGAGAAGGAAACAATCCAAGTACAGGAAGCACAGGGTTCCAAACAAGATGAATCCAAAGAGATTCACATCAGGATATATCATAATTAAATGTCAAAAGTAAAAGAGAATTCTAAATCCAGTAAGAGAAAAACAGAGTAACATTCAAGGGAACCCCCATGAGGCTATCAGCTGATTTTTTAAGAGAACTTTGCAAGCCAGAAGGGACAGGCATGGTATATTTAAAGCACTGAAAGGAAAAAAACCTATAACCTTGGATACTGTAGCCAGCAAGCCTATCATTCAGAATTGAAGGAGAAGCAAAGAGCTTATAAGACAAACAAAAACAAAAACTAAAAGAATTCATCACCACTAAACAGACCTTACAAGAAGTGTTAAAGGGTCTTCTTTAAGTGAAAAAGAAAAGGCTACAATAAGAAATAAGAAATTATAGGAAAGGAAAAATCGGACTGTTTAAGGCAAATATATACTAGTGGCAGTGGAGCAACCATTTAAATAAGACAGTATGATGGTTAAAAGACAAAAATTGTAAAATCAACTATACCTAAAATAAAGTTAACAGATATATATAAAGATGTAAAATATGATATCAAAAATATAAAACTTGGGGTGGGGAGCAAAAAATGTAGCGCTTTTAGAATGTGTTTAACATTAAATGGCTATTAGTTTAAAGCCAGTTGATATAGTACTGGTCAATGTATATGAACTCCATGGTAACCACAAATCAAAAATCTACAATGGCTATACAAAAACTTTTTAAAGAAAGGAAACAAACATACCACTGAAGAAAATCATCAAGCCACAAGGCAAGAGACTAAAAGAAGAAGAACAGAGAAGAACTAGAAAGACAACCAAAAAACAATTAACAAAATGGCAATAAGTACCTACCTATCAACAGTCTGTTAAATGTCAATGGACTCAATGCTCCAATCAAAAGACATAGGGTGGACCCATCAGATCAAGATGGCAGAGTAGAAGGACCCAGAGCTCACCTTTCCCACAAATACATCAAAAATACATCTACATGTGGAACAATTCTCACAGAATACCTACTGAAAGCTGGCAGAAGATCTCATACAACCAAAGCTTCAAGAAATATTCCCAAGTAACTGGGCAGGACAAAATGAAAGAGGAAAGGTTCCCTCACCATGGGAACCTCCTTCACCAGCTGGGAGGTACGCCAGGATAGATAGGGAGTTTCGGAGGCTCTAGAAGAGAGTGCAGGAGCTGGCATGTGGGAAAAGAAGGTAGAGAGAGACCAGCATAGACCGTCCTGGCCACCTCGCTGCATTTCCCAACCCAAGATGTGTGCCTGCTGGTGTACTCAGTGGCTGGGTGCTGAAACTTGGGCTACAGTGGACAGCCCTGGGGAGAAGACTAGGTTTGAATGCACAGGGACAGGCCAAAGAGCCTGAAGTGTGGTCTGGTCCACTTGTGGGATGGAGTGTAGGTCCGCCATAGGAGCGCCTCATTGTCAACGTGTGAAGAGAAGGGTGTGGGGCTGCCCCAGCAGTCTCACTGTCAGTGCACTCACAGCAGGGCATGGCTCTAGCTGCTGCAGACATTGGGAGCGTGCAATCACCAGCAGGGTTTGGGAGCATGCATGCACCACTGGAGGGTCATCCAAGCCGATCATTGGTGCTTCTGCAGTGGAGACGGGTCCACTGCCAGCAGCAGTGGGCTTTGTGGGTGCACACACACGTGGAGGTGGGGCTGAAATCTAATCCAATTACTGGAGTTCCCACTGGAGCAGGTGTGGGGGCATAGCTTTGGCAGATTTTTTGCCAGTGGCTTTGTGAGTGCAGTGCCTGAGGGATGTCCAAGCTGATTACCAGTGCTCTCACAGTGGAGGTGGGTCCCAGGGCCGCACCAGCAACAGTGTACTTTGTTGGCATGCATGCCAGGTGTCAGGTGGCATCAGAGTTGCATGTCCTGGTGGATAGCTCCTGGAGAGGAATACACAGTGGCTCCTTTCCCAGTGGGAGCACTCCAGTCCTGCCTAACTCACATTATAGCTTGGAACTGGATCTGGGGGCTTCTACTCCAACAACTGGGGAGCAGACCCCATGAAACACACCCCATATTAAGGGAACAATGGCCAGCACACCCTGAGGAAATATGTGGCAGGCATCTATACCAACAACAGCCCTCGCACCAAAAATATTGTCTCGTGCAGCCTACACAGGGAGGCTCCCACATAAAAACAGATCTTCAAGACCACAGTAGATAACTGTTTCTCCTTAATTCATAGAGTCAGAGAAATAAGTAAAACGAAAAAGCAGAGGAGCTACTCCCAACTAACAAGAGAAACTCCCTGAATGAACAATGAAACAGACCTCTCCAGTCTACCAGACCCCAAGTCCAAAAATGAGGTAATAAAAATACTAAAGAAATTAAGAAAGATTATTGATAGAAATGCAGATGACTGTAACAAGGAACTAGAAACTGTAAAGAGGAGCCAATCAAAATTACACAACTCAATTGCTGAGATAAAAACCAAGCTAAAGGCAATGAGTAGAGCACTAAATAAGGCAGAAGAATGAACAAGTGATCTGTAAGTCATCCAATCAGAACATCAGAGAGAAAGACAATCAGAAAAAAAAAATGAATGCAACATATGAGATGTATAGGATAATATAAAGCATGCTAATCTCCATGTAACAGGGATCCCAGAAGGAGAAGAAAGAGAAAAGGGGATCAAAAATGTATTTGAAGAAATTATGGCTGAAAACTCCCCAAACCTAAACAAGGAAACATACCCAGGGACAGGAAGCACAGAGGGTCCCAAACAAGATGAACCCAAAAAGATCTACACCAAGACATATCAATGAAAATGGCAAAAGTTAAAGATAAAGAGAAGATTCTAAAGGCAGCAGGAGAAGAAGAAACAGTCAGTTACAAGGGAACCCCCATAAGCTGATTTCTCTACAGAAACTTTGCAGGCCAGAAGGGAGTGGCAAAGTATATTCAAAGTCCTAAAAGACCACCTAAAAAGAAAATTAGAGGCCAATATCTTTGATGAATATAGATGCAAAAATTCTAAACAAAATAATAGCAAACCGAATCCAACAACACATAAAAAAGATCATACACCATGACCGAGTAGCATTCATCCCAAGTTCACAAGGATGGTTCAACATACACAAATCAATAAATGTGATACACCACATCAACAAAAAAAGACAAAAACCACATGATCACCTCAATAGATGCAGAAAAAGCATTTGACAACATTTAACATCCATTCATGATAAAAACCTTCACCAAAGTGGGTATAGAGGGAACATATCTTAACATAATAAGAGCTATTTATGACAAACCCACAGCCAATATAACACTCAATGGTGAAAAGCTGAAAGACTTCCTGCTAAATTGTGGAACAAGACAAGGATGCCCACTCTCACCACTTCTATTCAACGTAGTATTGGAAGTCCTAGGCACAGCAGTCAGACAAGAAAAAGAAATAAAATGTATCCAAACTGGAAGGGAAGAGGTAAAATTGTCATTATATGCAGATAATAGGATACTATATATAGAAAACCCCAAAGAATCCACACAAAAACTACTAGAACTGATAAATGAACTCAGCAAGGTAGCAGGATACAAGATTAACATACAGAAATCAGTTGCATTTCTTTACACTAACAATGAAATATTAGAAAGGGAATGTAAAAAAAAATTTAAATTGCACCAAAAAAAAAAAAAAAAAAAAAAAAAAAACCAAAACAAAACTTAGGAATAAACCTGACCAAGGAGGTGAAAGACTTATATGCTGAGAACTATAAAATATTAAAAAGGAAATTAAAGATGATTCAAAGAAATGGAAAGATATCCCATGCTCTTAGACTGGAAGAATTAATATTGCTATTAGTATGCTATTTAGCCATACTACCCAAAGCAATACACAAATTTAATGTGATCCCTATCAAATTACCCATGACATTTTTCACAGAAGTAGAACAAATAATTCTAAAATTTATATGGACCCATAAAAGACCCAGAATTGCCAAAGCAATCCTGAGGAAAAAGAACAAAGCAGAAGGCATAACTCTCCCAGACTTCAGACAATGCTACAAAGCTATAGTAATCAAAACAGCATGGTATTGGCACAAAAACAGACATACAGATCAATGGAACAGAAAAGAGAGCCCAAAACTAAACCCACACATCTATGGTCTATTAATCTTCAACAAAGGAAACAAGAATATAAAATGGGGAAAAGTCTCTTCAGCAAGTGGTGCTGGAAAGTTAGACAGCTGCATGTAAATCAATGAATTTAGAACACACCCTCACACCATGCACAAAAATAAACTCAAAATGGCTTAAAGACTTAAATATAAGACATGACACCATAAAACTCCTAGAAGAGAACATAGGCAAAACATTCTCTGACATAAATCATACCAATGTTTTCTTAGGTCAGCCTCCCAAGGCAATAGAAATAAAAGCAAAAATAAACAAGTGGGACATAATCAAACTTAAAAAGCTTTTGCACAGCAAAGGAACCATAAACAAAATGAAAAGACAACCTATGGAATGGGAGAAAATATTTACAAACAATGAGACCAACAAAGGCTTAATTTCCAAAATATACAAACAGCTCATACAACTCAACCACAACAGAAACAAACAACCCAATTGAAAAATGGGCAGAAGACCTAAATAGATATTTCTCTAAAGAAGCCATGGCCAACAGGCACACGAAAAGATGCTTAACATCGCTAATTATTAGAGAAAGGCAAATCAAAACTTCAATGAGGTACCACCACACACTAGTCAGAATGACCATCATTAAAAAGTCTACAAATAACAAATGCTGGAGAGGGTGTGGAGAAAAGGGAACCCTCCTACACTGTTGGTGGGAATGCAAGCAGGTGCAGCCACTATGGAAATTAGTGTGAAAGTACCTCAGAAAACTAAAAATAGAATTATCATATGATCCAGCAATCCCATTCCTGGGCATATACCTGGACAAAGGTATAAATCAAAAAGATACATACACCTCTATGTTCATAGCAGCACTATTCACAATAGCCAAAATGTGGAAACAACCTAAATGTCCATCAACAGACAAATGGATAAAGAAGATGTGGTGTATACACACACACACAAACACACACACAATGGAATACTACTCAGCCACAAAAAAACCCCCAAAATAATGCCATTTGCAGCAACATGGATGCAACTAGAGATTTTAACATTAAGTGAAGTAAGTCATAAAGAGAAACACAAATACCATATGATATCACTTATATGTGGAATCTAAAGTATGGCACAAATGAACCTATCTACAACACAGAAACAGACTCACAGATATAGAGAACAGCCTTGTGGTTGCCAAGGGGGAGGGATAGATTGGGAGTTTGGGATTAGCAGATGTAAACTATTATATATAGGATGGACAAGCAACAGTGTCCCACTGTATAGCATAGAGAACTTATATTCAATATCCTGTGATAAACCATAATGGAAAAGAATATTAAAAAAAAGAATGATTATATGTGTATAACTGAGTCACTTTGCAGTACAGCAGAGATTGGCACAGCACTGTAAATCAACTATACTTCAATAAAAAAAAAAAAGAAAAAAAAGAATGACACAGCCATTGAGGATATGACATAAACCGGTTAGAACCAACTATGCCCAAGATGGCAGAAGATTCAACTTCTGGTAGACCTTGAGCCTCATTATATGCTCATTATAAACATTAACATGCTAAATGACACAACTACAGATACCATGACAGTTCCCAGGCTGACCAAAAAAGGCCAAAATGTGGGTGGTGGCCCAACTCCTGGAAGTCCCTAACTCTTCTCCAAAATAGTTGGAATAATCCTCCTACTCTTTAGTGCATGAAATTAGCCAGCACATAAAAACTAACCACCCCTTTAGCCTGGGGCCACTTTCACCTTCTGAGACAACCATATTCTACCTATGGAATGTATATCTCTCTCAATATACCTGCTTTCACTTAAAAAACGAAGTCTACAAATAACAAATCCTGGAGAGGGTGTGGAGAAAAGGGAACCCTCCTACACTGTTGGTGGGAGTGTAAATTGGTGCAGCCACTATGGAAAACTGTATGGACGTTCCTCAGAAAACTGAAAATAGAATTACCATATGATCCAGCAGTCCCACTCCTGGGCATATATCTAGACAAAACTCCAATCTGAAAAGATATATGTACCCCTATGTTCATAGCAGCACTATTCACAATAGCCGAGACATGGTAACAACCTAAATGTCCATCAACAGATGAATGGATATAGAAGATGTGGTATAAATATACAATGGAATACTACTCAGCCATAAAAAAACACCAAAATAATGCCGTTTGCAGCAACATGGATGCAACTAGAGATTATCATACTAAGTGAAGTAAGCCAGAAAGAAAAAGATAAATGCCATAGGATATCACTTATATGTGGAATCTAAAATATGACACAAATGAACCTACCTACAAAACAGAAACAGGCTCACAGACACAGAGAGCAGACTTGTAGTTCCCAAGGGGAAGGGGGAGTAGAGGAGGGATACATTGGGAGTTTAGGGTTAGTAGATACAAATGATTACATATAGAATGCATGGGCAACAAGGTCTTATTTTATAGTACAGGCAACTGTATTCAATGTCCTGGGATAAACCATAATGGAAAAGAATATAAAAAAAGAATGTATATATATATATATATATGTATAACTGAGTCACTTTGCTGTACAACAGAAATTAACACAACATTGTAAATCAGCTATACTTCAATTAAAAAAAAAACAACAAAAAACCAAAGTCCTAAAACAGAAAAACCTGCAACCTAGGATACTCAACCCAGCAATATTATCATTTAGAATAGAAGGAGAGATAAAGAATTTCTCAGACAAGCAAAAACTAAAAGAAATACTGAAAGGTCTTCTCTAAATAAAAAAGAAGCAAGAATCTACAGGAAAGGGAAAATCACAATAGGAAAGGCCATATATAAATATGGCCTTTCCTATTGTGATTTTATATATATATATAGTAGATAAATAAGCCCATATATTGATTAAAAAAATAAAAAATCTTTGTGAAAACGATTATAACTACAATGAACAGCAAAAGGATAAACATGAGAATGTAAAAAAGGACATCAAAATCACAAAATGTTGGGGGAGTAAGAAAGTGTAGATTTTTTAAGACTGTGTTTGACCTTACATGACTACAAGTCAACAGCGAGCAGATATAGTTATGGGTTAACATACTTGAAAATCAAGGTGATCACAAATCAAAAACATACAATAGATTCAGAAAAACTAAAAAGCATAATACAAGAGAAAACCATCAAACAACAAAAGGAAAAACAAAAAGAAGGAACAAAAAAGAAATACAAAATCAACTGGAAAACAAGGTTTAAAATCACAATAAATACATACCTATCAATAATTACTTTAAATGTCAATGAAGTAACTGCTCCAATCAAAAGACATAGAGTGGCACACTGGATAAGAAAACAAGAACCTACAATATGCTGCCAACAAGAGACCTACTTTAGGGCAAAGTATGCACACAGATTGAAAGTGAGGGGATGGAAAAAAATATTTCACACAAATGGAAATGACCAGAAAGTGTGGGTAGCAATAGTCATATCAGACACAATATACTTTAAAACAAAGGCCATAAAGAAAGACAAAGAAGGACACAATATAATGATAAAAGGATCAATACAAGAAGAGGATATTACACTCATTAACATATATGCAAACAATACTGGAGCATCTAAATACATAAAACAAATACTAACAGACATAATTGGAGAAATTGATGAGAATACAATAATAGTAGGAGACTTTAACTCCCACTGACATCAATCAACAGATCTAGACAGAAAAATCAGTAAGGCAACAGAGATTCCAAATGACAAAATAGAACTGTTATTTTTAATTGATATCTACAGGACATTACATGCCCCCCCCTCCAAAAAAAAGCCCAAACAGAATATACATTCCTTTCAAGTGCATTCATTTCAAGGAACATTCTCTAGGATAGACTGCATACTAGGACAGAAAACAAGTCTCAACAAATTTAAGAAGATAGAAATTATTTCAAGTATCTTTTCTGACCAAAACAGCATGAAACTAGAAATCAATCACAGAAAGAGAAATGAGAAAAAAAATGATTACATGGTGACTAAACAACATGCTCCCCCAAAAGCTAATGGGTCAATGATGAAATCAAAGAGGAAATTTAAAAAATACCTTGAGACAAAGGACAATGAAAACACAACCATACAAAATCTATGGTATGCAGCAAAAGCAGTCCTAAGAGCAAAGTTCATAGCAATACAGGTCTTCCTCAAAAAAGAAAAAGCCCAAATAAATAACCTAGCCTACCACCTTAAAGAATTAGAAAAAGAAGAAGAAACAAAACCTAAAGTCAGCAGAAGGAAGGAAATAAAGATCAGGCAGGAAATAAATAAAATTGAGATAAAAAAACAATAGAAAAAATTAATAAAACCAAAGTTGTTTTTGAAAGGATTTACAAAATCTAGAAACCTCTGGCCGGGCTCACCAAAAAGAAAAGAGAGAGGACCCAAATAAATGAAATAAGGAATGAAAGGGGAGAAATAACTGATAATGCAGAAATACAAAAAATCATAAGAAAATACTATGAACACTTATATGCCAACGAAATGGATAACCTAGATATGGACAAGTTTCTAGAAACATACAGCCTGCCAAAACTGAATCAAGAAGAAACATAAAATTTGAACAGACTGTTCACTAGAGGTGGTCTAGAATCTGTAATAATAATAATAAAAAATCCCTGCAAACAAAGTTCAGGACCAGATGGCCTTCCTGGGGAATTCTACCAAACATAGAGAGAACTTATACTGATCCTTCTCAAACTCTTCCAAAAGATTGAAGAGGAGGGAACACACCCAAAGTCATTCTATGAAGCCACAATCACCCTGATACCAAAACCAAAGACAGTATCAAAAAAGAAAATTACAGGCCAATATCTATGATGAATATAGATGCAAAAATCCTTAAGAAAATATTAGCAAACAAATTCCAATAACACATAAAAAGGATCATACACCACGATCAAATTGGATTTATTTCAGGGTCAGAAGGATGGTTTAACATACACAAATCAATCAGTGTGATACACCACATTAACAAAGGTAAAGACAAAACCCACATGATCATCTCAATAGATGCAGAAAAAGCATTTGATAAAATTCACCACCATTCATGATAAAAAATCTTCACCAAAGTGGGTATACAGAGAACATCTCTCAACATAATAAAAGCCATTTATGACAAACCCACAGCCAACATAATACTCAATGGTGAAAAGCTGAAAGCCTTCCTGCTCAGTTGTGGAACCAGACAAGGATGCCCACTCTCACCACTTCTATTCAACATAGTATTGGAAGTCCTAGACACAGCAATCAGACAAGAAAAAGAAGTAAAATGTATCCAAACTGGAAGGGAAGAGGTAAAATTGTCATTATATGCAGATAATAGGATACTATATATAAAAAACCCCAAAGAATCCACAAAAAAACTACTAGAACTGATAAATGAACTCAGCAAGGTAGCAGGATACAAGATTAACATACAGAAGTCGGTTGCATTTCTTTACACTAAGGTATCAGAAAGAGAAAGTAAATATCAATCCTGTTTAAAATTGCATCAAAAAAAAATACCTAGGAATAAACCTAACCAAGGAGGTCAAAGACTTATATGCTGAGAACTATAAAACATTGATAAACGAAATTAAAGATGATTCAAAGAAATGGAAAGATATCCCATTCTCTTGGATTGGAAGCATTAATATTGTTAAAATGACCATACTACCCAAAGTGATATGCAGATTTAATGCGATCCCTATCAAATTACCTATGACATTTTTCACAGAACTAGAACAAATAATTCTAAAATTTATATGGAACCACAAATGACCCAGAATTGCCCAAGCAATCCTGAGGAAAAAGAACAAAGCTGGAGGCATAACCCTCCCAGACTTCAGACAATACTACAAAGCTATAGTAATCAAAACAGTGTACTATTAGCACAAAAACAGACATATAGATCAATGGAACAGAATAGAGAGCCCAGAAGTAAACCCACACACTTACCATCAATTAATCTTCAACAAAGGAGGCAAGAATATGCAATGAAGGAAAGATAGTATTTTTTAAATTAAAAATATGTTTATACAGCAGGTTCTTATTAGTTATCTATTTTATATATATTAGTGTATATATGTCAATTCCAATCTCCCAATTCATCCCACCACCACCCACCCTCCTGCTCTCCCCCCTTGGTGTCCATACTTTTGTTCTCTAGAAAAGACAGTATCTTTAACAAATGGTGTTGGGAAAGCTGGATAGCTGCTTGTAAATCAATTAAGTTAGAACACTCCCTCACACCATACACAAAAATAAACTCAAAATGGCTTAAAGACTTAAATATAAGACATGACACCATAAAACTCCTAGAAGGGAACACAGGTGAAACATTCTCTGACATAAATTGTAGCAATATTTTCTTAGGTCTCCCAAAGAAATAGAAATAAAAGCAAAAATAAACAAATGGGACTTAATCAAACTTAAAATCTTTTTCACAGCAAGGGAAACCATAAATGAAACAAAAAGGCAACATATGGAATGGGAGAAAATATTTGCAAACAATGCAACTGACAAAGGCTTAATTTCCAAAATATATAAACAGCTCCTACAACTCAATATCAAAAAAACAAACCACCCAATCAAAAAATGGTTGGATGACCTTAATAGACATTTCTCTAAGGAAGCCATGGCCAACAGAAACATGAAGAGATGCTCAACATCACTAATTATTAGAGAAATGCAAATCAAAAATATAATGAGGTATCACCTCACGCCTGTCAGAGTGGCCATCATCAGAAAGTCCACAAATAACAAATGCTAGAGAGGGTGTGGAGAAAAGGGACCCCTCCTATACTGTTGGTGGGAATGGAAATTAATGCAGCCACTATGAATAATAATAGAGGTACTTCAGAAAACTAAAAATAATTTTACCATATGATCCAGCAATCCCATTCCTGGGCTTATATTTGGAAAAGATGAAAACTCTAACTCAAGAGGATACATGCACCCCACTGTTCATAGCAGCACTATTTACAATAGCCAGGACATGGAAGCAACTTAAATGTCCATTGACAGATGAGTGGATAGAGAAGATGTGGTACATATATACAATGGAATATTACTCAGCCACAAAAATGAATGAAATAATGCCATTTGTAGCAACATGGATGGACTTAGAGATTAAGTGAGTCAGACAGAGAAAGACAAGTATCATATGGTATCACTTATATGTAGACTCTAAAATAAATAGTACAAATGAACTTTTTTAAAACAGAAACAGACTCACAGACATGGAAAACAAACTTATGGTTACCAAAGGGGAAAGGGGAAAAGGGGGGAGGGATAAATTAGGAGTATGGTATTAACAGATATACACTACTATATATAAAATAGATAACAAGGAAGTACTGTATAGCACTGGGAACTATATTCAATATTTTTTAATAACCAATAATGAAAAAGAATCTGAAAAAGGATGTGTGTGTGTATGTGTGTGTGTATATATATGTATATATGGAACTGAATTACTTTGCTGTACACCTGAAACTAACACAATATTGTAAATAAACTATACTTCACTTAAAAAAAGATATGGCTTGGGTAATTGAGAAAAAAAGAAAAAACAAGATCCATCCTTATGCTGCCTACAATAGACTCACTTCAGGGCTAAAGACACACAAACTTAAAGTGAGGTGATGGAAAAAGGTATTCCGGGCATACTGAAATGACAAGAAAGTTGGGGTATCAATATTCATGTCAGTCAAAGTAGACTTTAAAACAAAGTCTATAACATAAGACAAAGAGGTAAATTACATAATGATAAATGATCAATACATGAAGTGGCTGTAACGTTCCTACACATATGCACATAATATAAACGCTCCTAAATACATAAAGCAAATATTAACAGACATAAAGGGAGAAACTGACAATACAACAATAGCAGGGAGTTTTAACACCCCAGTTACATTAATGGACAGATCATCCAGAGAGAAAATAAATAAGGAAACACTGGCCTTAAATGATACATTTGACCAGATGGACTTAGTAGATACCTAGGACAGTCCATCCAAAAACAGCAGAATACACATTCTTTTCAAGTGCACATGGAAAGTTCTCCAGGATAGATCACATGCTAGGCCACAAAGCAAGTCTCAAAATTTAAAAGGATAGAAATTATAGCAAGCAAGTTTTCTGACCACAGTGGTATGAAACTAGTAATCAATTGCAGGAAGAAAAATAGGAAAAACACAAACACTTGGAGAGTGAACATCATGCTACTAAAAACCCAATAAATCATTGAAGAAATTAAGGAGGAAATCAGAAAATACCTTGAAACACATGAAAATAAAGACACAACTTTCCAAACTCTATGGGATGCAACAGAAGCAGTTCTAAGAGGGAAGTTTATAGTGATACAGGCCTGCCACAAGAAACAAGAAAAACCTCAAACAATCAACCTAACCTACCACCTAAGGAATTAGAGAAACAAGAACAAAGTCCAAAGTCACCAGGAGGGACATAATAAAGGTCAGAGAGGAATTAAATCAAATAGGGACCAGAAAAACAACAATGAGAACAAGAACAAAAACAACAATAGAAAAGATCAAAAACACAAAGAGCTATTTTTATAAAAAAGGTAAACAAAATTGATAAACCTTTAGCCAGGTTCATAACAAAAGAGGATCCAAATAAACAAAATATAAAAGAGGAGAAATTACAATTCATACCACAGAGATACAAAAAATTTAGAAGAAAACACTATGAACTGTTATATGCCAAAAAATTGGACAAACTAGAAGAAATGGATAAATTCCCAGAAACATACAATCTTTCAAAACTGAATCAGGAAGAAGTGGATAACATTAACAGACCAACTACCAGTAATGAAATTGAATTTGTAAGAAAAAAATTCCCAACAAACAAACATTCAGGACTGGATGGCTTCACAGGTGAATTGTATCAAACATATAAATAAGAGGTACTACTTATCCTTTTCAAAATATTCCAAAAAATTGAAGAGAGGGGAACACTCTCAAATTCATTCTATGAGGCCACCATTAACCTGACACCAAAACCAGACCAAGACAGTACAAGTAAAAGAAAATTACAATCCAGTATCTGATGAATACATAGATGCAAAAATCCTTAACAAAATATTAGCAAACCAAATTCAACAATACATAAAAAGGATCATACACCATGATTAATTGGAATTTATTTGAGGGTTGCAAGGATGATTCAATATACACAAATAAATCAATATGATACACCACATTAACAAAACAAAGGATCAAAATCACATGATCATCTCAATAGATGCAGAAAGCATTTGACAGAATTCACCACCCACTCATGATAAAAACTCTCAATTAAAGGGAGTATAGAGGGAACATATCTCAACATAATGAAGTCCATCTATGACAAACCCACAGCTAACATTGTACTCAATGGTGAAAAACTGAAAAATTTTCCTTTAACATCAGAAACAAGGATGTCCACTCTTGCCTTTTCTATTTCACATTGTATTGGAAGTCCTGGCCACAGCAATCAGAGGAGAAAAAGAAACTGAAGGCATTCAGATTGGAAGGGAAAAAGCAAAACTGTCACAATTTGCAGATGACATGACACTATATGCATAAAACCCTAAAGTCTCCACTAAAAAAATATTAGAACTAATAAATGAATTCAGTGGAGTTGTAGGACATAAGATTAATACACAGTAATCTGTTTTTTTCCTCTACACTAATAATTAACTATGAGAAAGAGAAAGCAAGAAAACAATCCTGTTTAAAATTGCATCAAAAAGAATAAAATAACTTGGAATAAACTTAACCACAGAGGTTAAGACCTTTACTTTGAAAACTATAAAACATTGATGGAGGAAAGTGAAGACGATACAAAGTAATGAAAAAATATCACGTGTTCAGGGATTGGAAGAATTAATATTGTTCAAGTGTCCATATGACCCAAAGCAATCTACAGATTTAATGCAATCCCTATCAAAATACTCATGACATTTTTCACAGAACTAGAACAAATAAGCCTAAAATTCCTATTTATCTACAAAGTACCCTAAATAGCCAAAACAATCTTAAGAAAAAAGAATAAAGCTGGAGTTATCACGTGCCCTGATTTCAGACTACACTACAAAGCTACAGTAATCAAAACATTATGGTACTGGCTCAGAAACAGACACATAGATCAATGGAACAGAACAGAGAGATCAGAACTAAACCCACACATATATGGTAAATTAAACTACAACAAAAAGGAAAAAATATACAATGGGGAAAATACAGTCTCTCTTCAATAAATGGTGCTGGGAAAATTGGACAGCCACACATAAATGAATAAAATTAGAAAATTTTCTCACACCATGTACAAAAATAAACCCCAAATTGTAAAGACCTAAATATAAGACCAGAAATCATAAAAGTCCTGGAAGGAAACATAGGTAGTACACTCTGACATAATTCTTAGTAGAATTTTTTTGATCTGTCTCTTCAGGCAAGGGAAACAAAAGCAAAAATAAACAAATTGGATCTAGTTAAACTTAAAAGCTTTTGCTCAGCAAAGAAAACCATGAACAAAATGAAAAAACAACCTACTGAATGAGAGAAGATATTTGCAAATGATATAACCGATAAGGGGTTTACATCCAAAATATATTTAGAAGCTCATACAATTCACTATCAAAAAACAACCTGATTAAAAAAATGGGTGAAGACCTGAATAGATATCTTTCCAAAGAAGATGTACAGATGGCCAAGAGGCACATGAAAAGATGCTCAACATCACTAATCAGGGAAATGCAAATCAAAACCACAATGAGATATCACCTCATACCTGTCAGAAAGGCTAAAATCAACAAGACCACAAATAACAAATTTTGGCAAGGATGTGGAGAAAAGGGAACATTCATTCACTGTTGGTGGGAATATAAATTGGTATAGTCACTATGGAAAACAGTATGGAGGTTCCTCAAAATATTAAGAATAGAACTACCATATGATCTAACAATTCCACTCTGGGTATATATCTGAAGAATAAAAACACACTAATTTAAAAAGATATATGCACCACCCCCATGTTCATAGCAGCACTGTTTATAATAGTCAAGATACAGAAACAACCTAAGTGTCCATCAACAGATGACTGGGTAAAGAAGATGTGATATTATATATATATAACATATATACTATATATATATAACATATATACAATATATATGTAACATATACACTATATATATAACATTATACAATATATTATACGTATAACATATATACAATATATTATACATATATAACATACATACAATATATTATACATATAACATATATACAATATATTACATATATATAACATATAATACTCCATTGGAATATTAGTCATAAAAAAGAATGAAGATTTTCCACTTGCAACAATATGGATGGATCTGGATGTTATTATCACTAGTGAAGTAAGTCAGACAGAGAAAAATAAATACTGTATGTTTTCACTTATATGTGGAATTTAAAAAATAAAAAAATGAAGGTAACAAAACATAAACAGACAGATACATAGAACAAATGAGTGTTTATCAGAGGGCAGAGGGGTGGGGAGAGCAGCAAGATAGGGGAAGGGGATTGAGAGGTACAAAATACTACATATAAAATAAGATATAAGGAAGTAATATACAGCACAGGGAATATAACCAATATTTTTTGACAACTTTAAATGGAATATAATCTATAAAAATATCTAATCACTATGTTGTACACCTGAATTAATATAACATTAGTTATAACTAAAGTATAAATAAATTATACTTCAATAAAAAAAGCAAAAAAAAGAGATAATACATAAATTCTGGTTTGGTTGTGGAGAAAATCCAACATTTGTATACTGTTGGTTGTTATTAAAAAATTAAAAATAGAACTACTACATGACCCAGCAATCCCACTTCTTGGTATATATCAAAAGGAAACAAAACCATTATGGCAAGGAGGTATCTCTATACTCCCATCTTTGTTGCACATTATTTACAATAGCCAAGACATAGAAGCAATCTAAGTCTGTTGACCATACATGTGTAAAGAAAATGTCAATACACACACATATACACACACAAAGAGGAATATTATTCAGTCACAAAAAGAAGGAAATCTTTCCTTTAGTGATAATGTGCATGGACCTTGGGGGCATTATGCTGAATGAAATAAGCCAAATAGACAAATACTGCATGGTATCACTTATATGTAGAATTGAAAAAAGAGGCGAAACTCATAGAAACGGAGTATGAAAGTGATTGCTGGGGGCAGGGGAATGGAGGAAATAGGGAGAGGTTGGTAGAAGGGGACAAACTTTCCGCTATAAGAGGATCTAATGTAAAACATGGTGACTATAGTGGCTTAACACTGTATTGTATAATTGAAATTTGCTAAGAGTAAAACTTAAGTGTCTCAGTCACACACACAAATGGTAAATATGTGAGGCAATGGATGTGTTAATTAACTTGATGTGAGGAATCCCTTTATAATGTATGTTTATGTAGATTAAATCATCAGGTTGTATACTTCAAAAATCTTACAATTTTATTCACCAATTTTAAATAAAGAAAGCTGAAAAATGCTATCAGATGATCCTAATGTGTTCCCAAGGTTGAGGACTAACATTAATAACATCTAGAATTTCTTAGTTTAGGCAATTAATGCAAAGTTGTTAATAAACAACTTTGTTGTTTGCAAAGTTGAATAGTGCCTTTTCAAGAGGAATTTTACCAAACACTCTAATTTGTTTCATCATGTTATCAAATGGCTTTCCAAAATAATGGAAACATTTTTAGCATGATGTGTGTATAACTTCAGCAGCAGTTATGTAATTTTCCAAGTACCTAATGACTCCACTATGGTAGTTAACTGGATAGTTGTGGCTCGCAGGCTCTAGAGCACAGGCTCAGTAGTTGTGGCTCACGGGCTTAGTTGCTCCACAGCATGTGGGATCTTCCCAGACCAGGGCTCGAACCCGTGTCCCCTGCATTGGCAGGTGGATTCTTAACCACTGCACCACCAGGGAAGCCCTTTAATTCTTACAATTATGAATGGCCTGGCTAGGACTCCTTGAATCCTACCTGAGGCTCTCATCATATTCTTTATCTTCCACTTGTGTTTCTTCTACGAAGTAGCTTATCACAAAAAATAAAACTTACCTACCTTTAAAGAGAGGTTAAGAGAATGTATGAGTGGAACAAGTTGGGCGTTTTGTTTAAGAGAGATGTATTGTACCATCTGTAGGTGGACAGAGCCAAAGGATGGAATATTGCTTGAAACATTTTTCTCATACCCTTGTTATAATCAAATTTGTATTTTCTCAATCACTTTGGGGGTCACGGTCCACTAATTAGATACAAACAGGTACAAAGTGTTAACACAAATGAACCATTCAAACTCATTTTGGAATGTTTCCATCACAAAACATAAATGTTTAGTCAAAGTGGCATCTTCCAAATTTCTTAGTCTTGATTTACAATAATATTCAAAGACACCACTTTCTGTTTTTATTCTTTTCTTCTCAGTAAGGAAGCTGTAAAGTCATGAGCCAGTGAATAGGTATTATCTTCTAAAGAAACAACAGAGCTAAGGAGACTCACTAAATAAATCATCATTTCCCTACCTCCACCAAAATCTCTTCATACCAACTGCAAACTTGAAACTGAAGTGTTCAGGTCTTGGACTTTTAATCTGCCTCTTAATACCCTTCCTTCTTCTCTGAAGTCAAAGTACATTTATAACCTATTACTTCAGAATCAACCTTAAATGTACTCTTTTTGGATAAGTTTCAAAATTAGCAGTTTGCAAGGAGTTTGAAATTTTAACTGCCATCTTTCACGTATCCATTCATCTATTTAATGGATATTGAGCTGCAACTATGTGCCAGGCACAGCTCTAGACAATGTGTGGATATTGCAGCATATAGAAAATAGAGAAATAAATCCCTGAATTCATGGTGCAGTGTGGGAGAGAATGTCCCAGGTAAAGGCTGACACCAATCTCAAACAGAAAATAATGCAAGGGGGCTTCCCTGGTGGCACAGTGGTTAAGAATCCGCCTGCCAATGCAGGGGACACGGGTTCAAGCCCTGGTCCGGGAAGATCCCACATGCCGCGGAGCAACTAAGCCCGTGTGCCACAACTACTGAGACTGCGCTCTAGAGCCCGCGAGCCACAACTACTGAGCCCGCGTGCCACAACTACTGAAGCTCGTGTGCCTAGAGCTCGTGCTCCACAACGAGAGAAGCCACCGCAATGAGAAGCCCGCGCACCACAACGAAGAGTAGCCCCCTCTCGCTGCAACTAAAGAAAGCCCGCGCGCAGCAACGGAGACCCATTACAGTCAAAAATAAATAAATAAAATAAATAAATTTAAAAAAAAAAGAAAGAAAATAATGCAAGGGTTTGTCAAAAGTTTTAAAATAAGAGGACATTAAAAAGCCAAGGGCTTCCCTGGTGGCGCAGTGGTTGAGAATCTGCCTGCCAATGCAGGGGACACGGGTTCGAGCCGTCTGGGAAAATCCCACATGCCGCGGAGCAACTGGGCCCGTGAGCCACAACTACCGAGCCTGCACGTCTGGAGCCTGTGCTCCGCAACAAGAGAGGCCGCGACAGTGAGAGGCCCGCGCACCACGATGAAGAGTGGCCCCCACTCGCCACAACCAAAGAAAGCCCTCGCACAGAAACGAAGACCCAACACAGCCAAAAAAAAAAAAAAAAAAAAAAAAAACCCAAAAAAACCCCCCATCTTGACCCAGAAATCTTAAGAAATATAATCTAAGAAATAATTTTGTGCCAGCATATGCATGTACAAAGATCTTCATCATATTTTAGCACAACACTGAAAACAAGGACTGGTTAAATAAATTAAGGACAGTTTACTAAATTATAGCGCATCATGTAGTAGAATATTCTGAAGCCATTAAAAAAGATGCCACAGAAATCTTATTACACAGAAAGTTTCTGTTTCTTATTACACAGAAAGTTTCTGTTTCTTATTACACAGAAAGTTTCTGTTTCTTATTACACAGAAAGTTTGTTTCTTATTACACAGAAAGTTTCTGTTTCTTATTACACAGAAAGATGCTTATAATATATTGTTAAGTGAAAGTTGAGGGTTTCAGAAACATACAATTACAAAGAACACACTAGTGGTTACCAGTGGGGAGAGGGAAAGGGGGAGGTGCAAGGTAGGGGTAAGGGTGTAAGAACTACAAACTACTATGTATAAATTAAATAAGCAACAAGGATCTATTGTATAGCACAGGGAGATACAGCCATTATTTTGTAATAACTTTAAATGGAGTATAATCTATAAAAGTATTGAATCACTGTGTTGTACACCTGAAACCAATAAAAGATTGTAAATCAACTACACTTCAATAAAAAATTTGGGGGCTTTTGAAATTGTATGATGTGACTTCACTTAAACAGTGGTTTTCAACTGGATGCTATTTTGCCTTTCAGGGGACATTTGTCAATGTTTAGAGACATTTTTGGCTGCTACACTGAGGTGGTGCATCTCGTGACTAGAGGTCAGGGATAGGACAGTCCCCCACAACAAAGAATTATTTGGTCCAACATGTCAGTAGTGCTGAAGTTGAGAAACCCTGCTCTTAAATAATTACATACAACATTGAAAGGAAACATACATTTTGGATAAATAGGGTCATGGATATTTTTTCATGTTATTTTTCTTTGTGTGTTTATCTGGATTTTGTTTTAAATGAGGAAGTATTGACTTTGTAATTAGAAACAAAAAGAAACTATTAAAAATGTAGTGCTAAATCTTGGACTCATTATCTCAGCCCAGGAATGTTTTTTTCTTAAAAAGTTCAGGCATTTCTGTCTTTTCCTACTGCTCTCCTGGCCTGTACACACCTGATTGCCGGTATCTGTGATGCCTCCATTTCTCTGATGGACATGGTTTACTCCTATAACATGGGTTGAGGGACTTGCCTGCTTAGTAATGAGCTATATCCACCAAGAAAGTTGTCTGTTCATGCTTAGAATATCATGTTCTTAGACATCCATGAGTTCTATTCTGAGGAAGTCAGAGGACTGTTTCATCCCTCATCACCAAAGTGCACAGTGAATGCTTCAACTGCTGAGAACTCTACTTTGGCAGGTCCAATCCAGGCTTATCTCCCGAAAAGCTGGGGTCTAGTTAAGTCTTTTTTGGTTGAAATATTGTAGCTACCACTTTTTAGGCCACCATGGGCTTAAAAAGATTAGCCATAAAATACCTTTAATGAGCCCCCAAATTTTATCTGCAGGGAATCCAGGGCCAGTGGCATTATGCTGGTTTGTGGAAGTCTACTGTGGTCTCTGCAGAAATTCTCAGGTGACCACCTGGGATTTTTATTACTTTAAATGTGCATGTTTTATTCATCAGAGAATTAATTGTCTCCACTCTTTGATTAAAAGTCACATTACCTAGAGCTTCTCTGTATCCCAGTATCTGTCTCCACTTGTCAAATCCCAACTTTGCTTCAAGACCCATCTCAAATATCTGCTCTTACGTAAAGCTTTTCATGACCACTGCTATTGGAAATATTTCCTCCATCCACTTTACGCTAAGAGCTATGTGTTGTTATGACTTTTTTGGGGTATTTATCTCATGTAGTATTATAGATAGTAATAATCTTACTAAAAACAATCTTCTTGAAAGGCAGAGTCTCTTTATTTCCTTTTTTATATACACCAAAGCACATAATAGATACCTGTTAAATATTTGTTGAATGGAAGATGATCATAGTGTCCACAGAATGTTTCAGTGCCAGACCCTTTGCAAAAATGTGTTACAGTTGCTGTTCTTAGATGAATCTCATCTCTACTGTCATAACAAGTTTAGCTTAAGAGGTCTTTCTGAGTAATCTGTTTGATTTTGAGGAGGAGTATTGAGAGAAATTACAGACTACCATGAAGTGCTGGTGCCCAGCTAGAGAGTTTACTGGTCCTAAAACATTCATCCATTCATTCAACAAATATATAATGAACACCTACTATGTACCAAGCACTGTTCTGAGCACTGGAGATACAGAAGTGAATAAAACAAAGTAGAAAAAAAAAGTCACATTACCTTGGTAGGACAAACATCGTTGAGTGGGCAAGGCAGATCACATGTTTTCTCTTTCATTGGACTCCTCATTTTTCTAACTAGAGCCTGCATATCCTGTGCTAGAAGAGCTTCTTCAAATTAATTTACTGTCATTCTTGTAACATACCCGTTTATTGGGGCCCATGAATGTGTGCACTCCATTGGATCTCATCAAATGTTTTCCCTGAAATAAAGAGTACAATTATCTCATTAGTGAATGGTTTGTTTCTGTAGGTAAGCACCAGTTTATGATGATTCCATCCACACTTGCATCACATTAATTTATTTCCCATTTAATCAGTGTTTAAATTGAACTAGGATCAGGTAGAACAAAACACACAGTTTTGCATAATTATAGTAGAGCAAATGGAAACAGTCATAGGATTTTAGCATTAGAAACCTTACTGTAGAAGCACAGATGGGTAAGGAGATGTTGATAAAAAATATGTCCAGGAATAAATCCTCTATAAGCACTATATTAAATTCCCAATGCCTGCATGATAATTAACTTTGCATTAATTACTTTAAGTTTTCTTCTGCTGTCTACAGCTCTGAGTAGAAATCCTGCAGATTGAACAAGCTGTCAAGGCACGTCTTGTCATGCTCCATTAAGTGAAATCATTCGATTGTTCAGAAAGGCATTTCTTTCCAGACTTGTCTAGGTGGTAAGTTCAGTATTTATAGCTGTTCCTCTCATCTTCTCTAACCTTTTCTAAGCCAGTGTTGTGGAAGTACGGGTTTGCCTTGTGGGAAGATGGGCTACCTTGGAAAACAGATTTGAGATGGAAGCTTGTCTAGAAAGTCTCTAGATTAAGAATTGCACTTGCTGGCTTTGCTTCCTCGAAACTACTAAGAGGCTGAACAAAGTGTTCTTCAGGCAAGGGACTTCCTGAGCTGTTGTCATTTGTTAACTGCCTAAGTCTTTCTCAAAATATTTTTTCCTCCTCCTCAATAAATCATTCCAAATACTGTTGAAGTCTTACTTTGCACACTGTCACCCCATTTCCTTCCTTCCATCGCCAGAGAACCACTCTTCCAAAGTGGATGTATATCTTTCCAGCCACGTCTTCATAACTGCATGTCATTAGTGTATATCCACAAACAATGTATTACAGAATTTTACATGTATATAAACTTTATGGGAATATACCACAATTTGTTATGCATTGCCCTGGTGAGGGAAATTTAAACAAATGCTTAATTTTTCACTATTGTAAACAATCAATTAGTGAAGATCCTTTTATCTACCGTTTTGCTGAGATTTTAATTTGAGAACGTCCGACTATAAAGCCTGTGCTCTCCCCACCATATCAAATTGACTCTCGAGTGATATCCTTCTATTATAGTTCACTTAGATTTGGTAGAACCCATTAGTTAAGTATTAAAACTTGGTAATACCATTTTATCTCCAGATGGGAAAGAGTTTACTAATTTAATCAGACATGAAGAGTAGATTTAATGTCTAAGGCTAAGACGTAGACTATTGAAGTCACTAGCCACATGTGGTTACCTGAGCAGTTGAAATGTGGCTAGTGCAAATTCAGATGTACTCCAAGTGTAAAATATGTACCAGATTTTGATGAAAAACAATGCAAAATCTCATTAACACATTTTTGGTATTGTAATGATAATATGTTAGATATATTAGGTTAAACAAAATATTTTATTAAAATTAATTTCATCTTTTCTCTTTGTTAATATGGCCTCTAGAAAATTTAGTTACAGACATGGCGATCGGGTAGCGCTCACAAGGGATTAGACTGAAATGATGGAGTCTGTACTTCTAGGCGCCAGATGGGGGCAGCAGAGAGTTGCGAGAATCAGGATTCCATGTAGGGTAACACCAGGCAAAGGTGCTGTGCTAATAAGATAAGAAGAGGCTCAGAAAGGCAGAGTGTCAGTGAAGGGGTTAAATGGGGCTACAGTCAGTATAGATCCAGGGATTAGATCCTGGATCCTGATTGGGAGGGATTGAAGCCAGGGCCATCTACAGGAGAGAGTGCTGCTTAAAAAAAATGAAAGTTCTGATACAGCACGGCTTTGAAGTCACACGATGCTGTTTGAATCCTCACTCTGAACTCAGGCAAGTTATTTGACCTCTGTAAGACTCAGTTTTCACATACGTAAATTGAGGATGATAGTATTTATTTTTTCAATTGATGCATATTAACAGCTTGTCACATATACTGAATGTTTGCTAGTATATTTTGAGTCATTGGGAAAACATCAGAAGTGGTCTCTTCCCTTTTGAAGTAGTAGATATAGGCTACAGTTCTTACCATGCACAGGTTTAAAGTGACCCATACAAAGCTTAACATGAAGTTCTCTCAGCTGAGAAGTGATACATTGGATTTCTTACTATCTTATCTCTTGCCAAGCTAGAGCCTTAAATTTATTTCCTTTCCTGGCTCTAAGTTGGGGTAATGAATGCATTTGTTCATCACAGAAGTTTCCAAGTCTTGTGTTAAGTAAGCATTAGGGATGCAGAACTTAGCAAAATGTGGTTAAAATGTTTACAGTTAAGTCAAAGAGATAGAAGGTTTGTCACCTACCGATGATACAGTGTGATGGGAGTCAAAGTTGAGTTACGAGAAAATTATGAATTCCATGGGGAGGATGCAGAGGGCTTCAGCGATGATGCTGAAAAGTAGAGGACATTATTGAGGTACTTGTCATTCTGTCCTGTTTCCCCAATTCCCTGAGGTCCAATGTCCTTCATCTCTGCCAATGATCTCCATCACCTACCAGCAAAGTGTCACCCTAGAGTGCATCACCAACAGAAACTGCCCCATTTTCTAAGATCTGAGCTCTGATTTTCTCAGTAGTGCCCAACCTCCTCTCTCACCCTCCTAACTCCATTCATAGGTGGTCTCTAAAGTGGGAAGTGACCATTCAGGGACTTTGCAAGATAATTCAAAGGGGTTCAGAAAGAAAACATTAAAACTTTTATTTATATTTAGCTTTTAATCATCCTTTTATGATGTATATATTTTGTGTATTCTTTAATTACATAGTATGTTAGTACAGCAACGCAAGTATGTAATAAACACATGCATATATGTGTATTTTGAGAGTGAACGCAATTTTTTAGTGCTGAGGTACATGTAATCACAGAACTCTGCAGACAACTGCCTTAATGTATTATTCAGAAGTTGTGGTTTCTAGTGGACGAAACCCAACTCATACTAGCTTATGGAGAGAGGGTACTTACTGAAAAGATCGCCTATGTTGCTAGCCTAGGTATGTGAGGTCTAGGTCACAACGATATTGTCAGCGAGCCCTCACTCTGCCTCTCAGCTCTTTGTATTGGGCAAGATGGCAAACGGAGTCCTGAACTCATACTCTTCCAATGTAACACCCAGGGGCAAAAGACTCTTTGGCGGTAGCAGAAAAGTCCCAGGGGAGACTGACTGATCTGGTTGGATTCCATGTCCATATCTGAACCAATCACTCAGTCCAGGGAATGGAATATTCTGGCCACCTGGATTAGATCAGGTTCTTGGGGAAAGGGGGTGATATGGATAAATCCTATGGGAACCATATGGCAAAGGTGTCCCCTAGGAAAGAGGAAGGGAACACAGGGAAGTGGGCAGACAGGACACATAGCAGCCTAGGTGAGAGTGGGACTTACTACCCCAGGACAAACAGGTCAGGATAGGAAAGGTCCCATCCAAAGATGTTACGATCCATAATCCAATGAGTAACTTTTCCTAAATTTTAAGTGGGCATGAGAAACAGAAGTAAGCTGCTGGGCTTATTCACAGGCCAAGGAAAGATTTATGTTAAATGTGCAAAAAGGAACACTACCGAGTTTAGGTGAACATGGTTTCTGATACCCCCAAATGAAAAAGGCTGAGATGTAATTTCTCGTTAGGACTTCTGAGGCAGGAGATAGAGGGGCCCCAGGCTGAGCAGCCGGAGTTCGTCCCCTGTGGACAGAGACTCCATAATAGCGGGATAATAGGAGAGTCTGAGCCCTGCCCAGATAAAAAATAGAGACCCCGTATTTCTCATTCTTGAAGTCAAGGAGACCTTCCTGACTATGCATGCGCAGAAAAGGCTCCTTGAAGCTCAAAAGGTAGGGGGCGCCACCCCATAGTAGGTGATGTCAACCTACCCATAGGCCTCTTCGCTGGAATCTGTCTTGGCTAAGAGATGCACGCACACGTGGGAGGACCCCAAGATATACCAAATATGGACTCAGAACCAGGGAAAGCCAAATGATTGGCCAAAGGAAACCCGGAAGAAATGCCCCATGTAAGTGATTTAACCTACCATGAGGGTGCGACTCTCTGAGTCCACCTGTGTGTCTATCCACACGTACTCTTTTTCCTCCTAATAAACACTTTGTTTCACTACTTTCTGTCTTTGTGGGAATTCATTTCTGCAAAGCCAAAGGGCCAGGGCCTTGTCACTGACCACTGGTCTAGTGGCTAGGATTCAGCGCTCTCACTGCCGCGGCCCGACCTCAATATGTGGCCGGAAACCGAAGTCCTGCTTCAAGCTGCTGCAGGCCGAGACCACCTGAGATCACTTCCAGTGTACTTTCTCCGAGTGTCCTATGGTGTACATCAAGTTAGAGGCTTTGGGGTCAGAGTGGCCTTGCTTTTCATCTTGACTCTGCCACACGCTAGCTGTGCATACGCGGTCCAGTTTACCAGAACCTCTGAATCTCACTTCTATCATCTGTACCTCCCTGGCAGAGCTGTGGCGAAGATGAAATGAGACTACCTAGCACAGTTCCTAGTGCTTAATAAATAGGAACTATTATGGTGATGCTGCTGCTGCTTTTGTTTTCCTTTTCAACCAGTCTGGCCACATTTCTATGGTGAAGGATGCAGGGCTGATTCATCTTTGGAAACCCCACCGAGTCCCCAGAGAGCCTGGCGTAGTAAATGTTCAGTAAATACTTGTTGAATGATCAATGAGGGAGTGACTGTAGCCTATTCTGTTTCAAATCATTCCCAAGGGGCTCTATTATGAAATGCTGCTCAGACTTTCAGCTCTGCCAAAGGACAAATTATTCTTTGACCAAGAAAATTGCTTCTTAGTGCTTCCCCTCCAGCCTTCTGAAATGTGGGCCAATATTATGGCAGGGAAACTTTTCAGAGCACTGAGATTTCTGCATTGGCTTTGTGAGCAAGTATTAGAATTTTTCATGGCTTATTCTATTGCTTTGTAAAATATTTTGATCTATATTCCCAAACTGACCACGCAAGACCTGAATGAGCTGTTCTCATTAACCTCAACAAAGACCCTTCCCCACTATGGATGAGACGAAGAGATTGGCATGGCTTGGGATTGTCTGGGCTGCTTGAAAACGTAACTTGGGAACAAAAGTTATGAGTGTTCTCGGGCCAGCTTTGGACTATTGTGACTTTCAGTGTGGAGGAAGTTGCCATGGAAAATAGTTATTTAAAAAGACAGGCTGTTCTTTTGGGAAGTAGTGATCAAGAGAAAGGGGTATACATTTGCCTACATGCTGCTGCAGAAATCATTTTTGACAGCTTTTATCTGCCCAAGAATCTGGTAGACTGGAGCTTTTTCCCACAGTGGAAAAAAGGGGTAACTTTCCCAAAATGCTATCAGAAATTCCAGCCTCAGAAAGTTATTATGGGGTCACCCGGGCTCTCATCTCAAACCCCAAATTGCATGCTTACTGAAGACAGAGCAATGATACTGGAAGGGCTGGCGAACTGCCCAGAGAACACTCCTGTCACCTTGGTTTTGAGAGTAAAACAGACAAATGAAGTTGGTGATTTCAGGGCTAATTACTGACTTCAACCAAAGTCATTCTGCACTTTTTGTTTAAAGATCACAAAGATTCTACTTGGAACAAGGAAACTCCTTGATCTCCTTGATCTACTTGGAACAAGGAAACTACTTGGAACAAGGAAAGTCCAGGCACTGAGCAAGATGGAAAAGACCAAATTGAAACCATGAAGCTGATGGGCAGTATTCAAAAGTACAATTCAGGAGTGATGTCATAAAAATGGTTGCATAGGAGACCCCAGCCTTTGTCCTCCAACAAAGATTAACAGTTAGACAGCTATTCATGAACAGAAAGAGCTCTGAGAGAGCTCTGGAATCCACTTAAACTTTAGCAACACAGTTGAACAAAACCCCGAGAATAACAGCTCAAAAAGGGAAAGAAGACAGCTTCATCATTTGTGTGCCTCATTCCATCCCCAAGCTGGCACTGCTCCGCACCAAAAGTGAACTTCCCAGGTAGGGAAGGGGTGAGCTACCAGTTTCCCCAGCCTTTCAGGGCACTGCATGAATGTCCTCCACCAGTTTCACCCCACTCCAACTGGCAAAGCTGAGACATACAGAGATGGCTAGGAACAAAGAAGAAAAGCAGGGGCTACCAGGAGCAGGCACACAGCAGGAGTGATCATGTCTCCCAGTGACCTGATCTGCAGACCAACCTGGCGGCTCTCCCCACTAAAGAAACCAAGGGCCAGCAGAGCTGCCTGGGACCCCCTGCAGATTTCACCAGCTTTTGCCCCACAGGTATTCACACATTCACTGATGCCAGCTGCCTGAGTCCTTGTCTATTCCCAACCCCTCCCCCAAGCCCCGTCTGGAGCCCAGGATCTGTACTGGCAGCCAGCCCAGGCCTGTGCGGCTACACAAATGCAAGACCTCAGCCTAGATTCCTGCAGCTGATCCCCTCTGCTGTATGTATACTCAGGGAGAGCCCCTTCAGCAGTGTACTGGCCTTACACTCATCACTGGGTTCCAATGCAGTGCATGTGCCCAAGGGAACACTGTCCAGCCATGGGAGATAGTCCTCCCTCCCACACCCCCCAAAAAACTCACAATACACTTGTGGGCCTAGAGAAGGCCTTTTCTTCTGTCACTCGCTTGCACTGTACTCACCTGCAGCTAGCCCTTCCAGCTGTGCCACCTGCCTAACCTTGGCCTGACCCCCATAGCTGGCCACCACTGCTCTGCACCAGCAGTGAGATGCAGCAGCCAAGGCATGCATAATGATAGACAGGGCACCTGCATCTGCCAGCATGCCCATAGTTGGCTCCAGCCTTTTCTGTCTGCTCTGGCCCCCACCACTACATGTGTATGTCTGTGACCAGCCCCTGCCACTACACAGGCACTTGCAGCTGACCCCTGCAGCTGAGGGTATGCACACCACCAGCTCCAGCTACCTCTGCTGCCTGTCCTGGTCCTTAGCTCCTGGAATTGGAGGCACTGCTTAGGACCCTGATAGCTCTTGTAGCCACTGTGGACACCCACAATGCTCACCAAACTATGTGGCTGTTGATACTCTGGACCCCAGGAGGCTGAGTAGAAGATTTATCACAGTCCCCTGGACCCAGTGCTGCTATACCCCTCCCCCAACACGTGGTACCCTGCACACTGGACCTGGGGTCACAACATGCTCCAGCATGTCCCTACCTGCAGGTAAAAGTTTTCCCATACCAAAGTTAGTCCATAAAGTCTGGAAGAGGTGACTGCTTCTTCAAATGTGCATACACCTATACAAGGCTACAGGGATCACAAAGAACCAGGGAAATAGGACTCCACCAAAGGATTACAGTAAACCTCCAGAGCTGACCCCCACCCCCCAAAGGGAGATCCAGGAATTTCCTAATAAAGAATCCAAAATAATTGTTCTAAAGATGCTCAGAGAGCTACAGGAGAACACAAGTAATTTAAGGATATCAGGAAAACAGTACAAGAAAAAAATTAGAAGTTCAACAAAGAGAAAACATAAAAAAAGAAACAAATAGAAATTTTGGAGCTGAAGAATATAATGACTGAACTCAAAAATCAGTAGAAAGCTTCAACATTAGACTTGACAAAGCAGTAAAGAATAATTGAGCTTGAAGATAGATCAATTGAAAATATCCAATCAAAGGAGCAAAAGGAAAAAAAAAAAAACAGTAAAAAGGACTGGATCAAAATGGCAGTGTAGGAGCATCCTGAACTCACCTGCTGCCATGGACACACCACATCTACAGCTACATAGAGAATAGTTCCCTACCTATGAAAGAAATCCAAAAAGTAACTGAACAACTCCTACACATCAGGCGAGTAAGAAAAAATCCCACATCAAAATGGGTAGGAGAGACTGACACAATCTTGCCATGAATCCCACCCCTATCACAGTGACTCACAATCAGGAGGGAACTCACAACTCTGAGATTGTCTCTGAGGAGTGAAGGGTTTGAAATTGCCACCCCAACTTCTAAGACCTGCAGCTGAGAGATTGGGCCCCCAGAACATCTAGTTTTGAAAGCCAACAGGGCTTGTATGCACAAAAGCCACAAGACTAAGAACTGATCTTAAAGGCTTGGGCAGGGCACTCCCAAAGTCCCAGGTGCCAAGCGCATACCTCCTGTAACTCTGCTGCTGGATCCTGGTGTGTGCTCCTGAATACCTCTGTGAGAGCAAGCTCCAGTAGCGAGGGAGAATGCTTAGGAAACAGGCCATGAATCGTTGGCAGAGGAGAAGCCAAAAATGAGCTATAGCACCACCTTGTGGAATACAAAAGACAAGTTTCAAATGGCCAGCCTGGTGAATATTAAGAACCAAAGAAAGTATAAAAGCTTAGTTAATGTGTCTGCTCCTTCGAAGGTAAAAGCAGAAGTGAATAGCTGCAAACAATACGAAAAATCAAGGAAATATATTATCACAAAAAGAAATACAGTATCACAATAAGAAAATAGTAATTCTTCTGTAACCATACTCAAAGGCATGGAATATTGTGCTCTAAATGATGAAGAATTCAAAATAGCTGTTGTGAAGAAATTCAACAAGTTACAAGAAAACTCAGGCAGTTCAATGAAATAATGAATAAAATTAATGGACAGGAGTTCTTTACTAAAGAGAATGAAAATATAGAAAAGAACCAAATGAATTCTGGAGCTGAAAAATTCAATGAATGAGATTAAGAGTGCAATACAGAGCATCTGTAGCAGGGCAGAGCAGATGAAAGAAAGCAGTAGTAACTTGGAGTGTAGGAAGATAAAAATAGTTCCCTCTCATCTTCTAACTTTACTAAGATTTAAAAAGAGTGAAGAAGGCCTACAAGAGCTATCAATTTCCATCAGAAGAGCAAACATTTGAATAACTGGAGTCTGGAAGAGAAGAAAAGAGAAGGAGAAGGGGGCAGAGAGTTTAAAGAAATAATAGTGAGAACTTCCCAAACCTGAGGAAGGACATGGATATACAAGTCATGAAAAAGACAGAAAACTATCCCATTCACATTAGCATCAAAAACAATAAAATACTTAAGAATAAATTTATCCAAGGAAGTGAAAGATCTTACAGTGAAAACTACAAGACTTTGCCAAAAGAAATAAAAGATACAAACAAATGAAGGGACATCCCATGTTCATGGATTGTAAGAGTTAATACTGTTAAAATGTCCATGCTACCCAAAACCATCTGTAGATTCAACACAATCCCTATCATAATTACAATGACATTTTTCACAGAAATAGTAAACCTTTTAAAATTTGTATGGGGCCACAAAAAGATGCCAAATAGCCAAAGCAATCCTGAGAAAGAACAAACCAGAGGCATCACACTTCCTGATTTCAAACTACACTACAAAGCTACAGGAATTAAAGTATGGGGTTGGCACAGACACATAGACCAATGGAAGAGAACAGAGCGCCTAGAATTAACCACCCACCCCAACAAATATTTGATAAGGGAGCAAGGAACATCCAGTGCAAGGAGGATAGTCTTCAACAAATGGTGTTGGAAAGCTAGATAACCAAATGCAGAAAAATGAAATTAGACCTTATCTTACATCACTCAAAATTTACTTGAGAGAAATGGGTGAAGGGGATCAAAAGGTAAAAATGAACACCACCCTCCGAGCACATCCCTACATGAGTCATCTGTGGGCTGCTTATTTTGTTTCCCAGAGTTTAATTCCAAAGCTGCATTTCTTCCCCCCCACCCTCCTTTCCTCCTTCCTTTACCGTATCAATAGTTTAAAAACTACTAAAAGAACACAGTGGATAAGGAAGGAAGGGAAGGTAGGGGGAGTGATATTCTATCATCTAGGAAGCTGCAAAAAAGATATACTGTGGTCAAAGAAGGAGAAGACAAGAAGAATAAAGATAGACACACATTCTGTTCCAGTTGTATTTCCTTTCCTTATCCCTAAAATGATTCTAACCTTCAGTAAAAAAACAGAAATTGGGCTCTGTCTTTTCCCTTTCTCAACTCCTATCCTGGCAAAGATTGTAAGGTTATTTTGCTGGTACAGCTCCTGAGGTTAGGTAAAGATCCAGGGCAAGCAACAAGACTCCAGCGTTCCGTTTTTGACCTTAGTCTTGATGCAGAACTACCTCTTTCACGTGTGTGCTATTTGGTAATTGTGAGATTTGTTACAGTATGGAAAAAAGAAAAAAGAATTAACTTGAAATGGATCAAAGAATTAAACTTAAGACCTGAAACCATAAAACTCCTAAAGAAAACAGGGAAGGAGCTCCTCAATACCAGTCTTGGTAAAGACTGTTTGGATATGACACTAAAAACACAAACAGCAAAAGAAAAAGTGAGAGTATGTCAAACTTAAACACTTCTGCACAGCAAAATAAACAACTGTCAAAATGAAAAGGCAACCTACAAAACTGGAGAGAATTTTTGCAAATCATGTATTGGATAAGGAGTTAATATCCAAAATTTGTAAAGAACTTAAACAACTGAATAGCAAAAATCCAATCCATGAAAGAATGGGCAGAGAAACTGAATAGACATTTTTCCAAAGATGGTATACAGATGACCAACCGGTACATGAAAAGATGCTCAACATCACTAATCATCAGGGAAATGCAAATCAAAACCACAATGAGCTATCACCTTACATCTGTCAGAATGGCTATTATCCAAAGACAAGAAATAAGTGTCGGCAAGGATGTGGAGAAAAGGGAACCTTTGTGCACAGTTGGTGGGAATGTAAATTGGTGCAACCACTGTAGAAAACGGTATGGAGTTTCCTCAAAAAATTAAAAATAGAACTACTATACGATCCAGCGACTCCACTTCTGGGTATATATCAAAAGGAAATGAAACCATTAGGTCAAAAAGATATCTACACTTCCCTGTCCATTGTAGCATTATTGACAATAGCCAAGATATGGAAAAACCTGTCCATCAATGGATGAATAAATGAAGATGTGATATATACATACACACATACAAACACAATGGAATGTACTTCAGCCATTAGAAAGAAGGAAATCCTGCCGTATGTGACAACATGGATGGAACTTGAGGGCGTTATGCTAAATTAAATGTCAGACATAGAAAGATAAATACTGTATGATATCACTTACGTGTGGAATTTAAAAGTCCAAGCTCAGAGAAACAGAATGATAGTTACCTGGGGCTGGGGAAAATGGGAAGGTGTTGGTCAAAGAGTACCAGCTTCCAGTTATAAGATGAATATGTTCTGGGGAATCTCACATACAGCATGATGATCATAGTTAATAATTTTATATTGTATACTTAATTTTATATTGTATACTTTTATATTGTAATTTTATATTGTATACTTAATTTTATATTGTATACAAGTAAAGTATACTTGTATACTTTATATTGTATAATAATTTTATATTGTATACTTGCTAAGAGAATAATCTTAAATATTCTCACAACAATAAATAAATGATTACATGATGCTATGGTGGTAATCATCTGGCTAAACATGAACATAACAAATTGACATGTTGTACACCTTAGACTTGCACAATATTATGTCAGTTATATCTCAATAAAGCTGGAAACCCTCCTCCACCAAACCCAAAGAAAAAAAGTACAATTCAAATCATGTTTTGTTCAATGGGTGGGGGGCGGAAAGATTCTACTGGAAATATTAGACATTCCTTAGGTCTGAACTGCAGGATAGGAATTATGTTTGAATTTGGCAACTTATATTTGCTCCATTGCTGGGGAAGAGAATAAATAATAGGGCTTGCATGTATTGGGCAGAAAATAAGGGCTGGAAGCTCCTGATCCCGGCTGAGGAATGGTAGGCAGTGGAGGGCATGACTTAGGGCTATGAGTACGGTGGAAAGGCTGCACATCTCTCTGGCTGATCTTACCATGCCAATTTGGACAGATGTGGAAGACAATACAAGTGGAGCTCTGAGGCTGCTGAGGCTACTGTTAACCACGGGCTCAGTCTACCAGTTGGGACGATCTGTGTCCAAGGCAGTGATGAAAGCTGGACAGACAATATTCTTACCAGTAAGAGAAGCTAAGGAGCTTAGGATGGATTCTGGTCAAGGTCTCTAATGGAAATAAAAAGGGAATGGCTTACTTTTTCTTCTGCCCTCTTTTTCCCCATCTCTACTTTTAGTTCTATCAGGGAAAGGCAGCGGGCTTTAATACATGGGTTAAAATTACTCAGATATTGATTTGAATGGAAAAACTATGTGAAAGGAAATAGTGAAATAAACCTATTTATAAGGATGATTTAGGATATTTCCCATCAATGAAGTATCAAGAAACAATTTCAGATTATACACCTAGAAATGGGGCAAGTATGATTTAGGTTATGGAAATCTTTGGAAGTAAGTTATGTCTCTCCACTACCATGAGATTTCACTCAGAGATGATAATCTGGTATTTGTACAGAGCTTTAAACTTTTCATAGCATTTTCATACACTTCTTTCACTTGAGGCGCATGACAATCCTGTATGGTTTGCAGAACACATATTATTCCTCTGTGACAGATAACTAAACTGAGACTTACAAAGGCCCAACAGACTTGCTCGAGATCACATACCCAGTTAAAGGCAGAGCTATGCCTAGAAGTGGACTCTCAATACTGTTTGCTCTGTTTTCTCTAGTTCTGTTTTAGCATGACCTGCAAATGACATGTTATGCTTTGACCTGGACCAGTTTTTAGATGACTCAGACGTTCAGAAAATGTGCTGGATCTTCCTTGGTGGATGATTCCAGCATATTATGGTGTTTAGAGGAACAGATAGGGGCTAACAGTGGGAGTAGAGTGGCTGCTGCTTCTTTCCTAGGGGAAGAACAGGACACTTTAAACCGACTTGAAGGTGAAAACTGCCTCTTGAAAAATCTTTGTTTTGTAAAAAGAGAGACCATTTGGTTGCAGCCTTGTGCAGGGATAATTATGGCTTGAATCAACTGAACTCTTGGTGGATACATTTATTTCTGAAAAATTATACTTGGAGAGTTTTAAATGACCACAGTTTCTCAAAATATCAGCAAGTAGAAAATGAACAAATCAAATCCCAATTAATTTTCTGGATCTAATATTGCAATGATGGTTTTTAGTCAAATAAAAATATATTTACTCAGAACATAAGTACACATAAGGAGAATGGGCAAAGACAGTTATATTAGAATTAATTTTTTATGTTTCCTTTACTGTTATTTATTTTCTGCATCAAAAGATATTCACTAGGTACTCTTTCCTGTGAAAGTAGGCAGGGCAAGTATTCCTATTTTTCAGAGGGCACTTATTTTGTTTTCCATTTTTAAGCCTACCTTAGAGTTGAAAATTCATGTCTTCAGCTAGGGGCCAAATTTGCCATAAGGGCAATCAATGTTTCACATCCAAGAAGGGACATTTATTTATAGTGATCACTGCCATGGGCTTTGGGGAAGTGTTTAAGATAAAACAATATTCACGACTCTGTCCTTTTCCTCAAGACCAAGAGCTGGTTCTCATTAGCTAATCTTCCAACAACACAGGCAAGGGAGTGGACCCTCACTGCCTCAGTCATTTGATCTGAACTAGGCTTCAGATTTTCTCACCTGGTTCATGACTTTATGGAGAAGCTTGAAAGACTTCTCTTACTTGGCTTGATTCTCAGAGTGGTCTGGATTCTGCTTAAGAGTTGACCTGGTGGGGACATTGGTCACAAGGACCTGAAGTATTCCTCTGGATCAACCGAATTATACAGAGTATATACTGAGAGTGGCAGAAAGCATCTTAACAGGGAAACAGGTAGCAGGAAAAAAAAAAGAGGTTAAAGAAATGAAGTAAGGACAGTGATTTGTCAATGTTGAGACTGATTCTTACAGGTCAGAATTTCAACATTGGCCACTATTGACATTTTGGGCTAAATAGTTCTTTGTTGTGGGGATACCCTGTGCATTGTAGGATGTTTAGCAGCAACCCTGGCCTGTACCCACTACGTGCCAGTAGTACTCCTCCCCACTTGTGACAATGAAAAGTGTCCCCAGACATGGCCAAACATCCCCTAGATGGCAAAATAGCTCCCGATTGAGAACCACTGTTATAGGCTAATATAGCTGTAGTTGATGACTAGTAGGTTGTGATATAATCAGCCTTAGGTTTACTCTTTAGATGCTTCTGGGAGCATGACCGAGTTGAAGGAGCATGGGCTTTGGAGTCAACCAAACCTGAGCCTAGATCCCAGTTCTGTCACTTACTTGCCATGTGACACTGGGTAATTTAATCTCAGGCTCTTCATCTGCAGTGGTAACAGAGCCTATTTCCCTGGGCCATGTGACAAATACCCTCAGCATTTTGCCAGGCACAGTCAGGGCTCACTAGATGTTAGTCTCCATTCTTCCTCTCTTTCTTCTTTCCCCTTCTCCCAAGGTGGGCTGTGAAAGCAGGGAAACCAAGGGCCTGAGCAGGTGGAAGTTCTGGTCCATATTCTACCCCTTTACCTAGTATCAGACTTCTTGTGAGCGCCATAAACATTAAGAAGGTGAACATTCGAGGTTTAGCCATAAGGAACACCCAAAAGCTTTGCAACTGGAGATGTCTAGGAATATGTATGTGTTTATACATATATATAACACACTGCTAAAGTCATTTGCTGTGTGCCTTTGGGCCACATCTCAACTGGCATCCTGAAAAGTGATCCACTTTGGGGAACTGAGGCAACAATAGATATATCCTCAGACCATTCTACAGATCTGTGGAGTGACTGGGCTGACGGTCACACTTCCTTATGCAGCTGACCCTACAATCCTGAAAACTTATCAGCTCTAACCACCACTGTCAACCTATAGCAAGCATACAACTCTAAATCTGGACCCTGCCCACCAGTCTGGACATAGTGCTTTTGCTGCACAACATAGGTGGGAGGATCTGAGCTGTGGATGGCTGAAGGAAAGGCAGCTTGTTAGACACTGCACAGGGAGGGGAGAGGCTGTCAGCATGAGAAGTGTGGGAAAAGGAACATCACGACACTGCCTCAAACAAAACAGCACTGAAGGGCTTGCTGGGAAGCTCCACAAATAGAACTGCACTGCATATGGGAACGAGAGATAGGATCAGGAGACATCAGGCGGGGAGATAGTGGACTGTGTACCAGACTGTTTGCCTTCTCAGCTTTTTTTGCTGCTTAATAGCAGTCTGCAAATCACTGCATATTTCCTCAGTTTCTACGTCTATAAAGCTTACTCTGCCTGCTTCTAAGGATGTTGTTAAGATCAAACGAGACAACACACGTAAATGGACAATTGAAGCCCTGAGCATGGCAGGTGTTACCTTTCTATATGAGGCCAAAAACAGTCAAGAAACAGCACCTGTTGCCAGTGTCACAGTAATGGTGACTAATGTAGTAAACATGTATGTGCCAGGAGATTTACATGAACCATTGGTATCTCTGCAACTCTGTGGATTTGATATTTTTATTCCCATTTCACCAGTAAAGTTAAGTGATTTGTTTGAGGAACTCAGTCCTGCCTCTTTCCAGAGATTGTACTCTTCTCACTACCTTACATGCCTCCCCTAAATTCTTCGTACATTCATTGGCTGTCAGTATGGTGAGACTGAAGTATGACTCTTATTTTTAAGCTTTCCTTTCTTCATAACTACTGAGTCCTGTAATTTCCCACCTTAGAAATGTACACAAGCTTTGATCTAGTAAAGCTGTTATAAAAGCTTCAGTCTGGAGACTGGCCTTCCCATTTTCCTGAGTATGTGAGTTCTAACCAAGCAGGATTCTGGCAACCTTGCCATGGCTCTGGGAGCAGCTTAGAAAGCCATCTGTGCACAGAGTCCCCATTACACACTGAAAACCACAGCAGTGGCAACAAGGCTAAGGATTAGGGATAGTGGGAGGATGAGGTCTTTAATCTCTGTATTATTATTCTATCATTGCTACAGCAAATCACCACAAATTTAGCCACATAAATCAATACAAACATTATTTACAGTTCTGTAGGTCAGAAGTCTGACGCGAGTCTCACTAGACTAAGGTCAAGGTATCAGCAGGGCTACATTCCTTCCTGCAGGCTCTAGAGGAGAGTCTGTTTTCTTACTTTTTGCAGCTTCTAGAGACGGTCCTCACTCCCGGGTTCACAAATCTCGTCTTCCATCTTCAAAGCTAACAACTCTCTGATTGGTTTTCCACCATCATGCTTCTCTCTGACTGACTCAGGCAGGAAAGGCTTTCTCCTTATAAGGGGTCAGTTGATTAGATTGGTTCCACCTGGGTAATTCATTATCCCCTCCCCTTCTCAAAGTCCTTAACCTTAATCATATTTGCAAAGTCCCCGTTGCCACATAAGGTAGCATACTCACAAATTCTGAGGATTAGGATGTGGACATCTTTGGGGTATTATTTTGTCTACCACAGTCCCCATTCAGATTACAAGTACAAGAGGCATAAACAGGTTTGGGAAGAAACACAACTGACTCTTAGTAAACATACAGCGAACTTATTAGTGGAAGCAGAAGTGTGTGGGTGTACTAGGGAGTGGCTGACTAGCCCACATAATGTGACTGTTCAGTATGCATTGTCATCTCTGTTTTATAGACAGAATGGACACAGCTGGTTAACATGGTGAAATGGGAGTCAATTAATAGAATTTCTACTGCCATTTGTTCGGCAGGGCAGGTTTGGGAAGCTGAGTTTGATAGTGTTGTCAGGAACTTGAGGGCTGGTGTTTTAGCCTCGAGGGACAAAACAATTAAAGACTATCCCTTGACGCCATATAGGAGTGAAGTGAGAGCACCTGCTGGCCTTCAGGGCTGGGCACCCATTGATTTTGAGGCGAGAAGCTGGGTGGTTGTTGAAGGCGACTGATAATGGGGCTAGAGAGGAACAGGAATAAACAGGTCTTTACAAATTTGAACTTGGCTCAATCATTCTTCTCTATGAAGATGTCTTTTTCCCTCTCCTCAGCCAGAGATTTTAACATTTTCTGAGTTCCAAATTCTCCATGTATACATGTCTCACTTGCAGCTCTCATAACATGGAGTTATAATTATTTAGTTTTATGCTCAGACTGGGTGCCCCTTGAGGACAGACCCTGTATCTGATTTACTGTTGCATCCCATGATCTGGTTCAGTGTCTGTTACAGAGTGAGGGAGCGAGGGCGTGCAAAATCTGGAGGATTTACACCCATGGTTACCGGTCAGGGTCATACATAGTCTTCCAAAGAAGTAGAGGGTCCCACTTAATGCCTCATGAGAGGCTAGAAATGGTGCTTGGCAATGGAGGCTTAAATTAGGATCAGCTTTTGGAACTTCCTGGTGGTCCAGTGGTTAAGACTCCACATTTCCACTGCAGGGGGCACGGGTTCAATCCCTTGTGGGGCAAACCAAGATGCCACGTGGAGTGGCCAAAAAAAAAAAAAAAAAAAAATTAGGATCAGCTTTTATTGTTGGTGGGGAAAGGGCTGTCTTCCAGATCAGTTCTGTAGGGGATTGTAGGGTTCTGTTGTGCTGGCTGGTTTTCATTATGTCTTTGACTGGTTTAAGAGCAGATTCAAGTTGACTAGTGCAGCAGAAACTGATAGAGTTAATTGCCCTGGAGGCGGCCAGCAAGATTACTGTGTGATGATGCAGTTGTGTAATCCTTCTAGGCATAGGATTGCTAGTTGTGGTGATTTGCAATGATCACATAAGGCAGTGAAACACCTAATGCCCCTTTTCTCTTCAAATATGTTTAATGAAGTAGACATGGCATCATATCAGTAGAATTAAACAGAGTTGCTTTAAAATGTGTGTTTACTGTTTTTGGCTCAGTTATTTCAGGGTCTGTTTCTGCCAAATTATTTTGCCAATGGTGCAAACCAGCTCAGACTATTGTTCATAGAGCTGGGATGGTCTACAGTTGTGGTGTATGGATAGTAACCTTGTCACAATTGCAGGTTTGATACTAGATTTCATTTCTTCTACCACTTTAAATTTAGAAGTGGTCTAAACTCATTTTGGAAGTCCTTTGGAAATAGTCCAAATATGTTTTGTGTGGTCAACAGGGGTGGTCTCTGCTGAATGGTACAGAAATTGGTGGAAAGTACCATGTAGTTTTATCACAATTCTTGGTCTGATTGCTCTTGTCCTCAATTCATTTGAATATTTCTCTCAGATTGGTTAATGCTACTTCATCTATTTCATCTTGGCCTTGTGGTGTTTGATTTGTATGCATTCTCAGAATAGTTTGGCCTCATGGTAGTTCTGAGTCAAATGCAGCAGGAAAGGATGAAAAATAGCTTTACTTTTGCAACTTACTTTCTTAATCAACATTTATGGGTAAAAAAGTAGAAGAAACCATGAGTGACTCCCTGAAGTTTGTCCTGAGGCTAAACCGGTTAATCCTTTGGAGAGAGCCAAATCTGAGAATTACCTGCAGCAGCAAAATCCGACAAAAGGTGAGGCGGTTGTTATGTGTATTGGTCAAGGTTCTCCAGAGAAACAGAACCAATAGGATGGATTTAGATATTTACACATTTATACATCTATCTATCTATCTATCTATCTATCTATCTATCTATCTATCTATCTATATATCATCTATCTATCTAATCTATAAAGAGATTTATTGTAAGGAATTGGCTCATGCAGTTATAGAGGCTGAGAAGTCCCTAGATCTTCAGTTGGCAAACTGGAGACACAGGAGATGCTGTGAAGTTCCAGTCCCAAAGATGGCAGGCTCGACCTGAAACACCAGTGTGAGCCTGAAGTTTGGAAAAGACCAATGTCCCAGCTCATTAAATCAGGAGGGAGGAGTTCCCGCTTATTCAATTTTTTTGTTTTATCCGGTCTTCATTTGATTGGATGAGGCCCCACCCACATTAGAGAGGGCAATTTGCTTTATTTAGTCTATCAATTCAAATAGTAATCTTATCCAGAAACGCCCTCAAAGACATACCAAGAATAATGTTTGACCAAATGTCTGGGCACCTTTTGGCCCAGTCAAGTTGATGTAAAATTAATCTATATGGTATGCAAGAAAGTGTTCCTTCAAGAATCCCCTGACTCTGCCAGAATTTGGTTCTACAAAAATTAAGAGCCGCAGGTGACACAGATTCTTTTTCAGAATGGAAAATAAGCATAGGTTTCTACTTATGCATGCATCAATTTTAACTGGATAACAGAAAATACCTGATGATCAGACATTCAGTCATGAAAAATAGAGATGACAACTTTAAGATACAACTACAGCAAATTTAAGTTTGCTTTTTAAGATAAGAAGGCAGCTGTCAGATACCACTTCTAGGATAGTAGTGTGAGGAATTCTGTGGACCCATTCCTCAGTGAAATAAGTGTACCTACTGAAAACCATAAAATAAAGCCAAACTATTTAAAGTCTGGAAAATTTCCAAAGGGCATGCAGTAAATGAAGAAACATTTATTCAAGAAAATGTCTGAAACAGAGTAAGATTAGTGAGAGTCTGTGGCACTTGAGCTATGACCAGCACCCCTCACCATCAGCTTGATGGAAACACTACTTCTGGTGGGTGTGACTAAGAAGATGGGGCTCCCTCTCCTCTCAGCTTCTGATCAGGGGATGTGGTATTTACCAGGAGGGGCAGGTCTCCAGCCCTTTTCATCCCCTCAATCTCTGAGTTGAAGAGGCTAATTTACTGGTGAGAGAGACTGAGAAGTCAGGTGGTTCCCTTCATCCACCCAGCCCTCACTCATTGGGCAGATCTACCCCAGGTGGGACAGGATGAGCATATTTGTCCCCAATTTCCCTGTCCTGGCTCACTTATAGAGCAGAGGTTCCAAGCCAGGAGAGGTAAGTCAAGAAGACCAGAGGTTACCACACCTGCCCAGTGCCTGGAGTAGAAGCCCAGAAATTTTGCCCAAGAGAAGAGGCAAAAGATATATCTGAAGCTCTCCCCAACGGGACTGAATTTATTTGAAAAAGAATGTGGGGAAGTTTAAACCTGGGATGCTCTCCAAAATATGAACGTTTTGATGGTAAGCAAATAAGAGGAGGCTGGTAGCTCTTACAAATTAAAAGCAACAAACTAAATCACAGACAAGTTATTTTAGCAGTGAGAACTGGAGACCACTAAGAAGATCCTTCTTCAGGTCAGAACAAACCTCAAAAACTGGTCTCAAAAATGACTACTGTCTGAATTTAATTGGATGAGATTGTGGAGCAATTTATGCCCAAAGCATTGTTGAAAACAATAGCCCTATAAGCTGGTGGAGCCTAACGACTGGGTGTGTTACCAAGTGAGGCAGACATCTTAACAGAGAGACTCTCAAAGACAGCTCTGCTAAAACCACTTTCATCCAAAAGGCTTCATCTCTGGTGAGGTATTGGACTTCACTAAAATAGTATCCAAGTGTCCAAACATGTAAAAAGGCAAACATGCACAAAAAAGAAAAATCCCCAGAGATGGGGGATGAAATCAATACCCAGAGTTTCTAAAATGTCCAGTTTTCAACAAAAAATTATGAGAGATGCAAAGAAACAGTGTGACCTATCCACAGGGAAAAAGGTAGGCAATAGAAACTGCCTGTGGGAGGGCTCAGACATCAGATTTAATAGACAAAGACTTCAAATCAGCCATTATAAATACATTCAAAGAACTAAAGGAAATCATGCTTAGAGAAGTAAAGTATGAAGACAGTTTCATCAAATAGAGAATATCAATAAAAAGATATGAATTATAAAAAAGAATCAGGACTTCCCTGGAGGTCCAGTGGTTAAGACTCTGTGCTCCCCATGCAGCGGAAGATCCTGCATGCCCCATGGTGCAGCCAAAAAAAAAAAAGAATCAAATTGAAATTCTGGAGTTGAAAGCACACCAACTGAAATGAAAAATTCACCAGAAGCACTCGACAGTAGTTTTGAACCGGAAGAAGAATCATCCAACTTAAAGATAGCTCGATAGAGATTATATAATATGAAGAACAGAGAGAAAAAAGAATAAGGAAAAATGAAGAAAGCCTCAGAAAAATCTGGGAAAACACCAAGCACACTTACATATGTGTAATGAGAGTACCAGAAGGATAGGATAGAGAGAAAGGAGCAGAAAATATATTCAAAGAAATAATGGCTGAAAAATTCCCAAATTTGATGAAAATGATTAACCTACATTTCCAAGGAGCTCAACAAATTCCAAGTGGGATAAACTCAAAGACTCACACCCAGACACGTCATTGCAGAAATGACGAAATCCAGACAAAGAGAAAATCTTGAAACCATCAAGGGAAAAATAACTTATGTATGAGGGAACACCAATAAGATTTGAAGTACATGAATCATAGACTTACAGAGCTGCAGCCTCAGAAAAGAACTTTCACATATGGTGAATCATGCGTCAATACTTTCTAATCTTGTGTGCATTGCAGACATCACGGTCCTCTTTCTCTTTGTACCTAGCCTCAGCCTCATGTTCCTCACAAACAACCATCCATGCACCCAGTGAGAGTCAACTAGGTCATGCATATGAGATGAAATACAATATTTATCATCCCAGCGTCATTTCACAGATGAGGAAAATCAAGGGCTAGAAGTCACACAGAGTTAGAGGCAGATGCAGAAATAGCTCCCGAGACTCCTGACAGCTGGTCCATGGTACCATTCTGCATTTGTTCAGATCTACCAGCATCACAGGTCCTTTTAAATTTCTATCTGAGGAGCTTTTAAATAACCAACCAACCTTGTTTGTTCTATTCCATATGAACAGAGAGCTCTAGGACTGGAGCATTCATGCTTGAAAAGGAGTGATTAATCAGCACCAAGAGAGGTTGTTATATACAGTATATTAAAAAAACCTCTCTCTCATATTTCAGGCTTCCCTGGGATTCCCCTGGGGTTCAAAGCTATGTCCCTGAAGTTCTCCTTTCAGTCTCCCCCCTCCCCACCCCCGGCAAGCACAGGGGACATCCTGCTGGCGAGGCTGTGCATTACTGGTACCCCAGAGGGAGTTCTAGATGTCCACAGGCAAAGCCTCCCATCTGTCTCAAGTTTTGATCTTCAAAACTGAGAACTGGCAGACAAACAGGTGCATCAGGTTAGCAAGTATGTATTTGGCTCATACTTATTAACACACCTCACAACAGGAAATTGACAGCTGAATGTACCTCATGCCTTAGAATTTTATTTATTTAGTTAGGTTTTCTTCTCTCTTTCCTCTCTTACTTTGAAGAATCAGCTCTGAGAGCCCGGTGGGCTTGGTAAATCAGTTACATAACAGAGTCTCCTGCCCCTGCCCGAACTGATTGGGAGATATCAGTGGTTGAGTTAGTGTGAATCACAGCTTCCAAAGAGAATCCAACGAAGTCTCTTTCCACTGTCCCCACTTACCCATTTCTCATGCAGTTCTCTGCCCTCTGCAAGTCCATCCTACATCCTGGAAAGTTCCCTCATTTTACAGGCCTACCTGCTGGGCAGGGTTGATGTTGGCATTCCAGAAGGCTAGGATTGCAACTGTTTTCCTCTTGCTTATTGTCATGAATGTCAGGTGATGTCACCACTGCCTTCTACTCTTCAATCTCCTACCCATCTGACTGATTTTGCTGAGAGACCAACTTCTACTGAGAACTGATAGATAATAACTGTCTCTAAGGATTGCCTAGAAGTACTTTATAAATACTTCAGGGCTACATTTTATTTATTATTTTAGCTAAATCCACTCAGATTGTTCCTACAAACACAGCTGCGTGATATTTGATAAATGGAAATGTAAAAATCTGTCTCATCTATTTGGCTTCTTTTAGATGCTATTCCTGCTTCTTTTCAGATGACAGTCCTTTCAGCTGGGATCAACTTGCAGTATTGATCCTAAGAAGGTGGCCAGCCACCAGTGGCTTCAGATGGAACTCAAGCCTCTTTGCATTGAGATCTCGTTGTCTCTTCCCAAAGCCCTGCTGTATTAGTCATTGGAGGGTGTTTATGTTTTTCCAGCTTCCCTTGAGTGGTGTAGCCGTCTGCCATGCAGCTTTTGTGCAGCTTTGCTATGGTGTAATTGCAAAACTATTATTTCATTCAGGGCATCACTCTGGATTGCCTTTACCTTTTGTTTTACTTATAAATAAAAACATATATTATTTATTACAATTCAGGGAATGGTTCTTTGCTGGGTCGGTGTTTGGGGCAGTTGTGGAAATGTAATGTAGGAGCAAGTGTTTGCTTTGTAAGAAATCTCTGAGGTGTTTTCTGAGTTAAGTTAAATCCTGGGCCACCAAGTCTCTTCTGAAGTTAGGGGAGTGTTTCAAGATTTAGTGAGGCCTTTGTGAATGCTGAAGGATATTAACTCCACCCAGACTGTAGTCTAGTTTCAGCATTTCCATGATGAATCTCTGGACCAACCTAGATGCCAAACTCAGAATCTTTTAGGGTTAACACAAGACAACAACAACAAACATCTTCCTGATTGTATAAAATAATCAACAACTGAGGTAAAAAATTTCACAGGAAAAATGGAGGAGGTGATTTGTGTCATATATCTCATCATACTCACTTAAAAAAAATCCCCTTTGGACCTATTTGTTCTCTTCCAAAGCCCTTTCTTGGTTGCTTTGCCTCCAAGGGTTTGCTTCTTTTTTCCTTTTCTGAGCAGCATTTGGCCTCTTCTTCTGAGCTCATTGGTTGCTGTTGCCCAATCCCCTTATTGTTAGTCTGGCCACTAGAGTTAGGCCACTAATATTAAATGTTATTCTTTCTATGCAGGTTGTCTTTTCAGCCCAACTCATCAGTACCTTGAGACAGAAGAAGGAGTCCTCCTTACTCCAGCTCTTTCTTTAACATTTCTCGAACTGAAAATCTTGCTTTACTTGTTAGTGTGTCAGAGTAGTCCCTAGACCTAGTACTGTTGTTGACTTACTCTTCCAGTTTCCTAAAATGCCTTCTCTTTCTTATATAATCTTCCACAAGTGCCCTGGGACCTGGATTAGAAGAGTATGAGTGATGCTGATAGGGAAATCATTTAAAAATGTTCCTCCTCCCTGACAGTTAACCAGAAGGTATGAACTAAGTTCGAACCACTTGGACTTGGGTTGAGAACTCACAGGATGTGTGATGAGAACCAAGCTGCCTTCACAAAATCAGAACATCTGGTTGTTTGAACACCCTGCATCTTCTGTACTCTGCTAGAAGTGCTTGTGATCACTCTTGTCTTTTTGTGAGATGGAAATGCTTCTGTAAGCAACTGTTGCCACCGTCATTGCCATACAACATCAAAATGGGCCAGAAAATTTGCTGACATGTCTGTGTGGGTGAAAACAGATGCGATCACCAGCTTCTTAGAACATCTGCAGGGAGAGGCATCTCCATTAAACACTTTAATGTTCAAGTCAAATTTAGAAGCTAAAACCTCTATGATCCAGGGTTTAAAATTAAGCAGCTGGTAGTTCACAGTTAGCATGTCAGAGACCCAAGGAACCTATTCAGTGAAGACTGGAGAACCACAAGCTCACACCTGAGTTTGCCTAATGATACTGATGATGAGTGTCTTAATCTTTATGAAGATGAGATATGACATATAGCTACAGGAATATGGCTTTGAAAAAAAAATCTTAAAATTATTTAAAGAAGAGGGGCTACTTAAAAATTGAAAAAAATTTTAATATATTTTTAAAAGGTTACTTTCCATTACCAGTTATTACAAAATATTGGCTCTATTCCCCATGATGTACAATACATCCTTGAGCCTGTCTTACACCTAATAGTTTGTACCTCCTACTCCCCTACTCTTATACTGCCCCTCCCCCACCCTGGCACACACTAGTTTGTTCTCTATATCTGTGAGTTGGCTTCTTTTTTGTTATATTCATCAGTTTGTTGTATTTTTTAGGTTCCGCATATAAGTGATATCATACAGTATTTGTCTTTCCCTGCCTGACGTATCTCACTTAGCATAATGGAAGAGGGGCTACTTTTTAAAGGTCCTTAACAAAATAGGTTTAAAGATAGTATTTTTCTTGTGTAAACATATTTCATTTCTATACATTAAAGTATAAGATTGAACCATGTGAGGTTCCTTAAAAAACTAAAAATAGAATTACCATATGATCCAGCAATCCCACTACTGGGCATATACCCAGAGAGAACCGTAATTCAAAAAGACACATGCACCCCAATGTTCATTGCAGCACTATTTACAATAGCCAGGTCATGGAAGCAACCTAAATGCCCATTGACAGATGAATGGATAAAGAAGTTGTGGTACATATATACAATGGAATATTACTCAGCCATAAAAAGGAACGAAATTGAGTCATTTGTTGAGACGTGGATGGACCTAGAGACTGTCATACAGAGTGAAGTAAGTCAGAAAGAGAAAAACAAATATCGTATATTAACGCATGTATGTGGAACCTAGAAAAATGGTACAGATGAACCAGTTTGCAGGGCAGAAGTTTAGACACAGATGTAGAGAACAAATGTATGGACACCAAGGGGGGAAAACCGTGGTGGGGTGGGGATGGTGGTGTGCTGAATTGGGCGATTGGGATTGACATGTATACACTGATGTGTATAAAATTGATGACTGATAAAAAAAAAAAGATTGAACCATGTGATATTGCAGTAATTGCACAGTTTTTGACTTACAAAAATGGAAATTCCATGTATTTCCTAAAAGCCTTCTGGTAGCTCTGAAGGGTTAGGAGGGTGCTATGAATGCTCTCTGTGTTGAAGTCGCTGAGCCTCTCCTGACTTGGTATGGAATATACTGAGTATCTCATCCCAAAATACCAGTTGCTGCCATGAACTAATCTTGCTGCAATACACTAGTTGAAACACAGTAAAACAAGAATAATAACAACATGCATATGTGTATATTTTTTAACAGGAAGTGCCAGACACTCTTCTAAGTGTCTTACCTTTATAAATTTACATTTAGACCAAACAACATCCCTATGGGGATAATTATGTGATTCTCTTTTTTACGGAAGAAGACACTGGGGTGCATAGAGGCTAAGTAATTTGCCTAACATTCCATAGCTAGTGCATGAGGGAGTCAGGATTTGAACCTACCAGTGTGTCTCTAGAGCCTGAGCCATCCCACGCTGTAGTATATGGTAGTAAGCTATGCTCTCTCTTCATTGAAATAGTCTAGGAAATAGCACATGGGGATCTGACTAAGGCAACAGCAGTCAGGACAGAGATGAGGGGATTGATATGACAGGTATTAATAGAATTGACAGGATTTGGTCCCACTTAGATGTGGAAGGTAAAGAAAGGAGAGACCTGAGGATGATGAGTCCCAGGCTCCTGGTTGGTGCTGGAGGATGGATGTTTGTGTTATTCTATCATAAGTGGAGAATTCAAAAAGAGGAAACTGGTGCTAGACCATGAATTCAGTCTTGTACATGTGTTGGGTTTGAGTTATCTGGGGAACATGAGGGTTGAGATTTGCTAGCAGACAGTTGAGTAGACAGGTCTAAGCTCAAGGGAGAGGATAGGGCTTAATAGGACTATTAAGAAGTCATCAGCATACGGGTAGGAGATGAGATTGTGAACATGAATATAATCACCCAGAGAGAGTGAGCAGTGTGAGGGAAGATTTCCAGTGTCTGCCTTAGATTGGGCTCCCCAGGAGCAGTCCTAGAGATGGAGATTTGTGTAAAAGTGATTTAATAGGCAAGACAAGTAGGGAGGTAGGAAAGTGGGTCAGGAAAAGGAAGGAAGTCAAGCAATGGATGCAATATTAAACTTCCACGGAGGATGACTTTACTTTAAACCCAAGGGGAGCTCTGGAGACAGTGTAGTTCTCACTTGAGAGATGTCCTGATTTGGGGCCACGAGAGATGGAATATTTATACTCCTCATCTGTCAGCACTGGCCAGTGGCTGCTTTTGGTGATGTGAATTCCCAAGCACTTCCAGGTCTTAGTGCAGACAAGCAAAGTGGACTCTAGCACTCTGGGGCAGCCCTCCATCAGAAAGAAGTGGGAGCAGACTGTTGGGAGTGTATTAAAATTTGCAAAAGGAATCTGTTGGATCACTGACACTGTTAGCCAAATGACAGAACCCCAGGACATGTCAACATACCAGGGCCATCCAAGACAGAGGAGTTGAGTCAGCAAATGAAACTGACAAGTAGCAGTCAGGGAGATGAAAGGAGAAAGCTGTGATAGAGGAGTCAAGGAATAAGAGTTTCAAAGAGAGTGAAGCGGCTGATGAGTCACGTGCAGCAGAGAGGCCCAGACTTCAAGCAAGATCAGGAGAGTGGACGTTGGATTTGACAATGGAGGTCACCAGTGATCTTTGCTAGGCAACATGGGAGTGTTGGGGATGCAGTGTTTGAAGCCTTCAGTGGTGAGTGAATTGGCATAAGAAAGTAGAGATAATTTAATTCTCTTGAGAAAGTTGGCAGTGGTGGAGGAGAGCTAGAGGAGGGTAGGTTTAGAGAGTTACACAGCTGAAGGTGAGTTTTGAAAAAACTCTTGAAGGAGTTAAGGAGGAGAAGGAAAATGGAAAGTAGAAGATTATAAAGTTAGGTTGCAATCTTAGAGATAGAATAAGATATGGGAAGAAAGAAAACTCTTCCACTGACAGTGGAGGGAAGCATGGTGAACTGAGTTCAGACACTGATACATACACAGGTGTGGGGACAAGAAGATGGTGGAGTTCATGTCTCATGTTTCAATCTGGGTTCAATTCTCCTTTCCTTCTGGGTCCATAGCATCTTTCTTCTCTGCGTCTTCTGCTATCTTTTAAGTTAGAGTTGTTGGAGCTTTGTCATATTATTGTTTTTTATTGTACGTGAGTTGGCTTATGATACAGGAAGCAGAGTGTTTCCAAAATTTTATTTTATATAATGATCTGTTGGTAAAAATTCAATAAATATCAAAGGAATAGAGTGTTGTAACACCCAGTTGTTATTAGTGGGGTTCATTATATAATGCAAGATTGTTTTTACTTAAAATAGTTTTTTCCCCTGAAGCTTCTAATTTTCATTTGATTTGTAACGATTTTCATACATACATGAAAATAAATGACAATCCACAATATTATTTTGATATAAATTTTAATTTTGGATTCTGGGTGTTTGAAAATGTCATAAGCCAATGAAACCAGTAGCCTCTGATCATATAGCATCTGCTGTGCTAAGTGTGGTATTGGATGCTTTAAATACATCGTCTAATTTTCTTCACCGACTGTGTGGGTGTCCTGTTTTCACCACTGGGGAGGAAACTGTTAAAGATCACATGCTGGTAAGGATTTAGGAGGAGATCTTTTTAAAAAAGTATTTTCATTGGTTTAAAAAATTAAAAAAATAAATGAATGCTTATAAAAACAACAACAAACAAGCATACAGAAGTATACTTGTTAGGAGTGATCATTCTTTATTGCAGTATAATTGCTTTACAATGATGTGTTAGTTTCTGCTTTATAACAAAGTGAATCAGCTATACAAATTCATCTATCCCCATATCTCCTCTCTCTTGCGTCTCCCTCCCACCCCTCTAGGTGGACACAAAGCACCAAGCTGATCTCCCTGTGCTATGCGGCTGCTTCCCACTAGCTATCTATTTTACATTTGGTCAATTCTTTGATCAATAATATTTTCTATTGGGGGCAATTGAGGTTTTTATCACTTTTTTTGAATGCTGTTTTAAATATAAGTTTTGGTTATAAGTAACCAGATGTGTCAAACTTGCCTTTCCCTAAATTCAAACCATGATGCAAAGGTAGCTGGAAGATGATGTAAAAATAAAACAGTACATGTATATAGAAATCGTCACTTGCTTTTGTTTGTAAGGCCATCAGTTTTCATAATTTTGTGCGTTTCACTGTCCATAGCTCCCTGGCCTCTGACTTATGCTCTGTATAGTATACAAGGTTAGGGTAGCCAGATGTCCCAGATTTAGATGTAGATAAATGGTGAGGTTTTACCCATCACCATAACAAAGAACCACTCCATGATTTACAAAGTAATTACTGGGGTTGTAAGATGAGCAATTTTTCTATAGTGGAGTTGGGAGCATTCACCCACTCCTTCCCAAGGTGATTAGCCTCTGAGATGTTGTTTGGATGCTGTTAACAGCCTTGAGCAAACATTTCCTCGTGGATTATTTTAAATGGATAAAGAGCAGCTGATAAGCTGTGAACTATTAGTTAATTAGATTTCCAAAAGGAAATGAGGAGAAACAGAATCTTTTCAGGGTATCATGGTGGTTCACGTGTAGTCTGGAATTACAGTCTTTTTCTTTTAAAAAAAAAATTGCCTTTATTTCTATCTTATTTTCTCTCCCTCCACTTAAAACTTTTACCTTTTTTCTTTTGATTCTTCATGTGTCTTTCTTCTTTCTGTTCTCACCAACTCACTGTCATCTGACATACCTACTTTTTCCTCTGGTTTTGTGGTTCCGTATGGAAAACTTCTTCCCTCACTTTTTTTTTTTGAGCCTGAAACCTCAGTCCTGGGAAAATGCCCTAACAATTGACCATATATCATAAGAGAACATTTGAGAATTTCTTCAGTCTGATGCCTGAGGAGAAGTAAAGGAAAAGATTCTTCTTGGAGCCTTTGCAGTGCCTTACATGCGTCTTAAATTCTGGAGGTTGTGACCAAGGAGAGAGACTCTTCTTTGTCTTGGTTTGCTAGTCTATAAGTTGATTTGGTTTTCTGTCACTTCCTCCTGTGTCATTCTCTATACCTTAAAGTAAGTGGTTGACAGCACCATCAATTTAGACAAGTGGCAGCTCAAATCTCTCTCTCTCTCTTTTTTTTTTGGCTGCATTGGGTCTTAACTGTGGCACACTGGCTCTTCATTGCGGCCCATGGGCTTCTCTTTAGTTGTGGCACGTGAGCTCCGGAGCACGCAGGCTTAGTTGCCCCGCGGCATGTGGGATCTTAGTTCCCTGACCAGGGATCAAAGCCTGTCCCCTGCATTGGAAGGCGGATTCTTAACCACTGGACCACCAGGGAAGTCCCTCAAATCTCCTTTTAAGGTCAAAGATAAAGTGAGGTTTGGAAACAAAACTGAGGTACCCTATATATTATTTTAGTAGCAGTTATTCTGTAGTTCATAGAAGTTGGGAAGGCTGTCAATGTGAATTTTGTAGGTTAGTCAGTATGTAACTGGTAAGTTGGGCTAGCATGATGCATGGGATGTGGCCTGTGATTGAGACACAACTTTATTTTTGTCTCCCATCTTCCTTATGAAATTTATTGAGGGAGAGTAATCTGCGCCTGCCATTGGATGAAAATTCTGGCCAACCCACGAGTCTTCTGGTTACTCTTAGGTAATAACACGGTCATAGTCACTTTAAGTTGAAAGCGTAATCTCAGTTCAGAAGCTGGATTGCCTAATGCTAGGGAATAAATAAATAAACTCTGACAGTTTAAAACATAAAGTAATTTCACCTAGTACCATTAAATTCTTATTATGACATTACATTTTCTCCCCCCTGCCCCCCATGCTAGCTGTTTGCAGGGGGAAAGGGGGACACCGTTCTTCATTTTTCACAAAAGTGAACGATGTTTATTTAGCCTTGTGGGTAGTGGCCTTTGGCTTCCAAGACTCACTAAAAATGTTCCTTTTTTGGAGAAATCTATTTCTTGCTCCTAGAGAGGTGAAATAGTATAGTCTGGTTAAGAATATGGAATTTTGCATTAGATTTGGGATGACGCTTCTAACTTGGGGAAGTTTCCCTCCTCTAAACTTCAGTTCCTCAACTGTTAAATAGACATACCTCATAGAATTGTTTTGAAGATGAAATAAGTTCAGGAGTGAGAAGAGCCCAATAGAACGTCTGGCAGGTATTATTCACTCCATCAGTGTTTGCTATATGGCCACTCTTTGGGTTTGAAGCCCACATCCCTTCCGGACTGGGGTAGGTATTTCTAGTGCTCTTCCGTGTCTGGTGCTTCTTTACTTCTGGGTCCACAGCGTCATTAGTCCGGGAAGATGATTCCCCTCAGGCCTAAATTGGAGCAGGTGGCTAGAAGCAGATCCTGTCAGAGCCCATCCGTATCCCATTGGCATCTCTCATTTCTGCGCACTCCCACCCAGCCTCCAAGCACCAACCCCGTGACTCTGCCCGAAGGCTTCCTCTGCCAGCTGCAGCCTCTTGTGCATGGGGCACGCCGTTTATGGAAGGAATTATGTCCTCAACCAATGAATACCTCAGCTCCTTTGCCGCTTGGGTGGGATAATTCTAAGGCACATGTTCTATACTGTTTCTTAAACTTTTCTGGTGGGATTGAGCTCAATTACCCATAGTGGTAAACTGCTTGACAACACACCCTGTATTGGCTCCCTTCCCCTACCTGTTGCAGGTTGGGCTTATTAGCATGCAGGGTGTTTATTAGGGAGTTCTTTCAGGATCAACACCTGTGGGAGGGAGGAGACGGAAGCAGAGTAACAGAAGAAGAAGCTGGACCGCAGCACAGTCCAAACAGAAGCCTCAGCCGACCCCTTAGGGAACTCTGGAGCTGGAGAGGCCCTGCAGAGTTGTCTCGAGTTGAGGTGAGTAGGTTGGATGTTTATAACCTCACAGTGATTAGTCAATGGGTGTGGGCTGTGCCTAGAAGGAGGCCTGACCTCGGGAGAGGCAGTTGTCTTCAGCCAACGTGATCTCCAAAGAGGGCCGATAGCTGAGGCTCTGCTGTAACACGCACAGCCTTCCTACTTGGGGGATCTGGGCGATGCATCACAGAGCCCACCAGACCTAGGCTTCCCACTCCTCACCAGTGTTTTCTGAGAGAATCTCCTAAATAAACCACTTGCGCTTGAACCCTTGTCCCAGTGCCTGCTTCTGGGGGGACTCAAGCCAAGACAGGGCTTTCACAACACTATCTGGAGGGCTTGCTATGTGTCCACCGTGGCTGCCAGGCATAGAGAACTGGGATGAGACTCCTGCCCAGGGAATCAGAAAAGAGAGACAGACTGCTTTGCTGATGGGGGCAGCAAGGAGGTTACCGCGTAGGAATTAACCTACACCTCAGTGTTTGTTGGGGCAAAGGAGAGTGACTGTGGGTGTCTCCCATGGAGTAGAGATGGGCCTTGGGCGAGAGAGAGCCTGTGTGGGCTTGGCTACATCCTGGTCAGCTAGTAAAGGGACTCTTGCAGCAGGAAGCTGGCAGTGGACACCAGATTCCTGGGGGCTGTGAAAAGAGGCACGTGTGCCTACTCAGTGTAATAAAACCAAGAAGATTAAAAAAAAAAAAAGCCAAATCCAATTCCTTCTACCTATGTGAATTATAGTAAACCTAATTTATTCGCACTATAAAGTAACAGTGTCCAGGGGTTTCTCTGGATTGCTAATCTTTTCACATTCATCACTCCAGCTATTTGCATTCTGGCAGCCAATCCAGAGAACGCTTTATGTGGAGGACTAACTGTTCCATTGCAGGGTTATGCTTCCTGATTTTACATTCCCTTTTACTGAACCCACCATAGAGAATAATAGGATAATCAAAGTTGTGCTACCTCTGGTTGTGATTATACTAGTATTATCCTCAATCAAGGCATCACAAAAGTCCCTAATATTGATTTATGTTCTCCAGAGTAGATGTCACCAAGCAACAAATTCTATAACAGTCCAATAATTCTAATTATATGATGTTCAATCAAATATTTGGCAGCTTATTTTCCTATGTTGGTCAGAACAGGTTAATTGGAGCCCCAAGGTGTTCAGTCCTTATGCATTATAAGTATTCAATCTGGTTGGTATTCCTCTTGACTAACAGTATAAATATGTCAATTTGGAACATCACTGAAAGCCAAATTCAGCAATGCTGCAGGAGAAGAGATTTATTTTTTAAATTAAAACTTGATTCCACACCTCTCCAACTTTGGTATTAATATTATATCTGATTTTCAGAGATTTTGATTTCCATGGACAGATATATTAATCCCCAGATACATCAGAAATATTGAAAGATTTGAAAGCATCAACTTAATCCCAATTTACCATTATATTTTTAATGAAAGAATAAAATTTTGGTGAGTAAGGAAGGAAAATAAGTTAAGGAGATGAATTCAGTATCCAATTATACCAGTAGCTCCAACTTAAAACAAATTAAAAAAATGCTAAAACAGTGCTTTAAAAACTTTACTGTACATATAAATTACCTAGGGCCCTTGTTAAAATAAGGATTCTTATTTGATATGTCTGGGGAGGAGGCTGAGATTCTGCATTTCTAACAAGAGCCCAGGTGATGTTGCCGCTGCTGGTTTGTGGGCCATATTACAAGTAGCAAGGACCCAGAAGATTTTTTGAAACCCTTGTGAATTTAAGCAAAATGTTCACTTTAACACTTCTTCATAACCCAATTTGCATAAAGCTAGGTCAGTTACTCAACTGCTCCAGGGTTAGAGACTAATTCTCTCATTAAATCCAAGTTGTCATTGATTGTTAGATGAGTCATTATTTTATGTGCTGCTAAGAAGGGAAAATACTGACAAACTATGATGCATGCTGATTTCAGATATGTTAAAATATGAGTCTTAGAATTCAAGAAATAGGGGGGTTTCTCTGACTCCTTCCCACTTTCCACAGTGAGTGTTTACTCTGTGCCAGGTACTTTTTCTGTGAGATAGGTGCTCTGATGATCCCATCTGACAGAGGTTTGGAGTGGCAAATTACTTTAAGTGGCACAGCTGGAATTTGAACCCAGGTCTCTATGACTGGAGGGCCAACACTCTAATCTTCTCCCCCACAGGAAAGGCTCTTGTCCCTGAGGAAAATGTTCCACTGTGCTGTCTCCTACGGCATTCACTTAAGGTAATTGCTCCTACAAGAGTTTCTGTGCCCACTGTGTTTATTTCCTTTTTAAACACATTTTCTTTGAGCCTGGCTTCTTGTATTCATCACTCTATTGAAGTGACTTGTCTTGAACTCACCAGTGACTTTTTGCTGCTAAATCCGGCAATCCTATCAGTTGGAATGTTCCTTGACCTTGTCTCTATTGGACAAGCCTACCGTCCTCTCCTTGAATGTGTTTCTTCTGTGTTTTTGAGTAGCTTGTTGTTTATGTTTGATGCTTCTCTGATATGAGTAAATCATACTTCACTTAATATATTTATCACCAGCTTTCCTTTGCAACCATGCATCAGAAGGGTATGAAAGAATTCAGGCAGTTCCCGAGTCCTCATTGAATGAAAGTGATGCATTTGGGGGTACAATACAAACTGTGATTTGGAATCATGGATCTTTCTTGCTAGAACCGACTCTTTTTTGCTTCCACTTTGTGTATACTTTTATCATGGAGTTTACAGTGTTAGGTTCTAATTATATTCACTTGTCTTTGTATCCTGCTTGACTGAAATCCTTGTGGGTAGAGACTGTGTTTTATTTATTTCTGTTCCTCCAACCGCTGTCCAATGCCTGGCACACAAATGATTCAACAGTGCTGAGGCAGGAACATAATTCACTATTTTAGTGGCAAGAGTAGCTATTTCCTGATATCTATCTTGCGTTGCAAGGCAATGTCACCTATGAGGTCTCTAGCCTCAGGAACAGATCAGTCAGAATGGGGCTGGGGGCTGTGGTGATGTCCCTTCTCTGTTTTACACGGAGACCTCACAGGTCCCAGATTGAAATTATTCTTGGCTTATTTGCTAGTTTTTTTGTTTGTTTGTTTGTTCATTTCCAGCAAATTTGGAAGTTCTGATTTTTTCACACAGGAGGGTAAAATAAACTTTTGTATGGAGGGCAAAGTCTTCTAATGCAAAAAAGAAAAATCCATCAATAAAGGTCACCCTATAGTGTCATCAAAAAAAAAAAAAGAAAACAATTGGATGAAGGACTGTAGGGTTAAATGTTCCTGTCAAGAAATGGTTCTCTAGGAGTTTGAAAGGGTTGCTTTCTGAACGTGCCCAATTTGTCCTCCTCAAGGAACTTCTTCTCCTCATAGCATCTGACTCCCTAAGCCCATTCCCAACTTTGTCTAAGATGATGTAAGCCTGAAGAAACTTAGCGCCCCTCCTCCCTCAGCCCTTATGGGCTAGCACGAAGGTCTCTCATCACTCCCATGCTTGCTGGGTCACTGTGATTAGATTTGATTCAGTTCATTGTCTGCTTCTGAAGCCAGTCAGGTAAAGCCACACTTAATGGTAACTCAGCACACTTAACGGTAATTCAGCAATATAATAGGTATAATGGATTTCAGAGTCCATTATACCTATTTCTTCTTTTGTTTGTCAAATGAGTTGTGTTCAATCCAAACAGCACTTTTCTTAAGCCACTAATTTATCTGCGGAGCTGTGGCTGCAGAATGTTTAAAAACAACCCAGGTAGCTGCAGAGGCCATAGAGAAGCAGTGTGTCAGGGAGGCCAATAGAGGGCACTGGGCTATTTGCGATAACTTTGGAAGGGCTGGAGAAGTCTGTTTACCAGCCTTTAGATGGGGGGAGTGGGGCCGGAAAGTAAATGAACACAGCATTTTTTATCTCACTAATTCTGTTAGAAGCACAGTGGAATTTTAAAAAACGAAGATGGAAAAACTCATCAGCTATATCTTTAGGTCTGAATTCTACATAATGAAAGTTTTCAACGTTGGCTGTTTATCCGTTACAAAGACCTTAGAGGACCTAACACACTCTCCCTTTCCCTGATATATTTCAGTTTGCCTGGGGGCCATGGTAAAGTACTTAAATTACCCAAAGATTGGTGGTTTTGGAAGTAATAACTTTGTAGAAGACAGTTGAAATAAAAGAAATGCTGAAGATGCAATATCTGGTTTCTAAGGAACATTTTGTGTTTCCCTCCGGGATTCTGATTCCCTCTCTCCCTCCCTCCCTCCCTCGCTGAATTCCTTCCTTCCTCCCTATTTTCCTTCAGAAGTTGGAGTGGGTGGTTTGTTTCTTCTTTGGGGGAACTGATTGGTAAGCTTACGTTCTGCTGTCCCTTCCCTTGTATTCTCGGATACCATGATTGACTCTTGTCTGTTGCCTTATCTCCTCTCCTTTCTCCAGAGACCTCAGTTGGAAAAAGTTAGGAGGGAGGTGGAAGAGGGAGGAAGCCCGGTCAGTGGGGTTTGGCTGAGTTTGGAAGGCATCTTCAGGGGGTTCCTCTTGGCTCCTTACCACAGGGCAGCTGCTGTGGGCACATGGCCAAACCTCTTTACTCTAGCCCTGGGAGCTCTCTCGCTTTTCACTCCATACACCTCTCCCCATTAGATTTTTCAGGCCTCTAGTATTTGTGGTCTTCTGAAATTGTTTCAGATTTCTCTCTTCAGATCACTGTATCGCTGTCACAGCTGGCTGGGCAAATAGGTGATTTTCACTGCCACAGATCTAAAGCATCTCATAAAAACAACTCACAGATATATTATCAAAGAAAAGCAAAAAAGTAATTATCTCAGGACTTTCAAATTTGTGATAGCGATTTAAAAGTGCTCTTAAGCAGGGAATGCTCAAACTCTTCCCTCTGAATTAATCTGCACTTAAAATTAAACCAATCTCACCTGTTTTGACACAATTAAAATTTTGTAAAGCCTCACCAAAATTACTTCAGTAGATCCTTGGACTCTCTTTAGGGATAATAATTTATCTTGAATGATTTATTTTGAAAAGAGTCATGTGACTTAAACCAGGATGGTTATAAGGTAATTTACTCATGTGAAACTAGTGGCAGATGTGTTGGTTAGGGCACGCCAGCTGGAATAGATGTCGAGAATATCCATAAAAGAGAAGGTTGAGAAATGGTAAATTTGACCCCCAGAGGAAACAGCAGGAAGAAGGAAGGAGAGTGGGGGAAAGCAAATAAGAAATATAGAGTAAGATTTGTTTGTTTTTGAGAATTTACCTCAGGGTGTACCAGTGAAATAATTTTAAGAAAGATAATTTATGCAACATTAAATGAATATAGAGAGTCAAGGAAAGATAAATTGTTCTTTTCTCCTGAGATATTAAGAAATGGGTAAAGGGAGTAAAGTAGTGTTAAGCTTAGGAATCTTCATAAATTTCCCCCATTTCTAAAGCACATCTTCACTTTCCTCTGAAAATCTAACATGTTGCAACTCTCTAGCAATAAATGCCTTAATACAGGTTGTTTTATAATGAATTTTCAAAGACATCCCTAATTGCACTTCACAGAGTACTGTATTCTATAGGCAATCAAATCATTGTTGGTTAGATTGATACACAAAGGGGACCTCACTCTATGGATTACGTATGATAGAGATGTGGTGTAATCTATTAAAGTCTGAATTCTCATTCTCAGTAGAATTCTATTTTGGATGCACATTTTTACTAATAACCACTGGTGCCAGTTGTGTCAGAGTCTGATGTGTGGTCTGGCCTACATAGTAGAAATGTGGCCATAGAAAGCCTGTTGTGACCTTAGTCTTTGGCTGTGAAACAGGGGAGCCTGAGGCATCCCCCAGCTGCATTACCAGCAGGGTCCCTCAGCCTGTCTCAGGTATGGATGCTGCAGATGTTAGTGTTAATAAATGGTATGGGAGGGATGTTGCCCTGCATGCAGTAGGCCCACGACAAGACTTGTGTCTTAGGATGTGCGTGGTTGAGATAAGAAGGGTAACCCAGTGTGCTGGAGCCGCTTAGCAAGGTGTTGTGTTTAGAGACCTAGGAGGGGAGTTGACCCAGTCAAAACATGAGTTTATCAGGCTCAGTGGCCTCAAGCCATCTGCCTATTCCATGGGGAGGCTGGGACACTGAGGGGAGCAGTTGTAGGATAGAGGTAGAGGGATGTTGATTGCAGGAATCAAACAGAAGAGATTTCCCTCCTGGTAGAAGCTTAGACGATTTGGAGGACATGACAAATACTTTGGTTTTGGAAGTGAGACCTTCAGTCTAGATGGAGTTGACAACAGTCCTTCTGTTAAGAAACCCGAGCCCTGGGAGGAGGAGAGGAGGTTGGGATCATTCATTGGCATTTTTGTAAGAGTATGTCGTGTGTGGGCAGTAACGCTAATAACTTCATTCTTTGGCGTCTTCCTTCTCCTGAAGGCTTGGAAGAGGTGCCTTGAAAGTGCAATCAGAAATGAGTAGAGCCAAGAGTTCTTCTGCTAAAGGTGGGAACAAAGAAGTCTTTCTGAGGAGCTCTCACCATTTCTCAGGAAGTCATGAGTGGCAGAATGATAGTGAAATATGTGAGACTAGTAGTGTGAGAAGATATCTGAAAGTTGCATGTCTTTCTGGAGTACTGGCAGTGGTGACCCCCTACCCTTTGGCAGAGTGTGTCAGACTTTGGCTGGTTGCAGCTGTGACAGTACTGTTGGCAGTAAAGGAGCAGTAGGAGACCACTGGGCAGCTACAGTAGCAACAAGCAACCTCTACTTTTTGTGCCAGAGACATTGACCTTCAATTACACGTGGGTTCTTAGATTCCATCCAGATGGCTGAAGCCATTTACATAGGACCTTTGCATAAATGTTATACTATTGTGCATATTTTAAGGATTTTTATAGGATTTGGTAACCAAAATACATAAATCTATTCCTATCTGCTAGACACTCAAACATATTACTTTGGTATATGAAATGAAAGCTAAAAGTTGACACAATTAAAAGAAATGTATATTTGATTTCAGATTAATTGAATGGAAGGTAGGAAAATGAAAGTGCATTAACTCTAACAGTAGCTTTAAACAGAATAAACAATGGACTTTTCAAAGGACTATGGTTATCCTTAAAATGCCAAAATGAAACCTGAAGCAATTATTGGTAATATAGATGTATTATTATTATTATTGTTTTTTAGCACATAATCTTTTTTTAACATCTTTGAGTATAATTGCTTTACAATTGTGTGTTAGTTTCTGCTTTAAAACAAAGTGAATCAGTTATATGTATAAATATATCCCCATATCTCCTCCCTCTTGTGTCTCCCTCCCACACTCCCTATCCCACCCTTCTAGATGGTCACAAAGCACCAAGCTGATATCCCTGTGCTATGCAGCTGCTTCCCACTAACTATTTTACATTTGGTGGTATATATATGTCCATGCCACTCTCTCACTTCGTCCCAGCTTGCCCTTCCCCCTCCCCGTGTCCTCAAGTCCATTCTCTACATCTGCGTCTTTATTCCTGTCCTGCCCCTAGGTTCTTCAAAACATTTTTTTTTTTTTTTAGATTCCATATATATGTGTTAGCATATGGTATTTATTTCTCCCTTTCTGATTTACTTCACTCTGTATGACAGTCTCTAGGTCCATCCACCTCACTACAAATAACTCAATTTCGTTTCTTTTTATGGCTGAGTAATATTCCATTGTATATATGTGCCACATCTTCTTTTTTTTTAAAACATCTTTATTGGAGTATAATTGCTTTACAATGGTGTGTTAGTTTCTGCTTTACAACATAGTGAATCAGTTATACATATACATATGTTCCCATAGCTCTACCCTCTTGTGTCTCCCTCCCTCCCACCCTCGCCATCCCACCTCTCTAGGTGGTCACAAACCACCGAGCTGATCTCCCTGTGCTATGCGGCTGCTTCCCACTAGCTATCTATTTTACGTTTGGTAGTGTATATATGTCCATGCCACTCTCTCACTTTGTCACAGCTTACCTTTCCCCCTCCCCATATCCTCAAGTCCATTCTCTAGTAGGTCTGCGTCCTTATTCTTGTCTTACCCCTAGGTTCTTCATGACTTTTTTTTTTTTTTTTCTTCTTAGATTCCATATATATGTGTTAACATACGGTATTTGTTTTTCTCTTTCTGACTTACTTCACTCTGTATGACAGATTCTAGGTCCATCCACCTCACTACAAATAATTCAATTTCATTTCTTTTTATGGCTGAGTAATATTCCATTGTATATATGTGCCACATCTTCTTTATCCATTCATCTGTCGATGGACACTTAGGTTGCTTCCATGTCCAGGCTATTGTAAATAGAGCTGCAATGAACATTGTGGTACATGACTCTTTCTGAATTATGGTTTTCTCAGGGTATATGCCCAGTATTGGGATTGCTGGGTCGTAGGGTAGTTCTATTTTTAGTTTTTTAAAGAACCTCCATACCGTTCTCCATAGAGGCTGTTTCAATTTACATTCCCACCAACAGTGCAAGAGGATTCCCTTTTCTCCACACCCTCTCCAGCATTTATGGTTTGTAGATTTTTTGATGATGGTCATTCAGACTGGTGTGAGGTGATACCTCATTGTAGTTTTGATTTGCATTTCTCTAATGATTAGTGATGTTGAGCATTCTTTCATGTGTTTGTTGGCAATCTGTATATCTTCTTTGGAGAAATGTCTATTTAGGTCTTCTGCCCATTTTTGGATTGGGTTGTTTGTTTTTTTGATATTGAGTTGCATGAACTGCTTGTAAATTTTGAAGATTAATCCTTTGTCAGTTGCTTCATTTGCAAATATTTTCTCCCATTCTGAGGGTTGTCTTTTCATCTTGTTTAAGTTTTCCTTTGCTGTGCAAAAGCTTTTAAGTTTCATTAGGTCACATTGGTTTATTTTTGTTTTTATTTCCATTTCTCTAGGAGGTTGGTCCAAAAGGATCTTGCTGTGATTTATGTCATAGAGTGTTCTGCCTATGTTTCCTCTAAGAGTTTGATAGTGTCTGGTCTTTCATTTAGGTCTTTAATCCATTTTGAGTCTATTTTTGTGTATGGTGTTAGGGAGTGTTCTAATTTCATTCTTTTATGTGTAGCTGTCCAGTTTCCCCAGCACCACTTATTGAAGAGGCTGTCTTTTCTCCATTGTATATTCTTGCCTCCTTTATCAAAAATAAGGTGACCATAGGTGCATGGGTTTCTCTCTGGGCTTTCTATCCTGTTCCATTGATCTATATTTCTGTTTTTGTGCCAGTACCATACTGTCTTGATTACTGTAGCTTTGTAGTATAGTCTGAAGTCAGGGAGCCTGATTCCTCCAGCTCCGTTTTTCTTTCTCAAGATTGCTTTGGCTATTCCGGGTCTTTTGTGATTCCATACAAATTGTGAAATTTTTTGTTCTAGTACTGTGAAAAATGCCACTGGTAGTTTGATAGGGATTCCATTGAATCTGTAGATTGCTTTGGGTAGTATAGTCATTTTCACAATGTTGATTCTTCCAATCCAAGAACATGGTATATCTCTCCATCTGTTTGTATCATCTTTAATTTCTGTCATCAGTGTCTTATAGTTTTCTCCATACAGGTCTTTTGTCTCCTTAGGTAGGTTTATTCCTAGGTATTTTATTCTTTTTGTTGCAATGGTAAATGGGGGTGTTTTCTTAATTTCTCTTTCAGATTTTTCATCATTAGTGTATAGGAATGCAAGAGATTTCTGTGCATTAATTTTGTATCCTGCTACTTTACCAAATTTGTCGATTAGCTCTAGTAGTTTTCTGGTAGCATCTTTAGGATTCTCTGCGTATAGTATCATATCACCTGCAAACAGTGACAGCTTTACTTCTTCTTTTACGATTTGGATTCCTTTTATTTCTTTTTCTTCTCTGATTGCTGTGGCTAAAACTTCCAAGACTGTGTTGAATAATAGTGGTGAGAGTGGGCAACCTTGTCTTGTTCCTGATCTTAGAGGAAATGGTTTCAGTTTTTCACCATTGAGAACGATGTTGGTTGTGAGTTTGTCATATATGACCTTTATTATGTTGAGGTAAGTTCCCTCTATGCCTACTTTCTGGAGAGTTCTTATCATAAATGGGTGTTAAATTTTGTCGAAAGCTTTTCCTGCATCTATTGACATGATCATATGGTTTTTATTCTTCAATTTGTTAATATGGTGTATTACATTGATTGATTTGTGTATATTGAAGAATCCTTGCATTCCTGGGATAAACCCCACTTGATCATGGTGTATGATCCTTTTAATGTGCTGTTGGATTCTGTTTGCTAGTATTTTGTTGAGGATTTTTGCATCTATATTCATCAGTGATATTGGCCTGTAGTTTTCTTTCTTTGTGACACCTTTGTCTGGTTTTGGTATCAGGGTGATGGTGGCCTTGTAGAATGAGTTTGGGAGTGTTCCTCCCTCTGCTATATTTTGGAAGAGTTTGAGAAGGATAGGTGTTAGCTCTTCTCTAAATGTTTGATAGAATTCACCTGTGAAGCCATCTGGTCCTGGACTTTTGTTGGTTGGAAGATTTTTAATCACAGTCTCAATTTCAGTGCTTGTGATTGGTCTGTTTTTATTTTCTATTTCTTCCTGGTTCAGTCTCAGAAGGTTGTGCTTTTCTAAGAATTTGTCCATTTCTTCCAGGTTGTCCATTTTTTTGGCATAGAGTTGCTTGTAACAATCTCTCATGATCCTTTGTGTTTCTGAAGTGTCAGTTGTTAATTCTCCTTTTTCATTTCTAATTCTGTTGATTTGTGTCTTCTCCCTTTTTTTCTTTTTCTATTTTTTTAAAAAGGATATTTATTTTACTTTTTTTTTTTAAAGGAATTCCTTTATTTTTATTATTTATTTATTTACTTTTGGCTGTGTTGGGTCTTCGTTTCTGTGCGAGGGCTTTCTCTAGTTGCAGCAAGTGGGGGCCACTCTTCATCGCGGTGCGCCGGCCTCTCATTATCGCGGCCTCTCTTGTTGCAGAGCACAGGCTCCAGACACGCAGGCTCAGTAGTTGTGGCTCACGGGCCTAGTTGCTCTGCGGCATGTGGGATCTTCCCAGACCAGGGCTCGAACCCGTGTCCCCTGCATTGGCAGGCAGATTCTCAACCACTGCCACCAGGGAAGCCCTCCCTTTTTTTCTTGATGAGTCTGGCTAATGGTTTATCAATTTTGTTCATTTTCTCCAGAAACCAGCTTTTAATTTTATTGATCTTTGCTATTGTTTCCTTCATTTCTTTTTCATTTGTTTCTGATCTGATATTTATGATTTCTTTCCCTCTGCTAACTTTGGGGTTTTTTTGTTCTTCTGTCTCTAATTGCTTTAGGTGTAAGGTTAGGTTGTTTATTTGAGATATTTCTTGTTTCTTGAGGTAGGATTGTATTGTTATAAACTTCCCTCTTAGAACTGCTTTTGCTGCATCCCATAGGTTTTGGGTTGTGTTTTCACTGTCATTTGTTTCTAGGTATTTTTTGATTTCCTGTTTGATTTCTTCAGTGATCTCTTGGTTATTAAGAGTGTATTGTTTAGCCTCCTTGTGTTTGTATTTCTTATAGAGTTTTCCCTGTAATTGATATCTGGTCTCATAGCGTTGTGTTCAGAAAAGACACTTGATATGATTTCAATTTTCTTAAATTTACCAAGGCTTGATTTGTGACCCAAGATATGATCTATCCTGGAGAATGTTCCATGAGCAATTGAGAAGAAAGTGTATTCTGTTGTTTTTTGGATGGAATTTCCTATAAATATCAATTAAGTCCATCTTGTTCAATGTATCATTTAAAGCTTGTGTTTCCTTATTTATTTTCATTTTGGATCATCTGTCCATTGGTGAAAATGGGGTGTTAAAGTGCCCTACTATGATTGTGTTACTGTCAATTTCCCCTTTTATGGCTGTTAGCATTTGCCTATGTATTGAGGTGCTCCTATGTTGGGTGCACAAATATTTACAACTGTTATATCTTCTTCTTGGATTGATCCCTTGATCATTATGTAGTGTCCTTCTTTGTCTCTTGTAATAGTCTTTGTTTGAAAGTCTATTTTGTGTAATATGAGAATTGCTACTCCAGCTTTCTTTTGATTTCCATTTGCCTGGAATATCTTTTTCCATCCCCTCACTTTCAGTCTGTATGTGTCCCTAGGTCTGAAGTCAGTCTCTTGTAGACAGCATATGTATGGGTCTTGTTTTTGTATCCATTCAGCCAGTCTATGTGTTTTTGTATCCATTCAGCCAGTCTATGTCTTTTGGTTGGAGCATTTAATCCATTTACATTAAAGGTAATTATCGATATGTATGTTCCTGTTACCATCTTCTTAACTGTGTTGGGTTTGTTATTGTAGGTCTTTTCCTTCTCTTGTGTTTCCTGCCTAGAGAAGTTCCTTTAGCATCTGTTGTAAAGCTGGTTTTGTGGTGCTGAATTCTCATAGCTTTTGCTTGTCTGTAAAGTTTTTAATTTCTCCGTTGAATCTGAATGAGATTCTTGCTGGGTAGAGTAATCTCAGTTGTAGTTTTTTCCCTTTCATTACTTTAACTATGTCCTGCCACTCCCTTCTGGCTTGCAGAGTTTCTGCTGAAAGGTCAGCTGTTAACCTTATGGGGATTCCCTTGTATGTTATTTGTTGTTTTTCCCTTGCTGCTTTTAATATTTTTTGTTTGTATTTAATTTTTGATAGTTTGATTAATATGTGTCTTGGTGTGTTTCTCCTTGGATTTATCTTGTATGGGACTCTCTGTGCTTCCTGGACTTGATTATTTCCTTTCCCATATTAGGGAAGTTTTCAACTATAATGTCTTCAAATATTTTCTCAGTCCCTTTCTTTTTCTCTTCTTCTGGGATCCCTATAATTCGAATGTTGTTGCATTTAATGTTGTCCCAGAAGTCTCTGAGACTCTCCTCAATTCTTTTCATTCTTTTTTCTTTATTCTGCTCTGTGGTAGTTATTTCCACTATTTTATTTTCCAGGTCACTTATCTGTTCTTCTGTCTCAGTTATTCTACAGTTGATTCCTTCTAGAGAATTTAAAATATCATTTATTGTGTTGTTCATCATTGTTTGTTTGCTCTTTAGTTCTTCTAGGTCCTTGTTAAACGTTTCTTGTATTTTCTCCATTCTATTTCCAAGATTTTGGATCATCTTTACTATCATTATTCTGAATTCTTTTTCAGGTAGACTGCCTATTTCCTCTTCATTTGTTAGGTCTGGTGGGTTTTTGCCTTGCTCTTTCATCTGCTGTGTGTTTCTCTGTCTTCTCATTTTGCTTAACTTACTGTGTTTGGGGTCTCCTTTTCGCAGGTTGCAGGTTCATAGTTCCCATTGTTTTTGGTGTCTGCCCCCAGTGGCTAAGGTTGTTTCATTGGCTTGTGTAGGCTTCCTGGTGGAGGGGACTGGTGCCTGTGTTCTGGTGGATGAGCCTGGATCTTTTCTTTCTGGTGGGCAGGACTGCTTCCAGTGGTGTGTTTTGGGGTGTCTTTGACCTTATTATGATTTTAGGCAGTCTCTCTGCTAATGAGTGGGGTTGTGTTCCTGTCTTGCTAGTTGTTTGGCATAGGATGTCCAGCACTGTAGCTTGCTGGTCATTGAGTGGAGCTGGGTCTTAGCATTGAGATGGAGATCTCTGGGAGGGCTTTCACTGTTTGATATTATGTGGAGTTGGGATCTCTCTGCTGTACCAGTGTCCTGAACTCGGCTCTCCCACCTCAGAGGCACAGGCCTGACACCCAGCCAGAACACAGAGACCCTGCCAGCGACATGACTGGTTTCATTTGATCAAAAGCACCATTCCTGTTTGTCATTACGACTGTTAGCCTGTTCATCCACTGCCATCCTATGTCTTCATTCAAGTGACTGATTAAAATATGCACTGCAGGTCCACTGGGAGGCTTTGAGGGGGTGTGCTGAATCGGAGAGGGTCCCTTGTTCAGCACTCCAGCTCAGATTGTTCTGAATCAATCACCACACCAGCACTTAGGCCACCTAGATGTATTATTAATATCAGCTGTAACCCAGGTTTTGCTTATGTGAGAAAACAGGCTTAAACTTTTGGCAGATAGTAAACTTAAAAGTTCAAGCAAACCCAAGTTTTTACATACTGAAGATGTAGGGAGCATTTCTATTTGAAGAACCCACATTTTTCCTCCACAGAGAATACACTGGAACTGGAATTAGCCCAGTGATCACCAAACGTGACTTCATTCTTTAGGAAGTAACTATTCCCTTATTTTTCTGAATCCTCAAATTTATAATTTTCCCAAAATATTGTGTTTGTCAAACTATGATGTAGGAACCTTTTTTGGACATGTGCAGGCTTCCATTAGCCTTTCTTCTCCTTTAAAAAACTTTCTTGATTCTCCTCCTACAGTCCCTGAATTGTCATAGTGCCAATAGGCACTTGATTCTCCTCCTACAGTCCCTGAATTGTCATAGTGCCAATAGGCACTCTGATACTGTGGTGAGTGGGAGATCCTTCCTTCCTTTTTTTTAAAAAAAAATTAATTAATTAATTAATTAATTTTTGGCTGCGTTGGGTCTTTGTTGCTGAGCACAGGCTTTCTCTAGTTGCAGCGAGCGGAGGCTACTCTTCTTTGGGGTGTGCGGGGTTCTCATTGCGGTGGCTTCTCTTGTTGTAGAGCATGGGCTCTAGGTGCGTGGGCTTCAGTAGTTGGGGCACGCAGGCTCAGTAGTTGTGGCACGTGGGCTTTGTTGCTCTGCAGCATGTGGGATCTTCCCAGATCAGGATTGAACCTGTGTCCCCTGCATTGGCAGGTGGATTCTTAATCACTGCACCACCAGGGAAGTCCTGGTAGATCCTTTCTTGCTACAGCAGTGTGATCCCTCTAGTGATGGATCTGGGGCATGAAGGCAGGACAAATTAATGGGCTGAATTTGATGGAGCTAATAGAATGATTTCTTATAGCTTCAACAGGGGCAAGATAGAATCTTTGGCTTGGCAAGGTCACTCAGCAGGACTGCAGACCAGGGTCAAGATGTCAGCACTGTTGTCTCACCTTCTGGCTTCAGTATTCTAGAGCATGGTGTCTGCCATGCTTGTTTCCATTCCTCCTGATAAGGGGAGCAGCATTTTGACTCTTCTGGAAGTAGAAGAGAGGAGAGAGACTGGAGCCCCAACCTTGGGAAATTAAATTATACTTCATCAGTTAGGCATTTGTGTTTTATGGAGGAATGTGATTTGGGTTTTCGATGACTATACAACAAACCAGTGGCAAGAGTTTGATTGCAAATGTCCAGTGTAACTTTTTGGAATAAGGGATTGGGGTTGAAGGTAACAGCAAGATTGAGAGAAAGAGAAAAATAGAAAAAGAAGCAATAGGGCTCAGAATATTACCTGAAAATAACATGCAGGTACTTATTAACAACCTGCAAACCCATGACGTCTTTCTAATGGCTTCACAACTGGATGTTATCTTTAGGAAAATGTAAGTGAAGATTACTAATTGGGGATGGATGGAATCACCAAAAGTGAGTACACCCTTTTTTGGTGAATATTTTTATTAGTTAAAATGAATCATTTTCAAGGAAAGAGAAACAGGGTTTCTTCCTTTAAGGAATTTATCCTGTCAAAGGAAAAAAAAAGACAAATACAAACAAGACAAAAAAGAATGAACATTCACTAGACACATTATTTGCTAGGAACTCTACTTACAGTATACCATTTTTTTGCATGCACCATATTTGTTACAATACTATGAAGTATGTGTTATTATTATCACATATTTTGCTGATAAAAATGGAGACTTAAGAGGTTAAAAAGCTTGCCCAAAGTCACACAGCAGTTAAAAGACAGATCCAGGAAACTGACTTCTGATCCCAGACTCTTAGTCACTGTGCTTTACTCTCTCATGGACACCTTCAGTGCTCTTCTGTTGCTCATTAGGGAATAAACCCATCTTCATCTTTGCCAAATGGTTGAGTAGCTGAAACATGAAAGATGGTCAGCATGGTTTGGTTGATAAGAGTCAGATGAAGCTGAAGATGTGTGGTTTTATGGCCAACACATTTAAAGAGGCAGAGAGAAAATATGAACTGGTCTTATATGGAGGCAGTTGAATAATTTCTTGGACTGATTCCAAGTCTTAATTTCCTCTTTTTAAAAAAGTAATTTCCCTAATTTGCTAGAACATCCTCTAATTATGGGGCTCACAGACATTTATTCATTATATTAAAAGTGCGAGTATTAATGGTGCCATCTTCAGAGACTCAAACAACAGGTAACAATTAGCTCTGTGGCTCTTGGCCAAGCAATGCCTGAATTCATCCCATATATCACTTGGCCAGCCTATAGGATGGAGTTCTCCTATGGTAACTTTCCTTGCATCTTGACTCTCTGCCTTAAATGTCTCTACCAAGGAAATGGGCCACTATCTGGGCCTCCTTCCTTGCAATGGTTGGTTTTAATGACACTTGCAGACTTTCCCACAATTTCCCAAGGTGACAGGTTACTTATGTATAACCTGTTCATTTATTCATTCATTTAGCCATTTAGCGCTTCTTTCTTCCCTCCTTCCCATCTCCCTTCCTTTCAACCATCCTTCTTTCTTTCCTCTTTCATTCCCTTCTACCCTTTTCCCCCTTTCCTCCCTTCAACAAATAATTACTAGGTTCTCAAGAAATGCTAAGCCTTGTATGTGTTCTGTGGGGGATACAATGATATATAGATAGATGAAAAGGTTTTATGATTATTCGTTCATCCATTTAATGAATATTTACTGTGTGCCTACTGTGTGCCAGGCTCTATTTTGCAAGCTAGAAATGAAATCTCTTTTGTCAGTGAGTTGTATTCCTGGGTGTGTATTTGAGAGACAGAAAAAAAATATATGCCAAGTAGTAGTCAGAGCTATAAATAAAAATGAAGCAGAGAATGAAGAGAGAGGTGATGGAGGATAGGTTGGTTTGGGAAGGCATCTCTGATAAAATGACATTTGATCAGAGATACATTTATCTGAGGGAAGAACAAGTACCAAGGCCCTCAGGGAATTCATTTCTAATAAGGAAAAAAGGTGTAAAGGTAAACTCATGTAACAGAAGGTGGAACAGGTAAGTGATGTAAGGGAGGGATAGATGAAGACCTGCTGGGTGAGTTCAGAGGAAGGGAAGATAGCTGTCTGCTGGGGAGGAGGTGCTATGAAGAACACTCCCCACTTTCTAGGGGGTAACTCACACACTCTGACACCTCAGGGCAAAACCTTTCCCCCCAGGCCCTTTCCTGAATTGACCATTCTCCTCGGTTACTGAGATAGCTGTGTGTGCACCTAATTAAGGTGCCCTTTGGTTAAGATACTGAGGTTGTAATAGAGACAAAAACAAGTTACATCATCTGTCCACTTTCCCTTCTGGCTTTAGACTCCTCTAAATCATGTTTCTTCTTTATAAAAAGACTAACCATCTGCTCATGCCCAATACTGGCCACCAAAGGCTAGAAGGCAAAGAGATTACTCTTGTTTTTAGATAACTGTGCCTTGTGCTCAAGATTAGGACATCTTTATTTTTACTTGCTTTGGTCAGCTTGGCAAGGTCCTAGCTCTTCTACTAGGATGCAAATACCCCAGTGAAAAAGGAAACACTTTAACGCAGAATCAACTCACATTTGTCTATTAGCCAGAGAGAGTGCAAACAAGGAACTATAAAAATAGAACACAGAAGATTATATCATATTTTTATTTTTAAAATGGGATGCTGGCAGGAAAGGAATATAGGACTCTAAGTGGAGAGGTAATGAATAGAAAGAGTACAAGGTAGTGGGAAGGAAGAAGGAAAGAGAAAAAAGGATATTATTTAATTTCATAGAGATATATATCCAAATCTTGAAACTGATCCAGTTGGGACCTTTTGAGATATAGTGATAGATACATTTAGAAGAGCAAAAATACCTTGATAAGCTACTTGAAGCAAAGATGTGATCATAGGGTAGGGCATGGGGATCTGCAGGAGCGGAGGCAAACTCATGGTAGCTGAAGCGGTGTGCCTTAGAAATGAACAGAGATTTAGAGGGGGCTGAAGGTAGAGGGGGAGACAAAAGAGAAGGAGGAAGGAGGAGAGAGAGAAGCAACAATATGGAGGCTGGCTGGTGCCCAAGTCAAGGAAATAGCCAAGTGACCTTTAGCAATACAAATATCTATTATTGAATTTTAAATTATTTCTGCTGCAGTAATGTAGATTTTTCTTTCCAAAACCTTCAATAATATCTTCTCTTTACTCAAAATGCCTTGATTGGAGGGTGCATTGGGTTGAAATTAAGGACAAGAACACCTGAAGGCAGAACAGGGTTGAGCCCGATGGGAGTGGATGGTGAGAGAACTGCTGATCTCAGTATTCACTCAACAGACACAGGGGCAGAGGCAGCCATTAGAGGGGCCCCCTACTCCTAAGCCACAGAAACGAGCAGAAATCCCAAGGATGCCACTGCATTTTTCTACAATTGATAACGTGGAGATTTTAATCTATCTTTATCTAGATATTAAGAAATAGGTCAACACAAGTTGATATCCGGCTTACATCTACTTAAAAAACTATCATAAATTTTTATAAGGATGTTAGTGAATCAGAACTTTAGAAGTGAATTTGAAAGCTGAAACTTCAGTGTTCAACATGAAGGGGAAAGGAATGTTTGAAGTGTAGCACTAAGTGGTTCTTCCTTTTAGTAGATGGGAATAAAGCTGTCCTTGGTCAAGAATTATCCCATTTGTCTGTCTCTCAGGAGGGTCTTTCACAGAAGTGGGGCTTTGCTATGGGGACTCTGGAAATGGAGGGGTTCTACACTATTTCTTCTCATAGCACTGAGGGCACGTTTGAAAACTTTGAGTATCTTACTCAATTTCTTCGCTTTCGAAGCTGTGGAAAACCCCAACTATCTAGAGAGGACAAACTTGTGTAAGGCTGAGCAGGGAGATGACTGAGTCATTACTATGCTCTTTCATTTGAATACGGACTAGCCAGGAACAGTGTGTGTTCAAACCCTACTTTCAGTCCTGTTTGGAGAATTCTGACTTCTGATAATATGATTCACCCAGGCTGGGTTCCTGGTTCCCTTTCTGTAACCAACATTAAAACATTGCAGAAGCCAGAGGGAAGTCAGTGGGTCTGATAAACTAATAAAAACAGACAAACAAACTCTAAGGAACACTGAGGGAAAGATCACATCTGGGTTACAGAGTATGGGAAATGGCAGCATGTTTGGAGGAGGGTTGGACCAGACTGCTACTGCCCAATATGGTAGCCACTAGCCTCAGGTGGCTATGGGGCACTTACAATGCAGCCAGTCTGAATTGAGATGAGCTGCAAGTGTAAAATACCGCATTCCCCCACCCTCCACCAGATTTTGAAGACTTAGTATAAAAAAGGGAAGGTAAAATATGTCACTAATTCATTTTTATGTTGCTTACATGTTGCGATGATAATGTTTTGGATATACTGGACTAAATAAAATATATGTATTAGTTTTTTAGGGCTGCTGTAACAAAGTACAACACTATAGATTGGGTAGCTTAAACAACAGAAATTTATTTCCTCACAGATCTGGAGGCTAGTAATCCAGGGTCTAGGTGTCAGCAGAGTTGGTTTCTTCTGAGGCCTTCCTTGTTGGCTTTTAGATGGCTGTCTTCTCCCTGTGTCTTCATATTGTCATCCCTCTGTGTGTTTCTGTGTCCTAATCGCCTCTTTTTATAAGGACACCAGTCTCACTGAAGTAGGGCCCATTCCAGTGACCTCATTTTAACTGAATTAAGACCTCTTTAAAGGCCCTAACTCCAAATACAGCCACTTTCTGAAGTACTGGAGGTTAGGATTTCAACATATGAATTGCTGGGTGGGTGCTAATTCAGCCTATAACATTATTAAAATTAAATTCGCCTGTTTCTTCTTATTTTTCAAAAATGTGGCTACTAGAAAATCTAAAATTCCACATGTGGCTGCATTAGATTTCTATTGGACAGGGTTGCACTAGACTATAACTCCAAAAGGGCAGACTCCTTTATATGTTGTTCACTACTGAGTTTCCTGGTACCTTGGACAGAGCCTGCCATGATTACAAGCTCAATCACAATGGCTGAATGTAAAATAAATGGACACACTACAGGCAGTAGACAGGGTGGGAGAGGATTTTAGGTGTGAATCTCTAGGTAAGATTCCTTGCCCTGGTTTTCACTTGAGTGGCTCGTGGTTGGCTGCATTGCTACCATGAAGTAGGAGAACAGTAGCCATCCTGACAGCTATCTAACAGCATGGAGGTGAGTCTGGTTGGGGCAGTGGGAGTTTACAGTAGGTGCAGGCAGACCTACTGGTCTTCAAGCCTTCTCTCCTCCTCAGCACCCTTCTCCACTTTGAGAGCTGTGTGCTAGAATGAAGGTCTTGAAGGTTAGTGTTTAGAGGGTTACAGACTATAATATCAGAATTTCCCAGGAGACCACAACCTAGAGCCTTCTTTCACAAAAGTGATTTAAATTTATTTATTTAATTTATTTTTGGCTGCGTTGGGTCTTTGTTGCTGCGTGCAGGTTTTCTCTAGTTGTGGTGAGCGGGGGCTACTCTTCGTTGTGGTGCGCAGACTTCTTATTGTGGCTTCTCTTGTTGCAGAGCATGGGCTCTAGGGCGTGTGGGCTTCAGTAATTGCAGCATGCGGGCTCAGTAGTTGTGGCTCGTGGGCTCTAGAGTGCAGGCTCAGTAGCTGTGGTGCACGGGCTTAGTTGCTCCGCAGCATGTGGGATCTTCCCAGACCAGGGCTCAAACCCTTGTGTCCTGCATTGGCAGGAGGATTCTTAACTGCTGTGCCACCAGGGAAGCCCCTCACAAAAGTGATTTAAAAAACTGTTTAAAAAAATGTTTTGAAAAATTAGATGAGCTAGGTTTCTTGAAAAATATGAAATTACAAAATTGGTGTCAGAAGAAAGGGAACATTTGAATTTGAAGTAATAATCAAAGACCCTCACCCCTACCCTCATCCCCAAAAGCTCTAGACAAAGATGGCTTTATGGGAGAGTTCTACCAAATTTTCAAGGAAAGAAAATCAATGTTTTATATATATTTTAGAAATATAGAGGAAAACCTCCCAACTCATTTTTTAGGCTAGTATGACCTTAAGCCAAATAAAGACAGCACAAAGAAAGATAATTATAGGTCTGCTTAAGAAAGGCATGTGGAAATCCCAAATAATCTATGTAACTAAGTCTATTGGTGTATGACAAATATCAGATCAAGTAAAAGGATGGTTTAACTTCAGAAATCCCAATTCACTGTCTTAATTGACTAAACAAGAACTCTTTCATGGTTATCTTGATGAATGCAGTACAAGCTTTTGATAAATTTCAATATCTATTAATGATTCAAAAACAACTCTGCATGCTCTGCTCTTGCGATGTCAGCTGAGTTACATGCTTCCCACAAGTCAGTTGTGTTTGTTCCCAAAGCTCTTTGTACCAGTTGTACTTGATATTGTAATTATGTAATTTAGATAAATATTATATAAACCAAAGTGTGAAAAGAGAATTGTTTCTCTGAAAGCTCAACTGAATGTTTTGGAAAGACTTGCTAAAGGCAAGCCACTAATAAATATTGTGATCAGATCATTGTAATTTCTATCATATTAAAAGCAAAGGCTTTGGTCCTACATAAAAACATTGATGAATGAAAATGGATTTATATGTTAAAACAAAAATTTTAATGAGTGCATCACTTTATATAATTCTCTCTCCCTACTGTTATTTTATTCATTTACTAATTGCTCTCAATTATGTCAGATACAAGGGCTCTCATTGTATTACTTTGATAAACAACACTGTCTGAATTCCCAGTATCACCCCGTCCATTCTTTTCAGCCTCTCACTTGATTATGAAGAGGACTTGTAAGTGAATTAATTAATATGCTTTCATCCTACCTAGCCCGCTGTGTCACAGCAGGAGTAGGAAAGGAGATGTATTCGACTGCCTATGTTAGGACTCCTCTCTGTCTCTCTGAAAATAATTAAATCTACGAAAGTCAGAGATTTAAGGATCCTAAACATTCCCATTTATTTTTTGTCACCTCTGAAACTTTTCTCATCTTTCTGTCAACTTTGTATTCCTGAGTCTGAATAAATACAGTATCTGAAACCTCTTTCTCTTCCCCCTTTGCCAATAGATCTCAGCCACTAGAACTATTTTTTGTTGTGGAAATGTACTGGCATACAATTCTATAACTTCTTGCTTAAAATTGTGCAAATTGAAACAGCATTCCAGAACCCAGCTTTCTGGAAAAATAACAGTGTTTCAACTTTTTTTCTTATGGTAGGAGGGAATTTTGGAGAAAAGCATCAGAGAAAGGTGTTAAATATGATTCAGTTATGGACATATATGCTGGTCTCCTGCCCATCACTTTCTTTCTTGATACATGTGAAAATCGTCTATTTTCCCCTTCACAGTATGTATAGAGAAAACTAGAAGTGAAGAGTAAAATAGGAAATGGTCAAGGTGCAGAGTTTCTTTCTTTTTTTAATAAATGGCTTTCTTGATATGTAATTCACATATCATACAATTCAACCATTCAAAGTGCACAATTCAGTGGTTTTTGGTACTTACCATAATTTCTTCTTCCAGTTTTATTGAGACTGTAATTGGCATATAGCAATATACAAGTTTAAGGTGTACAGCATAATGATTTGACTTACATACATCATGAAATGATTACCATAATAAACTTAGTGAGCATTCATGATCTCATATAGATACAAAATAAAAGAAAAAGAACAAAACTTTTTTCCTTGTGATGAGAATGCCTAGGATTTATTCTCTTAACAACATTCACATATAACATACAGCAGTGTTAATTATATTAATTATGCTGTACATTGCATCCCTAGTATTTATTAGCCTTATAACTGGAAGTTTGTACCTTTTGACCACCTTCATCCAATTCTCCTTCCTGCCACCTGTCACCTCTGGTAACCACAAATCTGATGTCTTTTTTTCTGAGTTTGTTTGTTTTTGAAGTATAATTGATCTACAACACTATGTTAGTTCCTGGTGCACAATATAGTGATTTGATATTTCTATTCATTACAAATTGATCACACAATAAGTCTAGTTACCATCTGTCACCACACAAATATATTATATTATTATTGACTATATTCCCTGTGCTGTACATTTCATCCCCATGACTCATTTATTTTGTACCTGGAAGTTTGTACCTCTTAATCTCCCTCACCTTTTCACTCCCCCCTCCCCTCTCCCCTCCCCTCTGGCAACAACCTGTTTGTTCTCTGTATCTATGGCTCTGTTTCTGTTTTGTTATATTTGTTCATTTTTGTTTTTTAGATTCCATATATGAGTGAACTCATATGGTACTTATCTTTCTTTGTCAGACTTGTTTAACTCAGCATAATACCCTCTAGGTCCATCTATGTTGTCACAAATGGCAAGATTTCATTCTTTTTTTATGGCTGAGTAATATTCCATTGTACATATATACCACATCTTCTTTATCTACTAGGTTACTTCCATATCTTGGCTATTGTGTACATAGGGATGCATATATCTTTTCAAATTAGTGTTTTTGTTTCTTTGGAAAAATATCCAGTAGTGGAATATGGTAGTTCTACTTTTTAACTTCATGAGGAACTTCCAAACTGTTTTCTGTAGTGGCTACACCATTTACATTCCTAGTGAACAAGGGCTCCCTTTTTTCCACATCCTCACCAACATTTGTTATTTGTTGACTTTTGGGTAATAGCCATTCTGACAGGTGTAAGGTGATATCTCATTGTGGTTTTGATTTGCATTTCTCTAATAATTAGTGATGTTGAGCACCTTTTTATGTGCCAGTTGGCTATCTGTATGTCTTCTTTGGAAAAATGTCTATTCAGGTCCTCTGCCAATTTTGTATTGATTTTTTGTATTTTTGATGTTAAATTGTGTGAGTTCTTCATATATTTTGGATATTAACCCCATATCAGATGTATCATTTGCCAATATCTTCTTCAATTCAGTAGGTCTCCTTTTCATTTTGTTGATAGTTTCCTTCACTATGCAAAAGCTTTTTAGTTTGATTTAGTCCCATTTCCTTATTTTTGCTTTTGTTTTCCTTGTCTGAGGAGACAGAAGCAAAAAAAAAAAAAAAAAAAAAAAAAAGTACATTGCTAAGACCAGTGTCAAAGAGTGTACTGCTTATGTGTTATTCTAGGATTTTTATGGTTTTAGGTCTTACATGTAAGTCTTTAATCCATTTTGAGTTAATTTTTATAGATGATGTGAGAGTAGTCCCATTTGATTCTTTTGCATGTAGCTGTCCAGTTTTCCCAACACCATTTATATATGAGGCTGTCTTTTCCCCATTGTATATTCTTGCCTCCTTCGTCATAGATTAATTGACCATGTAAGTGTGTGTTCATTTCTGGGCTCTCTATTATGTTCCCATGATATATATGCTTGTTTTGTGCCAGTACCATACTGTTTTGATTACTGTAACTTTGGAGTATAGTTTGAAATCAGGGAGTGTGTTTCTTCCATTTTTGTTCTTCTTTCTCAAGACTGTTTTGGCTATTTGGGATCTTTTGTATTTCCATACAAATTTTAGAGTTATTTGTTTTAGTTCTGTGAAAAACGTTGTTGATATTTTGATGTGGAATTCATTGAATCTGTAGACTGCCTTGAGTAGTATGGTCATTTTAACAATATTCCTTCTTCCAATCTATGACCATGATATATCTTTCCATTTGTTTGTTTTTCCTTCAATTTCTTTCATCAATGTCTTATAGTTTTCCAAGTACAGGTATTTTACCCCCTTGGTTAGATTTATTCCTAGGTATTTTACTCTTTTTGATGCCATTGTAAATAGTATTTTTTAAAAATTTCTCTTCCGGGTAATTTGTTGCTAGTGTGCAAAAACACAGAAGATTTATATATATTAATTTTCTATTCTGCAACTTTACTAAGTTAATTTATTAGTTTTAATAGATTTTTGAAGTTGTCTTTAGGATTTTCTAAATAGAGTATCATGTCATCTGAAAACATTGACAGTTTTACTTCTTCCTTTCCAGTTTGATTTCTTTGATCTCTTTTTCTTGTCTGATTGCTGTGGCTAGGACTTTCAATACTATGTTAAATAAAAGTGACAAGAACGAACATCCTTGTCTTGTTCCTGATCTTAGAGGAAATGCTTTCAGCTTTTCACTGTTGAGTATGATGTTGGCTGTAGGTTGTCATATATGGCCTTTTTTATGTTGAGGTATGTTCCCTCTCTACCCACTTTCTGGAGAGTTTTTATCATAAATGGATGTAGGATTTTGTCAAAAGCTTTTTTTCTGCATCAATTGAGATGATTATATATATATATATATATATATATATATATATATATATATATATATATATATTTTTTTTTTTTTTTTTTTTTTTACAGGAAAGTAGGATTTATTGGAGGGCACGAGTAAGGAGGGGACAGTGCCAAGGTACTCATGAATGCAGGTCCCACCGTTTGTCAAGGAGCTCATGATTAGAGATGTATTTGACCCCACAGCCATCTGGGCTGATCCACTTTTCTGCCATCATGTTTTCGAATACATCCACATTAAATTTAGTAAATGTCCACTTCTTAGAGATGTGGATCTTTTGGTGGCAAGGGAACTTGAACTTGGTCGTGCATAGGGCCTCAATCATATGCTCCTTGTTCTGTAGCTTGATGTGGATGAACATGATGACTTGGCCAATGGGGACCTTGGCCACTTTTCATGGGGCTTTTCAAAGGCACCCAGCACACCTGTCTGTAGCCTAGATTGGGGAAAGCATGTCAGACTAAATGTCCACTGGAAAGGGCTATCTCCAAGTTCCCATAGGGCCACCCATGCAAGCAACAGGCTGCATGCGTTACTGAGGAGGCTGCTGTTTGCAGCCATTGCATACTGGGTCCCTAGGTTATATGATTTTTATTCTTCAGTTTGTTAATATGATATATCACATTGACTGATTTGCAGGTATTGAACCATCCTTGCATTCTTGAGATAAATCCCACTTGGTCCTGGTGTATGATTCTTTTAATGTACTGTTGAGTTCAGTTTGCTAATATTTTGTTGAGGATTTTTACAACTGTATTCATCAGGGATATTGGCCTGTAATTTTCTTTTTTTTTTAATATTGTTGTTGTCTTGTTTTGGTATCAGGGTGATGCTGACCTTGTAGAATCAGTTTGAAAGCATTCCTTCCTCTTCAGTTTTTTGAAATAGTTTGAGAAGGATAGGTGTTAACTCTTCTTTAAATGTTGTGTAGAATTCCCCTGTGTAGCTGTCTGGTCCTGGGCTTTTGTTTGATGGGAGTTTTTAAAATTAATTTCAGTACCAGTAATTGGTCTGTTCATATTGTATATTTCTTCTTGATTCTGCCTTGTGAGATTGTATGTTTCTAGGAATTTATCCATTTCTTCTAGATTGTCAGATTTGTTGGCATATAATTGTTCATTGTATTCTCTTATGATCCTTTGTACTTCTGTGATATTGATTGTAATTTGTCCTCTTTCATTTCTGATTTTATTTATGTCGGCTCTCTTTTTTCTTGGTACGTTTGGCTAAAGGTTTGTCAGTTTTGTCTATCTTTTCATGGAACTAACTCATTTCCATTGATCTTTTCTATTTTTTTTTTTTTTTAGTCTCTATTTCATTTATTTCTACTCAGATTTTTATCATTTCTTTCATCCTACTAACTTTGGGCATTGCTTGTTCTTCTTTTTCTAGTTCCTTTAAATGCACATTTAGATTATTTATTTTAGGTTTTTCTTGTTTCATGAGGTCAGTATGTATTGCTATGAACTTCCTTCTTAAAACTGCTTTTGCTGCATTTCATAGATTTTGGGGAGTTGTTTTTCCATTTTCATTTTCACAGCAGTTTTTGATTTTCTCTTTGATTTCTTCATTGACCCACTGATTGTTTAATAGCATGTTTTTTGGTATCCACGTGTTTGTGTTTTTTTTCTTGTAGCTGATTTCTAGTTTTGTACTGTTGTGGTTGGAAAAGATGCTTGATATGATTTCAGTCTTCTTAAATTTATTGAGACTTGTTTTGTGGCCTAATACGTGATCTACCATGGAGAATGTTCCATGTGCACTTGAAAAGAATGTTCATTCTTTTGCCATTGGGTGTAATGTTCTGTATATATGTATTAAGTTTATCTGGTGTAATGTGTTGTTTAAGGCCAGAGATTCCTTACTGGTTTTCTGTCTTAATGAATATATCCATTGGTATAAGTGAGGTATTACATCCCTTACTATTATTGTATTGCTGTCTATTTCTCCTTCTGTTTCTGTTAATATTTGCTTTATATTATTAGGTGCTCCTATGTTGGGTGCATAAATGTTTACAAATGTTGTATTATCTTGTTTGATTGACCTCTATCATTATGTAATGCCCTTCTTCATTTTTTGTTGTAGTCTTTGTCTCAAAGTCTACTTTGTCAGATATGAGTATTGATACCCCAGCTTTCTTTTCATTTCTATTTACATGGAATATCTTTTTCCATAACTTTTACTTTCAGTCTCTGTGTGTCAGTTCTGCAGTGAGTCTCTTGCAGGCAGCATATATAGGTAATTTTTTTTTTAAGTCCATTCAGCCATCCTATGTGTTTTGATTAGAGCATTTAGTACATTTACATTTAAAGTGATGATTGATAGATATATACTTATTGTCATTTTATTAATTGTTTTCTGGTTGTTTTTGTAGTTCTTCTCTGTTCCTTTTGTCCGCTTTTAGTCTCTTTTCTTGTGGCTTGATAATTTTTTTTAGCATTATCTTTGGGTTTCTTTTTATTTTCTGTGTATCCATTATAGGTTTTTAGTTTGCAGTAACCATGAAGTTCATAGCTATTGATACACTTAGTAGTTTATATTAATTTGATATTTGCTTATATTCGAACACATTCTAAAAGCAGTTTTACTTTGTCCCCCACCACCATACACTTTATGTTTTTGATGTCATATTTTACATATTTTTTGGATATATCTTTCTTCTTTGTGTATTCCCTAACTACTTATTGTAGTTATATAGTTGATTTTATGACTTTTGTCTTTTAACCTTCATGTTAGCCTTTTAGGAAGCTAATCCTCTGCCTTTATTATATATTTGCCTTTACCAGTGAAATTTTTTCTTTCATGTATTTTCTTATTTCTAGTTATGGGATTTTCTTTTCTGCTTAAAGAAGACCCTTTAACATTTCTTGTAAGGCTGGTTTAGTGGTGATGAACACTTTTAGTTTTTGCTTATCTGGGAAGCTTTTTATATCTCCTTCAATTCCGAATGATATTCTTGCCAGGTAGAGTATTCTTGGTTTGAAGTTTTTTCCTTTCAGCACTTTAAATATATCATGCCTCTCTCTCTCTGGCCTGCAAAGTTTCTGCTGAAAAATCATGTGATAGCCTTATAGGAGTTCCCTTGTATGTGACTAATCATTTTTCTCTTGCTGCCTTTAAAATTCTGTCTTTATCATTAACCTTTGCCATTTTACTTATGATATATCTTGGTGTGTATCTCTTTGGGTTCATCTTGTTTGGGACTTCCTGTACTTTTTTTCCTGGATATCTGTTTCCTTCCCCAGGCTAGGGCAGTTTCCAGCCATTATTTATTCAAATAAGTTTTCTTCCCTTTTCTCTCTCTCTTCTCCTTCTGGGACCCCTATAAAGAGAATGTTATTGTGCTTGATGTTGTCCCAGAGGTCTCTTAAATTATGCTCATTTTCTTTAGTTTTTTTTTTTTGGTTCTGCTGTTCTGATTAGGTGATTTCCACTATTTTGTCTTCCAGATAACTTATGTGTTTTTCTGTATTGTCTAATATGATGTTGATTCCTTCTAATGTATTTTTCATTTAAGTTATTGTATTCTTCAGCCCTGATTGGTTCTTCTTCTATTTTTTCTCTTTGTTAAAGTCTCACTGTGTTCCTACATTCTTCTCCATGTTTGGTGAGCATATTTATGACCATTCCTTTGAACTCTTTATCAGGCAAATACTTATCTCCATTTCACTAGGATTTTTTTTTTTTTTTTTGGTGTGTATGTGTGTGTATGTGTGTGTATGAGTTTTTAATCATGTTCTTTCATTTGGAACATAGTCTGCTGTCTCCTGCTTTTGTTTCTTTCTGTGTTTGTTTCTATGAATTAGGTAAAACAGTTATTTTTCTCATTCTTGAAGTTATGGCCTTGTGTAGGTGTGTCCCCTATGTACACTGTGATTGCTGGGTGGCTTTGGCAGGCAGGCAGGGGCTGGAGTGGGCATAGGCTGGGGGTGTCCTGGGGCATGCCAGGCTGGGGCCACCTTGGCAGTGTGGCTGGAGCTGGAGTGGATGTGGCCTGGGGGGGTGGTGTCCCAGGTCATACTAGACTGAGCTGGGTAACCTTGGCAGAGTGGCTGAAGCTGGAGTGGGCATATGCTAGGGGCATATTGCAGCAGCCAAGGCAGGTTTGCTAGAGTGCCATTTACTTTTAACTGCTACCTCTGTTCTGGGACTCAGAGTGAGTGAGTCTGTGCATGAGTCCTTTAAGAGTGGAGTCTCAGTTTCCTGAAACTCTCCTGCTCTCTGGGACATAAGCCCTACTGGTTTTCAAAACCAGATATCATGGGGGCTCATCTTCACAATGCTGGTTTCCAGGGCTGCAGTGCCTGATGTATGGCTTGAACCCCTTGCTCCTTAGAGAGGACCTCTGAATGTGTGATATCCCCTCCTGCTTATGGGTTACTGTGCTAGATGTATGGGTTCTGACTCAGTTGTGCCTCTGCCTCTCCTACCTATGTCAATGTTGTTTTTTCTTTATATCCTTAACTGTAGAAGAACTTTTCTGCAAGTCTTCAAGTTGTTCTCAGGGAATGGGAATGGGAAAAATAACTGTTTTGGCTAATTCATAGAAACAAGCACAGAAAGTCAAACAAGAGGAGACAGCAGAATATGTTCCAAATGAAAGAACAAGATTAAAAACTCACACACACACACACACACACACACACACACAAAATACCCTAGTGAAATGGAGATAAGTATTTGCCTGATAAAGAGTTCAAAGGAATGGTCATAAATATGTTCACCATATTTGGAGAAGAATGTAGGAACACAGTGAGACTTCAACAAAGAGAGAGAAAATATAAGAAGAATAGATCAGGGCTGAAGAATACAATAACTTAAATGAAAGATACACTAGAAGGAATCAACAGCATATTAGAGTTGTAGTTTTGGTATATCCATGGGAGGAGGTGAGCTCAGGATCTTCCTACTCTGTCATTTTTATCCCTCCCCCAAGAGGTTAAGCAACTTGCCCAAAATCACACAGTAAATAAGCGGTAGAGCAATATTGTGTAGGAATGTTTATATTTTAACTAGTAGTCAAAAACCTTGGATCCAGTTCTGATTTACCACTAGTTAATGACTATATGACCCTGTATAAATCATATAAGCTCTGCAAGTCTGTGTTTTTATGGGTAAGATGTGAAGTTGGAATACTCAGGGTCCTTTGCTTTATATGAATTTATTTAATGTTAGGAATAGTAGAATACAGACAACTGAATAAGCAGGGAAGATGTTTCTCACTTGAACATAATATTTTCTCTTATAGCAGAGTCCAAATGATTTTCCATTTTAAATAGAGAAAGTAGATCTTATCAAGTATTTATAGAAACTGCAGATTGCTCAGACATGCAATCCAATACCTCATTTGATACTAGTGAGAGGCAAATTATGCCTCAAACTTTAACACATGCTTAAGCCAATTCAGTGAATAAAGGAATATCTGAAAATGGCTCAAGTTTAAAGGAAGCCATATGTTTATTGAATGATATGACTTTGGGGACCACTTGAGAAAATAAAGGTTTTCTAAAATCTTCACAGTTAAGCCTAAAGCATGCATCCTTACAAATGTAAATTCTTTTAGTTATCAATGGTATAGCATACCTCTATAAAAACTAAAAGGAGGAAAATGGCCAACTGGAAATTGTTGATATTACTTCTTGACAAGGACTCATTACTGTCATGGAGCCCTATGTTTTCTTTTCCACTGAAAAATTTTAAACACCAGAAAAGTTTAAAGAAGAGTACAGTTAATATCTATATACCCTACACCTATATTCAACAAATGTTAACATTTTACCATGTTTTCTTTATCCCTTTCTATATGTAAGTTTTGGTAGAACCGTTTGAAAGTGAGAAGCAGATATAACTTGCTCCTGTATACATTAGCATGCATCACTTTAATAATAGGATTATTCTCCTGAATATACACAATACTGTTATCTAAATTAAAAATAGTTTTATAATGTTTATATCCAGTCCACATCCTATAACATTCTATTCTATAATATTTGATGTCCTGTCCAATATTTAGTATCCAGTCCAATTTCTCCAATTGTCCCAAGAATGTCATTTAAATCTTTATATTTTGAATGAGGATGTAATCAAGATTCACACATTGCATTTGGTTGTTATGGATATTTAGGATCTCTTAATTGAGAACATCCCCCTGCCCTCTTGTTGTTGTTGTTGTTTTGGTGGCATTGATTTATGAAGAGTCCAGGCCAGTTGTCATGTAAAATGTCCCAAATTTTGGATTTTTTTGATTGCTTGTTTATGATGTTATTGAACTTGTACTGCTATTTCCTATACTGTCTGTAAATTGTAAGGTAGGTCTGGAGGCTTGATTAGATTCAAGTTAAACCTTTTTGGAAAGAATATTTCACATGTATTGTATATTTTTAATTGCATCACATGACACATACAAGGTTAGGTTGTCCTGCTGTTAGAAACTCAAGGTTGGCTATTTGGTTAAGGTAACTACTTATGCTCTATTGTAAAGGTATATATATATTTTGATTTGCAATTTGCAAGTAATCTATGGGGAGAGACTTTGTACCATGGGACATTTTTTCACTCAGTGGTTTTACTGTCCATTGAGGATCCTTGCCTAAATCAATTTTTAAGGTAGGGGTAGCAATGTGGTGATTTTCTAATTTCCATTATTACTTTTACATTTATTATGAAATAAGAACTTTTTTTTCTCCCCTTTTTTTTGTCTCTCTTTCTTGAGTTTCATTATGGTTCATGGATGGCTGTTTACTCAGTACATTATATTCATTATGGTCATTATTCTTTTAGATGCTCACATTTGTTTCAAAGACCAGTGGAAGCCCCTTCAAGCTGGCTCTGAGTCTCTTAGTCTTCGAGTGCTTCCTTGCTTTTTAACATAATGAGATGCCCTAGGCTAATCTTGTACATTTCCTTCCCAAGACCTAAAATCAGCTGATTTTCCCAAAGAACCCCAGTATATGTACTAGTGGAAAATTAGAAGCCAAGATCTAGGGGCTAGATATCGTCATTCCTACTGAACTATGATTGCTTTTTGACTCTTTTCAGTGGACAGAGATAGGAATATATTTTTAAAAGTCATGAGTTCATATCCATGTTTGTAATTAGATTTAATATTACAGCATTTTTCTTAGTTTTGTTTCCTTTATTATCCATGTTTTCTCAAATATATGGAGTGGGGGAAAAAAAGATAGGGAAGGGACAAGAGGCAATTAAGGGAACAGTTTCAGGTAGAGTGCCACAGGGGGAAGTTTCAGCCTGATCCTGCAGGGGAACTCTGGAGGTTAAGTTAATCCTGCAGGTGGGAGGGTCACCAGCTTTCACTCCCACTCCCAGGCAAGGGAGCTGGACTTTTATCCTCAACATTTGTCAGTAACTCTCAAGAGCTGCTCCCAGGGAAAGTAAATTCTGAGGCACTTGGTTCTCTGCAAGTGTAGGTGAGGGTCTGACACTGTCTGCTACAAATTATAACTCTGGTTTAGAATGGAATTACTTTCCTAACCATCATTTTAGAAAAACAGCCATAAATACTGTTATTAATCAACCATAAACAATAGCTCCATCTATATTTAATAAAACTTTCTAACGGGTATTTAAACGAATAACCAAATAACCACGTAAAAGTGTATTTCAGATGAGGCTTATCATTATGTGCAATACAAAGTTCTCTTTAATTCCTGCTTTATTTCTACTTCAACAAATCAGAATTCACTGTCATTAAGGTCATGATATTTATAAGGGGTTCTCTCTGAGGAGAATTTTTCAGGGGTGGGACCTAGGACAACTTGGTGGATTTTGGGAAACGAATTCAGAAATTTCTGTTTTGTTGTCCTATTCTCATTGCGGATTTTCCTGTAGAAAAGAGGCAGTAAAGACCACTCACGGGCTCTTATATATTGCCTTGGAAACAGCCTTTCCATTTCCTTGAGCTGCCATCTCAATGGCAGCAATGGCAGCTTCACCTTGATTCTTGACAAGATTCAGGCAGATCCATCTTCAATTTGCATGAGTCAACTGATTTGCATTGACTTGTCTCGTTCTTTACTCCTACCACGTACCATTGTTTTCCAGCATCAAAAAGACAAAAAACTCTGGGATAATTTAGCTTGTTAAGTCTCTGAATCACAAATTCCTTTTCTGCCACAAAGTCTGTCCTTTGCCCTAACAAAGGATCACAATCACTTCCTTAAAAAATGAAAATGCATAAAGTATTGGAGCAATTCCCCCTCAACCCCAAACTGACATAATGGGGTTTACCTCTCCCAGTGAGCATTTGTTTTTTCTTCAGAAAGTCCTCTTGGGAGGTCATTTACTTATTCCAAATAATTTAGGAATTCATTCTTTGGGATCATCATCTAAAATGCCGTAGGTTGGGTTCCCCAGAAGCAGACACTTTCAGCAGAGTTTGAGGTGACAGATGTTCATTAGAACTCAACTCCTGTGAAGGGATGGGGAAAAGCAGGATTGGATAGAGGGAGAAATTGAACTGTGATGCAGGCCTGACAAAGACTTGACTGACCTGGGGCAGACAGCTATGGGGCAAGACTTGCTTGTTGGGGTGTTTTGCTTCAGGCCACAATGACTGTGACTTTATACTCCTCCTTGCTCAGTCACTGGAAGCAGGCTGTCCCCAGAGTGGCATGACCTTGGGCAAGGAGGCTCTCTGCAACTGAAGCAGACCCTGCAGGAGCTGACAGCTGGAAGGGGCACGTGGGGTGGGGACACATATGTTCATGTCTAGCACATAGAACCAGTTACAAGCCCAAGGAAAAACTCAATCTTATTACAATATTGTTACATCTCTTGCTCAGCTTTACTGAATGTGAGGACTGAAAGGTTTATAGAGACTTCCTGGTCTAACCACTCCCCTCTCCCCCACATTTTAGTGATGCCTGAAATTTCTCCCCTGAAACACTGCACTGACATAAGGTGGCACAATGCCTTCCTGTACCCCACTTTCCCCACCCAGCTACCACCCCTCCTACTCACCTCCAAGGAACACAAATGACTTTACCACTTCACAGGTATATTTTCTCACTTAGATTGGCATAAGAAGGGACAAAAATTTGAGGGAAAGAGAAGAGGAGGAAGGTAAAAATTGGGAGGAAAAGATTCTTAGGGGTTATAACCATGATTTGTGAGAAATACCCAGAAAAGTCTAGATCAGTCCCCAAATGCTGATGAGTAATTGGAGAACAAAACAGACTTCATGAAAAGGTCCTCTGTCTTTTTCTTTTTTTAATTTTATTGAAGTATAGTTGATTTACAACATTGTGTTAATTTCTGCTGTACAGCAAGTTGACTCAGTTATACCTTTCAACACTTTGTTGGAACTCTTGCAAAAATTATGTAGAGATTTGTTTGGGGAACCTAAGGAAAAAAATGTTTTAAAGGTCCTCCTTCACTGGTATTAATGGCCAGATCTATGAATAGGTAGGTCACCTCCAACCACCATTCTCTCAACAGAGTAGCTGTGTGACAGTTCTCATAAACCATTCATTCATTTATCCATCAAGTGTTTTTTGAATGCCTATTACATGCTAGGCCCCATGCCAGGCCCAGGAGACAGTGGGGAACTGCACTATGGCATAAACTGGTTCACAGCCAAAGTTGGCCAACAACTTCAGCCAGAACTTCTGGCTGTTTCCCTCCAATTTTGACATCTTTTTCCAGGTTGTGCTACACCTATTAATTTACATGAAGGTATTCTAAAGCTCAGTGTGACAGTTTTATTTTTGTTCTGAAACATTTCACTTTTCTTAATCCAAAACCTCTCCTTCCAGGGTCTGAGGGAAGCTGAGGATTGGCTTTCATTGTTTATTTTCCTCCCTGTCTTCTCCCTTTTTTCCTTCTCTGTCTGCTCCTCTCTCCTTCCTTTGCTGTTTAGGCTGGCAGTCAGGATTCTAAGGAGGGACGGTGCTGGTCTGGAGAGGGTGAGGGGGTGGGAAAAGGAAAGGGAGGATTGGGGGATGTCTTCTGAGGCTCCCATCAGGAAGCTGGTGGACTGATTAAGTCCATTAATAGTAATAGCTAATGATTCTATAACATCAACCATGTGCTAACACATATGTTAACTCATTAAATCCTTTTAACAATCCAGTAAGTTAAGTTCTTCTGATATTTTTAAATCCCTACTTTATAGATGAGGAGATCAACATACAGAGGTCCACACAGATAATTGTCAGAGTTAGGAATGAATTTAAGTTCTTTACTCCACACTCTAAGCCACTACACCCAAGTACCCTTTGAAAGTGAGGGCAGCTGTCTGCTGAGGCACCTCTAACTCAGAGCTTCTCAGCTGGGGGCAGTTTTGCCTCCCTGGGGACAATTGGCAATGTTTGCAGGCATTTTTGGTTGTCATGACTGGGGGCAGATACTTGAGGCATCTAGTGAGTAGAGACCAGGGATGCTGGTAAACATCCTACAGTGCACAAGCCAGCGCCCTATAACGCAGAAGTATCCAGCCCAAAAAGTCAATAGTGCCAGCTGAGAAACCTTGCTCTGTCTGGGTGTATACTCCCTGTGAAGCCTGAGCAGAAAACCACAATGTGACTACTATCTATCTTTGGCAAGAAACAAGGATGTTTATAAATGCAACCAAATACCTCACTGGCTTTTAGCATTCATTCATGTCATACTGTTGACTTACATGGAGCCACTCATTACCTCAACTCCTTGGAGGTAGTTTCCCCCTGCTTCATTAATTACTTCAAGGTACATGTTGCTTATATTTTTCAAAAAAAAATTTTTGAACCAAGATGTAGAACCTTAAGTTTGGCTGTTTAAGTTTCACCTTGTTTGTTATTCCCTATTTTTCCAGGGTCCATCTTTTTGAACCCTGATTTTGCTTTCCAGTATATAGACTAACACTGTCAACTTGGTGCCATTGGCAGACATAATAATTATGATTTCTGTGTCTTCATCCATGCTGCTAATAAACTCTTAGAGGGGGCCACCAACTGAGCCCTGGAACATACCACTAAGCGCTGTATTTCAGAGCACTGTTTCATGAATGCACATCCTTGCATCAGCTATATCAGTGATATCTGGGAAACTTAAAAATAAATAATTCCTAGGCCCGATTTTGGACATTCTGTTTTCACGTATTCTGTTTTCATGAATCATGCATCTTTAAAGTACTTCCTAGGGTTGTGATTTTGATCAGCAACAATACTGGGAACCATTGTTCTAATTTGACAGTAATCCATAGCTTCAAATGGCTGTGAATCTCCCTTACCTATTTTATCCATATTTCTCCTTCTAAAGATGGATGTATATTGATGAACTATGGCCTGTATAGCAAAGGAAGTAATGTTGATTTGCAATAATATGGGACCTAGAAGTGCATTGTGATTTGTAGGCATTAAAAAAGTGTTTGCTAAGTAAATGAATGAATGACTGACTGACTAAATGAATAAATGACCAGTTGTGGTGTCTTATGCAGTCTTTAATTTCTAAATGAATATTTGCTAAACAATGACACCAAATTTGCTGGTCTATAATTTCTGGAAACCCAAATTTTCTCTCCCCTTGTCCCTGTCCCTCTTGGAAAACTGGTACAACATTTCCTCTCTCTCACCTTCGGGAGCCTTTTTCATTCTTCATGACTTCTCAAATCATTGATGGTATAAGCACTTTAAATGCCCTGAAGGTAATTCATCTGGATTTGAGCGGTTGGATTTATTTAAATAGCTGGGAAGAACATTAATTCTCTTTAATGTTGGACTTAGTTCTTCCCACTCAGTATTTGTTTTCTCCTTTCTGGTTTAGAAATCGTTCTCCCAGGTGAGATGGTTTGCAAAATAAGAATTCAATTGCATGGCTCTCTCTGTTTTGAATCATCTTCCCTAATTAGTGATTCTACTCCATCCTCACTTAGTTTCTCATCGGCAACTAAGGAAAAAAAACCCCAAACAACAAAACTCAAAAAACTTTTTTTTAAAGCAATGTTCACAAGCCCCATCTGATTCTTGGCCAGTTTTGCTGACACTATTTTTCCAAGTGTGTGGCTCTAACTTATTCCTTAATTAAGTACCTCTTCCTCCTTTTATAGATGAGGGTTTCTCCACAGTGACACAATTGACATTTGAGCCAGATAATTCTTTGTTGTAGCAGCTGTCCTATGCATTATAGGATGTTTAGCAGCATCTATGGCCTTTATTCAATAGATGCCAGCAGCAACGCCTGTGATAACCAATAATGTCTCCAAAACATTGCCAAATGTCTCCTGGGGGGTAAAATTTCTCCCTGTTGAAAACCACTGCTATAAATGTTACAAAACAAAAACAAAAACCCAAAACCTGAACCCAAGTGTAGATGCATTGAAATATTTGTTTCTACTCCACAATTAAATAGTTAGAGTTTTACTTCCTAGAGTATTGCTTCATCCTTAAAAATGGCAGTGGCTGTTTTTAGTTTAGGATGGAAGAGATGGGGTGCACATACTGAAACAGGAGGGAAAGGGGCAGGGCACAACTTTTAAAAGAATAACATAGCCATAGGATATGACAAAAACTGGTCAGAACTAACTAGATCAAAGATGGCGGAAGATTCCACTTCCAGTAGACGCTGATCCTCATTATACACTCATTGTAATACATTAGCATCTAAATGACACACCCACCAGTGCCATGACAGTTCTCAGGCCAACAATAAAAGGTTAAAAAGTGGGTGGTGGGGCTTCCCTGGTGGCGCAATGGTTGAGAATCTGCCTGCTAATGCAGGGTACACAGGTTCGAGCCCTGGTCTGGGAAGATCCCACATGCCGTGGAGCGACTGGGCCCGTGAGCCACAACTACTGAGCCTGCGCGTCTGGAGCCTGTGCTCCGCAACAAGAGAGGCCGCGATACTGAGAGGCCCGCGCACCGCGCTGAAGAGTAGCCCCCGCTTGCCGCAATTAGAGAAAGCCCTAGCACAGAAATGAAGACCCAACATAGCAATCAATCAATCAATAAAATAAATAAATCTTTAAAAAAAAAAAAAAAGTGGGTGGTGGTCCACCTCCTGGAAATCCCCACCCCTTCCCCAAAATAATTGTAATAATCCTCCCACTCATAAGCCTATGAAATTACCCAGCCCATAAAAACTAACCACACCATATTTTGGGGCCTCTAGCCTTCTAGACGGCCCACACTCTGTGGAGTGTGTTTCTCTCTAAATAAATCCACTTCTTACCTATCACTTTGTCTCTCACTGAATTCTTCCTGCCATGAGACATCATGAACCTGAGCTTCATTAAGTCCTGAGACCAGGTGCATGATGTCAATTAAAAGACCATGGGTTCAAGTCCCAATCTGAGTTACATGGTTTCAGCACTACCACTCTCCCATATGGTAGTCACTGCAGGCATCACTAGTTGGTCTTTATTTTTTTTTTAAATCACTGAACTGTATGCTCCCTCATAGTCCCTCTCATTACTGGGCTCCAGGCAGACAATTGATTGGCATTAGAGTATGAAATGGAACCCATTCACCACCCATTCATTTTAGAGTTTCTTGTAGGACATCCAGGATTTTTCTTTGAACCCTCTTGAAATTTGGTTCCTAAAACCTGGGGCATGTGCTTGACTGTACCTAATGTCTCATTTCTTTATCATCATAAATCCCAAGATTAGAGGGTTATTTTCTCACAATATTCCTGTCAGTTTTAACCAGTTTTTCCCTGTTGATCAGAATCAAGTCCAGAGTAACAAATCCTCCTATTGCTTTTTCTAATTTATGAGAAATGAAGTAACCAAAATCTGTCAGACTATTTTTCGTCTATCATACTGGCAAAGCTCAAAACTGTTGAAAATATACAGGGCTGACAAGGGTGTAATGAAATGCATTATAGAGAATGATACAACCCTTTTGAAAGACAAACTGTTAATATCTATCATGTTTCTAAAATATGCTTTCTCTGGCCATCATCAAAAAATCTACAAACAATAAATGCTGGAGAGGGTGTGGAGAAAAGGGAACCCTCTTAAACTGTTGGTGGGAATGTAAATTGATACAGCCACTATGGAGAACAGTATGGCAGTTCCTTAAAAAACGAAAAATAGAATTACCATATGACCCAGCAATCCCACTACTGGGCATATACCCAGAGAAAACCATAATTCAAAAAGAGTCATGTTGGGCTTCCCTGGTGGCACAGTGGTTGAGAATCTGCCTGCCAATGCAGGGAACACAGGTTCGAGCCCTGGTCTGGGAAGATCCCACATGCTGTGGGGCAGCTGGGCTCGTGAGCCACAGCTACTGAGCCTGCGCGTCTGGAGCCTGTGCTCCGCAACAAGAGAGGCCGCAATAGTGAGAGGCCCGCGCACTGCGATGAAGAGTGGCCCCCGCTCGCCGCAACTGGAGAAAGCCCTCGCACAGAAACGAAGACCCAACACAGCCAAAAATAAATAAATAAATAAATTAATTAAAAAAAAAAAAAAAAAAAAAAGAGTCATGTACCACAATGTTCATTGCAGCACTATTTACGATAGCCAGGACATGGAAACAACCTAAGGGTCCATCAACAGATGAGTGGATAAAGAAGATGTGGCACATATATACAACGGAATATTACTCAGCCATAAAAAGAAATGAAATTGAGTTATTTGTAGTGAGGTGGATGGACCTAGAATCTGTCACACAGAGTGAAGTAAGTCAGAAAGAGAAAAACAAATACCGTATGCTAACACATATATATGTAATCTAAGGTTCTGAAGAACCTAGGGGCAGGACAGGAATAAAGACGCAGACGTAGAGAACGGACTTGAGGACACAGGGAGGGGGAAGGGTAAGCTGGGACGAAGTGAGAGAGTGGCATGGACATGTATACACTACCAAATGTGAAATAGATAGCTAGTGGGAAGCAGCCGCATAGCACGGGGAGATCAGCTCAGTGCTTTGTGACCACCTAGAGGGGTGGGATAGGGAGGATGGGAGGGAGACGCAGAGGGAGGGGATATGGGGATATATGTACACCTATAGCTGATTCAGTTTGTTATACAGCAGAAACTAACACACCACTGTAAAGCAATTATACTCCAATAAAGATGTTAAAAATCTTTATGCATTAAAATCCAGAAGAAAAGGCTGAGGTCAGCCTGTGAGGCAAAAGCAGTAAATGGAACCACAAAATAAAAGGTCAGTCTCTACAGAAAAGCAATTTAGAAGCTATTGCCAGTGACAGAGAAGCTTCTCAATATACTGTGTATCACCTCTATACATTAAAGGTACTGTATATTTAATTCAAGAAAGATAAACCTAACAGCCAAATGCAGACAAGAAAATATGCATCTTAATATCTAATTACCATTCAGGACCCTAATAATTTAAGGAACCCACTGAAACATGTTAGATTAATGTTGTTATAATTTGGTTTTGATTATAATACTAGGATCTTCATTCCCACTGAGTCATTACAATCTGTTAATTAAAAGGATATCTATTACAGCTTCTTTTTAAAATTGTCATGAACTTTTATTCTAGGATTGTCTCTAGGATTAAAGTTCATTCTGCTTTTAGTCTCATATGTTTCCACATCAACTGTACTTGTACCATAACTGATGTCTCTAACAGGAAAAGTTAATTTATGTTTAGTGTACCATTCCATAAAATCGAGTATGTATATGTGTGTTGTGTATATAAAGTTTTTAGAAACATTTATTTTGAAATTTTACAATAAAAATTCTGCTAGTCAAAATATTAAACTTAAGTTCTCTAGACATTTTATCATTCCTGAAAACATCTGGGCAAAAGGTTTTAGAATGGATCACAGCATGGTACAAACAGATATCATGACTCAGAATACAAGTGAACAGAAATCTATGAGCTGCTTAGCAGACTATAAAATTATTAGCTGGTATAATATGCTAAAACTTCATGAAATTAAGATAAGGGCTTTCTGCAGCCACAGTAAAGTTCTGGTCACATTCTTTAAGTTCTTCTTACATAGACATATGACTAATAGCATAAGCAAATTTCAGTCAAGTAAGAAGAGCTTAAGTGTAGAAAAGACATGATCAACCCAGTTTCTTCCTTGCTGTACCACAGGGCATAGCTACATGCCATCTGGTGATTATTAGGCAAGAAAGCTGCCATCTGCCACTTCTGCTAATACGTAGGAGAGGGGTAGCTCTCCCCACCCTGTAAGCCTAGGAGATTCTCTTATGGCTGTTTACATGCCCCAGAGCTCCAATTGGAGATAGAATTTACTCTCTCTGTGTGTGTGTATGTGTGCACCCAACATATTCAATACCAAAGTGAGATAGCCCTTTCTTACAACCTCTTAAGTGGCATAGGAGTCTGTGTTTGGCCAGGTTAACTCACCCTACAGCAAGCCTCTTCTATCCTGCCTGACTCAAAGCCAAGATACTATTAAATACAACCTAGAGAGACAAAACTGGATTGTAGCCATAAAAATAGATTACAAAGTGGACAGAAATAGAACCTAAGGTGTGAAAAGGACTTGCTTGTCCTTCTGCTTTACATCCCTTCAAGGCAAGGTAGAAGCTAAATCATTCTCATACTTTTTCCATAGGCTCCATAGGAGTATTTTTAAGGTGTCATATCTTTCCTTATGCCAGACAGAAGTTCATTTCCTTACATTAAAAAAAAAAAGAAGGCATAAAATTATTTCAAAGGAGTCTTAGCTAAGATCCAAATTTCAACTATTTCTAGACATCAATGTGACAATAGGGAGAGAAAAACAGGATGTATAAACAGACATAAATTTTTCTCCAAATTGTGTCAGGCTTGTCAGTTTCTCAAATCTTTGCATATAATGGGTGCTTCGTATATATTTCTTGAGTAAATGAATGAATGACTGAATAGAATAGACTGAAGCGAATGACTCCATAGAATGGGACCAAGTGACTCCACTTAAGGATTCAATCTCACCTACAGAAGTTTTATATTCTAAAGAAGTAAAGAATGAAATTTTAAAAATTCCCTAAATAACCTGCAGTATGACTCTATTCTTAAAACATCAGTACAGCAGGCTGATGTAGTACAAAGATGACAGGAATCTGATTCTGGATTTCTAGGTTCTAGTCTCAATTCTTAAAGTTATTGTAAATTTTGGAGTGAGTCAGTTCGACTCTCTAGGCCTCAGTTTTCTCTTCCATCAAAGAATCACTCCTACTTGCACAAACCCATCCAGGGCTTTGGATGCCAGGAAAACCTATAAGACAATGAATGGAAATGGAGTCATATGCATCCACAAAAGTATTAAATGCTTATCAGAAATCTGTGTAGAGCAAGCTGCTAAACAAAATAAGCTTTTTGCAGGCAATATTTATAAAACCTTTGCATAAAGTGGCACAGGAGAACTTCTACCTCCAACCAAGATGAAGTAACAAGGACTGGATTTACCCTATTGTCTTGACAACTAAAAAGCAGGACAAATGAATGAAACAACTCTCAAGACATTGGATATCAGAAAACAAACAAACAAAAAAACCATGATCCCAAAAAGAAACAGAAAACAAACGTGGTGAGATCTAATATTGCTGGCATCTTACTGCCTAGGTAAAGTTTCTAGGCCAAGACACAGGATTCATTCAGAGCCCAGATGTAGCCCTGAGTTTAGGAGACAAAGCTGGAAATCTGGGGAGGTCAGGACAACCAGAGTTCATAGGACAGGTTATCGGAGAAGAGGGTTGCACAGAGAGAGAACACCAGAAATCTGCAGAAAGTCTACTCAAGACTTCACTTGAGTACTGATCATCACATACTTGTTAGAAAACCACCCAAGTCTGAGCAAATAACAACCTAAAAGTAATAGAGGCAATAATGCTTGAAGTTCACAAAGAGATGGAGATAGTGTCTGTTCCCAAAAGCCAAAGTGAGAGTATTTCACACCCTGCAGGGCATCAGTCAGAGTTCAAAGAAGAGTCTCACCTCAGTGAGTGGAAAAGTAACTCTAGAATAAATGCAGTTCTGGTCTCACTTAACAAAAGTTTTAAAAAATGTCTCAAGAAGATCACTTTATTTCCAAATGCTGAATTACATCCCAGAACAAAGTTCATGAATATTTATAGGAATACAAAATATCCAGTACATTACAGTGTAAAATTCATAATATCTGGCTTCCAATAAAAAATTACCAGTGATGAAAAGAAAATATATCCCATAATGAAGAGGATATTTAATCAATCAAAACTGATCCCCAAATGACTTAGAATTAGTAGATGACTATTAAAATAGTTGTTATAACTATATTTCATACACTTAAAAAGCCAGAGGAAAGATCAAACTTGTTAAGCAGAGATGTTAAAGATATAAAAAGTGACTCAGGAAAGGGTCCAAGATGGTAGCTTAGGAAGACCCTGAGCTCACCTCCTCCCACAGACAACACTGAATCTACACCTACATATGGAGCAATTCCTCCTGAAGAAGACCTGAGGGCTTATTGAACTGCTTCTTTACATAGAAGGACCATATAAAAATGGGTAGGAAAGATGGAGAAACAGTGTCCATGGAACCCCACTCCTGAAGTGGTGACCCACAATAGAGACAGATATTATTGAGGGACTGGAGCCCTGGGACACAGCAAAAACCCAGCAGTTTAAAGGAAACCTAGACCATACAGAAAAGAAATCCATTTACTAAACTTAGAGTTTCTGCCAAACAAGTGGGGAACTGCTGGAGTCCTCTCTGGGGTTGGAGGTACCTGAGAACACCATTGTTTGAATCTCCCCAGGACTCCTCCTGGCCTGTGTCCACTCTAGCTCCAGCTGTCCTGCCAAGGCAGCCTCGATGTAGTGCTCCCTCGGACTGCCCCAGGCCTGTGCCTGTTCCACTGCCAACTGTCCCACCAAGGTGGCCTCAATGTGGCCCTCCCCAAGACTACCCCTGGCCTGTGCCTGCTCCAGCTGCAGCTGTCCTGCCAAGGAAGCCTTGGTGTCTTGGTTCCCAGGGATTGCCTCAGTCCTGGATCTACTCCACCTCCCGTCACCCCACCAAGGCAACCTCATTGTGGCTCTTTCCAGTGACTGACACTGGCATATGCCAGCTCCAGCTGCCTCGCCAAGGCACCTGTGGCATCACACATCCTAGGATTATCCTTGACCTGCGCCCACTCCAGCTCCAGCCATCCTGCCAAAGCTGCTGGGCACAAGCAGTCTACACAGAGGATGCTCCCACACAAGGCCACTCCTTCAAGACTAGGAGAGGTAGCTATATTGCTTAATTCATAGAAACAAACACCAAATGTCAAACAAAATGAGGTGACAGGAGTATGTTCTAAATGAAAAAAAAAATAAAACTCCAGAAAAAAAACCCTAACAAAATGAAGAAAAGTATTTACCTGTTAAAGTGTTCAAAGAAATGGTCATAAGGATGCTCACTGAACTTGGAAGAAGAATGGAAGAACTCGGTGAGAACTTCACCAAAGACTTAGAATATATAAGAAAGAACCAATCAGAGCTGAAGAATACAATAACTGAAATGAAAAATACACTAGAGGGAATCAACAGCAGATTAGATGATGCAGAAAAGCAGATAAGTGATGGAAGATAGAATAGTGAAAATCACCCAGTCAGAAGAGCAAAAAGAAGAAATAATTTTAAAAATTAAGGAGAGCTTAAGGGACCTCAGGGACAACATCAAGTATACTAACGCTTGCATTATAGGGGTCCCGGAAAGAGAAGAGAGAGATGATGGGACAGAAAACATATTTAAAGAAATAATGGCTGAAAACTTCCCTAACCTGGGGAAGGTAACAGACATCCAAGTATAGGAAGCACAGAAAGTCTCAGATAAGATGAACCCAAAGACATCTACACCAAGACATATCATAATTAAAATGGCAAAAGGACAAAGACAGAATATTAAAAGAAGCAAGAGAAAAACAGAGTCACACCCAAGGGAACCCCCATAAGGCTATCAGCTGATTTTTCAGGAGAAACTTTGCAGGCCAGAAGGGAGTTACATGATATATTTAAAGTGATGAAGGGAACAAAACATAGTACTTTAAGTCTTATCCACAGAAATCAGACAAGAAAAAGAAATAAAAGGCATCCAAATAAAACTGTTACTATTTGCAGATGACATGATACTATATATAGAAAAACCTTAAAGAGGCCACCAAAAAAGTGTTAGAATTAATCAAGTAATTTAGCAAAGTTTCAGGATACAAAATTAATATGTAGAAATCTGTTGTATTTCTAGACACTAATTAAGAACTATCAGAAATTAAAATGAAGAAAACAATCCCATTTACAATTGCATCAAAAAGAATGCAATACCCTGGAATAAATTTAACCAATGTGGTGAAAGACATGTACTCTGAAAACTAGAAGACATTGAAGAAAAAAATTGAAGATGACACAAATAAATAGAAGGATATACTGTGCTTGTAGAATGGAAGAATAATATTGATAAAAAGTCCATACTGCCCAAAGTGATCTACAGATTCAATGCAATCTCTATCAAAACACCAGTGGCATTTTAAACATAACTAGAACAAATAATCCTAAAATTTGTATGGAACCATGGAAGACCCCGAGTAGCCAAAGCAATCTTGACAAAGAAGAACAAAGCTGGAAGGATCATGTTTACAGACTTGAAACTATACCACAAATCTACAGTATTCAAAACAGTATAGTACTGGCACAAAAACAGATCAGTGAAACAGAATAGAGAGCCAAGAAATAAACTCATGCTTATATAGTCACTTAATTTACAACAAAGGAGCAAGAATATGCAGTGGGGAAAAAACAGTCTCTTCAATAAATGGTGTGGAGAAAATAGACAGCTACATGCAAAAGAATGAAATTGGACACTTTCTTACTTGGTCCAATAGGTAGTATGCTCTGTGACATTAATCTTAGCAATTTTTTTTAAAAGATATGTCTTCTCAGGCAAGGGAAACAAAAGCAAAAATAAACAAATGGGACTATATAAAACCAAAAAAAAAAAAAACACACACACACACAAAAAAACCAAAACCCTTTTGTACAATGAAGGAGACCACCAATAAAGTAAAAAGGGAACCTCCCGAAGGGGAGAAGATATTTGTAAACCATATATCCAAGAAGAGATTTATATTTTAATTATATAAAGAACTCATACAACTCAATATTAAAAAAAACCCAACCTAACACAAAATGGGCAGAACATCTGAATAGACATTTTTCCAAAGAAGATATACAGATGGCTGACAGGCACATGAAAAGGCATTCAACCTCAATAATCATCAAGGACATGTAAACAAAAACCCACAAGATATCTCACACCTGTAAGAATGGCTATTATTCGAAAGAAAAGTAACAACAACTGTTGGTAAAGATGTGGAGAAAAGGAACCCTCGTCTACTGCTGGTGGGAATGTAAATTGGTCCAGCCACTATGGAAAACAATATAGAGGTTCTTCAAAAAAATAAAATCAGAAATACGATATGATCCAGCAGTTCTATTTCTGGATATTTATCTGAAGAAAATGAAATCACTAATTTGAAAGATGTATGTACCTCTATGTTCATTGCAGCATTACTTACAATAGCCAAGATATGGAAGCAATCTAAGTGTCCATCAACAGATGATTGAATAAAAAAAAATGGTATGTATGCACACACACACATAAACACACACACACACACACATACACACACACACACACCAAAAACCCAACAAAAACCTCATAGAACTAGTGAGTTCAGCAAGATCACAGATAAAAGATAAACATACAAAAATCAATTGTATTTCTAGAATCTCAAGGGACCCTGAATAGCCAAAACCATACCAAAAAAGAACAAATTTAGAGGGCTTACACTCCCTGATTTCAAAGCTTATTACAAAACTACAGTAATCAGAACAGTGTGGTACTAATGATTTGCAAACGATATTTGTAAAAAATAACAGAAGATCTTTTGCCAACAAATTGCCTGATAGCCTATCAATTGGGGATTGGATTAATATTTACCCCCTTAAAGACTAAGACAAAGGCAGAGGATGAGGTAGGGGTGGCATAGATTTAATGAGAGACTATACTAAGGGGCAAAGCAGAGGTACAAACAAAGTTCCAATAGGAACAAAGGAGGAATTCTTAAGTCTTCCTGGAGGCATACAAGAAGCCATTATAAACAAAGTGGTAATATTGGAATTGCTTTAAAGGATGAGTGGGAATATGACAGGTGGAAAAAGGACAAAAGTGAATAGTAGGACGAGGGAACAGAATGAGCACATGGCATAGGGTTGTGGAAAACTACGGTTGGGCTGGGGAATGGTGGTGGTCAGAGCCCAGCTTTATATTAATAATGCCCATATTCCCATTGTCTAGGGCTGAAATCCATTAAATGTGCAAATTAACCTCTTCATAATCCACTTTAGATTCTGTGTTAGGTTCCTATTTCTGCTATACAAATCACTACAAATTTAGCAGCTTAAAACAACACAAATTTATCTTACAGGTTTGGAGGTCAGAGGTTTTAAAATTCAAGGTGTCAACAGGGTATGTTCCTTGTCAAGGTTTTAGGGAAGAATCCTTTTCTTCACCTTTTTTTTTTTTAACAACTTTATTGTGTTATAATTGCTTTACAATGTTGTGTTAGTTTCTACTGTATAACAAAGTGAATCAGCTATATGTGTACATATATCCCCTATACCACCCCTTTAGGTGGTCACAAAGCACCGAGCTGATCTCCCTGTGCTATGCAGCTGCTTCCCACTAGCTATCTATTTTACATTTGGTAGTGTATATATGTCAATGCCATTCTCTCCCTTCGTCCCAGCTTACCCTTTCCCCTCCCTGTGTCCTCAAGTCCATTCTCTATGTCTGTGTCTTTATTCCTGTCCTGCCCCTAGGATCATCAGAACCTTTTAAAATTTTTTAGATTCCATAAATATGTGTTAGCACATGGTATTTGTTTTTCTCTTTCTGACTTACTTCACTCTGTATGACAGACTCTAGGCCCATCCACCTCACTACAAATGACTTAGCTTCATTTCTTTTTAAAGCTGAGTAATATCCATTGTATATATGTGCCACATCTTCTTTATCCATTCATCTGTTGATGGACACTTAGGTTGCTTCCATGTCCCGGCTATTGTAAATATTGCTGCAGTGAACATTGTGGTACATGACTCTTTTTTTGAATTATGATTTTCTCAGGGTATATACCCAGTAGTGGGATTGCTGGGTCGTATAGTAGTTCTATTTTTAGTTTTTTAAGGAACCTCCATACTGATCTCCATAGTGGCTGTATCAATTTACATTCCCACCAACAGTGCAAGATGGTTCCCTTATCTCCACACTCTCTCCAGCATTTATTGTTTATAGATTTTTTGATGATGGCCATTCTGACCGGTGTGAGGTGATACCTCATTGTAGTTTTGATTTGCATTTCTGTAATGATTAGTGATGCTGAGCATCTTTTCATGTATTTGTTGGCAATCTGTATGTCTTCTTTGGAGAAATGTCGATTTAGGTCTTCTGACCGTTTTGGATTGGGTTGTTTGTTTTTTTGATATTGAGCTGCATGAGCTGCTTGAATATTTTGGAGATTAATCCTTCGTCAGCTGACTCATTTGCAAATATTTTCTCCCATTCTGAGGGTTGTCTTTTCGTCTTGTTTATGGTTTCCTTTGCTGTGCAAAAGCTTTTAAGTTTCATTAAGTCCCATTTGTTTATTTTTGTTTTTATTTCCCTTTCCCTAGGAGGTGGGTCAAAAAGGATCTTGCTGTGATTGATGTCATAGAGTGTTCTGCCTATGTTTTCCTCTAGGAGTTTGATAGTGTCTGGCCTTACATTTAGGTCTTTAAACCATTTTGAGCTTACTTTTTGTGTATGGTGGTAAGGAGTGTTCGAATTTCATTCTTTTACATGTAGCTGTCCAGTTTTCCCAGCACCACTTATTGAAGAGACTGTCTTTTCTCCATTGTATATCCTTGCCTCCTTTGTCATAGACTAGGTGACCATAGGTGTGTGGGTTTATCTCTGGGCTTTCTATCCTGTTCCATTGATCTAAATTTCTGTTTCTGTCCCAGTACCATATTGTCTTGATTACTGTAGCTTTGTAGTATAGTCTGAAGTCAGGGAGTCTGATTCCTCCAACTCCGTTTTTCTTTCTCAAGATTGCTTTGGCTATTCCGGGTCTTTTGTGTTTCCATACAAATTGTGAAAATTTTTGTTCTAATTCTGTGAAAAATGCGATTGGTCGTTTGATAGGGATTGCATTGAATCTGTAGATTGCTTTCGGTAGTATAGTCATTTTCACAATGTTGATTCTTCCAATCCAAGAACATGGTATATCTCTCCATCTGTTTGTATCATCTTTAATTTCTTTCATCAGTGTCTTATACTTTTCTGCATACAGGTCTTTTGTTTCCTTAGGTAGGTTTATTCCTAGGTATTTTATTCTTTTTGTTGCAATGGTAAATGGGAGTGTTTCCTTAATTTCTCTTTCAGATTTTTCGTTGTTAGTGTGTAGGAATGCCAGAGATTTCTGTGCATTAATTTTGTATCCTGCTACTTTACCAAAGTTGTTGATTAGCTCTAGTAGTTTTCTGGTAGCATCTTTAGGATTCTCTATGTATAGTATCATGTCATCTGCACACAGTGACAGTTTTACTTCTCTTCTTATTTGTATTCCTTTTATTTCTTTTTCTCCTCTGAGTGCTGTGGCTAAAAATTCCAAAACTATGTTGAATAATAGTGGTGAGAGTTGGGCAACCTTGTCTTGTTCCTGATCTTAGAGGAAATGGTTTCAGTTTTTCACCATTGAGAATGATGCTGGCTGTGGGTTTGTCAAATACGGCCTTTATTATGTTGAGGTAAGTTCCCTCTATGCCTAATTTCTGGAGAGTTTTTTTATGATAAATGGGTGTTGAATTTTGTCAAAAGCTTTTTCTGCATCTATTGACATGATCATATGGTTTTTATTCTTCAATTTGTTAATATGGTGTATCACATTGATTGATTTGTGTATATTGAAAAGTCCTTGCATTCCTGGGATAAACCCCACTTGATCATGGTGTATGATCCTTTTAATATGCTGTTGGATTCTGTTTGCTAGTATTTTGTTGAGATTTTTGCATCTATGTTCATCAGTGATATTGGCCTGTAGCTTTCTTTTTTTGTGACATCATTGTCTGGTTTTGGTATCAGGGTGATGGTGGTCTCATAGAATGAGTTTGGGAGTGTTCCTCCCTCTGCTATATTTTGGAAGAGTTTGAGAAGGATAGGTGTTAGCTCTTCTCTAAATGTTTGATAGAATTCACCTGTAAGCCATCTGGTCCTGGGCTTTTGTTTGTTGGAAGATTTTAAATCACAGTTTCAATTTCAGTGCTTGTGATTGATCTGCTCATATTTTCTATTTCTTCCTGGTTCAGTCTTGGAAGTTTGTACTTTTCTAAGAATTTGTCCATTTCTTCCAGGTTGTCCATTTTATTGGCATATAGTTGCTTGTAGTAATCTCTCATGATCCTTTGTATTTCTGGAGTGTCAGTTATTACTTCTCCTTTTTCCTTTCTAATTCTGTTGATTTGAGTCTTCTCCCTTTTTTTCTTGATGAGTCTGGATAATGGTTTATCAATTTTGTTTATCTTCTCAAAGAACCAGCTTTTAGTTTTATTGATCTTTGCTATTGTTTTCTTCATTTCTTTTTCATTTATTTCTGATCTGATCTTTATGATTTCTTTCCTTCTGCTAACTTTGGTGGTTTTTTTGTTCTTCTTTCTCTAATTGCTTTAGGTGTAAGGTTAGGTTGTTTATTTGAGATGTTTCTTGTTTCTTGAGGTAGGATTCTATTGCTATAAAGTTCCCTCTTAGAACTGCTTTTGCTGCCTCCCATAGGTTTTGGGTCACCGTGTTTTCATTGTCATTTGTTTCTAGGTATTTTTAAATTTCCTCTTTGATTTCTTCAGTGATCTCTTGGTTATTTAGTAGCATATTGTTTAGCCTCCACGTGTTTGTATTTTTTATAGTTTTCTTCCTGTAATTAATATCTAGTCACATAACGTTGTGTCGGAAAAGATACTTGATAAGATTTTAATTTTCTTAAATTTACCAAGGCTTGATTTGTGACCCAAGATATGATCTATCCTGGACAATGTTCCATGAGCACTTGAGAAGAAAATGTATTGTGTTGTTTTTGGATGGAATGTCCTATAAATATCTGTTAAGTCCATCTAGTCTAATGTTTCACTTAAAGCTTGTGTTTCCTTATTTATTTTCATTTTGGATGATCTGTCCATTGGTGAAAGTGAGGTGTTAAAGTTCCCTACAATGATTGCGTTACTGTCGATTTCCCCTTCTATGGCTGTTAGTATTTGCCTTATGTATTGAGGTGCTCCTATGTTGGGTGCATAAATATTTACAATTGTTATATCTTCTTCTTGGATTGATCCCTTAATCATTATGTAGAGTCCTTCTTTGTCTCTTGTAATAGTCCTTATTTTAAAGTGTATTTTGTCTGATATGAGAATTGCTATTCCAGCTATTTTTGATTTCCATTTGCATGGAATATCTTTTTCCATCCCCTCACTTTCAGTCTGTATGTGTCCCTAGGTCTGAAGTGGGTCTCTTGTAGACAACATATATACGGGTCTTGTTTTTGGATCCATTTAGCCAGTCTTTGTCTTTTGGTTGGAACATTTAATCCATTTACATTCAAGGTAATTATCGATATGTATGTCACCAGTTTCTTAATTGTTTTGGGTTTGTTTTGGTAGGTCTTTTCCTTTTCCTGTGTTTCCTGCCTAGAGAAGTTCATTTAGAATTTGTTGTAAAGCTGGTTTGGTGGTGCTAAATTCTCTTAACCTTTGCTTGTCTCTAAAGATTTTAATTTCTCTGTCAAACCTGAATGTGATCCTTGCTGGGTAGAGTAATCTTGGTTGTAGGTTTTTCCTTTTCATTACTTTAAATATGTCCTACCACTCCCTTCTGGCTTGCAGAGTTTCTGCTGAAAGATCAGCTGTTAACCTTATGGGAATTCCTTTGTATGTTATTTGTTGCTTTTCCCTTGCTGCTTTTAATATTTTTTCTGTGTATTCAGTTTCTGATAGTTTGATTAATATGTGTCTTGTTGTGTTTCTCCTGGATTTTTCCTGTGTGCAGTGTATCTTGTCCCTCTGGTGGGCAGGACCATGTCTGGTGGTGTGTTTTGGGATGTCTGTGAACTTAGTATGACTTTAAGCAGCCTCTCTGCTAATTGGTGGGATTGTCTTCCTGTCCTTTTTTTAAAAAAAATTTATTTATTTATTTATTTATGACTGCATTGGGTCTTTGTTGATGCATGTGGTCTTTTCTCTAGTTGTGGTGAGCAGGGGCTAGTCTTCATTGCGGTGTGTGGGCTTCTCATTGCGGTGGCTTCTCTTGTTGCGGAGCATGGAGTCTAGGTGCATGGGCTTCAGTAGTTGCAGCATGCGGGCTCATTAGTTGTGGCTCATGGGCTCTAGAACGCAGGCTCAGTAATTGTGGTGCACAGGTTTAGTTGCTCCGTGGCATGTGGGATCTTCCTGGACCAGGGCTAGAACCTGTGGCCCCTGCATTGGCAGATGGATTCTTAACCACTGCACCAGCAGGGAAGCCCTGTGTTCCTGTCTTGCTAGTTGTTTGGCATGGAACATCCAGCACTGGAGCTTGCTTGTCGTTGGGTGGAACTGGGTCTTAGTGTTGAGACAGAGATCTCTGGGAGAGATCTCGCTGATTGATATTACATGGGGCTGGGAGGTCTTTGGTGGTCTACTGTTCTTGACTCAGCTCTCCCACCTCGGAAGCCCAGGCCTGACACCCACCTGGAGCACCAAGACCCTGTCATCCACATGTTTCAAAGAAACAGAAGAAAAAATGGAAACAAACAAACAAACAAAAAAACCCTAACAGATAAAACCCCAAACCAAATGGAGAAAGCAAAACAATACAGACAAAATCGCACAAAGAAACATATACACACACACTCATAAAAAGAAAAGAAACCAACAAAAAACAACAACAACAACAAAAAAGAAAACAAACTGTCAGAACCCTAGGACAAATGGTAAAAGCAAACCTATGCAGACAAAATCACACAAAGAAGCATATACACTCACAAAAGGAGAAAAAATTAAAAAAAATTTAAAAAAAATAAAGAAAAATAAAAAAGAGAGCAACCAAACCAGTAAACAAATCCACCAATGATAACAAGCACTAAAAACTATACTAAGATAGACATAAAAACCAGAAACAGATCAGACGCACAAAACAAACCCTGTCTACAGTTGCTCCCAAAGTCCACCACCTCAATTTTGAGAATATTCATTGTCTATTCAGTATTCCACAGATGCATGGTTCATCAAGTTGATTGTGGGGATTTAATCCGCTGTTCCTGAGGCTGCATGGAGAAATTTCCCTTTGTATTCTTTGTTTGCACAGCTCCTGGGGTTCAACTTTTATTTTGGCCCTGCCTCTGCGTGTAAGCCGCCCTCGGGCATCTGTTCCCCACCCAGACAGGAGGGGGTTAAAGCAGTGGCTGATTAGGGCTCTCTTGCTCACTCAGGCCGGGAGAGGGAGAGGTATGATAGTTATAATTAGAATGCGGTTTCAGCCTGTAGTGGCAGAGGCTGGCGTGACATTGCAACAGCCTGAGGCGCGTTCTATGTTCTCCCGGGGAAGTGGTCCCTGGATCCCCGGACCGTGGCAGTGGTGTGCTGCACAGGCTCCTGGAGGGGTGTGGGTAGTGACCTGTGCTTGCACAAAGGATTTTTGGTAGCAGCAGTGGCAGCGATAGCATTTCACGCCCACCTCTGGGGTCCGAGCTGACAGCCGTGGCTCGTGTCCATCTCTGGAACTTGTTTAGGCAGTGTTCTGAATCCCCTCTCCTTGAGCACCCTGAAATAATGGTCTATTGCCTCTTTGGCAGGTCCAGACTTTTTCCTGGACTCCCTCCCAGCTAGCTGTGGTGCACTAGCCCCCTTCAGGCTGTCTTCACGCAGCCAACCCCAGTCCTCTCCCTGGGGTCTGACCTCCGAAGCCCGAGCCTCAGTTCCCAGCCCCTACCCGCCCTGGCGGGTGAGCAGACAAGCATCTCAGGTTGGTGAGTGCTGGTTGGCACCTATCCTCTGTGCGAGAATCTCTCCACTTTGCCCTCTGGACCCCTGTTGCTGCGCTCTCATCCATGGCTCAAAAGCTTCCCCCCCGCCCACCCCTCATCTCCGTCAGTGAAGGGACTTCCTAGTGTGTGGAAACTTTTCCTCCTTCACAGCTCCCTCCCAGAGGTGCAGGTTGCATCCCTATTCTTTTGTCTCTGTTTTTTCTTTTGCCCTACCCAGGTATGTGGGGATTTTCTTGCCTTTTGGGAAGTCTGAGGTCTTCTGCCAGCGTTCAGTAGGTGTTCTGTAGGAGTTGTTCCACATGTAGGTATATTTCTGATGTATCTGTGGGGAGGAAGGTGAACTCCATGTCTTACTCCTCCACCGTCTTGAAGGTCTCCTCCCTTTCTTTGCCTTTTCCAGCTTCTATAGGCTGTGTGCATTCTTTGGCTCATGACCCCTTCTTCACCTCATTCTGATCTCTGCTTCTGTCATTGCATCTCCTTCTCTTACTAGGACGCTCCTGCCTCCCTCTTACAAAGACACTTGTGATTACATTGGGCACACCTGCTTAATCCAGGATACTCTCTCCATCTCGTTTCTTAATCACATCTGCAAAGTTCCTTTTGCCATGTAAGGTAATACATTCATAGGCTTTGGGGATTATGTTGTAAACATCTTTGTTTCTATAGATTCTATAGGAACTAATGATCTTAGATCCCCAAAGACAGAGGCAGAATGAATTTGTATATTCAAACAGTGTGCAACCCAGGGCTTCCCCGGTGGTGCAGTGCTTAAGAATCCACCTGCCAATGCAGGGGACACGGGTTTGAGCCCTAGTCCGGGAAAAACCCACATGCCACGGAGCAACTAAGCCCGTGTGCCACAACTACTGAGCCTGTGCTCTAGAGCCCGCGAACCACAACTACAGAGCCCGCACACTTGGACCCCGTGCTCTGCAACTGGAGAAGCCACTGCAATAAGAAGCCCATGCACCACAACGAAGAGTAGCCCCTGCTCCTCAGCTAGAGAAAGCCCGCACATAGCAACGAAGACCCAACGCAGCCAAAATAAATAAATAAATACAACAAATTAAAAAAAAAAAGTGTGCAACCCAAATGGTATCTTTCTGGCTATTCAAAATCGTTGACTTTCTGCAACTCACTATATCATCACCCTTTCATCATGAGCTGTGATTCTCAAAAGAATTCCAAATCATTCACAGCTTCTTCATTGGTGAGACCCTTATGACAACAATCCTTGACATGTTATGAAGTATTTAAGAGCTCTTATTGCCTCCTTCTCTTTCAGCACCAAATTTTGAAAAGAGGAATCAACACTCACCATCTCCATTTCTTTAGATCCTATTTACAATTCTACCCAGGAAAAGCTGGCACCAATCTGGGCTTCAGTTTCCTCACCTGGTTCAGGTCCCTTATTATTGAGATGTTCCTCTCTAGCTTTAAACTCCATGACTCCAGGCTACTGCTTCTCAATCGTACAACATCAGTAGTGGGCTGGTTCCCCTCAAGTCTCTTAGCCCCTATTCAACTATATTTCCCCTCTGACCTCAAGCCAAGCTGTCAGTCTAATCAGTTTGTTGTGACAAGCTTCAGTATAGAATTCAGCAAAAACTCTTTTTGGTATTGTAGAATTCCACTAAGAAAACAATTCAAGGTGGGAATGAAGCCTGCTCCTGCATCTCTAGGAGACTTCTCTCCTGATGCTGGGCTGTGTACTGATGCCCTTCTGGCCAGAAGCTTTTCTGTACTAAGAAAGCAAAAATATGACTATCTCAGGATGGAAGGAGCTAGAAACACCAGCACAGATGTGCCCAAGGCAGCCTGGCTTCTTAGAGATCCTAGTTTCTAACAAATTTCACTTTTAGTTATGTATTTATTTTTCATATAATCAGTTACGTCTTTTGGGCTGAAGATGAACAATACATCATACAACCAGGGAAAGAGAGCAGTTTCTTTTTGAAAATTCAGTATCCTATTAAATCTTTTAAATTGTCTTATAAAATATTTCAAGCTTGGATTTTCTGTAATTCAGCTTATAATAACCACTGAGGGAGATCTTGCAATGGTTGATTAGGCTCTAAAAGCTTTTTCTGATTATCTTCAGAAAGACCTGATTATCTTCCTGCTTCTGGGGGAGAGGGTCTATTGGGGAATGCTCCACAAATGAACTGTGAATGGGGAAGGGTTGCCTCTGTTCTTGTGTTAACTTGTAGTAAGTGAATAGCTAATACAACTTTGTTTCTTCATTCATTCAGTGTATTTATGGAGGCCTTTGCATGTGCTAGGATCTATGCTGGACAGTAAGCATAAATATGAATTAGACACAGCTTGGCTTTCAGGGGGCTTCCAGTCTAGTATGATAGATAGGTATGCAAATATCATATAAACTAAGTGAAAGAAAATGTCATGCATTTTCCTGAAGCATCTGTATAGTATACAATGAGGATAAAATGGGAATGGACCCATGATTTTATTATCAGAAAATGGGGGAGCATCACTTGATATCCTTGTAAGTTCTTACCCAGAGTAGCAGACATGTGAATGAAAAGGCTTTCTGAAGGAGGCCTGGCATTATCCATATACTGGTTCAAGACTCCCCTAAATATTTATGAAGTATCTACCTTAAGTCAAGAACTCTTTGATGATTAAGAATTTATTTGACTAAATGGTCAAATAAAAAGGGAGATTAATTACAGAAGAATCAAAGAAGGAGAATATTCTTCTTGCCAAAAAAATAGAGAAAAGGGAAATAAAGAGGTAGTGAAAATTCAAGGGAGTCTACCTTAATATTAAATATTTATCTAGTAGGTGTTGAAAGTTTTTCCATACTCTAATCAGGCTTATCAAATTTGAAATGATAACCCCATAAATGTAAAAATATGAGATTTCTTTTGTGGCTTTCCTTGCAGTGGTAAAAACAGAATATGTGACTTAAAAAATAATCTTGGCTTTATAAATCTATGGGGAATAGCTTAAACTCTCAAGTGGTTCTTATGTTTCTTGAGAAAGAAAAGATATTATTTTCTATAACAGTCATTTTAAACCAAAGCAGCAGTAGATGATTTAATATGAGGGAAAAAAAAAACCCCTAATAACTTAGTAGAAATACAGGCAAAGAATAAGAATAGGCAGTTCGTAGAGAAAGATATATGAATGGATTATACAGATATAAAAAATATTCAGCATTACAGTTAAAGATATGCAAAGAAAAGCAAGGAGATACCTACCTGATTGCCAACATTTAAACATTTGATAATGTCTGGTGTTGAAGAGTGAAGAAGCTGTCAACCTCAAACACAGATGAGAGAAATATGGGTGCAACCATTTTGGAGAGCAATTGGATGCTAATAGAATTGAAGATGCACACGTATCCTGTGACCTAGTAACTCCACATCCAGAAATTTATCCTAAGATAAGTGGTCAAAGAAGTTATGAACAAAAATGTTTCTGTAGCCTTGTTTCTAATAGCAATACCAAAATGTAACGATCAATTGGAGATCAGTTAAGTAAATTATGGCTGATTCATACTATGGAACATTACACGACTATTAAAGAGTAAGATATAAATACATTTGTGCTAACATAGAAATATCGCTATCATTAAAAAGCAAGATGCAGAGCAGTGTGTTTGTTGCCTGTAAATGGAAGATATTTTAATGGGTACCCAAGAAACTTCTAATAGTGGTTCTACAGGGAGTGGAATTGGGTGGATTTGGAGTAGGAAGGCGATTTAAGTTTTATTGTATACATTGGATTCTGTTTCACTTGTTTCCCTACGTATATGTGTTTCTTTTTTCAATTAAAAAGAAAAAAACTAGTTTAAATAGTAGACAGAAGAGCTCAGTGATGGAATGGTAGTGTCAGAAGACTATTTGTCGTCCACGAAATACAGAAAAATTCATCTACTTAGTCATTCTGAGCTCTAACAGTACTTCTAACTCTTTTTCTGCCGCCTCTAGTGAACCTCCAGATAGCGTTCACCAGTGCTTCCTTGACTCTCGCTTGGTTTCCGCACATTAGATAAAACAGCCATGTCTTCCAGCCTTGACAGACTTGTCTGATGTAGGAGATAAACTTAATCAATTGGCCTGGCCCAAATTCCTGGTGGCCAACAGTGGTTGTCTTTCTTCTTAGTGCCTCTCAGTAGTTGAGAGTGTGTCAAGACCTGTTAGTTTCCCAAAGGGGAAGATCATGGTCAGCACCTGATGCAGGCTGATTAGAAGTCAGACCCTCAAGCAACAGCCAGGGAAGTATTCAGTCAAACCCCTCCCAGGGAGAAATTGGGAGATAATGAATATCAGATATGTAGCATAGTGCACAGAGGCACTAAGTAAATTCTAAGTTTTTGGAAGGGAGTTTTTAAGTAGGGGTGTTAAGAAGGTAAAGTAATTTTTGAAAATTAGTAAATTAATATTGTGAAATAAAAACTTAATATAAATTATAATATGTACAGATATTCAACAAATTGAAATGACTAGGTAGTGAGTTATCATATTAATTTTTAGTTTCTCCTCCCTGCAGAATCTGAAATAAACCATAAAGAATAAAGCTAAGGCAATACTTCTGATTTGGCCTGGATTATTCTCCTCTATACTCTCAGAACCCCTTCAGGCAATATGGCACTGCTTTTCTTTCCTTATTATCAAATGCAAAATGCCAATAGTCTCTTTTACCACTGAATAGGAATGACCCTTAAGAATGACAGGTGTGACCCACAGTAATATTGGACCGCTGAAAAGATGTTTTATTGATTTAAAAATAGGAAAATAAAATTACAAAATTGAAATCAATATATATTTAATTAAATGTTTACAAAATACAACATTTTGTCAGCTAGTCAATGGCAATGCAACACAAGTATTATAAAATTACATGTGTATTATCTTCCATGAGGGGTATGAATATACTTTAATACAGTCTGTTTACCGTGGGTTGGGGCTTTTGCAAGTAAAGATGAGGAGAATATGCAAATGGCCAATAAGCACATGAAAGAATGCTCAGCATCATTACCATCAGTGAAATGCAAAAGAAAACCACATAGACATATTACTTCACACCCACTAAAAGGCTAGGATTAAAAAAAACAGAGATGATAACAAGTGATAGTGAGTTGTGGAGAAATCAGAACCCTCCTTATGTGTTGCTGGTAGGGTTGTGAGATGGAGTACTCACTTTGGCAAACAGTTTGGCAGTTACTCAAAAGACTAAACAGAGTTACCATATGACCCAGCAATTCTACTTCTAGGTATATACTCAAGAGAAATGAAAACTTATATCTACACAAAAAGTTGCATACGATTGTTCATAGCAGTATTACTTATAGCAGCCAAAAAGTGGAAACAACCCAAATGTCCATCAACTAATGAAGGATAAATAAAATGTAGTATACCATACAATGGCATATTATTTGGCAGGTAAAAAGAAATGAAATATTGATACATGCTACAACATGTAGCATGAATGGATGAACCTGGAAAATATTAATGGTACGTGAAAGAAGCCAGTCACAGGGGGCCCCATACTTTATGATTCCATTGATGTGAAATATCCAGAATAGACAAATCTATAGAGACAGAAAGTAGATTAGTGGTTGCCTAGGGCTGAGGGGAAGGGTTTTAGGAGTGACTGTTAAAGGATGTGGAGTGAGGTTAGGGTTATTCACACAGCTCTGTGAATATACAAAAGGCTGTTGAATTGTATACTTTAAATGGGTGAATTGTATGGTATGTGAATTATATCTCAATAAAGCTGATAAAAAAAGGAAAGGTGAGGAGAACTTACAGAGAACTGAAAATGATTCTGGAATGACTATGTGATACCTGTCTCTCTAATGTGATTATCACTGTAGTTGTTCTCTTTTTGTTCTTCCTTCCTGGCTTTCTTTTTCATTCATTCATTCATTTACAAATATTTATTGAACACCCATTCTGTATCAGGCATTATGTTAAATGTTGCTTATATAGTTGTAAAGAATACACATGTAGGCTTTGCTCACATGGAGCATATAGTCTATTGGGGAAGAGAGATATTAAATAAATATTCACACAAATACATGTCTGACAACATACTGTGCTCTGAAATCTGAGGGAAAAGGCTAGGATGCTGTAGGAGATGTAGGGGAGATATGATTCAGATTTGTGAGTTGTTGAGGGCTCCCTACAAAGTGACGTTGAAATTGAACTCTGAAGGATAAGTAGGAATTAGCTGGGTGAAGATTGTGTTGAAAAGCATTCTAGGCAGTTGGATCTGCCTGTGTAAGTGCTCTGAGGTGTGAATTGATTTGGTGCTCTTAAGGGAGGGCAAGCAGGTCAGAGCATGGTGAGCCAGCGAGGCGTTGTTTATTTCATATTTGATAAGCAGAGAAAGAAAAGATTCCTCAGGCGTTTTGGCCATATCATATTAAGTTTATGAAAGAAATAAGAACCACTGAGAGTTTTAAAGTGGAATTCTGGCATGATATTTACAATTAAAGATATTGTTTTGATTGGTGAGCTGAGAATGATCTGAAGGGCAGCATCAGTGGAAGTGCAAACACCAGTTTGGAAGCAATTGCAGTGTCCAGACGAGATATCATGAAGGCTGATGATAGAGGTGGCTAAAAGCAGATGGATTTAAGATATAGTTCAAAGACTAAGACTTGATGGATTAGACACAGGTGATGATGTAGGTTTCCAGGATGACTCTCAGATTTTTGGTTTGAAAAGCCAGTATCATTAACTGAGTTGGGGAAGAAAGAAGTAAGAGCAGATTTGGAATGCTACAAATGGTATTCTCAATGCCTGTAGGTGGATCGCTGTAAATATTATTCAGTGGGCAGAGTTGCTTCCTTCTTGGATTAAAAAAGAATAAAGACAGATCCTCTTGGCACTTCATGGATAATACAGATAAACCCTGCACTAATTGCAGACATTCAGGATGATTCTGTTGAACTGTGTCACATACTATACTGTGTGGGTTAAATTAATTACATTTACTTGTATCTGTTTTTATGTCTCTTTTCTTTATTGGGCTGAGCTCCTTGAGGACTGCATCTGCTTCTTATTCATCTTTTCAGGTCCTAATGCATAGTGTGGATTTTGGTAATAAACATGACATACTGAATGAATGAATGGAGAGGGTGCATAGTAAAGTGTTAAAACTAACATGTTGACCTGGAAAAAGAAGAGGGATAGAGGACAGTTTATGGGCAATGACTCAAAGATGCAGGGAGAAGATGGGCTTAAAAGCACAGGTTGAAAAAATGGTGCTGTACAAAGGAAGGGATAAACCCTCCCCCCTTTTTTTTTTTGAGATACTGGTAAGGAAGAGTGAAGACTCCTTCTGGCACAAAGATGAAGCAAAGACATAGATGTCATTAGAGTTGAGTAAAGGCTAAGTAAAGTGAAGCCTAATGGGTTGGATATAGAAGTTGTTCAAGAAGATAACAGGACATTGAGATAGAGAAGACAATTGGGAGAGTACAAATTATCAATGAATGGAATGGTCAGGAGGCTTCCCAAGGTCCATAGGATAAAAAGCCCTTTATGACAAAGACACTGCCCACCTTTCAGCTCCATGTTTCACTGATTCCACTTTCCTAAATATTTTTCATGTTCTCCTCTGCTTCATGTCCTTTCATATGCTCTTCCCTCTTCCTTCTTCATCTACTCTTTTTAGAGAATTCTTGTTCATCCTTCAGGACCCACCTCATGTCTCATATCCATTTGGAAGCATAGTTAAATGCCCCTTCTGTAAGATCCCCAACATCCTGAATTTATCTCTGTCATAGGACTTATCAAATTCTATTGTATTGTCTGTGTACACCCATTTTATTTGGCACACTATGAGTTCTTTGAAGGCGTGACCTCTGCTTTGCTCATCTCTTTGCTTCCAGCACCTAATTTTATACAATGTCTCCAGGAGGTGCTGGAGTATGCTCAGTGAATGAACTGTAGAAATCTTCTCTTTTGAATAGGAAATATGCATGGGACATTTCCAGACATAGCCACGATGAGGACTGACTCTGTGCCTTGGGCATCTCCTTAAACTATCACTTGGGAACAAGACTCAGTGCTCTATAGCCTTATGATAAAAGGAATCTGGATTGTTCAGAAGAAGGAATGGTTAGCAAAGAGCAAGTGACTTTCATATAAAAGAACCAAAAGCTGCATATAGTTTGGTCTGATTAGATAATTTCAAAAGAAACAACACACACAAAAATACACAACCAGGCTTTTCCCACATGGAGACACCAGAAAAAAAAATTCATCTTCAGAATTTCATGTACTCTTAAGGTTGTATGTGATTTTGAAGGACAAAGTAGCATGATTTTGAACTATTCTCTGCTACATAGAAACAGCTTTGTTGCACATAAATACACTAATGGGATTTTACCAGTGTCTTTAAAAAATTGATGAGTGTATTAAAAAATCATTTGTGGCTGTAAAGAACTTGGTAATGCCTAACTGTTAGAGGCAGCATGAATAGTAGAGAGGGATCCCAGCTCTGCCTCTAACTAGATTTGTGACCTTAGGCAAGACTCTGAGCCTCAGTTTCACCATCTATATGTAAAAAAGAGTTGGAGTAGGCATTCTTTAAGAGACCACATCCTGCAGAAATATTCAGAAACTGTATCCATTGGCTATTTGGGGTGTGTGTGTGTGTGTGTGTGTGTGTGTGTGTGTGTGCATGTTTCTGTAATGGAAAACAATGGTCTCTGTAAGGCTCAAAGGGTTAAGGTTCTGTGAAAACAAAAGAGAGTCATAACTTATTAATTAAAAATCCAGTTATTCAAATTCCTAATAATGTGGGCATGAGGCAGTCCTCACTGGAATATCTAATTATTTGAGTTTCCAAACATGAAGAGGAATAAAACTGAAGAGAGGGCTCTGGAATCAGCCAGATATGGTTTGAATCTTGGTTCTGCCACTGACCGTGCCATTTTGGGAAAACTATCTAACCTCTTTAAATCTAATTCCTCATCTGTAAATGTGGTCAGTAATGGTCTCTGCCTCTGTAAGGACTTGAAAGGATTAACTGTAATATAATATTTTAAAATACTTAGCACAGTATTTGGCCTATTGTAAGTGCTAAATACTAATACTAGTATTTTTTTAAAAAATTTATTTATTTATTTATTTATGGCTGTGTTGGGTCTTCGTTTCTGTGCGAGGGCTTTCTCTAGTTGTGGCAAGCGGGGGCCACTCTTCATCGCGGTGCGCGGGCCTCTCACTGTAGCGGCCTCTCTTGTTGTGGAGCACAGGCTCCAGACGCGCAGGCTCAGCAATTGTGGCTCACGGGCCTAGTTGCTCCGCGGCATGTGGGATCTTCCCAGACCAGGGCTCGAACCCGTGTCCCCTGCATTGGCAGGCAGATTCTCAACCACTGCGCCACCAGGGAAGCCCACTAATACTAATATTAATACTTGTATTTCAGTTTGGTCTTATATATGTAAAATATGGTTTTAACTGATCTGTCTTACCAAAACGTGGGCCAGGAGGGAGTCTTTAGAGGGCATATGAGGAAAGAGCAGCTGGGAGTGACTACAGATCTTCAGACAAAGAGTAATTCAAGATTTTCATTTTTACAGATGAGGAAATAATATCTCAGGGCAGTTTTGACATACCCAGTGTCATACAGATAAAGTCACACAAAAATGCAATATAAAGAAAACCATAGGAAGATGTTGTATGAGGCTACTAACATTACATATAATGACATCACAATCTATAATAAGCTTTCTGTATGGTTGAATTATACACCTGAGTAATAGTGGGTGTGAGCTTTGGACCTAGGTTGATTTCTATACATGCCCAGTTTGGGAAACTTCAGCTTAAGTTTCTAGATTGTGTTGTTTTTTTTAAGAAATAGGATCCCAAAAGATCCTACCCACCTCATTCTTTAAGGCTGTTGCTACATGAGATAAATATTCTCAACCAAGATGGGCATCAGAATTGCCTGGGAAAATTAAAAAAAATTTCCTGATAACTTGGTCTCACTACCAGAACTTCTGATGTTTAGATCTGGAGAGGGGAATGTCTCAGCACTTTTTATCTCACTTTTTCTTAAGAATTTCCAAATAATAATTTTAATATATACAGTTGGTTCTTGGTATCCACACGTTTCACATCTGCAGATTCAACCTACCAAAGATGAAGGATACTTGAAACAAAAATTTTTTCCAGAAAATTCCAAAAAGTAAAACTTGAATTTGCCTTGTGCTGGCAGCTATTTACATAGCATTTACATTGTATTTACAACAATTTACATAACATTTACATTGTGTTAGGTATTACAAGTAATCTGGAGGTGACTTAAAGTATATGGGAGGGAGGAGCTTCAAGAAGGCTGAAGAGTAAGACGTGGATATCACCTTCCTCCCCACAAATACATCAGAAATACATCTACATGTGGAACAACTCCTACAGAACACCTACTGAACGCTGGCAGAAGACCTCAGACCTCCCAAAAGGCAAGAAACTCCCCACGTACCTGGGTAGGGCAAAAGAAAAAAGAAAAAACAGAGACAAAAGAATAGGGATGGGACCTGCACCAGTGGGAGGGAGCTGTGCTGGAGGAAAGGTTTCCACACACTAGGAAGCCCCTTCTCGGGCGGAGACTGCGGGGGGGCGGAGTGGGGAGCTTCGGAGCCACGGAGGAGAGCGCAGCAACAGGGGTGTGGAGGGCAAAGCGGAGAGATTCCCGCACAGAGGATCAGTGCCGACCAGCACTCACCAGCCTGAGAGGCTTGTCTGCTCACCCGCCGGGGCGGGCTGGGGCTGGGAGCTGAGGCTTGGGCTTCGGTCGGATCGCAGGGAGAGGACTGGGGTTGGCTGCGTGAACACAGCCTGAAGGGGGCTAGTGCGCCACAGCTAGCCGGGAGGGAGTGCGGGAAAAAGTCTGGACCTGCCGAAGAGGCAAGAGACTTTTTCTTGCCTCTTTTTTCCTGGTGCGCGAGGAGAGAGGATTAAGAGAGCCGCTTAAAGGAGCTCCAGAGACGGGCGCGAGCCGCGGCTATCAGCACGGACCCCAGAGACGGACATGAGATGCTAAGGCTGCTGCTGCAGCCACCAAGAAGCCTGTGTGCAAGCACAGGTCACTCTCCACACCGCCCCTCCCGGGAGCCGGTGCAGCCCGCCACTGCCAGGGTCCCGTGATCCAGGGACAACTTCCCCGGGAGAACGCACGGTGAGCCTCAGGCTGGTGCAACGTGATGCTGGCCTCTGCCACTGCAGGCTCGCCCCGCACCCGTACCCTTCCCTCCCCCCCGCCTGAGTGAGCCAGAGCCCCCGAATCAGCTGCTCCTTTAACCCCGTCCTGTCTGAGTGAAGAACAGACACCCTCAGGCGACCTACACGCAGAGGCGGGTCCAAATCCAAAGCTGAACCCCGGGAGCTGTGCGAACAAAGAAGAGAAAGGGAAATCTCTCCCAGCAGCCTCAGGAGCAGCGGATTAAATCTCCACAATCAACTAGATGTACCCTGCATCTGTGGAATACCTGAATAGACAAAGAATCATCCCAAATTGAGGAGGTGGACTTTGGGAGCAACAATATATATATATTTTTCCTTGTTCTTTTTTTGTGAGTGTGTATGTGTATGCTTCTGTGTGTGATTTTGTCTGTATAGCTTTGCTTTTACCATTTGTCCTTGGGTTCTGTCTGTCTTTTTTTTTTTTTTTAAGTATAGTTTTTAGCACTTGACATTTGTGGATTTGTTTTTTGGTTTGGCTGCTCTCTTCCTTCTTTCTTTTTTTTATTACTTAAAAATTTTTTTTAATAATTATTTTTTATTTTAATAACTTTATTTTATTTTATCTTTCTTTCTTCCTTCCTTTCTTCCTTCCTCACAAGATCCAGCCTTATCCACCAGAACACAGACACTAGTCCCTTCCACCAGGAAGCCTACAAAACCCACTGAACCAACCTTAGCCACTGGGGGCAGACACAGAAAACAACAGGAACTACGAACCTGCAACCTGCGAAAAGGAGACCCCAAACACAGTAAGTTAAGCAAAATGAGAAGACAGAGAAATACACAGCAGATGAAGGAGCAAGGTAAAAACCCACCAGACCTAACAAATGAAGAGGAAATAAGCAGTCTACCTGAAAAAGAATTCAGAATAATGAAAATAAAGATGATCCAAAATCTTGGAAATAGAATGGAGAAAATACAAGAAAAGTTTAACAAGGACCTAGAAGAACTAAAGAGCAAACAAACAGTGATTAACAACACAATAAATGAATTTAAAAATTCTCTAGAAGGGATCAATAGCAAAATAACTGAGGCAGAAGAACGGATAAGTGACCTGGAAGATAAAATAGTGGAAATAACTACTGCAGAGCAGAATAAAGAAAAAAAAAATGAAAAGAATTGAGGACAGTCTCAGAGACCTCTGGGGCAACATTAAACACACCAACATTTGAATTATAGGGGTACCAGAAGAAGAGAAAAAGAAAGGGACTGAGAAAATATTTGAAGAGATTATAGTTGAAAACTTCCCTAGTATGGGAAAGGAAATAGTTAATCAAGTCGAGGAAGCACAGAGAGTCCCATACAGGATAAATCTAGGGAGGAAGATGCCAAGACACACATTAATCAAACTATCAAAATTAAATACAAAGAAAAAATATTAAAAGCAGCAAGGGGAAAACAACAAATTACATACAAGGGAATCCCCATAAGGTTAATAAGCTGATCTTTCAGCAGAAACTCTCCAAGCCAGAAGGGAGTGGCAGGACATATTTAAAGTGATGAAGGGAAAAAACCTACAACCAAGATTACTCTACCCAGCAAGGATCTCATTCAGATTTGATGGAGAAATTAAAACCTTTACAGACAAGCAAAAGCTAAGAGAATTCAGCACCACAAAACCAGCTTTACAACAAATATTAAAAGAACTTCTCTAGGCAGGAAACACAAGAGAAGGAAAAGATGTACAATAACAAACCCAAAACAATTAAGAAAATGGTAATAAGAACATACATATTGATAATTCCCTTAAATGTAAATGGATTAAATGCTCCAACCAAAAGACATAGACTGGCTGAATGGATACAAAAACAAGACCCATACATATGCTGTCTACAAGAGACCGACTTCAGACCTAGGGACACATACAGACTGAAAGTGAGGGGATGAAAAAAGATATTCCATGCAAATGGAAATCAAAAGAAAGCTGGAGTAGCAATTCTCATATCAGACAAAATAGACTTTCAAACAATGACTATTAAAAGAGACAAAGAAGGACACTACATAATGATCAAGGGATCAATCCAAGAAGAAGATATAACAATTGTAAATATTTATGCACCCAACATAGGAGCACCTCAATACATAAGGCAAATACTAACAGCCATAGAAGGGGAAATCGACAGTAATGCAATCATTGTAGGGGACTTTAACACCTCACTTTCACCAATGGACAGATCATCCAAAATGAAAATAAATAAGGAAACACAAGCTTTAAATGGTACATTAAACAAGATGGACTTAATTTATATTTATAGTACATTCCATCCAAAAACAGCAGAATACACTTTCTTCTCAAGTGCTCATGGAACATACTCCAGGATAGATCATATCTTGGGTCACAAATCAAGCCTTAGTAAATTTAAGAAAATTGAAATCGGATCAAGTTTCTTTTCCAACCACAATGCTATAAGACTAGATATCAATTATAGGAAAAAAAATTGTAAAGAATACAAACACATGGAGGCTAAACAATATGCTACTAAATTACCAAGAGATCACTGAAGAAATCCAAGAGGAAATCAAAAAATACCTAGAAGAAATGAAAATGAAAACATGACAACATATAAACTATGGGATGCAGCAAAAGCAGTTCTAAGAGAGAAGTTTATAGCAATACAATCCTACCTCAAAAACAAGAAACATCTCAAACAAACAACCTAACCTTACACCTAAAGCAATTAGAAAAAGAAGAACAGAAAAACCCCAAAGTTAGCAGAAGGAAAGAAATCATAAAGATCAGATCAGAAATAAATGAAAAAGAAATGAAGGAAACAATAACAAAGACCAATAAAACTAAAAGCTGGTTCTTTGAGAAGATAAACAAAATTGATAAACCATTAGCCAGACTCATCAAGAAAAAAAGGGAGAAGACTCAAATCAGTAGAATTAGAAATGAAAAAGGAGAAGTAACAACTGACACTGCAGAAATACAAAGGATCATGAGAGATTACTACAAGCAACTATATGCCAATAAAATGGACAACCTGGAAGAAATGGACAAATTCTTAGAAAAGCACAACTATATGCCAGTAAAATGGACAACCTGGAAGAAAGGAACAAATTCTTAGAAAAGCACAACCTTCTGAGACTGAACCAGGAAGAAATAGAAAATAAAAAGAGACCAATCACAGGCACTGAAATTGAAACTGTGATTAAAACTCTTCCAACAGGGCTTCCCTGGTGGCGCAGTGGTTGAGAATCCGCCTGCCAATGCAGGGGACACGGGTTCGAGTCCTGGTATGGGAAGATCCCACATGCTGCGGAGCAACTACGCCCGTGAGCCACAATTACTGAGCCTGCGCGTCTGAAGCCTGTGCTCCGCAACAAGAGAGGCCACAATAATGAGAGGCCCGCGCACCGCGATGAAGAGTGGCCCCTGCTTGCCACAACTAGAGAAAGCCCTCGCACAGAAACGAAGACCCAACACAGCCATGAATAAATGGATAAATAAAAAAAAAAAAAAAAAAAAAAAAGTCCAGCCTGGTGGAAATTGTACAGGACAAACAACCTGATTGCTTTAACATATAAAGAGCAAGAGGGGAAAAAAGAGAAAAAGAAAAAAAAAAAAAACTCTTCCAACAAACAAAAGCCTAGGACCAGATGGCTTCACAGGCAAATTCTATCAAACATTTAGAGAAGAGCTAACACCTATCCTTCTCAAACTCTTCCAAAATATAGCAGAATGAGGAACACTCCCAAACTCATTCTACAAGGCTACCATTACCCTGATACCAAAACCAGACAAAGATGTCACAAGAAAGAAAACTACAGGCCAATATCACGGATAAACATAGGTGCAAAAATCCTCAACAAAATACTAGCAAACAGAATCCAACAGCACATTAAAAGGATCATACACCATGATCAAGTGGGGTTTATCCCAGGAATGCAAGGATTCTTCAATATACGCAAATCAATCAATGTGATACACCATATTAACAAATTGAAGGAGAAAAACCATATGATCATCTCAATAGATGCAGAAAAAGCACTTGACACAATTCAACTCCCATTTATGATAAAAACCCTCCAGAAAGTAGGCATAGAGGGAAATTACCTCAACATCATAAAGGCCATATATGACAAACCAACAGCCAGCATCGTCCTTAATGGTGAAAAATTGAAACCATTTCCACTAAGATCAGGAACAAGACAAGGTTGCCCAACTCTCACCACTATTATTCAACATAGTTTTGGAAGTTTTAGCCACAGCAATCAGAGAAGAAAAAGAAATAAAAGGAATCCAAATCGGAAAAGAAGAAGTGAAGCTGTCACTGTTTGCAGATAACATGATACTATACATAGAGAATGTTAAAGATGATGGTGCTGCCAGAAAACTGCTAGAGCTAATCAATGAATTTGGTAAAGTAGCAGGATAAAAAATTAATGCACAGAAATGTCTTGCATTCCTATACACTAATGATGGAAAATCTGAAAGTGAAATTAAGAAAACACTCCCATTTACCACTGCAACAAAAAGAATAAAATATCTAGGAATAAACCTACCTAAGGAGACAAAAGACCTGTATGGAGAAAACTATAAGACACTGATGAAAGAAATTAAAGATGATACAAACAGATGGAGAGATATACCATGTTCTTGGATTGGAAGAATTAACATTGTGAAAATGACTATACTACCCAAGGCAATCTACAGATTCAATGCAATCCCTATCAAACTACCACTGGCATTTTTCACAGAACTAGAGCAAAAAAATCTCACAATTTGTATGGAAACACAAGAGACCCCGAATACCCAAAGCAATCTTGAGAAGGAAAAATGGAGCTGGAGGAATCAGGCTCCCTGACTTCAGACTATACTACAAAGCTATAGTAATCAAGACAGTATGTTATTGGCACAAAAACAGAAATATAGATTAATGGAACAGGATAGAAAGCCCAGAGTTAAACCCATTCACATATGGTCACCTTATCTTTGATAAAGTAGGCAAGAATATACAGTGGAGAGAAGACAGCCTCTTCAATAAGTGATGCTGTGAATGCTGGGCAGTTTCATGTTAACGAATGAAATTGGAACACTCCCTAACACCATACACAAAAATAAACTCAAAATGGATTAAAGACCTAAATGGAAGGCCAGACACTATCAAACTCTTAGAGGAAAACATAGGCAGAACACTCCATGACATAAATCACAGCAAGATTCTTTTTGACCCACCTCCTAGAGAAATGGAAATAAAAACAAAAATAAACAAATGGGACCTAATGAAACTTAAAAGCTTTTACACTGCAAAGGAAACCATAAACAAGACGAAAAGACAACCATCAGAATGGGAGAAAATATTTGCAAATGAAGCAATTGACAAAGGATTAACTTCCAAAATTTACAAGCAGCTCATGCAGCTCAATATCAAAAAACAAACCAATCCAAAAATGGACAGAAGACCTAAATAGACATTTCTCCAAAGGAGATATACAGATTGCCAACAAACACATGAAAGAATGCTCAACATCATTAAACATTAGAGAAATGCAAATCAAAACTACAATGAGGTATCATCTCACACCGGTCAGAATGGCCATCATCAAAAAATCTACAAACAATAAATGCTGGAGAGGATGTGGAGAAAAGGAAACACTCTTGCATTGTTGGTGGGAATGTAAATTGATACAGCCACTATGGAGCACAGCATGGAGATTCCTTAAAAAACTAAAAATAGAACTACCATTCGACCCAGCAATCCCACTACTGGGCATATACCCTGAGAAAAGCATAATTCAAAAAGAGTCATGTATCACAATGTTCATTGCAGCTCTGTTTACAATAACCAGGACGTGGAAGCAACCTAAGTGTCCATCAACAGATGAATGGATAAAGAAGATGTGGCACATATATACAATGGAATATTGCTCAGCCACAAAAGGAAACGAAATTGAGTTATTTGTAGTGAGGTGGATGGAGTTAGAGTCTGTCATACAGAGTGAAGTAAGTCAGAAAGAGAAAAACAAATACTGTATGCTAACACATATATATGGAATCTAAGAAAAAAAAAAAGGTCATGAAGAACCTAGGGGCAAGAAGGGAATAACGACGCAGACCTACTAATGAATGGACTTGAGGATATGGGGAGGAGAAGGGTAAGCTGGGACAAAGTGAGAGAGTGACATGGACATATATACACTACCATATGTAAAATAGATAGCTAGTGGGAAGCAGCTGCATAGCAGAGGGAGATCAGCTCTGTGCTTTGTGACCACCTAGAGGGGTGGGATAGGGAGGGTGGGAGGGAGGGAGACACAAGAGGGAAGAGATATGGGGATATATGTATACGTATAACTGATTCACTTTGTTATAAAGCAGAAACTAACAACTTGTAAAGCTATTACACTCCAATAAAGATTTTAAGAAAAATAAATAAAATAAAAAGAATGAAAAGAGGGTTTTTTTTTTTTTAGTAATGATATGGAACAGTCTCTAAGATTTAATGTTAAATGAATAAAGTAACGTGCTGAAAAAAAAAAAGTATATGGGAAGATGTGAGTAGGTTGTATGCAAATGCCATTCTATTTTATATAAGCATTTTAAGCATCTATGAATTTTGATATCTGCAGGGGGTCCTGGAACAAATCCCCTGTGAATACAAAGGAACTGCTATATATAATATACAAATTAAATAATGGAAACACTGTGCTGCTGGAGATATTTTTAAGATCAGAATTTGCACATATAATGTGTCCCATTGTTTATATTGGATGACAGTAGAAGAATCCAAATCTCTGTTAAAAAAAAAATCTCTCCTGGCGATGCTGATGTCCATTGGGATTGAAAACTTTTGAAATAGGGAATTAGTTTTAGAATTCAGTGTTAATTTGTAGGTTTATAGATTCTTATGGATTATTTATAATCACTGTATTGTTGGTATTTAAGGGTTATTTTCCCCAGGTGGACAAGGGAGTGATTGATAAAACAAAATGAAACAAAACACAGAGAATGTATTCTAATGTCTTAAAGGATGTTTCTATGGTGTAGCTTTCCCAGACTCAGACAATAAAATGCCCTTTATTCAAGCTCCTGCTTGACAAGTGTCAGTGATTGACCAGCCAGGGGAGGTGATGTGGCATAAAGGAAAGAGCTTTAAGCTTGGAGTCAGGAGGCCAGGAACCCTGGGATTCTGTTCCAACCTTGCTGCTTAATGAGCTCGGTAACCTTTATCACTTATTTCACCTCCTTGAGTTTCTGTTCCCTCATCTGTAAATTAAGGGCGACTTGAACTAGATTATTTCTAAGATCCAGTGTCTCAAAATTCAGTGGTTTATTTAATGTTTTAGTAGTTACAAAGCTAAATTCTTAATTTTGCATTTCAGAATCAAGCTCCTAAATACTTGAGAGTAAAAGCAGAGGATTAGATTGATCCAGGGTGAGATAAGGCAGCAAATCAAGACAATAAGCATGCTAACTGTGTGACTCTCAGGATTGACCATGCCCATGGGGATCCAGGATATGCTGTGAATCTAGGAACTGGTGATTATTTGGGAAAAATTAGAGGGCTCAAGATACTACAGTTAGTGGTAAAGTCGAAAAATGGGTGTGGGGGGGAATAAGATGGTAAGTGATCTATAGTTGAGTAGAAGTTTTGGTCGGCAAATGGAATAATGGAGTCTGATTTGAGGTAGAGCAGTTCTGCATGCTGACCAGGAAGGTCCAGTGTTGGCCATGGGGTTGGGTTTTATTGTGGAGATGAGATAAATGTCACTGGTACTGAGGAAATCAAGGAACTGTCTGAGCTCGACCTGTATAGGTTGTCCATACCAATTTGGGGATCTACCAGAATGGTGGTAGTATTAGGAGTAGGGAGGAAAACTATAATCAGATGTCAAAATTCTCTGAACGTGAGGCCATGATCAGGAGTGTGGTGGGAAACTAGGACAGTGGTCTTCATTAAGGGAAGAAATGAATGATTTGAGAGACTTTTGCATAAGGGTGGAAGAAGAATATTCTGGAAGTAACAGTGGAAATAAGAGTGATGCTTATATTCTCACTTGGGACAGTTTGGAAGAACAAGCAGCTCCTATCTGAGAGCCCATATTATGCTGTGATGTTGTTCTACCTAGAGATCATCACATCCACTCGGGCGTCTGCCATGGCAGAAAGAATAGGCCCTTGAACCTTTCAAATTACTTGGTTGCCCTACTTTTAAGACTTTTGCTTTTTCCATCTAATTTCCCCAATGTTGACTTTCTTTGTGACTTAAATATTCTCCCCACCCCTCAAACTTCTTTTGAAGATTTAGAGATATTTTGTTCGTCAGCCTAAATAGAAGCTGATTTCTTCGAATGGATAATTCAGCAAATTGTTGCAGTAATGTGTATTGATTCTTCTTGCTCCAGCAGCTGGATCAATGTGAGGAGTGAATGTCATTATTTCCTGTGCTGTCTCCAAACCCAGATGTATTCACAAGAGAGGCCGATGGTAATGACTGCGAAGTTTTACTTGAAAGAGTTGTAAATATTCTGTTACACCTTTGGAAAACTCATGACAGAAATCCGGTTATGCCTGTTTGTAGCCAACGCATTGTCAAAGATCAAAAATTCTGGGATCTTTGGTTCTACTTTGGTATCCAGAAATGGAGGACTTCAGTTCTTGCTTCTTCATGCTATAGGATCATGGGACAAACTCCTAGAAATCTAGATCACCTTGAACTGCTTGACCTGTGAATATGCAGAATTAATACCTATACTCTTTCAAAGATGAATATAACCATTTATCTTAGATTGAGATAGAGTTAAATATAAACAAAATGCATAATTTTGTAGTAAATAAATGTACTATAAAAACAAAAATTTAGACCTTAGTTTAACATCATTTTTCCACAACTGAGCAAACAAAGTCCAGAGAAACAAAGAGACTTTCCCTAATCCATTCAGCGTGGTGTTGGGTCTGGGGCCTAGGTATACCAATTGTCTTTGGTTACTTAATAATTTTCAATAGGGCTATTAGTGGAAACAGTGTGTAGTTTGAAGACCAAGCAGTACTTTGTTCCGTGTTTTTAAATTTTAGATAATATTTAAAGAAGGACCAAAAATGTTCAAAAGACATCGAGTTTTTCTGGGAAGGCTTTAAATCCACTTTGGTAAGGGAGAAGGTGATGCTGAGAGTGGTCTTGGTGTATGCAGAAAATGGGGTTTGTGTAGGGGTCTGGGATAAATTGGGTGTTGGTAAGTTACTCAGGGGGCCCTGGTCTGGGAAGCAAAACAAGCAAAACCATTTATGGCTTGGGGAAATGTTGGAAGATGATGCCTAGATAATGCTAAACTGAGGAAGTGGACCCACTATGGGTGAAGGGACTCTCTAGTGGTGGGGTTTCCAGACAAAGTGTCCTGGGCATCCTTGACATGATGATGGTGTAATGTCACAAAATTTCCAGATAGTCCTAAAAACTACCAGATGGTGTTTTCTTTCTCTCTTTTTTTCTTTAGGGAAAATTGTTGGAGAATTTAGGGAGATAGTGGAGTGGCTAGAGTTAAGTTTCTTAGTGTTTTCAAATGGTGCCACTGAGATGCTATTTATTTTACCCAGCAATCCAATATGGTGTTGACAGAAGGAAGGTATCTGCTCAATTTCCCTTTCTCAGGGAAAAGCTTATTGCCCATAACTCTATACATTTTTACATACTGAGGATATTACATTTATAGTGAGGAAATAATTTTTAAAGCTATGTTTTTCTTAGTGCCACTGTTGGTTGAAAAAGAGAAAAATTCAATTGATCAGGAGAATATATGGGTCATACACTGCAAAAAAAATTAACTTATTTTGACTGATTTTTTTCCCCCAGTGAGTTGATTGATTTTTGGACAAAACTGGCTGACTTTTTTGGCACAATTCACTCACAGCCATAGGATAGCCTTTGCAATGCAAAGTGAATTATAATAAATTCTTGTTTTATTTGGAATTGTTGGGGAATGGTCTATTCTGATGAACTAAGAATTATCATTAAGACCATAAACAGATAAGCTCTTTTAGAAGAAACATCCTATGTTGAAAGTAACATAACTTTCATAGTTCAACTACTGACTCACTCCATCAAGGTTCTTAGAAGCATGCACCAGAGGCTGACTATGGCTGACTAAGCAGAAAAAGTTTGTTAAAATGTTATCGGGAAACTCATAGATTCATTGGCCTGACTGGAGAAACAGGGCTGAGGTTAAGTTCCCAGGAACCATGTCCAAAACTACACCTCAGCAACACACGGGCATTTTCCCCAGCACCAGTGCCACTTCTGCACCAGAAACTTGGCCTTCCAGTTGTTCCCGACCCCCAAATCTGGACACCTTTTCTGTCACCCACAGAAATGAATCATGAATTCCTCCTTTATAAAGTTTCTTACTTCTGAATCTTAGTCACACATGGAGTCTAGAACACATGTCCATGTGTTACCTTCTAAGGAGGTTGGGGTAGTGATTTCTCTAGGTTCTACCTTGATATGAGATACGACTTAGAAGGTCTTCCAAACATAGCAAGGTGTTCAAAATATGCTGGGTCTCTAGAAAGTGTTACAAATACCCAGCTACACTCTGTGTCTTTGGGCAGACCATCTAATTTCATTAAGCCTCTGTTTTTCCTTCTGTAGAGCGGGATTAGTTATTCTTCCTCATATCCTTTCATAAAGCTGGTATATAAGCAAATTTGTTGTCCAAATTTAAGTCTAGGGTCCCAGAATTACCTTCTTTCTTCTGAGAATTTTTGACTAGCCATGACAGGTCTGATTTTCATTTTGGCTCCCATGCTTTCTGGAGTAATAACATTGCTATAATAACATTGTTGGGGAAATTTATAACTTATTAGATGCCCTATTTATCATTGCATTTTTCACTGTAGAGCACTAGCCTATCAGAAAAAAGATAGGTAGCTCCTCGTTGCTTATTATAGAGGATGCCCAGGCAAAATAGGTTGTCTTCCCCAACCTAGGATTCAGTGGATTTGTGTGCCACTTCATGAGTATTGGAAAATGAAAGTTATGGCTCAGCACATTACAGAGCTTTATTTACAATAGCTTCTCCCAAACCGACTGGAGAGAATTTTGGACATCAGTGTGGGAAAATGTAATCAGTAAGGCTTAGGCTATTTTATATCTTTCTTGAGTATTTGTTAATGTGCTAGAACTGTGCTAAGTGCTTCCCATACATTATCTCATTAAGTTCTTACTACAATTCTATGACATATACACCCTTACCATCTCTATCTTATAGATCAGGAAACTGAGTCTCAGAAAGAATAGGTAATTATTCCAAAGTCACAGGGCTGTAAGTGTAAGATCCAGGACGTGACTGGAAGTCTATATGATGCTATATCTGGTGCTCTTAACCACTATGTATGGTATACTGTGAAGCCCTCAGAACTCTGTTCACACAAACGGCTAGTCAGCCCTGAAATGTAGCGCATCCCTGAGTCCTTCCAAGTAATGTTTGGTTCTGGTGAAGTCAGGACCCCAATCTGCCCAGTGTCTGTAATTTTGTTCAAAGGGTCATCTTTATTTCTCATTTGACCTTTTCCTGTAACTTGATTCAGATTTAGGTTTGTTGTTCTCCCTCATACAACTTTTCCTAGTTTTTATTTTCCCTGACCCAACTTGGTTCCTGTCTTGGGCAAAGATATTTTTTTCTCACACTTCATTAATTTTTGACCATGGATAGCTTGGGACTCCACTCCTAGGTCCTCCTCAGGGACTGGTTCTACTATATGATGCTTCCTTGGCCCTCAAAAACGAGGCAAGTGAATGCAAAACCTTATTCCATCACGAGAAACATTGTCTACGTCATTAGCTTCGGTGCCACCGTGCTATCCCCTTCCTCTACCTCTCTCTCTGCCTTCCCCAAGGTGCAGTTGATGCCCTCTGAGTCTAGTTTTTCTATTCTTTCTACTTCAGAAAGGAAAATCTTATCCATTCTGATAAGGGGTTGGCTTTAACCAACCCCTGTGCTGAGGACTTCCAAATCAAGACTTTTAGCTCTAACCTCTTTCTCAACTTCTATTTATATATCTCTAGTTGCTAGTAGATATCAGTCTCAATAACTCTTACTCGTAGCAAACAAACAAAACTCTCATAAAACAAAATAAAATAAAACTCTATCTCTTCTTTCTCTTCTACCTAATTCCTCCTTTCCAGTTTATTTCCAACTACTTTTACCCAATATTAGAACTACAAGTGTCCCTACTGGTATCTTAGGAACAGATATTTTGAACTTGAATAGTTCAGTATTTTTCATAAAAGGACCATAGATTCTTATCTAATATGCATTTCCATCCTGCTTTTCTGAGCTTCAGTAAACAAAAGAGTTCACCATGAAGGGTGGAGTTTATCTTGGACACTGAGCGGTAGGTGAAATCAGAAGGTTTGAACCAATGAAATACACTAGAGTGGAACAACCGGATAACTGGAAAAGTAGAACCTTATTAATTTTTATAAAGATGTGCTTTTGATATGAGCTCAGTGAACTGACCTCTGGCGAGTGGTTTAGTGCACCCTTGTCATCCCATGTGATTAAAGAAGCAACCTCTTCTCCTGTCTCCCTGATTCTAATTCTCTCATTCTAACATATCTTTCATCCCAATAGTGAATAATTAGGATTTTTTTGGGGAGTGGGGTGGGAGTGGGAGTAGAGGTTTTTATCAGGGTGCTAGTTATAAAAACTACTGGATTGAATGGTAAGTTTTAAATGGATTTGTCATACACCTTGACAGATCCAAAAGCAGATTTTATGACTTGCTTTAAAATAAAGTTCAACTTAATTTTTCCATTATACCTAAAGAGACTTGTCTTTATGGTCTTGCTAACAATCTCATGACATATTATTCCTCAGCTGTGATGGATTGATATAGAGTAGACATGCTTTTAGTGCCAAAGAATCCCCAAGGCACCTCTTCAAATCAGGTTCATGAATTATTGTCTCCTCTGAGTCCATCACATTATTAATTACAATCAGGAATAATTTGTGTCTATTCTGAAACCATGAGTTGTTCCCCTAGTGTTGAGAAATTGTGATATATATATTTACATATATTAATATATATATATATATATATAAAATGATAACATGGAGCTATAATGCACAAGGTAATACTAATATTTGGGGACACATTTTTTTTTAAATCAGTCATCAATTTTATACACATCAGTGTATACATGTCAATCCCAATTGCCCAATTCAGCACACCACCATCTCCAACCCACCGCGGTTTTCCCCCCTTTGTGTCCATACGTTTGTTCTCTACATCTGTGTCTCAACTTCCACCCTGCAAACCAGTTCATCTGTACCATTTTTCTAGGTTCCACATACATGTGTTAATATACAATATTTGTTTTTCTCTTTCTGACTTACTTCACTCTGTATGACAGTCTCTAGATCCGTCCACATCTCAACAAATGACTCAATTTCATTCCTTTTTATGGCTGAGTAATATTCCATTGTATATATGTACCACAACTTCTTTATCCATTCATCTGTCGATGGGCATTTAGGTTGCTTCCATGACCTGGCTATTGTAAATAGCGCTGCAATGAACATTGTGGTGTATGTGTCTTTTTGAATTACGGTCTTCTCTGGGTATATGCCCAGTAGTGGGATTGCTGGATCATATGGTAATTCTATTTTTAGGTTTTTAAGGAACCTCCATATTGTTCTCCATAGTGGCTGTATCAATTTACATTCCCACCAACAGTGCAAGAGGGTTCCCTTTTCTCCACACCCCCTCCAGCATTTGTTGTTTGTAGATTTTCTGCTGATGCCCATTCTAACTGGTGTGAGGTGATACCTCATTGTAGTTTTGATTTGCATTTCTCTAATAATTAGTGATGTTGAGCATCTTTTCATGTGCTTCTTGGCCATCTGTATGTCTTCTTTGGAGAAATGTCTATTTAGGTCTTCTGCCCATTTTTGGATTGGGTTGTTTGTTTCTTTAATATTGAGCTGCATGAGCTGTTTATATATTTTGGAGATTAATCCGGGGACACATTTTGTGATGTTTAGAGCTGGCCAAATCACTGAAGTTATTTGTAAAGTGTGGAAAAGAATGTTCTTTGTCATCCTTATGGGTAAAAACTACCATGGAATGCCAGTAAATGTCTCCTGGTCTTATCATGTAATGACAAAATGGGCTCATCTTTATATTTGTATTATACATGCATAATATACATTATATTATGCATAACATACTTATAATTATTTATAATTAACATAAATATGCATTTATATTAATTTCCAAATCAAAATGATATTTGAAACTTTTCCTCGCATTAACTCAGTTCCTTAAAATGTTCCCACAGATATTTCTGTGACCCCACACCCAAGATGTGTCTCACATGTGCATACAAACTAGTTCATCAAATACAGTGACTACCAGTATATTTTTTCAGTTTTTTTTAATTGTGGTAAATAAAATATAACACAAAATTTGCCATCATAATCATTTTTAAGTATAAAGTTTCATAATGTTAAGTGTATTCATATTACTGTAAAACAGTTGTCCAGAACTTTTTCATCTTGCAAATGTGAAACTCTATCGTTAAAAACAACATCCCTTTTTCCCTCCCCCAGGTTCTGGTAACCATCATTCTGCTTTTTGTTTCTATGAATTTGACTACTGTAGATACATCATGTAAGTGGAATCATACAGTATTTGTCTTTTTGTAATTGACTTATTTTTCTTAACATAATGTCTTCAAGGTTCATCCGTGTTGTAACATGTGACAAGATTTTCTTCATTTTGTAAGGTTGAATAATATTCCATTTGTGTATATAGCACATTTTGTTTATCCATTCATCCATCAATGGACTTTTGGTTTGCTTCTACCTCTTGACTATTATGAATAGTGTTGCTATGAATATGGGTGTGCAAATATATTTGAGACCCTGCTTTCAATTCTTTTAGATATACATCCAGAAGTGAGATTGCTAGATCATATAATAGTTCTATTTTTAATTTTTTGGTGAAGTTTCATACTGTTTTTCATACTGGTTGCACCATTTTATAATTCCATCAACAGTGCACAAGTGTTCCAATTTCTCCACATCTTTACCAGCACTTGTTATTTTATTTTTTTATAATAGCCATTCTGACAAGTGTGAGGCAATATCTCATTGGGGTTTGATTTGCATTTCTTTAATGATTTGTGATGTTGAGCATATTTTCATATGCTTGGTTAATTATATATCATTTTTGGAGGAATATCTATTCAGGTCCATTGCCTATTTTTATATAGGATTATTTGATTTTTTGTTGCTGAGTTACTTGAGTTCTCTATGTATTCTGGATATTAACCCCTTATCAGATATAATATATGTTTTGCAAATATTTTGTCCCATTTCCTAGGTTTCCTTTTCACTATGTTGATTGTGTCCTTTGGTGCACAAAATTTTTAGGTTTGATGTAGTCCCATTTGTCTATTTTTGCTTTTGATGCCTGTGCTTTTGATGTCATAGACAAGAAATTGTTGCCACATCCAATTTCATAAAACTGTGCCCATGTTTTCTTCTAGAAGTTTTACAGTTTACAAATATCATCTTAGGTCTTTAATTTGTTTAAGTTAATTGTGATATGTGGTGTAAAATATGGTTCCAATTTTGTCTTTTTCATATGTGGATATCCAGTTTTTCCAACAGCATTTGTTGAAAAGTCTGTCCTTTACCTATGGAATGATCTTGGCTTCCTTGTTGAAGATCATTTGACCATGTATGCAAGGGTTTATTTTGGGGCTTTCTATTCTATTTGTCCATTTCTTCTGTTTTTATGCTACTGTCACACTGTTTTGACTACTGTAGCTTCGTAATATATTTTGAAATCAGGAAGTGTGAGACTCCAACTTTGTTCTTTTTCAAAATTGTTTTGTCTATTTGGGGTCCCATGAGATTTCATGTGAATTTAATTGTTTAAATTTCTGCAAGAAATGTGGTTGGGATTTTGACAGGGATTACATTGAATTTGTAGGTTGCTTTGAGTAGTATGGACATCTTAATATTAAGTCTTCTAATCCATGAACACAGGATGTCTTTCCATTTATTTGTATCTTTAATTTCTTATAGCAATGTATAGTTGTGTTCTGTGTAAAAGTTTTTAACCTCCTTAGTTAGGTTATTCCTAAGTATATTATTCTTTTTGAAGTTATTGTAAATGGAATTGTTTTGATCACCAGGATTGGTTCCACCCCCCTTTACTGATCACACATGAAAAGCTGCTTGAGGAAGTCTTGCCACTCTTTATGCTTCAAGTGTCCATTGTGGACATGGCATTGTCCACTCCAAGCATGTTGTCTTCTTATGTCCCACCAAATACCAGTGCTCAGGGCACCAGAATGTTGCCAGGCTCTTTGCAGGAGTCAGTGAATGGTCACCTCTGCCACACTGACCCCTAAGCCCCCAGGCTGTCCTGCTTATGCCTCATCTCTCAAAGTCCATTTGCTTCTGTTCCTCAGCCCTTGACCAGACTCTTACAAAGACTTTCATCAATTTTAGGACATCACCCTGTAATCTTAAGGCTCAAATCTAGTATAAGGGCTTCAGTTAGTCAGAAACACTTTGTTTACATACATATATGCATCTTTGTTTATATATATAATCTGTGCAGCTTCAGTCTAACTTAAATGGACAGGACAATATTGGACAGTAGAGAAAGAGGTCAAGAAGGCTTGTAAACCCTACCTGTTCCACGGAAATCCTAAGCCCAGATAGAATTAGTTCAGCAGATTCACAGAGCTAGCTTCAGTCTCTTGACTGAATAATTTCTGATGCTTCTTTGCAGATTTCAACAATTTCTTGGTCAATAAGACAGTCTAACATAAGTTGAAATGGTCATGTAAGTTTCCTGAGTGGCTTCCTGCTCTAGAAAGATGAAATCTTACAAGGGCCATGGGCTAAGGAAGTTCAGTTTGGGAACAGTATGGCCACTGCATTGGAAGAAGAGCTAGGACTGAAAGGATCAAGACTCTTTTTTTTTTTTTTTTAAATAAATTTACTTATTTATTTATTTTTGGCTGTGTTGGGTCTCTGTTGCTGTGAGTGGGCTTTCTCTAGTTGCGGCAAGGGGGAGCTACTCTTCGCTGCGGTGCACAGACTTCTCATTGTGGTGGCTTCTCTTGTTATGGAGCACAGGCTCTAGGCGTGTGGGCTTCAGTAGTTGTGGCATGTGGGCTCAGTAGTTGTGGCTCATGGGCTCTAGAGTGCTGGCTCAGTAGTTGTGGTGCATGGGCTTAGTTGCTCTGTGGCATGTGGGATCTTCCTAGACCAGGGATTGAACCCGTGTCCCCTGCATTGTCAGGCGGATTCTTAACCACTGCGCCACCAGGGAAGTCTCTCTTTCTTCACATCCTAGGCTTTTCTGATATTCACCTGGTGGGTAGGTGGCTTGCTGGGAAATATGTAGGCTGGAACCAAGGGATGCCATTGCCTAGACCTGCTACCTGAATAAGCAAAAGGGAGCCTGGCAGCATGGGCAAGTGCCTGTTTCAAAAGTTAATGCAGGTAGAGATCATTTTCCTCAGTTGTCCTACTCCATAGCTCCCTTCTGCCAACCACACACACACTTAGTGAGTAATTCAGATTATTCTTAGGATTTACAAATATGTGTAACTTCATTGACAAGTGTCAAGATATGCACTCTTTGGCCTTTGTGTAGGTTTTAAGACTATATTTTTGGTTGGGAAGCTGGCTCGGGTTTATAAATCATCTGGATATGATTTGGATCTCTAGATGAGAAATGGCTAAAACATATTTTTTTCTTCCAGAGTAACTTATTATGACTAGTTCCACAGAATTGAATTGAGAAAGAAGAGCAGTACATTCATTTCAGTAGAAAATTGACTCAGTTGAAAGCATGATATATTGACATCTTTGGTCATAAATATGACGGGTATTGGAAAGAGAGATTTAATTCTTCCCAAACTAAAAAAAGTCATTGTGGATATTGGTTTGGTACATTTCCCTATCATTGCCTCAAGCATACTTGATTTGGGGGAAAAGATGAAGTAATCAAGAATATCCAACTATGTACCTGCTGGAAATAAAGTCACCAAACTTTATTGCAAGTCCGTGGTAAAGATTGTTCAGACATGCTGGCAGTGAACCAATATCAAATAAATTATTTCTTTTCCTATTGAGTATGAGTTCTGAGAGGGTGTTTGGAATGCTTTCTTTGTACACCACAGATTGCATTACCTCAATTATTATGGATGATTTCACTGGCAATGGCTATATCACGCAACTGACTACATCAGTTGAGGGGCAGAGCAGCCAGAGGTTTAGTTCAAGATGAATAAGCTTGGAAAGGTCAGAGTCAGCATCATGCTCCAGCTTTGGATATGACAGTTCCCACTGTCCTAAGGAAACTTAATTCAGTGAATATTTTTTGAATTTCTATTGTATACTACATCTTGTACCAGGCACTGGGGAAATGAAAATGAATGAGATGTTGTCCTTGCCCTTGAGAAATGTCAAGTGCTGATAGGGAAGACATATATACAAACAGTAATGACAACAATAACAGTGCTAACTATAAGGATAGCTAGTGCTTATGTAACGGTTACCACGTGTCTGGCACCATTTTAAGAACTTTATATGTATATTAACTAATTTAAACAGTAAACTAAAATTCAGTGAGATAAGTGGGAAATATATCACAGTAGGGAAATATATTCAGGACCGTGGGAGCACAAATGAAGGATCAATTAATTCTCTCTGTGAGGATAGGAAGATGAGGTAACACTACAGAGAGGAGATAATATTTAAGCTGGGCCTTGATGAGTGAATAAGAGTTCACTGGGTTGATAGGAAGCACAGTGGAAGGGGAGGGTTGTCCAAACAGAAGGAAGAGCTTAAGCAAATGCATGAAATTACGTGGTGGCTTCAGGACACATTGGAAATGTCCTTCAGTGCTGTAAATGACTGTCAGGAAAACTTAGAGGGAAGTAGTATGTGGTTTATGACACTTGGAATAGGAGTAGGTTGGAAGAATAAGGGAGGGAAAAGTGTATTTCATATGATGAATATAGATGAGTTCTGGGATTTCAAACATTTCAGAAAGTTAGTTCTTCTTTCCCTACCTTAGCTACAGAATCAATGGATTTTCAACAGAGAGGGGCTCGATTTTTTAATGCACCCTTTCTCTTTCCCTTACTCAGTGAGTGACTTTCTTTCTTTTTTTTTTTTTTAAGAAACAGGTTCTCTTGCAGCTCTATTTTCAGAGTTATTCATGCCTGCTTTCTTCAGGTGAATACAGTTTGAAAGACCAAGGTCTTAGGACAATCTCCCATTTGCCTAATATTTACCTCTCTGAATCAGACCACAAAATTCTGAATATGAAGCCCATAATTCTACCTGATAATAGAACAGAGAGTATAATATCAGATGACAGGATTTTCTTCCATGATATTAGCCTCAAAGAGCATGTACTCTGCCACACATTCAGTTTCACTTAACTGAATAGGGGATGAATATTCTAACTTATTTATGGTTTCAGATATTACTATTTCTTGGAGATAATAAGTTTTTTAGTTTGTCAGATATGTAAAAAGTTCTTGAGAGAAATATATCCTTAAATCAATTTTTTTTGGTAATTTAGGTGATGCCTTTTAAATCTTGTTTCCACTCTAACGAAGGGCATAAAGATGATCTGAATAATTGGGAAAACACCATATTCATGGTTGAATATTTTAATATTGTAAATTTGTCATTTTCCCACAAATTAATATACCAATTAAATTCAATTCTAACTTAGAATTTTAGCAGAACTTTAAAGAACACAAAAAGCTTATTCCAAAGTTTATAAGTAAAAGGTCTTATATATAGACAATCCAAAGACTCCACCAAAAAATTGCTAGACCTAATAAACAAATTCAGTAAAGTTTCAAAATATAAAATCAACATACAAAAATCAGTTGCATTTCTATACACTGACATGAACTATTAGAAACAGAAATAAAGAAAACAGTCCCATTTACAATAGCATCAAAAACAATAAAATATTTAGGAATAAATTCAACCAAGGAAGTGAAAGATTTATACACCAAAAACTGTAAGATGCTGGTGAAAGAAATTGAAGACTCAAGTGAGTGGAAAAATATCCCATATTCATGGGTCAGAAGAGTTAATGCTGTTAAAATTTTCATACTACCAAAAGCCATTTACAGATTTAATACAATTCCTATCAAAATTCTAATGGCATTTTTCACAGAAACAGAAAAAAACAATTGTAACAATCATTTAGAACCACAAAAGACCCTGATAGTCAAAGCAATCTTGAGAAAGAGCAAAGCTGAAGGCATCATGTTTCCTGATTTCAAACTGTTTCACAAAATTATAGTAATCAAAACAGTATGGCATAAAAATAGACATATACCAAGGGAACAGAATTAAGAGTGCAGAAATAAACCCATACAGATATAGTCAACTAATATTTGACAAAGGAGCCAAGAATACCCAATGGGGAAAGGAAACTCTCTTTAATAAATGGTGTTGGGAAAATTGAATATTCATATGCAAAAAATGAAACTGGATCTCTATTTTACATCACTCACAAAAATTAATTCAGAATGAATTGAGGACTTAAACATAAGACTAGAAACAATAAAACTCACAGAAGAAAACATAAGGAAAGAGCTCCCTTGATATCAGTTTTGACAGTAATTTTTTTGGATATGACACAACAAGCCCAGACAACAAAAGCAAAAACAACAAGTGTGACTACATGAAATGGAAAATCTTCTGCACTGCAATAGAAACAATCAACAAAATGAAAAAATCACCTATGGAGTGGGAGAAAATATTTGCAAACCATCCATCTGATAAGGAGTTAATCCAAAATATATAAGGAACTCATACAACTCATTAGCCCAAAAAACTAACAATCCAATTTAAAAATGGGCAGAGGACTTGAATAGAGGATTTTTTCCAAAGAGGACATACAAATGGACAACAAGTACATGAAATGGTGCTCAACATTACTAATCATCAGGGAAGTACAAATGAAAACCATAGTGAGATATCACCTTACATGTGTTAGAATGGCTACTAGAAAAAGAATGAGAGATAACAAATGCTGGTGAGGATGTGAAGAAAAGGGAAACCTGGTGCACGGTTGGTGGGAATGTAAATTGGTGCAGCCACTATGGAAAACAGCATGGAGGTTCCTCAAAAAATTAAAAATGGAACTACCATACTATTCACCAATCCTACTTCTGCTTATATATCCAAAGGAGATGAAATCACTTTATCAAAGAGGTATCTGGACTCCCATGTTCATTGTAGTATTATTCACAATAGCCAAGACATGGAAACAATGGAAGTGTCCATATATATAGATTTCATCCTTAAAAAAGGAGGGAAATCCTGCCATTTGCAACAACATGGTGGACCTTATGCTAAGTGAAATAAGGATGTGCTCATTTTTCTCTTTGCTAAAATGGGAAAAATTAATAGCAACAAAACAGTAATAGTATCTAATATTTGATGAATGCTATGTCCAAGCAAGGTACTATGTGCTTCAACATGTATAATTTCCTTGAGTTCTCAAAATAACACTTTACCATGCCCATTTTATAAAATAGTAAGGCAGGGAAAATGTGAGACTTACCCAGTGTCACATAGCTAATAAGTGGTGAGGACCAGATTTGAATCCAGTCTATTTGGCTCCCAAGTCTGTGCTCTTAAACTGTATGTTACACTGTTATTTATCAAGCTAAGCTATGCTAAAGAGATAAGGACGTAAAGCGATACAAAGCAAATGTTCCCTGCCTTTCTTAGAGAGGTTGGATCAAGAAAATTCATTCATTTTTGACTAAGTAGGGAGTCACAGTCTGATATTTCTCAAAAGGCAAAACAACCTTAACCTCCCTTTCGACCTATTTCCCTCTGCCCAGGGTGCAGACTGACGCTCCAGCCAAATGGATCTTTTGTGTTCCCTACCCACATGCCGTGATTTTCCTCTTTGCATAGTTGCTCATGCCTTTGTCTAGAATGTCCTTCCTGGTCTACAGAAGTCCCTAATTCATCCTTTGAGGTCCAGGCCAAGAGTAACTTCCTCCATGAGAATTGTTGCTCTTTGGATGGAATTTCCTTGAGTGTCAGATTGTATGTTTCTGCTCAGTCTTTTCTTAACTTGTAATTACTGCAGCTCTTTGTGTCAGGAAGGAGCATGGTTGCTGAATTTAAATTGACTGTTATAAAAAAAAAAAATTCCAGGGAGCACTTACCTAACAGAAGAGAAAATACGGGGAAGGATTTACAATGAACTTGCCTTTTTCCTGTCAACCAGCACCGTCTTAAGCAAAACCTGAGGGAATATAAATGTGAAATGTTATTTCAAATGACTAGACATTTATTTTAAACATGATTTTTCTCTTTTAGCACAAATGGTGAACTGAGTAAATTATGCCCTTACACTGTTGTAACATATTTGATTGTGAAAGAGCAGCGTGTAAGGTGCCAGGAATTAATTTCTCAGGGAATGGCTCTGGAGACTGTCTTCTTTAATTATAGATTAAAGCAGACCTTGGCGGTGTCCTTTTGGATCAATATAAATACAGAGCATAAATCAATACTGTTACACAGTGTAGTGTAGAAATTCTTAAAAAGAAAATGAAAATTACAAATTGTCTTAAAGAAACAATGAGTTTTACTTGACAATGAATCCATTGTAAGCAAATTAAAAATTAGTGCTGTATAAATGCATCTGTGCTTAGATTTCCTATTTGTTCATTAGGATGTGCTCATTTTTCTCTTTGCTAAAATGGCCCAGAATTAGAAAGCGGTGTATAATTCCAGTTCTGTCATTTATTAGTGGGAAATTATTTTAATTTCTTAGGTTCTAGTTTCCTTACCTTTAAGAGAGTTGGACTAGATGATCTCAAAGATTCTCCAGTTTCTCAAACGTATTATGATCCTCTTATAAGAAGGATCTTTGAAATTTTACTGAATCCAAAGAGTTTGAGGAAATATTAGCATATGGGAGGCATTGAGATGAGAGGAGGGAAAGTTGGTTAAAAAAAAATAAAGAGTAGAAGTGTTTATTTGCTTAGAGTAGAGAGGAAAAGCTGGTGTGGAGGGAAATGTCAACTTAATTGGTAGAGACACTGAAACTTCTACTTACATTGAATTTCATACTTTGCAAAAAAGTTTCAGGTACATGTTGTGTTTGAGACCCTTGATAAGGAGTTTCCAATCTCAGAGGCAACTGGAAGCATTGCAGGTTTCTGAGAAGGATGATGTGTTTGAAATGATGCTTGAGCAATTTGGTGACTTCTTAAGGGAATATTTGTAAATCAGTTAGAGCAGTGTCTGGCATATCACAAGTGTTATGATATGTTAAAGCAAAAATGGAGGTTTTGGTGGGAAAAGGGAAAGCCTGGTTGGGAAGCCACTGCCATCATCTTTGTCCTGGGAGAGTAAGTGAGACTTGTTTTCTGAAGATACCGAAGGTACTTGGCATTTCTCAGGCTCCCCTGGTTTCCTCTCTCTCTTAATTTTCATTACATGATCAAAACTTTTTTCCCCATTTCTAAGCATAATCTCAACTAGCTGGAGCTGAGCCATTTATTTTTTTCTTTTTAGAATTTCTTTTTAAAAAATACAATATAGAGTACAGAGAACTGTAATAGAGAGTGCATGAAGTGCATAAGCTTTTATTTTCAAATAAGATAACTTATTCTGAATAGTTTTAGTGAAAAACATGTATAGTTTGTAGAAAGGTTGGATAATAAACACATTTAACTCTGAGTCAAGTGCCTATGTTTAGTCCTTCCTTTACCATCAAATGACTTTGTATGGTTTTGGACAAATCATGTGATTTTTCTGAGCCTTGGTTAACTCATTTGTGAAACAGAAATGCTAATAACTAGTCTCCTATCTCATGGAACTGTTATTAGTGCTTAGGACAGTGCTTGGCATAGACAAAACACTTGACAAATATTTCTTGAATGAATAAATGGACTTTAATTTAGATAACGTGTGGATATATGTACCAATGTATAAATAAAAGTTATTTTTAATGTAATGAAGTCTCTATATGTCAATCCTAATCCCCCAATTCATCCCACCCTCCCCTTGCCTGCCATGTCCACATGTCCATTCTCTACATCTGCATCTCTATTCCTGCCCTGCAAATAGGTTCATCTGTACATTTTTCTGGATTCCACATATATGTGTTAATATACAATATTTGTTTTTCTCTTTCTGACTTACTTCACTCTGTATGACAGACTCTAGGCCCACCCACATCTCTACAAATGACCCAATTTAGTTCCTTTTTATGGCTGAGTAATATTCCATTGTATATATGTACCACATCTTCTTTATCCATTCATCTGTCAGTAGACATTTGGGTTGCTTCCATGTCCTGGCTATCATAAATCATGCTGCAATGAACATTGTGGTACATGTCTCTTTTTGAATTATAGTTTTCTCAGGGTATATCAAAAACAGTAATCAAAACAGTATGTACTGGCATGAAGACAGGCATATAGACTAATGGAAGAGAATAGAAAGCTCTCAAATAAATGTAAGCATATGTAATCAACTGGTCTTTGACAAGGGTACCAGTATTACACAGTGGGGAATGGATTGTCTCTTCAACAAATGGTGTTAGGAAAACTAGATTTTCATATGCAAAAGCATGAAATTAGAATCTTATTTTACGCCATGTACAAAAACCAACTCAAAATAGATTAAAGACTTAAATGTGAGACCTAAAACTGTAAAACTCCTAGAAGAAAATATAAGGGAAAAACTTCATAAAACTGGTCTTGACAGTGATTTCATGGATATGACATCAAAAGCATAGGTAACAAAAGCTAAAATAAAGAAACAGGACTACATCAAACTAAGAAGTTTCTGCACAGCAAAAGAAATAATCAACAGAGTGAAAAGGCAACCTATGGAAAAGGAGAAAATACTTTCAAACAATATATCTGGGGCCCTCCAATATTAAGAGGTAAGGGAGAAAGGAGAAGGCAGGAAAGGAAATTGAAAAGGAGGGAGCTGTGAGGTAGGAGAAAAATAAAGAATTATAGTAGCATGGAAGTCATGTAAAGAAAGCATCAAGGAAGAAAGAGTGATGAACTGTGTCAAATGCTGATAAGTCAAGTAAGATGAGGTCTAAGAATTACCATTAGATTTATCAACATGGAGGTGTTGGTGACCCACTTAAGAGCAGTTCTGATGGTGTGACATAGACCAAGAAGAGCTGATTGGGGTGAGTTGAAGATAGAGTTAAGAGAGAGGAATTAGAGACACAAATTATGGAGCAATTCTTTGAGGATTTTTGCTGAAAAATTGTGCAAAGAATGAAGCAGTAACTTGTGGGGAAAGTGAGTCGATATAGACCTTTTCTTTTTTTTTAAATGGGAAAATAATGGTATGTTTGTGTTCTGTTTGGAAAGATTCAGTAGACATGGAAAAATTGATGAAGGGGAACTTCTGGAGAAGTCCTTCAATAGGTGAATGGAGTGGTGTTTAGTGTGAAATTGGGGGGGAAAGCTTTAGATAGGAATATGTTTATCTCTCTTAACACATGGAGGACAGAGCATACAAGGGTGATACTGTCAGATGGATTGATATGTTAGTTAGAGTCTGAGTATTTTAGTAATCAGTAATGACAAGGTCCAGCATATGACCCTGGGAGTCAGAGGTTGAGGTAGGATGAAGGACAAGGTGATGGGGAAGAGGAAGTTGAGGAACAAAGAGACCAGGGTATTTGGAAGATCACTCATAGGTCTGTTGAAATTGCCAAAAATTAAAACAAGAGTAGAATGACAGTGAACTAAGAGCTAAAATCAGTGAGAAACAGGTGAGATTGGTCTGGGGGTTGCTGAATGACAGTAACAGTGGGGTATAAGAGGTGATATAATCTGATGACTTGAGATTCAAAGATGGAGATTTTTAGGGAGGAGTGAGGGAGAATTAAAGTGGCAATGAAGAGCAAGGATGACACCTACTGCACCCCTAGGTCCAGTGGTTTGATGGCTGTGGAAGAAAAAACAGGCTCCACTGTGAGAGCTTCATGGAAGTAGCATCCTCATGGAAGACTGGTTTTAGTTAGAACAAGATAAAAAAGTAGAGGTAGAAAGTTGAGAGAGGGCATTTTGAGAATGACTGAATTCCAGAGAACATGGCAGACTGATTTCAGGAGCTGGGCAGGGGTGAAAAGCGGGGAGAAATAGGAGACATGTAGAGCCGTAAGGATTAGAATGTTGGCAATAATGGACAATCTTGGAATCTGGGGAGTCTTATAATGACATATAATCAGGGATAAAGGGCTTAATTAGATTATTGTGTGTGGATTCAAGCACATAGCAGCAGCAAAGCTGTGAGAGTTGGGGAGTAAGGAATGCAATTATTAACACATTTTTGTCCATATTGGAACACCCTGCAGCCAAGTTAAACATGATGTAATTTATGACAAACAACTCTCACTTGCACAATAGGAGACTGTTGAAAATGCCACCTCCCTGAGGGAAAGTCACCAGTGGCTCAGCTCCCTAGCAAAATGTCAAATACTTGGCCTGATTCTAATTAAGGAAAAGCAGGAGAGCAGTGTTTCCTCTCAGTCCATTCATCCCTCGGCCAGGTTATCATTGCCTGTGATGTTAAGGCAAGAGGCGACAGGAGAGAAACAAGTTGTGTGGGTGTGAGTGACCTTCCACTTTCCAGGAGAAAGGGGATCGTCTCCAGGCAGTGACACTCAGCCAGGTATGAGGTACTACAATGTGCCCAGATGGATACATTACTAATTTACTGGGAAACTTTCCAAATTTACCAGTTTCTGGTACCTCCATGAGAAGCTTATAACAACCTTATAGCAAAAGCTGAAGGTGGAGAACTTCCTTGGGTGTGAATACTCACAAGTGTGTTGCTAGAAGGACCAAATATTAGAACTAACAGGGGCCTTAGAGATCACTAGAGATGAACTGGTTTCACAGCATCCAAAGTTTTATATTTTGTAGGGGAAGCTTTATTATGTCCAATATTTAGAAATCTTATGAGGAACAACAGTATACATAGAACAGATAAAGATAAAACTGCATTGGGTAGTTTTTGAGATGCTTCTGAATTCCTACTGAATTTCACTTTATGAGCGCTCATGTGTACCTTTGGGGAAACTCAAGGGATTATGTAACACACAGTTTTGACAAACATTGATCTAAATGCCTTCTCCTGGCTTGGGTTCCTTAAAAAAGCATACTCTGTGACAAGGATACAAGTGCAAGTTGTTTATTCAAGAGGTGATCCCAGAAAGTGGATTCAAAATGAGGTCAGTTATCATAGATTGTATGTTTTTCTTCAGTCACAGGCAGCTGCACAGGGGCAGGCATAGTATAGATGGCAATTTGGATTTAACTAGTGTTGTGGTTTTGCCAGAGCAAATGTGATGATGTGAGAGAAGGGCAAGGGAGGTGAAGGGATACAAAGGAATGAATTCATTGTAATTATTTACCAAAGAATAAGCTGGGTAAGGAGGGAAGAGGAGATATCAGTAGATGAGGGAGAATGAGAAGTTGGTAGGATCAGTGAATTGGAGGTCATGTCTGGGGTCATAGTATTCATAGTATTGATGGAGTCGGGGTACCAGAGGGCTGTGAGCTGGAAAGGAATATGGTGGTCAGGGAGTGAGATGCATGAAAATGAGTTCACAGAGGGGTTGCAGTTATTGGTCATGACAAGGTCATTATGGACATGACCATGGGAGTGAGTGGCTGAGACAAGGTGGAGGGCAAGGTCATTTGAGGAGAGGAGCTCTAGGAACTGAAAGTCTAGGGGTGTTGGAATCATCTATTTATATATGGAAATCTCCTTGAGTTAGGACTGGAGCAGTGTTGTATAGCAAAGAGAGTAGAATAAAATCTATCAATATATGTACGGGGTCATATCTGGGTGGCGGGTTATACTCACTTTAAATTTATTTCTTATACTTCATGTATTACTTTTATAATCAGAAGTAAATGATTAAAAAAGATAAATTGTTTCAGTTGGGGTTCAGTCAGGAAAACAGGAATTCCATACAATTTTATGCAGCTATTTGGGTGCATACAAATCACAACGGAGCCTGGAGGAGTGAAAGGGGATCAGCCATCAGTTTTCAATTTTGCCATGTTCCCATGGTCCAGAGTCAGAGTGCTGTTACCCGAGAGTTGGGAACCTGCAGGAAACTGCTGCTGACTTCACAGTTTCTTCACATCTTGAGATGAGTGAATGGCAGGGGAATGCACAGGGTGTTGAAAAACTTATCTGTGTAAAGCCCACGCATCTGGTGGTACTGCTGGAGGGAGAGGAAAGTGGCTTCTGCCTCCTTTGCTCCTCTCAGATCTCATGTTAATGCATCTCGCAGGCAAAACGTAATTCATGTCCATCTCTCTGCAGGCAAGGAAACCTGCAAACTGCAGTTCTGGGTGACCGTCTCCTGTGATACGGCGAGAGCATAGAAGAAGAATGGGAATGAATGTTGACTGTAGAACCAGACCAAACCAAACCAGACAGACTAAATAATATCCGGCCTAGCAAACATTGCTTCATAGAGTCAAAATGCATTTCATGGCTCAGTTTGTACTGTCCCCTCTTAAGCTTGGCACTTTGCCATTTTAACTGAAATTCTCCCTGTCTTGTGTCTCTTTCTAGCATGGATTTTTGTGACTGTAGGATCCAGCATCAATGAAAAGGTTTCTTAAAAACTGCACGTATGTATGTATGAATGTGTGTGTGTGTGTGTGTGTGTGTGTGAGTGTGTTACCTCATAAATATCCCCTAGATTAAAAGGCAGGAAGGATTAGGGTTTCATCGGAGGCAAGTTACCATTGTATCCAGGTAGAGTTTAAAGAATCAGAGGAGTGGAGTGGAGGGAGTGAGCAAAATGGGCCAGGGAGGTCAAGGATAGCTTTTCAAAGAAGGCAGAATTTAATTAGGCCTTGAAGGACAAGGAAAGAGAAAAAGATATGAACAGGGTGTTGGAAGACTAGAGTGCTAGTTTTGGTTCTGCACGTAACTAGTTTCTTGACTCCAGTTGTCATTAGGGCTGTTTAGAAACATTGCTGCTCCCTTCCCTTTGGCTAGGCACCAGGCTTGCACTTCTCTAGCCCCTTGAAGTCAGGTGTGGCCATGTGACTTCCTTTGACAATGAAATGTTAGTGGAAGAGGCATATGCTACTTGTAGGTAGAAGCATCAACTTGCTTGTGCCTGATGCCGACGTTCCTTTTCCTCGCTGTGGTCATCCTGCAAGCATGTGCTAAAAGGGAGCCTCTGTTACTCTGGGTCCCTGAGGGATTATGAAGAGATGTGCTGGGCAAGGAGTGTGAGAAAGGAATGCACCTTTGTAGTGTTAAGCCACTGGGCGTTTTGGAGTTCTTGTGTCAGTGGCATAACCCTACCCATCTTACCTATTAGGGTGACCTTGAGCAAGCCCTTTCATGTGTGGGAGCCCCAGTTTCCCACGGGTAAGATGAAAGATTTAGAATAGATTGTTTTCAAGAATTTTTCTTTTCCAGCAGCAGATTTCAAAGGAAATCCACCAGGAAGCCTAAAATGTAAGCGGCTCCCAACAGAGCTGGGTGTCCTCTCGGTGAAAACCACTGGATAGAGACCTCTAACATTTTGTCCAGCCCTGGCATGTTTTAAGTCTCTTGGACGGCTCATAGTCTGCCAGTTCTGGTCAGCTCGGCCAGCTTCTCTCTCACTGGAGCAAATCTAACTAGTATGAATCTCAGTAGCATAAATCTGTTTTCCGGAGTTTTCCACTTCTAGGTAAGGTGAACATCATGATTCTGGTTAGAGAACAATCTGTGAGGTCTGACTTACGTAGCTTTCTGGTTTCCCCTTGATGCACTGTGGCAAAGGCAGCTAAGATGACCTACTCCTTGCCAGGAAACCAGGCATGTGACTGGCAGATGATGCTGAAGATCTGCCCTGAATTCCATTACTGATGCTAGCATGGACTCAAGTGACCTCTGCAGGGGAGAGACTGAAAAGTCTTATCAGTGAGCATGATGGTATTTCAGAAGCTGGGAAAAGAACTGTTAAATAGACACAGTGCAGCCTACAGAGGTACCTATTGTTTGACTGGGTGAGATGGACAATGAATTATGAACTTTTCCTAAAAGAAGGGGCCTGTATGCCTCCTGATGTCTCTCTCTTTCTCTCCTCATCCTCAGTGGTGAAATGATTGCTGGCTTCAGACAGACCTGGGTTTGAATCCCGAGTCGTCTACTAGTTGACCATGGGCATATACCCTAATGACTCCACCTCAGTTTCTTCTATTGTAGAATGGAATAATAATACCTTCTTGGCCAAGTGGTTGTTAGGATTGAATGAGATGAAGCATGCGAAACACTTGGCACTTGCTCCTTTCTCACTTCCATGCTCCTCATTTCCTGTTCCCTTTTTTTTTTTTATTCAAACAGAAAGTCACAAAAATTATAATCATCCTCATCAGTTCACACAGTCCCATGTAATTAATTTTTTTTTCATCTTGATCTTTTGTTAGCACTTTTATGAATTCATCAGTTTTTCATTAGAGTTCTGAAAATGCTTAGTCATTCAGTTCAGCAGTATAGTCAGTTACCAGAAACCTGTACTTGTCAGAGTCTTTTCCATGAATTCCTTGAAGATGAAACCCTTTTATAGGAACATTTTTGCAAAAGCATCAGAGTACACCCAGAACTGTGTGTAAATGACAAAAGACTTAAAAATGACCACAGTTAAAGTTTTGATGAAAGTTCATAATAATGCAATTGACAAGGAAATTTAGTTATTTCTGAGATACACATTTTAAAGTAATAACTAGAATTATGACATAACATTATACCAGAACATATAAGATTTTTAGAAATTTCATGTAATGTCTGAAACATTTATATTAACATATTTCCATACAAATAACCCAAAGAAAGTTTAGTATTAGTTGTTTTTTTGTTTGTTTTTTTATACCACAGGATCTTATTAGTCATCAATTTTATACACATCAGTGTATACATGTCAAACCCAATCGCCCAATTCAGCACACCACCATCCCCACCCCACCGTGGTTTCCCCCCTAGGTGTCCATACGTTTGTTCTCTACATCTGTGTCTCAACTTCTGCCCTGCAAACCGGTTCATCTGTACCATTTTTCTAGGTTCCACATACATGCGTTAATATATGATATTTGTTTTTCTCTTTCTGACTTACTTCACTCTGTATGACAGTCTCTAGATCCATCCACGTCTCAACAAATGACTCAATTTCGTTCCTTTTTATGGCTGAGTAATATTCCATTGTATATATGTACCACAACTTCTTTATCCATTCGTCTGTCAATGGGCATTTAGGTTGCTTCCATGACCTGGCTATTGTAAATAGTGCTGCAATGAATATTTGGGTGCATGTGTCTTTTTGAATTATGATTTTCTCTGGGTATATGCCCAGTAGTGGGATTGCTGGATCATATGGTAATTCTATTTTTAGTTTTTTAAGGAACCTCCATACTGTTCTCCATAGTGGCTGTATCAATTTATAGTCCCACCAACAGTGCAAGAGGGTTCCCTTTTCTCCACACCCTCTCCAGCATTTGTTGTTTATAGATTTTCTGATGATGCCCATTCTAACTGGTGTGAGGTGATACCTCATTGTAGTTTTGATTTGCATTTCTCTAATAATTAGTGATGTTGAGCAGCTTTTCATGTGCGTCTTGGCCATCTGTATGTCTTCTTTGGAGAAATGTCTATTTAGGTCTTCTGCCCATTTTTGGATTGGGTTGTTTGTTTCTTTAATATTGAGCTGCATGAGCTGTTTATATATTTTGGAGATTAATCCTTTGTCTGTTGATTTGTTTGCAAATATGTTCTCCCATTCTGAGGGTTGTCTTTTCGTCTTGTTTATGGTTTCCTTTGCTGTGCAAAAGCTTTGAAGTTTCATTAGGTCCCATTTGTTTATTTTTATTTTTATTTCCATTACTCTAGGAGGTGGATCAAAAAAGATTTTGCTGTGATTTATGTCAAAGAGTGTTCTTCCTTTGTTTTCCTCTAAGAGTTTTATAATGTCCAGTCTTACATTTAGGTCTTGAATCCATTTTGAGTTTATTTTTGTGTATGGTGTTAGGGAGTGTTCCAATTTCATTCTTTTGCATGTAGCTGTCCAGTTTTCCCAGCACCACTTATTGAAGAGGCTGTCTTTTCTCCATTGTATATTCTTGCCTCCTTTATCAAAAATAAGGTGACCATAAGTGTGTGGGTTTATCTCTGGGCTTTCTATCCTGTTCCATTGATCTATATTTCTGTTTTTGTGCCAGTACCATATTGTCTTGATTACTGTAGCTTTGCAGTATTGTCTGAAGTCCAGGAGCCTGATTCCTCCAGCTCCGTTTTTCTTTGTCAAGATTGCTTTGGCTATTTGGGGCCTTCTGTGTTTCCATACAAATTGTGAAATTTTTTGTTCTAGTTCTTTGAAAAATGCCATTGATAGTTTGATAAGGATTGCATTGAATATGTAGATTGCTTTGGGTAGTATAGTCATTTTCACAATGTTGTTTCTTCCAATCCAAGAACATGGTATATCTCTCCATCTGTTGGTATCATCTTTAATTTATTTCATCAGTGTCTCATAGTTTTCTGTGTACAGGTCTTTTGTCTCCCAAGGTAGGTTTATTCCTAGGTATTTTATTCTTTTTGTTGCAATGGTAAATGGGAGTGTTTCCATAATTTCTCTTTCAGATTGTTCATCATTAGTGTATAGGAATGCAAGAGATTTCTGTGCATTAATTTTGTGTCCTGCAACTTTACCAAATTCATTGATTAGCTCTAGTAGTTTTCTGGTGGCATTTTTAGGATTCTCTATGTATAGTATCATGTCATCTGCAAAAGAGTGACAGTTTCTTCTTTTCCAATTTATATTCCTTTTATTTCTTTTTCTTCTCTGATTGCTGTGGCTAGGACTTCCGAAACTATGTTGAATAATAGTGGTGAGAGTGGACATCCTAGTCTCATTCCTGATCTTAGAAGAAATGCTTTCAGTTTTTCACCATTGAGAATGATGTTTGCTGTAGGTTTGTCATACGTGGCCTTTATTATGTTGAGGTAGGTTCCCTCTATGCCCACTTTCTGGAGAATTTTTATCATAAATGGGTGTTGAATTTTGTCAAAAGCTTTTTCTGCATCTATTGAGATGATCATATGGTTTTATTCTTCTATTTGTTAATATGGTGTATCACATTGATTGATTTGTGTATATTGAAGAATCCTTGCATCCCTGGGATAAATCCCACTTGATTGTGGTGTATGATCCTTTTAATGTGTTGTTGGATCCTGTTTGCTAGTATTTTGTTGAGGATTTTTGCATCTATATTCATCAGTGATATTGGTCTGTAATTTTCTTTTTTGGTAGTATCTTTGTCTGGTTTTGTTATCAGGGTGATGGTGGCCTCATAGAATGAATTTGGGAGTGTTCCTTCCTCTGCAGTTTTTTGGAAGAGTTTGAGAAGGGTGGGTGTTAGCTCTTCTCTAAATGTTTGATAGAATTCACCTGTGAAGCCATCTGGTCCTGAACTTTTGTTTGTTGGAAGATTTTTAATCACAGTTTCAATTTCATTGCTTGTGATTGGTCTGTTCATATTTTCTATTTCTTCCTGGTTCAGTCTTGGAAGGTTGTACCTTTCTAAAAAATTGTCCATTTCTTCCAGGTTGTCCATTTTATTGGCATAGAGTTGCATGTAGTAGTCTCTTAGGATGCTTTGTATTTCTGCGGTGTCTGTGGTAACTTCTCCTTTTTCATTTCTAATTTTATTGATTTGAGTCATCTCCCTCTTTTTCTTGATGAGTCTGGCTAATGGTTTTTCAATTTTGTTTATCTTCTCAAAGAACCAGCTTTTAGTTTTATTGATCTTTGTTATTGTTTTCTTTGTTTCTGTTTCATTTATTTCTCCTCTGATCTTTATGTTTTTTTCCTTCTGCTAACTTTGGGTTTTGTTTGTTCTTCTTTCTCTAGTTCCTTTAGGTGTAAGGTTAGATTGTTTACTTGAGATTTTTCTTGTTTCTTGAGGTAGGCTTGTATAGCTATAAAATTCCCTCTTAGAACTGCTTTTGCTGCATCCCATAGGTTTCGGATCATCGTCTTTTCATTGTCATTTGTCTCTAGGTATTTTTTGATTTTCTCTTTGATTTCTTCAGTGATCTCTTGGTTATTTAGTTACATATTGTTTAGCCTCCACGTGTTTGTGTTTTTTACGTTTTTCCCCTGTAATTCATTTCTAATCTCCTAGCGTTGTGGTCAGAAAAGATGCTTGATATGATTTCAATTTTCTTAAATTTACTGAGGCTGATTTGTGACCCAAGATGTGATCTATGCTGGAGAATGTTCCGTGCGCACTTGAGAAGAAAGCGTAATCTGCTGTTTTTGTATGGAATGTCCTATAAATATCAATTAAATCTATCTGGTCTATTGTGTCATTTAAAGCTTCTGTTTCCTTATTTATTTTCATTTTGGATGATCTGTCCATTGGTGTAAGTGAGGTGTTAAAGTTCCCCACTATTATTGCGTTACTGTTGATTTCCTCTTTCATGGTTGTTAGCATTTGCCTTATGCATAGAGGTGCTCCTTTGTTTGTTGCATAAACATTTATAATTGTTATATCTTCTTCTTGGATTGATCCCTTGATCATTATGTAGTGTCCTTCCTTGTCTCTTGTAACATTCTTTATTTTAAAGTCTATTTTATCTGATATGAGTATAGCTACTCCAGCTTTCTTTTGATTTCCACTTGCATGGAATATCTTTTTCCATCCCCTCACTTTCAGTCTGTATGTGTCCCTAGGTCTGAAGTGGGTCTCTTGTAGACAGCATATATATGGGTCTTATTTTTGTATCCATTCAGCAAGCCTGTGTCTTTTGGTTGGAGCATTTAATCCATTCACTTTTAAGGTAATTATCGATATGTATGATCCTATGACCATTTTCTTAATTGTTTTGGGTTTGTTTTTATAGGTCCTTTTCTTCTCTTGTGTTCCCACTTAGAGAAGTTCCTTTAGCATTTGTTGTAGAGCTGGTTTGGTGGTGGTGAATTCTCTTAGCTTTTGCTTGTCTGTAAAGCTTTTGATTTCTCCATTGAATCTGAATGAGATCCTTGCTGGGTAGAGTAATCTTGGTTGTAGGTTCTTCCCTTTCATCACTTTAAGTATATCATGCCACTCCCTTCTGGCGCATAGAGTTTCTGCAGAGAAATCAGCTGTTTACCTTATGGGAGTTCCCTTGTATGTTATTTGTCGTTTTTCCCTTGCTGCTTTCAATAATTTTTCTTTGTCTTTAATTTTTGCCAATTTGATTACTATGTGTCTCGGCATGTTTCTCCTTGGGTTTATCCTGTATGGGACTCACCGCGCTTCCTGGACTTGGGTGACTATTTCCTTTCCCATGTTACGGAAGTTTTCGACTGAAATCTCTTCCAATATTTTCTCAGGTCCTTTCTCTCTCTCTTCTCCTTCTGGGACCCCTATAATGTGAATGTTGTTACGTTTAATGTTGTCCCAGATGTCTCTTAGGCTGTCTTCATTTCTTTTCATTCTTTTTACTTTATTCTGTTCCGCAGCAGTGAATTCCACCGTTCTGTCTTCCAGGTCACTTATCCATTCTTCTGCCTCAGTTATTCTGCTATTGATTCCTTCTAGTGTAGTTTTCATTTCAGTTATTGTATTGTTCATCTCTGTTTGTTTGTTCTTTAATTCTTCTAGGTCTTTGTTAAACATTTCTTGCATCTTCTCGTTCTTTGCCTCCATTCTTTTTCCGAGGTCCTGGATCATCTTCATTATCATTATTCTGAATTCTTTTTCTGGAAGGTTGCCTATCTCCACTTCATTTAGTTGTTTTTCTGGGGTTTTATCTTGTTCCTTCATCTGGTACATAGCCATCTGCCTTTTCATCTTGTCTGTCTTTCTGCGAATGTGGTTTTTGTTCCACAGGCTGCAGGATTGTAGTTCTTCTTGCTTCTGCTGTCTGCCCTCTGGTGGATGAGGCTATCTAAGAAGCTTGATGGGAGGGACTGGTGGTGGGTAGAGCTGACTGTTGCTCTGGTGGGCAGAGCTCAGTAAAACTTTAATCCACTTGACTGTTGATTGGTGGGGCTGGGTTCCCTCCCTGTTGGTTGTTTGACCTGAGGCAACCCAACACTGGAGCCTACCTGGGCTCTTTGGTGGGACTAATGACAGACTCTGGGAGGGCTCACACCAAGGAGTACTTCCCAGAACTTCTGCTGCCAGTGTCCTTGTCCCCATGGTGAGCCACAGTTCCCCCACCACCCCCGCCGCTGCAGGAGACCCTCCAACACTAGCAGGTAGGTCTGGTTCTGTCTCCCCTGGGGTCACTGCTCTTTCCCCTGGGGCCCGATGTGCACACTACTTTGTGTGTGCCCTCCAAGAGTGGAGTCTCTGTTTCCCCCACTCCTGTCCAAGTCCTGCAGTCAATTCCCACTAGGCTTCAAAGTCTGATTCTCTAGGACTTCCCCCTCGCATTGCCAGAACCCAGGTTGGGAAGCCTGATGTGGGGCTCAGAACCTTCACTCTAGTGGGTGGACTTCTGTGGTATAAGTGTTCTCCAGTCTGTGAGTCACCCACCCACCAGTTATGGGATTTGATTTTAGTGTGATTGCACCCCTCCTACCATCTCATTGTGACTTCTCCTTTGTCTTTGGATGTGGGGTATCTTTTTTGGTGAATTCCAGGGTCTTCCTGTTGATGATTGTCCAGAAGCTAGTTGTGATTCTGGTGTTCTCGCAAGAGGGAGTGAGAGCACGTCCTTCTACTCCACCATCTTGGTTCCTCCTCTCCTGTTCCCTTTAGTTTCCATCTGTTTTGCAATTCCTATGATACATCTTTCCTGTTTAACATATTGGTTATATCTTCACAAGTATCAGATGTTTATTTATTTGAAGTTCTGTGAGCATGACTTTGCACCATTAGGTTCAGGGGACTCTGGAAATTTCTATCCTCAATGTTTTATGAAGATGTGTGTTGAAGATCCATTTTAGCTTTTGCCAAGTACCTACTTGTATGGTGGAGATGCCTAGTTGCACTTTCTAATTAGAAGAAGGTCATGGAGTACAATCAAAACTATATACCTTAAAACTGGCTCTTAAAACTCTTCCTGTGTCCTCAGCAAGGGGAAGACAAGTTCTCAGAGTGTCCTAAGTGGCGTTCACTCTTCATTTGCTATGGGGTAAAAGTGGCAACCAGAAATGGGGTACAGAGATCATAAAAGGCCCTAAGTTTGTGACCTGAGAGGCCACTCTGAGAGTCACATGTAAATGGGACAGCCTGGTGGTGTAAGGAGTGGGATAGACAACAATGCGATGAAAGCAGAGTGAGATTCAGAGCCAGAGGGCCTGATCTTGGTCCTTGACTTCAATATGGACCTTGACAAAATTTTATAATATTGTTGACCCTCAGTTTATTCATCAATAAAAGGAAGACAACATTACCTAAGAGCAATGTTACATGTATGAAAGAAGATAAATATATGTGAAAAATACTTTGTGATCTCTGAACTACTGTCCAATGGTTAGGAGTCATGATCACCCCTTCATCTGTTACTGGGTGGATATATGGGTAATACCTTACAGGGGGCCCAAGGGCCACATCCAGCAAGAGGACTCACAGGCAACATCTCTGAGGCAGGGTTGTTGACTTTGGCTCTACTGCTCTCTAATATAATTGGCATGACTCCTGTTTGGTGACTGTGGGGCCCAAAGTACAGTACTGATGAATAACTTGATGAACGTCTTCTAGAAAATTGAAAACAGAGTTGAGACTACAATTTATACTGAGCAGATCCTTGTATCCTGGTTAGTCAGCTAGTGATAAGAGAGTGAACATGAGATTATAATTGGTATAAACACATAGAGCTCTGTAGCATCATCCATGAGGATTCTTGCAGGTCTAGATAGTGGCTTCCAAGGGACTTGTACCAGGTAAAAGACAAATCTACTCACAATGGATATTGACAAGATTTGGAAAAAGAATCAGAGGTTATCATTTCACTCAGATCTTATACACCCATGTTTAAATCCTTTTGGGCTTTGTGCTGTTTTCATCACTGGACAATGTCCCTGTCAAAGTATTTACCACTCACTTGTGGTTTTATCCGACAAACATGTATTGAGCATCCTCTGTACATAAACTGCAGTGTTAGGGAGCCATAGATGTTTTCTTCCCCTGAACATTTTATTATGAAAATATTCAACCATAGAGAAAAATTGAAATAATTTTATAACTAACAACTGGCTTATACAATTACATATCTAAATACATCTATTCTTCTACTTGTCCATCAGTCCATGTTACTGTTCCCCCTAAATTCTTGAGTATGCATATCAGAAATGATGGAGGGTTTTTGAGCAGGGGTGTAATAAGATTCAAGCTGCATGTCATGTAAATGTCTCCTATGAAAATATGGATGTGATGGTGCTGGTCCTGGTGATTGTGCCCTTCTCACTGCCTCTGTCCTTCCTTCTCTTATTTTTAGGAGAATCGGTCATTGACTAACATGGTGGGAATGTCAGAGAGTTTCCCTAAACTGAATGGGAGAGATAAGGATGGTGCTGATCTATACAGCATGCTTTCACACATGTACTGAAAAGACAATATTGGCATGTGATCATGTGGCATAGGACTCCTTAAAGTTTCTGGGCTTAATTTATCCATTTTCCAAAGTATGCAGTTACTTTACTAGGAATTTTATCTGTATTCTTTCTCTCTTGTTATTTTCACAATGGCCCTTTGGGTTGGCATTACTACTCCCATTTTTCTGATGTGTATACTGAGTATGAGAAAATTTAAGTCATTTGCTTGAATTACTTGACTGGGAAGTGGTACCACTGGATTTATACTCTAGAGACACAATGTTCTTTCCCCTTCATTGGCTGTTGCCTAAAGCTGGCATTTATTCTACCCCTTGCAAGCCACAGTGCTTCAGAAGGAAGTATTATAGAAGCAAAAGAAATCAGCAAAAATATGTCTCTTCGAACAGACAAATTATAGGATTCCACAGTCCCATGGTAGCAATTATCCAATGTTCCTTTCAGTCTATGAACATTGGTGAGGAAAGATTTCCCTCTTGGGCAGTCTGCAGATTTGCTGTTGCTGGCACAGATATGCATCTCTCTCCTGGCCTGATGTCTGCGGATCTGATTGGCCTCTGTTCACCAGCGGTATTCTTTCCCACACATCTAGGGCACTCACTTCCCTTCCTGATCAAACCATAAGGAGCCCTGAAGATTTTCCAACCTCATCAGGGACTACAGCACTTTCCCAATGCTCATGTCTTAGTAGTATGAAGTCAGATTAGGAACTTGTTCCTTGAGGCCATTACTCTCAATTTATGTGTCAACTGTATTTCTTTGGTGGTAGGAGGTGGGAAGAAATAAGGAGAGCTTGTTACTTCTGAGAGATTTACATCTGCCTCTTTAAAAAAAAAAAAAAGATTAAGGACATATAAAATGAAATTTACCTTCTTTTACCATTTTTAAGTGTACAGATCAATAGTGCTAAGTATTTTTGCACTGTTGTGCAACAGATCCTAAGACGTTTTTCATTTTGCAAAACTAAAACTATATACCCATTAAACAGCAACTCCCCATTTTTCCTACCTCCCAGCTCCTGGCAGCCTATTTCTATGAGTAGGACTACCTTAGATACCGCATATTATATTGGGTGGGCCAAAAATTTGTTCAGCTTTTCAGTAAGATGTTGTGGAAAAACCCGAACGAACTTTTTGGCCAACACAGTATTATACGTCATAACATATTTTACAGAATTCATTTTTCTGTGACTGATTTCACTTAAAATAATGTCTTCAAGGTTCAGTCATGTTGTAGCATATGACAGCATCTCCTTCCTTTTTAAGGCTGAATAATATTCTGTTGTATGTATATACCACATTCTATTTATCCATTTATTTGTCAGTGGACACTTGGGTTGCTTCTATCCCTTGGCTGTTGTGAATAATGAGACTATGGATATGGGTGTGCAAATATCTTTTTGAGATCCTGCTTTCAGTTCTTGTAGATAAATATCCAAAAGTGGGATTCCTGGATCATATGGTAATTCTATTTTTACTTTTTTTGAGGAATCTCCATACTGTTTTCCACAGTGGCTGTAACATTCCCACCAACAGTGCATAAGGATTCCAATTTCCAACACTTGTTATTTTCTGGTTTTTTTTTTGGTTTTTACATTTTTATTGGAGTATAGTTGATTTACAATATTGTGTTAGTTTCAGGTGTACAGCAAAGTGAATCAGTTATACATATACATATATCCACTCTTTTTTTTTTTTAGATTCTTTTCCCATATAGGTCATTGTAGAATATTGAGTAGAGTTCCCTGTGCTCTACAGTAGGTTCTTATTAGTTATCTATTTTCATTGTGGTTTTGATTTGAATTTCTATAATGATTAGTGATGTTGAGCGTTTTTTCATATGCTTGTTGATCTTTGTATAATAGCTTTGGAGAAACGTCTATTCAAATACTTTGCCCATTTTTATAGGGTTATTTGTTGTTGTTGACTTGTAGGAGTTCTTCATATATTGTGAACTCTAGTAAGTTCCTAGTTGGTCATCATTGGGTTTTGATCATTTTTGTGGTTTCTATAGCTCCTAGAATTGGGTCAGGCATAGATAGTCCAGGAAGTGTAAACAATATTGGGCAAAATACAACAGCACATTAAAAGGATCATACACCATGATCAAGTGGGGTTTATCCCAGGAATGCAAGGATTCTTCAATGTATGCAAATCAATCAATGTGATAAACCATATTAACAAATTGAAGGAGAAAAACCATACGATCATCTCAATAGATGCAGAAAAAGCTTTTGACAAACTTCAACACCCATTTATGATAAAAATTCTCCAGAAAGTAGGCATAGAGGGAACTTTCCTCAACATAATAAAGGCCATATATGACAAACCCACAGCCAACATTGATCTCAATGGTGAAAAACTGAAACCATTTCCATTAAGATCAGGAACAAGACAAGGTTGCCCACTCTCACCACTATTATTCAACATAGTTTTGGAAGTTTTATCCACAGCAATCAGAGAAGAAAAAGCAATAAAAGGAATCTAAATCAGAAAAGAAGTATAACTGTCACTGTTTGCAGATGACATGATACTATACATAGAGAATCCTAAAGATGCTACCAGAAAACTGCTAGAGCTAATCAATGAATTTGGTAAAGTAGAAGGATACAAAATTAATGCACAGAAATCTCTTGCATTCCTATATACTAATGCTGAAAAATCTGAAAGAGAAATTAAGAAAACACTCCCATTTACCATAGCAACAATAAGAATAAATACCTAGGAATAAACCTACCTAAGGAGACAAAAGACCTGTATGGAGAAAACTATAAGACACTGATGAAAGAAATTAAAGATGATACAAACAGATGGAGAGATATACCATGTTCTTGGATTGGAAGAATCAACCTCATGAAAATGACTCTACTACCCAAAGCAATCTACAGATTCAATGCAGTCCCTATCAAACAACCAATGGCATTTACCACAGAAATAGAATAAAAAATTTCACAATTTGTATGGAAACACAAAAGAGCCTGAACACCAAAGCAATCTTGAGAAAGAAAAATGGAGCTGGAGGAATCAGGCTCCTGGACTTCAGACTATACTACAAAGCTACTTTAATCAAGACAGTATAGTACAGGCACAAAAACAGAAATATAGATCAATGGAAGAGAATAGAAAGCCCAGAGATAAACCCATGCACATATGGTCACCTTATCTTTGATAAAGTAGGCAAGAATATACAGTGGAGAGAAGACAGCCTCTTCAATAAGTGGTGCTGTGAAAGCTGGGCAGTTTCATGTAAAAGAATGAAATTGGAACACACCCTAACACCATGCACAAAAATAAACTCAAAATAGATTAAAGACCTAAATGGAAGGCCAGACACTATCAAACTCTTAGAGGAAAACATAGGCAGAACACTCCATGACATAAATCACAGCAAGATTCTTTTTGACCCACCTCCTAGAGAATTGGAAATAAAAACAAAAATAAACAAATGAAACCATAAGCAAGACAGCAAAGGAAACCACCAGCAAGACAGCAAAGGAAACCATAAGCAAGACAAAAAGAAAACCCTCAGAATGGGAGAAAATATTTGCAAATGAAGCAACTGACAAAGGATTAATCTCCGAAATTTACAAGCAGCTCATGCAGCTCAATATCAAAAAAACAAACAACCCCAAAATTGGCAGAAGACCTGAATAGACATTTCTCCAAAGAACATATACAGACTGCCAACAAACACATGAAAGGATGTTCAACATCACTAATCATTAGAGAAATGCAAATGAAAACTACAATGAGATATCATCTCACACCGGTCAGAATGGCCATCATCAAAAAATCTACAAACAATAAATTCTGGAGAGGGTGTGGAGTAAAGGGAACCCTCTTGCACTGTTGGTGGGAATGTAGATTGATAGAGACACTATGGAGAACAGTATGGAGGTTCCTTAGAAAACTAAAAATAGAACTACCATATGACCCAGCAATCCCACTACTGGGTATATACCCTGAGAAAACCATAATTCAAAAAGAGTCATGTACCACAATGTCCACTGCAGCTCTCTTTACAATAGCCAGGACATGGAAGCAACCTAAGTGTCCATCAACAGATGAATGGATAAAGAAGATGTGGCACATATATACAATGGAATATTACTCAGCCATAAAAAGAAACGAAATAGAGTTATTTGTAGTGAGGTGGATGGACCTAGAGACTGTCATATAGAGTGAAATGTCAGAAAGGGCAAAACAAATACCATATGCTAACACATATATATGGAATCTAAAAAAAAGAAAAAAAGGTTCTGAAGAACCTAAGGGCAGGACAGGAATAAAGACACAGACATAGAGAATGGACTTGAGGACACGGGGAGGGGGAGGGGTAAGCTGGGACGAAGTGAGAGAGTGGCATGGACATATATACACTACCAAATGTAAAATAGATAGCTAGTGGGAAGCAGCCGCGTAGCACAGGGAGATCAGCTCGGTGCTTTGTGTTCACCTAGAGGGGTGGGATAGGGAGGGTGGGAGGGAGACACAAGAGGGAGGAGATATGGGGATATATGTATATGTATAGCTGATTCACTTTGTTATAAAGCAGAAACTAACACACCATTTTAAAGCAGTTATACTCCAATAAAGATGTTAAAAAAAAAGGAAGCCACTCCTAGAGAAAAGTATGGAAGGATGAAATATTAACACTGATTATTTCAAGAGGTATAATGGAGGGAAGGGGGTAGATCCTTAACCCTTCGTTCCTCCCTCCATCCCTCCCTCTCTCCCTCTCTCTCTCCCTGTCTTTCTTTCTTTTTCTTTCTTTCTTTCTTTCTTTCTTTTTCTTTCTTTCTTTCTTTCTTTCTTTCTTTCTTTCTTTCTTTCTTTCTTTCTTTCTTTCTTTCTTTCTTTCTTTCTTTCTTTCTTTCTTTCTTTCTTTCTTTCTTCCTTCCTTCCTTCCTTCCTTCCTTTCTTTCTTTCTTTCTTTCTTTCTTTCTTTCTTTCTTTCTTTCTTTCTTTCTTTCTTTCTTTCTTTCTTTCTTTCTTTCTTTCTTTCTTTCTTTCTTTCTCCTTCTTTCAATTATTACTAAAAGCTATGCTTTCAATTTAATAAATTAAATGAATTGAAAACAATAACAATGAAAATTCCCCAAACTCCAAAACAAAACTAGAATGAACCACTAGTAGCAGCTGGGTTCTAAACTGCCTGATTATATGGGGATCCAGACACTTCCTGGTATTAAGACTATGGCTGAATAATAGTCCTAAAATGGGAAGAAGGAAAGACAAGAAAGAGGAAGGATGCAAGTGATAGAGTGTACTGATGGTTAAAACTACAAACTCTGCCATTACAGTGAGAAAGGAGCCCAGACAATATGTAGACAAATTGATGTGGGTGTATTCCAATAAGCCTTATTTACAAAATCAGGGAGCTGACTGGATTTGTCCCACACGCTACCATAGTTTGCTGGTACCCCTGTTTTAGAAGGAGGGAAGAATTGAGGTAAAACTGGCAGCCATCTGGGATTCCATCAGTCAGGCCTGCCTGGAATAGAGAAGTTCTCTGCATTCGGTTGCTTCCAGTGATGTGCTTTCTGGTTCCTTGTGATGTCTCTAGGTATACTGGTATGAGGTGCCGAGACTACAGCTGAGGGTTTCCATTAGCTACAGAGGACCAATCATACCTTATCTCTGGGGAGATATGTGACTAATAAATTTAATCACAGTTAAATATTTTAATGAATATACCTTATTTTGGACATGTCGTACAAAAGTGAATTTAGTTGTTACCAACATAACCACTGCACACAGCTTTGATGAGGAGCTCAGGTCAGGCAAAGCCAGGCCAGCATCAGTTTACCTGCTGTGGTATCGACTCACTTGTCATTTTTCCTGTGGGTCTTGCAAGGGGTTTATAGCATCCCTCTGTAATGTCTTTGTGTCTGAGGCTTTGCCGACCTCCTTGCAAAACTCATCGTTTGAACTTTTTCTTGATGTGCTCTTTTCTTTTGGGCAGTTTGTTGCCTGCTCTGTCTTCAGTTGGGGCAGGAGTCCTGCTCCCTTTGCTCTTCCTTCTGCTATTGTGACTTTAAGTTGTCAGCCTGTAAATGGCTCTTATACACACCCTTGGTGCTATTTCTGTTGTGTGTCTGCTTTCTCATGGTATGCAGTTTAGTTGGTCTTTCTTTTTTGTTTCTCAGGACAAGGCAGGCATATAGATAATGGTCCTGAGGCTCTCTTCTTAACAAACTCCATAGAAAGTAAATGGCCATTTATTTCTCTCAGTATAACCCATAATTTTGGAGTAAAATAGCTTGGCTCTTAATAATGACCTTTAAAAGCAAAAGAAAGACTTCATATTGTCCTGATCTCTAGGATATTTCTGAGTCTCTTCATTTCAGTCTCTTTCATTTCATTTCATTTCTTCATTTGAAAGATAAGAAGATCAAAGGGGGTTTGTCAGCCCCTTGACTGTTAGCAGCTGTAGAAGAGCTGTTTGCTTGTAATTCTTCACTGCTGTCCTTACAGCTGCTTCTCCTTTCTGATGCTCCCTTGCAGGGGTGAATGTAGGAAGATAAGATGTTCTGACACTGTCATGCTGAAGCCTGGTGGAGGGCCTCCAGAGTTTTGGTTTGTTTTATTGTAGAATATAACTTGCTGTTGACTCTGGCTCTGTTAGGGCCCCAAGAGAACCTCACCTACCCTGAGAAAGTCCTAATTAGAGATGGAGAAAACTTTGTTTTCTGTAATGATGTGTTATAAGATTTTTAAAATGTTCACCTTCCAGGAGAGTTCCCATTGCTGATATTATTTATGTGGTTATTGGTCTCTTTGTATGAATTGAAATCACATGGTGTCTTGGTTGCCAATATACACTGAGGAGTAATCATGAAGTATTAACCAATCAACTTTTTCATGCTTGTGCTCTGGATCGTTCTATATATAGGCAATGTGATAAAAGGTCCATGGCATTGTGTTTTAGATAAACTTGGAGAAGAATAAATATTTTACAAATTAAAGCATCAGAAGAATTTTGAAATGGTCTCCTTAACACTGATCCCAGAACATGACCAAAGAGAGGAATGGCCTGATCTGAAGTTATTCTCTCATCCTAATGTTTGGAAATGAGCACTAGAGCACAAAGTCCCATGAGTCCTCAGCTTGCTAAGCAGCTAAGATTGGTTGAAAAAAGAGTGTGAACCTCTGTCCAAAAGCATTCCCCTGTCTTGGGGAACAGGTAAGGCTATTCAGCTTTCCAGTTTTGACCATTGAACTCCATTTCATAGGTCTTGACTTGAAAAGCTTGAGCACCATGTCAAGAGTGTTTAATTTAGTCAGCCTCATTAAGAATGAAGAAGAAACTAGGTATCATAACAGGTAATAATAGTGCTACATTTTTTTTTCTGTGCTCAGGACCTGTCAGGAATAGGAGAGGAGGACCCATGGGGACTACATTTGGGGATCTGGTGAATTGAAAGTCTCAAAGAATGGAGAGGTCCCTTGAGGGGAGGGACCTACTGTTTATGGGTTTGACCCTACATGAGGGGTGTGGGGTGGGGCCTTTTCCCAGTGTGGAAGCCTAATCCAACCTTTTGGTGGGACTGTGGGCATCTACAAAGAACACCTGTGGGGATAACAGGTACCTAGTACTTATAAGAATCATAGAAGAACCCCATGGGGTTCAGCCATGTAGGGCCCTGTGCTCAAATCTTTCCACTTAAGACACATCTTCAAGCCTCTGTGCAGGACCCTGCAGAGCCCTTCCATGAGGTGAGGGTTTGCCCAAGAAAAGAACTCCAGGTTGAGTGAATGAAGGAGGGAGGATCATTCTCACAGAATAGTGTAATGAAAGAGCACTGGACTCCTCTGATCTTAGGGTTTTCAGACCTGGCTCGGCCACTTAGCAGCTGTGTGACCTTAAAAAGTTGAACTTTCTGGGCCTCACCTTCATTCCTTTCCTGGAAAATGAGGGAGTTATATTTTATAACTTCCAAGATACCTTCCAGGTCTAGGATTCAATAAATATAGGAGGTTGGGATTTGAAGAAAAAGTTAAAAATCAACAAGCAAGGAGAGGTCTGACTCCTTTAAAAATGCCCCACATGATCACTGGTTAGCATGGTCCTTTGCTTTCTCAGAACTTAGTTGAATTATATGGTTTTTTTTTCCGTCTAAGCCAAGCCATTCAACTCTTAAATTTGGAGAACTGTTGAGCAGATGTCTCCTCCCCAGTTTCCCCAAATTACGGCTTTGGGTGAGTTGAGTTCTTATGGTCAAAACTTACCAGTCATTCCTCATGCTACAGCCTGTGTCAGAATTTGTCATCCAACAAATTGCAGTCATTTCCTGGGTCTCTTTTGTGGATCAGGCACCAAATACAAGGTCTAATAAAGGAACAAAGTACAAAAGAAGCTTTATATTAGGAAAAGTAGATATGTAACCTATGGGCTGTTACTCCCTGCTTCTACATTCACGATAGATACAGCCTCAGAATCTTCTTCAACACAGCATTCCAATCAATCACTCTCAATTAAATTTGGCTTATGGAATGAAACTCACGTGTCATCTATACTCTCCATTAGTATTGCAATGACATCTCTGATAATTGTGTTTAACTCTGTATTCCTAAAACATACTGGTTACTGACCACAGGGAACTTAGCTCTCTGAAACCCTCACTAAGATTTCCTCTGTATCCATCACCACAGGGCCATCTTTGTTTTTCTGTTGTCTATGCATGGGAATGATGCCTGTCTCCAACACGACTGCTAGTTCCTACCCCATGGGGAAACACACTGCTTCCACTAGCAAATGTCTGTCAAAGGCCTATTGATATCAGTACACAACAGCTGGTGGGAGCGAATATGATGCCAAATGGTTTCTATGGTTTCAACGACCTAATGAAATGTTTTGTTATAGAAAGATGGTGATTTCGGTAGAGCACAATGACTGTTCTGCTATGTAGCCTACAAATGTTTAGTAGGATTCAGGTATACCAATGAAAACACCTGAAACACTATTTTTTTCCATTTGGAAAAATTTTCAGATGTCCTTTCAACATTATTAAATGGGTCACAATCTTTTTTGTAGGACAGAAAAAACAACTTAAGGTCACTTCTGATCTTTACTTACTTGGAATCAAGTGAAAAAAAACTGTTCTAAAATTTTTTATCCAACAATAACAAATACAGCATTGAAGATGTCAGCTGCTGAGATGGATAAATCAACACCCCCAAACTATGTGTATTTTGAGTCTATCTCTTTCCCTATAGGCATAAATGTCTCTTGAAGTAGGTTTGTATGTTAATTTTCAATGTGTCAGGAAAGGAAAGGTTGGTATCTTTTGGAGGAATATAATGAAAAACAAAGTCTTCTTTAAATCCAGAAATTCTCTTCGCAAAGTTAGTAAGAGAAAGAAAACACTTTTATTACTGAATAAGCATTAAACCAGAATGTGCTGAGTGTCACAGGCAATCAACTTTAAGAGACTGCAAAGACAGAAAGGAATCACATCTCCTTATATAGCAAAGAAGATACAACCAATTACATACATGTTTTCAAGATAAACAATAACTGGTCTTCAAGTAAGAGAACTTGATAACACCATTTGTCACACACAATTCATCTTAACTTTACCTGGTAATTGGGGTGACCATCTGTATTAGCTAAATTGCTTTATTCAGAAGAAAAGCAAACTCATCTCTTTATGATAAGGAGGTAGTTCTGCAACTTGGAGCAAGGTGCCCACTGAAATTAGGCTCATACCTCCTAATAGAAACTAGGAGATAGGGGTGCTATCTCCTTTGATGTTTGCATTTCAAACAGATGACTCCCCTGTCCTTGAGAAAGACATTCTGGGTCATAAAATAGACAAAAGACTAGCTGCCGAAAAGCCCATCTGGTCTTAAAAAGGATTTATATACATTTCAAAGAGATGAGAAAGTACTTACAATTCTAAATTTTCAAAGAAAAAGGAGAGGGAAATCTCTTCTATTTTCAACAGGGAGAATTGTCTTATTTTAAATTTGTGTGTGTCCTTAATCACCTAAACACTCTAGGAGGAGTGTAGGAAGACTCTAAGAAGGTTGAACAGGACTGTAGGAGTTGACTGATAAAAGAATCCACCTAGAAAATGAGAGTCTTGGGAAGAAGGAGGTGGACCAAGTATGTGGCTCACCCATGTACAGATCCAAATAGATTCCCTGGCATAAAGAACTCTGTAGGACCAAGAAGGACATGGAAACTCAAGGACGTCAAGGTGGTACTTCCAGGGGTGAAGAACCAATTTCAGTGAAGCTCAACCCACCACTCTTTCCATTTTTGTTCCCTTGTCTATGAGCTGCAACTGATATTATTTAGTTAATTTCTCTCCTTTGCCATTAAAAATATTTCATTATGTAGCCCTCATCCATCCTTTCTATGTTTATTCTTCTTCCCTTTGTCCCAATTTTTCTTCAAGCCTCAGTTTACTACAGGTTTTAGCAAAACCTCACACTTTTTTCTAATTCTAAGACTTCTTTTTTAAGTCATACCTGATTATTCATCTTATTTCCAACTTTTGGAATAATATTTCCAAATTTTTACAAATTACTGTGAAATTAATTTGTGAGAATGTGAGCTCCCCAGAGAACCTCCTGGACATCTATTCTCTCACCCCATAGCCTTCTCTCCTACCTATTTCCATTTTGAAAAAAATCCCATATAACACTTATTTGAATACATTTCTTATCCTTTTTAATCAGGACTTGATGCTATATCATCAAAATTATCTTAAAAATCTTCCAGCTTTGTGAGTCATTTTCTTTTATGGAGACCAGAGCATGGTTTCAATCTTGCCTTTCTTTTGAATGTCTTGGAATCTGGCTTCCCAGATAGTGTATACTCTTGACTTGGCCAACTTTCCCTTTTTCCAACTATTGCAAAAATCCAAGGTTATATGATTACTTTTCCTCAAGGTTTTGACATTTTCATTTGACTAACTATTTATTCTCTGTTAGAGAAACAGTTTCTACAGATGACTCTCTATGCTTTCAGAGAGAAACACATTGTGGAAGCAAAGTCCAGAATTTCTCAGATAGGATTTGACCAAATGTGGTGTCTTGATTGTTGATCTTCTACATCACTTGTATATATAAAGTTTATAATATGCATAAAGGTTTAATAAATCATATATTTTCTGAACTTGGTATGTAGTCTGTTGTATAATTTTGCAGTTTTTCACTCCTCCCCCCAGCCTGGTTGTTCCTAAAATCAAGTGCTTGGCAGCTTCCTTCCACTCTCCAATATATATATATTTTTCCTGTAGGTATATATATTTTTGATAATGAAATTTACTACATCATCTCTCCTAATGAACTGTTTCTTTTGAATCTGGGCTCTCTTTCCTCTGCTGTATTCTAGCTGTGACCTCTCACCAAAGCTTAGTGTAATCTCTGGAGCATATTTACCACTTTCTACCTCATATAACACTTGTTTTTATACATTGCTTATCAGGCTGTAACTAACTTAATGGGTATAAACTGTCTTCATTTTAATTTTTCCCTGTGGTGCCTAGCCTAAAGTTTGATACACAGGTGATTGATAACTATTGATATAAATAAATGAGTGAAGGCACAGCCTGTTAGTCCTAATAAATACATTAACATAAGACTAATATTTGAAAATAACTTTTTTCTCTTGTTAAGCTTTAATAGAGTAGTCAGGCAGATAAAGAAATAGAATAATTAGTTTAGTAGCAAAAACAGGGCAAGCAGCCCAAAATTAATTGACAAATCAGAGACAAAGACCAAACAGGACTAATGTAGGTAAGTTTATAGGAATCAGGAGCAAATAAAAATGGAAGTAAAATCAGGGAAGAGTGATTTATTAAGCAAAACTAGTTCAGGAAGCCTTTTATAATTAGTTATTTTGTCCATGAATCCATGAATAATATATACAGCAATAGTAAGTAGGGTTCTTATCCTTCACAGTTATAATTCTGAACAGAATAGTGTCTGATAGCCCTATGCTTTGAACTCTAGCTTCTCAGCCTTCAAACACATGTTGTGGCTTATTTGGATGGTGAATAGGAAAGAAAGAAGGTGCTCTCTATTTTCCCTAGAGAAGGAGGATGGGACAATATCCCCTGGGCTTAAAAAGTAATTTGTGAGAAAAAAGAAAACCAAACAAAATTCTTCCTCTGAACATTCATTTAGTTTAAGGCCTTACATAGTAAACCCTGTTTGACTTACTCTTGTTATAAGCATGACCACTTGAATTAGGATGACCTGATAATGTATCTTCCAGTGATGGGTAAGTTCCTCCAGGAACTTCACCTGCCTACTAACACAATTACCAAAATAGTTTAAATTCAACAAGATGCTTAAAGAAAGTTATAGGACATGAACACCATGTAAAACAGAAATCATTCCCTTTTAAAAGGTTTTGTCCCTTTTCAGGTGAAGTTCAATCATGGGCAGTGGCTGGGGTAGTATTTTGAGCATCAAAGACATCATCTCTCAACTATAAATCCTGCCTCATCTGTAGCTGCTGATTCTTCTCATTCATTAGGACAGCCTAGCCTTGGTAAAGAGGCTTTTCCAATTGCAAAAGGAGGTTGAAAACAGAATATGGGGAGAATCAATTTGTCTAACCCGTATGATGATGTCCCAGAAGGAGACAGGGAGGGTGCTTCCTGTAAGTTCAGAGTAGACAATCAATCCAGGGAACAGGTAACTTGCAGGTACTGGAGGAAGAAACAAATTATCCTATCACTGTGCTCCAGATGCTCCTGAGGGTGCCCTTTGGATGGAGTTTCTCTCTGAAGAAAAAGTGAGAAAGAAGTTTTTCAACTCTCCTAGGCCATGCTCCTTTCTAAGCCTATCTCTGATCCCCTCTTTAGGAAACTGACTTGAATTGCTGGGCCAGGTTAAGTGAATGTTATTGATTCCACTCTCTGATTTATGTTGAAATGTATACCACTATTAAAAAACACAAACGTTTGAAATAATCCCTTATCTTGTTCATCACAGGAAGCTCTCTGGGTCAGAGACAGGACATTTTCTCTGCCCTTAGTGACTTTTGACTTTGAAAGTTGCTGCCCTTTCTTTTGCTGGCGTTGCTGTAGTCTGGTGTATGGATACGTTGTCAGCTGTCTTTATACAGCAGGAGTTTTGATAATCTTTACTTGATCTCTTATTGAGAATCTGGGTGCCCTATATGTAGATGCAATACATAGTTCTCTACATGGAGTCATTTCTTTTTGAAGGGAATCTTTGAGAATTACCTTTAAATATCTTCTCTCAACAATCTTTCTGAAGTTCTCACATTTGGAAAAAGTCCAGATTTATTTAAAAATGGGCATATGTTAGCATTTTTAATTAACTCATTAAACAAATATTTGTTAATTACTCACTCCATTCCTATGCACTCTTCCAGGCACTGGAGATAGGGAGATGAACAAGATAGAGATGGTTACAATTCTCATGGACCTTACATTGTAGAAAGAGAGGGGGTGGTGAAGGTTGAAAAGGAACACAGATGTACAAATACTAGAATATACTTTAGGATGGTATAACTGCTCTGAAGGAAATAAAATGGGGTAATAGGGTAAAGAGTATTGGAGGTAGGTGGAGAACACCACTTCGGATTGTGTGATTTGGAAACATATCTTTGAAAAAGTGACACCAGATTTAAGATTTCAATGACAAAAAAGAGCCAGCCATGGGGAGGTCTGGGGGCAGAGTGTCCAGGAAGAGGGACTAGCAACAGCATATCTTGATGTAGAATGAGCTTTGCAGGTTTGAGAAACTGAAGGCCACTGTGCCTGGAACTAGTAACTGATGAGGAGAGTGGGAAGGGATAGGATTTGGAAGGTAGTGTCTCAGGATGATCTTAATTATCAGAAACCAAGCATTATGATTCAAATTGGCATAGACAATTAGGAAATAATTTATCTCACATGGGATGTTTGAAGATAAGGTGGACTCCAAGGTTAGTTGATTTAATAGCTCAATGACATCATTAAAGATGCAGGTTTCCCCATTTTTTTGCTATGCCATTTTTTTGCCATTAGATAACATCTTTTTTTATCCATTCCTCTTTTGATGGACATTTAGGTTGCTTCCATGTCCTGGCTATTGTAAATAGTGCTGAAATGAACATTGGGGTGCATGTATCTTTTGAATTATGGTTTCCTCCAGATATATGCCTGGGAGTGGGATTTCTGGATCACATGATAGTTCTATTTTTAGTTTTTTAAGGAACCTCCATACTGTTCTCCATAGTGGCTTTACCAGTTTGCATTCCCACCAACAGTGTAGGAGGGTTCCCTTTCCTCCACACCCTCTCCAGCATTGATTGTTTGTAGGCTTTTTGATGATGGCCATTCTGACCGGTGTGAGGTGATACCTCATTGTAGTTTTGATTTGCATTTCTCTTATAATTAGTCATGTTGAGCATCTTTTCATGTGCTTTTTAACCATCTGTATGTCTTCTTTGGAGAAATGTCTATTTAGATCTTCTGCCCATTTTTTGATTGGGTTGTTTGTTTTTTTGATATTGAGTTGCATGAGCTGTTTGTATATTTTGGAGATTAACCCCTTGTCAGTTGCTTCGTTTGCAAATATTTTCTCCAGTTCAGACGTTCTTGTTTTTTGTTGATTGACAGTTTTGAGGAGTAATTCTCAGTCATACTGTAGTATGCCCTTCTACTAGAATTTGTCCAATGTTTTTCTCATGACTATACTGGGGTTATAGGTTTTGGGGAGGAAGGTTACAGAAATGTCATTTTCATCAAAGGTACATACTATCAACATGATTTATGACTGTTGATGTTGACCTTGATCATCTGGCTGAAATAGTGTTTCTCAGATTTCTGCTTTATGGTGAAGTATCTAAATAATTTATTTGGAATCTATCTGCATGGGAGATTGTTTCTTCTCCCCATTTATTAATTTATTCAATCATTTATTTATAGTGGTATGGACTCATGGATATCATACTTTGGATTATAACCCAATACTACTTTATGTATTTTCTTGCTCAGATTATTCCAGTGTTGAACATTGGGAGCTCTTTCAGTTGGCTTCTGTGCCCATTTGATATACCTCTACCAGTGTGTGTGTGTGTGTGTGTGTGTGCACATGTGTGCACGTGTGTGTGTGTGTTAGCACTTCCTTACTTTATGACACTACAAGATGCTCCAGGATCATCTTGAATATTTCCTGTTTCTGTCCTAGAATCAGCCATTTGACACTCAAGTTTGACAACCACTGGTTTCGGCCAATCATTTGAAGAAAGAATATATGTTAGGGAGAAAAGCATAAGGACCACCACAGGAATCAGACCATTAGAAATGTAGGCCAAGTAAAGAGTTAAATGTTATTCCAAGTATAATTAAATGCCAGTGGAAGTGGCATTAGGGGAGAGGGATTCTTTGATCATCTGCTAAATTGAGAGTAGACTGTAAAGAAAAGAAGAGCAAAAGCAGAGAGACAACTTAGGAGGTTATTACACTTAATCTGGAAAAAACTGACAATGGCTTGAAGTGGTAGCAACGAAGATAGTGAGAGGCGGCTGGATTTGGAATGTGTTTCAGAGGTAGAACCAAAGTATCAGCTGATGGACTGATGAGTGGTATGTGGGGGTGGGGTGGGGGGATGAAGGGAATGAAGAGAGAAATCAAGGATAAAGGTGAAGGACAGAAGAGTCAAGGAATCAAGAGCAAAGTGTGATTGGTGGTGCTGTCAAGTGGGATAGGGAAGCTTGCAGAGCTGCAGGTTTTGGCTTTGCAAATTAAGAGTTCTGTGTTGGATGTTAAATTTGAGATGCCTATTAAACATACAATTCACATCAAATGGACTGCTTGCAGTTTTGCAAGTAGATATACAGGTTTGAACTTGGGGAGAGGTCAGGGTTGGAGACGTAAATTTGGGAATGCTTAGCACCTAGATAGTATTCAGAGTCATGTAAATACATGATAATCCTTTTTTGGGGAGAATTTGAGTAGACAAGTGGGTGAGGGATAACACTCAGAAGGTGGGCAGAGGAGGAAGACCCATGAAAGGAGACTATGAGGGAGCAACTAATGGAAAAAAAAAACATGGAGCCTGTCCTGGTGTCTTGGAAGCCAAGGTAAGAATGTTTTTCAGGAAGGAGTTAGTCGTAACCCTGTAGAATGCTGCTGAGAGTGAGGAAGATGAAAGCAGAGAATTGCCCATTGATCTGGCAAGGAGGAGGTAGTTGGCAATTTTGTTGAAGAGCTGTTTCAGTGGAGTAGTGGGGATGAAGGTTCGTTGGTCTGGTTTCAGAGGGAATAGATAGTGGGGAAGTGGAGAGTGACTATCGACAACTCTAAACTGATTTTACTATACAAGGTGTCAAAAATGGGATAGTAGCTTTAAGGTGATGTGGGCTCAAGGAAAATTTCTTTTTAAGATGGGAAATATTTGAATATGCTTGTATGCCAGTGGGAATGAACCAGTTGAGAGGAGTATAGTAATGTAGAAAAGAGAGGAGATAATTGTTATTTAGCAGAGAATCAAGGGACTTTAGTATGGGATGGTTACATTTCGATAGGGAAAGAGAAATAGGAAAAGGTCTGAATAACGTGAGGTCCTAGTAACTAAAGAGAGTAAGTGAAGTATGCCAAAGACAAACTTTAGCTTAAGTTAAATTTACATTTAGGACTTGGGCCTGCTGCAATTCTGACTCTTAAATCTATATCTGAGTCTTTTTTTATTATTAAGAAAATGCTGATTTAATTGATATTAATACAGACATCAATTGCTATCCAAACTCACTTTTTAAATATTGAAGAGTAGTTGATTTACAATATTGTGTTAGTTTCAGGTGTTGATAGACATCTTTTCCGCATGCGTCTTAAACTAAGGGGTTATACAGGGATGAGTGTATTGAAAAGATGCAAAGCTGGAGCATGACTAAATGTGTGATTTACACATGTTTAAGAGAAACATTCCCACACTTGAATGCTGTTCCATGACAAAGGGAGGGGAGGGGCTGAGAGAGAGGTGTTGAAACTATTGTAGACATTTTAATTTAAAAATCTCTTTGTTTTATGGGCTTTAAAAGATGAATGACTTCCACCCACTTATCAGTCTATGTTTCATTTCTGTGTTCTTTCTAACTGCTGGTCTCTATGTAAGTGCCCTTGACAATTTTGAGGCTGGTCCTTTTGGAGGCATAGTGAGATGCTATAATATTCTCAGAAAAGCAAGATGAATTCCAACGTGTAGCCATTGTGCAAAGAACCCTTTTGTAAACCACAGAGAGGCCAAAATAGATGACTTGTCTTTACTTTGAATATGCTGAAGGACGCCAGATATTTTGTGGAAATATGCATCCTATGTTTTTTCTCTGTAGTCATCTAATTACAGTCTGATGTTTTGTGTTCTTTAGCTAATCTAGTAAATCCTAACAGGATGTCTGCATTATCTGATTTTTAAAATATGGCATTTGGATATAAAAATAAACTTTCCTTTCAGACAAGCAAAAAACAACAAAAAAAGAAAAGATGCAAAGAAGTACAATGAAATTTACTTAAACTGAAAACCATCCTGGCTAATTAATTTACCAAGGGGGATTGCAGGAATTAACTACAACAAGATAGAAGAAGCAGTATAAACAAGAAAAGAAATATATCTGAAAAAATCAAGTGACAACTGTAATTGGCTTCTGAAGGAGAAAGAACTAAGATCAAATTGAAAGACAGGAAGAGTAGAAGAAGGTTAATTACAAATAGTTATTTATAGGTTTGTATCACTTCCACTCCTTAGTTTGTGAAAGTACAGACTGTGTTATGCTTGTGTAGACAGAGAATTGTGTATGAAAAAAAATAAGCACATTCTGGTGATTTTTCAGAACTATACTGACAGTACCACCTTTGAAGAATTGCATCATGACTTTCTAGGATGGTACTGAAAGGTCTGCAATTGACAACTTGGCCTGAGGGAAGAGAAAGAACAGAACAATTAGCAGGATGCTGGTAGCACATGTGCCATATCCCATCACTAAAGACATTATTCTCTCCCTTCCCAGTGCCTCCTTTCCACCCTGTATGCACACCAATATTCATCTTTCATGACGAGGAGGTAGCTATTGTAGAAAGAAGGTAGAATGGGATGGTTAAGAATCTAGGATTTGGGGTTAGGTAACCTGTGTTTGAATCTCAGCTTATTGCTCATTATTTAACCTTTTTTTTGAGTTTCAGTTTTCTCACTGTCAAACTAGAAAAACAACAGTACTCCTACTCTATGGGGGTGGTGGGAGGTTTACATCCAATAATACACAGAATTACGCTTTTGAAAGAAAATATTCCCTCATACATGGAAGAGAAAGTACATAACATTTCATTGCCTACAATGTCTAAGGTGTTTTATGTACATTATAAAATTTATTATTCTTAGAACATTTTCAGTTGGTTTTTTCTCCATTTTATGGATGAAGACACTGAAGTTTATCAAGATTAAAAACTTGCCTAAATCCACTCAACCAATGGGTTAATTAAACCCCAGTTCTCTCTGATTCAAAACCTATGTTCTTTTCCTTACATGGTGCTTCCATTCAGTCAACTAATTTTAGGTTGAGGTCAAAAATAAAAACCATGATTTTAAAGCTAACATAATTTTGATTTGTATTTGTTTTGGAATACTGTTGTATGTCACTGCTATGTCCACTATTTATTTTAACAGAGGTTTTCACTGTTGGTTGCAAACTGGAATAGTCTGGGTGGATTAACAATATTATTGTCTGGATCTGACCCAGAGATTCTGAATTAATTGTTTTGTGGGGTTTAGGCATTGAGATTTTAAAGCTCCCTGGATTATTCAAATGTGTAGTCAAGATTGAGAAACATTGTACTACAGAAAACTACATTCCCCACAGCCTTTCTGAGCAGCATTGGTTATGTTTTGGGTCATGTGATCCTGCAATGCTTACTCTTTCCCCCACAATTGGATGGTTAAATGCCCATGGCATGCCTTTGTACTAAAAGATTAAACAGGTTAATCAAATGCCCTCTTTAAAAAAAATTAACTGGGAAATACCAAGGAAAGAAGGTTGTAAGCTAATAATTCCCAAACTTCATTGGACATTAGAATCACCTGGAAGCTTCTAAAACTTCCAATGGCCTGTCTTGACTCATACACATCAAATCAGAATGTCTAGGTTGGGAGCTGGCAGTTTTTAAACATCCCAAGTAATTACAAGATGCATCAAAATTTGGGGACCACTGCAGTAAGTGGCGGGAGTTTAAGCCTAATGGTCATAGTGTAGAACAGCATTTCTCAAACTTAAGTGCTGATTCTGATTCAGTAGGTCTGGGGTCAGGCCCAAGTTCTGCGTTTCTAACAAGCTCCCAGGTGAAACTGATGATGCTGGTCCACAGACTAAACTCTGAGCAGCAGTAAGAGAGTCTAAGGAATCCTGGGGGGAGGTACAAACCAGAAGGAGGGAATGGAGATTATGAGATTAACAGCAACAAAAGATACAGAATAGAACGTGAGATGGATAGACTATAGGAAGAGGAGAATGGAACAAATATTTCTTGAATTAACCTTGGAACAGCACTGCAATAAAAATCCCTGAGCTCCTGATGCTGAGATGCCTAGAGGTTGCTTGAATATAGAAAGACTTTTAACTTCCTGCTGTTTCTTAAAATCTAGTTTGGATTTCCCGAGTTTCTTGGCAGGTGTGTTTTTATACTGAACTTTCATTAACTGAAGCAAGCTGCACCAGACACTGTGAATTACTCAAGATGGTTTCTCTTTTCTCTTTTGTTCACTTATTGTATTAGTTATCTATTGCTGCAAAACAGATTATCCTCAAAACTTGGTGGCTTAAAACAACAAATATTTATAAACTTATATTCCTGTGGGTCAGGAATTCAGGAGCAGCCTATTTGGGAGTTCTGGCTCAGGATCTCTCATGAGTTTGAATCAGGATAATGGCAAGGGCTGCAGTCATCTGATGACTTGGCTGGAGCTGGGGGATCTGCTTCCAAATGGACTGGCTCACATGTCTATGCACTGGAGGCCTCAGCTCTTTACCATGTGGGATGCTCCTTGGAGTGTCCTCACAACATGGCCATTTGTTTCCTTCAGAGTGAATGATTCAAGAGAGAGACTGACCAAGATGGAAGCTGCAATGTGTTTTATGACCTACAATTTAAATCATACACCATCACTTCTACTTTATTCTATTAGTTAGAAGTGAGCCACTAAGTCCAGCCCACAGTCAAAGGAAGGGAAATTAGAGTCCAGCTTTTGAAAGGAGTGTCAGAGACTTTGTGGACATATTTAAATAACCACAGGTGTTTACTTTTTCACATAACCATGTGTTTTAGGGAAAGCTGCTTACATTGTCAGCTGGTTCTCAAAATGGTTCCCAAAGTGCATCAAAATTGCTTTGGGAACTGAGTATGCAAATACTTGGGCCCTACTCTAGAAGAACTGAATAAGCACCTCTGGGGTAGGGCAGTCATCTGAATTAATAGGCTCTCCAGGTGATTCTAAAGCACACTCAAGTTTGAGAACCATCACTCTCAGCTGGTCTTGATAATTCAGTTACCATCGTCAGCTTGTACAATTGGCCATGAGTATATATGTGTTGGGGGCTGCTGGGAAAGGTTTCGTTTCCGTAAAGCAGCAGCTACTGGGTGTGCTTGGGTGTGCGGTGTTGAACCGCTGCAAGCCATCTTGCTACCAGCCTGAGGAGGAAGGCGTCCGTTAGAGCAGGAGTGGCAGAACTTTGCAGAAGTATAGCTGTGACCTGGATATACCTTGACAGAAGTCTGCATTACGAACTGTGACTGGGTGAGCTGATAAATTTCCTTATTAATTATGCCAATTCGAAGCCATGTTTTCTCTTATTTGATGTTGATATCCTGATCGACAAACCGAGTATTTGTAACTTCAAGTGGTTGGTTCAGTGATTTTTATCAATCCTATCTGCATATTTGGGTTATACGAACAGTTTTAAAATATACCACTCTTGGACTCCCTTCTAGAGAATCTGAGTGAAGTTCCAGCCTGGAGCCCTGGCAATGGAATTTTTTCATAGGTGCTTTTGAGGTTCAGGCAGCATTGAGAACCATTGGTAACAACAACTACTAAAGGTGTGCTTGTCCAGGTGTTGAAAAGTTTTTTTTCTAACATTCCTGAGCTCTCCTAGGATGAGAATTTCATGAACTAAGGAGTAGATGAGCAGTATCCTTATAAGAAGTGGAATAGTGCTTGGTTTTTTTTTTTTCTTATACAGCTGATACTAAAATAACCTTTGCTAGGTTAACATGACCACTTTTCTAAATTTACGAACTAATTCCTTCTAATTAAGTGACTTGTCCTGAACTCTAATACTTCTGGTTTCTCTCAGTCCCCAGGTGGTTATAGGAGCATGTCTGTGAGCAGCATTTCTTGTCAGTTCTTGAAGAAATCATTTTTGTTGCTTTTCCTTTGCTTCTCATAAGAAGGCAACTCCAGCAACACTTACTCTAAAATCATTGAAAAATTATTTTCTGCCTAGGTTTTGAATTTTTCCGTTTCTCCACCTATTTCCCACCATCACTTCTCACTTTGTAGTAATTATTTCATTCTGAAGTAGTTCACTAAGAGACAGTATCAGAATTTTCACTCTAACATTGTTGGAAGCAACTGAGCATTGCTGGTAACTTCAGTGTTCATCACTTGGAGAGTGGAAAAACAAAATATGGTGGATATGCTCCATGGAATACTTTGCTGCAGCTAGAAGTCATGAACTAGATGTACATTAACTGTAGGATTAGAATTTAAAAATGTAGTGTTGAGTGAGAAACATAAGCAGGGCTAAGTCTACAGTGTAATGCAATTTTTGGAAGTTAAAAACACATTGACCTCAAATAACATGAATATATTTAAAGAAATATGTATAGTTTCTATATGTTTCTACACACATACACGTATATTCAAATAATACATATATATATAGATACTGTTAAACACAGTATGCTTCCTGTAAGGGAGGGGAAAGGAGGAAGACTAGTGATGAAGAGGGGAAATATAAGCAAGAATCTCCTAGGGAATAATAATGAGAGTATCCCACAGACAGAGGAATTATCCAAACTTTGTACCTGAGTTCCATCCCCCACCCACCTTGTAAATGTCTCTAAAACCTTGACATATGCTGTGGGATTTGAAAACCCTATTTGAGTTTGAGAACTGCATATTAAATAGGAATAAACAAGACAGTTTAAGCGTAAGGGCTTTGTATAAACAAGTCTCAGGGTGACTGTCTGTTTATGCAGGTCTTAGGCTGTACAAGAGGTCAACCCAGGGTGAAGGAGGAGTTAAAATGTAGCCAGTGCCCCACTTGCTGTATGAGAACTTTTTGTACTTCACAGGAAAACATGATATGGAGTCGTGGAGCCCCTGTTGGGACTTTTATTTTGGGAGTTTAGTGTAAGCTCCAGGAAAGAGGGGTTCTATTTCCTTTATACAGTGTGCAGTGCTTAGCGCAATACTGGGTCACATGTATTATTATTATTATCACATGTATTATTAGTTCCTAATAAACATTTGTGGAAAGAATGAATTTTAAGTGTTTGGCACAGTATTTGGGCAGCTCGAAGTTCCTGGAAATCCCAATTTCTTTAAGTGGAGTATTATCCTGGTGAATCTGGTTCAAGACTTTGCTCATGCATATGCATACAAATTAAATATTTTTGGTAGTTTGGAAAAATGCTTTAAGCAAAAACATGTCAGTATGTAGGTAGTATGCTCTAGTGGTCAAGCGTTTGGGCCCTGGACATGGGCAGGGTCAATTTGAAAACCTTAGCCCTTAATCACCACCTTAATCAACAACAACTAGGAACTTGCTAGAACAGTGTTTCTTAGGGTCTTACCCAGGTGTACCGAATCAAACTCGAAGTGGTGGCCCCCACCACTTGATTTAACAAGATCTCCAGGTGATACTGATACAGGCTAACATTTGAGAACTCTTGGCTTGAACTATTAATTGTACTGCATTTCATCACCTCTACCTTTTCTTTCTTTTGGGACCCATTTGATTGGAGGCCCCAAATAATTGCTGTGTTCTTATTCTTTTTCCATTTGCAGGTAAGGGAGAAACAAAAAGTCTTCTATTTGGCATATAGTATTAAGGTTGGTTTTGGATTCGGTGGGACCTGATTATATTTGTTGTTCAGTTCACTTCCCAGAGAAGCACATGTATGGTCTGGAGACTAAAAGACCTAATAGAAAAAGGTGAAACGAAAGTAGTCACCCTTTCATTGTTATAAATAGTTCTTTCTACTCCCTTATTCTAGTATTGTTCAAGTTGGCTATGTGTAGTGTTTTGAAATATGCAAAATATGAGTTAAATAAGAAGAGAGGGCCAATAGTTAAGATCTGAAAATCATGATGGGAAGGAAGAAATGAACCAATTACTTGGAAATAAGTAAATAGTAAACAATAATAGTAAGTCAATAGTGATATATATGCAAGAAATAGTTTTGTTACAGGGAGGGTCATGGTACTGAATGAGTTATTGGGTTAAGGAACATTGTTTCATCTTGGTTTGTTTTGACAAACGAAAGCAACGGCTACTAATTAATGGTAATACAACAATTACCTTTTACTGCCAGAGACTTAGAAGCTTCTCTGAAGTGAAAAATTAATGGTAATATACCAGTAAACAAGAAGTATTATAATTGTATTATCACTGGCCCACAGAAAGCCTCTTATTTTTCCTTTTATATTCTCTTTATTATTCCTTCTACTCCCTCAGGTAACCATTCTGGTGCATTTTATGTATATTCTCTTTTTGGGGTAAAATTTGTGTTTTGTATACATTTAAAAATTACACAAAATGTTAAGTATACAAAAGTAGAGAGAAAAATCATAACACTTCAATAATAATAAACTCATGGCCCAGATTATCTTATCTATAATTTCTCCCCCCTTAACCACTTAGCCTGACCCTACCCAGATTATTGTGAAGCAAATTCCAGACTTAATTTTTTATCTTACGTATTTTAAACTTAGATAAATGATATTTTGTATATTCCTTAACAAGGTTTTTTGGTGACCTATCTTTGTGATTGTGGGTACATCTAGTTTACTACTTCTTACTACTTCATGGTATGCTGTGGTTTATCTATCATATGTTGTGTATCCATTTTCCTATTGTATTGGGTTGGCCAAAAAGTGTTCAGTTAGTGAACATGTTCAGTAAAATTCTTGGTGAAAATGAAAAATGTCTTTTATTTTTACTTAAAGCTGAACGAACTTTTTGGCCAACCCAACAGCACCAGAGAGAGAGCTGGATTTCCTTCATCTCCATCCTATCACCAGTAGAACTGCAAGAAACACCTTTATGCATGCCCCCTAAAGGCCGTGTGAGAATTTTTGTGATAAATGCTCAGGTATGGCATTTTAGGTCAAAGAGTATGTAATTACCTGATTAAGTGCGGCCGGATTGGTGCAGACATTCTAGAGCTCAATCTGTACACTCACCAGGGGCACTTGGCATTCTCTAGCAATTTTTTCCCAGTTTATTAGGCATAAAGTGTAAAATGATACTGCATTATTGTTTTTTGTTTTTTTTTTTTTTTTTTGCATTATTGTTTTAATTTGCATTTTTCTGATTACTAATAGGTGTGACCATCTTTTCACATGCTTATTAGATTTTTGGGTTCTTCTGCAAACTGTTGATATCCTTTGCCTGTTTTCTTGTTGGACTTACAGTGATTTACAAGAATTCATTTTTTTAATAGTTAGACCCTTGTTAACTTTGTACATTGGTAGTATCTTCTTCACATTTGTCATCTGTTCAACTCTTTCCATGGTGTCTTTGTGTAGAAATTCTTAATTTTGGTACAGTCAAATTCAGTTTTTTTTTGCCTCATGGTTTGTGTTTCTGTTGGTCTAAGAAATTCTTCCCTGCTTTTATCTTGAGGATATCTTTTTATGTTTTCTTTTGTTGACTTTATAGTTTACCTTTCATCTTTAGGTCTTTATTCCATTTGGAGTCTACCTTTTTTTTTTTTTTTTAAAATAAATTTATTTATTTAGTTTTGGCTGTGTTGGGTCTTCGTTTCTGTGCGACGGCTTTCTCTAGGTGCGGCGAGTGGGGGCCACTCTTCATCACGGTCTGTGGGCCTCTCACTGTCACGGCCTCTCGTTGCAGAGCACGGCTCCAGACGCGCAGGCTCAGTAGTTGTGGCTCATGGGCCCAGTTGGTCCGCGGCATGTGGGATCCTCCCAGACCAGGGCTCGAACCCGTGTCCCCTGCATCGGCAGGCAGACTCTCAACCACTGCGCCACCAGGAAAGCCCTTGGAGTCTACCCTTTTGAATTAAGTAGGAATCCATTTTAATTTTTTTAAATGCATGAACCAGTTTCCCCAACTCTCTTTAAATCATCCTTTCACCATTGATTTGTGGTGCCCCTTTTTTATTACATACTAAGTTTGCATATGTGAATGAGTCTATCTCAGTTCATTACACTATCCCATTAGATTATTTCTGTTTTTGTACTAGTTCCATCCTAGTTTTTATTGGTGTTTATAGTATATCTTCATGTCTGTGCTACATCATAACATTTTTTTAGTTCTTCCTTTTCAAGGCTGTTTGTACCTTTATTTTCATACACATTTTAAAATCAATGAGTTCCTTGAATCCAGTTGGAGTTTGGATTAGGGTTACATTAAATTTGATTAATCTGGGGGATGAAATCTCATAACAAATCCTCTCACCTGTGGTTGTGGAAATCTATTTATATCAGTCATCTTCTATGTCTTTCATTAGATTTAAAAAAATTTTCTCTATAGAGGACTTAGTTTTTTAAAGCTAAAACCTGGGTACTCTGTTTTTGTTGCTATTAAAAATAACTTATTTTTATGTTTCCTAGATGATCATCTCAGGTTTAGAGAAAGGTATTGATTGTTTTGGGGGATGGGCAGATTTTTGAATCCAATCTTAACTGAATATTCTCATTCTAATAGTTTCTCTTGATTATTTCTCATCCTCTTCCTCCTTAATATATTCTGCAGTTTTTTTGTAGATATTCTTAGTCAGACTTGGGAAATTCTTCTTTATTCCTAGATTGTTGATGTTTTCTTTTGAATTCATGAATGGATGTCAAATTTTAGCAGAAATAGTTTTGCCTCTATTGAGAACTTTTTTTTTTTTTTTTTTTACTATTAGTCAGGTGTTGGCACTTCTATCTTCCACAGGCTTTCTTTTGAAAACTTATTTTCTTGTGTTCTGAGTGCTTCAATCTGAGCTTCTGACTTTAAGTCTTGAACTTTTGCCATTCTTCTTATTCCAAATATTTTGATTTAAAAAATTTCACCTATTGTCACTTAGAAAGCTTTTTTTTATTGTGGTAAAAACTCCTAACATGAGAGCTGCCCTCTTAAATTTTCAAGTGTGCAATACAGTATAAACTATAGGCCTGATGTTTTACAGCAGATCACTAGAACTTACCTTGAATAACTACAACTTTATATCTGTCAAACATCTACACCCCATTTTCCTCACTCCCCAGCCTCTGGTAACCACCATTCTATTCTGTTTCTGTGAGTATGACTATTTTAGATAACTAATAAGTAGAATAATAGCAGTATTTATACTTCTGTGACTGGTTTATTTCACTTAGCATAATGTCCTTCATTTTTTTTTTTTTTTTTGATCTACTCACTTGTCAATGGACATTTCAGTGGTTTCTGTGTCTTGGTTATTGTGAATAAAGCTGCAGTGAGTGTGGGAATGCAGCTATCTCTTGGAGATCTTGATTTCAATTCTTTTGGATATATACCCAAAAGTGGGATGGTAGGTCCATTTTTATCTTTTTGAAGAACCGTCATACTATTTTCCATAGTGGCTGTACCCTTTTGCATTCCCACCAACAGTGTAAATTTTCCAATTTCTCCACATTCTGGCCAGCACTTATCCTTTCTCCCCTATTTTTTTTTTTTTTTTTTTTTGATAATAGCCATGCTAACAGGTGTGAAGTAATATCTCATTGTGGCTTTGTTTTACATTTCACCAAAGTTAAGCATCTTTTCACCATTTGTAAGTTGTCTTTGGAGAAAGATCTATTCAAGTCGTTTGTCCATTAAAAAAAAAATCAAGTTGTTTGGGGCTTATTTAATTTTTCTGCTAATGAGTTGTAGGAGTTCCTCATATTTTGGATATTAACCACTTATCAGATACATGGTTTGCAAATATTTTCTTTTGTAGGTGGCCTTTCACTCTGAGGTTTCCTTTGCTGTGGAGAAGCTTTTTAGTTTTGTAGTCCCATTTGTCTATTTTTGCTCTTTCTTGTCTGTGTTTCTGGTGTCATATCAAAGAAATTATTACCTAGACCAATGTCATAAAGCTTTCCCCCTATGTTTTCTTGTGGAAGTTTTATAGATTTAAATACAACACTTGAATCTTTAATTAATTTGAGGTGGTTTTCATATATGGCATAAGACAGAGGTCCAATTGCATTCTTTTGCATGTTAAAATCCAGTTTTCCCAGCACCATTTGTTGAAGAGACTGTCCTTTTCCTCCTTGTGTGTTCCTGACACCTTTGTCAAAGATCAATTTGCTGTAAATGTGTGGGTTTATTTCTGGGATCCCTATTCTGTTCCATTGGTGTATATGTCTATCTGTTTGCCTATACTATGCTGTTTTGATTACTGTAGTTTTGTAATATAGTTTGGTATTAGGAAGTGTGATGCCTTCAGCTTTTTACTTATGCTCTTGTGCTCTCTTATTATTAGCTATTATGTATAAGCATGTATATTAGAGAAGGACCAAAGGCTATCTGCATCCCTCCCTGTGAATTCAAAAGAGAGAAGAGGGGAGAGGTGAGTGAGAGTCAGGGCAGAGAATCCCAAACATCACAAAACTGCTGTGTGCTATTACCACCCCTCTAGGTCAGACTTTTGCCTTTAAACTCCGGAGATACTGAAATTAGGATATGAGGGGATTGGGTATGACATAACCATCTTGGGGTTTAGAGAAGTAGTAAGTGATGAATGAATGCTCAAGGATGGCTCTTCTCATTAAGTCCTCAACTTAGGGGGGTTCTATGTCACTCTGGTTTTATTCTGTCCATGCTGGTCCCAGTGAACTAATGACTTTTATGATGGAGAGGCTGGCAACCTTTCTTCCAGTGTAATGTGGGGAGAGAAATAAGCAGAATTTAATTCCAAACCATCCTTTCACTGACACCCTCATCCAAGACACTCATCCTGAAGAGAATGTGATCGTCCAAATACACAGCCATGGGAGAGAAAGAAAGAGTAAATGCATGATAGTCCAAGGGTAACAATCTTTTACATGAGGCCAGTAGTGAAAAAATTCATTGTGTCTCTACCCTGAATTTAAAGAGGAAAGTATACTTGTTTTCCTCAGGAAATTGTATTTCTATCAGTAGTAGGACTGATGCATAATTTATGGCATTTTTGTTGGCTGGAAAGTCGGGAACAATATATTCAGCAAACTCTGCAGAATTTGACTATAACGTTCTGACTCTAAACAAATTTTTGGGTGACATGAGATTTGGTGGAATTGAGTTGAAGAAAGTAGGTTGTGAGAATTGGCAGGAAAGCTAAATCTTTGGGGACAGGTAGGAGTTAGCCCAGGGAAACTGCTGGCTAAGAGGGAGCATTGTGTGGGAGCATAAGAACAGTGTGTGGCATATCTGTTCAGGAGACCACAGGTATTCTAGAAAAAAGAATGTGATTAGGTGAGAAATGATGCTGGGGAATGAATGAAGTTGGAGCCAAATCATGATAGGTTTTGTGTAACATGCTAAGGATTGGAACTTTATCTTACAATGAAGAATATTGGTAGTATTGATGAAAAGTAAAATATATTGTAACAGACAAGGGGAAGTTATTTGGTTAAGTAATATTATATGGGTAATAAACCTTCTAAGTGGTTTGGACTTAAAGATACAATTATTTGTATTGTTTTGTTTTCCATAGGTGGGTTTGTTTTTTTTTTTAGTAGGTAGGTATGTTCCAAATATTACATGGAGCATACTTAGATATGATTCATTGTTGATCTGAAATGCATACTTAACTGGGAATTCTGTTTTTATTTGATCTATGAATAGTATGTATTAAGTCAACAGAATCAGGTGAACATGACGCAGGCAATAAAAGAATATCTTGATCAGGAAGATGAGAGATGCTTGTTTGATAAAGAGATCATTTTTGATATTTTAGACCACAACAGAGTGAGAGGCTTGCTTGGAGATTTGTAATGAATTTGTACAGAAGTACCTATGGAAAGGGGTTTGAATTGTGGCTGAACTTTTGACTCTGAGTAGGTGGGAGCCAGTGGAGTAGTGCTCCCTGCTTCTTTCCCTGGGTATATGGCTTGAGATGGGTTCTATGAGGGTCTCACAGGATGGAGCAACCAGCCACTTGGTGGCAGCCATTTCTACAGATCCTTGTTCTGGTTCTCCTTCCTTCTTTTTCACTTTAGTGTGGTTTTCTAGGGTTATATATCCAAATAAAGTACTCTTACATAAGCAAAAATGGAACAAGGAAAAATCTCCACCAAAATAGGGATCAGAGTAAGATGGTAGAAGTAAATCGAAGTAATTAATCACTAGCTTCAATAGAGCGTATAATTAACAAAGAGATTGTTAGGCTAAAACAGATCTCTAGGCTGTCAGGAAAGGTTAAATATGCCAGATATATACTAAATTAAAAGCTATGGTAGCTACGTCTCAGACAAAAAGCATTTTTAAGGATATAGAAGATGCCTACAAATTTAAACCTAAGAGAACCCAATACCTGTAAATATTTAAAATAAAAGTAGATAAAACTGAGAAGACTGAGAACCATCGTAGTCTAATTGGGATTGTAGCAAACTGGACAGCCTTCATTGCTCTGAATCCCATTTCTTATATCTTAAGGCCAGCAAGGAAGGGTGAGACAACCTGGAGTTGCAGATTGAGGGGGTAGTTATCCAGTCAAATGTGGACAAGTGGTCAAATAAAATGAATACTGAAAAAATGGAGTGAAAACAAATAGGTCACTTCAGATCTTTGTAAAAATAGTTTTAGAAAAGAGAAGTCAGATTTTGGAAGGTCTAAGACTGAATGTGAAGTGGCAGCGTAGCTGTAGGGAACTCTTGCGTCTCTTTCATGCCACTGGCTGCCACAGGAATCTTGGCTGGGTAATGAGCCTTCTTCAGCCATATTGCCTTTTCTACTGCCCTTACTGTGCTCAGATCGGGGTTTCTCTCAGAGGCAGCAGCTCTCAAATTCCCAGCCAGAAGCGAGGCACAAGTCCACTAAATTCTAATTTCCAAACTTAAAGGAGTATTTAAATTATTCTTTTTCAGTAAATCATTGGACTAAGGGAGAGTGATAAGGTAAGACAGTATCAGTCAGGATTTATCAAGGAAAACAAAGGACCCACACTGGATCATTTAAGAGAAATAATTTATTATAACAAATTGGTTACTTAGATGACAAAAGAACTAAAGGAGCAACTAGGGGTTCTCACAGAAACTTGTGGCCATTGTGGGCTGGAAGGGAACAGGGAAGGAAGGTGGTGATGTCTAGAATTGTGGAGAGGGTTGCCATATGGGAGCTAGGACTGCAGAGGGAAGGGTTGTTCAGTGGTAGCTGGAGCCATGGAACAGACAAAATCGTTGCTGGAGGCATTGCCTGAATTAAAGGAAGAGACAGAAATATTCTCACTCCCTTTAGTCTTTCATCAGTGTCTCCAGTTAACTGATGGTACCTGGAAGGCAGATGGCAAGGGAGCTGAGGCAGAAAGAGTGGGAAATAGGTCTGAGAACAGACAGGCAAATGATAACCTGAGTAGGCAGGAGTGGAGCATATGCATTCTTTCCTCTCTTGCCTCTGCTCTAGGATAATCCTCTTCCTCCCCAGCTAATCAGGGAATAAGTAAATACTTGCTCTTCTTATCATATAGTAAGTGGTACTTTGAGTTTCTATCTCCCACAACCTTTCAAATCTGAGAGGTAAGAACATGGTATCTTTTCCTCTGCAGTTGATCCCACAGCACTAAGCTGTTGTATTGCCTATCTAGGGAGAAAAAAAGGAGGGCTATCTACTGGATAGTATTGGTCCCAGAGTCTGGACAGGGCTTGAATTTCCAGGTAGGATTTAGATGACATAAACCACAGATGTAGCATACAAATTTGTACACAATGCTCCAGATGTAGCTTACCTGCTTATGAATACATGATACTTTTTTTTTTGAAATACATTTCTTTATTGTGTTTTTTATCATTATTGAATGGTGAAAACAGATAAAGGTATCATCTCTTTCTACTGAGTTGAAACGCATATATTCCAACTGCACTGTCACCGTTTATCCATTACACCATTGGAAATGCCACTTTAGACTACTAAGGGGGAAGCCAATATATTTCTACTCTTTATAATTAGAGTACAGACTGAAGGGGAAGGGAACCAAAACCCTCAAAATCTGAAGTTTATATATAGAGAGTATATTTAGAGAATATAGAGTATACTTGTATTGGAATGAATTGAAAAACAGACTGTAAAAAGTATATGTTCTGAAAAAAATGTTTCAAAGAATAAAGCAATTGAATTTAGATATATTTTAAAGGAACCAGGGATTGACTGGCTCTTCATCTAATATAACTTAACATCTTAAAACTTTATTTTTCAAAATCCCCTTCAGATAACTGTGGAGAATAATGGACTATTAATATTCATGTATTAATATTTTCACTTAGCTAACACTAGCATAGCTTAGAAGATGGATTTATTTATTTTTTGATTTCAACTGAAAGTTTATTCTACATTAGAATCCTATTTTTTCCCCACAAGTCACACATACACACTGTATTTTATTTTTACAAGAGATAAATAAACTGACACCAAGCATTGTAAATGGATGACCACAACAAAAGCAACAATGATTGCAATTACCAAACATGAAACACACTCATACTACGTCATAATATTGACATTAAGTCCAGTAATCCTCCACTGTAACAGCTCCTTTACTTTGCAGTGAATATTGATTTGTATATTTTTTGCCTCTGAGTCCTTGTGGGATTTTTTTTTTTTTTATTCAAACAGAAAGTCACAAAAATTATAATCATCCTCATCAGTTCACACAGTCCCATGTAATTAATTTTTTTTTCATCTTGATCTTTTATTAGCAGTTTTATAAATTCATCAGTTTTCCATTAGAGTTCTGAAAATGCTTATTCATTCAGTTCAGGAGTACAGTCAGTTACCAGAAACCTGTACTTGTCAGAGTCTTTTCCATGAATTCCTTGAAGATGAAACCCTTTTACAGGAACATTTTTGCAAAAGCATCAGAGTACACCCAGAACTGTGTGTAAATGACAAAAGACTTAAAAATGACCACGGTTAAAGTTTTGATGAAAGTTCATAATAATGCAATTGACAAGGAAATTTAGTTATTTCTGAGATATACATTTTAAAGTAATAACTAGAATTATGACTTATAACATTATACCAGAATATATAAGATTTTTAGAAATTTCATGTAATGTCTGAAACATTTATATTAACATATTTCCATACAAATAACCCAAAGAAAGTTTAGTATTAGTTGTTTTTTTGTTTGTTTTTTTATACTGCAGGATCTTATTAGTCATCAATTTTATACACATCAGTGTATACATGTCAAACCCAATCGCCCAATTCAGCATACCACCATCCCCACGCCACCGTGGTTTTCCCCCCTAGGTGTCCATACGTTTGTTCTCTACATCTGTGTCTCAACTTCTGCCCTGCAAACCGGTTCATCTGTACCATTTTTCTAGGTTCCACATACATGCGTTAATATATGATATTTGTTTTTCTCTTTCTGACTTACTTCACTCTGTATGACAGTCTCTAGATCCATCCACGTCTCAACAAATGACTCAATTTTGTTCCTTTTTACGGCTGAGTAATATTCCATTGTATATATGTACCACACTTCTTTATCCATTCGTCTGTCGATGGGCATTTAGGTTGCTTCCATGACCTGGCTATTGTAAATAGTGCTGCAATGAACATTGGGGTGCATGTGTCTTTTTGAATTATGGTGTTCTCTGGGTATATGATCATTAGTGGGATTGCTGGATCATATGGTAATTCTATTTTTAGTTTTTTAAGGAACCTCCATACTGTTCTCCATAGTGTCTGTACCAGTTTACATTCCCACCAACAGTGCAAGAGGGTTCCCTTTTCTCCACACCCCCTCCAGCATTTGTTGTTTGTAGATTTTCTGCTGATGCCCATTCTAACTGGTGTGAGGTGATACCTCATTGTAGTTTTGATTTGCATTTCTCTAATAACTAGTGATGTTGAGCAGCTTTTCATGTGCTGCTTGGCCATCTGTATGTCTTCTTTGGAGAAATGTGTATTTAGGTCTTCTGCCCATTTTTGGATTGGGTTGTTTGTTTCTTTAATATTGAGCTGCATGAGCTGTTTATATATTTTGGAGATTAATCCTTTGTCCGTTGATTCATTTGCGAATATTTTCTCCCATTCTGAGGGTTGTCTTTTGGTCTTGTTTATGGTTTCCTTTGCTGTGCAAAAGCTTTTAAGTTTCATTAGGTCCCATTTGTTTATTTTTGTTTTTATTTCCATTACTCTAGGAGGTGGATCAAAAAAGATCTTGCTGTGATTTATGTCAGAGTGTTCTTCCTATGTTTTCCTCTAAGAGTTTTATAGTGTCCCGTCTTACATTTAGGTCTCGAATCCATTTTGTGTTTATTTTTGTGTATGGTGTTAGGGAGTGTTCTAATTTCATTCTTTTACATGTAGCTGTCCAGAATACATGATACATTTATTAAAGGTATCCATCAAGACAATATAGCTTGATCAGAAAATTTTACCTTTGTTAAATTAGCCTGAGTTTGTTTTAGCTTTTTTAGGCATTTCAATACACAGAATTATTTTGAGTTTTTTTTTGTATCAACTACTATCAAGCTTGGTTTTACAAAACATTCTTGGATATTTTATTCTCTAGGTCATAAAAGCAAAGCTCTTATGTCTACTCTCTGAGAGATGATGAGATTTTGACATGTAACAAATTAACTATTCCTCCTAGCTTATCTACAGAATTGATAGACTTTTAAAATCTTTTTCTAAGATGTTGATAAAATACTGATACTATTGGTTTTCTTAACATCTATTCACTAATTGGCCCCTTTTGGGCATAGTTATTTGATTAGAAACCTGCCTAGCCATATACTCTGCCAATCGATGTTTCTCCACCTGACCCAGGGATGATATCTGTAATATGATCAATCAACAAATAATCAATGATCAATAAATGCTGCAAACTTGCAAACCTATCTCTTAGGTAAAGCCATTAATTTAACAGAGCTTGTTCTTAATGAGTTCATACTGCTTTATAGTGATGACTGCTTTCTATAAGTGCTCACAAATCATTTGATAGCCTATTAATAGAACTTAATGGGAGAATGAAGTAAACATATTGGTCTAATGCTCTAAGGAAACATACTAGGCATTTTTTCCTTAATCTTTTAGAACTATTTCCATTCTGTATTACTTCACAGAGAATAAAACTAGTGCTTCTGGGAACCCATAGACAAGGTGTTGTAGTGTTATGAATTAATAATATGAATTTTCTTGGGGTGGGAACAAATGAGATGTTCTTCCCATGTAGGGTTTCTTTATTTTTTAAATTTGGAAAAACATAACAAATGGGGGAATCAAAACAATAGGAAAACTGAGCTCACTTTCTCCCATGAACACAACAAAACTGTGATTACATGTAGAACAACTCTTCTACAATTAAGGACATAAGGGAAAAAAAAGCACACTAAGATGGGTAGGAGAGGAAGAGAACTGTCTATTCAGGACCTACATCTCTGGTGGGTAACCCAATAGAGGAAGAGGATATCACAAACTTGGAGGTTCTCTGTAAGGAGCGAGGGATTTGAGCTCCACATTGAACACCACAGCCCAAGGGACCAGCACTGGGAAGATGAATCCCCTTAACTCGTTTTGTAAACAGGCAGGGCTTACAATCAGGAGAGCTGGAAGAGTATAGGAAACTGAGACTCTGCTCTTAAAGGCTGTGCACACAAACTTGCTCAACATATCAGTGTAGGAGCAGCAGGTTGAAAAGCACCTGGTGCTCTAGCCAGCCTGCCAAAGCCACTCCAGCACCTACCTTCTCAGTCTGTGCCTGGATCTGGCTCCAGCCCCTCACCAAGGCGGTGGCCCCTGGTGCACCCTGGGAGAAGCCTCAGCCTATGCTGGGCTCTGGCTCTAGCACACCCCCAAAAAACCCCTGGCCTGTGCTGAACTATGGCTCCAGACCCCTACACCCTGCCAAGGTGGCAGCCCCCAGTGTGTGCTGAACTTTGGTTCTACCAAGGTGGTGGCCCCACTGCACCCTCAAAAAAGCCCCAGCTCATGTTCACTTAGCTCCAGCCCTCCTATCAAAGCCACTGGGCACTTGCAGTCTGCATAGGGACACTCCTACCAAGGACACACCTTCAAGACAGAGATGTAACTGTTTCTAATTCTAATTCATAGAGACACGAAGTCAAACAAAGACAAATATATCCCCCCCCCAAAAAAAGAACAAGATAAAACCCCAGGAAAAAACCCTAATGAAATGGAGATAAGTAATTTACCTGATAAAGGGTTCAAAGCAACAGTCATAAATGTGCTCACCATACTTGGGAGAATAGAGGAACACAGGGATAACTTCAAAGGATTAGAAAACATAAAAATAACCAATCAGACTTGAAGAATAAAATAACAAATGAAAAATACACTAGAGGGAATCAATTGCAGATTATGTGATACAGAAGAACACATAAGCTATCTGGAAGACAGGATAGTGGATATCACCCAGTCAGAACAGCAAAAAGAAAAAAATTTTGTTTAAGGGGCCTCTGGGACAAGATAAAATATACTAACATTCCCGTTATAGGTGTCCCAGAGGAGAGGAGAAAGAGAAAAAAGCAGGGAACTTACCTGAAGAAATAATAGCTGAAAACTTCCCTAACCTATGGAAGAAAGAGGCATCCAAGTCCAGGAAGCACAGAGTTCCAAATAAGATGAACCTAAAGAGGTCCACACTAAGACACATATTACAAGACAAGCAAAAGCTAAAAGAGTTCACCACTAAACTGGCTCTAGAAATATTAAAGTTCTTCTATAAGCGGAAAAGGAAAGGTCACAAATACAAATATGAAAACTATGGAAAAAAATATCTCATTGGTAAAGGCAAACATACAGTAAAAGTAGTAGATCAACCACTTAAAAAGCCAGTAGGGAGGTTAGAAGACAAAAGTTGTAAAATCATCTGTATTAACAATAAGTAGTTGAGGGATACACAAAAAGTATAAAATATGTCAAAAATATTACACGTGGGGGGTGTAAAAATGCATTTGAACTTAAGAGGTAATCAACTTAAAATAATTATATATACACACATATGTTGTTCTATATGAACCTCATGGTAACCACAAACTAAAAACCCACCATAAATACACACACACAAAAAGAGAAAGGAATCCAAACATTAACACCTAAAGGTAGTTATTAAACCACAAGAGAAGAGAGCAAAAGAAAGGAACAAAATGAACTACAAAAACAACCAGAGAACAATGAACAAAATGACGGTAACTTCATGGCTATCAATAATTACTCTTTACATGTAGATGGGCTGAAGGCTCCAATCAAAAGACAAAGTGGCTGAACAGTTAAAAAAAAAAAAAAAAAAAAAAACAAAAAAAAACAAGACCCATCAATATGCTGCCTACACGAGGCTCACTTCAGATCCAAAGACACACACACACTGAAAATGAGGGGATGAAGAAAGGTATTGCATGCAAATAAAACCAAAAATCTCTGGTAGTAATACTTACATCAGACAAAATAGATTCTAAAACAAAGCCTGTAAACAAGAGGCAAAGAGGACATTACACAATGATAAAGGGATAGAGAGCTCATTCAATAGTGAGTAACAGAAATCTGAAAAACCGTGGCTTAAATTTGGACATGTATATACTTGGTAAAATCTCGAGAGATGGGCAGTCCAGAGCTGGCAGGGCATCCCATGATTCTGTCAGACAGAAGCTCCTTCTCTTGTTCATTTCATAACGGCAGGATGGCAGTTCCACCTTCAGCCCTGTGTGCACATCCCAGGCAGGAAGAAAAGTATGTGCCTACTTTTCCAGCATATGGTGGGAATAAGCATGAATAGTCTAAAGCTTGCAACAGAATTGTACACAATATCATATTTGGTTTACAAAATGGAGGCTCAATTTCCCAAGGTATAGAAGTAGTGAAGCAGGAAGTCTGGGGTTCATTCATACGTTTCTAACTCCCAGATTCATGATCTTTCTCATATATTTTTTGCCATTTTAGGAGCAATGGTTTAAATTGCTTCTTGACTTCAAAGAATTATCCAAGGAAAAATTCACCCAAGAACTAAATATCGTTATCTCATGTGACTCTTCCCTCCCCCACTTCTCATTCATAACTAGAATTGTCTTTTCCTGAGAGTGACCCTTAGCAAAGTGTGCTCTGTGAGCCACCTCCATTAGGTCTGCCTGGGGGCGGTGGCAGTGGTGATGGTGAGGCTTGTTAAGCACACGTTACTAGACCCAATCACAGATCTAGTGAATCAGACTCTGGGGGCTAGGTCCCCTGAAAATGCATTTTTAATAAGCTGGACAAGTGAATATCATAACCATTAAACTTTCAAACACTATACTGGAGGATAATTTTTTTTTTTAATAAGGATTAATTTTTAAAACATCTTTATTGGGGTATAATTGCTTTACAATAGTGTGTTAATTTCTGCTGTATAACAAAGTGAATCAGCTATACATATACATATATCCCCATATCTCCTCCCTCTTGCGTCTCCCTCCCGTCCTCCCTATCCCACCCCTCTAGGTGGTCACAAAGCAGCGAGCTGATCTCCCTGTGCTATGTGGCTGCTTCCCACTAGCTATCGGTTTTACCTGGGTAGGACAAAAGAAAAGAGAAAAAACAGACAAAAGAATAGGGACGGGACCTGCACCAGTGGGAGGGAGCGGTGAAGGAGGAAAGGTTTCCACACACTAGGAAGCCCCTTCGTGGGCGGAGACTGCGGGTGGCGGAGGCGGGGAGCTTCGGAGGATAATTTTCTGCTGAGAACAGATTTATTCTCCGAGTTGTAGCTGTTTCTATGTTTTATAGGACTTTGGGGTTAAATTAAACAAGAGCATCATCCTGTCTTGCAGCAAAGGGATTCTTACCTCTGCTCTGGGAAGTGGTCCCACACCTCCCAGAAGGCATGAAGAAATGATTTCTGACAGCAAGTATAGTTGGTGAGACTACTGTGTGTGTGTGTGTTTTGGGTAATAAAGCATACTGGTTAAAATTTTAGACTCTGAAACCAGAACAACTAGGTTCAAATTCTGACTCTACCACTGAACTAGTTATAAAATCATGGGCAAGTTACTCACTTCTCTGTGTCTCACTTTCCTCTGTAAAGTGGGATAATATCTACCTTATGACTGGTGTAGGAGAGTCAAAGCATGGAAAGCACTTAGAGCAGTGTCTGGTTCTCAATAAGTTTTCAATAAGCATTGGCTATTAATAACGCTTTTGTGATGTCCCTGGTGAGAGTTTCAATACCCGTATGGGTGGCATGTCTTTGCCTTTTTGTAAGGCCTCTTATCACCCTTGTACCTGATAATCTATTTCTTCTAGAAAGGATATGTGCATATGTGTGGGGAAGAGATAGGATGGATCTGCATGATTACATTTGTTACTGGCCAACAGCTTATGGCTTAGAGCCTATTAATGCAAAGAACAGAGCTTGCAGTGGTTCTCAGGCAGACTGTCATCGTAGCAGAGTTCAGTTGAGATTAGTTGGCTGACTCTTTAGCCGCTTCCTCGGAGCAAGCAGGAGGGTGGGGAGGTGGGTCACAACTTCTCTGAACCTCAACTCTTAATTGAGGAATACTTGATAGCATCCCTCCTACGTCAGAGGAAAGCTGAGACTAATTAAGCTATTTCTGTGGCTCAGCATTTTAAGCTCTTAAGAGAATGAACTATGTTAAAGCATTATCATCACAGCCTGTGGTTTATGTAACTATGATCCCCGAAGCGCTTACCTTTTCCATTTTGGAATGTGTACAGCAATCCCAAATGCACCAAAGTGAGTTACTGATCAGATGGTAAGTCACTTTTATGCATGGGTAGAAAGAAAAATGAAGTCTCCATTTTGGGTCCATGGATTTGATTCAGCAGAAGACAGAATCAGAGACCTTAGTTCACATGTCTATTGAGATATGTTATAAGAGAGACTTTGCTGTCTCCTTTATGATGCTGAGGACAAGTGAACATACAATAGATCTGTCTTGGTTATGAAGAAACAATGATAGGTGAATGTGCTAATTTGTGAGGTAGAAACACCTTTTCAGATGTCATCTCCCCTACCACCAACTATTCTGTGCCTTAATTCCACCACACCTTTATCTATCATGTAGCAGCTTTATCTATCATGAACATTCCTGCTTGGAATTCCTCTTGATAATTGGTTATAGAAAGCTCTGTGCTACTGTGAGGGTTGCTACAGGAAGAATCATATGGCGATCACTTCTACAGTGTCCCCAGTCATGGCTTTCTTTTATTTTCTCTCATACCTTGTGTACTCCTAGTCTTGGAGGTGGGGTGGGTATTCTTCTTGTTCATTAATGCTGCTTTCCAACCACGGTTTATTTCTCCCCCATCCCTTCTCGGGGCTTTTGAAGCATCTTAGTGCCTACTGCTTGTTGTAGTAATTTATGATTCTTTCCCTTTCACTTTGATTTTAGCACCTGACTTACTGTATTTACTTTACCACCACTTCTGTTAGCATGTTTTAGAATTTCAGTATCCATAGGGATGATCCATCCAATGTCCTGACCTCTCAGTTCTTTAAATTCCTTACCTCTAATGCTTCTGTCTTCCAGCCTACCTCTACCTCTCCTCTCATGTCATACCAGTTTAAAGCATCCTACTCTGACCATCACCTCCTTTCTTTCCAATTTACTCTCTAGGATGACCCCTCCAATAACTTACTATCCAGAATATACTACAGTTGACCTTACCACTTTTTAACTGTTCATCAACTCCCTCAAAGGGCCTTGCTTCCTTTTCCAGTTTAGATTCCATCTTCCATTATTACTACCATTCTTTTGCATCTGTACTCAACTCCGTTGAGACCCTCTTTATTTCTGCTCAGTTTCACACTTGCACCCAAACACCTGTAGGAGGCTGGAAGAACAACCCACAACCATGCTGACTTCTCTCACATTAAATTCATATATGTATCAAATAAATATGCAGTAGGCTTTCAGTGCTGCCAAACAATCCTATTGCACTTTCTTTGTGAATTCATTGTTCTGCTCCTATCCTCAAAGACGATCTCATAGCTCTGCTTTCTCAGTCTCTAACATCCCTTCCCTCTCCTTGCTCTCAGTTAATGACCTTCTTGCATGTGATAATAGAAATAGCGTAAGAGTGCACCACATCTTCCAAGCACAGAACCTACTGACATGTATGCATGCCTTATACTCTGCTTCTATCCAGTGTTGATATCTAAGGTCAACTCCTCAACTTGTGCACTGGGTCCCATTCCCTCTTACCTGCTTAAGGACTTCACTCATTCATGTATTCATTCTTTTTTGTATCACTTCTCCTTTCTAATGCAACATTCCCACCAGCGTACATGCGTATGATATTTCCCATCTTAATCTTTTCCATTTGATCTATGCACACTATTCCAGTAACCACCCAATTTCCCTGCTCCTTTTACAACAAACATTCAAAAATGTTGTATAAAGAAGATATTTTACCTCCTATCCTCTTTTGAATACATCCATAGGATCTTCACTTCACTGAAACTGTTCTTTCTAAAGTTATTGTCTCTTCAACCCAAATGGTCAATTCTCACTTCTAATCTTTCTGTATTATTTCACACTGCTGATTACCCCTCTCCCACCCAAAATAATTTTTCTTCTATTGGTTTCTAGTATCCTACCCTTTTTTGGAATTCTACCCTCCACAGTGGCTACTTCTCAGCCTACTTTGCTGAATACTAACTTTCCCAGCCTCTAAATGGTGGAGTGTCCTCAGACCTTTACTCTTCTCTATATATGCATTCTGGGTGATCTCATATAGTTTTATAGCATCAAATATCATCCCTATGCTGACCTCAAAATTTATATCCTAGCCTCAACCTTCCTCCTGAACTCCAGATTTAACTACATATCTCACTACCAGACAGAGCCATGTGATGGCTAATGGGCATCTCACCATGGCTAAAACTGATTCCCACTACCCATAAGCCATTCCTCCTCACATCTTCCTGCCTGCATGAATGAAAACTACACTTTCCCTATTGCTTAGGTGTAAAAAACCAAAAACAAACAAAAAACCCAACCTTTAAAATTATTCCTTTGCTTCTCATTCTCTTATACCACTTCCAATTCACCAGCAAGTCCTGTAGCTTCCCACTCAAAATATGTCAAATCCAAACATTTCTACCACTTCTCCAGATACCACCCTAGTAACAAGTTACATGCGTCTCTTTGTGGATGATGGCGAAGACTTCTTAACTGGTCTTGTTGACTCCACCTGTGCTCCTATGATATATTCTCCCCATGGCAGAAGAATGAATTTTTAAAACTTAATATTCTGAAATATTACAGATCCACAGGAAGTTTCAAAGTTAGTACAAAGAGGTTTCATGTACATTTCACTCAGTTTCCCCTTATAGTTATATGTTATATAATTATGGTAAAATATCAAGAACAGGCATTGGACATTGTTACCATGTACGTATACAGATTTGTGTCACTTTATCACATGAGTAGGTTCCGGTAACCACCACTACAATCAAGATACAGAACTATTCCATCATCAGAGATTTCCCTCTTGCTACCATTTTATAGTCTCTCACTCTCACTCAGCACCTCTAAGCCTGGCAACCACTCATCTGTTTTCCATCTCTATAGTTCGGTCATTTTAAGAATGTTAAGCACGTAAATGGAATCACAGAGTATGTGATCATTTGATACTGGCTTTTTTATTTAGCACAATGTTCTGAAGATCCATGCAGTGTCACTGAATCAATATTAATTCATCTTTATTGCTGAACAGTGTTTCATAGTCTGGATGTAGCCCAGCTTGTTAAACCATTAATGTATTGAGGGACTTACCCCCTAGTTCAGGAACATTAATGTACAGATTTCATTATGAAAATTCTTGTACAGATTTGTGTGGACATAATTTTTTATTTCTCTGAGATAACTGCTCAAGAGTGAGAATGCTGGATCACATGGTGTGAGTTTTTTAAGAAACTGCCAAACTTTTTCAGAGTGGCTGGTAATTTATACACTCACCAGCCATGCAAGACCAGACCAGTTTCTCAACATCCTTACCAGTATTTGGTATTGTCACTTAAAAAAATCCACCTCTTCTGATAGGTATATGATATTTCATCATGGTCTCAATTTCCATTTCCCTAATAACTGGTGATGCTGAACATCTTGTGCTTATTTGCCATCTCTATATCCTCTTCAATGAAATGTTTCTTTTTGTCTTTTGCCTTTTTATTTTTTCCCAGTTTTACTAGTACATAATTGAAATATGATGTATAAATTTAAGGTGTACAACGTGTTGATTTGATACGTTTATATATTACAAAATGGTTACCACCATAGCATTAGCTACTACCTCCATCTTTTCACACAATTACCATCTCTATTTTTTGTGGTGAGAACATTTAAGAATCACTCTTTTAGCAACTTTCAAGTATATAATACAGTATTAGGTCTAATTCCCACGCTCTGCATTAGATTTTCCAGACCTTATTAATCGTGTACATGAAAATTTATATTCTTTGACCAATGTTTCTCCACTTCCCCTACTCCCAAGCCTCTGGTAACCACCACTCTACTGTTTTTCTGAGTTCATCTTTTAAAAATTCCACATAAGTGAAATCATAAAATGTTTTTTTCTGTCTGATTTGTTTCACTTAGCATAGTTCCCTTCAGGTTCACTGATGTCACAAATGGCAGGATTTCTTCTTTCTCATGGCTGAATAATATTCCTGTGTGTGTGTGTGTGTGTGTATGTGTGTGTTCACATCTTCCTTATCCATTCATCTGTTGATGGACTTTTAGATTATTTCTATATCTTGGCTATTGTGACTAATGCTGCAGTAAATGTGGGATTGCAGGTATCTCTACAAGATCCTGACTTCATTTCCTTTGGATATATACTCAGAAGTAAGATTGCTGGATCATATTGTAGTTCTGTTTTAAGTTTATTGAGGAACTTCCATACTGTTTTCCATAGTGGCTGTACCAACTTACATTCCCATCAACAGTGCATAAGGGGTTCCTTTTCTTCACATCCTCACCAGTATTTGTTAATTCTTTTTCATGCTAGCCATTCTAACAGGTATGAGGTAATATCTCATTGTGGTTTTGATTTGAATTTCTCTGATTAGTGATGTTGATCACATTTTCATGTACCTGTTGGCCATCTGTATGGCTTCTTTGGAAAAGTGTTTATTCAGTACTTCCCGTTTAAAAAGATTTTTTTTTTTTTTTTTTTTTTTTACTATTGGGTTTTATGAGTTCATTACATATTTTGAATATTAACTCCTTACCAGATATGATTAGTAAATATTTTCTCCCATTTCACAGGTTGCTTTTTCATATTGTTGATTGTTTCTTCTCCTGAGCAGAAGTTTAATGTAGTCCCACATATTTTTTATTTTGTTGCTTGTGCTTTTGATATCACATCCAGGAAATTGCTGTGGAGACCAGTGTCAAGGAGATTTATCCCTATATTTTCTTCTAGGAGTTTTACAGTTTCAGATCTTATATTTAAGTCTTTAATTCGTCTCAAGATAATTTTTGTGTATAGTGTAAGATAAGGGTCCAGTTTCATTCTTTTGCATATGGCTGTCCAGTTTTTTCAACAACACTTATTGAAGAGACTGTTCTTTCCTCATTGTATATTGTTGTATCATTTGTCATAAATTAATTGACCATATATGCATGGATTTATTTCTGGGCTCTCTATTCTGTTCTAGTCATCTACATATCTATTTTTATGCCAGTATCGCACTGTTTTGATTACTATAGCTTTACAGTATAGTTGGAAATCAGGAAGTGATTTCCTGTGATGCCTCTGGCTTTGCTCTTCTTGCTCAGGACTGTTTTGGCTATTTGGAGTCTTTTGTGGCTTCATACAAATTTTGGGATTGTTTGTTCTATTTCTGTGAAAAATGCCATTGGAATTTTGTCAGGGATTGCATTGAATTTGTAGACTGCTTTAAGTAATAAGGACATTTTAACATTATTAATTCTGCCAATCTATGAACATGGGATATCCTTCCATTCATTTGTGCTTTCGATTTCTTCCATCAAAATACGATAGTTTTCAGCATAAAGATCTTGCACCTCCTTGGTTAAATTTATTACTAAGTATTTTACTGCTTTGGTGCTATTGTAAGTGGGATTATTTTCTTTATTTTTCAGATGTTTTGTTATTGGTGTACAGAAATACAACTGTTTTCTGAATGTTGATATTGTATCCTATAACATTACTGAATATGTTGATTACTTCTAGTAATTTTTTGGGATATTTAGGATTTTCTGTACGTTAGATCATATTATTTGCAAACAGACAATTTTAATTCTTTTCTATTTGGATGCCTTTTATTTTTTTGTCTGTTTGCTCTAAGACTTCTTGTTCTTTTAGAATGATTTTTAAAAATATAAATATGATAATATTACTCCCCTTCTTCCTGCCTTGAGCATTCTTCCTCTATAATTATTTCATTTACATCCTCACTTCACTTATGTCTATGTTCAAATGTTGCTTGCAGAGAGAAGCTTCTGTGACAATTTTACCTAAATAGCCCTTCCTTTCCCCCCTGTCCTGTTATTGTAACTTATATATATATTTAACACTTATACTACCTAACAGTTTTGATTCAGTTTGTTTCTAATTTTGTAATGAAGAACGTACATTAGGGCAGGTGCTTTGTCTATTTGTTTAATGATTTATACTCAACATCTAGAAGAGTTATTGGTATGTACTAGGATATTAATTATTTACAGACTGAATGAATGAATTGCTATGAAACATTGTCAATGTCTAATACTGGCCAATATTTTCGCCATAAAATTTTACATCACATGTGATAAAAATCCTTTCAGAAGCTTATTTAGAAAGACATGTTTGTTTTTTCCTTGAAAATCACATATCAGTCACGGCCCCAGCAATAATAGATGATAATTTGAGGTGAGTTTAACACATGGATTATTTAAAAGTTATGGGCAGGGTGTTAAAACCACAAGGGATGGTGCCAAACATCAAGTGAGTGACATCTGGAAGTTACTGTCCTTGGCTGAAGGTGTGAGGGAGGGAATGTTACCAGAGCCTGGAAGGAGATTTATGTGAAGAGCTGCCTCTACAGGAACTGGGATGTTGGATGGAGGTGTGTCCTCAGCCTGAAATGACCCTGCGTGGGAGGGATCCAGGGAAACAAATATTCTGACCTCACTCCCCTTCATTTCTCTGACCTCTAGCTGGGCTCTCCAAGACTAGAACCCTGAGGGAAGGGAACCAGCTGATTAAGTCCACACAGGCCAGCCTCTCTAAGCATGGAGCAAAATGAAAAAGAATGGAGAGTAGATTTGGAGGGGAAATGGAAGATAGACAGCATAACTAGGATGCTTCTTCTATCTTGCATCCCATTATTTTGCTGGACACATGGACTACAAGAGTGTCACATTTATAACAGTGTGACAAGTCTTAATGTTCTGAGCAATCTCTTGCTTGATTAACAAGAAGTCTAGTCTTTTCTTCCAGAAGTCATGCATGTGCACAGAATGGTTTCTCTATTCTGATCAGAGATGCTGTCTTCTGCCTTTTACTTCCTGACTATGTTGTGGTCCTGGGCTGACCAGGTTCTTTGCTTCTGTGGCTTGTAAAAATGTCTAGGTATTAACCCTCAGGTCTGAACAGAAGGGAGCTTCTGTTCCACTACAGGGCCAGACGTTTCTGAAAGTTTACCCAGAGCTGCTGGGCCCTGACCACATGGTTGTGTCTTTTCCCATTGTTCTCTTCCTGTAGTTGAGAGTTAGCAAGGTTTAGTTGAGCGTTGGTGGAGGAGAGGCTGATTGAGGAATGGTCACACAACCTCACACTAGACCTGGAACTATTATTTCCTTGGATGTGAAGGTCTTGTTGCCCTGTCTGATCCATTTTCTAGACTTGGAGTTTCATGTTGGTTTTCATTCAGAGGTCCACTTGCCTTTCCTTTCTGTTCAGGGCCTTCTTCAAAGACCAATAGACAGATGGATTCATCTACCTGTTGGACCTCAGTGTAGACCGAGGTCCAGAGATAAGTATCTCTAAATGGGCTGAGATCAAATCTTCTCCCACAGGAGGATGAGGGAATGGGCTAAGTTGGGAGCATACCACACACGGTTTGTGTTTTAACTCTTTTAAACTTGGAGATTTTTTTTCTTAAGAGCACATGCAGATCTCTTTTTTCTTTACTATCTGAAAATATTACATTTGATAAAGATATATTCTAGTATGGATATATCATTGTTTATTATATTTAATAGTTTAATTCTAGTTTTTGATTAATATACTATGAGAGTCATTTTACACATATCTGTACATATATGTGAGTACACTCATAAGAAGAAAAATTATGGTAAGTGTTATTGCTGAGTCAGTGTTTTGTGCATTTACAGTTTTGATAGATATAGTTCAATTAAATAGTTCTGTTGTCTAAGAAATGTAAGGCTATTCCAATTCTTATGCCTTTCCTCCTTTCAAAGGCATTTGGTGCATCCGGTTCTGGAGGCCATCTAGGCTTGTAGAATGTATCAATAAAGTGGCTTGTTTAGGGTTGGCTTTCCAAAGTCATTCCACTTTATCAGTTCAGCTAATTAAGGACTATTTAATACCCACTTTTTATTTCTAAAACTTTGGTTGACAGTTCTGACAGTTCTCATTTATTTCTTTTCTCCTACTCTTTATCCATGTAAGTAGTGTATTTTTATTACTTTGTTGTCATTTTAGTAGGGATTTAGAGTGACAAAGTAGTGTTCAATGCATTATGTTGAACCAGACACACAATCTTATGTTTACTCCTAGGTATTATCTTTTTCTTTCTTTCTTCATTTGGTTATTATTTATTTTATTGAAGTATAGTTGATTTATAATGTTTCAGTTGTACAGCAAAGTGATTGAGTTATATCTATCTATTCTTTTGCAGATTCTTTTCCCTTTTAGCTTATTACAAAATATTGAGTATAGTTTCCTGTGTTATACATGAGGTCCTTGTTGGTTATCTATTTTATATATAGTTACTTTATCTTGTAAAAGTCACTTCAATTATATTCAAGCTGGTTGTTTTTATATAGACTATTTTATTTTTGTAACTGCTTTCTAGATAATAAATTCTGATTATTCTTAAAATTTTCCAATTCAATATCATTTGATAATAGAAATTTTACTTTAAAAAAGGCCTTCCAAGTTATCATGAAGGACAACAGAGTTTGGGTACCACCAACTTATACATCTTTCTGGTTATGTTTGAAAAACTATCTTATTTTCACTATGGTTATTCTAACATAAACACATTAAGAACAGAGGCCATGTTTTAAATTATTTTGTATTCTCAGTAAGTGCCTGGCATAACTTTATCCACCCATCCCTTTATCCATATGACATATAACACCTCTGTTAAGTAAACAAACAGATTTTCATGTATGAAAGGACCCTTAAAGTCAGTAATATTTACAAAATAAACCTGATTAAGCTAAATAGCTCAGGGATATTTATATTCAAATAGGACACTACAGAATAGACCCAAAGGAAGGACTCTTGAATCATGGGCATTCTGGCATTGTGACTGGTGTGCAGGGCCCTGTAGTGGCCCTCAAGTCACTTGATGTACCTGGCCAACTGGAAGGGAGATTTTCAAAGCCATTTCTGGGCAGATGCCCACTGGGTTCTGCCCAACAGCCCTTGTTAGATATGGCATTCTTGATCCACTTTTTCTAGATCAAGCCTTAAGGGGCTCATAGCTGTAGCAATGCTGTGGAGCTGGCAACTGTTAAGGCTTTGTCATATTGTGGATAAAACCCAGGATCAGAAGTCAAACCTGGTTGAAGTCCTAGCTGTGCTCATTGCCGACAGTGTAAACTTAGATCACTTGACCTTTGTAAAACTCATTTTTCTTATCTGTGAAATGGGGCTAATTTTTAGGGGTTGAACTGTATTCCTCCAAAAGATATGTTGGAGTTCTAATCAGTGGTTCCTAGGAATGTGACCTTATTTGGAACTAGGGCTTTCTCAGATAAATCAAGTTAAGATGAAGTCATGATGGGGAGTGGTAATCCAACATGACTGCTATCATTACGAGAAGGAGAGAACACTGTCTGAAGACAGACGCAGGGAGAACCCAGTACTGTGAAAATGAAGGCAGAGATTGGAGTCATGCAGCCCCAAGCCAAAGAATGCCTGGGGTTACCACAGTTGGAAGGAGCAAGGAAAGACCCTCCCCTAGAGGTTTCAGAGGGAACATGACCCTGCCAACACTTTGATTTCATATTTTTAGGCTCTAGATGTGTGAGGGAATAAGTTTGTTTTTAAACCACCCAGTTAGTGGTAAATTATTATAGCAGCCCTAGCAAACTAATACAGTAATCATTCCTACCTCACAAGGTTTTTGTGAGGACCAAATGCCATAATGTATGTGAATGTATGTGAAAGCAATCATGTACCATGAAGCTGAGCAAATGGAACTTAGTGTCATTCCCACGCAGCAGGAAGGAGGGGTTCACATTTCCAGCTCTGCTCAGTACTCTGAACACTACCTCTTTTCTTCCAACTTTTGACTATTTAAGTGGCCACCTCTGACATCTGATGCAGCACTTCCTCTTGGTGCAGGTGCAGACTCACCTGTGGGACACCTATGTTCTGTTTAATTTTCAGAATGTTCTTGTCCTGTGACTCTTACTCTGAACTATTTTTTCCGCTTTAGCTTTGAGTGACTGTTCTGACAGCTAGGGGGAACTTACTGCTTCCCAATTCATGTCCTGAGGAAGGAAAACAGGTATTAAAGTCAAGATCTGTGGGTGATTCCTACTTTGAATATTCCTACAAACAACTTGTGTGTAATGTCCTATGAAAGTCAAACTGAACTGGATTGACTTCACCTCTGCTGAGAAATGAAGTTCACCCTGAAGACTTCCTCACTGATTGCCCTGCCAAAACTGGCAATTTTTCTTCCAAGTCACCTTAGCTGACTTTTGCTGTTAAAGAGGTTATAAAAAGGGTATTCAAATCTGCATGAGTATCTGTGTACCTGTCATGGCTGAGATACCAATTTAGAAATTGCTCTGTCAATCAGAAATTATCACCCTGTGCCATCTCATTCTTTCTGGGTTAGAATGTAGGGAATAGCTTGATACATAATTCTTGCTCCTAACTGCCACTCTCAGGTGCTTTCCCACTGGCTTGCAGTGTTGTAGGCTGCTAGCAAAGACAATAGATGAAATGAGAGAACAAAAATCCATTTCGTTCAATCTATGAGTATATATGTAATGCTTATCCTGTCTTGTCATAGGGCGGGGCACTCTGAGATGCCTAAGAAGGAAATGGAGAAATGTATAAATATTACATCTGTTCTATTTGAAGGTGAGGTTTTCCTTGAGGAATGGATAAAATAACCTATCCTTAATGAGCTCTCTTCCTTCTTCTCTTTCTAGTGGAGGATACCTTTCACTAATAGCCTTCATTAAGGCTCTTCAGAGCTGCAGTTTTTTTTGTTTGTTTTTTTGTGTTTTTAAGGATTTAGGGGTAAATGATACACAGAAATATCTGAAGATTTCAGCTTAGAGTTCAGGAAACCAGATAGGAATGTGGAGCAGAAACCCAAGCAAGGAGTAAAAACGATTATGTGAATGTTTCACTTGGCCATTAATAATAATGCCTAATAATAACCCCTAAAGCTCAGAGGCTTATCAAAAAAAATATGTATTTCTCACTGATACATTTGGAGGTCTTGCTATTACAGCTTTCTTGGGCTTGGCTTGGTTTGACTGGGCTTTGGTATGGACAATGATTTGGGTTCAGGTCTGTTCCGTGTGTGTTTTTATTCTGGGCTAGTGGCTACATGGTGGATGGCAGAAGCACCAAGAAGACTGTAGGAGACTTGCCAGGCCTCCTTAAGGTCTCAGCTTGAAACTAGCATGCTGGCTCTTCTTTCCTCATTTCATTGGTCAAAGCAGGCTCATGGCCAAGCCCATCAGTAGGATGAGGAAGCATTTGCACCTACTCTAATGAGGGGCGCTTGCAAAGTTACGTGGCTAGGGGCATGGATTACGTATTTACTGGGAGGTACTGAAGAATTGGGAACAATTAATGTTTCTCAGGTGGCAGGACAGGATGGTGCAAGGGGCTCAGTGAAAGTAAAGAGCCTCCAATCACTGGCCTTATTGCCACCTGTATTAGTTTCTTAGGGCTGCCTAATGAAGTACCACAAACTATGTGACCTAACACAACAGAAATTTACTGTCTCAAGGTTCTGGAGGCCAGAACTCCAAAATCAAGGAGTTGACAGTGTCACGTTCCCTCTGAATCCTTCCTTCACTCTTCCTGGCTTCTGGTGGTTTGTTGACCATCTTTGGCATCCCTTAGTTTGTAGGTACATAACACCCGTCTCTGCCTTTGCCACATGGCATTCTCCCTGTGTTTCTCTCTTTACGTGTCTATTATCTCTTAAGGACATCAGTCATACTGGAGCAGGGGCCACTCTGCTCCAGTATGACCTCATCTTAACTAATTGTATCTGATGACCAAATTTCCAAATAAAGTCACATTTTAAGGTACCAGGGGTTAGGACTTCAAATCTTTTTAAACATTTTTTTTTTTGGTGGGGACACAGTTTCACCTATAACATCACCAATGTGAAATTCTTAAGTCTAGCACTGTACCAAATGTTATAAAAAAATGGAATAAAAATGTGTCATTATATCAGGTATATTTCTCTACTTATTACTAATAGTCCTGACCAAGTGAATGTTTTCTTTATATGTGTGAGTGAATAATTATTTATATATGTATTTATTTGCATTAAGAGTACAGTTTTTAGAAACAGCTGGGTCTATCTAAATAAAATAGGGGGTATTTTATTCCACAGAATATTTCTTTTGGAAAAATCCTCTAAGGGATTAAAAAAATACTCAGTTGTATTAAAATTTCTTAATTATGATCACATTTTCTTGAGTAACAGCATTCAACATTGAAAGACTATAAATGACTTTAAAAAAGTATTGTCTATTTTCCAAAAGCATTCAGGCAACTTAAAGGACCCAGGGTAATAAGTCCTAAAGCTGTTTTATTAACCTTGCCTTGTTCAATACATGACTATTTCTAGGATAAACTTGCTTTCTAAGAATCACATTTTCTGTACTCATGTGTGGTATTTTATTGTGTGATTTGACAAAGTCCTACCAGCCTTTGGACAGGAATGTCACCTTGGCTTAAGTTAGTGGTTCACGTACCTACTATATATCTTAGCTCCTTAGCTCCAAAAAACTCTCAGATATTTCTGGCAGTCCTCAGGAACATAACACATGCTCACAGACAGTGCTCTCAGTTCCTTTTAAATTCAGGCTCTGTCCTCCTCTTCCCCTTTCTCCTGCCCTTGCAGCTGTGTGGAGGGCACATGATCAGTGCCTTCTGGTTCTTGCAGGATAGTGCTGACACTCTTGATCCTAGGGATCTCTGCTGCTGTGCCTCGTGCTGCCTACCCCAGCAGTTCCAGCATGGTTCTTCTTGCCTTGGGACTGTGCTGTATCTTGCCCATGAGGAGGAAGAGTGCTCCTCTTCCCCACTCTATGCAGCGTTTTAACCTCTGAGCTGTAAGGAATACCCTGGGATCCCTTGTTCTCATGGAACCCAGCTAGAGAGGGCTGCTCTCCCCCATTCTATGAAATGTTTTCTTACTGCGATAAGAACACACAATGTGAAGTCTACCTTCTCAACCAGTTTTTAAAAGTTATATAAGTATTCAGGTGTACAGTATTATAATTTGACACCTGTATACACCACAAAGTAATAACCCCCAAAAGTCACCATCCATCACCATACGCACCTTCACCCCTTTAGCCCAGCCCCATTTTCTCTGGTAATCACTGATACGCTCCTATCTTTGAGTTTGTTCATATGTTTTGCTTTTTCAGTTTCCAAAAATGAGTGAAATCATACAGTATCTTTTTCCTTCTGACTTATTTCACCTAGCATAATACCCTCAAGGTCCATCCATGTTGTCAAAAATGGCAAGATTTCATTCCTTTTATGGCTGAGTAGCATTCCATTTTGTGTGTGTGTGTGTGTGTGTGTGTGTGTATCAAGCACACCTTCTTTATCCATTCATCCATTAATGGACACATAGGCTGTTTGCATATCTTGGCTATTGTAAATAATGCTGCATATATCTTTTCGAATTAGTGTTTTTCATATTCTTTGGATAAATACCCAGAAATGAAGTAGCTGGATCATGTGGTAGTTCTTTTTTTGAGGCATGCCCATTATGTTTTCCATAGTGAGCAACACTTTACAATGTCACCAACAGTGTACAAGTATTCATTTTCTCCACATCCTCTCCAACACTTGTTATTTCTTGTCTTGCTGATAATAGCTGTTCTAATGGATGTGAGGAGATATTTCATTGTGGTTTTTATTTGCATTTCCCTAATTCCTGTTAACCAATTTTTTTTTTTTTTTAATTAATTAATTTATTTATTTATTTTTAGCTGTGTTCCGTCTTCGTTTCTGTGCGAGGGCTTTCTCTAGTCGCGGCAAGCGGGGGCCACTCTTCATTGCGGTGCGCGGGCCTCTCACTATCGCGGCCTCTCTTGCTGCGGAGAACAGGCTCCAGACGCGCAGGCTCAGTAATTGTGGCTCACGGGCCCAGTTGCTCCGCGGCATGTGGGATCTTCCCAGACCAGGGCTCGAACCCATGTCCCCTGCATTGGCAGACAGACTCTCAACCACTGCACCACCAGGGAAGCCCCCTGTTAACCAATTGTTAAGTGTACAGCGTCATACTGTTAATTATAGGCACCATGTTGTACAGCAGATCTTTAGAACTTACTCATCTTTTATAACAAACTTTATACCCATTGAATAGCAACTCCCCACTTCCCGTTTCCCCTAGTTCCGGGAAACCCCATTCTACTGTTTCTCTGAGTTAGACTAAATACTTCATGTAAGTAGACTAATGTAATATTTGTATTTGGGTGACCAGCTAGTTTCACTTAGCACAGTGCCCTTCAGCTTGATATATGTGGTCACGTGTGGAAGGATTTCCATCTTTTTAAAGGATAGATGATGTTCCACTGTATGTATTTACCATATTTTCTTTATCCATTCATCTGTTGATGGACAGTTGGGTTGTTATATCTTGGCTATAGTGAATAATATTGTAACGAACATGGGAGGGCAGTTATCCCTTCAAGATCTTGCTTTCAATTCTTTAGGATATGTACCCAGCAGTGGGATTGCTGGATCATATGGTAATTCAGTTTTTACTTTTCTTGAGGAAACTTCATACTGTTTTCCATAGCAGCAGTTACATTGTACTTTCCCACCAACAGTATACAAGGGTTCCAATTTCTCTAAATTCTCACCAAAACTTATCTTTATGTTTTTAAAATAATAAGCCTCCTAACAGGTGTGAGGTGATATCTCATTGTGGTTTTGATTTGCATTTCCCTGGTATTTAGTGATGTTGAGCATTTTTTCATGTATCTGTTGGCCATTTGTAATTTCTCATTGAAGAAATTATGTAGCATTTTGACCAGAGCTGCTAAGATTACTCTGGGACCCCTTCCCTCCTCATGGAACCTGGCATAAAGTTGCTGCTCTACCCACTTTCCTCTTATGCTCTCAGCTGTGCACACAAAGTCCTTCCCTTGTTTTCCCACCACAGAACCTCAAAACAGTACAAAGGAAAGTGAATATAAACAAGTTAAAAAATCAAAGACACGCTTAAGGAAATTTCTGGAGGACACTTGCTAATCAATTGATTAGTTATCTCTGAATATCTTTATAGGCTTGTACTGGATCTTTCTTAAAAGAAATATCACTTCCTTATAGATAAAACAACAGAATAATAGAATAAAGAAAAAATTCAGGAGTAGTATTAGGAGGAAACTATCCCTGGAGACCACAGTTTTGGTATAAAAAAAGAACAACTGTGAATGAGAAGAGCTGACACTTTTGAAGCCTGATAATTTCCAGCTGATTGGCTTAAAAGAAAGTTCCAATGTTAATTCCTTGATCTACAAACATGAGGGAGTTGGATACTAAAGCACTATAGCTGGTTTATTAAAACATAATCTGAGGATAGGACAGAATGAAGAAGTAGAGTGATAGAAAAATTAATATTTTTAATATTAACTGCTGAGAGTAATCTGGATCTGGAAGTCAGGGGACCTCAGCTTTGTTCTTGGATCTGATAACAACGAGCTGTGACACTTTAGTCAAGCCACACGTCTTCTCTGCGCTTCACTCTCCTTGTAAAATATGGGTATTACTCGCCCTACCTCCTCTTAGGGCGACTATGAGACTAGTTCATGTAAAAGAATTCTGAAATAAGCAGAATGGGATGAATAAGACACTTATGTATTAATCAAGTGATCGATGCTGTGGTCACTGCTTCTATTATGGTCTTTTTTTTCCTTGGGAGATTAGCATGGCTTCTGTTGGCTCCAGATGCCTCTCCCAGTAAGTCTATGAATGACCAAAGGCATTTCACCTTGGAGACGTAGATCATCTCATCCTTCACTTTTCCAATTTATGGGGAGAGGTTAGACTAGTTTCTCTTCCAGACAGTGCCAGTAGAGATCTAAGTTGCTGGAAGAGCATAAAAGAGGACAGTGTTGATAACAAAAAGTCGTCATGGCTTTTTTTTTTTTCAAGGGAGAAGAAAACTTGGCAACAGATAAACTGTCTTGTCTAGTTAGGTTGAAATTAACAAAAAGTTAAAATGCAATGGCAAGGGCAATAGTCATGTCACGGGCATTTCTCATTTTGGCTGAGAAGAGGGAAAGATCTGGGAACTTGTGACTTGAGTAAATGTTAAAATGTCACTAGGCTGAGGGAGAATATATATGCCAGTTTCTCCTATTAAGGACAGAGAGATTGACTTTTTGGCCATTTATGTTCTAGAGTTAAGAAATTTAGTTTTGCCTTGTATTGGAATAACGGAAAAGAAAGGGAACCATCACTGAGTACTCACCTAGTGCATGGACTGATTTAATCTTCACACTGACTCTATGAGGTAGATGTTTTCATTCCTCCAGATGAGGAATCTAGGGCCCAGAGATATTTGCATGTGTCAAACACCCAGTACGTGATGGAGTCAGTGGTCAATTCTAGGACTAACTCTGAACCAAGGCTTCAATTTTCTTTTCCTCTATGGCTTTCAACTGAGTGAGAACTATTGATAAGTTATTATACTTAGACCTTTCTTTGGCTGCTATGCTTAGCCGAAGAAATTAAGAGAGGTTTTGTTCTCTGAAGTGTGACATAGGACTATCTTCAGGAGGTTCTTGGCAAGTGACAAACCCATGCAATTACTCCATGCCAAACCCACCCATTTAGCATTGCCTGCTTTTGTATTTATGGCTTTGATGTCTTCATATTTTGGAGTCAATGAAATTCATCTCTGCAGGCATTATGGGATAGAGATTGGAGGATTGGCAGAACTACGGAAACCTATACATAGGGATGATATTTGAGCTGAGCCTTAGAAAACAGAGATTTTACAAGTAAACAGTGGGATGGGATGCTGGAAGAGAAGAGAGTTCACACTGAGACTGACTGGAATAATCTCACAGAACTATGGCAATACACAGTATATTGGGTGGACATGCACTGGGGTATTGTACAGGGTACATTTGTAAGATAGCAGAAGATGAGGCTGAAAGTATAGCTTGGGGCTCAAGTGTGAAGGGTCTTGAATGCCATTCAAAAGGGCCTGGACTTTGTCTTAGATCATTCATTCACTGACTTACCCATTCATACACTTAAACATTTATTAAACTTCTAACATGTGCCAGATGTTGTTAGAACTTGTTCATATGGTATAATAGTTTTGTTCTAAAGGTCTGGTGGAAGAAACACACATTTTTGGTAAGTGTTTATTTAAAGGAGTATAACAGTAACATGGGAGAATATGGAGAAGCTAGTTAGAGCTAATGGAATCTGGAAAAGTTTCCCAGAGGAGGTGATATTATGAGTTTCAAAAGATGACTAAATATCAGAAAATTAAGGAATATGAGGGGATGGTGAATGGAGAGGTCAGACCAGGCAGAGAGACCAACGTGTACAAAAGCATGGAAACATGAAAAAGCATGAATGTTGGAGGGAAGAGCTAGTCTGATGGATTGTGTGGAATAGAGATATTAGCCTGGAGATGGAAGCCAGGGCCAATCTTAGAGGGTGTGGAGTTCAACCACGTGGGCACGAATCATGCCTATGTAATAAAGCCCTAATATAATGTAGGACACTGAAGCTGGAGTAAGCTTCCTGGGTTGGCAAAACACCATGTGTATTGTCATACAATGATGCTGTTAGGGTGTTGGAATTCTGAGAACAGCTGAAACTTCACATTTGGAATCCATCTATACTCTGCCCTATGCCTCTTTTCCTTCAGCTGGTTCTAATTTGTATACTTTTTAAGGTAATAAATGTAACCATGAGTACTATAGGTTTCAATGAATTCTGTGAGTTTTCTAATGAATTTTCAAAACTGAGGATGATTTTGGGAAACTCCCAAACTTGCAATTGGTGTCAGAAATGATGATGATCTTGTATGGACTTTTCCCTCTTAACTTTGTAGTCGTACCCTAATTTCTTGCTTCTGGGGGTCAGAAACTGTGGGCTGACTTGTCAGTCTGCGATACTGTACCCTTAAACTTGCAGTTTGGTTAACTCTGGGTAGATGCTGTAATAAAAGCTTTGGTTAGAGACATAAAAAACTTTAATTAGTGCTGAGACAGTAGGGATGGAGAAAAGGGAATGGATTCAAGACATTTTAAGGATGGAAGCAACAGGATTTGGTAACTGATTAGGTGTATGATTATGTGGGGATATGGCTTGGGGAGTAAAGGGGAAGGAACATGAGTTCTGTTGTTCAGGATATGTCTCACTAACTTTTGAACATGCTCTTGTCTCTCCCATTAGAAAATGAGACAATAAAAATCTTCCCTTGGAACCATATCACCTTCCATCAAACTGGCCTGTGTCTCTCTGCTTTATAACTTAGCCTCTCTGATAGAAAGTTGTCAACATTGCCATCTTCATTTTCCATTTTCAGTCATTCTTCAAGTCAGCCCAGTCTGGATTTCACTTTTAACACGTTACCTAATTGATCTTGCTAAAGTGAGAAATTATATTTATTTGTCACACTTCATGAAAAATTGAGTCCTTAAGTATCTTGAAATTTCTAATCTCTTTTTCCACATTGAAACATTGGTCTCTTGAATTACGATTCTTCCTTCTCTGGGTTTTCCTTCTACCTCTTTGACTACTACTTAATCTTATTTGCCAGCCCCTCTTCCACTAAAAACTTCTAAGTATTGGTGTTCTTTAGCATTGTATTTTATTATTATTTTTGCATCTCACCTTCTGTCCTCTCCTAATTTAAGACCATCTATTTCATTGGCTTAAAATGCCAGTGATTCCTAAATTTGTTACTAAACCATGCAATTCTTAGATTTAGATTCCTGTATCCAGTTTCCTGCTAGACCCTTTTCTTGGATACCCCATAGTTCTCCCAAATCTAACATGTCCCAGACAGTGTTCTGTATTTTCATCAGGCCTTTTGCCTTGCCTGGTCACTCATCTTTCCCGCCAACCAACCTGCTTCAGGAGCCAGTCATTGGACAGTCATTCTTGATACCTTGCTCTCCGTCACTTTACATTCAGTCCCTTATCAAATTTGCCAATTCCAATTCCAAAATCCACCCTGTTCTCTATTTCTACTGTGGCTACCTTCTGCAAGCCATGACATTTCCTGCTGACTACTAAGATGGTCTCCCAGTGTGTCCTGTTTCTTCCACTCTGTCTCCCCCACTATTAATCCATTCTTCCCACAATGTCCAGAGAGACACAATTAAAAATTTAAACATTTCTGTAGTATGTAAGAACCTCAAGGGAATTCTGCATCTGGGAGAAAATCTAAAATATTGAACACAGTCTCTAATATCCTGAATAGTCTGTCCTTGGAAAACTTCTCCATGCTTATCCTTCCATATTTTCCCCGTTGCTCACTATGTCATACCCTCCTGGTGTTCTTTCCATTTCACAAATGAACCAATAGCATTATTTCTTCAAAGTTTTGGATTTGCTATTCCCTTTGCTGAGAATACTTCCCTCATCTCCCCCACCCCTTTCTCCCTATGTCCTATTTATCTTTTGGGTCTTGGTGTAAAAAGCTGTCTATACTCAATGTATCAGTCAGATTAGACTAGATTATTCTGTTTTTAACAACCCTAAAACAACAGTGACTTATTTCATTCACCATTGAATGATGCTCCAAATTCTTTCTTTTTTTTTGAATTTTATTTTATTTTATTTTTATACAGTAGGTTCTTATTAGTTATCTATTTTATACATATTGGTGTATATATGTCAATCTCAATCTCCCAGATGCTCTAATTTCAACATGATGTTTCTTATTCTGAGGCAGGGGAAGAGCACAAAGAAGATTTTGAACTCGTTCAAAAACACTTCCTGATGAACCTAGTGGCAGGGCAGGAATAAAGACACAGACGTAGAGAATGGACTTGAGGACACGGGGGGAAGGGGAAGCTGGGATGAAGTGAGAGAGAGGAATTGACATATATACACTACCAAATGTAAAATGGATTGCTAGTGGGAAGCTGCTTCATAGCACAAGGAGATCAGCTTGATGCTTTGTGACGATCTAGAGGGGTAGGATAAGGAGGGTGGGAGGGAGGCTTAAGAGGGACGAGATATGAGGATATATGTATACATATAGCTGATTCACTTTGTTTTACAGCACAAACTAACACAACATTGTAAGGCAATTATACGCCAATAAAAATACTAAAAAAATTTTTGTTCTTAAATGCTGCTGCCTAGAAATGATGCATCATTTCTGCCTACATTTCATTGGACAAAGCACTGGCACATGTAATTTTAAGGGGCCAGGGAAATATAATTCTCCCATAGGCCTGGAAGGAAAAGAAAACTGGCAATATCAGTGATTTGAACCCCGGTATTGTCTACTATGCTCACTGCATTTGTTCTTCATGAGATCTTATAGAACGCTGTTGCTTGATTTCTTTTTTTTTAAATAAATTTATTTATTTTATTTATTTTTGACTGTGTTGGGTCTTTGTTGCTGCATGCGGGCTTTCTCTAGTTGCGGCGAGCAGGGGCTACTCTTTGTTGCAGTGCCTTCTCTTGTTGTGGAGCATGGGCTCTAGGTGCGTGGGCTTTAGTAGTTGTGGCACGTGGGCTCAGTAGTTGTGACTCACAGGCTCTAGAGCTCAGGCTCAGTAGTTGTGGCGCACGGGCTTAGTTGCTCCATGGCATGTGGGATCTTCCTGGACCAGGGCTCGAACCCGTGTCCCCTGCATTGGCAGGCAGATTCTTAACCACTGTGTCACCAGGGAAGCCCTGTTGCTTGATTTCTAATTGTGTTTCTTAGAATTTGAAATGATATTCGTAGGTGTTTTCAATGTTTGTCTCCCCATTGGATTCTGAGCTCCATGAAGTCAAGGTCCATGCCTATTTTATTCATCACTATTTTACTCAGTGCCTAGCACAATATTTAGATTAGAGTAGATACTCAGTAAGTACTTAGTGAATGTTGAAGGATATTCTGGAGATGTACAGCATCCTTTGATGCCACACAGTAGGAAATTGGAAATTCATGTCTAAAGTAAGAGATCCTTCTCTTCCATCTCCTGGGTTATTTGAATTTTGTATCTTTTTTTTTTTTTTTTAGTATTTTTATCTTTCCTATTGATTTTTTTGGTGTGGTTTAAAGCTATATCTCTAAGTGGTAGCTCTAGAGAATACAGTGTACTTAGTTAACTTACCATAGTCTGTCTTCAAGAAATCACAATGTGTGAACTTTGTAAAACTATAATCCTATTTATCCCAACTTCTCATATTTAGTGCTGTTGTTGTCATATATTTGACTGTTTTATACCTACCATTTGGTGTACTTATTTGGGCAGAAATCATGATACTGTGTTACTGGTGAAAAGATAGACATACAGATCTTTGGAATAGAATAGGAAATTTGGAAATAGACCCACACAGCTATGAGCAATTAATTAAAAAAAAAATTTGACAGAGATGACAAGGTAACTCAATAAGGAAAGAATAGTCTTTTTTACAAATGGTGTCAAAACACTTGGACATCCATATATAGAAAAGTAAACCTGACCTATACCTCTTATTTACAAAAATGAACACTAAGTATATCACAGACCTAAATGTAAAATTTAAAACTACAAAATTTCCTGAGAGTACAGGAGAAAATCTTTGTGGTCTTGAGTTAGGCAATGACTTAGAAAACACGAAGAGGATAAACTGTAAACAAAATTAGTGTGGATTAAAGTCCATCAAAGTGAAATACTTTTCTTCTTGAAAGACATTAAATAAAAAGACAAGCCACAGACTTCAAGAAAAAATTTACAAAATACGTACCTGACCAAGGATATACATCCAGAATCCATATAGAATTTACACAACTCAATAAGAAAACAAATACCCTCTAAAATCACAAAAGATTTGAACAGACATTTCAAAAGAGAGAGATGACAAATTAAAAAATCCCTGACATCACTAGTCATTGAGGACTTGCAAATTAAAACCACAATGAGATGTCACTACATATCTGTTATAATGATTAAAATTAAAACATCAAGTGCCAAGTGGATGTGGAGCAACTGGAAGTCTCATAGCTCTTAGACTTTGCTAGTGGGAATTCAAAATGGTAGCGTTACTTTGGAAAACAGTTCAGCAGTTTCTTATAACATTAAACATACACTTACTATGTAACCCAACAATTTTACTCTTGAGTATTTATTCAAGAGAAATAAAAACCTGTCACCAGAAGAATTTGGTAGAAAAATGTTTATAGCAGTCTGATTCATAATTGTCCAAAACTAGAAGCAACCCAAATTCTCATCAACAGGTGAATGAATAAACAAATTTTGGCTCATTCATACAATGAAATCCTATTCAATAATAAAAATGGTTGAATTAGTAATATAGGCAACACCATGCGTGAGTGTCATCTGCATTATGCCAAAAAAAAAAACTTGAAGACAAAAGATTACATACTATAAGACTGAATTTATATGACATCTGGAAAGGCCAGACTATAGAGATGAAATCAGATCACTGCTGGGTTAGGGGTGGGAGTAGTGATTGATAACAAAGGGGAATGAGAGAATTGCTCACAGATCTTCCAACTCTATACCTAAAAAGGATGAATGAGTGAAGTTTACTGTATGTAAATTATACCTCAATCAACCTGACATTTAAAAAAGATTCTGTGTGGGTATACACATATAACATACATATGCATATATATGTGTGTATGTGCATATAGATGTGCACAAATATTTTTATTTGCTGGAATATTTTGTCATTGGATATCTTTCCACTGCTTTCTGGCCTTCATTGTGTCTGATGAGAAGTTAACTTTCTTTCTCAATCTAGTGTTCATCTATGTAATGCTGCTGTTTTTTCCTGTGAGTGCTTTTGAAATTTTCTCTATTTTTTAGCAGTTTGCTTACAATGTTCCCAGGTGTGGTTTTCCCTGTATTTATCCAGCTTGGGGTTCTTGAGCCTTACTTATTCTCTATTATCTCTTTGCTTCAGTTTGGGTAACATCTATTGAACTAGAGTCAAATTGACTTATCTTTTTACCTGCAGTGTATTAATAATCTATTGTTATAAACCACTATGAAACTTAGTGGCTTAAAACGTTATCAGATTATAATTTGTCAGAAGTGTATGTGTTGACTGTACATTCTTCTGCTGGATGCATCTAAATTCACACATATAGCTTCATTCAGCAGGGGCATTGGCTGGAAGTTAAGCTCAGCTGGGAGAGGGTTGTATCTCTTTGTCACATGGTGTTTCATCCCAGGCTTCCTCATCACATGCCAAGATGTTCAATATCTCTTTAGGTCTAGCCTCAGGTTAAGGCCTTAGAAGAAAAACTAACATAACTGCTGCTGCATTTTTTTAGTCAAAGAAAGCTGCAAAGCCATTTTATATTTAAGGGGTGTAGAAATACTCTCCCATCTCTGTATGAGAAGAGTGGCAAAGTCACATCACAAAAGGATATGCCTACTGTGTTGGAATTAATTTCTGGCTACTCAACAAATTTCTACATGCAGTTTTCAATCTGCTTCTAAGCTATCCAATGAACGTTTTATTTTAGATACTCTATTTTTTCAGCTCTAGGTTTTCTATATTTCAGTTTACATTTCTCTCCTGAAATACCCTCTTTTCACATATTCATATTTTCCTATAAATTCTTTAACATTTTTATAGTAGTGGATTTAAAATCCTTAGCTGCCAATTCTTTTGTGGTTTTTATTGGCTATGCTTTTATTCTTTTAAAAAATTTTTATTGACATATAGTTGATTTACAAGGTTGTGTTAGTTTCAGGTGTACAGCAAAGTGAATCTGTTGTACAAATACATATATCCATTCTATTTTAGATTCTTTTCCCATGTAGGCCATAACAGTGTATTGAGTAGAGTTCCCTGTGCTATACAGTAGGTCCTTATTAGTCATCTATTTTATATATGGTAATGTGTATGTGTCAATCCAAATTTCCAATTTATTCCTCCCCCTCCCCTTACCCCCCAGTAACCATAACTTTATTTTCTACATCTGTAACTCTATTTCAGTTTTGTAGATAAGTTCATTTGTAGCCTTTTTTTTAGATTCCACATATAAGTGATACCATATGATATCTGTCTTTCTCTGTCTGACTTACTTCACTCAATATGAGAATCTCTAGGTCCATCCATGTTGTTGCAAATGGCATTATTCTGTTATTTTTTGTGGCTGAGTAATATTCCATTGTGTATATGTATGACATCTTCTTTATCCATTCCTCTGTCAATGACATTTAGGTTGCTTCCATGTTCTGGCTATTGTGAATAGTGCTGCAATGAACATTGGGGTGCATGAATCTTTTTGAACTATGGTTTTCTCTGGATATATGCCCAGTACTGGAATTGCTGGGATGTATGGTAGTTCTATTTTTAGTTTTTTAAGGAACCTCCACACTGTTCTCCATAGTGGCTGTATCAATTTACATTCTCACCAACAGTGCAAGAGGGTTCCCTTTTCTCCACTCCCTCTCCTGCATTTATTGTTTGTAGATTTTTTGATCATGGCCATTCTGACTAGTGTGAGGTGACACTTCATTGTAGTTTTGATTTCCATTTCTCTAATAATTAGTGATGTTGAGCAGCTTTTCATGTGCTTTTTAACCGTCTATATGTCTTCTTTGGAGAAATGTCTATTTAGGTCTTCTGCCCATTTTTGTTCGGGTTGTCTTTTGATATTGAGCTGCATGAGCTGTTCGTAAATTTTAGAGATTAATTCCTTGTCAGTTGCTTCATTTGCAAATATTTTCTCCCATTCTGAGGGTTTTCCCTTTGTTTTGTTTATAGTTTATTTTGCTGTGGGAAAGCTTTTAAGTTTCATTAGGTCCCATTTGTTTATTTTTGTTTTTATTTTCATTACTCTAGGAGGTGGATCAAAAAAGATCTTGCTGCGATAATGACAGAGAGTGTTCTACCTATGTTTTCCTCTATGAGTTTTATAGTATCTGGCTTTACATTTAGGTATTTAATCCATTTTGAGTTTATTTTTGTGTATGGTGTTATTGAGTGTTCTAATTTCATTCTTTTACATGTAGCTATCCATATAGAAGAAGCTGTCTTTTCTCCATTGTATATTCTTGCTTCCTTTGTCATAGATTAGGTGACCATAAGTGCATGGGTTTATCTCTGGTCTTTCTATCCTGTTCCATTGATCTGCATTTCTGTTTTTGTGCCAGTACCATACTGTTTTGATGACTGTAGCTTTGTAGTGTAGTCTTAAGTCAGGGAGCCTGATTCCTCCAGCTCTTTTTTTTTTTTTTACCATCTTTATTGGAGTATAATTGCTTTACAATGGTGTATTAGTTTCTGCTTTATAACAAAGTGAATCAGTTATACATATACATATGTTCCCATATCTCTTCCCTCTTGCATCTCCCTCCCTCCCACCCTCCCTATCCCACCCCTCTAGGTGGTCACAAAGCACCGAGCTGATCTCCCTGTGCTATGCGGCTGCTTCCCACTAGCTATCTATTTTACATTTGGTAGTGTATATATGTCCATGCCACTCTCTCACCCTGTCACATCTTACCCCTCCCCCTCCCCATATCCTCAAGTCCATTCTCTAGTAAGTCTGTGTCTTTATTCCCGTCTTGCCACTAGGTTCCTCATGACCTTTTTCCTTAGATGCCATATATATGTGTTAGCATACTGTATTTGTTTTTCTCTTTCTGACTTACTTCACTCTGTATGACAGACTCTAACTCCATCGACCTCACTACAAATACCTCCATTTCGTTTCTTTTTATGGCTGAGTAATATTCCATTGTATATATGTGCCACATCTTCTTTATCCATTCATCCGATGATGGACACTTAGGTTGCTTCCATGTCCTGGCTATTGTAAATAGACCAGCTCTGTTTTTCTTTCTTAAGATTGCTTTGGCTATTCATGATCTTTTGTGTTTCCATACAAATTGTAAAAACTTTTGTTCTAATTCTGTGAAAAATCCCATTTGTTATTTGATAGGGATTGCATTGAATCTGTAGATTGCTTTGGGTAGTATAGTCATTCTCACAATATTGATTCTTCCAATCCAAGAACATGGTATATCTCTCCATCTGTTTGTGTCATCTTTGATTTCTTTCATCAGTATCTTTTAGTTTTCTGCAACAGGTCTTTTGCCTCTTTAGGTAGGTTTATTCCTAGGTATTTTATTCTTTTTCGATGCAGTGGAAAATGGGATTGTTTCCTTAATCTCTCTTTCTGATCTTTTGTTATTAGTGTATAGGAATGCAAGAGATTTCTGTGCATTAATTTTATATCCTGTAACTTTACCAAATTCACTGATGAGCTCTAGTAGTTTTCTGGTGGCATCTTTAGGATTTTCTATGTATAGTATCATGTCCTCTGCAAATAGTGACAGTTTTACTTCTTTTCTGATTTGGATTCCTTTTATTTCTTCTTCTCTGATAGCCATGGCTAGGACTTCCAAAACAATGTTGAATAAAAGTGGTGAGGGTGGACATCCTTGTCTTACTCCTGATCTTGGAGGAAATACTTTCAGCTTTTCACCATTGAGTATGATGTTAGCTGTAGGTTTGTCGTATATGGTCTTTATTATGTTAAGGTACGTTCCCTCTAAGCCCACTTTCTGGAGGGTTTTTTTTTTTTTAATCATAAATGGGTGTTGAACTTTGTCAAAAGCTTTTTCTGCATGTATTGAGATGATCATATGGTTTTTATTCTTCAATTTGTGAATATGGTGTATCACATTGATTGATTTGCATATATGGAAGAATCCTTGCATCCCTGTGGTAAATCCCACTTTATCAGGGTGTGGCTGTGCTTTTGGTGATTATGGGTCACATCTGCCTACTTCTTGTCATGTCTCAACTTTTTATTACACACTGGATGTTATGTGTAATACAACAGTGGAGAGAATTATAGTGTTTTGGTTTTGTTTTGTAGATGTGACATAGACTACCAGATATTTCTCCAGCAGAGAATTGAATTCAGGGTCTGCCACCATGATGAGCCACGTTCAAGTTTCCACACAGCAAGGGAAGGAGAACACATTTATAGAGAGGAAAAAGAACTTGGGAGGGCTATAGTAAACAAAGAGTCTATGGATTTTCATTGACTGAGTCCTTGCTAGGAAGGAAGGAAACTCTTTTTCCTTCGGGCTGTGCTATTCTGGCAGGGCATGAGAGCTCCCCGTTCTGGTCTCCCAACTCTATTTAATTGAGGTGTCTGTTCTTTTTTAAAAACAGTTTTTAAAGCCTGAAGGTCTTTATCCATGATGTGGTTAGGGTAAGGGGCTAATTACTTAGATTTTTCCTGTAATCCAGTTGAACTGTACAGGTAGCAACTTGAACTGGATTGAATTCTTCTCCGTTCAACCAAAACCCCAACCTCCTATACCAGCACTGTCCCTTTGATCTGGCCAGTAGTTCATCTGGGATGGGATTAGGCTCTAACACCAGATGGTGTTGGTCTACATTTATATTCAACTCTGGTAGGGTCATAGGATTGAAGCTCTGAGATTGTATAGGATTACACTTTCTCTCTGCTTCATAGTTCTGCATTCTCAGCTGCTTCTGGGGTGGAGAGTTACTGGGTCAAGTGATTTGTGTTCATGTTTTGGGCTCTTTCAGATTCCAACTGATACTGAGTTCCAATGCTGTAGTCGTCTCTGTGAAGTCCCCCAGCCTACAGCATGCCTACTCTCCCTTTGCTCTTACCCAGATCAGATGCCTATCCCCAGGTATAGAAGCTGCTACAACTTTCTGCTCAGTTCAACAGTATTTTCTTGATTAGCCCTATAGAAAAATAAAATTTTATCTAGGTTTATCTTGTTACCATAGGAGTGAGGTTCTTCTTACCCTCTCTATCATCACTGGAAATGAAAAGCAGTATTGTGTTTTGACATGACTATGGGTAGAAGTACCTCCTGCACTACAGAGATATTGATCTGTATCCTGGAGGTTCTCTAGTTTCATGTTAGTGGTTATTGAATTTCTTTTAATTCACATAGTTTTATGCTGTAGCACATTTGGGTAAAGTTTGCAAGGAGTTTCTTTTGCTGCAATAAAGATTATTCTTTGTTCTTTATATGGCCTGTGGACATCAAAAAGATAATGTAAGAGTGAAAGAAACATGGGAAAATGTTAAAAATTATGAATACCTAGGACTAAATGACATAGCAACTAAATACTGCTTTTTCTGGGTAAATTTCCAGGCATTTAAGTGTAGACAAATTGAGCTACAGCTGTGTGTTATAATAATGCAAAATGGTTCCTAATATACTCAGAGCGATTTTCTTGCCCTTGACAGTGGGAGGTAACTCTGGAAGATGTCCTGTGTTTCATAAATAAAGGTAGGGTCTTTACTTCCACACCTGATGCAAGCACTTGGCTAAGGGGTCTCATAATTACCTAAGGCAGTAGTGGGAGGAGAGTACACATGCAAAACAAGAGTACGCATGTGAAGGAGGAAGGCACTGGACACCAAAAAGTCTGTATGGCAAGACGATAGCATTGTTGTCAAAGTTGTCTTTGGAAATACGGCCTGGAATAAATGTTTCAAGAATGAATAATCATTTTAGGATACCTAACAGCTCAGCCCTGACCTTGAGATTGACTCTGAGAGATGTGCTGGCCTCTACACTACCTGAAAAATGGGCTCAAGTATGGCTTTATGTGCTCTTCCCTAAAGAGCATGCCTGCTTTTACCTTGCAATTACTGGAATAAACAATTTCTATTTGTTCATGAAATTGAGGCTTTAGTTATATTGGTACTTTTTTTTTTTTTTTTTTTTCCTACGAGTAGACTGTCTTGTATGGTCCTGATTCTGAGAGGTCCTGTCCTAGGTCCCATCTTCTTTCTTGCTCTCTTCAGTGACAGTCTTAATTTTACCTTTAGAGCAGGGCCAGATCTTTCTCTTTTTCTCTGTCTTTCCCTCTCTCTTTCCCCCTCCTACCCTCCCTCTCTCTCTCTTCCTTGCCACCCTTCTAAAGGAAGTTTAGGGTCTAACTGCTGGACTACTGACATTTTGTTATGTTAATTATGCTAATAAATAGAAAGAGCTAGAAACTTGGAGTAAAGCAAGAAATTTCAAACAAGAGGAAGAGTCCTAGAAAGTGGAAGGGACCAGGAAATCAATGTTTTAGGAACTTCCTTTGTTTGGGATTGAGTTAGACAATTTGGAGGGAAGCATTGCCATCAGGAAGAGAGTGAGAATTGCCAGGATGAACTAAAGCATTTTAAAGATTTTTAACTGTATATTAAGTAGGTAGTTAAGCCTTTCACTACAGATAGAAATTTTTCATTTTTTAAAATTGTGAGAATCAAAATTGTCTTTTATTATCAAGCAAGGGCTTGTGTGGCCACAGAGCTGAAAGCCAAATCTTTACAGCAGGTGTTTGCAGCAAAGTAAAGGTTTATTTGTAATGCACCAAGCAAGGAGAACAGGCAGCTTATGCTCAAAAGGCCTATACTCCACAATGGCTTTTAGGAAAGCGTTTTTTAATTTTTTTAACTTTATTTAATTAATTTATTTATTTTGGGCTGCATTGGGTCTTTGTTGCTGGGCTTTCTCTAGTTGTGGTGAGCGGGAGCTACTCTTCGTTGCGGAGTGGGGGCTTCTCATTGTGGTGGCTTCTCTTGCTGTGGAGCACTGGCTCTAGGCGCACAGGCTTCAGTAGTTGTGGCACGCCAGCTTCAGTAGTTGTGGCTTGCAGGCTCTAGAGTGCAGGCTCAGTAGTTGTGGTGCACGGGCTTAGTTGCTCCATGGCATGTGGGATCTTCCCGGACCAGGGATCGAACCCGGGTCCCCTACATTGGCAGGTGGATTCTTAACCACTGTGCCACCAGGCAAGTCCCAGGAAAGGGTTTTTAAAGACAGTATTAGGGGAGAGGGTCTTAGGATGTCTGATCAGCTTGTGGACGTTTTTCTGATTAGCTGGTGGTGAGATAACAGGGTGATGTTTTGGGAATCTCAGTAGTCAGTCTTCAACCTTCTGGTTCCAACTAGTCTGGGATCAATGTGCTTGTGGTCATCATGTAGTCACCATCCGCCTCTGGGTGGGGGTCTTAGTTTCTGCAGAACAGCTCAAAGATATACATCAGATTGTTATCTATACCCCTTCTAGAGGAACTAGGAGTCCTGTGAGTCTATTGTTCTAATCACTTACTGCTTGAGTTTGCTCCTTGGATCTCAGGGGAAGGCCTAGGAGACTAAAACCTTTTTTCTGCAAACCAGAAATAGGGGACCTGGAGGGGTTTGTGTACCTGGGAAGGCCCTGCTTGGTTTCAGTCCCCACTTTCCTTTGATACTCCTCAATCCTGAGGGGAACAGGGATGGGATGAGAAAGAGAATAAAGTTTTGGATAGAGAGATTAACCATAAACTTGGCAAGGGAACTCAGTTTTAGGGGGACTCAGTTTCATTGTAATTGACACTATGCCACTTGGGGGCCCCAGTAATATTTGGGATATACTTTCAAGTGGTACTCTACCTTTGTACTGTAATCAATAAGAAATTATTTACAATTTCTTCTCCATATCTCTGAAAAAACAAAAACAAAACCTCCTGTACCCTTTCACCCATGGGCAACTGGATTTCTATTTTAAGAAATTAATGCCTTTCTTTTAAAGCTTTGTTCCATTTGAAAATGTAACCCTTGCAGGACTTTAAATTTGTGTGCACATTATCAAAAATAGGCCTGTCTCTTAATTTCCAGCCCAATGTTCTAATCTCCACTGAGGAAATAAGAAGCCAAGTTTTGTAGAGAATGTTTTCTCATTAAATAAATGATAAAATTATTTATCAAAACAACCAAAAGTTTGTGTGCACAATTTACCCTGCAGGGTAAGAGATGTATCATATACTGGTGGTGCAGCACAGAGTTGAAGAGAGACCCTAAATGGGGCTACACAATGCCACTGGGAAAAGGGGAAGAAGAAGGAAGTCAGCAAAAAAAGATGAGAAATGTGGCCAATTTCAGAGCTTTGCTAGGAGCTGGTTGTATTGCCAATAGTGTAGATACTGGCTCCAGGGCCCAGAAGGCTTGTTATATTTTTATTTGTTATTTCATAAAGTTAGGGCATTTGGGGACAAAAAGGAAGTGGGGAGGGAGTAGGTAGGACTGGGAATAGAGTTTCCCATTGAGGCAAGTTTGACCTCTTATTTGAAGAGTCAGGTAGGGGAGAAAACTAACATTAGGTTAATGAGAAATAACAACATTAGTAACATGAATAGTAACTCATAGAACTTGAGTATTTGTGTGCCAGGCACTGTGCTAAGCCCCGTGCTTCCTGCCACAGCAATGAAGTTCAGTTATTTAAACTGGATAAATGCATTTCTCTGCAGCACTAGAAACTCTGAGTTAAAACAATACACCTCCTACTTCTACATTTCCTCTGCCTTCCTTTTCTTCCTTTTTAAAGTTTATTTAAACTTGCTATATTGTTTGACTGTTAAACTGCTTGAAACCTTTTTTGGGAATGAGATAGGATATAAATAAACTAACAACCTTATGCAAACTAGGTAAGCTATAGTTGCATGGATATTTCAGCCTCTTGCTGTCCTTTTAGTTCCTTTTTCTGGCTCTAACCAAAGCTCTCCTTCATAGTTTTCTGGCCACTTAGGAAGTTGTCTTTTGGTGTGGCCTCTAGGCCACATTCCTGACTCTCACCCATATCCTGAATCACCAACTGTGGTCCTCCTGTGAAATGTTCCTTTAATTATGACTCATGACTTTTTGGTCTCTTAAGTTCTCTTTGACTTTAAAATCCTGTGATTCTGTGAGTCCCTGGTACTATAATTATTGATCCTTGGTAGGCAGCTTCTTCTAAATACTTTTAGGTATTTGCTGATCCTAGGAATCAGGGTATGACAGGGATGAAGGGTAAAATAAAAACTTTGAGTCAACGTTACCTTCTTTTAATTTTCTACTCTTTCTTTTGCAAAGCTCCTTCTAAATACTGGCTTCATATTTATATTCATCAGTTTTTATAAAACATAAGCCAAATTTCTATTTGTTTCCATTTTCAAAATCAGTTGGTGAAAGAAGGGCATGCATCAGCCAGAAGCAAGAAAATTCCTTGTGGGACATGAAATGTTATCTACCAAGTAAATTGTAGATCCATAGAGATGATCAAGCCAAATCTCTGCATTTTACAGATTAATAAACTGAAGGCTATCACATGTCAAAGGGCTCTGAGTTGTATGAGGGGTGGGAAACCTGGGATGGGCTTTTGCCTTGAGTCTTTGCCTCCTACAGTGTGTGATCTTAGTTGAGTCATCTCCCTTCATGGTGGGAACACCAGAGGCAACCTCATGGAGTACTTCAGGAGTCATAAAATGGGTGAGAAAGTTCATGATATGTTTGCCAGTGAAGATAACTTCTGTACAAGTATGAAGCATCATTACTGTGAATTGAGGTACTTGATAGCACATATGACTGCTCACAAATGAAACCTAAAAATACTCCAGTATGTGGGATGTAACTTTGGAGGTGTCTGTGACAATAAATGCAGAACCAGAAATAAAACTGGGGATACAGGGTGTTGCTTAGCAATACAAATGAAAATGGGATAAAAAAAGTTCTTTAGCAGAGAAGAAGTTGTTTACTATTTATAAAATAGATAAGCAACAAGGATTTACTATATAGCACAGGGTATTGTACCCATTATCTTGTAATAACCTATAATGGAATATAATCTTCAAAAGCACTGAATCACTATGCTAACACAATATTGTAAGTCAAGTATACATCAATAAAAATGGTTGTGTTCTGCAATATATTTATTTTCTTTCTTAGAAATTATACATGCTTGCTATACTAATGTTTCTTCATAGGAAATAGGGGGAAAATGCCTCTTAGTGCCTTACCTGAGAAGAAAAATCTTAAAATTTTATGTCATCTCTATAGATAATTTCTACTCTGGGGTAAGTAATCAAAAGAGATCAGAATGCCTATCCCCTATGAAATAGACTCTAATTTGAATGCTTGAATGCTGGCCTTGGGGAAATCTTTCTTGTTTCTGCTCTTACTGGGTATCCAAAATTGCTTGGACTTTTGAAAGGGGGGAATAAATGTCACCAGTGGAGGTCTGAGGGAACATTTTGGGTAATATTCAGTTTTCACTTAATATAATTTTGGACAGAGAGTAAAGGGGCTTTGGAAAAAAGCTTTTGGCCTGTCTCATGTAGTTTAATACATATCTCATTTTGATTTTGTACCAAATAACAATAAATAAGCCTAAGAAGGAAGAGAGCCATCTGTGCTCTTGCAAAGGGCCCAAAAGAACAGAAGAAAGAATGATTTAAAGGATGAGAATGAGGGATATGGCTCTCATAGAATTTTTTTTGGAGGGAGGTATCTGAAAGATAACTATGCCTTCCTGTGTGTCATTGGAAAGGAACCAGTTTACATATATAATCAGTAGCTAAGCCATAAAACAGGTATCATATTCTATACGAAGGTATAGTAAGACAAGAAAGGGTGTGCAATGTTAATTGTAGATGTATTAGATTCCTTAACAAAATACTCCAAACTGGGAGGCTTAAAAAACAGAGATTTATTCTCACAATCTGAAAGCTAGAAGTTTGAAATCAAGGTGTCGTCAGGACCACGTTCCCTCTGAAGGCTCCAGGGGAGGAAGTGTTCCTTGCTTCTTGTAGCTTCTGGTGTGTGTCAGCAATCCTTGCTGTTCCTTGGCTTGTAGATGCACGACCCTGTCACAAGTCTACCTTCTCCTTGTGCCTTCATTTCTCCTTCCCTCTGTGTATATCTGGTTTGTGCCCAAATTTCCCCTTTTCGTAAGTATACCAGTCATATTGGATTAGGCTCCAACCTAATCACATCATGTTAACTTGATTGTTTTTGTAAAAACCCTATTGCTAAATGTCACATTCTGGGATGTGGGGTCAGGACTCTATCGTATCTTTTGGGAGACATAATTCAACCCATTCCAGCAGACAAAATGGCACTGTTCAATAAGCGTTTATCAACGTGTCTCTCACAGTATCTAAAAAAAGAAAGTCCTTCAACAGAGAATGTGAATATTCTAGTTTGGCAAGAGTATTACCACAAAGAGGAAGAGTGGTTCACCAGGTTACCCCAGGTTGATGAAGGCAGCACCTATTAATTGTATTCAGTGCCTTTTGCTCAGTTGCTACATTTTTCAAGCAAATAGGGAATTACCAATTAGATTGTTGATGTATTTCAAATCTAGCGAGAGTATATCCTGCCCAATGAGCAAAGCTTACCAGCTGTAGTGACAGGCCACACAAAGCCTTTAAAAAAATTGGGAACATGGGAGTGCTGCTCTCTCTTCAAGATCCTGGTTGCACTTCTTTTGGATACATTCCTAGCAGTGGGATTGCTGGATCATATGGTAGTTATATTTTTAATATTTTGAGGTACCTCCATACTGGTGTCTATAGTGGCTGCACCATTTAAAAAAAAATACACCAACAGTGTGTAAGAATTCCAATTTCTCTACATCTTTGACAACATGTTTTTGTTTTTTTAAAAATTTACATGGTAAGATTTTAATTTGGTAAAATATTGATAAATAATTAAAAATTTTGACAATGTTTAAATGTTTAAAATCTTAAATAATTGCATTTAGTTGAGTTAACAACTACACACAACAAAATGCACATTGATATAAGATAGACTTTGTAAACTTTGGTCATTAAATTAAATTTTTTTCTATAATAGTAATTTACTAAGGAATTGGAACCAGTGAAAATACATTTAATGAAATTTTTTTTTTAAATTGGGGTATAGTTGTTTTACAATGTTGTGTTAGTTTCTCCTGTACAGTGAAGTAGAGTTCCCTGTGCTTTACAGCAGGTTCTCATTAGTTATCTATTTTATACATATTAGTGTATATATGTCAATCCCAGTCTCCCAATTCCTCCCCCTTTCCCCCATTGGTGTCCATGCGTTTGTTCTTTGCATCTTTGTCTCTATTACTGCCTTACAAACCAGTTCATCTGTACCATTTTTCTAGATTCCACATATATGCGTTAATATACGATATCTGTGTTTCTCTTTCTGACTTACTTCACTCAGTATGACAGTCTCTAGGTCCATCCACGTCTCTATAAATGGCCCAATTTCATTCCTTTTTATGGCTGAGTAATATTCCATTGTATATATGTACCACATCTTCTTAATTGATTCGTCTGTTGATGGGCATTTAGGTTGCTTCCATGACCTGGCTATTGTAAATAGTGCTGCAATGAACTTTGTGGTACATGACTCTTTTTGAATTACGGTTATCTCTGGGTATATGCCCAGTGGTGGGATTGCTGGGTCATATGGTAGTTCTATTTTTAGTTTTTTAAGGAATCTCCATACTGTACTCCATATTGGCTATATCAATTTACATTCCCACCAACAGTGCAAGAGGGTTCCCTTTTCTCCATACCGTCTCCAGCATTTATTGTTTGTAGATTTTCTGGTGATGCCCATTCTAACTGGGGTGAGGTGATACCTCATTGTAGTTTTGATTTGCATTTCTCTCATAATTAGTGATGGTGAACGTCTTTTCATGTGCCTGTTGGCCCTCTCTATGTCTTCTTTGGAGAAATGTCTATTTCGGTCTTCCACCCATTGTTTGATTGGGTTGTTTGTTTTTTGATACTGAGCTGTATGAGCTGTTTGTCTATTTTGGAGATTAATCCTTTGTCCGTTGATCCATTTGAAAATATTTTCTCCCATTCTGAGGGTTGTCTTTTCATCTTGTTTATGGTTTCCTTTGCTGTGCAGAAGCTTTTAAATTTAATTAGGTCCCATTTGTTTATTTTTGCTTTTATTTCCATTACTCTAGGAGGTGGGTCAAAAAAGATGTTGCTGTGATTTATGTTAAGGAGTGTTCTTCCTATGTTTTCCTCTAAGAGTTTTATAGTGTCTGGTCTTACATTTAGGTCTTTAATCCATTTTGAGTTTATTTTTGTGTATGGTGTTAGTGAGGGTTCTAATTTCATTCATTTTCATATAGCTGTCCAGTTTACCCAACACGACTTATTGAAGAGACTGTCTTCTCTCCATCGTATATCCTTGCCTCTTTTGTCACATATTAGTTGACCATAGGTGCGTGGGTTTATCTCTGGGCTTTCTATCCTGTTGCATTGATCTAGATTTCTATTTTTGTGCTAGTACCATACTGTCTTGATTACTGTAGCTTTGTAGTATAGTCTGAAGTCAGGAGTCTGATTCCTCCATCTCTGTTTTTTCCCCCTCAAGATTGCTTTGGGTATTTGGGGTCTTTTTTGTTTCCATACAAATTTTTAAGATTTTTGGTTCTAGTTCTGTGAAAAATGCCATTGGTAATTTGATAGGGATTGCATTGAATCTGCAGATTGCTTTGGTTAGTATATTCATTTTCACAATATTGATTCTTCCAATCCATAGAACATAGTATATCTCTCCATCTGTTTGCATCATCTTTGATTTCATTCATCAGTGTGTTATAGTATTCTGAGTACAGGTCTTTTACCTCCTTAAGTAGGTTTATTCCTAGGTATTTTATTCTTTTTGTTGCACTGGTGAATGGGATTGTTTCCTAAATTTCTCTTTCTAATCTTTTGTTGTTATTGTATAGGAATGCAAGAGATTTCTGTGCATTAATTTTGTATCCTGCTACTTTACCAAATTCATTGATTAGCTCTAGTAGTTTTCTGGTGGCATCTTTAGGATTTTCTGTGTATAGTATCATGTCACCTGCAGACAGTGACAGTTTTACTTCTTCCTTCCAATTTGTATTCCTTTTATTTCTTTTTCTTCTCTATTTGCCGTGGTGAGGACTTTCAAAACTATGTTGAATAAAAGTGGCGAGAGTGGACATCCTTGTCTTATTCCTGATCTAAGAGGAAATGCTTTCTGTTTTTCACCATTGAGAATGATGTTGGCTGTGGGTTTGTCATATATGGCCTTTATTATGTTGAGGTAGGTTCCCTCTATGCCCACTTTCTGGAGAATTTTTACCATAAATTTGTGTTGAATTTTGTCAAAAGCGTTTTCTCCATCTATTGAGATGATCACATGGCTTTTATTCTTCAATTTGTTAATATGGTGTAGCACATTGATTGATTTGCATGTATTGAAGAATCCTTGCATCCCTGGGATAAATCCCACTTGATCATGATGTATGATTCTTTCAGTGTGTTGTTAGGTTTGGTTTGCTAGTATTATGTTGAGGATTTTTGCATCTATATTCATCAGTGAGAGTGGTCTGTAATTTTCTTTTTTTGTAGTATCTTTGTCTGTTTTTGGCATCAGGGTGATGGTGGCCTTGTAGAATGAGTTTGGGTATGTTCCTTCCTCTGCAGTGTTTTGGAGAAGTTTGAGAAGGATGGGTGTTAGCTCTTCTCTAAATGTTTGATAGAATTCACCTGTGAAGCCATCTGGTCCTGGACTTTTGTTTGTTGGAAGATGTTTAATCATAGTTTCAATTTCATTACTTGTGATTGGTCTGTTCATATTTTCTGTTTCTTGTTCAGTCTTGGAAGTTTATACCTTTTAAGAATTTGTCCATTTTCCAGGTTGTCCATTTTATTGGCATAGAGTTGCTTGTAGTAGTCTCTTATGATGCTTTGTAGTTCTGCAGTATCCATTAAACTTCTCCTTTTTCATTTCTAATTTTAATGATTTGAGTCCTCTAGCTCTTTTTCTTGATGAGTCTAGCTAAAGTTTTATCAATTTTGTTCATCTTTTCAAAGAACAAGCTTTTAGTTTTATTGATCTTTGCTATTGTTTTCTTTGTTTCTATTTCATTTAATTCTGCTCTGATCTTTATGATTTCTTTACTTCTACTAACTTTTTTTTGGTTTTTGTTCTTCTTTGTCTAGTTCTTTAATGTGTAAGGATAGAATTTTTATTTGAGATTTTTCTTGTTTCTTGAGGTAGGACTGTATTGCTGTAAACTTCCCTCTTAGAACTGCTTTTGCTGCATCCCATAGGTTTTGGGTCATCATGTTTTCATTTTCATTTGTCTCTAGGTATTTTTTGAGTTCCTCTTTGATTTCTTCAGTGATTTCTTGGTTATTTAGTAGTGTATTGTTTAGCCTCCATGTGTTTGTGTTTTTTACATTTTTTTCCCTGTAATTTATTTCTAATCTCATAATGTTGTAGTCAGAAAAGATGCTTGATATGATTTCAGTTTTCTTAAATTTACCAAGGCTTGATTTGTGACCCAAGATGTGATCTATCCTGGAGAATGTCCGTGTACATTAGAGAAGAAAATTTAATCTGCTGTTTTCAGATGGAATGTCCTGTAAATATCAATTAGATCTATCTGGTCTATTGTGTCATTTAAACCTTGTGTTTCCTTATTAATTTTCTGTCTGAATGATCTGGTGTAAGTGAGGTGTTAAAGTCCCTATTATTGTGATTCTGTCAATTTCCCTTTTTATAGCTGTTAGCATTTGCTTTATGTATTGAGGTGCTCCTATGTTGTGTGCATATATATTTATAATCATTATATCTTCTTCTTGGATTTATTCCTTGATCATTATGTAGTGTCCTTCCTTGTCTCTTGTAACATTCTTTATTTTAAAGTCTATTTTATCTGATATGGGTATAGCTACTCCATCTTTCTTTTGATTTCCATTTGCATGGAATATCTTTTTCCATCCCCTCACTTTCAGTCTGTATGTGTCCCTAGGTCTGAAGTGGGTCTCTTGTAGACAGCATATATATGGGTCTTGTTTTTGTATCCATTCAGCAAGCCTGTGTCTTTTGGTTGGAGCATTTAATCCATTCACATTCAAGGTAATTATTGATATGTATGTTTTTATGACCATTTTCTTAATTGTTTTGGGTTTGTTTTTGTATGTCCTTTTCTTCTCTTGTGTTTCCCGCTTAGAGAAGTTCCTTTAGCATTTGTTGTAAAGCTGGTTTGGTTGTTGTAAAGCTGAATTCTCTTAGTTTTTGCTTGTCTGTAAAGCTTTTGATTTCTCTGTCGAATCTGACTGAGATCCTTGCCAGGTAGAGTAATCTTGGTTGTAGGTTTTTCCCTTTCATCACTTTAAACATGTCCTGCTGCTCCCTTTTGGCCTGCAGAGTTTCTGCTGAAAAATCAGCTGATAAGCTTAGTTGGATTCCCTTGTATGTTATTTGTTGTTTTTCCCTTGCTGCTTTTCATATTTTTTGTTTGTATTTAATTTTTAATAGTTTGATTACTATGTGTCTCGGCATGTTTCTCCTTGGGTTTATCCTGTATGGGACTCTCTGTGCTTGCTGGACTTGACTATTTCGTTTCCCATGTTAGGGAGGTTTTCAACTAATATCCCTTCAAATGTTTTCTCAGACCCTTTCTCTTTCTCTTCTTCTTCTGGGACCCCTATAGCTCAAATGTTGTTGTGTTTAATGTTGTCCCACAGGTCTCTGAGACTGTCCTCAATTCTTTTCATTCTTTTTTCCTTATTCTCCTCCATGGCAGTTATTTCCACTGTTCTGTCTTCCAGCTCACTTATCTGTTCTTCTGCCTCAGTTATTCTGCTTTTGATTCCTTCTAGAATATTTTTAATTTCAGTAATTGTGTTGTTCATCACTGTTTGCTTGCTCTTTAGTTCTTCTAGGTCCTTGTTAAGCATTTCTTGTATTTTCTCCATTCTTTTTCTGAGATTTTGGATAATCTTTACTATCATTACTCTGAATTCTTTTTCTGGTAGACTGCCTAATTCCTCTTCATTTGTTTGTTCTTGTGGAGTTTTACCTTGCTCCTTCATTTGCTGCATATTTCTCTGTTTTCTATCATTTTGTGTAACTTACTGTGTTTGGGGTCTCCTTTCCACAGGCTACAGGGTTATAGTTTCTCTTACTTCTGGTGTCTGCCCCAAGTGGGTGATGATGGTCCAGTGGCTTTTGTAGGCTTCCTGGTGGGGGTGGGGGGACTGGTGCCTGTGGTCTAGTTGGTGGAGCTGTGTCTTGTCCCTCTGATGGGCAGAGTTGTGTCTGGTGGTGTGTTTTGGAGTGTCTGTGAGCTTAGTTTGACTTTAGGTAGCCTGTGTCTTAATAGGTGGGGTTGTGTTCCTGTCTTGCTAGTTGTTTGGTGTGAGGCGTCCAGCACTGGAGTTTGCTGGTTGTTGCCTGGAGCTGGGTCTTAGTGTTGAGATGGAGATTTCTGGGAGAGCTCTCACTGATTAATATTCCATGAGGCCGGGAGTTCTCTGGTGGTCTGACATCCTGGACTCAGCTCTCCCACCTCAGATGCTCAGGCCTGACCCCTGGCTAGAGAACCAAGACACCACAAGCCACACAGCATGGAAGGAAAGAAATCCTTGAGGAAATTCAGACATTAGTCTCAGCTTTGGACTTCAAAATATATCACAGCTTTTCCTTTACTTGGAAGCATTGGACTTATTTTCTAGCTCATGAGAAATACATAGGTGTTGCATACCATCATCCTGATAGAAGTGGTCACTCATTGAAACCCCCTTTCATCAAGTTAGATGTTGGTTTTACCTTGGCTGGTTGTACTAAAAGCAGTGCCGTTCATGCCTGTCTGGTTCAGGCAGCTTTTCGGAGTGGCATGTTTCTCTAAGGGCCCAATAGCTATGGGTTTATCCTGGGATGGTTAATGATTAATCTTCACCTAATTTGTGCCTTGTAACACTGCAGACTAGTGTTGAGGGTAATTTCCTTATTTTTCAGTTCAATCTTTACTAAATCCTTGGAAACAATAGGATTCAGTTTGGACGCACTGCTTTAAGTATTACTTTTGGAGGCTGCAAAGGTAAAATTTTCCATAAGGACAAAGCTTTGGCACTGTTTGTACAGCCTTAGGATACTTCCTGCAGAAGGCTTTTCTTTGGCCTTGAGCTCAGTATTGCTCTTGTGAGTTTTACCAGCTTTGGTCTTAATCCTTGGCTATCTGTGGCAGTTTCCCTTCAAAAATTAAAGCATTTATGTCTGTCTTTTCATAAAGCCTGAATTTCAGGCTGGCTATTTGAAAAATACTGCAAACCAGAACTCACATGTCAGATTTATGATTATAGGCTCTTTGGGAAAGCTTCAAAAATGACTTCTGCTTAAGAGATTTTCCAGTGTGGAAGTTAGTGGGGCCTGGCAGCAGCCTCCCTGTGCTGTTGGAGGGCCCCCAGGGCAGCCTGACACCAACCTTAAAGACCCCAGAACTGCAGGGCTGTTTGGGGCTCTAGCACAAATTGGGGTTCGGCAGCCACTGCTTTCAAGCTTCAGGCTGCTGGGGGACAACTGGCCTGGAGATGAGCAGTCCTTCCTGAGTAGTAACTTTTTGTAAGAATCTTTCTTCTTGCCCACAGGATAGCAGGCAGAATGGTCTGGATGCCAGGGTTCCAGTTGAATGTTACGTTTTAAGAACTTGAATAACTTCTCTGGCCCTCAATATCTTTCTCTTTCAATGAAGGAATAGAACTCTGTTGTTTCCACCTGTGAAATTCTGTGAGTCCATCATGCCTTTGGAATACCATGAGGAGCCATCAGAATTAGAAGCTGCTTCTGTTCCTTAAATTTTAGAAAGTTTTCCTATTCTTTAGCAAGTTACTGGAGGCACATCATAGATTTTCACATGGACTAGTTCAAAGTGACGTGTAGAGACCTAGCCTTCACAAAAGCATTTCAGGAGGGTCTGATGAGAAAATCATGCATGATATCAGGGGACTTCTGAGATGTCAAGAAGTAAGCAACGTGAGTGATAATTGAGAGAATGCACAAAGGACAAGAGAGATAACAAAGGAATAGGAACTGACTCTACTGAAACGGTCTTTTCAGAAATAATCTAAGAAATGATTTTAAAAGGAATCGAACCTTGCCTTTTGGGAACTAAAGGAGCATCTCTCTAGCATTAAGTTGTCAGGACCTAGATTACCTTATCAGCCAATGAGATTAAGGTTACCAATTTCTAATAAAGTCAGGATCTTTGCAGTCCCTGATCTATGTTCCAAAGGTGTCAAAACAATGCTGATGAAGGTCGCTGTCTTAAAGGTGGGTTTCAGGTGGAGAGTGCAGGTCTGTGAGAACACATACTGACATAACCAGCATAGGTTTGTGTGTGTATGGAGAAGCACTGGTATGCGGAGAGGAGAGGAAGAGAACCAGCCCCCCGACCCCCCTCGTGTCATTCTACAACAGAATGTCTTGTGTAATAGAACACTGAACACGGATGTAGCAAGCCTGGTATACGAGTGCGGGGTAGGGAAAATGAATTGTACTGTAGGATAGAAATGATTTAGATTTAGGTTTAGAAAGTAATCAAACTGTGAAGAGAGACTCAGTCAGTAGGATATACAAGTCAAAACAACAATGTGCCACTTTTAACCCATTATGTAGTCAAACATTAGTGTGTGATGCTTAGTGTGGATGGTGATGTGGACACCCAGGAGTTCATGTGCACCACAGGTGGTGGTGACGCCTGGAGAGGCCATTCTGGAAAGTAAACTGGCAGGGAGCCCCCAAACTGTAGAGCAGTTGTGTTTTGGTTGGGGGTGGAGAGCTAGAGAAAAGGGCTTTGTATGGACAGATAACCAGTGAGCTGTGTTCCCAGGAGTCAAAGAATTTAACAAAATAAGTAAAACATATTGAATCCATGGATTCAGGAAGCTGCCTCTTCCAGCAAAATATTGTGACACTCAGATGAGGTAAAGAGGAGACCAAAGAAGTGAACTATGAAAACAATTGGAATCCAAACAGAGGCGGCCTCAGGCTGAACTGGATGGGCAGTACTTCCACTGACCTCAGATATGATGCCACTTGCTCCTGCTGGTGATTTTACAGTGTGACAAGTCATATACATATGAAATAAATGTTAAGTATGTTATAAAATAGGCTTTGTGTTAGATGATTTTGCCCAACTCTAGGCTAATGTACGTGTTATGGGCATGTTTAAGGTAGGCTGGGCTTAGCTATGAGGTTTGGTAGGTTAGGTGTATTCAATTCATTTTTGACAAACAATTGGAACAGAGGTGGCCTCAGGCTGAACTGGTTGGGCAGTACTTCCACTGACCTCAGATATGATGCCACTTCCTCCTGCTGGTGATTTTACAGTGTGACAAGTCATATACATATGAAATAAATGTTAAGTATGTTATAAAATAGGCTTTGTGTTAGATGATTTTGCCCAACTCTAGGCTAATGTATGTGTCATGGGCATGTTTAAGGTAGGCTGGGCTTAGCTATGAGGTTTGGTAGGTTAGGTGTATTCAATTCATTTTTGATTTAAGGTATTTTCAACTAGAATTTATTGGTTTATCAGGGTGTAACCCCGTCGTAAATAGAGGAAGATCTGTACTTGAAATTTGCTAAGAGGGTAACCCTAAGTGTTTTCAAAACACACACACGGAGACTCCTGCTTTGATTATTCACTCTGCTCTCTGCTGTTACCAAGCAGGGTTGAATCCACTTAAAAATTAGGACAGTTTGGGGAGTGAAGAGCTCTCTTATGTATTTTCTTCATTATAAAATTATACACCCACAACAATTAAATTATGGAATTTGGAGAAGAAAATAATAACTGTTTCATCTCTTAACACTATACCTGTTAGTATTTCTTTCCATTCTGTTTTTTCTAAACATATTATTTCACATAAAAAGCATTTTTTCACTTAGCTTTAAATTGTGCATTATATCTTCATTCTCAATTTGAAGCATCAATACCAGTTACTGAAAGTTATTCCAGAGAGACATGATTTGGGGACCTAGACCTACTGCTTTTTCATGGTATGATCTTGGGCAAGTCATTTGTGTTCGTAGGTCCTGGCTTTCTACATTTGCAAAGTGAAAGGATTGGACTAGGTGAAAGGCTCTCTCCTAACGTTCTGTCATAATAGTGATAGAGCTGGGACTAAAACTCAGAGTTTCTCATCCTCCGATGTTGCGTCAACAACTCTGGCATGGAAAAAGATTTTGAAAATAGAGTTCAAACTTCCCTGCCATTCAGGAATTTCTTTCCGACATTCTTGACAGTGATCCTTCCAGACTCTGCTTAAATACTTTGCCAGAGAACTTTGGGCTTTGTAACACAGTCCATTGCTTTGTATGAGAGCCCAAATTGAGAGCATGTGCTTCCTTGCTTTGAATTGAAATCTGCTTCCACGGAATTTCTGTACACTGGCTCTGGTTCCTTCCTCTGCAGTAGCACAGATGTAGTCCAAACCATTTTCCACCTGACAACAATTCAGATACGTTTTCTCCAGGAAAATATCCTTATTTCCCTGAAATCTCTAACTGATGTATATTCTAGATTTCTTGACTATTCCAGATGTATTCTTCATATGTTCTCCAGTTTGTTGATGTTCTTCTAATGCTGTGGTACCCAGGAGAGAATATGTGGTCCAACCAGCAGAGTACATTAGAACACTTTCCTTCCTTTTCTTCATCTGGACATCACAGTTTTATTAGTGCAGCCCAGATCACACCGTTTTTCAGCATCTGGATTTTACTCTTTGTTGGCTTATGAGAAGCTTCCAGTCAGAACTTTCTCAGATATTATTTGACACGAAAAGCTGTATTAAATATGTTTTTTAAGCCCAAATAAAGAAAACTACACACACTACTGCTAAATTTCTTGCTGTTGGTTTTGGTCCATGTTTCCAACATAATAGGAGATATTTTGGAATTGAGATTCTGCTTCCATCTGTGTCAAATGCAAATTAAACATCTTGCCATCTAAACCTTCATCCAAACTACTTGAAAGTGGTGACCATAACAGGACCAAGGATAAAACCTTGTGACTCTTTCCCCATCAGGTGGGAAGGTACCCACTGAGATGATTTCCCAGGACACATTGCCTTATTGAAAATGGTTGGAGACTTAGGAGAAAATGGTGATTGGTTAGTCAGGAATCCTCCAGGCATCATCCTTACATGGAAGTAGCCATCAGATGCCATTTAATTAGGAAGAAAAAGTAGGAACCATCAAGTCAAGCAAACATTGCCTCATGAGTGGACAGTTTTTCTCAATCTACCTGGATCTGGGCACCAATAATGTTAAAAAAAAAAAAAATCAAAATGAAGGAGTTTTCCTAAACATTCAGGGGAAACATTGTTTTTCCAAAGCTAAGAAATTGATCCAATTTATTATTTTCTAGAAGAGCTTCATGCTTAGAAGTGAGACTGAAAAGGCTTGTGAGGTCAATTAGACCTTTTTGGTGGCTGACTTTTTGCCCTTCAAGACAGGGTCTTGGGGAACCTTCAAGATGTTGGAGGAGTAAGACATGGAGATCACCTTCCTCCCCACAAATACATAAAAAATACATCTAAACATGGAACAATTTCTACAGAACCCCTACTGAATGCTGGCAGAAGACCTCAGACTTCCCAAAAGGCAAGAGAATCCCCACAAACCTGGGTAGGGCAAAAGAAAAAAGGAAAAACAGAGACAAAAGAATAGAGATGGGACCTGCACTTCTGGGAGGGAGCTGTGAAGAAGGAAAGGTTTCCACACACTGGGAAGCCCCTTCAATGGCGGGGACGGGGGGTGGGCAGGCGGGAAGCTTCGGAGCCATGGAGGAGGGCGCAGCAACAGGGGTACGGAGGGCAAAGCGGAGAGATTCCCGCACAGAGGATCGGTGCCGACCAGCACTCACCAGCCCGAGAGGCTTGTCTGCTCACCTGCCGGGGAGGGCGGGGGCTGGGAGCTGAGGCTCAGGATTCGGAGGTCAGATCCCAGGGAGAGGACTGGGGTTGGCTGCGTGAACACAGCCTGAAGGGGGCTAGTGCGCCACAGCCGGGAGGGAGTCCAGGAAAATGTCTGGACCTACCTAAGAGGCAAGAGACCATTGTTTCGGGGTGCGCGAGGAGAGGGGATTCCTTCCCTGTCTGCCCACAGAAGGCAGAGTACCGCCTAAATGAGCTCCACAGATGGGTGCGAGCTGCGGCTATCAGCTCAGACCCCAGAGACAGGCATGAAACACCAGTGTTGCTGCTGTGGCCACCAAGAATACTGTGTGCAAGCACAGGTCACTATCCACACACCTCCCCCTGCCCCCCAGAGCCTGTGCAGCCCGCCACTGCCAGGGTTCCATGATCCAGGGACAAGTTCCCTGGGAGAATACACGGTATGCCTCAAGCTGTTGCAACATCACCCTGGCCTCTGCCACTGCAGGCTTGCCCCGCATTTCAATTATAATTACCATACCCCTCCCTTCCCTCGGCCTGATTGAGCAAGAGTCCCCTAATCAGCTGCTGCTTTAGCCCTGTCCTGTCTGGGTGAGAACAGATGCCTGAGGGTGACCTACATGCAGAGGCAGGGCCAAAACCAAAGCTGAACCCCATGAGCTGTGCGAGCAAAGAAGAGAAAAGGAAATTTATCTGTACAGCCTCAGGAGCAGCGGATTAAATCCCCACAATCAACTTGAGGTACCCTGCATCTGTGGAATACCTGAATAGACAATGAATCATCTCAAAATTGAGGCAGTGGACTTTGGGAGCAACTGTAGACTTGGGGTTTGCTGTCTGTGACTGATTTGTTTAATGTTTATCTTAGTATAGTTTTTAGCGCTTGTTGTCATTGGTGGATTTATTTATTGGTTTGGTTGCTCTTTTATAATTATTTTTAAAATAATTTTTATTTTATTTTATTTTTTCTTTCATTTTTTCTCCCCTTTCTTCTGAACTGTGTGGCTGACAGGGTCTTGGTTCTCTGGCCGGGTGTCAGGCCTGAGCCTCTAGGTGGGAGAGCAGAGCTCAGGACATTGGTCCACCAGAGACCTCCTGGCTCCATGTAATATCAAACAGTGAAAGTGCTCCCAGAGATCTCCATCTCAGTGCTAAGACCCAGCTCCACCCAACGGCCAGCAAGCTCCAGTGCTGGATGCCCCATGCCAAACAACTAGCAAGACAGGAACACAACCCCACCCATTAGCAGAGAGGCTGCCTAAAATCATACTAAGTTCACAGACACTCCAAAACACACCACTGGACGGGGCAAGCCAGAAGGGAGTGGCAGGACATGTTTAAAGTGATGAAAGGGAAAAACCTACAACCAATAATACTCTACCCAGTAAGGATCTCATTCAGATTCGATGAAGAAATTAAAACCTCTACAGACAAGCAAAAGTTAAGAGAATTTAGCACCACCAAACCAGCTTTACAACAAATGCTAAAGGAACTTCTCTAGGCAGGAAGCACAAGAGAAGGAAAAGACCTACAATAACAAACCCAAAGCAATTAAGAAAATGGTAATAGGAACATACATATCAATAATTACCTTAAATGTAAATGGATTAAATGCCCCAAAAGACACAAACTGGCTGAATGGATACCAAAACAAGACCCATACATATGCTGTCTACAAGAGACCCACTTCAGACCTAGGGACACATACAGACTGAAAGTGAGGGGATGGAAAAAGATATTCCATGCAAATGGAAATCAAAAGAAAGGTGGAGTAGCAATTCTTATGTCAGACAAAATAGACATTAGAGACTATTACAAGAGACAAAGAAGGACACTACATAATGATCAAAGGATCAATGATCAAGGGATCAATCCAAGAAGAAGATATAACAATTGTAAATATTTATGCACCCAACATATGAGCAGCTCAATATGTAAGGCAAATGCTAACAGCCATAAAAGGGGAAATTGACAGTAACACAGTCATAGTAGGGGACTTTAGCACCCCACTTTCACCAATGGACAGATCATCCAAAATGAAAGTAAATAAGGAAACACAAGCTTTAAATGACACATTAAGCAAGAAGGGCTTAATTGATATTTATAGGACATTCCATCCAAAAACAAGAGAATACACTTTCTTCTCAAGTGCTCATGGAACATTCTCCAGGATAGATCATATCTTGGGTCACAAATCAAGCCTTGGTTAATTTAAGAAAACTGAAATTGTATCAGATATCTTTTCCAACCACAATTCTATGAGACTAGATATCAATTACAGGAAAAAAAAAAACTGTAAAGAATATAAACATATGGAGGCTAAACAATATGCTACTAAATAGCCAAGAGATCACTGAAGAAATCAAAGAGGAAACCAGAAAATACCTACAAACAAATGACAATGAAGACACGACGACATATAACCTATGGGATGCAGCAAAAGCAGTTATAACCTATGGGATGCAGCAAAAGCAGTTCTAAGAGAGAAGTTTATAGCAATAAAATCCTACCTCAAGAAACAGTAAACAACCCAACCTTACACCTAAAGCAATTAGAGAAAGAAGAACAAAAAACCACCAAAATTAGCAGAAGGAAAGAAATCATAAAGAGCAGAGCAGAAATAAATGAAATAGAAACAAAGAAAACAATAGCAAAGATCAATAAAACTAAAAGCTGGTTCTTTGAGAAGATAAACAAAATTGATAAACCATTAGCCAGACTCAACAAGAAAAAAAAGGAGAAGACTCAAATCAACAGAATTATAAATGAAAAAGGAGAAGTAACAACAGACACTGCAGAAATACAAAGGATCATGAGAGATTACTACAAGCAACTATATGCCAATAAAATGGACAACCTGGAAGAAATGGACAAATTCTTAGAAAAGTACAACCTTCCAAGACTGAACCAGGAAGAAATAGAAAATATGAAGAGACCAATCACAGGTACTGAAATTGACTTTGTGATTAAAAATCTTCCAACAAACAGAAGTCCAGGACCAGATGGCTTCACAGGCGAATTCTATCAAAAATTTAGAGAAGAGCTAACACCGATCCTTCTCAAACTCTTCCAAAATATAGCAGAGGGAGGAGCGAGCACACCCAAACTCATTCTAGGAGGCCAGCATCACCCTGATACCAAAACCAGACAAATATGTCACAGAAAAAGAAAACTACAGGCCAATATCACTGATGAACATAGATGCAGAAATCCTCAACAAAATACTAGCAAACAGAATCCAACAGCACGTTAAAAGGATTATACACCATGATCAAGTGGGGTTTATCCCAGGAATGCAAGGATTCTTCAGTATACACAAATCAATCAATGTGATACACCATATTAACAAATTGAAGGATAGAAACCATACAATAATCTCAATAGATGCAGAAAAAGCTTTTGACAAAATTCAACACCCATTTATGATAAGAACTCTCCAGAAAGTAGGCATAGAGGGAACCTACCTCAACATAATAAAGGTCATATTTGACGAACCCACAGACAACATCATTCTCAACGGTGAAAACCAAACCATTTCCTCTAAGATCAGGAACAAGACAAGGTTGCCCACTCTTACTGCTATTATTCAATATAGTTTTGGAAATTTTAGCCACAGCAATCAGGGAAGAAAAAGAAATAAAAGGAATCTAAATTAGAAAAGAAGCAAAACTGTCATCGTTTGCAGATGACATGATACTATACGTAGATAATCCTATAGAGGCTACCAGAAAACTACTACAGCTAATCAATGAATTTGGTAAAGTAGCAGGATACAAAATTAATGCACAGAAATCTCTTGCATTCCTATACACTAACAACAAAAGATCAGAAAGAGAAATTAAGGAAACACTCCCATTTACCACTGCAACAAAAAGAATAAAATATCTAGGAATAAACATACCTAAGGAGATAGAAGACCTGTATGCAGAAAACTATAAGACACTGATGAAAGAAATTAAAGATGATACAAACAGTTGGAGAGATATACCATGTTCCTGGATTGGAAGAATCAACATTGTGAAAATGATTATACTACCCGTAGCAATCTACAGATTCAATGCAATCCCTATCAAACTACCAATGGCATTTTTCACAGAACTAGAACAAAAAATTTCACAATTTGTATGGAAACACAAAAGACCCCGAATAGCCAAAGCAATCTTGAGAAAGAAAAACGGAGCTGGAGGAATCAGGCTCCCTGACTTCAGACTATACTACAAAGCTACAGTAATCAAGACAGTATGGTATTGGCACAAAAACAGAAATATAGATCAGGAAATTCTATTCTTAAAAAAAAAAAAGGACAGGGTCTTCCAAACATTTCTGCAGAGGAGGTATCCTCTCTTGGGAGGAAAAAGTCCTAGAATAACTTAGGGATGGTAAAGCTCAGTACCCCAGCATGAATCACCTTATCTGGAGTGCTTCAGAGGGCACTGACCCTAATTGGGCTACTTATTAATTTCCCTGTACTTCTGTCCTAACTATAATTTTAGTTCTGCATGCTTCAGAGAAGGGGGTCTTCATATTGAGTAGAAATATGTAGAGAAATGCTTTATCGTAAGAAAAACCCACAAGAGCTTTTAGGGAGTGTTTAGGGATATATGGATACCATCTATAAAAGGAGTAAGGGGCATTTACACTGCAACTTTTGTGAGTGGATGTTTAGTTCCCCTAATATTAGCAGGAAAAATAAAAGACTGGAGCCTTTTTTAGGTAACAGGAAGTTCAGTGCAAAGAGTGAAGACATTACTCTGTAACCAGTTTTTGAGTAGAGAAATATTAAATAACCTTTGTGAAAAGTTTTTTTTTTTTTAATTAATTTAATTTATTTATTTTTGGTTGCACTGGGTCCGCTGCTGCACACGGGCTTTCTCTAGTTGCTGTGAGCGGGGGCCACTCTTCATTGTGGCGCCCAGGCCTTTCACTGAGGTGGCCTCTCCTGCTGCGGAGCATGGGCTCCAGGCACACGGGCTTCAGCAGCCATGGCCCGCGGGCTCAGTAGTTGTGGCTCACCGGCTCTAGAGCAAAAGCTCGGCAGCTGTGACGCACCGGCTTAGTTGCTCCATAGCATGTGGGATCTTCCCAGACCAGGGCTCGAACCCATGTCCCCTGCCTTGGCAGGCGGACTCTTAACCACTGCACCACCAGGGAAGTCCTGGAATTGCTGGAAAGAATAAGAAAGCTAGGTGGTCATCTGGGACCTTTAGGGGACAGTAAGTGAAGAGTGACTGGGGATTTGGAGGTACTTAAAAATAAATGAGTTGGCCTAACATTTATTTCATCTCTTATAGTTTATAGAACTTTAGATTTCAGAGAGCATGAAGCTCTGTATGTGATTTTCTATATGAGAGAATTAAGACCAAGGGAGATTAAGTAACTTGGCCAAGGTCACAAAAATGGCCAATGATGGAACCTGCGTAGCACCCAGGAATCCCAGTTTCCAGGCTGATCTTGTCCACATCCCTCCCCACTGCACAGCAATGTTTTCTTTTTTAAGATAGTTTATTTTATTTAATTAATTAATTTATTTGATTAATTATTTATATTAGAGTAAAATTTCTTTACATTGTTGTGTTAGTTTCTGCTGTACAGTGAAGTGAATCAGCTGTATGTATACATATATCTCCTCCCTCTTCGACCTCCCTCCCACCCACCTATCCCACCCATCTAGGTCATCACAGAGCACTGAGCTGAGCTCCCTGTGCTATACAGCAGGTTCCAACTAGCTATTTTACACATGGTAGTGTATGTATGTCAAACCTAATCTCCCAATTCGTCCCACCCTCCCCTTCCCACAGCAATGTTTTCTATCTCTTCCTTTTGCTGCTGTCCTCTGCTTACAGCTCCCTTTAAGCCATACCCATGGAAGAACAAGAAAAGCATGGAATCTTTTTATTTGCTAGTAGGTAGCATCCTATATAGGTATCAGCCCATGGTGTGCATCATAATCACCCTCACTCCAATCTTTTTAACCCTCATCCTTGCTAGCCTTCATCCTGGGCCTCCATTTAAACAAGAATTAGCCTGAATGACTAGAAACTCAATGTAGAAGTTTCAAATTCTAAGGACCCTCCCCTTTTCTCTCATAGTTGAAAACAGCTTTCTATTAATTTAGCTTTTGAAACATGTAGCTGCCTAGTCCTTGAAAGATATCCTTTCAAACAAAACCTGTAGCTGTGGAGGCAAAATGGAAACAATTGAGGTCTATGGGTTATTCTAGAATAAGTACCAAACAGGTGGGTAGACCAAGGGGAAATCTCTGTATTTACTAACATTTAATTAACTTCATTGTATAACAGATTGTTTACATATTTAGGCACCTATGTGTTTTTCAGTTTCCTTTTCAAGTTAAGTGAAGTCTTAGTGCTGCTTCTGGAATTCAGTTTATTTTGACCTTCCCTCACTCATGCTTTGACTATGTGACACTTGTCGTATGTTTCAGGATCGGTTCCAGTCAGTACAGGGACACTAAAAAGAGTAAACATTTTGAAGTGTTCTTCCATCAGTGCTCAGTATTTGAGGTTTACCACAGTTGAGGCTTACTCACAAAGGGCAAGTCTAGAGTTGAAAGGTGATGATCAAATCCAACTCCTTCATGTTATAGACGGAAAGCAAGACTGAGAGTTAGCTGACTTCAGGTGACTTGGACGTACTGGTGTAAGGGAGCTAGTGTTTGTTTCCACAAAGTTCTCCTGCTGAATTCCATATTGCTATGGTGTCTAGTTCCAGTTTCTTGCCAACTGAGGGTAAGGTTTTCTAGGCTCAAAGAAACATGGCCGGTTATGATGATGGTAGACCCTCTAGGGATGAAGTATCTTTGCCATCGACTCAAGAGTGTGGTGTGGTGAGAAGGGTATAGGTTTTGGAGCTAGATTCCTAGTACCAGCACTTCCTAGATCTGTCATTGAACAAGCTTAAAGTCTGAAACTCTGATTCTTCATGTGTAAAATGAGCTAACAGTAGCTTTCTTAGAGGTGATTTTGAAGATGAAATGAAGGTAAGTAAAAACAGCTGTCATAAATAGAAATTAACGTTCCCCAACCCCTTCCCCTTGTAATCTCTATCCATTGGATGAATTTGTGGTTCTGCTGAAGGTATGCGCTCTCCAGAGGCTCCCTGGGAGCAGGGTTGATGGCAGTGAGGTGTCTGGTTCTGCAGAGAGGAGTTGGCAGTATTTTAGCATCAAACTTATTTCTTTAGTGGCCTTAGTTCCCCTTAGGTCTGGGATAGAGCTTGTGAACAGGATCCTTGGAAACTAAATATAATGGTCTCACTGGATTACTGTTTATAAAACCTTTTACTTTGCTTCCAGAAGCTGTAACAAAATACTCTCCATTAACGTTGCTTTCCTCCGTTGCCTCTGAGAGACAGGCGTTAACCCCTGTGGCTAAGTTCTCTATCAGAGTACCCTTGTTACGTAATAAATTCATTTGTAATCTGTTCCCTTTGATGTGTTGGTTTGTTGGGGCTTAATTTTCTCAAGCTTTATATGTTTCCTATGTTTTTCCAAACGGAATTGTAATGCTCTTGCGGAAACACAAGGCATCTTGTGTATTTTAATTAGAAATATTTTCTACATAGCACTTAGTGTAAGAGTATATGATATTATGGGTGTCTAAGAAATGCCAAGACAGTTCCTCACTGTTCATTTAGAGTCACATTTGAACTTTGGGCTAAGCTAGTTTTCTTTGAACACACTCATGGTGAAAAGTTTCCTAGTGAAAAAAATGAAAAGATGGTCATTGCAAAATGAGCAAGTCTGCTTAGTTTTTGTGGCCACAGAGTGCAACTATATGGAGCAGACATGAGAAATACTTTTTTGGTTTTCCATTCTTTCATTATCTCAGTTGCTTGTTCGTTTTTCAAGTTTAATGACAACTTAGTGACTTTATACGAAAAGTAACATTGTGGGTCATCTGGAGAACAAAGAGAAGTCACTTGTAAGTGCCACGGGTGCTCTCATGATGTTGACAGTCTGGTGATTTCTGTATTTTTGTTGTATCAAAAATTAACAGATTATACCTTTTCTTCAGAGTACTGTTTCCATATAGATGGGCTCATAAGAGAAGAGTAAGTTTACTTGCCAATATGCTGTCTTACCCACTAAGAGGTGATACATTGTGTGTGTGTGTGTGTGTGTGTGTGTGTGTGTGTGTGTAAACATAACAATGACATCCTCTGGCCTTCCTCTGCCATCATGTATTAGGTACAGGTGCTGAAGTCTGTACTGGTAAAATGGTCACAGGGCATTGGTTTTTGTGCAGAATATTCCACAACTATAATGAAGTGTTTTGTCCATATGTCTATGCTAAAACCTGAAAACCAATAAATATGATAACTTTGTATATTTATTCACTCTGGAATTATGAAGTGTGATATGAGCCTTCTGGAAATGTAGACTCCGAGGTGACTGAAGGTCTGCTGCTTATAGAAGAATGTCCTAAGCATAAAGGTCAAAGAATTATCTTGTTTTACATGCTTTCACTTGATTTAAAATCATGTTACATTTCAGTTTACTTCATATTTTGACCATAAATTTTTTTGTTTGGCTTTTTGTCCCTCTTGAGTTCTTAATTTCAATTTTTGTGACTCTTGAAAGCCTATCATTAAATCTTAAATGAGATATTTGTTAAAGCTACTTTCTTAAAGTCCTCCTTCCAGGAATGCTTTGACTTCTTGTTTTCGTTTAGATCAATTGAGTCTAAATTTCTAGGTCTGAAGTTCAGTTTTTTTCCTAAGATACGTGATGTTTTCAACCTTCTCCCTGCCTTTGGTTAGGTTCACAGCTTTTTGGATCCCATGTTTTCCTTTATTCTAAAATTCTTACTGTGTTTGCTGGAATGTATCCTCAAGAGATTTTGTTAGAAAATGTGCGTGGGAGATAACTTTGAGTCTTTAAATGTCTGAATTTCTTCCACTCCTATTCCAAAACAAGGAAAATTATACTCTGGAGTATGACCATCCATGCTGAAAGTCTAATTCTTCCCTGTTTGTCAGTATACTTTCTTTTAAAGAGCACATCTTCCTTTATTGCCTAGATATGAACACTATGCTGCCAGCCTTTCTTAAAGTGATGTGGTTTTACTCCATCATTTTTAATGGTTTCTTAGTAGTACACTATTGATTTAACTGATACTCAGTGGGAATCTAGATTGTTTTTTTTTTAAGAACTTTTGCTCCCAAATGATGCTATGAAGAATGTGCTTATCCTTATTTAATAACAGCAAGCTCTTATATACAGGGTACTGTATGCCAGTATCTGCCTATGTACTTTATATATACTAAATTATTAATTCCTATAGTAACCCTAGGAGGTAGTTACTATTATTGGTTCCATTTTACAGATGGGGAAACTGATGCACAGAGAGGTTCAGTAACTTATACAAAGTCAAACAGCTTGTAAATGACAAAGTTAGGGTTTGAAGTCAAGGAGTTTGGTTTGAGTCCCTGCTCTTAATCCATCTGCTCTTTCCTTCACATAAGTCCCTGGAGGTGGAATTGAGGGGTGGCAAAGAGGGCATCCATCCCATCTTTATTAAAGAAGAAAGCACTCCTGGTAATTATTTACTAGGCACATAAGCAGTAGAATGTTAGAGGTGATATAATCTGAAGTTTTGAGTAATGAAAATTGAAAATTCCGAAGACTGGCTCAAGAGTGGCTCAGAGGGCTTCTCAGTTCTCAAGCAGCCGGCTCTGAGAGTTGAAAGAATCCTACCCATTTACAGTTCTGTGGTGGAAAACTGCATTCTGAGCTAGCAAAATTCGATTTTATCATCTCTGCCTTGTAGGGAGCTTTATGTTGTCCCGTTTATTCCCTAGAGAGGGAGGGAAAAAATACACCGAATAGAAAATGAGGTTAGTTATGACCTGGCAATTGCACCATGCTGAAAGTGGCATTTGGAACACCTCGTCAGAGCTCATACTTGTACATGCCACTTTAAAAGTGTAATCCACAGTTTATATGGTTTTATTAAAAAGAGGGCTAATGTGTTTAGGGAAATAGAACCCAAGGCAGGGGAAGGGATATTAATGTATAAAAGCCAAAGGGCTGTCAAAATAACCTTGCAGTGATCTGATATTTATTTTGAGATTATACGGTCATTCAAAGAAAATTTATTGCTGAATAGTGGCTGAATTTGCCCCCCTGCCTACCCTCTTTTTAAAAGGGAATGAAGGTTTTGAATGCCTATAATTAATTCATCAGTTTCTGCTGCCCGATTTCTACATGCCAAGAGAGGAAAACTTTCAGAAGCTGATGCTACAAGGAATGCGGCAATTACTAAAAAACTTTTTTTGCTGCATCTTCTTATTTGCTATCAGGCAATGGAGTAGCATTAGAAGATTACTAATAGTGAAGGATAAAGGAATAGTCGGTGTAGTTTAGCTAATGAAAAAGCCTTTTGAAAGGGTTAGTGTTTAAAAAAATGGGCAAATTAGATGCCCAAGAAAGTGTATGTCTAAGGAAATAGTAACAACCTAGAATTCCATCACTAGCTCTAGTCTTTTCCTGAGTTGCAGCTCGGTTTTAGCGATATTTATTAGAAAAAGTTTTTGTTTTTTTGAGAGGATCTTTCCAAAGATGTGCATAGGAATATAGAAAAGAAAGAATTAGGTATACCTAGAGAATGGAAAGATGGGAATATGCTACAGAGCTGGATTCTGCAGGGTCAGACTTGTCAGTGTGTTGATGCAGGTGAGATGGACCAGGGGCATTCTCAGTATTTTTTGCTTTTAGTCAACTCCTATCCTCCATCCCACTTGTACACATAGGACATTGTTTTCTACCAGAATAATTTCTGATAGAATCATGTTCCTCTAAGTAGTGAAATAAACTTCAAAGTATTTTTGAAATATTTTAAACATAGGAGCAAAGTATTAATCTAAAACACAGTTGAAGGCAAGAAAACATTGTGAAAAAAAAGTTGGGAGACTTGACCTATGAGATATCAAGATTAGTTTACTTCAACTTAATAAAACCTTGTGGTATTGGTATAGGTACAGAAAAATAGATTAATGGGATTGAATAAATCAGTGAATAAACCTGCACACATATGGAAGTCTGATAATAAACAAATGGTATTCCAAAGTCATATATACCAGACACAGTCAATAGATGATCTAAATTTGGAAAGCAGAATTTAGAATAAAAGAGATCATCTTTATGACTTCAGGATAGGGAAAGGTTTCTTAACATACAGAAAAATTCAGAAGGGAAAATATTGGATAACTTTAGCTACATCAAAATTAGAAACTACTTTTTATCAAAAGATGCTATAAAGAAAATCAAAAGACAAGCCACAAACTGAGAGATAAGTAATGCATATAACTGATAAAAGAATAGTATCCAGAATATGTAAAGAGCTCTTACAAATCATTAAGAGGAACAATTCAGGAAACAAAAGATAAGGGCAAAAGATAAGAGCAAGCAATCCTCCATCAGAAACTGAATGGCTGGTAATCTCTGACCAAGATGGCTGAGATGTTCCCCTCAGCTTGACTAAACTTAAACAGGCTTCTCCCTGACTCTAGGCTCCTGAAACTTCTCATCGTAAATTCTTCCTCTGTGCCTTTGAGATGTAAATTTTTAAAAAAGCCTCTTGCCAGTTTTATAAGGATGTCTTTCTCAAGGACCTGGGGGTCAGCCCTTTGAAATGTAATCATCAAGAGAGACAGCGCCCCTACACCCCCATCTCTGTGGGAGGGAAACACAGATGGTCCAGTCACAGAGAAGACAATTGCAAACTTGGAGATAATTGGATGTGTTGGACACATCCCATGGATTGACCTCCCTCCTAATGTTCTCTAGTACTCTTCTGCTAGCTCACCCCAGCTTTTAAAAATCCTCCTGCCCTTTGTTTCAGCAGAATTGAGTTCAGACTGCATTCTCTCTACCATTGATATAGCCTTGAATGAAGTCTCCTTACCTGTTTAAGCTTGACAATGCAACTTCTGCTTTGATACCCCTAATCAGGAAAATTATAAAACTACACATACATACCATTTCACAGCCACAGAATAGCAGATGTTAGATTGGAGAGCAATAGGAGCTCTTCTGCAATCTTGGGTAAATATAAATTGGCATAATCCTTTTGGGGTACAATTTGACAATCTTGATAAGTTGAAAGTGTGCCTATCCTCTGATCCAGCAAACCCCTTTTTAGATACTGTAGGAGAGGAAAATTTTTCCTCTCCCCTCTTAGGTTCTTTTGGCTGGTCTAATAATTAAATTGACATAAGACAGAGTAACAAGAGAAAAACAAACTTAATTTTGTATGTATAGGTACCCCACATAGACAAAAGAAGCTCCCAGACAGTCAGGCAATTGAGGATTATATGCCACCCTGCGCTAAGGAGAAGGAGGTTAGGTGTCTGGAACTACAAAGGGGGGAGGAAGATGGGAACTGCAATTCACAGGAAGGTGGGAAGAGCAAATATTTGGTAAACAAATGCTTTCCATGCCATGCAGAAACAATGGGGCCCAGAGAGGACTTTGAACAAGAGGCCTGCTGAGCTCCTCCCAGCTTACCACACCTAGACCATACTCTCTGCAGTTATCTCTGGTGAGAATTCTTTTCCTGAACCAGGCTCCTCACCTAAATTCTTTTAGGCAGTTAAGGGGGAGGTAAAGAGCTCTTCTTGAATCTATTGGGACTTGATTGATTTTTAGCTCAAAATAATCCACATGCCAAAGGGGCACATTCTGGGGTGGCTTTCCCTGAACACCATCAATACATACCCTAAAGCAACTCTTCAGGTACACAAGGAGATATGTAGAATAGTACTTACAACAGCTATGTTTGTAATTAAAAATGAAAAGAAAACTGGAAACAACCTAGTTGTCTATCAGTGGGAGAATGAATAAAAATTTATGGTATAACCATAAAATAGAATACTGTAGAGCAGTGCATGAGTCAGAAATAGAAAGTTAACTAAAGAAATGAAGTTGCAGAAAAATATACATGGCATCACATCCCGAAAATAAAATTTTATAACATATTGCTTAGGGATCCATACATATCACCATGCATTTCCTAATTTTTTTGTGCTATGATAAACTTCAAATTCTGAGAATAATTACCTCTAAAGATAGGGGTGGGGAGAGGGAGAAGGTGATGGGTCAGAGAGGAACACATGGGTGATTTCAAATGGGTTGACAGTGTTTTGTTTTTTGAGCTGAATGGTAGAAACACAGGAGATAAAATATTCTTTATACATTTAATGTCTGACATTTTCTTTTATAATAAACCACAAAAAGTGATTTTGTGGCAAAGAGTTGGGAGCTTATACCTCATTATGTCAACATCCAGATGTCACTTGAATTTTTACTGTGTCCTTGAAGTAGAGCACTCTTTGATCTGTAAATGGGATTCAGCCAAGTTTGGGCCAGTCATTAGATATAACTCCCTTCCCACCTCTGGCTCTGGAATACGGTATGATCTCCGAGTCATCAAAGTATACTTTCCGGACATGCAAGCCTCCTCAGGGAGAGGGAGAAATGCCAATATTTGGTACACAAGTCTTAGGAACAATCCTTGGCTCTGTGAGCCCATTAGGCCTCTTTTACCTCAAAGGCAGGGTGGTGGGAGATGATCATACTGAAGGTCCAAAGTAACGATGACTGAGCTAAGAAGGTGGACAGAGGCCTGGGGTTGGAGACAGGTTCCCTCTAATATGTCTACCCTTGTTACTTAGCTCAGTTTTCATGATGAGGGACTGCTTTTCCTACAAGTTGAGAAGCTCCTGGGAACACAGGTGGATGTTGGCAGCTTTTCTAATGAAGTCTCTGGCTAGGAGGGGTACTTGTGGTAAAGCCTCCGAATGAAGGTTGGGGGTGGCGGTGCTGGGGAATGCCACTGCTGTTTGTTTTCTCCTCACTGTTACACAATTAGGCAAACCATGCAGAGAGATTTGGGATGAAGGGTGAGGTATTGCATCATTACCTAGTAGGGAAACCTATTAGAAAATGCTTTCAGATATGTAAGAAGACCCTAATATAAGGATCCTCATTTCAGGACAGCCATATAAGTTCCCAAACAAAAAGAAACAATGTCTTCTAAGTGCTATGTAGTTGCCGTTACCTTTCATTAAAAAACAAACAAACAAAAACAAAACTGTCTTACAAAATGGCTTTCGATTATCAAGAGAGATTAAAGAATGGCTTTTCCAAGTCCTCCATGGCCCACTCACAACCTTCAACTGATTTGAGCAAAACAGAAAGCGTTAAATGCAAGAAAAGAGTGCTACTTGGGAGTTCTGTGGATGTAGTAGGCAAATGTGGAGTGTTGCTGACTCCCCTTCTTCACATCATTGGCCTGGTGGTCCCAAGGCAGAACAATGATGTGTGTGGTGATGATGGGTTTTTTGTACCACACCTTGGATGATTGTTATGGGAGAAATGATAGAAATAGGGTTAGAGGGGCCAACCCCTACACAGTAAAATTTCCGCATATAACTTTGTAGTTGGCCCTTCTTATCTGCAGTTCTGCATCTGCAGATGCAACCAACGGTGGATTGTGTAGAACTCTAGTACATATTTATTGAAAAATAAATCCATGTATAAATGGATCTGCACAGTTCAAACCTGTGTTGTTCAAGGGTCAACTGTATATAGTCATCTCTCGATACTCTTAGGGAATTTGTTCCAGGACCCTGTGGGTACCAAAATCCAAGGATGCTTCCATTCCATACATATAATGGCACAGAATTTGCTTGTAAGCTACGCACATCCTCTTTACTTTATATCTTCTCTAGATTCCTGTAATATCTAATACAATATAAATGCTATGTAAATAGTTGCTGGCATGTGACAAATTCAAGTTTTGCTTTATGGTACTTTGTGGAATTTTTTTCTGAATATTTTCCATCTGAACTTAGTTGAATACTCTCTGTGGAACCTGTGGATAAAGAGAGCCAACTGCGTTAGATGTTTGTCTCCTTTCTGGCACAGAGCTCTCCAAACTCTTGGCACTTCCCAAGAGAAGAGAGCAATAAAGGTGTCTTTTATGTTAATGAGGTGACTTTCGGAAAGCACCTGAGGATGGTGCCTGGTTGCCAGGAGAACCAACCTTGTGATTAGAGGGCTTACAGTCCCACCTCCTGACCTCTGAGGAGGGGAGGGGCTGAAGGTTGAATTAATCACCAATGTCCAATGACTTAATAAATCATGCCTATGTAATGAAGCCTCCATAAAACCCCCAAAAGACAGGATTTGGAGAGCTTCCAGGCTGGTGACCACATGGAGATCTGGGAAGACTGTTGTGCTCCCAGGGGGCCTGGAAGCTTCACAACCCTTCCCCACATACCTTGCCCTGTGCATCTCTTCCATCTGGCTCTTCCTGAATTATATCCTTTTATAATACACTGGTGATCTAGTAAGTAAAATGTTTCTCTGTGTTCTGTGAGCCATTCTAGCAAATTAGTTGAACCCACAGAGGGGTTGTGGGAATGTCTGATTTACAGCCAATCAGTCAGGAATACAGGTAACAACCTGGACTTGGAACTAGTGTCTGAAGTTCAGGGAAGGGATTGTGGGAAGCCCAATCTGTAGCATAACTGACCCTTTATACTCACTGATCAGTAATGCCCTGTTTATATAACTCCTGTCAGTGGAATCATGTACTATTTGTCTGTTTGTAACTAGCTTATTTTGCTTAGCATAATATCCTTTAGGACCTTAACTGCTAACTTCCTGAGGAAAAAAATAGGGAGTTTTCTCGTGTTTTTCTATTGTTTGGATATATGCATAAATAAATTAGAAAAATGAGTTTGGTATGACCAGAAATACTCATGAAAAACTCCTAAGAGGAAAAGACAAGGTCTTGAGAAATATGGGGAGTATGATTCTATTTTGGTTAAAAAAACAAACAACTAAGAAATATCTAATACATGTTACAAATATGTGAATATTTGAGCAAGGAGAAAATGTGGAAGGACACACACTAGGTTGTTTCTGTTGGTTACCTTAGGATATGGGACGGAGTGTGGGGGAGATAGGATTAGACTTTATATGTTTTTCTGATGTTTCACATAATAGTGATTTGTTGAAAATCATAAAGTAAAAAGGCTTAAAAATATTAAATGATATAATGGATGTAAAGCTATTGGCACTCTGCATCATGGATTGGTTGCCTTCATTCTTTATTCTTTGTCCTTTGGTGAAATTTCTGGCTCTTTCCCTGTATCTTTCCGTTCTCTACCAGGGCTCTGCAGACTTTGGAGGGATGTAAGTAGCTCTTTGTTATATGGGCATTAGGGATTCTTAAATAGTCCCAGCCTGAAGTTTGAGATTTCATTCTTATTTATAGTATACATATATACAATTTCCATTCAGGAAATCATTCAACAAATATTTGTGTGACTATTATACCCTAGATATTCTGCTAGGCCCTTGTGACATAATAGAGGAATAAGCTAGGCCCAGTTCCTGCCCTTAAGGAGGTTACATACTGGTAGAATGGTCCCTCCAGAAGGGACAGGAATAGTTTCAAGCAGAGATGTTCAAGTGATTATCTGAAAGGGACCCTGGGCTTAAACCTTGGACATTCTGAAAATATAGCAAAACTAGTCATTTAACAGAAGACTTTATGCCAAAAAGAATAAGGTTTCCCAACTAAGGAACTTCTCTCTCATCCTGATAATCAGGCAAAGCCCAATTCCGTCTCATCAAGGAGTTTAATGCTTGGGTTTAATTTGGTGAGAGTGAAGTTAGTATTCTCTCAGTGGCAACAAATGGCAACCATCATTATTCCACTTGAGTGCTTTATTGCGGCTTGAAACACCCTGAGCTACGCATCTGGGGTTTCTGCTTCAGCTGAGCAGTAGGCAATACAGCATATGCAGTCTCCCTGGGATTCTCAAAACCTGCAAAGGAAGTGACAGTTGCTTTACAGAATCTCCCCCTTCTTTTCGAATGTGTTCCACAACAAGAACTTCATCCGGCATCATGTTAGAACTTCTTCTGCTTCAGCAGATGTCTATAGCCCTAAAATAAAAACTTCTCTATTTAATGCTTCTATTAAAAGTCCCTTGTGGCCACACACAGTAGTGATCGCCACATGACTGAAAACACTTCAGGGGAATATGGTACAAAATGCAAATTTGGGACATGTTGAGATGTGAATCTCAAATATCTGAAGTTACCCTGCTATCTCAGAGGACTTGGGGAAATAGTCATTTGGGGAGAAAAGCAAAGCTGCAGCCCAGAAAAGAGATTTGAGTGTGAGTTGTACTATGTGGTCTATTTAAGAAGGCAGCATGGAAATCCCATCTGCTTCATGGAAGTAAGCCATTCAGAAAGTATGGATGCTAGCTGCTCAGATTGTAGGGCTGGAGGATGATCAACCTTGCATTTAAATCTTCCTCACTGCCCATTTGTGTTTCCTTCTTTTCAGTCTCTAGAAGTTGTGGATTGAAAAGAAAATACCTGTCAGGAAAAACTGTGAAAGATGTTGAAATGGGCAAAGTAAGATTTGTCTTGCCTAGCTCATCCATCTGGGATATAGCTGTCTTTCCTTGTTTTGAGTTACTTTACAACCCTGAAAATTGTAGCAAACTGATGATCATACAAATGATTCTTGCTCATAGAAGTGCCAAGTAATTGTATCCAGTGAAATGCAGTTATTGATTGCCACATCGGTTATTTATTGCCCATTTTACATTATTTTTGAATTCATGTCAGAGTTCCTTCTTCTTTCTATGTGTGTCTACTCTTTGGGGTTCCCTTTGGATTTACTGTAAAATCTCACTGGCTCCCTCATAAATAGGTTAAACATAATCTATGATACATGTTTATTTTATATTTGTATGGAAGTTATGATTTAATCTTAAAAATTATCCCTTACCGCATTTCTGGGAAAGATGAATCATTATGTCCTAAACATATCCCAAAGAATGTACTACAAAATGTTGGTTCCACTGGATTCTAAGAGGGATTTTATGTGAGGATGGGTGACCAGTTCTATGATCAACTATATTTGGGAAGTGTAGGATTAAACAAAATCTTTACTGAGGCATTCCTCAGTCTTAAATATGCCAAGGTTCAATATTAATCTCCAGGTAGAGGATGTAATTTTCTGAGTTTTGCCAAACCACTTGGATAAGGAATTCTCTGGGAAAGGAATGCTTTTGAGAAATCCAGTCTCAGGAAGAATTGCTAAGGAAGTGCTGAACCCAGCTTGGCTCTGGTTTGGGAACGTAGAGAAAGTAGAAAATTTATAAGAAACTAAAGGAAAGGTGGACAGGGGCCAAAATAAGCTTTATCTTTGTGGAGTTTCATGTAGGATTGGTCTTGCTGAGTCATTGGCCACAAATGATGTGCCCAAATCTCTGGCACTTTTGTGGTCAGAGAAATGCGTGCCCTTTAGCACATGTCTTAGTACAGGGATTATAGCCACACTCAGAAAGGATCCTGATAGGTTTTCCTAGAGCACCCAGCACCACTGAAGCCATGCCCAAAGTTTGGGTTGATTTAGGACAGATCTGCAAAGCTTACAACCAACCAATTTGGGCAGATGATGGTATTTGGAGGTGTGAGGAAGTCTGGTGTGGTTAGTGGAAAAGAAGAGCTATATGTTCTGTTCCTGGTCATTTCTGAACACTTGGAAGGTTCCCACATTCATCAGGTCATCATGTATCTTTGATTGGATTTTGTACCTAGCATTGCTGTAGTGGTACTAGGGGCTAGGGATTAAGAAACATGAGCTCAGAGAGTGCTATTTTCAAGAACACATGAAGGGGCTTCTCTTGGCTCTGACTTCATGGGCATGCCATGAGTCTTCAGCACCAGCCTAGGTCTAGTGCAGACTTCCTAGTCTGATACAGATTTGTACTCCTAAGATTCCTGACACTTTTCTCTGGCCCTGGGATTGGGCCAATAACACAGAAATCTAATTGGACAGCTATATGGTAGTTTTCACTGGAAACTGAAAAATATCTTTGTTTGGAACCAGAAATGTATCTTGTAGATGAATACTTGTCTTCTTCACCCCCCCCCCTTTTCTTTTAACATCTTTATTGGAGTATAGTTGCTTTACAATGGTGTGTTAGTTTCTGTTTTATAACAAAGTGAATCAGTTATACATATACATATGTTCCCATATCTCTTCCCTCTTGCATCTCCCTCCCTCCCACCCTCCCTATCCCACCCCTCTAGGTGGTCACAAAGCACCGAGCTGATCTCCCTGTGCTATGCGGCTGCTTCCCACTAGCTATCTATTTTACATTTGGTAGTGTATATATGCCCATGCCACTCTCTCACTTTGTCCCAGCTTACCTTTCCCCCTCCCCGTATCCTCAAGTCCACTCTCTAGTAGGTCTGCATCTTTATTCCTGTCTTGCCACTATGTTCCTCATGACCATTTTTTTATTTTATTTTTTAGATTCCATATATATGTGTTAGCATACGGTAATTCTTTTTCTCTTTCTGACTTACTTCATTCTGAATGACAGTCTCTAGGTCCATCCACCTCACTACAAATAACACAGTTTCGTTCCTTTTTATGGCTGAGTAATATTCCATTGTATATATGTGCCACATCTTCTTTATCCATTCATCTGTTGATGGACACTTAAGTTACTTCCATGTCCTGGCTATTGTAAATAGAGCTGCAATGAACATTTTGGTACATGACACTTTTTTGAATTATGGTTTTCTCAAGGTATATGCCCAGTAGTGGGATTTCTGGGTCATATGGTAGTTCTATTTTTAGTTTTTTAAGGAACGTCCATACTGTTCTCCATAGTGGCTGTATCAATTTACATTCCCATCAACAGTGCAAGAGGGTTCCCTTTCCTCCACACCGTCTCCAGCATTTATTGTTTGTAGATTTTTTTTTTTTTTTTTAAACATCTTTATTGAAGTATAATTGCTTTACAATGGTGTGCTAGCTTCTGCTTTACAACAAAGTGAATCAGTTACACATATACATATGTTGCCATATCTCTTCCCTCTTGTATCTCCCTCCCTCCCACCCTCCCTATCCCACCCCTCTAGGTGGTCACAAAGCACCGAGCTGATCTCCCTGTGCTATGCGGCTGCTTCCCACTAGTTATCTATTTTACATTTGGTAGTGTATATATGTCCATGACACTCTCTCACCCTGTCACATCTCACCCCTCCCCCTCCCCATATCCTCAAGTCCATTCTCTAGTAGGTCTGTGTCTTTATTCCCATCTTGCCACTAGGTTCTTCATGACCTCTTTTTTTTTTTTTTTTCCCTTAGATTCCATATATATGTGTTAGCATACTGTATTTGTTTTTCTCTTTCTGACTTACTTCACTCTGTATGACAGACTCTAACTCCATCCACCTCATTACAAACACCTCCATTTCATTTCTTTTTACGGCTGAGTAATATTCCATTGTATATATGTGCCACATCTTCTTTATCCATTCATCCGATGATGGACACCTAGGTTGCTTCCATGTCCTGGCTATTGTAAACAGAGCTGCAATGAATATTTTGGTACATGACTCTTTCTGAATTATGGTTTTCTCAGGGTATATGCCCAGTAGTGGGATTGCTGGGTCATATGGTAGTTCTATTTTTAGTTTTTTAAGGAACCTCCATACTGTTCTCCATAGTGGCTGTATCAATTTACATTCCCACCAACAGTGCAAGAGTGTTCCCTTTTCTCCACACCCTCTCCAGCATTTATTGTTTCTAGATTTTTTGATGATGGCCATTCTGACCGGTGTGAGATGATACCTCATTGTAGTTTTGATTTGCATTTCTCTAATGATTAATGATGTTGAGCATTCTTTCATGTGTCTGTTGGCAATCTGTATCTCTTCTTTGGAGAAATGTCTATTTAGGTCTTCTGCCCATTTTTGGATTGGGTTGTTTGTTTTTTTGTTATTGAGCTGCATGAGCTGCTTGTAAATCTTGGAGATTAATCCTTTGTCCATTGCTTCATTTACAAATATTTTCTCCCATTCTGAGGGTTGTCTTTTGGTCTTGTTTATGGTTTCCTTTGCTGTGCAAAAGCTTTTAAGTTTCATTAGGTCCCATTTGTTTATTTGTGTTTTTATTTCCATTTCTCTAGGACCTGGGTCAAAAAGGATCTTGCTGTGACTTATGTCATACAGTGTTCTGCCTATGTTTTCCTCTAAGAGTTTGATAGTGTCTGGCCTTACACTTAGGTCTTTAATCCATTTTGAGTTTATTTTTGTGTATGGTGTTAGGGAGTGTTCTAATTTCATACTTTTACATGTACCTGTCCAATTTTCCCAGCACCACTTATTGAAGAGGCTGTCTTTTCTCCACTGTATATGCTTGCCTCCTTTATCAAAGATAAGGTGACCATATGTGCGTGGGCTTATCTCTGGGCTTTCTATCCTGTTCCATTGATCTATATTTCTGTTTTTGTGCCAGTACCAAACTGTCTTGATTACTGTAGCTTTGTAATATAGTCTGAAGTCAGGGAGCCTGATTCCTCCAGCTCCATTTTTCGTTCTCAAGATTGCTTTGGCTATTCGGGGTCTTTTGTGTTTCCATACAAATTGTGAAATTTTTTGTTCTAGTTCTGTGAAAAATGCCAGTGGTAGTTTGATAGGGATTGCATTGAATCTGTAGATTGCTTTGGGTAGCAGAGTCATTTTCACAATGTTTATTCTTCCAATCCAAGAACATGGTATATCTCTCCATCTATTTGTATCATCTTTAATTTCTTTCATCAGTGTCCTATAATTTTCTGCATACAGGTCTTTTGTCTCCTTAGGTAGGTTTATTCCTAGGTATTTTATTCTTTTTGTTGCAATGGTAAACGGGAGTGTTTTCTTAATTTCACTTTCAGATTTTTCATCATTAGTATACAGGAATGCAAGAGATTTCTGTGCATTAATTTTGTATCCTGCTACTTTACCAAATTCATTGATTAGCTCTAGTAGTTTTCTGGTAGCATCTTTTGGATTCTCTATGTATAGTATCACGTCATCTGCAAACAGTGACAGCTTTACTTCTTCTTTTCCGATTTGGATTCCTTTTATTTCTTTTTCGTCTCTGATTGCTGTGGCTAACACTTCCAAAACTATGTTGAATAATAGTGGTGAGAGTGGGCAACCTTGTCTTGTTCCTGATCTTAGTGGAAATGGTTTCAGTGTTTCACCATTGAGGACAATGTTGGCTGTGGGTTTGTCATATACGGCCTTTATTATGTTGAGGAAAGTTCCCTCTATGCCTACTTTCTGCAGGACTTTTATCATAAATGGGTGTTGAATTTTGTCGAAAGCTTTCTCTGCATCTATTGAGATGATCATATGGTTTTTCTCCTTCAATTTGTTAATATGATGTATCACGTTGATTGATTTGCGTATATTGAAGAATCCTTGCATTCCTGGAATAAACCCCACTTGATCATGGTGTATGATCCTTTTAATGTGCTGTTGGATTCTGTTTGCTAGTATTTTGTTGAGGATTTTTGCATCTATGTTCATCAGTGATATTGGCCTGTAGTTTTCTTTCTTTGTGACATCTTTGCCTGGTTTTGGTATCAGGGTGATGGTGGCCTCGTAGAATGAGTTGGGGAGTGTTCCTCCCTCTGCAATATTTTGGAAGAGTTTGAGAAGGATAGGTGTTAGCTCTTCTCTAAATGTTTGATAGAATTCACCTGTGAAGCCATGTGGTCCTGGGCTTTTGTGTGTTGGAAGATTTTTAATCACAGTTTCAATTTCAGTGCTTGTGATTGGTCTGTTCATATTTTCTATTTCTTCCTGGTTCAGTCTCGGCAGGTTGTGCATTTCTAAGAATCTGTCCATTTCTTCCAGGTTGTCCATTTTATTAGCATAGAGTTGCTTGTAGTAATCTCTTATGATCGTTTGTATTTCTGCAGTGTCAGTGGTTACTTCTCCTTTTTCATTTCTAATTCTATTAATTTGAGTCTTCTCCTTTTTTCTCTTGATGAGTCTGGCTAATGGTTTATCAATTTTGTTTATCTTCTCAAAGAACCAGCTTTTAGTTTCATTGATTTTTGCTATTGTTTCCTTCATTTCTTTTTCATTTATTTCTGATCTGATCTTTATGATTTCTTTCCTTCTGCTAGCTTTGGGGTTTTTTTGTTCTTCTTTCTCTAATTGCTTTAGGTGCAAGGTTAGGTTGTTTATTCGAGATGTTTCCTGTTTCTTGATGTAGGCTTGTATTGCTATAAACTTCCCTCTTAGAACTGCTTTTGCTGCATCCCATAGGTTTTGGATCGTCGTGTCTCCATTGTCATTTGTTTCTAGGTATTTTTTGATTTCCCCTTTGATTTCTTCAGTGATCACTTCGTTATTAAGTAGTGTATTGTGTAGCCTCCATGTGTTTGTATTTTTTACAGATCTTTTCCTGTAATTGATATCTAGTCTCATAGCGTTGTGGTCGGAAAAGATACTTGATACGATTTCAATTTTTTTAAATTTACCAAGGCTTGATTTGTGACCCAAGATATGATCTATCCTGGAGAATGTTCCATGAGCACTTGAGAAAAATGTGTATTCTGTTGTTTTTCGGTGGAATGTCCTATAAATATCAATTAAGTCCATCTTGTTTAATGTATCATTTAAAGCTTGTGTTTCCTTATTTATTTTCATTTTGGATGATCTGTCCATTGGTGAAAGTGGGGTGTTAAAGTCCCCTACTATGATTGTGTTACTGTCGATTTCCCCTTTTATGGCTGTTAGTATTTGCCTTATGTATTGAGGTGCTCCTATGTTGGGTGCATAAATATTTACAATTGTTATACCTTCCTCTTGGATCAATCCCTTGATCATTATATAGTGTCCGTCTTTGTCTCTTGTAATTGTCTTTATTTTAAAGTCTATTTTGTCTGATATGAGAATTGCTACTCCAGCTTTCTTTTGATTTCCATTTGCATGGAATATCTTTTTCCATCCCCTCACTTTCAGTCTGTATGTGTCTCTAGGTCTGAAGTGGGTCTCTTGTAGACAGCATATATATGGGTCTTGTTTTTGTATCCATTCAGCCAGTCTGTGTCTTTTGGTGGGAGCATTTAATCCATTTACATTTAAGGTAATTATCGATATGTATGTTCCTATTCCCATTTTCTTAAATGTTTTGGGTTTGTTATTGTAGGTGTTTTCCTTCTCTTGTGTTTCTTGCCTAGAGAAGTTCCTTTAGCATTTGTTGTAAAGCTGGTTTGGTGGTGCTGAACTCTCTCAGCTTTTGCTTGTCTGTAAAGGTTTTAATTTCTCCATCAAATCTGAATGAGATCCTTGCTGGGTAGAGTAATCTTGGTTGTAGGTTTTTCTCCTTCATCACTTTAAGTATATCCTGCCACTCCCTTCTGGCTTGCAGAGTTTCTGCTGAAAGATCAGCTGTTAACCTTATGGGGATGCCCTTGTGTGTTATCTGTTGTTTTTCCCTTGCTGCTTTTAATATGTTTTCTTTGTATTTAATTTTTGATAGTTTGATTAATATGTGTCTTGGTGTGTTTCTCCTTGGATTTATCCTGTATGGGACTCTCTGTGCTTCCAGGACTTGATTAACTATTTCCTTTCCCATATTAGGGAAGTTTTCAACTATAATCTCTTCAAATATTTTCTCAGTCCCTTTCTTTTTCTCTTCTTCTTCTGGGACCCCTATAATTCGAATGTTGGTGCGTTTAATGTTGTCCCAGAGGTCTCTGAGACTGTCCTCAGTTCTTTTCATTCTTTTCTCTTTATTCTGGTCTGCAGTAGTTATTTCCACCATTTTATCTTCCAGGTCACTTATCCGTTCTTCTGCCTCAGCCATTCTGCTATTGATCCCATCTAGAGTATTTTTAATTTCATTTATTGTGCTTGTCATCGTTTCTTGGTTCCTCTTTAGTTCTTCTACGTCCTTGTTAAATGTTTCTTGCATTTTGTCTATTCTATTTCCAAGACTTTGGATCATCCTTACTATCATTATTCTGAATTCTTTTTCAGGTAGACTACCTATTTCCTCTTCATTTGTTAGGTCTGGTGTGTTTTGACCCTGCTCCTTCATCTGCTGTGTGTTTTTCTGTCTTCTCATTTTGCTTATCTTACTGTGTTTGGGGTCTCCTTTTCACAGGCTGCAGGTTCGTAGTTCCCGTTGTTTTTGGTATCTGTCCCCAGTGGCTAAGGTTGGTTCAGTGGGTTGTGTAGGTTTCCTGGTGGAGGGAACTAGTGCCTGTGTTCTGGTGGATGAGGCTGGATGTTGTCTTTCTGGTGGGTTCATCCACGTCTGGTGGTGTGTTTTGGGGTGTCTGTGGCCTTATTATGATTTTAGGCAGCCTCTCTGTTAATGGATGGGGCTGTGTTCCTCTCTTGCTAGTTGTTTGGCATAGGGTGTCCAGCACTGTAGCTTGCTGGTCGTTGAGTGAAGCTGGGTCTTGATGTTGAGATGGAGATCTGTGAGAGATTTTCGCCGTTTGGTATTACGTGGAGCTGGGAGGTCTCTTGTGGACCAGTGTCCTGAAGTTGGCTCTCCCACCTCAGAGGCACAGCCCTGATGCCTGGCTGGAGCACCAAGAGCCTTTCATCCACACGGCTCAGAATAAAAGGGAAAAAAAATGGAAAGAAAGAAAAAAAGAGGATAAAATAAAATAAAATAAAGCAATTATAATAAAAAATAAGAAAAAAAATTATTAAGAGTAAATTTATTAAGAAAAAAAATTTTTTTAATTTTTAAAAATAGATTTATTAATTTTTTATACTAAAAATAAGAAAAAAATTATTTAGAAAAAATTTATTAAGAAAAAAAATTTTTTAATTTTTTAAAATAAAAAATATGAAAAAACTTATTAAAAATTTTTTTAAAAATAGAAAATAAGGGAAAAATTATTAAGAAAACATTTATTAGGGAAAAAAAAATTTTTAAGCCAAAAAAAAAAAAAAAAAAAAAAAAAAAAACGGACAGACCTAACCCTAGGACTAAGGGTGAGAGCAAAGCTATACAGACAAAATCTCACCCAGAAGCATACACATCTACACTCACAAAAAAAAGGAAAAGGGGAAAAGTTAATATATCCTGCTCCCAAAGTCCATCTCCTAAATTTGGGATGATTCGTTGTCTATTCAGGTATTCAACAGATGCAGGCACATCAAGTTGTTTGTGGAGCTTTAATCCGCTGCTTCTGAGGCTGCTGGGAGAGATTTCCCTTTCTCTTCTTTGTTCGTACAGCTCCCGGGGTTCAGCTTTGGATTTGGACCCGCCTCTGCGTGTAGGTCCCCTGAGGGCGTCTGTTCCCCGCCCAGACAGAACGGGGTTAAAGGAGCAGCTGATTCGGGGGCTCTGGCTCAGTCAGGCCGGGGGGAGGGAGCGGTACGGAGGAGGCGGGGCGAGCCTGCGGCGGCAGAAGCTGGCGTGACGTTGCAGCAGCCTGAGGCGCGCCGTGCGCTCTCCTGGGGAAGTTGTCCCCGGATTACGGGAGCCTGGCCGTGGCGGGCTGCACAGGCTCCCGGGAGGGGCGGTGTGGAGAATGACCTGTGCTCGCCCACAGGCTGTTTGGTGGCGGCAGCAGCAGCCTTAGCGTCTCATGCCCGTCTCTGGGGTCCGCGCTGATAGCCGCGGCTCGCGCCCGTCTCTGGAGTTCGTTTAAGTGGCGCTCTGAATCCCCTCTCCTTGCACGCCGCGAAACAAAGAGGCAAGAAAAAGTCTCCTGCCTCTTCGGCAGCTGCAGACTTTTTCTCGTGCACCCTCCCGGCTAGTTGTGGTGCGCTAGACCCTTCAGGCTGTGTTCACGCAGCCAACCCCAGTCCTCTCCCTGGGATCCGACCGAAGCCCGCGCCTCAGCTCCCAGCCCCCGCCCGCCCCGGCGGGTGAGCAGACAAGCCTCTCGGGCTGGTGAGTGCTGCTCGGCGCCGAGCCTCTGTGCGGGAATCTCTCCGTTTTTCCCTCTGCGTCCCTGTTGCTGTGGGATCCGTGCTGATAGCCGCGGCTCGCGCCCGTCTCTGGAGCTCGTTTAGGCGGCGCTCTGAATCCCCTCTCCTTGCGCGCCGCGAAACAAAGAGGCAAGAAAAATTCTCTTGCCTCTTTGGCAGCTGCAGTCTTTTTCCCGGACTCCCTCCCGGCTAGCACCGAAGCCCGAGCCCCAGCTCCCAGGCCCCGCCCGCCCCGGCGGCTGAGCAGACAAGCCTCTCGGGCTGGTGAGTGCTGGTCGGCACCGCTCCTCTGTGCGAGAATCTCCGCTTTGCCCTCCGCACCAATGTGGCTGCGCTCTCCTCCGTGGCTCAGAAGCTTCCCCCCTCTGCTACCCGCAGTCTCTGCCCACGAAGGGGCTTCCTAGTGTGTGGAAACCTTTCCTCCTTCACAGCTCCCTCCCACTGGTGCAGGTCCCGTCCCTATTCTTTTGTCTCTGTTATTTCTTTTTTCTTTTGCCCTACCCAAGTACGTGGGGATTTTCTTGCCTTTTGGGAGGTCTGACGTCTTCTGCCAGCGTTCAGTGGGTGTTCTGTAGGAGCAGTTCCACGTGTAGATGTATTTCTCATGTATCTGTGGGGAGGAAGGTGATCTCCGCGTCTTACTCTTCCGCCATCTTGCCCCTCCCCTCCGTTTGTAGATTTTTTGATGATGGCCATTCTGACCAGTGTGAGATGATACCTCATTGTAGTTTTGATTTGCATTTCTCTAATGATTAATGATGTTGGGCATTCTTTCATGTGTTTGTTGGCCATCTGTATGTCTTCTTTAGAGAAATGTCTATTTAGGTCTTCTGCCCATTTTTGGACTGGGTTGTTTGTTTTTTGGATATTGAGCTGCTTGTAAATTTTGGAGATTAATCCTTTGTCAGTTGCTTTGTTTGCAAATATTTTCTCCCATTCTGAGGGTTGTCTTTTCGTCTTGTTTATGGTTTCATTAGTTGTGCAAAAGCTTTTAAGTTTCATTAGGTTCCATTTGTTTATTTCTGTTTTTATTTCCATTTCTCTAGGAGGTGGGTCAAAAAGGATCTTGCTTTGATTGATGTCATAGAGTGTTCTGCCTATGTTTTCCTCTAAGAGTTTGATGGTGTCTGGCCTTACATTTAGGTCTTTAATCCATTTTGAGTTTATCTTTGTGTATGGTGTTAGGGAGTGTTCTAATTTAATTCTTTTACATGTAGCTGTCCAGTTTTCCCAGCACCACTTATTGAAGAGGATGTCTTTTCTCCATTGTATATTCTTCCCTCCTTTATCAAAGATAAGGTAACCATATGTGTGTGGGTTTGTCTCTGGGCTTTCTATCCTGTTCCATTGATTTACATTTCTGTTTCTGTGCCAGTACCATACTGTCTTGTTTACTGCAGTTTTGTAGTATAGTCTGAAGTCAGGGAGCCTGATTCCTCCAGCTCCGTTTTTCTTTCTCAAGATTGCTTTGGCTATTCGGGATCTTTTGTGTTTCCATACAAATCGTGAAATTTTTTGTTCTAGTTCTGTGAAAAATGCCAGTGGTCGTTTGATAGGGATTGCATTGAATCTGTAGATTGCTTTGGGTAGTAGAGTCTTTTTCACAATGTTGATTCTTCCAACCCAAGATCATGGTATATCTCTCCATCTATTTACATCATCTTTAATTTCTTTCATCAGTGTCTTATAGTTTTCTGCATACAGGTCTTTTGTCTCCTTAGGTAGGTTTATTCCTAGATATTTTATTCTTTTTGTTGCAATGGTAAATGGGAGTGTTTTCTTAATTTCACCTTCAGATTTTTCATCATTAGTGTATAGGAATGCTAGAGATTTCTGTGCATTAATTTTGTATCCTGCTACTTTACCAAATTCATTGATTAGCTCTAGCAGTTTTCTGGTAGCATCTTTAGGATTCTCTACATATAGTATCATGTCATCTGCACACAGTGACAGCTTTACTTCTTTTCCAATTTGGATTCCTTTTATTTCTTTTTCTTCTGTGATTCTTGTGGCTAAAACTTCCAAAACTATGTTGAATAATAGTGGTGAGAGTGGGCAACCTTGTCTTGTTCCTGATCTTAGTGGAAATGGTTTCAATTTTTCACCATTGAGGACGATGTTGGCTGTGGGTTTGTCATATATGGCCTTTATTATGTTGAGGAAAGTTCCCTCTATGCCTACTTTCTGGAGGGTTTTTGTCATAAATGGGTGTTGAATTTTGTTGAAAGCTTTCTCTGCATCTATTGAGATGATCATATGGTTTTTCTCCTTCAATTTGTTAATATGGTGTATCACGTTGATTGATTTACATATATTGAAGAATCCTTGCACTCCTGGGATAAACCCCACTTGATCATAGTGTATGATCCTTTTAATGTGCTGTTGGATTCTGTTTGCCAGTATTTTGTTGAGGATTTTTGCATCTATGTTCATCAGTGATATAGGCCTGTAGTTTTCTTTCTTTGTGACATCTTTGTCTGGTTTTGCTTTCAGGGTGATGGTGGCCTCATACAATAAGTTTGGGAGTGTTCCTCCCTCTGCTATATTTTGGAAGAGTTTGAAAGGATAGGTGTTAGCTTTTCTCTAAATGTTTGATGGAATTCACCTGTGAAGCCATCTGGTCCTGGGCTTTTGTGTGTTGGAAGATTTTTAATCACAATTTCAATTTCAGTGCTTGTGATTGGTCTGTTCATACTTTCTGTTTCTTCCTGGTTCAGTCTTGGAAGGTTGTGCATTTCTAAGAATTTGTCCATTTCTTCCAGGTTGTCCATTTTATTGGCATATAGTTGCTTGTAGTAATCTCTCATGATCCTTTGTGTTTCTGCAGTGTCAGTTGTTACTTCTCCTTTTTCATTTCTAATTCTATTGATTTGAGTCTTCTCCCTTTTTCTCTTGATGAGTCTGGCTAATGGTTTATCAATTTTGTTTATCTTCTCAAAGAACCAGCTTTTAGTTTTTTTGATCTTTGCTTTCGTTTCCTTCATTTCTTTTTCATTTATTTCTGATCTGATCTTAATGATTTCTTTCCTTCTGCTAACTTTGGGTTTTTTTTTTTTCTTCTTTCTCTAATTGCTTTAGGTGTAAGGTTAGGATGTTTATTTGAGATGTTTCTTGTTTCTTAAGGTAGCATTGTATTGCTATAAACTTCTCTCTTAGAACTGCTTTTGCTGCATCTCATAGGTTTTGGGTCATCGTGTTTTCATTGTCATTTGTTTCTTGGTATTTTTTTATTTCCTCTTTGATTTCTTTAGTGATCTCTTGGTTATTAAGTAGTGTGTTGTTTAGCCTCCATGTGTTTGTATTTCTTACAGATTTTTTCCTGTAATTGATATCTAGTCGCATAGCGTTGTGGTTGGAAAAGATACTTGATACGATTTCAGTTTTCTTAAATTTACCAAGGCTTGATTTGTGACCCAAGATATGATCTATCCTGGAGAAAGTTCCATGAGGACTAGAGAAGAATGTGTATCCTGTTGTTTTTGGATGGAATGTCCTATAAATATCAATTAAGTCCATCTTGTTTAATGTATCATTTAAAGCTTGTGTTTGCTTATTTATTTTCATTTTGGGTGATCTGTCCATTGGTGAAAGTGGGGTGTTAAAGTCCCCTACTATGATTGTGTTACTGTCGATTTCCCCTTTTATGGCTGTTATCATTTGCCTTATGTATTGAGGTGCTCCTATGTTGGGTGCATAAATATTTACAACTGTTATATCTTCTTCTTGGATTGATCCCTTGATCATTATGTAGTGTCCTTCTTTGTCTCTTGTAATAGTCTTTGTTTTAAAGTCTATTTTTTCTGATATGAGAATTGTTACTCCAGCTTTCTTTTGATTTCCATTTGCATGGAATACCTTTTTCCATCCTCTCACTTTCAGTCTGTATGTGTCCCTAGGTCTGAAGTGGGTGTCTTGTAGACAACATATATACAGGTCTTGTTTTTGTATCCATTCAGCCAACCTGTGTCTTTTGGTGGGAGCATTTAATCCTTTTACATTTAAGGTAATTATTGATATGTATGTTCCTATTACCATTTTCTTATTTGTTTTGGGTTTTTTAATGAAGGTCTTTTCTTTCTCTTGTGTTTCTTGCCTAGAGAAGTTCCTTTAGCATTTGTTCTAAAGCTGGTTTGGTGGTGCTGAATTCTCTTAGCTTTTGCTTGTCTGTAAAGTTTTTAATTTCTTCCGTCAAATCGGAATGAGATCCTTGCTGGGTAGAGTAATCTTGGTTGTAGATTTTTCTCCTTCATCACTTTAATTATGTCCTGCCACTCCCTTCTGTCTTGCACAGTTTCTGCTGAAAGATCAGCTGTTAACCTTATGGTGATTCCCTTATGTGTTATTTGTTGTTTTACCCTTGCTACTTTTAATATTTGTTTTTTTGTTTTTGTTTTTCATATTTCAATCAAGCATTTTATTTTAAAAGAGTTTTAGATTTACAGAAAAATTTCAATGTCACAAAACTTGCACAGATGGTACAGAGAGCTCCCATATGTTCTTTTTTTTTTTTTTATCAGTCATCAATTTTATACATATCAGTGTATACATGTCAATCCCAATCGCCCATCAGCACACCACCATCCCTACCCCACTGCGGTTTTCCCCCCTTGGTGTCCATACGTTTGTTCTCTACATCTGTGTCTCTACTTCTGCCCTGCAAACCGGTTCATCTGTACCATTTTTCTAGGTTCCACATACATGCATTAATATACGCTATTTGCTTTTCTCTTTCTGGCTTACTTCACTCTGTATGGCAGTCTCTAGATCCATCCACGTCTCAACAAGTGACTAAATTTCGTTGCTTTTTATGGCTAAGTAATATTCCATTGTATATGTGTACCACAACTTCTTTATCCATTCATCTGTCGATGGGCATTTAGGTTGCTTCCATGACCTGGCTATTGTAAATAGTGTTGCAATGAACATTGGGGTGCATGTGTCTTTTTGAACTATGGTTTTCTCTGGGTATATGCCCAATAGTGGGATTGCTGGATCATATGGTAATTCTATTTTTAGTTTTTTAAGGAACCTCCATATTGTTCTCCATAGTGGCTGTATCAATTTACATTCCCACCAACAGTGCAAGAGGGTTCCCTTTTCTCCACACCCTCTCCAGCATTTGTTGTTTGTAGATTTTCTGATGATGCCCATTCTAACTGGTGTGAGGTGATACCTCATTGTAGTTTTGATTTGCATTTCTCTAATAATTAGTGATGTTGAGCAGCTTTTCATGTGCTTCTTGGCCATCTGTATGTCTTCTTTGGAGAAATGTGTATTTAGGTCTTCTGCCCATTTTTGGATTGGGTTGTTTGTTTCTTTAATATTGAGCTGCATGAGCTGTTTATATATTTTGGAGATTAATCCTTTGTCCATTGATTCGTTTGCAAATATTTTCTCCCATTCTGAGAGTTGTCTTTTCATCTTGTTTATGGTTTCCTTTGCTGTGCAAAAGCTTTGAAGTTTCATTAGGTCCCATTTGTTTATTTTTGTTTTTATTTCCATTACTTTAGGAGGTGGATCAAAAAAGATCTTGCTGTGATTTATGTCAAAGAGTGTTCTTCCTATCTTTTCCTCTAAGAGTTTTATAGTGTCCGGTCTTACATTTAGGTCTCGAATCCATTTGGAGTTTATTTTTGTGTATGGTGTTAGGGAGTATTCTAATTTCATTCTTTTACATGTAGCTGTCCAGTTTTCTCATCACCACTTATTGAAGAGGCTGTCTTTTCTCCATTGTATATTCTTCCCTCCTTTGTCAAAGATAAGTTGACCATATGTGCATGGGTTTATTTCTGGGCTTTCTATCCTGTTCCATTGATCTATATTTCCGTTTTGTGCCAGTACTATACTGTCTTGATTACTGTAGCTTTGTAGTATAGTCTGAAGTCAGGGAGCCTGGTTCCTCCAGCTCCGTTTTTCTTTCTCAAGATTGTTTTGGCTCTTCGGGGTCTTTTGTTTTTCCATACAAATGGTAAAATTTTTTGTTCTTGTTCGTGAAAAATGCCACTGGTAATTTGATAGGGATTGCATTGAATCTGTAGATTGGGTAGTATAGTCATTTTCACAGTGTTGAATCTTCCAATCCAAGAACATGTTGCATCTCTCCATCTGTTTTTATCCTCTTTGATTTTTTTCATCAGTGTCTTATAGTTTTCTGCATACAGGTCTTTTGCCTCCTTAGGTAGGTTTATTGCTATGTATTTTATTCTTTTCATTGCAATGGTAAATGGGAGTGTTTTCTTAATTACTGTTTCAGATTTTTCATTGTTAAAGTATAGGAATGCAAGAGATTTCTGTGCATTAATTTTGTATCCTGTTACTTTACCAAATTCATTGATTAGCTCTACTAGTTTTCTGGTGGCATCTTTAGGATTTTCTATGTATAGTATCATGTCATCTGCAAACAGTGATAGTTTTACTTCTTCTTTTCCAATATGGATTCCTTTTATTTCTTTTTCTTCTCTGATTGCTGTGGCTAAAATTTCCAAAACTATGTTGAATACCAGTGGTGAGAGTGGGCAACCTTGTCTTGTTCCTCATCTTAGAGGAAATGCTTTCAGTTATTCACCATTGGGAATGATGTTTGCAGTGGGTTTGTTGTATATGGTCTTTATTATGTTGAGGTACGTTCCCTGTATGCCCACTTCTGGAGAGTTGTTATCATAAATCAGTGTTGAATTTTATCGAAAGCTTTTTCTGTATCTACTGATATTATCGTATTGTTTTTATCCTTCTGTTTGTTACTATGATGTATCACATTGATTGATTTGCATATATTGAAGAATCCTTGCATTTCTGTGACAGACCCCACTTCATCATGGTGTATAATCCTTTTAACGTGCTGTTGGATTTTGTTTGCTAGTACTTCGTTGAGGACATTTGCATCTATGTTTATCAGCGATATTGACTGTAATTTTCTTTGTGACATCTTTGTGTGGTTTTGGTATCAGGGTGATGGTGGCCTCATAGAATGAGTTTGGGAGTGTTCCTCCGTCTGCTGTATTTTGGAAGAGTTTGAGAAGGATGGGTGTTAGCTCTTCCCTAAATGTTTGATAGAATTCCCCTGTGAAGCCATTTGGCCCTGGGCTTTTGTTTGTTGGAAGATTTTTAATCACAGTGTCACTTTCAATGCTTGTGATTCATCTGTTCATATTTCCTATTTCTTCCTGCTTCAGTCTTGGAAGGTTGTGCTTTTCTAAGAATTTGTCCATTTCCTCCAGGTCGTCCATTTTATTGGCATAGAGTTCTTTTAGTAGTCTCTCATGATCCTTTGTATTTCTGCAGTGTCAGTTCTTCTTGTTTTTTATTTCTAATTCAGTTGATTTGAGTCTTCTCCTTTTTTTTCTTGATGAGTCTGGCTAATGGGTTATCAATTTTATCTCCTCAAAGAACCAGCTTTTAGTTTTATTGATCTCTGCTATTGTTTCCTTCATTTCTTTTCCATTTATTTCTGATCTGATGTTTATGATTTCTTTCCTTCTGCTAACTTTGGGTTTTTTTTTGTTCTTCTTTCTCTAATTGCTTTAGGTGTAAGGTTAGGTTATTTATTTGAGATGTTTCTTGTTTCTTAAGGTAGCATTGTATTGCTATAAACTTCTCTCTTAGAACTGCTTTTGCTGCATCCCATAGGATTTGGGTCATTGTGTTTTCATTGTCATTTGTTTTTAGGTATTTTTGACTTCCTCTTCGATTTCTTCAGTGACCTCTTGGTTGTTTAGTATCATGTTGTTTATCCTCCATTTGTTTGTATTTTTTATGTTTTCCCCCTGTGACTGCTATCTAGTCTCATAGCATTGTGGTCGGAAAAGGTGCTTGATATGATTTCAGTTTCCTTAAATTTACTGAAGCTTGATTTGTTAACCCAAGATGTGATCTATCCTGGAGAATGTTCCATGTGTACTTGAGAAGAAAGTGTATTCTGTTGTTTTTGGATGGAATGTCCTATAAATATCAATTAAGTCCATCTTGTTTAATTTATCATTTAAAGCTTGTGTTTCCTTATTTATTTTCATTTTGGATGATATGTCCATTGGTGTAAGTGGGGTGTTAAAATCCCCTACTATTATTATGTTACTGTCGATTTCCCCTTATATGGCTGTTAGCAGTTGCCTTATGTATTGTGGTGGTGCTATGTTGTGTGCATAAGTATTTACAATTGTTATATATTCTTCTTGGATTGATCTCTCTATCATTATGTAATGTCCTTCCTTGTCACTTGTAAGAGTCTTTGTTTTAAAGTCTATTTTATCTGATATGAGTACTGCTACTCCAGCTTCCTTTTGATTTCCATTTGCATGGAATATCTTTTTCCATCCCTCACTTTCAGTCAGTATGTGTCCCTAGGTCTGAAGTGGGTCTCTTGTAGACAGCATATAGATGGGTCTTATTTTTGTATCCATTCAGCCAGTCTGTGTCTTTTGGTTGGAGCATTTAATCCATTCATATTTAAGGTAATTATTGATATGTATGTTCCTATTACCATTTTCTTAATAGTTTTGGGCTTGTTTTTGTAGGTCCTTTTCTTCTCTTGTGTTTCCTGCTTACAGAAGTTCCTTTAGCATTTGTTGTAGACCTAGTTTGGTGGTGCTGAATTCTCTTAACTTTGCTTGCCTGTAAAGCTTTGATTTCTCCATGAAATCTGAAGAGATCCTTGCTGGGTAGAGTAATCTTGGTTGTAGGTTTTTCCCTTACATCATTTTAAACATATCCTACCCCTCCCTTCTGGCTTACAGTTTCTGCTGAAATATCAGCTGATTAGCTTATGGGGATTCTCTTGTATGTTATTTGTTGCTTTTCCCTTGCTGCTTTTAATATATTTTCTTTGTATTTAATTTTTGATAGTTTGATTAATATGTGTCTTGGCGTGATTCCTCCTTGGATTTATCCTATATGGGACTATCTGCTCTTCCTGGACTTGATTGACTATTTCTTTTCCCATGTTATGGAAGTTTTCAACTATAATCTCTTCAAGTATTTTCTCAGACCTTTTCTTTTCCTCTTCTTCTTCTGGAACTCCTATAATTCGATTGTTGCTGCATTTAATGTTGTCCCAGAGGTCTCTGAGACTGTCCTCAATTCTTTTCATTCTTTTTTCTTCATTCTGCTTTGTGACAGTTTTCTCCACCATTCTATCTTCCAGGTCACTTATCCTTTCTTCTCTCTCAGTTATTCTGCTATTGATTCCTTCTAGAGTAGTTTTAGTTATTGTGTTGTCCATCACTCTTTGTTTTTCTTTAGTTTTTGTAGGTCCTTGTTAGATGTTTTTTGTATTTTCTCTATTTCCAAGATTTTGGATCATCTTTATTATCATTACTCTGAATTCTTTTTCTGGTAGACTGCCCTTCTCCTCATTTGTTTGGTCTTATGGGTTTTTACCTTGTTCCTTCATCCGTTGCATATTTCTCTGTCTTCTCATTTGTTTAACTTACTGTGTTTGAGGTCTCCTTTCTACAGCCTGCAGGGTCATAATTCCTCGTACTTCTGTTGTCTGTCCCCATTGGGTGAGTTTGGTCCAGTGGCTTGTGTAGGCTTCCTGGTGGAGGTGACTGGAACCTGTGTTCTGGCAGGTGGAGCTGGATCTTGTCCCTCTGATGGGCAGGGCTGCATCTGATGGTGTGTTTTTTGGTGTCTGTGAGCTTAGTATGACTTTAGGTAGCCTGTCTGCTAATGGGTGGGGTTGTGTTCCTGTCTTGTTAGCTGTTAGCTGTGAGACATCCAGCACTGGGGCTTGCTGGCCTTTGGGAGGAGCCGTGTCTTAGTGCTGAGATGGAGCCCTCTTGGAGAGCTCTCACCGATTAATATTCCATGGGGCCAGGAGTTCTCTGGTAGTCCAACGTCCTGGACTCAGCTCCCCCACCTCAGAGGCTCAGGCCTGACCCCTGGCCAGTGCACCAAGACCCAGCATTCAGTAGTTTTTCTGTAGCCACTGTTTCACATGTAGATGTATTCTTGATGTATTTGTGGGGAGGAAGGTGATCTCCCCATCTTACTCCTCCACCATCTTGAAGATCTCTTGTCATTATATTTTAATTTGGTTTTGTGTAGACTGTTTATAATTGGGTCTTGCTTTTTCATCAAGTCTGACAATCTCTGTCTTCCAAATGGAGTGGTAAGCATATTTATATTTTGTATATACTTACCTATATGGTTAGGTTTAAATCTACTATACTATTAGTTTTCTGCTTGTGTCATTTGTTTTTTGTCTTCTTTTCCCTCTTCTGTCATCTTTTGTATTAGCTGAGCATTTTTCAGAATTCCATTTTATCTCCACTATTTAATTATTAATCATATCTCTTTAAAAAAATTTTTTTTAGTGGTTGCCACAGGTTTAGAATATTCAACTGTAACTTTTCACAGTTTACCCTCAAAAATATTAATGTCCTATCACTTCATGCATAAAAAACTTGCAAGACTATACTTTTATTTTCTCCCCACCCATCTTTTAAAATTTTTTTTGTCATAGATTTTACTTCTACAGGTGTTATAAACTTCAAAATATATTGTAGTTTTGCTTTAAACAGTCATTCTCTCCTAAAGAAATTTAAAAATGTGATAGCATGGTTTATATTTAACTTACTCAGCTATCATTCATAATTTCAGGTTCTCTTCTTTGTTTTCTGTCCATCTGTTGTAACTTTGTTTTTCCTGTAGAAATTCCTTGATTATTTCTTGTACTGAATGTACACTGGTGAAAGAGTTTCTCAGGCCTTACTTGTATAAGTCTGTTTTACCTTCATTTAAAAAGAATATTTTTTTTTGTTGAATATGGAAAACTAGGTGTATGGTTGTGCTTTTTCCTTTTAGCCCCTTAACGTTGTTTCATTATCTTCCTGCTGGAATGGTTTCTATGTTGAAATCAATTTCTATGTTGATATACACAAAAAAGAAATTTTTTGTATATATCATATTGTGTTCAACCCTATCTGCTTTTATGGTTTTCCCTTTATCACTGGTCTTCAGCAATTTGATTGTGGTATGCTTTAGTATTATTGTGTGTGTGTTTATTCTGCCTGAGTTTCATTGAGCTTCTTGGCTCTGTGGGTTTATAGTCTTAATCAAATTTGGAAAAACACTTGGCTGTTGAAAAATTGTTTCCCCCTCCTTCTGGGGCTCTAATTACATATATATTGTATTGCTTGATATGTTGCAGAGGTCACTGAGTGAGACTGCATTATTTTTTTGGTCTTCCTTTTCTCTGTGGCTCCTTTTGGATAATTTCTTCTGCTATATTTTCAAGTTTGCTAATATTTTCTTCTGTAATCTATAATATGTTGTTATCTGAACTTAATGACATGTTTGTTTCAAGTATTTTAATAGTCATTTGTTCATTTTGGGTCTTTTGTAAATCTTCCATTTCTTTTCTTACTGTGTTTGTTTTCCTCTAAATCCATGACCATCTTTCTGTCACATATGCCCATGGTGCTGTATACTTCCATTTCTGTGGTATCCACCACAATTTAAATTGCTCAATTTAAAAACCTTGTATTTATAGATAGCTTTAGCATTGTGAGGAAAGTGACCAGGTCTGTCTTATTCTCCAAGATATCCTCAGAATTTGTCAGTGTCTGGCACAGAGTAAATTCAGTAAATATTCATTGAAAGAATTAATAAGTGAATGAGTGACTTTAAAGAAGTCTTATTTTCTATCCCTTAGATCCTAACCCCACGGTCAAATAGAAATTTTGACTCTGGCATAACGCTGCCAGAAGGTATGAGAATAAGGGCCAAGGATGGATAAATGATTCACCCTAGTGATCAGAGTGAAAAATTATTAACAGCCAGGGCAGGAATTGTTACTTTTGGGGAACAGGTTAGCAGGAGACAGGGCTACAAATGAGAAACAAATTTTTCTATTTGGAAATGAACTGGAATCCAGGATTGTGAGAGCATAGAAGAGAGGAAAGAGAGAAGACAAAGCAGCAATACTTCTGTAGGTTGGAGCTTGAATTGCAAAATGGGTCAAGGGACCTTTTAAGAACAAAGGTGGCTAATACAGATTTTTAAAGTTCTGTTTCCTCCAATATAAATCCCATCAGTTACTCACACTGAAAAGACTTGTCTAAGTGATGGGTACCCAGGCTCTGTGTGTGTATGTCTGTGTGAAAAGAGAAGTACAATGTAAAAAATGATTACTAATCAACTGAAGAAACTGAGTCCCGTGCCTAGTAGTTGAAATTGGGAATAGGGATAGCATGCCCGGGACAGCAAGACAATTCAGAAATGGAGCTAGTTTAGTGAAAGCTTGGAGTCAGAATTAACAAGAATAGAAGCTCTCCCTACCCTCCTAGGAGTTTGCAAAAATATTGTGAGGTCATGAGAATTTCTGCTAAGAAAGAGTGGGAGTTTGTGTGAATCTTACCTAGATTTTAAGAGATGTGGTAACTCCAGGCAACATTTGAGTCACAAATAATAAGTTATTATTCATTGGGATTGTATTACATGCAGATGCAATGCTTTAAAAGTATGTTATTATGTAACACTCTTATAACTTCTATGAGAGAAATGCTGTTAAAATCCAATGTTAGTGACGGAGAGATACAGTTTGGGGAGACCGTCGCTTATTTAAGGTCACACAGCTTGAGAAGAGGACATTAGTAGGAAATATTCTGGCAGGTGGTTCAAGGACAGGTGGTTACAGTAAAAAAAAAAAAAAAAAAAAGTGTAAAATGGAAAACTCCAATTCCTTTCTCGGGAAAAAGACCCACTGAAGGGTCCAATTTGACAAGTCAATTTTTCTACTTTTTAAATATATGCACAGAAGAGTCCCAAGGTTGCCATTATTTCTTTTGCACATGTCTTGGCCTGGAAGCTATCTTAGTGAGGCTGATGGTATGATGGCTAAGAGTGTAGGCACCAAATTAAAGTCCTAGATTTGGATCTTGATTCCAAAAATGGGTATGTAACCTTCTATCAGCTATTGAGCTTCTGAGCTTGAGTTTCTTCATCTGTAAAATAGAGGGCATTAGTACTAATGTTGGCTGTTCCTGTGAAGATTAAACAAGATATTGAGTATAAAAAGCTTAGTGCTGCTCCTAGCACGTAGTCAACAGTTAATAACTTACAGTTGTCACATCTCCCCTACTACATTCTGACTTGATTGACGGGTTTAAAAAGATGGGAAAGAGAACAACACTTACCCAGGACCTACAGCGAGTCAGGCATCCTTTTGGATACTTTACATACATCATTTGATACTCACAGAAGCCCTGTGCTGTGCTCCATGTAAACTACATTTGGCAGTGAAGAGAACTTCAGACTAAAAGAGGTAAAGTAACTTATCCAAAATGACTCACCCATGTGAGTTTGGCTGTTAACCCAATTTTTAGGTGAGAAAACTAAGGCTGAGAGAAGGGAAATGCATTCATATATTCATTCACCTAACATGTATTGATGACACATTTGTGCCAGAAGTTCTCTCACTCCAAAGCTTATATCCCACAATTACATACGGGTTTCCCCAGGCTGTGTCCCCATATGGGGGGCAGGTAAGTCTGAGCACTTTGGGGAAATTAGTAGGAAGCTGGTAAGGAATCTATTTACATGAGATATTCTATATGAAGCCTTTCTGTGTGATGGAGGAAGGAGTTCAAACATAACTTCTTGGAAGACATGCTTAAGGAGAACAATATATTGTGTGTCCGCAAGTCTAGCCCAGGTTGAATCCCCAGGGAGAGACCACGTGTGAGGATAAAGGTACTTCAGTTCCCACTTGACAATCGTAACCCAGGGTTGAAGATATGGACCCACTTGTTAAACCTATGTGTGGAGTACAAGAAATTTAGTTGTAAAGATGACTGAAGTGAATATAGGCATTTATACCTACTTTAACAGAATCTTATTCTTCTGGAGAATATTGGCAGCTTTAGAATTGGTGCTGTATTATACTTAAGGGCTTTGTGGATAGTGAGCTTCAAGAGGAGAAGGGTAAGAACCTGGTGAGATTGGAGGAAATCTTGTTAACCAAACTACAAGGGGCAGCTCCAGGCAGAATGCCCAAGTGTGTGAGAGGGTCGTTTGGTTGGTGTAATGGTCATTGTACTTGAAGTCCTGATAGCACTTGAATCTCCTCCTAATGTGATTTGGAGAATTGTCCTTAGCTCTAGTGGTGGGATTGACTGACCTAAAAGTATTTTCATCCCTCTTGGTGATGATTGTCTCAGAAAAGGACATGTAACTTAACGATGCAAGGAAAAGTATACTGAGTCTTCTGGGAAAGTGTTTTTCAGAGAGCCTCGTGGGAAATTGGTCTTTCTTCCCCTCATACATAAATGAGGAACCTATAGCCCCAACTTGTTACTGACAAACAACTACAAAGAGAACCAGAATTAAGATGAAGCTGTACATGGCAGTGGAGAAGTAGAAAGCATACAGGTCTTGGATGATGTGGTTGAAATGGTAGATCAATCAGTCTTGAACCTATTCTACTTCACCTTTTGTGAATTTTTTTTGTAGTTCTGTAAGTTGATTTTAGTTGACTTTTAATTTTGGCTGAAGGCATCCTGATTTGGATAATGGAATCTGACAAAGATTTTCCAATTTTGTTTTTGTAACTTAGGTATTAGCCAACTTTGGTCAACACATGATCTATGAGTAGGAAAAACAGCTAAATATAAAGTATTGCTACTAAATTAGTAGAAGGGTTGAACTTGGAACAGATGACAATCTTATTTGGAGGTGGAGGTGTAAAGAGAAAATTATGTTTGGAATTAAGACTGGATGCTGATGGGATGACAACTGACAAAATTAATGCCTTGATGAATTTTTAGACTTGGTTAGTCACTGAGAATAAGGGATGTGGTTCACAGGACTTTAGGAGGATGATAAACGTTTTAACAGCTGATATTTGAAATGGGAAAAATGAGTGAAAGATAGGTACTGAGAGGCACTGAGGTCCCAGCTGATGTTGAAGATCATAAATTTAGAATGGAGCTAATCATTTTGTTTATAAAATTCTCTCCAGCAAGGCTTGGGCAAGCAAGAAACAGAAGCACAAGGAGAGTAAAAGGACAGTAGGGAGTACTCCAAAACTGGGGATTGGAAGAGCAGGTGCAGTGGAAGGACTAATGCCAAGAGAATTGAAAGTTCTAAGAGTAGAGTGTTATCTTTTTAAAATATAACAAACATTCTTTGGCATATTAATTTTAAACAAAGTTTTGAATAATATAATCTCATTTGATAACTACAATGATATTGTGAGGCAGATTTAAAAAAATTATTTTATTGAAATATAGTTGATTTACAATGTTGTGTTAACTTCTGTACAGCAAAGTGATTCAGTTATATATATATATACACACACACACACACATATATATATATGTATACACACACACACACACACATTCTTTTTCATATTCTTTTCCATTACGGTTTATCACAGAATATTGAATGTATTTCCCTGTGCTATAGAGTAGGACTTTATTGTTTACCATTCTATATATAATGGTTTGCATCTGCTAATCCCAAACTCCCTATCCATCCTTCCCCCTTGGCAACCACAAGTCTGTTCTCTATATCTGAGAGTCTGTTTGTTTTGTAGATAAGTTCATTTGTGTCATATTTTAGATTCCACATGTAAGTGATATCATATGGTATTTGTCTTTCTCTTTCTGACTTACTTACCTAGTATAATAATTTCTAAGTCCATCCATGTTACTGCAAATGACATTATTTCATTCTTTTTTATGGCTGAGTAGTATTCCATTCTACATATGTACCACATTTTCAGCCATTCATCTGTCGATGAACATTTAGGTTGTCTCCATGTCTTGGGTATTGTGAATAGTGCTGCTATGAACATAGGGGGTGCATGTATCTTTTTGAATTAGAGTTTTGTCCAGATATATGCCTAGGAGTGGCATTGCTGGATCATATGGTAGCTCTATTTTTAGTTTTTTGAGGAACCTCCATACTGTTTTCCATAGTGGCTGTACCAATTTACGTTCCTTTTTTCTACACCCTCTCCAGCACCTGTTGTTTGCCGACTCTTTAATGATGACTATTCTGACTGGTGTGAGGTGGTACATCATTGTAGTTTTGATTTGCATTTCTCTAATAATTAGCAATGTTGAGCATCTTTTCATGTGGTGAAACAGATTATTAATTCTAGTTTACTGAAGAGAAATTTGAGATCTGGAAATCAAATTCACTCATTCATCTGGCTCATTTATAAAACTCTTTTAAAAAATGTGTTAGTTCTATGCCGGATTTGGCTTTAGGCACTAAAAATTCAGAAATGCAGGCTATAGAACTTCCCTTCAAAATGCTTACTCTTTGCTGGGAATAGAGACAATGTAGTAATAAATAGAGAATACAGAAGGAAACATAACTATCTATGGAAACACAAAAGGTCCCCTCAGTCAGACTATGGAGTTAGAGAAGTTTTCCTGGGGTGGGTAAGATGTGAGTGAGGTTTGAATGAAGACTGTGAGCTGGCTCTGTAGATGAAGGGGTGAGCAGAGGGGATACAGTTACAGGGAGCAGCAGGTGTAAAGGTATGTACTTAGAAGAGGGAAGGATGAGTTCTGGGAACTGTAGCAGTCTTGTGTAACTGGAGAGCACAGCTCAAGAGGAGAAACCATGGGAATTAAGTGCGGAAATGTAGGTAGCAGCTAGATAAGAGTCGTAATGCGGAGTTTGTATTTTATCCTAAAGACCTGGGTTCCTCTGAAGGATTTTAAGAAAAGTGCATGATAATAAGCGTATAAAAGATGAAATGTAAGTAGTATACTTGAGACAGAGAAATCAATTATGAGATCTGGTATCTGGTAAGAAGTGACAAATGGGTTTTAAGATGATGGGAGACTCTGAGAGCCATTAAAGAGGAACTGACTGAATTTGATAGGTGTGGATAGTAAGAGAGGTAGGAGTCTCGTATAACTCTGGAGTTATTAGATGAATTGCAGTGCTTGCAAGTCAGATTATGGGAGGAATTTGGCAGCTGATAATTATTTGCCTGCTCTCTCCATGATACTCCATTTCATACCTTAAAGGCATCCTCATAGTGTGGTTTTCCCCATAGAAGCTACACTGATGTAATTATAAGTGGAGGAAAGAATCCACTTTCGTAAAGCCTGATATTATAAATGAAGATATACTAGTGTCCCTAACCCAACTGATCATGCAGGATCTTCAATCCCTTTCAAAGTCATCTTGGGACTTCCAGGAATTCCTTTCAAAACATCCTGTCAGCCATAATACCATGGAGACCTTGTGTCCTTGCTTCAGCAACCTGTGTCTCCTACCCTCAAATCCATTGGAAAGGGTTTTAGTGTTGTCTGAGCTGGAACATAAGGACGCCATTTCCTGTGCCCAGGGTGCCTTCTCCTGGTGTCCTCAGAGCCACTGTCTTCTGAAGGTGGTGGGAGGTAGGATCTCCATGAAATAGTGGTGTTCTCCGTTCTGTGTCTCACTTCGTCATCTGGCCCCTAAACAACAACACAGCTAGTGCCAGCAACTCAAATGGTCCTTTAGTCTATAGTCCTAATCCTGCTCTCCTTGATATTTAAAACCAATCCCAAGGGCTGGATGGGGGAACATCTCCCTTTTTCTGTTCTACCCTAATTTTCCAAATTAGACAATTGCCCCAAACAAAGAGACTTTAAGCATATCATCTCATGTAAAGAAATCCCATAGGGGTCTTGAAGTCTCCATTAGTTTTACAAAAACTCAAGTTGTGTTTGGCTCCACTGAAGCATACTGGTATAATTCATTTTCTTTTTTCATCTGCAACCAACACGCCTTCATGTTTCTACCTATCCACACTCTTCCACTTTTGTCTTCTCCTTTAGAATATACTCTTTTTTTTTTTTTGTACTGAGGGCTGTTATTCCCTAAGGGGACATGCCTTCTCCACTGCAGATTCCTGGAAAGGAGAGGAATGTGCTTTGTAGCAGTCTCTTATTATTCTGCAGAGATATTCTTGATATCTTTTGCCTCCTGGGAAGTTGTTAAGAAGCTAGTTTTCTAGCATGTCCTTTTTCCTTCATCCTTTGCAGGTTTGCTGTATTATTCTCAGTATGTCCAACTCATTTTTAGCCCATAGAGTATTTATGCTGTAAGGAACCCTAGAGAGAGTACCCTATCTACCCCTTCTCTCCATCCTCCCTCAGCTTATAGATAACAGTGTCCCAGAGAGGTTTCCTTGGGGTCAGAACCAGGACTGGTGTGGACTCTCCTGATCCCCATATGAGTGTACTTGCAATCATGAGAGATGGGTGAGGTGAATCAACTTAGATCCTCACAATAGCGCTATGAGATAAGGCACTTGCGAATTCATTTCACAAGGGAAAAAAGGGGAACTCAGAGACTTAACATCTCCAAGTTCATACATCCAGTTAGCAATGGAGCCATTTTGGATCTATATTCTTTACAGTGGTTCCCTCTGACTTTATGAAAATATGAGAAATTGTGTAATTTTAAATTAAACTTGTAACCTAGGTCCATACTATCCAAGCATGTTGAGGCAGATACACAATATATAACCACATTTTTTGGACCCATGTATTTCCTGAAATCTGGAGCTGTTCCTGTGAATTTGTTGAAAGAGAAATGAACTGTTAATTTATCCTCAAGCCTTAAAAATGCCATTGGAGAAAAACCTTAATAAAAATCCATCAACTTGGCAGGAGGGTATTTTATTTCTGAGAGCTCACCTGTCTGTGTTGGATGAACTATGAGACTAGAGACAGAATATTTCAAGTTTATCACTTGCATTTTCTTGCCAAAGTTTTCTCTGATTTGGGCTGGCTATTTCTTCTTTGACGGGCTGATTGACATGCCTACTTATAAGTAAGAATTTTTATAGGTTTTCATTTTTGAGGGAAATTAGATCTGTTCCTCATAATATGGGAATGTGTGTACATTTCCATCAGCCTCCCATGTAGTTAGGAAATCCAACTAGTAAAAGTGTCCTGCAAATTTAATTGTCTCTAATGGACAATCTTTGACTTTATGCAAACCCTGGGTTATAATAGAACAGACCTCTTCCTTATGCCATGAGCTCAGGCAAAATTGATGCTCTCAGGGCCTCTATTTTCTGTTCTTAGAAACTAGATAATCTCTGAAACCTCTTCCAGATGTAGGACATTATGTCCCTTGCCTTTCTGTGATGTCACCTGACTATAAACTGGGAGTAAGAGGCCTGTCTTGTCTAGTTAGGAGCTGAGTAGTTGCTATAAAAAATAAATGAGATAATGTATGTGAAAGCTGTTTGGAAAGCAAAAATGATGGAGCAAATGATAGGTGTAATTATTATTTAAATACCCAGATTATTTTTCTTTTTATTCCTAAGTAGCTAGCTGCTTAAGTAACAGACTCTTTCTAAGAAGACTTGATACATGATTTTTTTTTCTCTTTTGGAAGGCAAAAGACTACAGGGGATTGTGCTCTACATAAAGTCTTTAAAACTCTGAATTTTTATTTTACAAAATGATTCAGGTTACAGAATACACAGAAATGCATCTCACCTTCTCCCCCTGGGGCAGTGTATTCTGTATGGCAGGACTTAGCTGTTGGGAGTATAGTCACATTGAACCAAGGATATTCTGGGCTTCTTCTGAAAGAAACAAAGAAACAATTGTACTGGGAGAGGCCTGGGGTATGTGTGAGAAGATGGGTTAGTAATACTTATAGTAGAAGGAAAACATAGAAATCATCTGGTCAAAGGTTCATGAAATCAAATGTCTTTGGAGTCAAGTCAGTTATGTGAGTGAGTGAAGTGGGACAGTGAGGGACTGTGTTGAACTAATGGGGGCAGCGTGGCATCTCCAACTGATTAATGCCATGTTGGGAATGTGGGACCAGTGTTGATGATACTTGAAGAAAAGCTAAAATCTGGATTTTAGGGGTGAACCTTTCTGATTTCTAAATGTTGGAGAATGTGTTTCAATTTAAGGCAAGATCTAATCTATGGACTATGGATTGGAGGTCTCTGATCTCGACCAAGCCCTGTCACTTAAAGTAATTTTTTGTTCTCTTGTTCATCAAATATGTATTGAGTACTTACTATGTAGTTCGAAATGTTCATAGCTTTAGGGATACAAAGAGGAGTAGAGCCCAGTTCCAGGGAAGTCAGTGATACAAGTGATGGTAATCATATAATATAAGAGGGGTACAATGATAGAGGTGTGTCCAAGATAAAGTAGGAAAAAACACATGAATTTAATTCACTGTATTAGGTGTCCTATATTCTCTTAGCACAGTTTGGGTTAGTTTTTTTGTTGTTGTTGTTCTGAGTACTTATGCTAATGCTTATGCAAGTGGTATGACAATGCAACAAAGCTACTGCAGAAATAAAATTCCAAAGTTTTATCATGCATGATTATCATTAAATGAAAGATAACTTTCCTTCTGCTTGGAAAAATAGTTTTATCTATTGAAAAATAATAGAGGAGAAGAACCTCAGAGTACCAGTTTTTTCAAACTTTGGGAAATCATCGATCAAATTATAATAGTTAATACTTGTGAGAGAGGAGATCAAGATGGTGGAGTGGGAAGACTCTGAGCTTACCTTCTTTCACAAACACATCACAACTACAACTACACATAGAGCAACACTCTCTGAGAACAGCCTGAAGACTAGAAGAATGGCTCTTCTGCAACCAACGTTACTAAGAAGACCACACAGAAACTGGTAGGAGTGGGGGAGAAGTAATCTAGTTGGGACTCACACTTTTGGCAAGTGACCCAGAAGAGGAAGGGCATAAAGTAGGCTCAGGGATCCATCCTAACGAGCGAGGGGTTCAAGCCCCACGCTGGGCAACCTAGCCCTGGGATCTGACACAGGGAAGATGAGCCCCTATGACTGGTTTGAAATCCGGTGGGGTTTACCAGAGGGCCATAGGAAACAGAGACTCTGATCCTGAAGAATGCGCACACAGAATTGCTTGCTTCCAAGTGCAGAGGCCGTAGAATGAAAATGGCCTAGTGCTCTGGCTGGCCTGCCTGGTGTGCCTTAGCAGGTCCCCCAGATTGCACTGGGTTCCTGCTCCAGCACCTCCTGCTCTGGCACTGCTCCCCACCTAGTCAGAGACTGCCATTGCTCCACAGAGAGGCAAAACTAGTTCAAAACTGCTGCTTCAGGCCCTTGGGCCCCACCCCCACTCCCTGGCCAAGGCAGAGACCTCCATCAAGCCTGAGAGAAGCTCTGACTCATACTGGCTTTGGCTCTAGATCTCAGGTCCTACCTCCCACCAAGGTGGTAGATGTCAGCACACTCTGGGGAAGATGTGGCCCATGTTTCAGACCCAGCTTTCCCAGAAAAACCACTGGGCACAAGCGGACTGTGTAGGGATGCTTACACACAAGGACATGCCTTTAAGACCAGGATAGGTAACTGTTTCACCTAAATTCATAGAGATAAAGAAAGTCAAACAAAATCAGAAGATCAAAGAATAAGTTCCAAAGAAAAGAACAGGATAAAACTCCAGGAAACAAACAAACAAACAAAAACCCCAAACAACCTAATGAAGTGGAGATATGTAATTTGCCTGATGAGAGTTCAAAGCAATAGACATAAAAATGCTCACTGAAGTCGGGAAAAGAATAGAGGAACACAGAACCTCAACAAAGAACTAGAACACATAAAAGAAGAGCCACAAATGCTGAAGAATACAATAACTGAAAATAAAACTACATGAGAAAGAATTAAAGGCAGATTAGGTGATACAGAAGAATGCATAAGTGCCCTGGAAGACAGAATAGTGGAAACCACCCAATCAGAACAGCAAAAAGAAAAAAAAAATTAAAAATGAGAATAATTTAGGGACTTTTAGGACAATATCAAGAATATTAACACTCACATTATAGGGGTCCTAAAAGGAGAACTATGGCTGAAAACTTCCCTAACTGAAGAAGGAAATAGGTGTCCAGGTCCAGGTAACAAGAGAGTCCCAAACAAATGAAACCAAAGAGAGACACCAAGATATAGCATAATTAAAATGACAAAAGTTAAAGAGGGGATTTTAAAGTCAGCAAGAAAAAAACAAAGAGTCACATGCAAGGGAATTCCCATAAAGATATCAGTTGATTTTTCAGCAGAAATTTTACAAGTTAGAAGGTAGTGGCATAATATATTTAAAGTGCTGAAAGGAAAGAACCTACATCCAAAGATACTCTACTCAGCAAGGTTATCATTCAGAATTGAAGGAGAGATTCCCAGACAAGCAAAAACTGAGTTCATTACTGCTAAACTGGCATTACAAGAAATGTTAAAGGGTCTTCTTTAAGTGAAAAAGAAAAGGATATAATAAGAAAGAAGAAAATATATGAAGAAAAAATAACTCACTGGGAAAGTAAATATATAGTAAAGACAGTGGATCAAAAAAATAAAAACTCTAGTATGTGGGTTAAAAGACAAATTGTAAAATGAAGTATAACTGCAATGAACAGTTAAAGGGTACACAAAAAGATGTAAAATATGACACCAAAACATAAAACGTGGGGTGGTGGGGGGTCAAAAACGAGCTTTTAGAATGTTTGAACTTACCTGCAGTAGATACACCCCCACACACACACAAACAAAGAGAAAGGAATCCAAACATAATAGTACAGAAAATAATCAAACCACAAAGGAAGAGAGTAAAAGAAGAAAAGAACAGAGAAGAATTACAAAAAACTCCAGAAAATAAGTAACAAAATTGTAGTAAGTACATACCTAAAATCAAATTAAGTGTAAATGGTAAGACATAGGTTGGCTGAATGCATTAAAAAAATAAGAGCCATCTATATGCTGCCTACTAGAACTCACTTCAAAACTAAAGACTCACACAGACTAAAGTGAAGGGATGGAAAAAGATATTCCATGCAAATGGAAACAAAAAAGAAAACTGGGGTAGCAATACTCATGTCAGAAAAAATAGACTAAAGTAATTCTGTAACAAAAGACAAGGGCATTTTATAATGATAAAGGAGTCAATCCTAGAAGAGGATATAACAGTTGTAAACATACACAGCTAATATGGGAGTACCTAAATATATAAAGCAAATATTAACAGACATAAAGGGAGAAATTGATAGTAATACAATAATAGTAGGGAGCTTTAATAACTCATCTATATCAATGAATAGGTCAACCAGACAGAAAATCAATAAGGAAAAGGTGGCCTTAAGTGACACATTAGAACAGATGGACTTAATAGATAACTTTCTGCAGGACATTCCACCCAAAAAAAGCAGAATACACATTCTTTTCAAGTGTATATGTAATGTTATCCAGGATAGCTGACATGCTAGGCCATAAAACAAGTCTAAATTTAAGAAGATTGAAGTTATATCAAGAATCTTTTCTGAACATAACAGTATGAATCTAGAAATCAATTACAGGAAGGAAACAAAAAAACAAACATGCAGAGACTAGACAACATGCTACTAAAAAACTAATGGGTCAATGAAGAAATCAAAAAGGAAGTTAAAAAACACCTTGACACGAATGAAAATAGAAATGCAACTTCTAAAATCAATGGGCTGTCAAAAAAGCAGTTCTAAGAGGAAAGTTTATAAGAGGCCTACCTCAAAACAAAAATGTCAAACCTAACTTTCTACCTAAAGGAATTAGAAACAGAACAAACAAAGTCCAAAGTCATCAGAAGGAAAGAAGTAATAAAGATCAGAGTGGATATAAATAAAATAGAGACACACACACACACAAAAAACAGAAAAGACCAATGAAACTAAGAGCTGGTTCTTTTGAAAAAATAAAAAAAAATTGATAAACCTTTAGCCAAACTCATCAAGAAAAAAAATAGTGTCCCCAAATATTAGAAATGAAAGAGCAGGAGTTACAACCTATACCACAGAAATATAAACAATCAGAAGAAAATACTATGAACAGTTATGCGCCAACAAATTGGACCTAGAAGAAATAGATAAATACCTAGAAATATACAATCTTCTAAAACTTAATCATGAAGAAATAGAAAATCTCAACAGACTGCTTACTAGTAATGAAATTGAATAATTAACAAAAAAACTCCCAACAAACTGAAGTCCAGGACCAAACGGTTTCATGGGAATTCACCAAACATTAAAGAAAGAGTTAATACCTATACTTTTCAAATTATTCCAAAAAATTGGAGAAGAGGGAACACTTCCTCAGACTCATTCTACAAGGCCAGAATTACCCTGATACCAAAACCAGACAAAGACACTACAAAAAAAGAAAATTACAGGCCAATATTCCTGATGACCATAGATGCAGATATCCATAAAAAAAAAACAAAAGCAAACTGAATTCAACAATACATTGAAAGGATCAAATGTCATGATCAGGTGGGATTTACCTCAGTGTTGCAAGGATGGCTCAGTATCCACAAATTAATTGATGTGATATACCACATTAACAAATTAAAGAATCAAAACCACATGATCATATCAATAGATGTGAAAAAAGCATTTGACAAAATTCAACATCTATTCATGATAAAAACTTTCTACAACTTAGTATAGAGGGAACATACCTCAACATAATAAAATGCATTTATGACAAACCCACAGCTAACATCAGACTCAATGGTGAAAAGCTGAAAGCTTTTCCTCTAAAATCAGCTTGCCCACTCATTACCATTTCTATTTAACATTGTTTTGGGAGTCCTAGCCACAGCAATCGGACAAGAAAAATAAATAAAAGGTATGTAGATTGGAAGGGAAGAAATAAACTCTTCACAATATGCAGATGACATGATACCATATATATATATAATATATATTTTTATATATATATATTATATATATATATAAAACCCTAGACTCCACCAAAAAAAGTATTAAAACTAATAAATGAATTCAGTAAAGTTGCAAGATACAAAATTAATTTACAGAAATCTGTTGGATTTTTATACACTAAAAATGAAGTATCGGAGGGAGAAGAGGAATCAAGAAAACAATCTCATTTACAATAGAATCAAAGAGAATAAAATACCTAGGAATAAATTTAACCAAGGAGGTGAAAGACCTGTACTCTGAAAACTGTAAGACATTGATGGAGGAAACTGAAGATGATACAAATAAATGGAAAGATGTTCTGTGTTCATGGATTGGAAGAATCAGTATTGTAAAAATGTCCGTATTACCAAAAGCAATCTACAGATTTAATGTAATCTCTATTAACATACATGACATTTTTCACAGAACTAGAACAAGTAATCCTAAAATTTGTATGGAACCACAAATGACCTTGAATTGCCAAAGCAATCTTGAGAAAAAAGAACAAAGCTGGAGGTTTCATGCTCTGTGACTTCAGACTATATTACAAAGCTACAGTAATTAAAACAAGTATGGAACTGATAAAAAAAACAGACTCATAGATCAATGGAACAAAATAGAGAACCCAGAAATAAACCCATGCCCATATGGTCAATTAATCTAAGACAAAGGATGCAACAATATATAATGGGGAAATATAACCTCTTCAATAAGTGGTGTTGGGAAAACTGGACAACTACATGTAAAAGAATGAAAGTAGAATGTTTTCTAACACTATATACAAAAGTAAACTCAAAATAGATTAACGACCTATATATAAGGCCTGAAACCATAAAACTCCTGGAAGGAAGCAAAGGCAGTATGATCTTTGACATCGGTCTTAGCAGTATTTTTTAGATTTGTCTCCTCAGGCAAGTATTTTTTAGATTTGTCTCCTCAGGCAAAAGCAAAAATAAGCAAATGGGACCTAATTAAACTTAAAGGCTTTTGTATAGCCAAGAAAACCATCAACAAAATGAAAAGGCAACCTAATAAAGGGGAGAAGATAATTGCAAATGATATGCCTGATAAAGGGTTAATATCCAAAATATGTATATAAAGACAACATACAACTTAATACCAAAAAACCCAAGCAACTCAATTAAAAAATGGGCAGAGGACCTGAATAAACAATTTTCCAAAGAAGACATATAGATGGCCAACAGGCAACATGGAAAGATGCTTAACATCACATCAAGGAAATGCAAATCAAAACCATAATAAGATATTACTTCACACCTGTCAAAGTGGCTATTATCAAAAATACAAGAAATAACAAGTGTTGTCAAGGATGTAGAGAAAAGGGAATCTTCAAGCACTGTTCATGGGAATGTAAATTGGTGCAGCCACTGTGGAAAGCAGTATGGAAGTTTTTTAAAAAGTTAAAGTAGAACTAGCATAGGATCCAGTAATTCCACTTCTGGGTATTTCCCCAAGGAAAACAAAAACACTAATTTGAAAGATAAATATACACATCTGTTCATTGCAGCATTATTTACAATAGGTAAGATATAGAAGTAACCAAAGTGTCCATCAACAGATGAATAGTAAAGAAGGTGTGGTATATATAAATACACAATGGAATATTACTCAGCTATAAAAAGATGAAAATTTGTCATTTGTGACAAGATGGATGGACCTGGGGGGTATAATGCTTAGTGAAATTAAGTCAGACAGAGAAAGACAGGCACTGTATGATTTCACTTATATGTGGAATGCAAAAAATGAAGCTAATGAACAATTACAACCAAATGAACAGATTCACATATACAGAGAAAAAACTGCTGGCTACTGGTGGGAAGGAGGAGCAAAATAGGTGAAGGGGATTAAGAGGTACAAACTGCTAGTTATAAAATAAATAAGTTACAAGGATGTATGTACAGCCGAGGGAATGTAGTCAATAGTTTATAGTAACTTTCTATGGTGTATAATATATATGATATCAGACTACTATGTTCTATATCTGAAACTAACATAATATTGTTAGTCAAGGGTATTTCAATAAAATACTTGAGAAATACTTTACAGTTTAAAAGGTGCCTTTTAAAAGTAGCAATAGTGACAAATAATTAGTTGTATTAGAAAACATCTGGAAACACTGGCAGCTGAGCTTGTGGGTGGTCCCAGCTGAGCTACATAGGGATGAATGTGTCTGATTTTTTTTTTTTTTTTAAGGAATATGAAGGAGAGAATTTTTTTCTTTTGATTGAATGACAAAGAAGGAACTGTTTCTCAGCTTCTGGGGAGGATGAGAATAGAGGGACTGAAATGATCAACCCCATAAGATTTTTATTTCTTATTTCTTTGGCATGTAAGGGAGAGTTATTTCAAGCAAATCCAGAGGGAGTTAAGCTCTTTTCTTTATTTTTATTGAAATATCCAATATTTGACATACAACATTGTATACAGTTAAGATGTACAACATGCTGATTTGATATATTTATATATTGTAACACGATGGTACTTGGGGTTATAATTAGTACTATTATCATGTTACATAATTATTTCTTTTTAGTGGTTGGAATAATTAAGATCTAATTTCTTACCAAGTTTGATTATAATACAATATTCTCTATATTCACTGTACTGTGCATTAGATCTCTATATTCACTGTACTGTGCATTAGATCTTCAAGCTATTTTTTCTAATGGACATTGGCTTGTGGAGTCTGGGAAGATTGTATAGGTCCACCAGGAAACAAAGCATGACATGGTGACACTGGAAACATTTTCCCAGTTTCTTCTTGGAATGTAGCATTTTGCAGCATGAGGAAGGAGGACATTGGGCATGTGGAATGGACAGCATCCTTGCAGACATTGGCATTCTCTAGGGATAGGGATCACCAGACAGTGGAAGCCTGAGGTACTGTCATGAAGCTTACTGAGCAAAGGACATTGATCTGGGAGAGCAGGAAAGGAAAGTCATGGCAGCTGCCTTAGGATGACTAGTTCTTAGATCAGCCTGTGCATGTCAAATACCCCTGGGAACTTCCAGAAATAATGGAAGCCAAACAAGGGAGAAACTTTTAAATCCAAATATTCTTCATAAACAAATGAGGGCAAAGGTAGGAAATTGGGCTTATAGCTGTTAATATCACTTCATTTGTACTAATAAATTAAATGTGACCTAGGGACGTTGAGATTATATTAAATTTCTAGAGTATATTCACTTTTTACTCATAGCATTGCTATACCAATATAGAGCACATGAAGCTTTTCTATTCATAATGAGACATGACATAATTTCCCGATGCTATTCTCTTCCCCTTCTAGGTGCAGAGAGCAGAGTCTCCCTACTCTACAGGGTTGTGAGAGACTGCCTTTATTCATCATTTGGAAAATCAGGTTACCTGAATTGCACAGTTGCACTAGGGTGTTACATTCTTAGATGAAATTTCAGTATACTTTTCAGACTCACTTGGGAAAGTATCATTAGGCTGTGAATATTTGTTAGTGCCAAGTTGGCACAATCCTGATATCACAAGATGCTGTGAGGTTAGTCCAGGATTTTGTAGTTATTTTTCACATGGAAACTGTTGACAGGTGGTTGCATGACAAAGATTTATGAAAGCGATTAAATACTGGAACATTTTCCAGGTTGGAAGAGAAGTTATTTGGGGCTGGTGTGAATTTATTTTCCCATGGGGAAATGAGGAAGTAAGCAAGAGATAGATATTCAGTCCATCCTCAAACATGTTCTTGACTCAGAGGTATTGCGTTAGCTCTTACCCTTGCCTGCATTGCAATCTGTTGTTCTCCCTTATTTTTCTTCTTTACACACTTATTTGTTCTTTTTCCTTCTCCTGGTCCCCATAAGAACATGTGTCATAAAAGTAGATCTGGACCTTCTCTGTTTGTTTGCCACTGTATTCCTGTCATAAGATGATGCCTGGCAAATAGTAGGCACCCTCAAATATTACAATATCAGTAATTTTGATACCATTTGGCAGGATTTCAATAGAAAACTTGGTAAACAAAAGTTTCATGTTAGTTTATATTTTTTAACTGTTCATTTTGAGCTAATTTTAGAAAAGTTGCAAAAATCCTATAGAGTTTCCATAAACTGTAGTCCATCATCCCCTATTTTAACATCTTACATAAACATAGTACAATTACCAAAACCACTAATATCAATGTAATACTGATACCAGTAGTATCAATATAAAACTACCAAGTAATCTACATACCTTATTCAAATTTCATCTGTTTTTTTTTATAATGCCCTGGATTGGTCCAGGAACCAATCTCGAATCCTGCATTACTTTTAGTTATCATTACTAAGTTATCTCCTTAGCTTACAACCTCTGACAGTTCCTCAGGCTCTTTTGTTTTTCATGACCTTGATATATTTGAGGTCTACAGGTCAGTTATTTTGGAGAATGGTCCCCAATTCGTGTTTCCTGATGTCTTCTCATGATTAGATTGAGGCTATATATATTTGGCAAATATACTACAGAAGTGATGATGTGACATTCTCATGCATTATTTTAGGGAGTACATGATGCTGATCTATCTTATTGCTGTGACGTCAGCTTTGATCACCTGGTTAAGGAGGTGTCTGCCAGGATCCTTCACTGTAAAGTTATTTGTTCTTTTCCTGTATGATAATCTATGATAAATATGATACATATTACATACATGTGATAATTGGGGAGGTTCTTTGAGACTAAGCAAATACTATACCCTTTCTCATCACACTTTTCCCACTAATTTTAATATCCGTTGTTGGTTCTCACCTGCAACAGTTATTGCTTTAATGTTTGCCTAAAGGTGATTTTCCATCATTCTTTCTACATTTATTGATCAGGATTCCTCTGCAAGGAATTGGTGCACCTTCTCCTCCATTTATCTAGCTGTTCAATTATTTATTTATATCAGTATGGATTCATGGATATTTAATTTTTTCTATGGGATATAATCCAATATTGTCATTATTTTATTGCTCTCATTGTCCCAAATTTTGCCATTAGGAGCTGTTTCATGTTGGCTCCTGTTTCCTATCAATGTGGCCCATCAATTTTTGAGTACTTCCTTACTTTCTGGCACCACAAGATATTTCAGGCTCATTTTGTATTTTCTCAGCCCAATTGATCTGGAATCAACCATTTTCCCCAAGAATTCCTGATTCCTTTTATTGAAGAATGGTATTTAGAACGCAGGGTCTTGACTATAGGTTTGCTTATTGATTCTGGAGTATCATTGTTTCTAGGCCCTTTTGGCAGCATACAGAGAATATATGTATTCATACATATGCAGATACACACGTGCACACACACACATCTATATTTCTGTTTCTATTCATAAGAAGCGTATTGATGTTTACTATTGATGGTGTTAAATTAATAAATTAATCTGGGGAGAACTGACATCTTTAGAAGTTGTCATTTCTAATAGGTTAATTTCTTTCCATTTGTTCAACTTTATTTTTGTGTATCTAATAGGTGTTTAACAATTATTCTCACAAAGATTTTGTATGTTTATTAGGTATGCACATTTATTAAGCACATAATCTTTGTCCCTATGATAAATGGGGTTTTCTCTACAATTACATCTTCTAACTTTACTGTTAGTGTATATGAAGGCTAAGATGCCCATATTCTTCTGGAGGTGGTTTTAGATTGCCCATAGGTCCTTTCACTAGCTTCCATCTTCTGCATTCTCAGCAGTTTTTCTCACCCTTGCTCACCTCAAAATCTCAAGATGAGGTAAGAGTGGGGCAGAACATTAGAAATGGCATACTAGATTTGGTGGTTTCTCGTCTCTGTTATTTTGAAGTATCAACGTTGTCTGTCTTGAAATTAAGCTGAGAGTGTGGCCTTTTATAGATGTATTTTGCCCCTTCTGTTCTGTATTTTTTTTTTTTTTTGGTAGGAAATACTGAGAAACAGGTAGCTAGGTGGCTACTTGGAAGTCTGAGGTTGAATTTTTCATTTTTGAAAAGTTTTGAGTGTCAGGCTTAGCACAATTGTGTTTTATTGTAATTTATACTTGTAGTTTTACCAGGTTTCTTCTTTCTTGCTTTCTTTTCCACCTGTATATAGGTAGAGTAAATATAAATAGAGTTCAGATTGGAACTTAAGCTTGAGAATTCAGACTGATGGGGCAGAGGACAAGAAAAAGGACTGAAGAGTTGTGGGAGAATGAGAGGTTGGGAATAAAAGTTCAGGGCAGGAGAAAAAGCTTAAGTGAGATTGATAGGGAACAGGTGGAAAGAATGGAGGCAGGATGGCTTGCTGACTCGCTGTGCCCCTTACTGGTCCTCCTTGGGTCTCAGCATCCAGGGCTGTGTCCCCATCCGATCTGAGATTGCTTTCTCCCCTGACTTCTACTCCCTTTACTCAGAACCAGGCTCTAAGTTCATGCAGATGAAGTCCTGCTGGAAATTTGTCTATGGACTCTATCTGTCCATGGAGGGAACACCTTCTCCCTAATGGGTCCTCTGAAAATTCCAGATATACATTGTTTGCATCTTTCCATGTGCCTTGGTAGCACCTTTAGGATGAGAATTGCTTAGTCCCTAGAGTCCTCTTCCTCTCTGCTGAGTGTCTGTATTTGTAGCTTTGCTTTAATACCTACTGGTACTTTGACTACCCATCTTAGGCTGTTCACCTTCATCTCAGCATTATTTTATTTGTATTAATTTTTTTAATGATTAATGGGTTCTTATAAGTGAACCTACTGAATATCTGGCTCTGTGCTAGCACTTAATGATGACTATAGAGAAGAATATGTACAGTTCATACCCTCAAATTTAGTATAAAACATAAAGCATACCCAAAAAATTTAGTACAAGGCAGAACGTACAGAAGAAGGGCCTTAACATTCTCTCCTCTTTAAATATGTTTTATGTCAAATTTAAGGAAGAGGAGGATGGCTATTAGAGATGGTTTCTGGGGAGGAGACATCATCCTTATCATCTCCCCTTAGTCTTCTTTCTCTAGAAGATTCTCTCCCCTGACTCTAATCTGACTATTGCCTGGCTGTGTCTTTGTTCTTTAAGTAGCCCAATTTTCCCTTACCAAAAAAACATTGAACTTGCCTGTCACCATCATTCAGGCCCCTTAATTCTCTGTTTAACTTCCTTTGCTTCGTTTGGCTGTCTGTAACTCTTCTTTTATTCATGCTAGAAGGTGGAGGTGGAGCTCTCAGCTCTAAGTAGGATGTTTAACAACCTGTTGGCCCTTCTGGGTTGTAAACCAATGGATAGAGACTGGAGGAACCTCATGAGACAAAGGATATTACCCTTTGTGTCATTTCAAAATGCAAGGTTTGTGATGGATTCAACTGGAGGAGTGATTTGGGCCTGAGGCTAAGGTAAGATCGTCTGCCTTTTTTTACTCCTAAGTTTAGATATTAGGAGCAGTCTTGGAGAAGGTTAAACATGAAGAGTAAGCTCCAAGCACATTCTCCTAGCCATGTAAATAGAGGTTTGAAGTTCACTTCACTACATTTGAAGGACAAGAGAAAATAGATGGGCCAGTACTTTTTCAGTGCAACCTTGCTACCTAGATGGTGAAACTCAAAGCACCTTAGTTTGTTACCACCCCTCAGCCTGCATTGTTGTTTCCAATGCTGCCCTTTGTTGGGGAGTGGAATATAAAAAGGAGGGACCACATGGAAACATGAGGATAGTGGAATATGTGTCCTAGCCTGCTGGAGCCCATCTAACTCTCTCCCATGCCTATGCACAGTGCTGCCTCTGTGTCTCTGTCAGACAAAAACATGGCTGAAACCACACCTGTTTACCTTTCATCCTGGGCCAATATGCAGCCTTATTTTAATTTTTATTCTCTATAACTCAGATATTAACTCTCTTTTCAATGGTTTACTTGGCAGATAATTATGGACCAGAATATGGCTAGCTTAATTATAAAATTGGTGTGTATGTATAAAAAATTTTCCTCAAATAGTGGTTTGGTATGTAACAGAGTTTCAGAGGGGAAGGAGCAGACACCATACCTACTTTAAAGATATCATCTCTGGAGGTATCTTATGGAACTTGATGAAATTGTGTCAAGAGCCATCCACTTGGCCTCATGCCTTGACATCCTATGGAGTGAAGGGTCAGGGAAAACAGTCATAATTTCTCATGCCTGTAGAGCCGTTTCTGGACTACAGTCCTCTTTGCTTCTTAGCCCACACATTGCTGAGGCTTTTAGATGCCCCATGTAAAGGTTTGTCTCTAATTCTGTCTACATTTCAATTTTCTCTATCTTCCTGATTCTCTGTTGTCTTCTCTCCACAACTTCTTCAACAACCTTAGTCTTCACTCTGTGACTTACTTTCTGCTTTATTTTGTTCTGTAAACTTTTTTTCTCCACACTTGAGTGTAGAATTCAGTCTTCTGTCCCTTCTAGTACCTTTGGCTTTAGCTAAGTGTTAAAATGGGCTTTCCTCTTCCTTTCTATTTTTCTTAATAAAATATCTAAGGTCTATACACCTTGCTACAATGAGCATTAATGTTTTTTCCAAAGTCCAGTACATGTGAGAAATGAATTCAATTAATTCAATTCTTCAATTAACATACTCCCCATAAAATATTCACTCTGGTGTTAATGTGCTAAAGTGACATTCACCTCCATACCATGCCTGCTTTTTGCTTTAACTGGAAGTGCCTTTGTCTAGAATTTTAAACTTTCTAAGACAATTGGCATAGCCCCCCAGTAGATTTAGTTTGTTCCCCAAATTTCTTCCTTATTTAAAAATGCCTATATGTTTAGGCATGGGTGATCATCTGAGTTTGTAAACTACCACTACCAAGAATGTATTATAATTCAAACATGATGTTTGAATTACAAGGAAAAAGAGATTCTCCTGAATCTTTGGAAACCCCTATAGTTTTTTAAAAAATTTATTTATTTAATTTATTTATTTTTGGCTGCGTTGGGTCTTCATTGCTGCACGCGGGCTTTCTCTAGTTGTGGCGAGCGGGGGCTACTCTTCATTGTGGTGCACGGGCTTCTCATTGCAGTGGCCTCTCGTTGTGGAGCATGGGCTCTAGGCGCGAGGGCTCAGTAGTTGTGGCTCGCGGGCTCTAGAGCACAGGCTCAGTACTCGTGGTGCACTGGCTTAGTTGCTCCACTGCATGTGGGATCTTCCGGACCAGGGCTTGAGCACGTGTTCCCTTCATTGGCAGGTGGATTCTTAACCACTGTGTCACCAGGGAAGTCCCAACCCCTATAGTTTTGATAGAATGTTTATAACCAGCAAGCATCTAGTAAGCTCTACTTGGGGGTGATTATCATGACTTAAAAGAATTGAATTATCATGAAAAACAAAATAACCATTGTATATAAATTATGAAAGCAGTGTTGCCAGGGACTGAGACTCATATCTTTAGATCATTTTCTTGGAAAACTATCATAATCTGTTGTTTAAAGGTATTGGTACAGTGTGCAATCCTTTCACTGGAAACTTTGAAATATGTAAGGTGTCAAGAGACTTGAAATAATATATTGGAAACCCAGCTTATAGAGCACACATTTCTGACTCATTTGGGAACAGTTTGAGTGATGGTGAAACATTAAACAGCTTTCAATGTATGATTAATTCGACCCCTCTGTGCAAATAAAGATAATAAAAATGTTTCATAAGAAATACGTGAGGCAAAAGGAACTTATTCCTACTCCTCATTGACAAACAAAGCAATGTTGCATCAGTAGTAATGCAAAAAGGTATCTTGAATCCTAATGCTTGGTGAAAGAATCCTTCATATATTTTATACCAAATATAGTTTTATAATGTGCTGTGAAAGGTAAAATGGCAGGATGTTTCTTTTCTCCACTGAGAGTTTGAAAGGTTTATGGTTCCAACTCATTAGTCAAAATTAAGTAAAGTGAGAAAAAAACAGTTTTCTGATGGAAGTTTTCAGTAAGCTTGTCAGAAAAACAGTAGTGTGCATGAGCAAGCAAGTGAAAGTTTGGCAATATAGACTTATCATTTAATGAGGAACCAAAAAAGGAACCAGAAACAAATAGAAGAACAAACAGAAAACACATTCAACCTTTGTGAACGGTCTTCACTGTTATTACTACAACACAAAAAAGTCAGCATGATATAGTAGAAAAAACCCTGAACTTGTCACAGACCTTACAAGAATATCTAAACTTTCTGGATCTAAGTTATCTCACAGAAGATAAGTCTAAACTAATTCAGTGGTTCCAAAACACATTCCTCAGATAAGTGCTAATTGATGATAAAATTCTCCTGGCTAGAAGGAGAAAAAAATTAAGGATATTAAAAAATTTTCATTCTAAGGACTGTTTTTTAATTTTATATTTTATTCTTTCTCTTTTGGGATTAAAATGTAATCGTAGCTAGTGGTTATATTGAAATCCTAACTTGAACAATGTTGACAACTCTAAGCTAATGACAAAGGTGTTTTTTTTTCTCTTAAACCTTATGTTGTTTTGATAAATGAAAAAGAAAATTAGAAAACTCAAGATTGTAGGATTTCTATGTGGTTTCCTGCAACCTCTAACTTTGTATGTACTGTGAACTCTTATGAAAGCAATTGCTACAAGTAATATTATCTACAATTTAAGCAACATTTTGGGCAATACTTTCAAAAGTCATTGTAGGGGTAGCTGAGGTAATGGAAACTGTTGGAATCTGAAACTCTCCCCAGCTCCCCACAATTAAATGGATCAACAAGAAGATAAGTTAAAACCACACAAGTCTTATGCCTTTAGAGTACCTGGAATACAAAGGGCACTAAAACTTCAAGTTACCTGTAAATAGAAATGTAAACACTAATTTTCAGTAGAACTGTGTTTTAAGTTTCTGCCCCAAACCTTTGTAAAACAGCTATCTGGGAAAACTGTATGGAAGAAAGAAGAGAGGATAGTGCTATGAAATCACTTCTAGAAAGAGAAAGTCCTAGATTTTCACACTTAAAAATGACAGTAATATATGTCCATGCCACTCACTACCAAACATAAAATAGATAGCTAGTGGGAAGCAGCCGCATAGCACAGGGAGATCAGCTCGGTGCTTTGTGACCATCTAGAGGGGTGGGATAGGGAGGGTGGGAGGGAGGGAGATGCAAGAGGGAAGAGATATGGGAACATATGTATATGTATAACTGATTCACTTTGTTATAAAGCAGAAACCAACACACCATTGTAAAGCAATTATACTCCAGTAAAGATGTTAAAAAAAATGACAGTAATGAAAAAAAGGAGTCATAGGAGATCAGAGCACTGACACAGGGAAGGGATTTAAAGTGTATGCTGGGATTTAGGAAGAAGTCTTAGAAAGGGAAATACTTTAGGAGAAAAGGAGAATAAAAGTGAGGAAGTCATCCTTTGGAAACTGACTGGAAAAGGAAAAAAAAAAAAGAAAAAACAAGAGGGAAATTTCAAACCCTGCCAGACAACACTAAAAAATGGAAGGACAAAAAAGTCCTTCTCCCTGACTCCCACAAAAAGGCCACATGTTAAAGAAAGTGCTACACTGACTGAGGGAATGCATTCTTGAACTAGACATCTTATAAATCACCCCAAATGCTAGCTCTGTCCATGCAATGCAGAGATGCAAGCCATCTTATCTATACAAAGCTATTTAATAAAAAAAAATAGAAAATGAGAATAAAAACCTTTGAGCTGATGATAAATTTCCCACAAAGCCAACCATGAAACAGAAAACAAAAGTATCATAATATTCCAAACGGAATTAAATAGCCACAAACACATGCGAAGTAACACAAATCAGAAATTCAAAATTTACTAACAGAAATGGATAGTAAATAAAAAGAAATAAGAATTGATTGGCATCAGTAAATAAAATAGTGAAGTAAAAATGTCAGCAATGACTAAATTGTAGTGCCCAGAAAAGAATTGATTGAACTGAAAATTTTACAAAGGGCATTGAATGAAGCCATCAAAAATAGCCACTAGAATGAACATGAGAGGAAAAAAATAAAGTGTATCAGAAAGAAAGTGGTTGAAATGGATGTCAGGTAAATGAAATCCAACATATGTGTAATTGGAATCTATGAAATAGAAAAAAACAAACAAAACTATAAATCAAAGAAAGTTTCCAGAAATAAAGGACCCAAATTTATTTATTGAAAGTATCTATGAGGGAACCTTGGAAAATTTATCTTGAACAATCAACTCTAAGATATATCCTGTTAAAATCATTAGACTTTAAAGACTCAGAAAAAATTCTCAGGGTCTTCAGGAAAAAAAGAGCAAGTGACTTAAAAAGCCAAGAGAATTATACTTGCATTAGACTTCTCAAAAGCAATAAATAAGGGAATAATGGAGCAGTATTTTCAAGAAACAAGGAAGAAAAATGTAAACAATAGATTTTACATTTAAAAAACCTGTCCTTCAAGTGTCAAGACTATAGAAAAACAGTTGGGAAAACAAGGACTCTGATAATTTGCTGGTGAGAATAAAAGTTTATACTACTCTTAGGCACAATTTGGCAACAGTTAAGAAAACTAAATATGTATGTGTCATTTGATATAGCAATCCTGCTTGTAGGAAACTATTCCAAAGAGACGCATACAGTAGTATACACACAATGCATATGCTCAAGTACATTTACTACAGCGTTATGTGTAATTGAAAAATATTAGGAACAATATAAATACCAACAGATAGGAGAGTATTTAATCTATGGTACTTTAACACAATGTAGTATCACAGGAGTATAAAAAGAATGAGGGAGATTCCTATGAACTTATATAGAGTGATTTCCAAGATGTATTGTTAGGTGAAACAGTGTAAAAGAGTATATCTAGGATGCCAACTTTTGTGTATGAGAGAAAAGGAAGTGGCAGATACATATATATCTACTTATTTTTGTAAAGACAGTCAAAGGAAGAAAAAATAAATAATAAAATTGTTTACCTGCATTGCATGTATGGGAATGAGGTGGAAAAGATGGAGAAGGGAGTGTTATTTCTTTAAGCATATCTTTAAGGCCGAGAGAATCATACCTAAATTAGACTTCTCAGAAGCAACAAACAAAGTAAGGGAATAATGGAGCAGCACTGTCAAGAAACACAGAAGAAAAGTATAAACAAAAGATTGGTATGCTAACACATATATACGGAATCTAAAAAAAAAAAGGTTCTGAAGAACCTAAGGGCAGGATAGGAATAAAGACACAGACATAGAGAATGGACTTGAGGACACGGGGATGGGGAAGTGTAAGCTGGGACGAAGTGAGAGAGTGGCATGGACATATATACACTACCAAATGTAAAATAGATAGCTAGTGGGAAGCAGCCACATAGCACAGGGAGATCAGCTCAATGCTTTGTGACCACCTAGAGGGGTGGGATAGGGAGGATGGGAGGGAGACGCAAGAGGGAGGGGATATGGGGATATATGTATATGTATAGCTGATTCACTTTGTTATACAGCAGACACTGACACACCATTGTAAATCAATTATACTCCAATAAAGATGTTAAAAAAAAAAAGATTGGAACATGTTAGTGTCTTTCACATGTAGAAAAAACCACACACACACACACACAAGAAAACAAACCTCAATGGGGATGAAGAAAAGGATTCCCCATAATGAAAGACAAACAGTTACCCCCAACTATACTCCAAATTAACAACAGAAAAAGATAACTTCAGAAGAGTCTTTTGACAGTATACTCTCAAACTAAAGACAAAATAAATGATAATCAGATATACTGAACTCTGAAAAGTAATTTTATTTTTGTAGTCATATGGCTTAACAATTTTAAAATTACTTTCCGTGTATAATATATAAGTAAATATATTTAAGGTAATGGGTGCCATATGTCTCATTCTGGGGGAAAGGAGTTAAAAATTTAGAAAAAGGGAAGATTTGAATGAAGCGTAGTGATGGATTTTAAGTACAGCTATCAGTATGGATTCATAATGTGTGTGTTCATGCTTGTTCATACATGTGTGTGTACATAAATTGATTTCCTAACACTTCTGTTAAGATGTCCTAGAAGCAATGACATATCAGCAGTGATGATCACATGTAATGACCAGGTCTTGGTTTCGAAATATCATTCTCCAGTAAAAAGAGCCATTTCTTCTTGGAGACATAGCTGATTTCAGAGCTGAGGGATGGAAAGTACAATATAAACTTAAGACATCTTGCTGTGCAAAAGAAAATATTGCTCAAAGTATTATGGGGACAACTTGAGCATCAAAATGATTAATGATCATAATGGACTATATCCCATTGAGCAAAATAAAAATTTGTTTGTCCACACTGATATACATTTACAAAAGAAAGACATGGGGGAGGAGACGTTTTTCTTTGCAGCAAAATGTCAACTTATAATGGTTATTTTTACCTCTATAGTAATAATTGATTCAAGCAAGAATCATCAGTGCTGTTGAAGAAAATGATTTCCACAAAATATACACCTAATTCTGTATTAATTACAAAGGGAAAAATAGTAGCTTTGCATAGGGGAAGCCCGGCAGACCCAACCTTAACCAAATAATTAGTTACCATCTGCTCAAATGGGACAAACTGACATCATGTACCTCCTGATAGGTCTTGAGAAAGGCAAAACATAACTTCAGTTTCATACCTTACCAAACATGCATAAGCTGAACATAAGCATGAGAAAACATCAGAATTGAAGGACATTCTATAAATTAACTGGCCTACAAACATCACTGTTTTTTCTTTTCAAAAACATCAAGGTCATGAATGAAAAGCAAACGAGTGAACTCTTCCTGATGAAAGACACTAAAGAGAGATGATGACTAAATGCAATGTGTGATCTTGAATCAGGTTTTTCCCCCCCCCCCATTAAGTGATCTATAAAGAATAGTACTGTGAAAATTAGTAAAATTTGAATAAGGCTGGTAGTTAGATAAGAGTATTATATCAATTTTAATTCTTGATTTTGATTACACTGTGTTTATGTAAGAGAATATCTTTTTCTTAGGAAATGCACACTACAGCACTTATGAACAAAGGACTTCAGGTCTGCTATTTACTTTCATATATAGTTCAGAAAAAAATGTGAAGAAGGAGAGAGGTAAAGGTAGTAAAATGTTAACAGCGGGTAATCTTGGTAAAGGGTAAATGGAAATTCTTTGAAGTCTTAAAACTTTTATTCAAGTTTGAAATTATTTCAAAATGAAAAGTAAAAAAAAACAAAAAAAAACCAAAAACCCTTAAAACTAAAGCAAAAAGTCAATGCATATATCTTTAGTACTTATGCTTACAAATTACAGTATCTTTTAACCATTTTAATTACAATAGCCTTAAATAATTAGAAAATACCATATCAGTAATATATATATAATTATATATATACACATATATACATATTTAGAAGCCTAGAATGTGAAAATGAATAAGATAGCAATAGATGATATAGATAGCAGTATCTATATTATGTATCTACTGATAAATTATCATTTGAACAACCTCTGTGTTTCTCCCTTCTCCTGCCTTTTTTGATTATTGATCAGTTTCCAGTGGTTGTTAGAAAAAGTAAAAAATAATTTGTTCATGTGCTACCCAGTGCATAAAGAGAACTCTGAACTTTATACTTTCAAATGAGAGAAAGAAGATTGGTGTGTGTGTGTGTGTGTTATTTTGGGCCAATATTTTAACTTCAGCTTGTTTTCCTTTTATTGTTCAAATTATTCTTTACTGTTATTACTGTTATATATAGTCCATTTTTGTATTTACTGACATTTATGATATTTTTTGCTCACCATTTCTTCTCCAATTTCAGTTCTTCTTTTAGAGTTTAATAATTTTGTTTTTCTTGAAATACATATTTAGTAATTCCTTTAGTAAGAATCTGTTGTTGCTGAACTCTTTTTTGTTTGTCTGAAAAATGTTAATTTTGCTATCCTTCATTACTGGTTAAGCAGTTATAGAATTTGTGGTTAACAGTAATTTTCTCTCAACACCTTTAAGATACATTTTGTCATCATTTTGCAGATACTATATGTATCTTTCTATATTTTACTTAGTGTAATTATGGATTTTCTGTAGATCTACCATCTTTGTCTCTGTTTCCTTTTATGAGACTTCTTTGTCTTTGGTGGTCTGCATTTTCAGTATGATAGATATAGTTAGGTATAGATTTCTTGTTGTTCATTTTACTTTAGATTTGTGATTCATAGCAGAGGATTTACACGTTTCACTAAAGGATAAAAATTTCTCAGGGAATATCTCTTCAAAATATTCGCCATTTACTGTATTCTCTCTTTCAGGAACTCTAATAACTACTGGTACTCTTTCTCATTCTGTCCACCATTGTCTCCTACATTTTCTTTCAAGATTTCAGTCTCTATCTCGATATCTCTGTGCTTCATTCTAGGCAATTTCTTCACCTATATATAAACCAGGTAATCAAAGTGTGGTCTGTGGACCAATGCTGGTTTATGGTTTGTTTGTCCATGAGATAAATAGAGAAAACAAGAGTAAGCAATTGGAAAGTTTTATAGCCGTTTGACATTGTTGTGACATTATTGTTGTTATTACTTTAAATAAATATATCAGCCTGAAATAGTGTGCAATTTAAAAAGTACTGCTTTACTACAGTCTGAAGTGCACAGCTGCTTATACACATACACATATTTGTATGTGTGTTTATTTCCTGAACTGTCATTGGGATTATCTTCTTCAGAAAAAAAGGTTTAGGTATTAAAACTTCTTTGTATCTTCTCTATTTAAAACTCTTCTCTGTCACTTCATTTTGCTTATTTTTCTCATCTCTCTTGTCCTCTTTTTAATAGTGTCTGATCTGCTTTATGTTGTTTCCAACGTATTTGTTTCTATAAGAGTTGTGAGTTTTCCCTCCAATCGTATTTCTGACCTCAGCATGTTTTTTTTTTTTCTTGCTGTGGTCTTTATCACTTATTTCCATAACTATTATGCATCTGTTGAGCTATTTTTAAGGAGGTAATTATTACAGTACTTCTAATTCAGTTGCTCTCTTTGATTTTTGTTTCCTCTATGACAATTTCTTTTTACTATGATTTTCTTTTATTCATTTTTCTTATTCTTTACTCCAAACATTAAAATAAAATTGTGATGTGCTTATATAGCTCTAGTGCTGGTTCTTTTTCACTTATTACTCATCTTTGAATGAGATGAATTCTTTCTGCAGTACCTATTTGCAAGAGGTTCATGCTGAGAAAGAGCCATCATTATGTTTTAGGCTGGCCACCAGAAGTCTTCCTTGTTCATAACAAAAGTTCTTATAATACATTGCATATGTAAGTGGGATTTTTTGGCCTTCACTTCTCTCTAGTCATCAAGATTTGGAAGCTATGGGATCTGACAGACATGGCACAGATCAAATCCTTGCTGTTAAACTCCAGGTATTATTGGTTTTGCCTTTTGGGTGTTCCATATATTTGAAGATGTGATCTCTGACACCATTCTCTGAGAGTGCAGCCTGAGATGTCCTCTCATAATCGTTTTGCATGCTTGCTTGACTTTAGGGCATTTGGAAGGTCTTTGATATATTCTGTTTTTGAGGTTGACTTACCTAGTTTCATCAAAAATTGTTTCCATTTGTGTTTATTGTTAAACTTGTTTTGCGGTGATGTTTGAAAGGAAATCACCACCATTTTATAGGTAGAAATCTCATATTTTATTTTCTTTTAAATGTGATTTTTATGATAACTTCAGATAAATAACTAGAAAAGGATTCATTTTGTAAAAATTTAGAGTACATCACATTTGTTAAGATTTCAGTTGTATAATACAACATACCTATTGCTTTTTTTTTTTTTAAACTCCCTCTGGGTAGAAGTGATATTTCTATTACATTTTTATGGATGCTTCATTTCCTAGTAAGCTAGAAAAGTGTGCCTTTTACATTAACACAAGAATTGGATTTGCCAGCAAAATCATACCTAAGAGGCAAACAATTTGATTGGCTTGAATATCTCACCACTATTGTTAGCTCATTGTTTTGAGTAACAAAGCTCTGTAAGTTTTCCCTTAGATTTATATATTTCCTACATATATCACAAGTCTGCTTGCGCTCAAAGCATTATGCTAACTAGGGCCTGTGAAGATTACAAAGAAATGAAGACTGGTTGTCACCTAGTTCGGCAACTGGCATAATTATGGCAAAGACCTGTGAGGTTTGTCAGATTAGGAAAGTATGGTGTGGGTGTATAAGGATTCTCTAGGGGGGATGTGACACCTTCCCATGATACAAGATTCTAGTACCATAAAGTTGGATGATAGGGCATTTGACCCTTATATGAATACTGGGGGATCACAAAAAGTCTAGATTCAGATTCCCATGTATTTATTGAGCGTTTATTACATACTTGAGGTTTTCACATCGATAACCTTATTTAATAAATATAGTAACCCTTAAGGTAAATGCTGTTACTCTCACTTTATGAATGAAAAAAAATGAAAGGCAAGGAAGTCATACGGTTTTCACAAAGTTACACAGGCCAGTTCTTGGAAGAGCTGGGATTGGACCTAAATTTTTAAACTTCTACACCAGGGTTCCTTCCACTCTCTCATTCTGCTTCTAGGTGTATGGTTTCCTGCTATACAATAATTCTTTTTCCTTTCTTTTTTTTATTGAATAAATTTGATATGTAACATTGTGTAAGTTTAGGGTATATAACATGTTACTTTGATACACTTATATATTGTAATATGATTGTTGATGTATCAGTATTTATCATTTTATATAATTATAATACAATATTGTCCATATTCATTGTACCGTGCATTAGATCTCCATGGCTTATTTACTACTAATTACAAGTTTGTACCCTTGAACACCATCTCTCTTACCCCTTCTCACCCCCAATAACCACCATTTTACTTTGTTTTTGTCAAATATTAGTCAACAATATACACTGGAGTTTAATTATGGGCTCTTAATTGTGTACCATTTGTCTATGTGTCTATTTTTGTGCCAGTACCATACTATATTGATTTGTATGGCTTTTTAGCATAGTTTGAAATCTGGAAGTGTGATACCTCTGGCTTCGTTCTTTTTTCTCAGTATTGCTTTGGCTATTTGGTGTCTGCTGTGGTTTCACACAAATTTTAGAATTGTTTCTTTTATTTCTGTGAAGAATGCCTTTGGTATTTTGATGGCGATTGCATTAAATCTATAGATGGCTCTGGGTAGTACAGCCATTTTAACAATATTAATTCTTCTGATTCATGAAAATGGTATATCTTTCCATTTGTCTGTGTCTTTTTCCATTGCTGTCAGCAAAGTTCTGTAGTTTTTATTGTACAGATCTTTCACTTTCTTGGTTAAATTTATTCCGAAGTATTTTATTGTTTTTGATACTATTGTGAATGAGATGGTTTTCCTTATTTTTCAGATGCCTTATTATTAGTGTAAAGGAGTGCAATTAATTTCTGTTTGTTTATTTTGTATCCTGTCACTTTCCTGAAATCTTTATTAATTCTAACAGTTTTTTGACTTTGGGATTGTTTGGGACTTATATGTATAAGATTATATCATTAGCAAATGATGACAGTTTTACTTCTTTCCCTTTAATTTGGATGTGTTTAAATCTTTCATCTTGCCTAATTGCTCTAGGTAAGACTTCCAGTACTATATTGAATAGGAGTGGTGAGAGTGGGTATTCTCGCAGTGTTCCTGATCTTTAGGGAAACACTTTCTGTTTCTCTCCATTGAGTATTATGTTAGCTGTGGGTTTGTCATATATGGCCTTTATTATGTTGAGGTATGTTCCTTCTATACCCAGTTTGTTAAGGGCTTTTATCATGAAACGATGTTGTACTTTGTCAAGTGCTTTTTCTGTATCTGTTGAAATGATCATGTGATTTTTATCTTTTATTGATTTGATGAATTACATTTATTGATTTGCATATGTTGAACCATCCTTGCATCCCAGAGATAAATCCAACATGCTGTATAATCCTTTTAATGCATTCTTGAACTTTCTTTGCTAATATTTTATTGAGAATATTTGCATTTATATTTATCAGGGATATTGAGCTATAATTTTCCTTTCTTTTGGTATCCTTATCTGATTTGGGTACCAAAGTGATGCTAACTTCGTCAAATGAGTTTAGAAGTATTCCCTCCTCTTTGGTATTTTGGAAAAGACTTTGAGGAGGATTAGTGTTCATTCTTCTTTAAATGTTTGGTTGAATTCTTCAGTGAAACTGCCTGGTCCCAGAGTTTCCTTTGTTGGGAGTTTTTTGATTACTGATTCAATCTCTCTACTTGTTATTGTCTGTTTAGATTTTCTATTTCTTGCTGACTCAGTCTTGGTAGGTTGTATATTTCTAGAAATGTATCCATTTCTTCTAGGCTATGTAATTTGTTGGCATATAATTGTTCATGTTACTCTCATAATCCTATGTATTTTTGTAGTATCAGTTGTAGTGTCTCTTTCATTTCTAATTTTATTTAATATTTGAGTCTTCCCTCTTTTTTTCTTAACTAGCTAAAGGTTTGTCAATTTTTTCTTTTTGAAGAACTGTTTCTTAGTTTTGTTGATCCTTTCTATTGTTTTTCTGGTCTCGATTTCATTTATTTCCACTCTGATTCTTACTGTTTAACTTCTTTCTGCCAACTTTGGGGTTAACTATTCATCATTTTCTAGCTTCTTGAGGTGTAAAGTTAGGTTGTTTATTTGAGATGTTTCTAATTTCTTAACATATGCATTTTATTGTTATAAATTTTCCTTTCAGAACTGCTTTCACTGCATCCCATAATATTTGATATGTTGTGTTTTCCTTTTCATCTCTTTTGAGATACTTTTTAATTTCCCTTTTGATTTATTCTTTGAGACAATGGCTGTTTAGAAGTGTGTTGCTTAGTTTCCAAATATTTATGTATATTCTCACTTTCCTCTTGTTGCTGATTTCTTGTTTCATACCACTGGGGTCAAAGAAAATAGTTGCTATGATTTCAAACTTCTTCAATTTGCTATGATTTGTTTTGTGGCTTATCATGCTATATATCCTGGAGAATGTTCCATGTGCACTTGAAGAATGTGTATTCTGTGACTGTTAGATGAAATATTTTTAAAATTTTATTTATTTTATTTATTTTTGTTTTTGGCTGTGCTGGGTCTTTGTTGCTGTGTGTGGGCTTTCTCTAGTTGCAGCGAGTGGGGGCTACTCTTCGTTGCAGTGTGCAGGCTTCTCATTGCAGTGGCTTCTCTTGTTTCAGAGCACAGGCTCTAGGCACACAGGCTTCAGTAATTGTGGCATGCGGACTCAGTAGTTGTGGCTCTTGGGCTCTAAAGTTCAGGCTCAGTAGTTGTGGCGTGCGGGCTTAGTTGCTACACGGCATGTGGGTCTTCCCAGACCAGGGCTCGAACCTGTGTCCCCTGCATTGACAGGCGGACTCTTAACCACTGCAACACCAGGGAAGCCTTAGATGAAATATTTTGTATATGTCTGTTAAGTTTGTTTGTTTTACAGTGTGGTTTGATTAGAACATTTTCTTGTTAATTTTCTGTAATGATGAGTTAGCTACCAATTGCTGATAGTGGGGTTTTGAATTTCCCTACAATTATTATATTGTTGTCTATTTCTCCCTTATGATCTGTTATTAATTACTTAATATATTTTGGTGCTCACGTGTTAAGAGCATATATGTTTACAATTGTTATGTCTTCTTAATATATTTACCCCTTAATGTAATTGCCTTATATGTCTCTTGTTATTCTTCTTGGCTTGATGCCTTTGTCTGATACAAGTATGGCTATACCTGTAGCTTTTTCACTTCCATTTACTTGGAATATCATCTTTCATACTTTCACTTGGAACCTATGTGTGTCTTCAGAGCTTAAGTGAACTTTCTGTGGGCAGCACATTATTGGGTCTTGTTTGTTTATCTGTCCAGCCACTCTTTGCCTTTTGCTGCAGTCAATCCATTTACATTTTTGGTGATTATTGATATGTAAGGATTTACTACTGTCATTTTATCTTTTGCCTTCTGGCTATTTTTTGTCTCCTTTTCCCCCCCCACCCAGTTGTCTATCTTTGTAAGTTTGTGGTTTTCCATGGTGATTTGCTTAGTCTCCCCCTTTTTTATGTTTTGTGTTTCTGCTCTAGATTTTTGCTTCCATCAGTTTTATATAAAATTTTTCAGATAAAATATTCCTTTTTCTGCTAATAGAAATTTATCTTCATTTGCCTATAAAGCTTCAATCCTTTTATTCTTCTCCTTTTATATATTGATGTCACAAATTATTTTATGTTGTGATTTTTCTTGTTATAGTAGCTATAGTTATTTTTAATGCTCTTTTTAAAAAACTTTTATGCCATAGTTAAGAGTTTAATATACTGTTTTAAAAAAGAGTCATAGTATTCTGTTTTCCATCTCAGAGTTTTGTGTACTTTAATCTTTCTGTTTCAGCTTAAAGAACTTCTTTCAACACTTTTTGTAAGGCAGGTCTAGTGATGGTGAGCTCCCTCAGCTCTTGTCTTTCTGGGAAAGGCTTTATTTCTCCTGCATTTCTTTTTATTTTAAATTTTTATTGGAGTATAGTCGATTTACAATATTGTGTTAGTTTCAGATGTACAGCAAAGTGAATCTGTTAATACATATACATATATGCACTCTTTTTTAGATTCTTTTCCCATATAGGCCATTACAGAGTATTGAGTAGAGTTCCCTGTGCTATACAGTAGGTCCTTATTTTGTATCTATTTTACATATAGTAGTGTGTATATGTCAATCCCAATCTTCCAATTTATCCCTCCCCCCACTTACCCCTTGGTAACCATAAGTATATTTTCTACATCTGTAACTCTATTTCTGTTTTGTAGATAAGTTCATTTGTACCTTTTTTTTTTGTAGATTCCACATATAAGCGATATCATATGATATTTGTCTTTGTCTGACTTATTTCACTCAGTATGACAGTCTCTAGGTCCATCCATGTTGCTGCAAATGGCATTATTTCATTCTATTTTATGGCTGAGTAATATTCCATTGTATATATATACCACATCTTCTTTATCCATTCCTTTGTCGATGGACATTTAGGTTGCTTCCATGTCTTGGCTATTGTAAATAGTGCTGCAATGAACATTAGGGTGCATATATATTTTCGAATTATGGTTTTCTCTGGATATATGCCCAGGAGTGGGATTGCTGGATCATATGGTAGCTCTATTTTCAGTTTTTTAAGGAACCTCCATACTGTTGTCTGTAGTGGCTCTACCAGTTTGCATTCCCACCAAGAGTGTATGAGGGTTTCCTTTTCTCCACACCCTCTCCAGCATTTATATTTGTAGATTTGTTTGATGATGGCCATTCTGACTGGTGTGAGGTGATACCTCATTGTAGTTTTGATTTACATTTCTCTAATAATTAGTGATGTTGAGCATCTTTTCATGTGCTTTTAAACCATCTGTATGTCTTCTTTGGAGAAATGTCTATTTAGATCTTCTGCCCATTTTTTTGATTGGGTTGTTTGTTTTTCTGATATTGAACTGCATGAGCTGTTTGTATATTTTGGAGATTAATCTCTTGTTGGTTGCTTCATTTGCAGATATTTTCTCCCATTCTGAGGGTTGTCGTTTTGTCTTATTTATGGTTTCCCTTGCTGTGCAAAAGCTTTTAAGTTTCATTAGGTCCCATTTGTTTACTTTTGTTTTTATTTTCATTACTCTAGCAGGTGGATTGAAAAAGATCTTGCTGTGATTTATGTCAGAGAGTGTTTGGTCTGGGTTTTCCTCTAAGAGTTTTATAGTGTCCAGCCTTACATTTAGGTCTTTAATCCATTTTGAGTTTATTTTTGTATATGGTGTTAGGGTGTGTTCTGATTTCATTTTACATGTAGCTGTCTAGTTTTCCCAGTACCACATATCAAAGAGACTGTCTTTTCTCTGTTGTATATTTTTGCCTCCTTTGTCATAGATTAGTTGACCATAGGTAAGTGGGTTTATCTCTGGACTTTCTATCCTGTTCCATTGATCTATGTTTCTGTTTTTGTGCCAGCACCATATTGTTTTGATGACTGTAGCTTTGTAGGAGTATAGTCTGAAGTCAGGGAGCCTGACTCCTCCAGCTCCGTTTTTCTTTCTCAAGATTGCTTTGGCTCTTCAGGGTCTTTTGTGTTTCCATACAAATTGCAAACTTTTTCTTTCTAATTCTGTGAAAAATGCCACTGGTAATTTGATAGGGATTGCATTGAATTTATAGATTGCTTTGGGTAGTATAGTCCTTTTCACAATATTGATTCCTCTCATCCAAGAATATGGTATATCTCTCTATCTGTTTGTGTCATCTTTTATTTCTTTCATCACTATCTTATAGTTTTCTGAGTACAGGTCTTTCACCTCCTTAGGTAGGTTTATTCCTAGGTATTTTATTATTTTTGATGGGATGGTAAATGGGATTGTTTCCTTGATTTCTCTTTCTGGTCTTTTGTTGTTAGTGATAAGAATGCAAAAGATTTCTGTGTATTAATTTTGTATACTGCAACTTTCCCCAAATTCATTGATGAGCTCTAGTCATTTTCTGGTAGCATCTTTAGGGTGTTCTGTGTATAGTATCGTATCATCTGCAAACAGTGATAATTTTACTTCTTCTTTTCCAATTTGGATTCCTTTCATTTCTTTTTCTTCTCTGTTAGCCATGGCTAGGGCTTCCAAAACTATGTTGAATAGTAGTGGTGAGAGTGGTGATCCTTGTTTTCTTCCTGATCTTAGAGGAAATGCTTTCAGTTTTTCACCATTGTGAATGATGTTTGCTGTGGGTTTTTCATATATGGCCTTTAATATGTTGAGGTATGTTCCCTCTCTGCCCATTTTCTGGAGAGTTTTTATCATAAACTGGTGTTGAATTTTCTTAAAAGCTTTTTCTGCATCTATTGAGATGATCATATGGTCTTTATTCTTCAATTTGTTGATGTATCACACTGATTGGTTTGTGGATATTGAAAAAATCCCTGCATCCCTGGGATAAATCTCACTTGAACATGGTGTATGATCCTTTTAATGTGTTGTTTGAATCAGTTGCATTTCTGAAGGATGACTTTCCTGGCTAGAGTATCTTTGGTTGGCATTTGTTACCTTTCAATATTTTGAATATGTGAATCCATTCTCTCCTGGCTTATAGGGTTTCTGCTGAGAAATCTGCTGATAGTTGAATGTGGGCATATCTTTGTAGGTTACTGGGTTTTTTCCCTCACTGCCTTTAAAATTCTTTCTTTATTGTTGACAGTTTTAGTATGCATTTTGGAGAAGAGATAGAAAGATACCTCTTTTTGCATTGAGATATAAGGTGTTCTATTAGCTTTGTGGACATGTGTATCCAGTTCCTTCCCCAGATTTGGTAAGTTCTCAGTTATTATTTCTTTGAATATGCTCTCTGCTCCATTCTCTCTCTCTTCTCCTTCTGGAATACCCATTATTCTTATGCTGGCACTTATAATGGAGACAGATAGTTCTTATAGGGTTTCTTCACTTAAAAAAATCTTAGTTTTCTCTCTTCTTCCACCTGAATCATTTCTATATGTCTATCCTTGAGCTCACTAATTCTCTCTTCCATATAATCTGCTCTATTTCCAGTGCATTCTAATGCATTGGAAAGTTCTTCAGTTCCAGATCTTCTGTTAGGTCTTATTTAGAATTTCATTCTCTTTGGTAAAATACTCATTCTGTTAATTTTATTCCTGAGATCACTGTATTGCCTTCCTGAGTTTTCTTGTAGCTTGTAGCTTCTTGAATTTCTTCATAACAGCTATTTTAAGTTCTTAGTCAGTTAGACCACAGTATTGCATGTCTTTGGGTTTGGGAAAATTGTCCTTTTCTTTTGGTGATACTGTATTACCATGATTTTTCATGCTTGATAAGTGTCTCTGCCACCACATTTGAAGTCTGCTGTATGATTCTTACACCAAATGTGCTCTTGACTTAGTTCGGTTTCCATTAGTTTTACATCAAACTTTAACTTTATGACTCCCAGCTTTTGTCTGATCCCCAGCGATGGCAGAGACCTCAACAATGTGCTGAAGTTAACTGACTGAACCTCTCCCAAAAACGCTATAGAGGGTTGGGAAATGAGACTTTTTCCCTATTAAAACTTGATGTGCCTGGGGCTGCCTAGATTATTATTCTTTTCTTCAGTCCCTTAATAGCTTTTAAAAATTGTGTGCATGAACAAATAAACCTTTGAGGCACTGAGGACATTTTTTAGAAATAAAAAAAATATGAGGCTATCACATTTTGAACATACAGGTACCACACAGTACCAAGAGAATGGCAACTCAGGAGATGGGCAGATGGGATAATTGTATGATTCTCAATAATAGAACCCAGGGAAGAAGACCCTGTTGAAGAAAATAAAAGCATAAGTGATGGAGCTTTTTGCCTTTTATATCCTCTAGTTCTAGAGTTCCAGAGGTTACTTTTAATTTTAATTGCCCTTATATAAGGAAGATAGTCTTTCATTACTTTCTCCCTGTTTATTAGCCTATGTGACTTTTGACATAAAAGGTTGGAAGGACAATGTAGGGATGTTAAATGTATAGTGACAGGACCCTGTTTTTCCTCCTTCAGGCTCCTCCAGAGTGGTCACTGCCTCACCATGTTTATGCAATATGAATCATCAGCATTTAGGGAGTATGTTTGAAAGTGTAGGAGGTATTTGTTGGCATAGAGAAGAAAACCACATTGCTTGGGCAATTATATTGCACTACACCCTCTTCATTCCACGTGTATCTATCTGGGCAGCGGAAACCAAATTCTTCTCCCACTTCGCTTTGAGTAAGCTTTCTAGAAGCTTGAAGGTCTCTCAACATTTTAAAATTGTTTGAGATCTAAGAGTTACCAACAAGGAAACATGTTTATAAACATAAGGCCATGGCCTTCATGTAACCTTTCTATGGCAAAGAAAAAATTATGGGAGAAAACAGAGGAGACTTAAGGAATTGACCTGACTACAACAAAATTTTCTGGGCAGTATGGATGCTACTTGACAGATTCAAGTTTTGTTTTTAACCAGACACCGTACCCGTTTTGTTCTTTGCTTTCTCTCTTACACAGAAAGCCTTTAACCTGGGATTTTAGGGTATTCTTTTTATGAGACCAAAGTCACCTATAATTTTTTTATTGAATTTTGAGTTATTTATTTACTTGCCCACATCACCAATCATGGCTTATTGTGGGTGAACTGTCATGATTATGAGTGGCTACATTTTAAAAAATTTAATTAATTAATTTTCTTTATTTTTTTGGCTGTGTCGGGTCTTAGTTGTGGCATGCAGGATCTTCGCTGAGGCATCCCTCCCTTCGTTGAGGGATCTTTCGTTGCGGTGGGTGTGCTTCTCTCTCTAGCTGTGGTGTGCGGGTTTTCTCTCTCTAGTTGTGGTGCGTGGGCTCCAGGGCGCATGGGCTCTGTATTTGTTGTGCGTGGGCTCCAGGGCATGTGGGCTCTGTAGTGTGTGGCACGTGGGCTCTCTTTGAGGCATGCAAGTTCAGTTGTTGTGGCACGCGGGCTTAGTTGCCCTGCAGCGTGTGGGATCTTAGTTCCCCAACCAGGGATCAAACCCACGTCCTCTGCATTAGAAGGAGGATTCTTTACCACTGGGCCACCAGGGAAGTCCTGAGTGGCTACATCTTTTTAGGAGCACATAGCACTATTAAGTGACTGTGGCATCCTCAAGAGAACTTCAATCTCTGGTCATAGTGTTAAGAGGTCCTTGTTTCACAGCTCCACAAACCCACTTGGAAATGGCCTTCATCTATAATATTTAATTGAGGCCTATATAAGGCTGCTGGTAAAAATATTAAATTCTCATGCCGGATGCTGACAAGGTGAAGGTGACAAAGCATCCACTTCCTGGCACCCTCAAGTCCTTCAGACTGCTGGAATCACTCTTCCATGAAATATATGACTAGAGTGGACTGAGCCCCTATTCCACATGTTGTAGGAAATCCAGCTTCTTCCCCAAGATCTAGAAGGAGCTTCAGGAGTTTTGTTTCTCCTGGCCATCTTTTGCTCTGGTCTTCTCCATCCAGGCATCCCCTGACCTCTATATGTTTCTTACTTCTGTGACTGCTGTCCTGTTTCTATGCTGTCTTGGTCAAATTGAGCATTGGTTCTATTGCTTCATTTCCTTATAGTACCACCTACTGTAAGGCTGTCATGTGCAGCTAACCTGGGATGGGATCACTGATGAATGCACCATACTGATTAATGCATAATCAGATAATAAGCTTAATGCATAATCAGATAATAAGCTTGTTGTCTGGTTAACAAACAACAAGTTTGTATATCATAATTAATAAGGCTAAGGGAATTCTTAACATGTTTCCTGGAATGTATACATTAATTTTATTTTAATATATACTTACGAGTAAAATTGCTCTTCATCCAATTTAGTCTTCTCAATATCTCTCTGAATTGGGTAGGAAATAAGGGAGATATTATTAAAATGCAGATTCTGTCTTAGTAAGTCTGGGGTAGGCCTAAGGTTCTGCATTTGTATAGAGACCACAGGTGATGCTGATGCTGCCTGACAATGGACTATGCTTTGAGCTGGAATTATTAACACAATATTATTTACATAAATTCAAAAACACACAACAGTGATACCCATTTTTTTGTAATCCATATGTCATGGTTCACTTTGTGTCACCTTGGCTAAGGTAGTCAGTTTGGTCATATACTAGTCTAGATGTTTCTGTGAAGATATTTGTGAAAGTGATTAACACTTAAAATCAGTTATCTGGAGGTAAATCAGATTATCCTCCATAATGTGGGTGGGCCTCATCCAATCAGTTGAAGGCCTTAAGAGCAAAGACAGATTTCCTGAAGAAGAAGAAATTCTTCTTCAGGTTTGAAACATAGAAAACATGCCTGACCTTTTAGTCTGTAGATTTTGGGCTCCAGATTATAACATCAACTGTTACCTGAGTTTCCAGCCTGCTGACTTGCCTACTGATTGCAGCCTTGCCAGCTTCCACAATTGCGTGAGCAAGTTCTCTAAAATCTCAGCCTGCCCCCCACTGAGCTCGTGCTCTTGCCCTTGCTCATTTTCCCTCCCTCTCTCTCTGTCTCTCTCTGTCTCTCTCTGTCTCTCGCCACACCCCCCCCCACACACACACACGGTCTCCTCCTATTAGTTCTGTTTTCCTGAGGAATCTTGACTAATACAACACACAAAGAACATTAAAACAGAATGTAAAGGTTGCCTGGGAGGTGAGAGATGGGAAATGGGAATGTGGTGAGAGAATGCAGATAAATAAGAACTTTGCATGGATCAGTGATGAAAATATGCCATAAACTGGGAATCATTAACACAACTTCTAAACCTTGAGGTTTAACAAAAGAGAGAATTAATAGTGAACATACCATTAGAAGCAAAAAGGGGTTGAACCTAAAGCATAGGCAGAAGATTGGTTTTAGGTAAAAGGGGTTGCTCATCTACTCTAATAGGAGAAAGAACAGGATGGATGATGCCCCACTTTGCTCCTGTGGCTCCCATTTTCATAGCTTCTACAAGATGGAAGTTGGAAGCCCATTATTGTCTGGAGACCTGAACAACATAAAGAGAGGGAAGAAAGCCATTACTGGCAGCTGTGCAATTCTAGATGGCATTGAAAGCCGGACATAGCTAACAGAAGGAAAGGAGGCTGGATGCAGAAGGTGACTGATATTTTATGAGCTGAGATGCAACACTGGTGAAGAAAATACAAAGTGATGCTAGAGGAAAGTCTACACACCAAGTATTGAGGGAGTGGGGCTCAGGAAGAACCCTTATTTAGACAAATGATATTTGTGTGGTGGTCTGAAAACCCAAACCAATTACCCCTCTTACTGGGACAAAGGACACATATGGTCAAGTATTTTTATTCAAAGGTGAGAGGTCTAAGGGAAAATGTCAGCTTTCCCATAATTGAGCTAGACAGTTTTATCCACACTTTACAGATGAAAAGATTTCTTAGCTTTATAGAGTCAGTGACAAAACTAGTATCTGACATTAAGTCCATTGTTCTAAGAGTGTGAGCTCTGAAATTAAGCAGACCTGGGTTCAAACCCTTGGCTTTGCCACTTACTAGGGATGGTCTTGAACAATCTTTCTATGTTTTAGCCTTTTTATCTACAGCAAAGGTATGGAAATAGTTACATCCTTATAAAATTGTTTTTTGAGAACAAAATGAATTCACCCTTGCAAAGTGCCTTGCTTTGCTTAGACGTGTGCTTACCACACAGTGACTTAATGCCTGCTAGTAAGCAGTGTTTAATGCCTGCTATTTCTTAATATTAGCTATTAGACACAGTGATCTCAATATCCAAAAACATGAATTGTTTTTTCCAAGTGTGACCCTTTGAGTTCTTGCCTCATCTGCTAGTGACCAATGACAAGCTTTTGTTTAGTGAGATGTGTGACCCATGATAACAGTTAAGAACAAAGCTCTTGTCCTTAATAGACTAAATTTTAGAATCCTTAAATACTTGACCTCTTAGAAAATAAAAAGGAAGATAATATCTGTTTCATGGTTTTTTTTTTCCCCCTAAGGGTTTCAATTAAAAGTACTTCCATCAAGCAAAGCATTATTACATTATGAGTAATGCATTACCCCTTTTCAGAGACAAAAAAGATGCAAGGGACCAAAAAGCACACTTTTTACTCCTCAGAATAGTTACTAGTTATGTTGAAGGAATATTTATTTTTGATCTCAGTTAATCTATATTTTTTCCTGTATTATGTCTGTGGATGTTTTTGTCTGAACCAGTATTTTAAAATTACTTCTCTATCAGTTGGGTAAATAGAAGGATGTCATCCCCTCCCTTATTTTCTACTAAGCTTCTTGGTTTCCATTTAAGACGGTTTTCACCCATGTTATTATGGGTTGAATTGTGTCTCCCCCCAAATTGATTTGTTGAAGTCCAGCATGTACTGTTACAAACCAAACTTGGGTCCACTTGCCTATGCACAGTGAAGCCAATCTACTGACACTGGGTTGTGGTGAAGGAAAGTGCAGCGTTTATTGTAAAGTGCCAGATGTGGAGTCCAGAGCATCTAATTCTCAAAAAACCTGAACTCCCTGATGGGTTTCAGAAAAGCACTTTTAAAGGCCAGGTGAGGGAGGGGAGTCACAGGGCATGTGATCAGCTTGTGCACAATTCTCTGATTGGTTGATGGTGAGGTAACAGGGTGGTGTCATAGGGGTTAACATTATCCATCCTCAGGCTCCAGTAGGTCTGGAGGCTAAGGGGCTCATGGTCAGCAAGTAGTTAACTTCTTCCAATTGGTGGAGGTTTTAGCATCTGTTAAAACAACATAGGAAATGTGCATCGGATACCGTTATCTAGGTACTTCAGAGAGAAGCTAAAGATTCTGTGATTGCCATGTGACTTTTTTGGAGGTGATGGATATCTTCATTACTTTGATTGTGGTGATGATATCACAGGTGTATGCATATGTTAAACTCATCAAATTGTATGCATTAAACGTGTGCAATTTTTATTGTATATCAATTATATTTTAAAACTGTTAAAATCAGTATAAATAGAGAATGAAAATAAAATGTCAGGGCAGAATTTACTTAAGTATTCTATAGGAATTACAGTCAAGTTTTCAACAGCTCAGTAGTAAACATGAAGGACTGTGGGGCGTGTCTTAGCTATACTAAGGCTGTGGCTTATTCCCATCTGAATGACTTTTCTTTTGGAAGGACGTTAAGCAGTGTCCATTGACATTTCATGAGATTCCTCAGCACTTCATGAAACCAGATATGGAGATGAGAATCATTCTGTGTGTGCATTAAAAAAAAAAAAAAAACAGTGTAAGAGTTTAAATGCATAATCAATCTCTAGAAAGATACACAAGCACCTGATAACAACAGCTCCTTAGGGGCTGGTAACTGGGTGACTGGGGGCAGCGGAGAGAGGATAACTTTTCATTTGTGAAATTTACAGATATAGGACACAGGAGATAGGGTCTTTATACAGGTAATCAAGTTAAAATGACATCATTAGGGTAGACTCTCATCCAATATGACTGATGTTCTTATATCAAGGGGACATTTAGTGACAGATACAGACAGATCACCATGTAAAGATGAAGCCAGAGATAAGAGTGATACTTCTGCAAGCCAAGGAATGCCAAGGATTTCCAGCAAACCACCAGAAGCTAAGGGGCAAGCATGAAACGGGTTCTTCCTCAGAGCCTTCAGAAGGAACAAACTGTTAACACCTTGACCTTGGACTTCTAGCCTCCCAAACTGTGAAACAATAAATTTCTGTTGCTTCAGCTCCAGCCAGTATGTGTTGCTTTGTCACAGTAACCCTAGCAAGGCCATACAATCTGTATGCAGTGGTCTGGGAGAGGGCATTTTTAGCAGAAGGTCCAGACTTGTTATGTTCCAGCTCTGTCATAGACTAGCTGGGCGACCTTAAGCAACTTAACAACTTTGAAATTGTTTCCTTACATTGTTAGTGACCTAACAAACAGTCATCTTCACTGTTGTAGCTTCTTTGCTAGCAGAAATTACACTAGAGTGTGAGAATCCTGATACTTGCTTTCCCAGCCCCCATTATGGTCTGAGGGA